>NW_027269307.1:0-2400000 GCF_023055355.1 Agelaius tricolor
GAAGTGTGGGACAAAGTGAACAAGGTGAAAAAAAACCCCAAAAAATTGAAAATTAACAGTTCAGTGGATAGAAAAATATTGAGAAGGGCTTAAACATCAGACTGAATATTACTGCAGTAGCAATCGTGGCAAGCTCTGGAGTGCAAGACCTTCACGTGTGACTTGAAATAAATTTGAGGTTGTAAACTGGCAAGGGAGGGAAAAATGGAAGCAATCCATAGCATAGAAGAAATATAGAAATATACTCCAGATGAAACAGCCTTGCAACACTAGAATGCACCAAATGATGAAAATAATTAAAGGAGAGCTATTGAGATATGAAAATGGAGATGAATGCTCTTGGTGAGAGCAGTGTAGCATTCATTCTCCTCCTGAAAGATCCTTTGTCTTTGGAGATAAGAGCACAGTGCCAAATCCCCAGAGAGGGCTGCCTAGCAACTAACCCACCAAGTGAGGGCAATGCAGCTCTTAATCTCTTTAGTAAGCAAGTGTAGCTATTAATTTAATTAGTAGAGGCAGCACACCATGAATCAGTATGGTAAACCAGCAAAAAAAATTTAATGAAGATTATTTTTGAGTTCTAAACTTGACTGGTTGCATCAGGGATTTCCTCCCTGTTATGGTGAGATGGTTGAGACCTTATTAAAGTAAACCTTTATTAAATGTAAAGCTCAGGATCCTGTGCTGTGGGGTGGGATTCACTCACAAGAAGCAAGAATTTATTTTTATTTTTGACTGGGAGAGATGCTTAAAAGATGGGAGGTCCCAACAGACCCTCCATGCATTTCTCACCACTTTGATCTCTTCTGATTTGTGTTCTGGCTATTAAACATGATGATGATGATGATGGCTCCTCCTGAGAATAGGGGGTAGTGGATCACTCTGGGTTTGAGAGCATCTGTAAGAAGTTCTCTGTGGTATGTGGAGTAGTACATGTACTTGTCAAAACAAACCTTCACTTCAGAGAAATGTAGGAAATGTTTTCAGGAAGTCCACTTATTTGAGATCTTCTAGTCAGAATGAAGACTGTTTCTTTGAAATACAAGGGGGGGACCACAGTCACATATGACAAATATATACTAAATATTTAAACTTCTATAAATACTATCAGCTATTTGTAGTTGTCATCACAAAAAACTATACTATTGGCAGTTAGATAATGCAACAGGAGCTAATCTATAGCATTGGAGCTGTGTCTTAGAAATACAAAGATTTTTTTAAAATAGCCTGAAGATATCTTTTCTGTTTGGGGCCAGCATGTGTATGCTCAAAGCAAAAGTATTTGGTCTTCATAAATAGTTCTGTAAGTGTCCCACCAGCCCTGGAGAAGATGGGAAAGTGACATTTCCAATGGTTACTGTGAGATCTCTCACTGAGTGACAGAAATTTTACATCATAGCTGATGCATGTTGTGCTGTATGCAGGTATATAATTCATTTATTATGTGGAAATATCCTTTAATGTAGTGCTTAAAAAAAAAGTTATCTCTTCACTCAGTTCCATTTTAAGGCAGAAACAAATGAAAGATCTCTTATAAAAGCTCTGATGTAAGATGCTTTGTTAACAGAAAATTGTAATATTTTTCCAGCTCCAGGCTGTAACCAAAATCTGTCTTTCTCTTTTTGCTAACCAGAAGAGTAAATATTATTCACCAGATGATTTCAGAGTGAGCATGAAACTATAGATTATTCCTGTAAAGGTACTTGGGATTTGGATTTGACTACAGTCAGTGATGGATGTTAGTAGTGCCATGGGATTAAAGGAAAAAGGATCAAGCAGTTAGTGTTATGAATATCTTATGTATATACATGTGAACTGAATGTGTGAATAGGTGTGCATGCCTTCTATTTTTTCCATAAATAATTTTCTGACCTTAATAAAACAGTGCAGAATGTTTTGTTGTTGCAAATGGCATAGTTCATAGCAGCAGGTAGGTGCAACAAGATTAGTTTATTTGTGTGATTGACTCTATGGCAGCAATATGTGAGGGCCATGAAAATAGTACTGGTTTCCTCTGAGACCTAAATGAAATGCACATGAAGGGAGTTTTAATTTAGATTTTATCCTGCTGCCTATTAGTGACCTTTTTCTTGCTTTTGCTCTCCCATACACATATACTGAATCAGTTAGGAATTGAAGCTTCTGAATACCCAACAAAAGTTGCTAAGAAAGTGTTGAAATAGAATGCTTAGAGCAGAGCTTTTGAGTTATCTATCCCCCATTTTCCTGTGAATTTAGTGTGAATTATTACAATGAATATGCTGTCAATTCCTACCAGTGAGTGAGCAGCCATGAGCTCTACAGAAGAGGTGAATTTCAAAGGCATTTTGAGTGAAGAGAGGATTGTATTTCACTGCTAAGTCTGTGCTTTAGCCAGTGAACTTTCAGTAAAAGTTGATTGCAAGAAATACTGTTATACGCTTTAACACTTTATTGCTGAAAATTAAGCTTTTTTTAGTTATTCTAAGAGCTTTATTCATATGTTTAGTCACTGAATGAAGTGCTTCTGTTGTAGGACAAATACACCATTAAAAGAGATAAACACCCTTTTTAATTACACCCCAAAGTGCTTGGGATGGAGTTCCTGCTTTAGTGAAGCCTGTGGTGAAGTGGTCTCATTTTAAGAGTCAGCATTTAATATGATGTATTTTTACCTGTTTAGGAAAAAAAAAAAAAGAGTCCATGTTTGGTTTTGTTTGCTTTTCTTCCCTCACTGAACTTGTATAGCTGCCAGTACTCTGCCAGTGAATTAAACTGGTGTAAGCATTGGGGAATTAAAGCAAAGTTTTTGTTTCATTATGCACAGCTTAAGTGTGGTAGTGACAACCCCATGTATAGTCTTTCTTTCATAACTTATACAGTGCAAAAATCTTTAATATTGCCATAAGGCATGAATTAGGTTTTCCCCCTAACACTGACCCTGCTTTAGTGTTCAAGGGTGCTAAAATACATATTCCAGTCTTGTGCTAGAGTGCTAGCCCAATTTACTTTTGTTCAAACCTTATCCATGGTTAACATGAGGACTTAAATATACTGAAAAATTTCAAAGACTTGTGACACCAAAAGACAAAAAACAAACCTTCCCATCCTATATTTTTTCTTTCCTTTTGAGTTTCTTTTTCCTATCTCATGACTAAATGAGATGTTTTCTTTCCTTTTACTCCTTTTCCTTTTCTTCATTTTCTTCCTCTCCCTTTTCTTCCTCTCCCTTTTCTTCCTCTCCCTTTTCTTCCTCTCCCTTTTCTTCCTCTCCCTTTTCTTCCTCTCCCTTTTCTTCCTCTCCCTTTTCTTCCTCTCCCTTTTCTTCCTCTCCCTTTTCTTCCTCTCCCTTTTCTTCCTCTCCCTTTTCTTCCTCTCCCTTTTCTTCCTCTCCCTTTTCTTCCTCTCCCTTTTCTTCCTCTCCCTTTTCTTCCTCTCCCTTTTCTTCCTCTCCCTTTTCTTCCTCTCCCTTTTCTTCCTCTCCCTTTTCTTCCTCTCCCTTTTCTTCCTCTCCCTTTTCTTCCTCTCCCTTTTCTTCCTCTCCCTTTTCTTCCTCTCCCTTTTCTTCCTCTCCCTTTTCTTCCTCTCCCTTTTCTTCCTCTCCCTTTTCTTCCTCTCCCTTTTCTTCCTCTCCCTTTTCTTCCTCTCCCTTTTCTTCCTCTCCCTTTTCTTCCTCTCCCTTTTCTTCCTCTCCCTTTTCTTCCTCTCCCTTTTCTTCCTCTCCCTTTTCTTCCTCTCCCTTTTCTTCCTCTCCCTTTTCTTCCTCTCCCTTTTCTTCCTCTCCCTTTTCTTCCTCTCCCTTTTCTTCCTCTCCCTTTTCTTCCTCTCCCTTTTCTTCCTCTCCCTTTTCTTCCTCTCCCTTTTCTTCCTCTCCCTTTTCTTCCTCTCCCTTTTCTTCCTCTCCCTTTTCTTCCTCTCCCTTTTCTTCCTCTCCCTTTTCTTCCTCTCCCTTTTCTTCCTCTCCCTTTTCTTCCTCTCCCTTTTCTTCCTCTCCCTTTTCTTCCTCTCCCTTTTCTTCCTCTCCCTTTTCTTCCTCTCCCTTTTCTTCCTCTCCCTTTTCTTCCTCTCCCTTTTCTTCCTCTCCCTTTTCTTCCTCTCCCTTTTCTTCCTCTCCCTTTTCTTCCTCTCCCTTTTCTTCCTCTCCCTTTTCTTCCTCTCCCTTTTCTTCCTCTCCCTTTTCTTCCTCTCCCTTTTCTTCCTCTCCCTTTTCTTCCTCTCCCTTTTCTTCCTCTCCCTTTTCTTCCTCTCCCTTTTCTTCCTCTCCCTTTTCTTCCTCTCCCTTTTCTTCCTCTCCCTTTTCTTCCTCTCCCTTTTCTTCCTCTCCCTTTTCTTCCTCTCCCTTTTCTTCCTCTCCCTTTTCTTCCTCTCCCTTTTCTTCCTCTCCCTTTTCTTCCTCTCCCTTTTCTTCCTCTCCCTTTTCTTCCTCTCCCTTTTCTTCCTCTCCCTTTTCTTCCTCTCCCTTTTCTTCCTCTCCCTTTTCTTCCTCTCCCTTCTCTTCCTCTCCCTTTTCTTCCTCTCCCTTCTCTTCCTCTCCCTTCTCTTCCTCTTCCTCCCTCTCTCTCTCTCTTCCTCTCTCCCTCTTACTCCCTCTCTCTCTCTTCCTCTCTCTCTCTTCCTCTCTCTCTCTTCCTCTCTCTCTCTCCCCCTCTCTCTCTTTCTCTCTCTCACTTCTTTTCCCCCTTTCTTTCTATGTTTTCTTTGTTTCTTTTTTCATTTAGTAAGCTGGCTCTAGAAAAGCTGCTTCATTGCAATTACCACAGATGCTTTTTCACCTCAGCTGTTGATACCTTTCTCCCCTGTCATTTTCAGAGCACACCTACATCATTGCCTGCTATTTTGCACTGCAGCTTGAATTTACCTTCTCACCATCTTTGTAAACATGACACTGCCTTTAAGTTTATAGAGAGATTGAGGATGTGAGCTCCCAGCTCAGACCTAAACCAGTTATGCTCATGCCAGACAGAACTGCTGCAGCTGAGACATTTGTTCCTGTTTCCACCACAATTCCCTGCTCTTGCCTCTGTGAGCATTTGCTCTAGGCTGAAGCATGTCATAAAAAACACTTGAAACAGTTTGGATTTTAGGTTTATAAACACAACCTCAGACATTTTTCAATTCAAGAGAGGAAAGGAGAGAAGTTTTCAACTTTCAGGCACTTTTATAGAATTCTGGAATTTGTAACTATTTCTTCTATAGTGGTGAACAGCTCGGGGTGGGAAGAAAATGGAACAAGAGTGACAGCAAGAGGATATAGAGCAATTATTTCATGATCTTCTTTTAGTAAGACTTCTGGGAAATGGTAGAAATCTGTGTTACTGGATAACAATCCTCACTGTGCAGTAACTCACTGCACACCCACATGAGCTGCTTTTTCAAGTGAGTAGCTCTATTGAAAGAATTACCCGGAGGAGCAAAGCCTGCTCACCCAGATGTGCTTGCAAAGAGATGTTATCCTGCTCTTGTTTTATATTCAGTAGACAAGAAGATATTTGTGTTTCACTAAAAACCAAACAGAATAGAGGAAGAAAAACTGTATGAGTGCAAGCACATATAACGTTACCTTTAAATATGAGACTCAAATGAATCCTTGTCCATCAAGGTCTGGAACTACTCTTAACATCATAAAAATACTAAAATTTTACTAAAATCAACCAAAAATTACTGGGTCTGATCTCAAACTAAGCCTAACCCTTAAATTACTAGTGTTAAAATCAATCTACATGTTCTTCTTTGGTAATGACTGACAGAAAAGGCAGATGCTCCTATCAAATTCTGACCTCATAGTTTCAGACCAACTGTGAGAAGAGTATTTCAAAATGATAGTAAAGGTGCAGTAGAGCATTTATATATTGATATAAATTTATGCCATCAACTCAACAGTTTAACTTCCTGTTTTAAAGAATGATCATCAAATTATCTCGTATATCCTTGAAAGTAGTTATTTTATTATTGCAAGGAATGTCTTCAATTTTTAAGATAGGCTGAGGTGGAAGAGTCAAGCTTTATAAAAGTGAGAAATTAAATGTGAAATGGACCTAACTATACTGTCTGAAGGATCAGATGTAGCTGAGGATATTTAAAGCTGCTCAAGGTGCTATAAATCCTTTGTGGTCACTTCAGTTTGGTAAATCTTACCCAACGAATTGCAAGAATTTGTTGGTTGGCTTTCCTCCTGTAGTTAAGTCTGTGTGTTTATGTGGTTATGTTAAATAAATAAGGCTGATAGAAAGGAGCAAGGTGATTAATGAAAACAGAAAATCACTTTTGTTCTGGTATTTTTCATTGACATTCAGTTAACAGGTAAACAGGACATTGAGCACATGTCCTGCAGGGCAACTTGTCTCATGGCTGGCAGGATCACTCAAGGCTGGAGAATCTTGTGTCCTCTGTCTTCAGCTTGGATCTTTCCCTCTTGGAAATGGAGTATAAAGCTGTTAGGAGACAATGCACTGCTACAGTCCTTGGGCATGTAGAAAACTGTATTTATTTACCTAAAAAAATTGTCTGAAACTTTCTGTTTTCACAACTAATTTTTATTTGATTTTTGGATAAACCTTTCAGAACCTGAGCAGCCCCATTCATCCCCACTTAAGTTTTTCTCATGGAGTGAAATTTAGACTTGCCCTTGCTTTTTGTCTGTTCTGTCAGTAAATTGGAAGCACAGAGGTGGGGAAGGATAGGGAGGCTCTGTAATTCTGTGCAGCACTGATGCTGAACAACAAACAGCTTCTTGTCACAGCCTTGCCTCTTCCTTCCAGCTAATTATTTGTATAAGGTCTCTTGAAACTTCAGAAGTGAAGTTGATATAATTGATCAAAGCTTAACTAAATAGGAATTAGGTATTTTTCTTTTATCTGTACTGTAAAAATGTCTTTTTACCTACTGTGAGGGATGTTGCCAGCTCTAGGAGATTGATTTAATGCTCATATGAAAGAAAGGGATTTGGGGCCTGATCAATTAAACACATGAGCTAAGGCTTCAGTAAGGAATGTGAATCATTTTGGCAGGTTGTAAATATTAAAATTGATATGAGCTCAGAGACAGCATTTTTTGTTAACCGGAGAAAAAGAGTCAATGTAGAAACAGATCAGAAATTGAGTTGGAAGAAGAAAATGTTGTCAAGTTTAGTTTTCTATGGCTTGTTGGATGCATCTATTATTGCTATGACAAAAAGGAACTGGAACTTTCAGGAGTGAATAGCTGCTATGAAACAAAATGGCACCATAGCAATTGTAAATACAGAGAGGGAGGGAAAGGAGTGTCCCAAGGTAGATGAAGTCTTATGGAATAGAATAGCTCAGTAAATTTTCTGATTAAACCAGCAGTATTTGGAATAAAACATTTAGAATAAAAAGGATTCACAGAACTCCAAGTCAATAGCAGTGGCATGGTCTTTGTAGAAGTCCAAGACTTTACTTTTTCCACAGCATGAAGGATCAAGGAAGAACTGATTTTGATAAATTCCTCAAAACCCTCTTAATTTTATGAACAAGGGGAGATAATCAGCATTTTGCTCATTAAACAAGATAAAACTTTTATAGTTGTTTGATGGGTGGTGCATTGCCAGATTAGGGGTGTTCACTGCTCAGGGCAGGATCTATCCTGAGTCCAATCCTCCTCAATATTTTTTTAATAGAGTCCAGTGTTAGCATTGAAAGCACTTTTATCCTGCTGATTTATGGTGTCAAGCCTAGTAGGGCTCCAGTTATTTCTGAGAGAACAAGAAATTTTGTGAATTATTTTATATTTTGTATATTAAACCAAAAAATTTGACTCAACAGGTTCTTGCTTGTTGGCTTGTTTTTTTCTCTTATGGCTTTCCCCCTTTTGAATTACATCCTGCTGACAAATGCTATGCTTAGAGGGTAATAGCCCAGCAATAATTCCTCAGAATATAGAGTTTAGAGTGAATTACAAACTGAGTCTACATCACCAGTGGTATTGAAGGAACTGAAAACATTCAGTTTCATGAAAACATGGTATTTACATATCTAAACAAAACCATTTTGATTAAGCTGCTCTTTCCCCTCAGTGCTGAGGAGGTGGTCCCATTGAATGTTTTGGCCATTTTGGGCATGTGGGCACACTTCCAGAAGCAAATCTAAACTTTCTGCAGGTAAACAGAGTATACACTGCTGGAGGTTGTCCACTGAGATAAAGGAGTCACTGTGTTTTTCAAATTCTTAAGTGCAGCTATAAGTCAAATATCTGTCACAAACATGCATGAAAAGTTCTCTGGGAATTTTAATGAAATTAGATTTCCTCCACAAAATCCAAGGGCTCTCTGCAGATTTTTTTCCCCCCTGAAGAACTCTGTCCTAAACATTTCTGGCTGCCTCTGATAATTGTTGGGCTTTTATCCTAGTGTCACTTGTAATTATTCTGATGTTTTCTGTTACTTTGATAGTGTTGATATAAAACCTCTGAGCTATTTGTTATTCTGGATAAGATTTGCCACTCTGCTCTTGTTTGACTCATACTTTAGGCCACACATTGTAGACTGATCAGCTCATTCTATTACAGGGAAAAAAGAAATGTATTTTGAATTCTAAACATATTTTGATGTATTTTTTCCTTTTTCTATCAATATTTGTCTCATCCATTCTGCAACAAAATCTTCACCATGTAGGAGGTCAATTTCTGGCTAACAAAAATCCAGAGTGCTTTCTGTAAGATGAAAGATATTTGTTTGATGGAGTTTTCATAAGGGAATATTATGGAGTTTTCATAAGGGAATATTAGCAGTATTTTGATTGAATTATAGGTGGAAAGATTTTTTGAGGAGAGATGCTTGCTATTCTTTATATTAGGACAAAGAATCACTTTTAATATTTCTTATTTCTTGTGAAAATACATATTTTCTGTCAGGGCCTACTAGAATATCCACCACATTCCCCTGCTACTCTCTGCCTGTGATATTCACCTTCCTAAGTGTGAAAGGAATAATGGAATTCTGTATTCCAGCTGCAAGGGGTGGGCACCAGTAACTGAGTGAGAGAGCAGCTGATGGGGCTCAGTTATTCAGAGGAGGAGCAGCTCTTGAAAGGATGGAGAATTAAGCCTGGCTACAGCTCAACAGTTTTGGGAGGAACAGATTCAGCCAAGAGGAAGTAAAGGATGAGTAGTCTTGATGATTTAATGAGGCAGATGGTTTATTGTTTTGAAACTACTACAGACTGCCATGTTTTAACTTCATGTTGAAAACTGATGATTTTTTAGAGACTGGACTGTAGTCCTTGTTGGCCTGTTTCTGTAGCAGCATTTTTGTTTATATCAAATGACTGACAACCCCTTAAAATACACATTAGGTATTCAATTGATCACCTAACATTTGGTTTATCAATTATTTGAGATAAAATCAGCACAGTCCATCAAAAATTTTGAAGTGATTCATGAAAACGAACCTGCTTTGGCCACCACTTAATTTAGTAGTAGTGCCCTCTATGGTATTGCATGAGAGGTTGATGGGCCTCCAGAGAACAACTACAACTGCAGGGTGTGTGTTCTGGACTTCAATATATTGTCTTCAAAAAAGTGTAGAGTATAATCAAAACATTTTTTAAAAAAGAATTCTCACATGCCATAGATAACTTCAAAATATTTTAACCTTTGCCTGGAACTTCTTGGATGAAACTAAACTAAATTCAACATCAAAGTAATTGTGCAGAAATGTGTTAGCCTTTGAGGGGAGATGCTTGCTAGTCTCTATATTAGGATAAAGAATCATTCATAGTGTTTCTTATTTCTTGTGGTCTTCTAGATAGCCAAATTATTTTTGAGGTGTTTTATTTGTGACATGGAAGAAAAAGAATCCTAGTAGCTGCTATCTCATTATTCTAACCTCTGCAATGTTAACATTGAAGAGTTGTATTTCAGACCCCGTGAAGAGGTTATAAATAAAAATGATTGTCAGAATAGATTTGGATCTATTGATCTTCAGCACCAGACTGGCCAGAAGGAAGACACACAGTATCTATGTTAATTTTGGGGAGCACTAATGAATTTCAGGCTACTTTTGAGTTTGGATTGCATAATACATTTCCCATCTCTGCTGAAGAATTTTTCTTTAGCTTCTGTAAACTAGGGCAAAAATCTGTGCTTTCAGAGGTAATAATACAGTGCTGAGAGCTTCTTTCATCAAAGCTTAATGACCTGATTTGTTAATGGTTTTGGCTCCTTAGATGGACGAAATTATGCTAAAATCTCATTTTGTAAGCTGCTGTGTTTTGTTTTCTCTTCAGACACAAGGAATTTTCTCTGTCATAAGAGACTAATCCTCTCCAAGAGAAATCAGTGCCCTGGAGGGGCGCTGGACCTTTCTCCTCAGCAAATACGTCTGCAACTGCAGCAGTGACAAACCTGAAAAACTGATACCACAAGAGATAGAGAATTTTAGACTTTCAGGTTGTAAAAATTAATTTAATTAGGTATCTTTGAAATGACCTTAATATAGTATAGAATCCAAGGAAGGAAAGGAGAAGGAGATGTGTGGCCTGAGCCAGTGCTGAGTACAGAGGGACAATCACTGCCATCTACAGCTAATGATACTCTCCACACTGAGTTTTACTCTTTTTTTTTTAGAGTATTTATTTTATTTACTCTGCTGCTTTGTCTGGAGTAGCATTAGTTCTTCACAGTGCCTAACATGAAACCACAACACCCACTTAATCCATTATTTGATTGTGGGGTCCAGCTTTGTTGATGCAAAAAAATACTTTGCTGTGTCTCCCAGGAGATTTACCTGTTGGTAATACAGAACATCATGGCCCTTCAGGATTCTGTTTAATTACTCACAGTAAATTATGCTCTATGCTTTATTTATTAAATATGTTTCTTATTAGCTCACGCGTCCCAAAGGCAATACAATTTTTACAATTGAAAAGTTAATTATGTTACAGTGTTTTCTTAATTTTAACAGCAGATTTGTTGACAGAAAGAGTGTCCTCTACTGGAGGAAAAAAGGAAAAAAATATAAATTAGCATTTCAGGCATGTGTATGAAAACACAAAATGTGTCTAGGTCAAGGAAACTTAGTTTTGAGTGTAGTCATAGATTTTGGTCTACTTTTACAGGCCCCAATTGTACATAAAATATTTAATTAAAATCTGCCTATATTTCAATCAATTGTCGTTTAAAAATTGCTAATTTGATTTGTCATTCTGACAAATTATATATAATAAAAGAAACATAGTATCTTTTTTTAAATTAGCATCTTGCCTTCAGAGATTGTCAATTTTTAAGAAGCATAATCAAAACATTTTTTAAAAAGAATTCTCACATGCCATAGATAAAATCTACAAGTATTTCCTAATGAAGCAGAGAAGAAATGAGATGTGTATGAATGATGTATGAAGACTTTGATGGTTGGTTTCTCCCCAAACTATTTTGAAGAAATGAATGCTAGAGAATTATAGCAGATTTATTCACCATTAAGCCTAAATATAAACCCTGTTGTGCACTCAGCAGGAAGTTCTTCCAACTTCTATTTTCCAAAGTTTTGGGGATCTTAGAGCAGTAGAGGCTCTCTATTGTAGAAGCTTGGTATTTCCTTTGCTTTCCTCCTTTGGGGTTCATAGTTAAGTCAGAACCTACTATTCAAATATAAAACCCTATTAAAAGGTTTGGAAAAGTTTGTCTGAAAAATCATTACACGAAGATAACAAAAGACAGTAAGGACAGGAAATTATGGGATAAATAAACAACCTTGGAAAGGGGAGATGAGTTTCTGGAGAAGGAGTTGAAGAAATATTACCTACAGGTGAAGTGACAAAGTCATTTTGGTCTGGTGTGCTGACAAGGACAGGTGAAAAAGAGAGAGAAGAAGCAGTGGCCAGAGACTGTGAGGCTTCTCAGATAAATTTTCTGGGGGTCTGAGCACCAAGCAGGGGATTTCTGAGGGGTAGAACATTGGCTATGGAGCTGTGGGAGATTAAGGGATGCTTGTGCTGAGAGACATGACAGAGATTTAAAGGAGGCATTTTTCTACCCCACATGTAATTAGCTTATGGAAATTATTGCCATGAAATAGCAAGAAAGGAAAGAGCTTAGTGGGATTAGGTACCTACACAGGTAATGAGAGCACAGGCAGTTAGTTACATTAGCTGGGATAAAATGAATTAGGCCTAAAGCTTCTCATATCTGGAGGCATGAAGCAAGCAGTAAATGGTCAGGGGCTAGAAATAAACATCTCTAGAGGTTATTTTGAATTTTCAAGTCTGGCCTGCTCCTGGATTAATGTAAATCCTAAATTCTAGGCAGACTGGATGGATGGTCTAATGATCACATGTAATGTCAGGCTTATGGAGGTTATCAGAAGTGGTAATGAGGATGGCCTGAAGTTGATAACACTGCATTGCTAATCAATTTTTCACTTTTCTGGTTGATCTAGCAGTTCTTCAAGATATCTAAAAGCAATAAATGTTATCTATGGACTTGATTTCAACAACAAAACAGTGAAAAACCCTCAAGAATAGGAGACTGTAAAACATTACTTTGGACTCACATAGCTTTATAGAGCTGGTTTTGAAGAATGACTACAGAAAATAAACATTATTTTGATGGATTTAGGCATATTGTGACTATGCTAATAACATTGGAAATACAGGGTCATTTGGTCAATTAAACTGTTTAGACAGTTTTAAGAATCTTAGGTAGTCCAGTTCACTCCTAATTTATTCTCCATCTATCTCTGCCATTAAACTTAATGGTTTTGCTTCTTTCATCTGACAGTACTTCAGAGCTTTCTACCAAAATTCTCCATTGTTCTTTCAGGCTGTGCAAATATAACTCATTTACCTCCTGTAGTAACATTCTTCCTCTTGACTCCTGTTTATTGAGGTCCCTAACACGTCCTTGAAAAGGCAATATACTGCTGGCTTGCTAAATGGTGCATTGGATGTTGGATTGTGTGTGTGGTTGACAGAAACATTCAGTAAATGGATTGTCTGCAGTAATAATAATAAGAAAAGATTTTAATTTTCCCTTACAAAAAATATTTGTTTTTCAAAAGAATACACACAAGCATTTTTCAATAAATACCATTAAATGCTTTAAATGCTCTAGCCTTAGAGCTCAGAAACAGAAACTTTGTTTTCCCCCCTTTATATTTGTGCTTTTTCATTCCATAAAAATGTCTTCTTTCATTAGTAAGAACCATGAGACTGCATTGTTTATTAGAAACTGCTGTCATGAAGACAAATTCCCCAAAGATTTAAGTTTCCAAACTGGAATATAACTGAGGTTTTGCTAAAAAAAAAAAAATAAAGAAGAATGAAAACTAGTACTGGGAATATCCTTACACAAAAGGTTATTTGTCAAAGGTTATAAAGATGTACTTTATAAAGATGATCTTTGTAATCAGCCTCTTACAAATGTGCAACATATGTGAGATGCAATAACTAAAATTTTTAAATTTTTTATTAGTGAAGCTGGGAAATGATTGTGATGCAATCTCTTAAGTTGGGGAAGTAAAATTCTGTTGGTGTAATGGGCCCAACAAATGTATGCATGCCAGATATGTGTGTGTGTTTGTATTTTTCAGCTATGCAAGTCCATTGCAGATCCTTTTTCTTTGGAGTACCTACAAAAAAAATCCCAAAGTCACCTGTTCAGACTGAACAATAGAAATCTGTGCTCTGTATCACAATATTTCAGTGTGGTAATTCCCAGTGTTTTCCTCTATAAATCTGCCATTCTTCATAGGATACCTAGCACCTGGAACTACTGCCTTCAGAAAGGTTGGCCTGTGATGGTCACACATTACTGGCAGGAAATTGGGATTTCTGACTGCCACTTGTGCAAGAGGTTGTAGAATTCCTCTTTAGAAAAAAATGTAATCCAGGATAGCATGCTCTGGGCTGTTTGGGATACAGCACAAAATGTCATGCTCCTACTGTATATCCCTGTGTTTCTTAATTCTTGACCTCAGCAACTTTATTGCCAAGATCATTGATATGCCTTGTTTTTCACTAGTTTCCCTGTTTCTTTAGCAGTCACTGTTAGGCTTTGTTACAAATCTTGAGGCTGTACCCAATCACTACTGAAAGCAGTAACAATATTTGTTTTGGTATACTTGTTTGGATGAATAACAGAGGAAGGAAATTAATTTTTTGGAACCTCTAACTTGATCAAATCTCCTATTCATCTGTCCCAAGCTTCTTATTCTTGCAGCTATGAGGACAAATCCCTTTCCCTTTTGCTTTGCCTTTCCATAAAGCTCTCTTTTGACTACCAGTTTTCTTCAAGTCACTGGAATGGATTTTCAGCTTGAACATACTGAAGTCTAGCAAAGGACAGATGTCTTGCTGTTCCTATTTCAAGTAAAAGCTTTCACTAATTGTATTACAGTAAAATAATTTTGTTCCTACAGCAGAGTTCAGGATCTAGCACACACTCCTTGTCCTTAAGGAGTTCATTGTTTTGACTCAAGTGCAAAAATCCATTTCAGAAAGACGCTTTCACAAGAGTTTCCAATGTCGTAGGGAGAAGAGGATGGGATTTTAAAAAAAAGCTCTTAGTGGATTTAGAAGTGGAAATCCTATTGGAACTTGAAAGAAATTGAATTTTATACCTACTATTACTAGCTGCTTTTAAAACAGAAGAACTACTTTTAATAAAACTCTTTGCTAAACAGTTCTTGATGTGAGCAGCATATGGTGTTTCACGCTTCTGCAAGTTCAAATTTACATTTCTAAAACCCTAAAGTAATTACATTACAAACAGTTAACAATTACTGTAACTTTGTAAATGCAACAGATTTTGGGTTATGCTGAATTTGGGAAACTCTCTTTTTCCTAGTGTTAGATTAAAATGATTCAAACTTTGGGTTTGGAATTCATTTATTGTATCAACCTTTGAACAGATAACTGGTAGAAATTTCAAGAAGTTCCAAAATAGGATTTTACAAATGTCAGTTACAATTATAGGAATTAAATGATGACAAGAGATTCAGAAGTTGCTTACTTGATTTATAGATGGTTGCATCAAACCTATCCTGCTTTACAAGTACAGATATGTGCTAACAAATAATTATAAATGATATTTCAAAATGAATACACATTTTAGCACAAAACTAGCTTGATTTTCTAAATTCTTTAATATTTTGGTATAATGTGCATAGACTTGTATTTACCTACTTATACATAAATATATATATTTTGATTGTCATTCCAGTGAGTCTTTATGGAAATATTTAAAACTTCTTTTTGATCTCTATAGCACTGCATTACAGAAATTTCCATTTTCAATTGATAATATTAGGTTCATGCACACTCCACCATGAGGAAAACCCTTTACAGGCAACATCAGCAATCATACTTGGATGCAATTCTGGGCCACTTCTCTGTGTCACTCACATCACCCAACCCATTAACACCTGCTGAATCTTGTCCCCAGCAGTCATCAGCAATCAGTCAGACACTTGATAATTAACAGAGAGAGGGGAAAAAAAAACAACCAAGGCTGAAATTCTTTCTTTATGGTGGCTTCATGCATAAGCTCACATAGCAATGGGAAAGGTTTAATGAGAGCCTCACAGCCTGTACACCTGTAAAACAAACCCATCAAAGTGGAATCCAGCAGCACATGGAACACAGAGGCTTTGCCCATGATTGTTATGTCCTTTACTTGAATTGCAGCTCTGGGATTGTGGCAGAAAAGGGGAACTGAAGATGGTTGAAAGCTTGAAGCAGAGCATGTGGAAAAGATGCTGGAGGATGACTTTGAGGCCTGCTGTTGTGAGGCACCTCTGTGGTCCTTGTAGTGTCAGTATTCTCAAAGGAAAGATCCATCACTGAAAAAGGCCTCTCTCAGGACTGTTCTTCACTGTCTGGAGTTTTTCTTGGTTGGATGAGTGTGCTGAAAATACAAGACAAATATTTGTAAATATCCCCACTCTGAGTGGGCTAAGGGAGGGCTACAAAAGATCACTCCCAATTGTTGGTTTACTGAACCCACTCTGGTAGAATTAGTATCTGAGTTAAATGAATCATGCTTTGAGTTGACCCAATATTTTCACTGATAGAATGGTTTTAAGTTTAGCTCATTTGATAATTTACAAAAAGAAGAAAATGAAACCAAGATGCACTATAGAGGTGAAAAGCTGCTAGAAACCTATTAAGATAGTTCCTTTCTGCTACCTTTACTTCTTAAGATTTACTTCCTTTCCTTCATTTGAAGTAAATATCCTGTTTATTTTGAGGTCAGTTCAGTTTTTGATGTCCTATGATATTGCTGAGGATAAATATATGAAGATTTACTCCGTGTACATCACTTCTGCATGAGGTATGAAAAGGAGTGCAGAATTTCTCAGGGACATTGTCTTGAGTGCTGATGTTAGTGCTTCTTGTTCTCATTAACTCTCAGTTTGTGCTCAGGGCAGTGTATTGCATGCAAAATAAACTTTTTTTTTATATAAAGAGATCACTCTTGGCACCTCACTCCTCATCCTTTCCTATTCAGGAGTTTCTGTCATGACTTTCCCATCATCTCGGCTTTTTAATGGGACTTCAGCATAGGGTGCTCATAATCTTTCTTTTGCAGCTAATTTTTTACTTTAATTTTTTTTTTCATTTTATTTACATCTTCTGCATTTCTTGACTAAACAAAGGAGTTCAATAAGGGAAGTTATAATGAAAAACTTCTCCAACAGGTTAAAAGTAGGTTTATCCTTCTTTTTGTGTCCTACAGCCATTTGTTTGTCCTTTCCTTCACTGAACAGGCCCAGTGAGACTGAATTACATGCTTCCCAGACTCCACAGAGAGTTATGAAAAGTAGAGAATAATCTAGAGTAATCAGAAAGTTACCAATGTAACCAGAGTAGCAGAGTCACAAATGCAGACAGAGAAAATAAGGAAAAGAATTTCCCCAGCACCAGAGGCCTGTATTTAGAAATCTGAAAAACAGGCATGGAATAATGTCAGGAAGTCAGGATTCCTAAGTCTATAAATATTACACAGGTGTATATCAGTTTTAAGTCTTATTTTTTTATAAAGCTGCATTGGATCCTCTGCACTTTTATAACATTCATAAGTAGAAAATTGTTTGTATATTAAAAAGTAATAGTTTTAAATATTTCAAATATATAATGAATATATCTCTTATGAAGCATGAACCAGTTGAAACTGAAGTTGGTTTTCATTATTTATTTAATCTTTTATTTTAGGTTGCAAAGCAGATGCAGCACACCAGCCTTCCTTGCTCTTGCTTTCCCACTCCTATTTCTCCTCCTGCCTCTCTCCTCCCCTTTAGCATGTGAGCTGCAGATAAAAACAGCAGAGTAGAATCCAGGAAAACAAACTGACCCATTTCCCATGCATATTGCATGTATTTGCCTAATTTCCTGCAGTGCTGACTTAATTAGGTAATTATTCCACCCTCTTATGACCAGTGAATATCCTTATCATCACTGTGTCAATATTAAAAAACAACAACAAAAAAAACACCAACCAACAGAAAAACAAATCAATGAGGTTTTCAGTGACAATGGGTCACATGAGAGCTTTTCAGTGCTGGTCATGCTGGAAATGAAAATGAGTTCTTGTGTTTTGAATGGGTGTAGTATCCTAGGGTCACTCCCTAAGTTCTTCCCTGCCCCCAGATGTTTGTTTTCAGAAGGGAAAGACTTTCCCATTTAAACATTAGTTTTCTGATATTGTTTGTTGCATTAAATCAATGCCTTGATTCTTCCTTTTCAAAGATATTATCCTCCTTTCATTTTCTTAATTTAGCTTTGGTTTGTAAATATATTCTGAATTCTGGAGCCTGGTATACCAAATAGATGATGATGATGATGATGTCCTTTTCCTGCTGATGCAACATGTTACAAAATATATTAAATCCATAAGTCATAACTGGTTGGAGAAGAAAATTCCTGTTCATCAAACCCATTCTTCAATCTCACAACCTCTCCCCAAAAGAAAAAGTTGTACTAAAAAAAATTAAAAAGAGAAGGATTTACTCTAAAAATCCTAAATTACTAAAGGCTCTGTTCAGCCTTTAGTAAGAAACTGAAGGTTCTGTGATGACCATGAAAATATCAGAGGAACATGCACGTGTTATTGTAAGGAGAGAACACAGCAATTTATGCTTGACTACGTTCCAGCACAAATTAATTTATGGAAATAGAATATAGAATAGGAAAATTAGTGCTACCAGTTAGTCATGACATAGGTTATATTTTAGTTTCTTAGACCCCATGTAATAGCTTCTTAGAGATGTGACATACTATGATGAAACCTTTGACTTTCTATGCAGTAATTAATGTCACATTTTTCTATCAGCATCATAGGGGTTTATTCTCTCTCTTTAAGCCTAATTAGGGGTTGAAAATATTTCCAGAGGACTCAAAAGAATGCAATAAATATCGTGCACAATTTCTTACTTATTTAAAAGGAGCAGAACTTTACAGAACATTTAATTGCAGACTCTGTTGCAGAGCTTTTTCAGGTAACAGTTAATAGCCACGAGTGGCCAAAGGTGCCAGAACTACCTGTGTGCTTTCCAAGGGGTAACTTTAATTAGGAACAAGCTTTTCAAGGTCAATATCTTTATTCCAGGCCCTGACTGTGTGGCACACACACGGAGGACAATGACTTCATCAAGGGAAAATGTGAGGGGGTGATGTCTGGTTCACCAAGCTGCTTTGTTAACTTCTGCAGAAGTTTGCAGCAGTCAGGCTGGTGGCATTTGCCTCTTGCTGCTGGATGTTTTCCCCTCATTCTCTTCTCTCCTGTTCTCCATACAGCTGCCCTGTTTACATGGAGGGAAAAAACCTGTAATGGTTACTTTATTGTCAGAACTGACCCACTCAAGTAAATGCCCAGTTCAGAGGTCCAAACCTTTATTTTGTTATCACACACTGCAAATTTTACAAGAATTGACCCCAGAAGTATTTAGTTAGAAGAATGAGGTTTCTTAAAGGCTTGATGGTTGGTGTGTGGTTTTGGGAGTGATATTTCCAGTGACAGACTAGCTGGGAGGAGAAGGGATTTGTGTTTCTACTTTTCTATCAAATCCATTAATCCAGCACTTGTCAATGATGCAATTTAAATGATCATACCCTACATTAATATTTTCAGAGATGAAAAAATCCCTCCAGGCCATTGTCTTACACATCACTTTCCTCAGACACGTGGTCACTTTCTCAAAGAGAAAACCCTCATGAACTTGTTCAGTTTCTCTTGAAAAGGTTCAAATGTTGGTGTTTTCTGCTTAGTACATCATCAAAGGCTGGAAACTCTTCAAAAATGGCAAATTCTCTGCTGCTTTCTGTCCATGAATACATGAAGCCCGTTACTTCCTCTCTCCAATTTTTCTCCCATTTTCAGTTCCTTCCACTGATCTGACTGCTGCAGGTTGGATCTGATTTTGCTCACCCTTTAGCTCTGTGGATCAACCAATTAATGTTCTCATGTGGGAATGCTAATGCTCAGTTTTCCAACAGCAGTGGCTTGAGACACTGTGACAATTCTATTTAGCTTATAGTAAATATTTCAGAAAGGAAAAAAAATCCCTTGCCTTGCAGCTTCATAAACTGTCACAGCAGATGCTGCTGAGTAAAATGGATTTGAAATCCCCTTTACTTTTCTTTTAAATATTTTCACTTCTGGCTTTACATTGTTCCCTGGTTGTTTAAAGCTGCTTTGGATTTCCAGCACCTCCCTTAAATATTAGGAAATCTTGGTATAAAACTAAACAATACAGTATAAGTGGCTTCAGTTTCTTTTTGAAGTGAAGATAGAGCTTGAAGTAGCCAGTGGGACCTCTTAAATCCTGCCTAATTACATTTTCCTTTGTATATAGCTCTTAGGGAAGTCTGCAGAAAAGAGTCATAGGGCATTTTCAAAAAACCCTACTCAAGTGTTAATTATCAGAACATGAACATTTTTACTTGGGATACTTTCTCAGCTTGAACTTCCCACTGCAAAGTACAATTTGAGCAATGACCATTACGGTGCTAAATGTCAAGCTGAATATCCTTAGTGATGAAGCAATCAGCTTTCTGATACAGATATTTCAGCATTGCATACAATAAGTTCATTTGCATGTTTAAATTTCTCCAACATGCATGCGAAATTGCAATGTTCTGACATTTTATGGTTTTCTGAGAAGCAGTCCTTGATGACCTGAAAAAGGAGAATAATGGGATATAGTGGTAACATTGCAGTAATAAGGAAAGAATAAGCAAAAGTAAGATTAACTACAAAGAGAACATAGAGCTGTTGAAAGTAAATATATTGTGTTTTTGAAAAGATTTAGTGTCACAAGAAGTTGCTGTAGGCAGGAAAGAAATGGGATTTTTGGTGGTTTTCCAAATGAGGTGAGAATTTTCTCAAGAAGTCTTTTAAGTCTGCTGGTCACTATGAAATCAATGGTAGAAAAAAAAATTAAACTTTTTTAATGTGCAGAATGAAAACTGTAGAAAAGTTGTCTGTGAATAATAAACACCAACTACTGAAGAGGAAAACCCCAGGGTTTCAGTATATTTGTCATTTAAACATTTTGAGGTAACCCCATCAAAGATCTCATGGAAATGAGCTACAAATATCTCTGAAAGAGGTTTGGGTGATAACCGATGTCAGTGTTTCACTAAAAGTTGTCAGAAATGCTTGTGATGTGTTGCCCTTTTTGAATCACCTAAGAATTGAAAATTCATGCTTGTTTCTAGATGTTTTCAGCTGAAAATGGCTGGGATTTATTTTTTGTTTCAAATTAAAAATAAGGTGGGGGAAAAGAGAAGAGTTCAGAAAAAATGGACTGATGTGAATTTGGGATTTTAAAATGATGGTTGAAGGGTGAAATTATGAAAAAAAGAGAAGCCACAGTGTGCAACAGGGAACTGAAGTTCACAGCTTGATGATTTTTGTTCTAGCATATGTCTTGTCCGCTTGTCCACTGTCAGGAATAAGATTACAGGTGCAAAAAAAGTCCTTCAGAAAGCAAGAACGCAAAATTTGTGTTAGGATTGGTGTTACCTAGAACAAAAAATTGAGGCCAAATTTGTGTTGGGATTGGTGTTACCTAGAACAAAAAATTGAGGCCAAATTTGTGTTAGGATTGGTGTTACCTAGAACAAAAAATTGAGGCCATATAATGAAGCAGAAGGAGCAATTGCCATGGTGAATTTTATCTGCGTCCTATCTGCTCCTTGCTTGGAGGAGTTTTAGAAGTTTCATGTTCCAGCACCATTCTATTCAAATTTGGAGAAGATTAAGATATTGATCTACTTTTTGGAAATTTGCAAGTGTTTTCAACTACTTAAGATGGTCTCAGAAGGAGACTATAGGAAGATTTTTGAAAATTCAACAGATGGAGATCTAGTTGGGAAAATAAGAGGATGACACTTCAGGGAACCAGTGATAGAGGAAGATCATTTCACATTTAGTTCAGAGAGAAAAAAGAGAGGCACTGAAGGAAAACAGATTGACAGGGTATGTGGGATTTAGGAGAAAACTGATTTTTGTGCAGAGTTTTGAGTGGATTTCCGTGGTGTGAAGTGGAGGAGGTCAAGGCTGATGAGAAGATGCAAGTCTGCTGGAAACCAGACCAACCAGATGCTAATTTCATCTATTCAGAAACAAAAGAAAATCTTCCCTTTGGAAAATTTGTGTAGGAAAATGAAGTGAGATAAGAATAGCTTAGCATTTTGAGGGCTTGGGAAAGGTCTACATTGAAGGCAATACCTGGGTCTGTGGTTTGAGTTACAGATAAGATGTGAATGGTATTTATAGAGACTGAGAAATTAATTAGGAGAGCAAGGTGGAAAATAGATGCTTAGATTTGTTCATGCTGAGTGTAAAGTTATACCTGGCAGCTCTCAAAGGAGCATCAATATAAAGTTCACAGTGGGAGACTCTTTTTGGTATACAGGCAAAGTTTTGTGCAAATTACGTCAATGAAAATCCTCTTTTTGTTGTTATTACTTTTGCTGATTTTTATTCCCTGAAAGGAGCAAAAATCACCATTTCTGGAGTTAATCACACAAGGCAGTAGCTGGTATGCCCACATTTTATCAGACAGTCCAGTTTTGGCAATGGAATTTCCTTTCAATGAGAATATGTGAATGAGGGTGTTACTCATACTTGTTTGATACAATGCGTTGACTTTTAGCTCCTGTCATATGTTTGAGATCAGGAGCTGTCTAAAAAATTTTCAAACACAGTGAGAGATGGGAAAATACTGTACAAAATAACGACTAATTGTGAAAGTTTAATGTAGAAAATACCAAAGAGTAGCTGAACGTCACTAAAGCCTTTTATATTTTTTTTTTCCTGGATACCTACAGGTTAATGTGGGTATGCCAGTAACATGCTTTGCTTTGTTTTCTGGAAATTTAGGTTCATGAAGAGGTCTCATAGGACATACTGGAATGTCAGCTTGGGATGAAATATCTTCTGAACTTCAGGTAAAAATGTAAGTTGTGTTGATAATTTCATCAACGGGATGATGTCAGTTTGTTTTTCCTAGGACTCAAGACTATTAAAACCATAAAAACACATTTTAAAAACCCCTCTAGATCTTTTTCAGATTACAAATGCAGTTATTTTTATAAAGTCACTTTTATATGAAATGTTCCCAGTCAAAGAACTGCAACCAATCTGTTGAATTCTCAAGAATGATGCCCTGTGCTGTCACTGTCTTCAGGGACATGCTGCTGCTTCTGATGTTATGGAGACAGAATGAAAGACACTGCTTTCATCTTGCCTCAAATATGTAAAAAAATTCAAATTCTGGACTGACAGTTCTAGGCTTGCAGTGTGTCTGTAACATTTCTGATTTCTCCTATATGTGTATATATATATATATTTCAATTTCAATCATTTTGGGACAAGCGCTATGACAAAGTCAGATGTGCAAAGCTCTGAAAGAGCTGAGAATTTTTAACAAGAAGATGTATAATGGTAACTAATTACTTGATAGGAGCCCTTGTAATGGTGCTGCATTTGTGTGACTGGGGTAATGCCTTAGGTGCCAGCACAAACCATCATTTTCACATTTTCTTGGGGCAAATTTAATACCCGCAATTCTTAATTTTAAAGCTGTAATTGGATTTTTGTTGATTTCCAAAGTAGACCAAGGTGGATATTTCTTTTTAGAAAGTGCCTACTTTCAGGAAATGCTAAATGCAAACAAAACAATCTGTAAGGGTTGGGGCACCCTGAAAAGAAGCAGCAGAGTAACCTCCTTGTCAGCATAAAGAGGCACACGATATCACCAGTGGTGGGGAAAAAGAGAGGATCCACATCCTCATCCTTTCCAGCCAAACAGTGCACATTTCCTTCAGCTAAATTGTACATGACACCAATCTAAATCCAGAATTCCAGTGCTATGAATATGAATTTCCTCAGTGCTTGTAAACATCTTGGTACAATATTAGTGCCATGCAACTGCAAAACACTTTCAAGATATGCTTGACAGCCTAATGTGAGTCAGACCTGAATATGTTAAAGCCTAATGCAGAGCTATAGTAATTGATTTGGCTGTAATTGGACATCTGTTATTAAATGTAAAATGCTGATGACTTTTGAATACCAGCTCTGCTGCATTTCTTCTTCTGGTGTTTTCCCAGGTTAAAAAAAAATAAAAAAGGATCAATCCCGTATGAATATTTTTTAGATTTTCTGAGCCACTGGCTCACAAGACCTGCTTGTGTACAATGCAATTAGTGGGGTCCCTTTCCACCGTGTGTTAAATTTCATATTTCTATTTTTCTAAATGGTTTTAATTTGCTGCAGCTTGCATTGATGGCATTTATTTTTTATACAGACCAGGAACACTGTGATCCCTTTAATAATGGACGTGTATTATAATAATAGCATAAACCATGAACTTATTTTTACTTTGCATGTTCTTCTATCTTAAAATCTGTGATTTAAAAAAAAATCAAAGTGTATATTAATACCCTTGCATTAAAACCCATGTATATTTTACTATCATTCAGCTTATAGCTAAAGGCTGCAATCTTTTATTAAAGCCTTTTATATTTTATATGACAACCTAAAGGACCTTTATAGGTGAAAAATGGGTCAAACACAGGGATTTGATGAAACCCCCATTCATTGTGTGCTCTATCAGTTTGGGTTTTTTTTTCTTTTTTGCTCGTTTTTCAGCTGGGGCAAAGGCAGACCTTTTCATTTAAGACAAGCTAATGACTGTTTCAGTTTCTGACTTCTAGTGCTATAGGATGTTACAGTATTTCAGCTGCAAAACTGCAGATGCCTATTTACTTTGGGCTAAAAGATATAAAGATAACTTACTAATTAAATGTCCAGTGTTGCATTTGATTTGAGATTTTTTTAAGACTAAAGGGTTTTTTTTTTTAGTATATATATTTTGAAGGATGTATGTCCAGAAGTACAAACTGTTCTGGTACTATCCATATAAATTAACAAATTTCAGTTTTACACTAGCAAAGCTCTTGAGCATAAAATTGACAGAGCAGGCACATGATTGAGTTGGAAACGTTTTCATGCTTCAAAGCTGAAATGCCTTGCTGATTTACCTTTTTGTGATTGATTAGAACCCCTTTGAGTCTAGCTATCTGTCCGGAGTGCACTAAAATAATATAATATGTATGGACAATGTAAAGTTGTGAAACAACAACAGGCTGTGAAATAAGTTGCCATAGACATGGGTGTGTGTTAAAACTATGCTGATTCAATGAGATAAATCCTTTCAGCATTACAAAATCCATTGAAACATTTCATTTGAGCAATCTGCCTCACCTGTTTGAAGGTGTTCAAGTACTGAAGGAAAACAGCACATGTGTTTTCTTTATTTTTGTTGAGTTCTTTTTGGCTCTGCCATTGTTTAAGTTCCTGGGTCTAAGGAGCTTTGGGCTGACTTTATACAACCATTTGTACATTTGAAATGTTGCTCATATTCTCAATATTATGGGATTTTTATATTTTGTCCTTACTGAAATGCATTTATATAATGACATGTGAAAGAGTAGCATATGAATAGTTTGGAATTACATTTATTTAGTTACTTTTGGTGACATTTAAACTGCAATGCCTTCAGTCTTGAGCTTGGTTTTACAGCTTGAGAACATAGAAAACACAAGGGAAGACAGTATGCCAGTGGGCTTACAACCAACTCATAAATATAAGGACTACATGTTTTTATTATTGCAGGCAACAGTTGGCACATTTGACATTAAAAAAATCTGGTGGTTTGTTTTTTTGTTTTTTTTTTTTCAGTTCTTGTTGGAATCCAAGAGATTCCAAATCAAATATAATGTTTTGGGATAACTCAAATAATTTTGTCTTGCTGCCCAAGTCTAACTGATACCTGTTCCCCACATCTGAACTATTGATAAACTTAGTCTTAAAGAGGGACAGAAAGGGAATCCAGATTGTTTTGCTCTGAAGTGACTTCCTCTGTGCAACTGTGACTGGAGAGGCTTCTCAGTCTCTGAACCCATGGCTGCTTCTCACTGTGTCTTTGAAAGCTGGCTTTTAGGACTGGAAGCTTCATGTGCACTTGCTCAAATCTGCATTTCTGGAAAATTACAGCCTAATTCTTCCACCTTGGATCAGGGGGCTGTACTCATAATGGTAGCTGGGGGTACCTTGCACACCTGGGAGATCCACAGAAGGTATAAAGGTATTTTATGAAAATGATGCCACTCAGCCAATGAACTTCACATACAATGAAGTTCACAACTGTGAGCTTGACAATTTTGTGTTGTTTGTTTATTGTTGGGAGAGCTTTGTATGTGTAAAATTAAGTTCTCCACTGTGCTCCTTGTTTAGGTGGACATAGCTGATTTCTATGCACTTGCATGCGTTCAACCTTACTGGGCTACATGCTGGTTTTTTATCATTTCATGTAATTCAGATTTAATCTAGGAAGGAAAAGCACTCAGACGATGCAGCAGGACCTTAATAAATGTGTGGATCCTGCCTAGAATTTAAGAAAATGCTGCAAAGGTGACCTCTCAGGTGGTGAGCAGTTCTCTGTCTTCACAGGAGGTGTGAAGAGGGGTGGGACAGAGTGTTTTGGCTGTGCTTACTTGATCTATTGCTCTAGGGGCTGTAGCCAGCTGGTACCTATCAGTGTCCTTCAGGCTCATAAATAACTTCAGGGTATAGAATATGGTACAGAGTATAGAATATGGTACAGAGACTTTCTTTTGATAACTTTCCTCTTGGCCACTAGTGTGCCAAGAGTATCTCTGCAGGGCTGAAAGAGCAAATTTTAATTGTTTTTTTTTTTTAATTTTGAAAATCTGGGAATCTTGCCTAGCATATTAAGGATGGATAGAAAGGTGATGGGCATCCCTCTTGTAGGATTTTTGGGTTGCGTTGAAAGTAGAAGGGTCTGAAGTGCTTTTGCCTGAAATGCTTTTACTCTGGTTGGAGAAACCAGCAGACTCAGACAAGAAGCTGAGGCTTTGCATGATCAACAAGTTTGAGTTTTCTAGAACTCATCTGTTGTTACTTTATTTATAATGATTCATTCCTGTATGTAAGAAAAAAATCAAATCCTGAAGTGACTGCACTATTCTAATCTTACCCCTCACTGTAATTTCCATACAAAATAAGTATGGACAATTACAGCACTCATTACCCATCCTGTCACTTACATAATCTTGTATCTTCTGGTGTAGGTCAAAAAGAGACTTTGCTTTTGGCTTAGGTGGATTTGATATCCCACTCATTTATAGGAGCATTACTCAGGATAGCCTGACACAGCCCTGCAAATTGTTTCATCCAGCATCACTTTCCCTTGGATCAGATATTTGTTTTCAATTTGCATGGAGAATACCTCATCTGAATTTATTGCTCTGGAGACAAGTGAGCCAGACATTATCATGACCATACTGGGTGCACGTCTCTGTCTACTGGCTTAGAGGGACCATAAATTAATTTGCCATTATTAATCTTATCTCGGGAGGCTAAATAGAATTTAATTCTAGTGAGTATTGCAAACAGTTTGCTGCATCAGGTTTACTTAGAGTTTTATGGATACTTTATACAGTCTTGCATACAGCAGCCTGCTTTACCTGTCCTTACTCTTGGATTTGAGTAGATCACTGTCAAATAAGAAAGAAAAGCTTAAAAATATATGTATATATATATATATATGTGGTCCTTCATGATAGTACCAGCCACCTCAGCAGAGAGCTTTTTCTTTCTCTCCAGTTCTACTAGTGCCAAATTCTGCCAAGGTCTTTCTGCTTCATGGCTTTCTAGTCCTCATTCCCTAGCTCAATTTGGGCTGTACTCAAGTTCCAACCTGTAAAATACCTTATTGCCCGCCACATTTTGTAGAATTCACTCTCTTTAAAATACGAACATTTATGTGTTTGTATCTTCCTAGCATGCCTCCTTCCTCTTTTAAGCTGTCTGCTCAGTTCTTCCCCCATTTTTTATCTGTACAGCTGAGGAATGAGCAGCATTTCTTCTTCTTTTTATCTCTTCACCCTTTCTCTCTTTGGTCCAACAATCCAAAACCTACTGGTAACAGCTGCCCCTTAGTTTATGTTTCATTAACAAGAGTCTCTGAAATGTCTTTCACTGTCATGAAAACACTGATTTAACAAAGCTCTCCCTGGGAGGTCTATTAATCCAAAAGTAATCCAGTAGACAAAAGAGCCAAAATAATATCCCATGTTTGGAACATTTTACTTCTCCAGGTAGCCTATAGCTTTATTCTGTAACTGTATTCTTGAACTTTTAATTAAATGCTGATTATTTTAAGACTTAGTCAGAAAACATAGCACTCTTAATGTCAAGTGTTTGTGCAGCATGGAGTGTTTAGATGGGACCAAAATGCTCCAGAGGTGAAAGTCAACCACCCCAACCACCCACCACAAAATTAGAAGTGTCTTTTTGCAGGGTCAGTGCCTGAACTGGTTTTATATAACAAGATTTATACAAAACATTTTCCACCAAAATTCACACAGGCAACTGAGCCACTTTATTTTACCTTGAATTTGCAATATTTTGCCAATAACTGAAGTTTTGTGATCCAGTATTTAATTTTTTCAACTGATGATTAAACATCTGCTTAATATTCTAAAAACCATTTTTAGCTACCAATTATTTCAAATGAGATTCAGTAAAATTTTTAAAATTTCTATTCCTTCTTGTACCACAGCTTCTCTGTTCTATTTTTCTATTCTCATTTTTAATGGAATTGCTTTTCAGTGCTTCTCTTTATCAAATTACCTAAAAGTATTTTGCATGATAAACATGGGTTCACTTTTTATATCTTACTTTAATTTGTAGATCAACTGCTTTTACTGACTTTTAAAATACAATTTTAAAAGGCAGACTTGTAGGCAGATGTTTGAAAGAATTCCCAAAAACTGATGGGTCCCTTCCAGCTTCCAATATTTATGATTCTATGATGCTTTATCTTTTTATGTTTGTTCTTGGTTCCTTCTTATACGTACATCGATTGAGGGATGCATAAATAAGCTTGGGCATATTATGAGAATTGTACATGAGGGATTTTGTCCAGGGGAATTTTGGCATAATTTTTTTCTCCCCTATAGTATGAGAGGATTATTTTTCCCCTTCTGTGCTTTCCTTATCTTTTAATTGATAGTCTAACATTAGGCAGATAGATTGTCTGTCAGTGGTTTTAGACACTTTGAGAGTATTTTGTTCTCTTTCCCATCCTGGATTTATATATTCAGCTTTGATCTCCATTACATACTTATACATTTGCCTAAGGAATGGTTGCCTTTTTTTTTTTTTTATGGTCTGCCACTGTTTTAGGGTCTTGCAGTTTGCTTTTCCAAGAATATAGCAGCAGAAATTTAATTCAGTATTGAAAAGCTCATGTACTGAAATTCCAACTGCTTTAAGGTACAACTTGCATTTATCATAAAAACAGAACATGGGATAAAAAGGTGTGGTGTAAATGTTTACTGGCATTTCTTTTAGGTAGATATATCAAAGATTGATAAGCAGTAAGGACATGAATGAGCTATGTAGATCATCTAAGTAGCAATATGGTCATGTTTTTAGCATGTCCCATAAATATTATTAGAGAAAAGAACCTTATTAATAATGGATTTAGAGATGGTTGTTGCTATTTTGCTATCTAGGAAATTGCTGAGAGATGGATCTCCTTAGTTACATGAATCTGTTTGTTCTAGTCCCAGAGGGTGAAAACAATTTTAATTCATTAATTTCAAGAGAACCTTTGAAGCACTCTTAACAAAACTTTTCTGCAAATATAGAAGTTAATAAGATCTGGTATTTGGTGCCAACTGTGCTTGAAAGAGAGCATGGCTTATAAAGCATGAGCTCTGGCATGGTTTTAACCTTGTGCTGTATAAAGTAATTTTGGGTTTGAGGGAAGCTGAGGTGCCCCAGCTGCAGCTCCATGAGGATCCCTTGGACACTGGGCTGGGGCAGGTCCACAGAAACTGCAGACAGTTTTAGACAGCAGTCTGGTTTTCCTTCATCTTGCAAAATTTCTCACTTTTTAAATATGCTCTTTACCAAAAAGATTAATTTCTTCTATTTCAAGTTGCAGTGAGTAAAACCTAACTGAGCATACCTTATACACAGGGAAAAATAATCTGGTGTAATTTTGAGTCTCTAATTTCACTTCTGGGAAAAGGAGGATTGTCTTACCTCTCAGACACCTTTTCAAGTGCTTCCCTTCTGAAGTTCACTTCCCACTCTGAGGTTGCTGCAGTTGTTTCAATGAGCAGAATTTTGCATCTTGAAGGAGCGGCTACCAACCAGCACTAAATAAGATGATAATGGTCAGGCAGAATCAGTGCTCTGCTGCTGTACTCAGCACCATGCGATGAATAGTACATGGCAAAGATTAAATTTCTTGTGTGTCTCCCAGTTGTGTGAGTACTCAGGACAGACACAGGTAGAAAAGTACCATTGCAGGATTTTGAAGTTATAAAACTAAGATTATGGAAAAAATCTTGTGTGGGTCACTGAAGTGTTAATGAAGAATCATGTGGGAACTCTTCCTTGATGAACACTGCCCTGGAGGTGAATAAATGGAGAGAAATAATACCTAAAACTTTGATTGGTTGCTCCATATGGTAAAACAATGATGTTGCTGCTGAGTTATTTAAAAGCAGGATCAGGCCTTACATTTATTTTACTGAAATAATTGTGTGATCCAGTGAAAAAGCTGTGGTCAAAACTGGAGAACCTTATTCTGATCTCCAAAGTGTGAGTGCAGGAGCTGGTGCTGGATTTCATGCTTGACCGTGCATTTTCTCTACTTCTTCAGTGCAGGAAAGAAAACAGAAATCTCCTTGAGAACTGGATATTCCATCAGATAGTTCTCTTGGGAAAGGTTGATCTGACCATTGCCTTGTTGCCTTTTATTGATTTGCCTGCTGCTTTCCAGATATTCTTCACAATAACACATAACACAAAGGGAACACATTATAGCATAAAGCAGATGCCTGAGTTGGATCAAGACCAGCCTTAAAACTCTGGGCATTTGAAGGTGGGTTAAAGCTGCTAACCTCTTCTTTCTCACCTTGCACATAATACCTCTCCATCTACACAAACTATAAAACTTGTTCCCCAAGTGTTTGAGCTTTAGTTTGTTATTGTAAAATTTATATGCATTTGAATTATCTAAGGCACATTTTAGGACTGAAAGCTTTTTTATTATCTACATGTTCTAAAGGTGGCAAATCTCTATTTTCTCTATTTTTCTATCCAAAAAGTCACAATTTAAATTGCTCTACACCCACTGTAATGCTTTCCTGAGTAATTTCTAATAAAGGTCAGGTTTATGAGATGATATGCTATTATTGGATGGTTTCTAGCTGTTTTGTGTGCTTTATACATTTGACAGCTGAAGAAGCAGCAATTCATTTACACAGAAAATGCTTTCCCACAAGCCAACCAGAACATGCCCACAGCCATAGATACAAGTGTGTTGGTGGATCAATAATGTTTTAGTCACTGCCTCTGTGCTCCTAAGCACTGATTTCTAAGTGAAACAAGAGGCATTTTATGGCTAGTAGGGGACTTGAATTTATTTCTCAATAACTGTCCTGCTTTCTGCATATGGTAGTGAGGGTGAGCTTTGACATCAAATAGGGCAGCTAATGGAGAGGTGATGTCTTGGTTGAAACACATTTGTGGCAGTTCATGAACCCAAGGAAAGTATGTGCCCCTGGCACACTGAACACCATTTTCCTTAACGGGGTTCACCCTTTCTTCATTAGGAGCACACCAGGACAAGGTAAATTACACCCCAGAAGGATTCATATATCTATGGGAGCTTTGTGCTGCTGTGACATGGAAGCCTGCACCAGCTCTTTAGAGTTGGGGTAGTTGCTGTCTGTAAGTTGTTCTGCATTCTTTGGTGTAGACATCTGCTAGGAGTGCAGATTTAGTTATTTTCTAAGGTCTTTCTTGGCCCATTACAAGCAGATTATGGGCCCATTACTCTTACTGAAGAGTTTTAGTTTAATCTTGCTTTTCAGATGAAAGCAAATGAAAAATCTCATAGGTTTCATTTATAATCCAAGTTTCTGAGTGTTTTTTTTTTCTTTTTTGTATTGACATTTTGATACTTGTAAACAAATGTAGAGTGGAAGGCTGAAAAGGCTGAAGCAAGTGGAAGTACGGTGTGACACATGCAGTGTGTCACACTGTAAAAAAAGCCAGAACAACCTTCCTGCATTAGCCATTAGAATATCTGTATTTACAGGAACATGGAAAGGTCAGCTGAATCAATTGTACCTTTATATATAGCTTTCAAATGTGTATCCTCAGATGTGCTTCTTAGTGACATTTCTGTTGCATCCTAAATTTTTTTCTTGACCACAACATGGAAATAAAAGCAAATATTTAAAAATGTTGGAAGTATGAGAGTGTGAGACCCAGACAACTCTTCTTATCTCCTTTGTGTATTGAAGGCTACTTTTAATTTTGCTTTTTGTGTCGATGCTGGTTGGCAAGATGCTGCTTCCTTGTATACCCTGATGTTTCTGGCTTATTGCATTCCCTGGGAGTGAAACACAGTCTTTACAGGAGCCAGTCTTGAATCAGAATGCACCCAAAGGCTTCCTAATCATCAGGTTTCCTACAACCCAGGCTTTCCTTACAAAGAATCTAAATAATAGTTTTAAAAGTTTGCAATATGCTTTTATGAGCTCCTGGTGTACTCCTGAGGGATAAAGCATGACATCAGGGGAGGTAAATTTGGCAAGCAAAACCTGTGAAAAAACTCTGCAGTGATTTAAGAGGAAATGTATACATACAAGTGAGTTCAAATATAGAAATTTCAGAAGGGCTGTAAATAAAATAAGGATTTAATATCCTTTATATGAAATTGTTTTGATAGCTATCTGTCGTCTTGTCACTGCTCACAGCAATGTTTCCTCTCGGAGGGAAATTCATCTCAGTACCAAAATCCAGGGCAGGTCTTTGCACATCACTTGGGGTTTTGTGCAGATAATCTGAAGAGATTCTGTGACTTGTGTGGGTTGCTCTGTCACTGATTGGAGCCCCCAAGGCAAGTGTCCATGCGCTGATCTTGCACGTAGTAAGTCCCATAGTTAGGACAGGCTGGGTCAAGGCTCATCAGTGCTTAAATGCTTACTACATTTAAGTAGTCTGGAGGCTTCAGTATGCCTTTGAAAGTGCTAGTAAGGAATTAAGTTATATATCCAAATATAACTTGGACATACCTACAAGAAAAGAAGGAGAATATATTCTCAATAGCCCTTTCTTTTCTTTTTCTTGTGGGAAGCAGACATCATCTGACTCGTCAACTTCAGTATGCAGGGAAAAAAAGAACTTAAATGATACAAATCAAGATGAATTATTGTGATTATTTACAATAATGTAACAAAATTCAAGTGCGTGTATGTTCCATGCACATCTTTAAAAAACAACATAACCAAAGGGAAAGCAGTTCCTGCATATCAAAGAACATTGAAAAGCAATTCTGTCAATCAGTACACTTTGTGTAAATAGAGATGTATGCATTTTGCACCCCAGAGACACACATTAAGAAAAATAAAAAAATCCTGTTTGCAAATGTCAGAATGTGGGAAATCTGTGGAAATTTCCTTCAACTCCTTAATGAATCCATAGCTGGAAAGGTTTTAATTGGCACTTGACATAGTTTCTCCTCTCCACAGGGCCCCTGCCCTTTTCACTGTGTGTGTATATATGTAGTTCATATACACACTTATACACAACTGGACAGTGGTCACCATGGGGGTAATTGTTCAAAATTTACTTGTACTGAATCACAGGTTACATATTCCCAACTCTTATTTACCTTGCCATCCAAACCCTGCAGAGTACAAAATTATTGACTTCCTTGTGTGCCCCTTTGATGTATGAGATAGATGTAGCATTGAACTATTTGACAAAACCTAAGGAATTTATCTTCACAGCAATCTAAAGATTTTCTTTGTTTCTCCTTTCTTATCCCCATTCACTGGAGAATTTAAGGCCAAAAGTTTTCACTAATTTTGAGTGTCAAACTTGATCCAGTTTTGCATCAATTTTTGTCTTAATACAGTACTTCCTGAATTCAAGGCTCAGTTCCTGCTGATTTGAATATTCATCACATCAGTTTTATAAACCTTTGAGCTAATCACTGGGCTCCAGGGAAGTGTTTTCACCATATGCTTCTTTTATTCTTCTGCTGGTTCTGAAACATCCATTATGGGTCAGCATTAGGGTCACCAGGGAGAAGGTTCACCTGTTTTGATCCCACAATTCTTCTTTTCCAAAGGACAAAGCCAACCATTCACAGTGCTTGACCTTCTTCTAAGGAAGGAGTGTGGCTCATTTTGGCTGGAAGGCACAGAGCGGGGAGAAGAAAGGGGAAAGGAACACATGGCATGCACATGTTGTGTAAAGCAACATTGAAATGGCAGTGTTTGTGGCTGAAGCCTCTGAGATATGTTGTACAATACACCTTTATTTTATTTCCTACCTTTTGGAGTGCTTTACTTTGCAGTCTTAACCTTTAACACAATGGTTTTTTATTTTTTTTTTTACTTTTTTGAGTGAAGGGTAAAAAACTGAAAAACTCCATTATTTGAAACTGCACATGAGGCTTGGAGTTACATAGCCCTACTTGATCTAACTCAGCAAGTGGATAAAGTGTTATGTTTTTCAGGTAAACTCTCTACTATAGAGAGAGGCCATAGGATTTCAGTCTCTACTCTTTGCTGACAGCAGAACAATATTGAGACCCATGAAGGTGGGGTGTAGACAGGATGGGCTTTTGTCATGCACCAATAGTCTTCACCAGGACCCTATTTCCAGAATTCCCTCTATTTCCAGTTATTCAATGACTATCTAGTTTGGTGTCTGTGACCTAAACTGACATTGAATTTTAATGCTGGACAAGGATACACATAGGAGTTGCTTAAGACAAATCTAGTCCAGAGGAGCAGTTAACATGGTGGTTGTTCTGAAGGAATTTGCCTTTGCCAAGCTTCAGGCTGTTCTTCTCTGCCCAGAAGAAGCAAAGATTGGCCATGGTACTTGTCCATGAGTGCTCAGTGATAAGCCAACTTTAGGTGACAGTTTCTTTAGTGGTAGAATGACTCACCTTGTTGTTGTAAAATTGCAAGGAAAAAATCCCAAAGCAATACCCAAACAAAAAACCCCCATTGAACCAAACAAAACAACACAGCAGAGCCCCCCACCAAAAAAAACCCCCAAACAAATAAATCCCCCAACCAAACAACCCAAAACCCCAAAGTTCTTCAATCGATGTTCAAAGTCAAGCAGGTGCTGTTGTGTGGCTGCCATGTCTATGGAGTATCTGGGCTGCAAACAAGATGCCACTGCTGTAAATTAATGTAGTGCATTATGTGCATTAAATTTATGTAGTTTGGAGCTTAGGGTTAAACATTTGCATCATGTTTAACTTCATAACTTTGTTTCTAGGATTGTTCTTTGGAAGTTTTTGTGAGCTATTCTGTGTCCTCCTTGTGCTACTTTAAGAATTTGAGCAGCTCTATAAGGAAAGAAGCCAAAATCCTTCAGCCCTCAGGAAACACACTTTGCTTTCTGGGCAGCTCCATTGATCTCTCAGAATTCCCTCTATTTCCAGTTATTCAATGACTGTCTAGTTTGGTGTCTGTGACCTAAACTGACATTGAATTTTAATGCTGGACAAGGATACACAGAGGAGTTGCTTAAAACAAATCTAGTCCAGAAGAGCAGTTAACATGGAAGTTATTCTGAAAAAAAATTTGGCTTGGGTGACTTTTTAATAGTATAGCAATGGGACCACACAAATATTATTATGGTTGAAGCTATGGACGATTAAAGATCACTAGAAAATTATGATTGACATGTCAACAGCTGCCAAATGTCCACTACTGTTCAACACATTAAGAAAAAATAATAATTATTTGAGTCTTTGGGAAATTAATTCTTTCTAACTGGGTTTTGTGCCAAATATGTGTATTAAATAGAATAGCAAAACTTTAATACCTCTGCAGACCAGTCAGGAAGGTAAAAAAGGAATGAACTGAAATAAAATCTTTCCAAACAGTCCTGTAGACTGTTGGGCTGAAGATCTGTGATTTTTTCTAAGAAAATTTCAAAATAAGAAAGACAGAAGAAAAGTTAATTAATGTTCCACAACATTCTATATATATGAAAAGTTTTTGAAGTGAGCTGCATCTTCTCTGGAAAAAATGGTAGACTTCAAATTTTTGAAAGATTGAAAACCACTGGACTTCAAAGATGTGAGGGAAAAAATGTATCTGGTGGTTGTTAATGATTATAGACTTTAATTTCTTCTAACAATTTATATTCCCTAAAATTGTATTAATGATCTTAGTCCTTGCTTCCTTCCTGAACCACAGAATGTTTATGTAAAAAGGTAAATGTTTCTGATGCTCTTATATTTCTTTTTCTTATCAAAAGAAATGCTCCACAGAAAATTTTCAAAAAGTGAAAAGATTTGTGCAAGCAGGAAAGCCAACAAACTTTGACAGTAAGAGATACTTGCAGTTCATTCACAGTGATTTATCTCCTATTATCAAATTTACATATATAGCATGTGAAGAGCATTCTGTGATATGCTTGAGATATTTGACATTGCTTGTTTTCATACAATTCAACAGTCATAACTTTTGATTATGCCTTCCTCATAGAGAAGTGAGCTAAAGGAAGATTAGAAAAAATATTATTTATTCTTCCCTGTATTAGTTCTCATGGCAGCTAAATGCAGTGTAGGGGTTACTTATTTTTTTTTCTGGAGACTGAACTTGCTTTACTTTGCCATAAAGGTCCAATTTTTATGAGGCACTTTTTACTTCATTGCTGTTACCTTGAAGCAAGTACTGCCTCAGCAAGATTTTACAGTTATTCATAGGACTACTCAATTCAAAGAATGTTTTTATGCAAGAGGAAATGTTGTTATCTTTAACAAAAGGCATCTAATCATCCTTGTTTATTGGTGGTGACAGCTTTTGCTTTTAACAAGCAAGCAAATAAACCACAGTAAAGCTAGACAAGCCACACACAGAAGGTGCAACCTGAGGCGTTCTAAAATACTCTAGAGTAGATTCTTTTTGTATTTATTTTCTGTGTGCAATAATACCACTTTTTTTTTTTTTTTCTTTAAACTTAAGCTGGTGTGTTGATGCTCTAATTAATTTTTATGTATTGGCTTCTAGGACAAACTGCATAACTCTTGTTCTGCTTTCATGGATTCCTCTTATGTCTTCACTTAACAATATTTACCAGCAGGAAACAAAGATAAAACACATTCATGATTACTTTGATCTTTCTCATCTCTGTTTGAGTAGTCTTGGTTTTGATCTGGTCCTGCTGTTTATTTACTTGCTCACACCGCCTAGGAAAATAAAAGATAAAATCAATACTTTGGAGTCTCCCATCAGCTGTTGCTAAATCATTTAGCAGTAGTTCTTGCTCTTTGCTCAGGTCCCCTGTTCTGTTTAGCATCATCAGCTCTCCCTGTAGGTAGTGATGGGTGTATTTCTACTTCAGAAACAATGTGCTCCACTTATTTTTCGGCAAACAACTTTTTTTTTTTGGTACGAAACAAACAACTCTTGGTTGTTTGAAACACAAGATTTCTGGATTAAAATGAAAACAAGGACTGTTACCTCTGCTTCTCTCACCTGTTGTTACTGCCTCTGTCACACCAAGTTAGAAGGTACTACAAAAAGCAGGGGATAAATTCCTTCATGGGCCTGTTTAATGCTGTGTTCTGTACCTTAATGAAATATTGGAAAGCAGTTCTGCCAGAGCTGGTGTTTAACTGCATTTAGGGAGAATTGAAGTGAGCATTATCTTCTCTCTATTTCACGGTCCAAGCTCAACTCTCTGCTTCATGCACTAGCTAGAATGATTTTTTTTTTTTAAACAAACATATTTAGCTATTATTTTAAAGATGCTCAGTGGAGTGTTCAAAATGAAAAACAAATTAAGATGTATGGGAACCAATGAAGATGAATAAGATTCATTTGCCAGCATCAACACATATTCAGAGTATCTTGGTCTCTTTTGAACATTGCTTCATGTGAGTAATTAGCTTAACTCAGCCTTTTCTCTGAGTTAACTGCCAAGGCAAAATAAACAAGGAATGTCTGGTGCACTCAAGATGGAAGTACAGACCTGGTTGTTTTTAGTATTGTTGTTGAAACTGAATTTTCATCCCAGCAGGTGAAAAAAACACAGAAATAGGAAGCAGTAGAGTTTCATAGACTAGTTTTCAGACCAGTGCTCCTGGTTAATTTCCATTAAAATGAAGTAATAATTTATTATTTAAGTGTTTTGAACTTACTGACATTCTGCAACCTATCTCTATTTCATGTCCTGCCACTTCTAAGAAATAAACCTGAACATCATTCACCACTCTGTTCCAACAAAAAACCCAAATCCAATTTATTAGAACAGAATGATTATAGCCTTTAAAATTTCTCCATGGGGATATTATTGTTAATTAAATCAAAGTCCTTTCCATATGCAGTGCTAACAGTCCCAGCCCTGCATCCATTCTCCAAACAGTGTTATGACATTGATGGACTAACTCAATTAAAGCATGGGCATTAGAGAAGGAATGTTGAGAGCTGAAGTGATCTTTAAAAATCCACCTTTAAAAATTATTTATTTTAAATTAATAAATAATTAAATATTTCAATAAATAATAATTCAATAAATATTTCAAAATGAAATGTTCATAACTTTTGCTAAGGAGACCCATCAATGAGACTGGATGGCAATTCAAGTCATTTATTCTAAGTAAAGTTGCTTTTGGTTACACCATGACTTTTGTTTTCTTTTCAATTACTCTATACTCTCTTTCCGACAGGTTAAAACCAGAATGCAACAAGAGCAAAAACCACTTTTTCCACAGCTAACAGTGAAGGAGGATTCCTTCTGTAAGTTGACATTTTCTTGCAGTTCTTGTTTTTTAAGGTAGCAAATATTTTTTTTAAACATGGACAGTATTTAAACACATACAGTAATTGCTGTTAGACTGTGGTAACTCCTAAAGAAAAACATCAGGACTTCAAAACTGCATGTAAACATCTCTAATAATCTGAATTACTTCCCCCAAATGTTCAAACGGTGGTTGGGGATTAATCTGTTGATTGACCCTTCTAAATTAATATGCTGGGAACTGGGTAGTCAAGGACCTACAAAGGAAGTGTCAAGATACTTTCTGAAACATTTGTTTCATGGTGAAATATCTTTGACTTGGGTCCTTATTGCTTGATTTATAACTTTAAATTGTTCCTTGATCATTGTCATGCTTGAATATCTTTCACACAATCTACAAATTCAAGACCAAAGTTTTAGGAGACATTTTCAAATTTTTTTCATCTTTAAGAACATCCATCTTAAATACTTTTTAATCAGTGTCGTTCTGAGGTTGCACGGTTCATTTTTATATCAGTGAAATGTAGATATGTTCTGAATTTTTGATATTTATCTTAGCATTTACTTTGCAAGATTTATTTTGGACTTTTTTGTATTTTAATACTTCATGTGGCTTCAGATTCTTATTCAGATTCAAGAGGCTTCTGCTTGATTGTGCTGGAGTAGAATTGAACTGAAAATATCCATTCTTTTTGGCAAGAGCTACATTTAAATGTGACTATTTAACTTACACTGGAAATAATGAAATTATTCAGACCATGTGGCATAACTTTATTGCTATTGAAAAGTGCTAATTTATTAACTGCTGAAGTGCCAAAGTATAAAAGAAAAGGAAGAAACCTTTTCAACAGAACATCAGTATTGAATGTGTGAAAGCAGATCCTTGGTCGATGTTTTTCTAGAGCCTCAAAAAGCCATTTTTAATGTTAACACACTCTTTCTCCAGTCTATCCTCCACTTGTTAAAGGTCGCTAAAATGATAATGGAAAAGCTGTCTGTAGATTGGATGAGGTAAAAAATCTAAATCCCTTTTCTTGGAAGATAAGAGTGACACACAACATTTTAAATCTACTAATCTCAGCGATGAGTGCATATGGAAGTCTTGCATGTATAATAGTTTTTAATTAATCTGCAATTATCTTTGCTCTTGGGTGGATGGTCTGGAGGCTGAGGTACTTGTCTTGAAGGTAAAGAATCCAGGGTCAGTTTTCAGTCAAGGCACAGACATCCTTGTGGGATGGGGTCGGTCGTGTAAAAATGTTGTTTCCCTCCCAGAGTTTTGTAAGTCTAAAGAACTGCTCATAGGTTTGACAGATTTGGATAGTGTGGTGGAATATCAAATATCTGCCTGCAAAGACAGACATTAGATTCAGGTGATTTGAGAAAGAATCCACCAGATAACATTAACCACACTACTTAAAGGGGGTAGTGGTGCACCTGGAAATTGTACAATAAAGATCTTTACCAAAATGCCCACTTCAAGTACAAGAGGGGGAAATCAGAATAATCTGTGCATAAGCAAATTTTCTTTGTCACTCAGTACAGCTGTGTGCAGCCTAATTAGGTGAACACTACCTGGTAGCATCAGTACCACATTTAAATGCACAAATAGCCTTTTATGATCTGTCTGGGGAACAGACAGAATTAGGCCAGATTCAGGTAAGAAATTATTTTCTACTGTAGGTTTTTTCCATAACATTTCTAAATGCCAGCAAAGAAAAGAATAATTTTATTTTATTTATTCTTTAGTCGTAAATACCACCCATAAATGCATTTGGGAACATGAAATGGACACTGCTGGCAGCCTCTGAGCTGCTGAAAGTGCAGCTACAGAGCCCTGCAGTTTGTGCCTGTGGGCATGCTCTTAAAGGGCACAAGTGGTGATAATGTTGAGTTGCTAATGACCTGTCTAGGGTGCACTCCTTACAAAAGCCTCCAACCTAGAATTTTGAGCAAATGTGCCTCCTTCTTCTTTCAAAGTAGATTTTTGTCGTTGTTCACTTGAAGAGAAGATCCTACACCGGAGTATTTTGAAGTTTGCGCTCTGTTTATGTATTTATCTGCTCGTGTCCCCTAATGCAGGTGATACTGGTGGTTAAACCCCTTATGACAAGCAAAATGAGGCAGCACAGGTTTTCAAGTCTCTGTATCCACATGTACATAACTTATGTAATGATAACTTTGCACAAGTCCCTAACCTAAGTTTCTTTTCTATAGGTTAAAGAGATATAGAAAGTAGGAAAAATGGTATAGTTTCACCAAAGTTCCTATAAAAATTTAGATTTTTAGCCTGGTTTTCTACAAATTTTTAGTATGTGATGGAAGATGCATAATGGTCGCTTTAGTAAAATGTATCCATGTTGGTAATAATTTTAATTTCAAGAGATGTGCTGAATAAATTGGGTTGGTAAAAATATTGTTATATTTAAGAGATATATTAAATATATCTTAAATATATTTATATACTTATATAAGTATATAAATATATATTTATATACTTATATACTTATAAAAATATATAAGTATATAAATATATAAGTATATAAATTTATATATATTTCATATATTTATATACTTATATATTTATATATAAGTATATATATTTATTTTTATATATTTATATATAAAATATATAAATAAATAAATATATAATTAATTTATATTTATTTATATATTTAGATACATATATATTTTTATATTTATATCTATTTTTATATATTTTGTATGTATTATTTTATATATATTTATGATATCTATAATATAATAGATATACATTTAAAATATTGTTATTTTTTAAAAAATAACAAAACACACGTAAACCACTAACTGAACCTTCACCTAAGCATTCCTATTATAAATACACAGCCACAGGCTTCCTTTAAACTTCTTAAGCTGTTTGCAGGTGCTGTGATTTTATTTTTTTCTCTTTCTGTATCGTTCCTGAAAAATTGGCTGTGGAGGATGTATTGGATGATCCCAGTTTGAAACAGAACTTTGATTTTGCCACTTTGAGGCAGCCATCTCTGCAGTGGGGTGTGACTTGGCATCAGCCTATCAGTTATTTTCCTTTGACCTCTGGGAGATGCTGTTCTGTGAACAAAAGAGCAACGGGTTTGGTGGTGGTGCCTTCTGCGAGTTCCTTGTGCTGGAGCTCTGACTCTGCAGGCTCTGGAACAAATGAGCTCCACAGTGATTTTTCTCAGGAGTATGAACAATGAAAAACCCAAAACTCTGAAGTTGCAGACCCCACTGAGCATCCTTTAGAGGCAGAGTTTGCAACCTGGATGGTAATTTGCCTGACATTTCCGTTTTGGGGGGTGACCTTTGTGAACTATTTCTGCCTGCAAATGGAGTGCAAAAACTTTCCTTTAGAAGTGACTGTCAGACAAATTAAAATCCACCTGGCAAACAATTAGGAAACATTTGGTGTGCTTGCACCCCCAGCTCATTCCAGAAAAAACTGCTTTGTACACAGCACAATTCTGCTTTTCACTGAAAAGTTTAAAGATGCTATTTGGAATCTTTTGTCAAGAACTGTTACTGCTTCTGGATGGTGAACTAGAAAGGGTTACAACAGCTGGACTAATGATAATATTTCTAGCCTTTATATGCACTATAGATTATGCTTTTTCCCTTGGCACTAGAAGTTTTGAAACATTCAAGAACTCTCATAAACTTTTGGACTAATGAACACCTCCCTGGAAGGGCAACTTTCTGAATTAGCCTTGCACATCTCTGTAGTCTAGTAGAGTTCTTGGGCTTATTTATTTGGATTTTTTGCCTTTTCACCTGTTTTTCTCTCCAGCAATACTTGGCCAAAAGAATTTGGCATTTTTTGGGGGGTGTTTTGGTTGTTGTTTCTGTTTGTTTAATCAGTTATGTTCCCAAATACAACCCTCTTTTTAATTTTCAAGTAACTACAAAGCACAAATAATCAATAATCGACTGTCTTATATATATATATATGGCAGTTATATATATATCTTATATATATTTTATATATATAAGATATATATAGTACCATATATCAAATTGGATTTAACTCATCTCACTGTAGTCATACATATACCTATGTTTAATTTTCAAGTAACTACAAAGCACAAATTATCAATAATCAACTATCTTTTATATATATATAAAAGACAGTTTTATATATGTATCTTATATATATTATATATCTTATATATATAGGACAGTATATCAAATTGGATTTGACTTGTCTCACTGTAGTCATACATATATATATTTAATTTTCAAGTAACTACAAATCACAAATAATCAATAATCAACTGTCTTATATATATATATATATAGGCCCCCATTTATATATATATATATATATATATATATAAAAGGCCCCCATTTGAACTTTTAGAGCATCCAGCACATAAAAAATGAGGGTTATTCTGAATATGTTAAACAGTAACTATGGGTTATGAAGGACTGAAAGCAGATTTGATTGTAAACAGCCTGAAAATGATAGATCAAAAGTGATTCTTCTTTAAGGTTTTTTAAGGTGCAGCACATAAGCCCCTGTCTAGATTTAGACAATAAAATAGGTACATTTATGCCACAGCCATCTCACAGGTGCTTTAAGTATTTATACAGAAACAGCCCTGCATGTATTTACATCAGAGGTTCCTGATTTAGGGGTCAGCAACACAGGAACCAAGCAAAATATGGAAAGCTGTGCTAAAATAAAAAAAAAAAAAATAAAATTGTTCTGTGTGAAATGTTAAACAATCAAAAGGATAAAACAGGTAATTACTGATATTTTTATAACTATTGTATGCAAAGAGGATTAGGTAATGAATACAAGATCAGGGCTTTCAGTTAAAAAAAGAAAGGAATAAAAAGGTTTACATTAAATTGGAAACTTACTACTATAGAAAAGTTATCCATTCATATAGCAAATGTGCTTGAAGCATGATGTCTAAAAGACTTAAAAATACATGATTGTGCTGAAGAAAAAGCATTTATAATTTAAATTAACATAATCAGTGCTTGTACCTGTAAGTAGTCAATTTTGCTTCTAAGTAATTTTAATTATTAAATAGAATTAATCTTACATTGCAAGGAGGTTTCTGTAAAAACAGGGGAGACAAATAAGATTATATATGGTATGTTAGAGCAAAGAAAGACTAAGTGTCATTTATTGATTAGATTTCTTTATACCTAGCAGTCTTAAGAAAATAGTTAAGTCTTCTCTTTGTGAGTGAGCATCTTTATCATTAGCATTCTGATTTACAGTCTCTCTCATTTCACAGATTTGGCCTGGATATGTTAGCTCTAATATCACCATGATTTGAATCAATAATAAAATGAAATGAGCAAACACAGTAGTGGGGTTTTTAAATGAGAAATAAATAAGACTTCACAGCAGATAGTGCAATTGGAGTTCCACTGAAATCAATAGGCATTTGCACATGGAGTAACTAATGGAACAGGATTCCAAACAACCCTACAGTAATTTAATGAGCTCCTGCAAACTGCTATTCTGAAACACTGAAGGCATTTTTCCACTAGAAATACAGAACACACAGGTTTTGTATTCCATAGCTTACTCAAGAAAATATTTAAAGTAAATCTGTGGGATTTTCCAGGTTTTGGTTTATGAATCACTGTGATTGCTGGATTTTTCAGAAGCAGCTTGTTAACCTGACATCTTTTTCTTACATTAATCTGTAATTTTTTACTCCAATCTAGTTGGAATAATGTATGTAAATATCTGTGTAATGTCAGAAAAGAACCAATATACTTGGCTTTTGCAATACACATGTACTGGATAGAGTGGGTCATAGATATTCATTGTAGATAAACACTTTGGGATTTAATAACTTTTTCTATCTGTGAATTATCCATGACCTGCTAATGATTTTTTTATATGACTGTGCATGTTTTATGTAGTTCATCAAATAATCTTACAACCACATTAGGCTGGTGGAGTTTTGTAAGTGCTCCTCTGAGTATAATTTTCAGAATGAGTTATTCATACTGCTTACCTAAGTCACAAGAAAGTTTATCCACCCTGCTATTTGTTGACTTAATGTCTGCAAACAAGATGACTGGAGTAATTAGATCTTTGTAAACGGGGTATTTGTTAAGAAGGAAAGCAAGTTTTGTGGATCTTAAAGCCTTTACAGCCTGGTTTTTGTACTCTTTTTGTATTGAGAGAGCATCATATATAGCAGAATACTACCTGCAGTAGAAATATGAGCTCTTTTCTGAGCAAAAAGGCCTAAGTTAGGTTTTTGAGAAACCTTCTCACTTCCTAACCCCTGTGAGCAGCAGCTGCTTTGGAATCCTTCTCTGAGCATGGTAAAGCTGCTTGGGAGGCAAAATGGTCAGTCAGATTTCACAGAGTTCTTGTTTTGTACTTCATGTTGTGCTTTCCAAAATCTATTTAATCAGCCTTGTCTTGCCTAATCCAGAATTCAAGCATCTAACAGCTTCAAAAGACCTGAGCTGTTGCTCTCTTTTAAGTGAGTGTACATGCAGTCATATTTCAAACTATTTTCTTCATATCTGTAAAAGTTTTTTTTTCAGCTAGTTTCTTATGGAAAGGATGATTTAAGACCTCTCTGCCTCTGTTCATCACTTTGTCCAATAACTTTTGAACCTAACTAGCCCATTTAAATCAGATCAGAGAAAAGCTGGTAAATGGAATGCAAAGAGAAAAAGGGAAAGAATTGCCATCTCCAGTGAAGGAAAGCCTGGTAAGACTGGCATGTTATACAGCCTTTGTGGTGGCAGCTGTGGTGTTTTTTGTGATAAATGTAAGAATCAGGATTTCTTCTGATATTCTGAGAAGGCTGTGAGGGCACTGGGCTGTATCAGACTAGGCTTCATTAGCTCCACCATTGATGAAGGTTTTGTTTCGTTTTTAAGTGAAATCACTATTCTCAACACAAAAAATCTCGTTTTATTGCATGTTTCATGGTAGAAACAAATTCCTACTGATATCACTACACTGACAGTTGTGATTCCAAGGTGGGAGAAGTAAGGATGTTGGCTAACGTGACCCCAGAGGCCAAGGGAAACCCAGGACACCTAAGATTCAGCACTCAGATGTGTGGGTATATCCTCCCTGCTGATGCCTATGCCTTCCTATTGTACTTCTCACATGATCCTTTAATATGGGATATTTCCAAGGGGGTTCTGAACCCTCTTGTAGGACGGGCAGAGTGTTAATGAGACCAGGAAAATGATTCTTCAATTCTATTCAGGAAATGAAAAGAAAGAAACTAACCCGGGCATTTATCACATAATACAAACTGTCATTGTAAGCAGAATTTTTGAAGTAATCCATTTTGGATTGGATAACAATCATATGGAAAATATGAGCAAAGAAAGGGAGCAGTGGAGAGTGAGGGCCATGGGCTGAAATTCAGTTTCTGTTATTGAGTAATGCCATCAACTTCTGGCTTTTTTCCTCATGCATTTCTATCTGAATTCTGCTGTCTTAATTTTGTATTATAGTGTCAGTCCAGCCTTCACTTTTTGGAAGGGTGAGTTATTCCTAAAGGCCAACATATTTCTGCAGCATTAATTTTTTTTTTATAAGTAGAAGGGTAAAATAAAATTCTGTACAATATGCTGCATACAGATGTTTTCCAGAACCAGCAGCTAGTGCATTTTCTGCATACAAGAAGAACACATTGCATTAGGAAAAGTTATGGTAAATTGAGACAACTATTTTAAAAACATTTTATAGTTTATAATGGCTTTTAATAGTGGGGTATAGATAAGGGAGCTAGAAAACTGTTAACTACTCAGAAATATCTTAGGGGAAAGAAAGTGATAGCAGGGTTGTAGCAGTTTTATTTTAAAGAGATTTTCACTACCAAAGTCTACTCGAGAAAATATATTAAAAATCATTATTGTTGGTTTACATTTAAAGCTATGACAGATTTTCAAATCATTCTCTGAGGCAGGCATTAGGGAAAAGATTGTTAGATAATTGTATAAACACCTTCTTTATTTATCAAATAGACTAAAGTGGAACAATTACTTTATTTGTGAGTTTGACTTTTGAAAGATAATGAAGCATCTTTACTATGGTAAGAAGAGTGGATGATGTTCTCTTATTTGCATATTAAACAAAGGTAAGCAGACAGAGGTTTTTTTCCATTAAAATAGGAAAGTTAAACTGAAGGTGTGGAGGATTCTTTCCTCACTTCACTGGAAGATAAGCTATAAATCTGCCACTTCCTTGAGGTATGTAAAATCTTAGAAAAAGATTTGATTTGAAGATCTGTTTATATGATACCAGGACAATTTCTCTTGAATCTCAGCATCTGGAGGAGATAGAAGGTTATGTGGAAGATGGTCTTTTTCTGAAGGCACATGCTTTTCTAAGTGTTCATGGAATTTGAAGTTTTATAATTTACTTAGACCTCACGTTCCAAGGGAAACATTAATAAGCATAAACAATCTTGGTGTCCTCTCCCAGGTAAAAACTGTGACAGGATGGGAGGAAATGGCCTCAGGTTGCACCAGGGCAGGTTTAGATTGGATATTAGGAAAAATTTCTTCCCTGAAAGCGTGATTAGGCATTGTAACCAGCTGCCCAGGGAACTTGTAGAATCACTATCCTTGGAAGTGATCATGTGGAGGTGGCACTTAGGGACATGTGGTGAACATGGTGGCAGTGCTGGGTTAATGGTTGGACTTGATGACTTTAGAGATCTTTTTTAACCTTAATGGTTCTATGATTCTCAATTTAATCCTTTTGTGGGTCTTTCTGTTGATGCTTGGTTATGTTATCACTACTGGACAAGACAGGGTGGTATTGCTGCTGCATTAAAGGAACACAAAAATGAATCTGATTTCTCTTGACCACCTGGGATTAACAAATCCACACCCTCTTCAGAAGAAAATATCTGCTTGGAGGCACTCAGTAATTTTTAACAGCCCCCTTTCTCACTTTCATTTTTTGGCCAAACTTGCTTTCTCACACTTACACCTCTCTTAGGGTCATGTGCTATTTGACACCATGATTGCTTGCAGGGAGTGCTTCCACTGTGGGTAATTCTGATAAGGAATATAAATATCTGCAAGGTATGTGCTGCAAACAGATCCCTGGGTAAGCAATCTCTAGTCCTGCATATTGTGTGTGTGGAGAGTTAATTGATTAAAAGTCACTTGAAATGATGCAATGAGAATGGCAAACTGCCTTAACTAGTAAGTAAAAAATAGCAAATAAATCCTGTGCCTGAAATCTTAGCTCTTACCCTTTACCATACTACTCAGACCTCTAAGTGGGCATCTCCATTTCCACCACCTCCACTCTAAAGAGCTATTTTCCTAATGGTAAGTGTTTCTAACTAGCTTTTCTAAGCAGTGAGCATTTGTCCTGTTTATTCCTGAAGCAGAGCTGGACAGGAGGGATAGTCATAGAGCTGTTTGCTTTGCATATGTGCTTTCTTTAGCACCAGGAGAGTGATGTGAAACATGAAGCAATCTGGCTGGGGCAGCAATCTCAGCAGCCATCTTTGCCCTTGAAGCTGGTCCACCATGTAGAAAAGGCTGCAATAGTCACAGGAAAAGAGATAGCACAAGTGACATGGTGGCTTGCACCATGCTCAAGCATGCCTGCAGAAGGATTGCTGGCCTCTCCTCTCTGCATGCAGCAGCAGTTGTGCAATTTACATTCAGCAGTCAGCCCAGGGAACAGGACCTGAATTGAATGGAAGGCTACTGAATGCTATTTTCACCCTCTCTTTGCATTTTAGGACAAAGGACACCAGTTTGTAGCATTTGACATCAGCTCTTTGCTGTACACGTTTAATTTAGCCAGGAAAATTACCTAGCTAAACTTCTGTAGGTGACAGCAGAGAGAGTGTTTTCCTGATTACAATTCAGAGCCTCTTTGCTTTGAATTGCTTTTTGCACTGACTGCTGGGGAAGCTTTGCCACATGACATATTTGCCACAGCAGGTACCTGCAGACCCTCTCACCTGGTATGTTTTAACTGCACACTGAATGACTATTGGATTTCTGCCCCCTTGTAGGCAAAGGTGGCACTGCTTGCCTGCTGGTTTGCCTTAGAACTGTCAATTCCTTTTAAGTGAGGCAGTTCTGAGGGCATAGAAAGCTTCTGTCAAATTAGGAAAGAGGAGTAACTTGTAAGGGAATACAGCTTGGAAATCCTACATGTCACATACTATGGATTTAGGAGCCTTCAATTCAGCTGGTGCTGAGTTAGGTATTTCAGGACTGTAGCTCTGAATTTGGTATCTCTACCTTAATTGTGTAGTCAGAGTCCATGGTTGCCTCTACTGACTGTGAGCTCTGATGTTTTAAGTTAGCAATCTAAATTTTAATGCTAGAATGTGACACATGACATATTTGCCACAGCAGGTGCCTGCAGACCTTCTAACCAAGTATACAACCTGGTATGTTTTAAAATACCAAGCTCTCTGAAACCAGCTATGTTTTAACCCAAGCTCTCTGAAACCAGTATTTATTCCCTTACCATTTACTGCCTGGCTGCTGTTTCATTGCTGCTGTCAATATTTTGATGTGATTCTTCTGCCCCTTGTCTTGCTCTGGGAAGTCAGGATGAGGTTTTTTTGAGTTTTGTGGTGTTCTGTGCTGTTTGCTGTAAGATATTGTATCTTCCACATGTGAAGCAAGATAGATTTTCCAAATAAGGAAGGGACAGGGAAAGAAAAAGATGTTAATTTGAGGCTTGCTAAGAAACTCAGATAAACAAGTGTGTCCAGTAGAAAAGGAAAAAACTAATGGGAAAATACATTGGATTTTCAAGGTTCTCAGAGGGCATTAAAACAATAGAAGTGAAAAAATAATAAAATGATAAGAAGTGCTCAAGAATCTCTTTAAAATATTAATTGGGTGCTAAAAGTGAATGCACATGTGCAATGCTTCCTTTTAGCAGCAGTAACCTGAAATGACCACCTGCTGCCTCTGGAAGCCTTCAGAGAGCTCTTAGCCTTTGCAGCTCCTTTCCTTTGATATACTTTGACAGAAGAACCAAGGCCTGTGGCTGCTTCAAGTGTGTGTTGGGAGCTGTAGGCTCCTCATCAGTTTATGATCTATTTTTTAAGACATGGCATTTTTCCTCTGAGTGGCATCCTGCTGGTGTTGTGAAGTTAATCTGCTGGAGTTGTATAAGTTCATGTGTCAGTAAAACTTCTTTTGTTGGTGAGAGGCAGTGTTAATTATTGTAGGAAATGAACAGCATTTCATGAAAATATCAGATATATATATATAATATATGTCAATTATCAACTGTGAAAACTATATTTACATTGGTTATTTATGGAATACTTAGAAAAAAATTAGAAAAATCTATAAAACTACATTGTTGATCTTTGATGTGTGCCCAAGGAAGGGGAATTTTCACAAATATAGATGTGGAATGGAAACCTAAGTAAGAGGACTGGTTATTACTCACATGGCATGAGAGGAAAGGAGAAAAAACATTAACATTATCTTGTAAGGGTATGGCTCGTAGGAAGCAATTAAATAAAACAAAAATAACATCAGAGAATCATAGAGTGATTTGGGTTGGATGAGACCTTAAAGGCCATGGCAGGGATACCTTCTGCTATACCAGGTTGCTCAGTGCTCTGTGCAGCCTGGCCTTGAGCACTTCCAGGGATGGGGCATCCACAGCTTCTCTGGGCACCCTGTTTCAGGGCCTCACCATCCTTACAGCAAAGAATTTCCCCCAATATCTAATCTAAACCTACTCTCTTTCAGTTTGAAGCTGTGGTATTTTCAGGGTCCCCCGTGGCAGGAAGGAAATGATGAATCTGACTCCATGTTCTTAGAAGGCTGATTTATTATTTTATGGTATTATATTATAATAAAGAATGCTATACTAAAACTACACTAAAGAATAGAGAAAGGATGCAGACAGAAGGATTAACAAGATACTAATGAAAAATTTGTGACTCCTTCCAGAGTCCTGACACAGCTGGACCATGATTGGTCATTAAGTTAAAACAATTCACATGTTGGATAAACAATCTCCAAACCACATTCCAAAGCAGCAACACTTAGGAGAAGCAAATGAGATAATTATTGTTTTCCTTTTTCTCTGAGACTTCTCAGCTTCCCAGGAGAAGAAATCCTGGCGAAGGGATTTTTCCAGAAAATGTGACAGTGACCTGAAGCCATAACCCAAACATCAGCACAGTTAATCTTTTTGTCAACCAGTTGAAAACAGTGATGGTTGCTTGGACTCTATGTTGATTTTTTAACATTAGCCATGAAAGCTCTGTGCAGAAGTATTACTGCCATGGTTACAGCTTGAGATGAGATGGAGATATCAAATGTACCACAGCATGTGCCTGGGCAGTGCCAGAGGTCCAAGCTCCCTGGCATGGAGCTTAGGAGGAGACATGACCAGGTCAAAGAAAGGGAGGACAGTTGTTTGAAGAAAGCATCTGAAAAGCTGTAAAAAGTTGTGTGTAAAATGAGTTTGAGCTGCTGCTGTAGTCCCGTTTCAGAGGGATGGGGGATGGTGAAGTGGCTCATGTGAAAGATCTTCTAAATCTTCTCTGAAGCTTTAGTTTTCTGTGAAGAGGTGTCTGTACTTTACATCTATACTTTTATATAGATGCTCTTACAGCCCCGGCATGGCCCTTGGGCTGGCTCTGCCTCAGCTTCCCCCTTTGTAATTCTCTCTCCACAAGACAAGTAAAAAATTCTTTTCCAATAGTGTACTTAACAAAAAAAAAAGGTGTTTGACACTGGGTTTTTATTTTCCATAGAGGAGTGTGCCTACAAGTTGAGGATTAGTCATTTAAGCTTTCCAAATGCAATTTAAATTGTAAATGTAAACTATCAGAAGGAAACACCTGTACATATTAAATCACGCAGTGCTGACTTTCAACCATATCAATAATTTGTAACAGGACAATGAATTTGTACCATCCAATCAAAACAAATAAAGAGTATCTTCCTATTATCATAAAAGCAGTAAAAAGACTTGCACGGCATTCTTTAGCTAATTTGTCTTTCATTCTGCACCATAAAGATAACAAAGTGTAGTGTTCTCTTAGAACATACTGTTTTACTCTCTATATTTTTCATCACTATAGTCTGGAGTATATTGTTTTTTAATTTGCTGATGGAAACCATCAATTAGAATTAGCCTGAGTGCTGTGGGAGGATAATGACAATAGATATGAAAGGAGCCAGAATAGCATCTAGCATAAATTAATGATGCATTTATTGTGCATCTCATTAGCTCGGTGCAGGGCTTATTCTATGAGTAGATAACTTGCTGTTGTATCAAAAAGCTGGGAGAGTAGGAGGATTTGGTTGGAGAACCATCTAATTATAGTCACTCATCTTAGAATGAAGGACTCCACTCCTTTGATAAAAATCTGATTAAAAGAAACAATATTTTTCCAAATGTCAACATGTTCTGTGCAGCTGCAGCCTGTGCAGATATATTCTGACACCCATGTCATTTACTGACTCTGTCTAAGGCTTGTAAAACTTTCTGCTAAAAAAAAACCCAAAAAAACCCCCACAACTTAAGAAAGACAAATTGACTTAAACCTTCTATAACTTTAAAAAATGCTTTCCATTTAGGATTTTATAAGCACTTGCAACTATTTCCAACTGGAGGAAAAAAAAATTCTCCCTCATTATGGATCCTAACTTCTAATTAAAGTTATTATGCTAATATTGTGATTATGTTGGTTTTCTAGTTCTCTATTCAAGACAGTTGTTTTAAAAATGATGAAGCCAGACTTCCAGCTACTATCACTGAAAACTTGTTGCTTAGCAAAGTTTGAAATCATCCATGTGCCTTAACTAATATGTTTTTGTGGATACATGGATGGATTCTGGACACTTAATTCTGCAGGACAGTTAGGAGCAGGATGGATTCCTATCAGTTGTTAAGAACAAGAATGGATGCATGCAGATAGTTTTATTTTCATGTGCAAGTATGTTTAATGTAGATAGGTATATTAATAGATTTTGTATTTTAAAGGGTGTCAAATATCAAGATTTTTGAAATTCGAGTTTTATTTAAATGGAGGAACACAGAAAAGGACAATAAAATTGGTTCTGAGGGTTGGTGGGGTTTTTTTTTTGCACAGAAATGGCCTGATCACCAATGGAAAAATTCCTTACTAGCTACAATATGTTCTCTGTGAATCACTAGTGTAATGTGCCATTCTGCATTCTCTACTGAATAGTGGTGGTTTTTTTTCAGTCTTAGGAGACAGGCAGAATTTTTGAAGTTTATCATCCACTTGCAAAAAAAGAAGGAAAAAACCATCAAGTTGTGTGATTAAGTCAGCTGGAATTAATTAAAATAGATCAACATGTAGTCCTTCCTGCCATCCACTGTACAGTAGGTATGTAATTTCTAATTAATGTTTTAAATGCAGTTCACTTTTACTTAATATTTAATTCATAGCTATGAGCAAAGTATGTAATCTAACGGTAACATGAATAATATCTGCATGAAAGAATATGTCACCTTAAAAATATGAGAAAGAGGAAACACAAAGGTAGTTTTGTTCCCTTTTACAATGAAAATAAATATTTCAAAAGCTTATTTGTTTCATCTTTAAACTAAAATTTTATGTGAGACAAGAGCAGCAGAGTAATTGGGGCAGTAATATTTTTTTTTTAAGACGAAACTTGCAAAACATGAAGTCTGAAGTATGTGACAATTCCATGCAAGATGACAATTTCTGAGTATTGCCTTTGAAATCCAACTGTTGTGCCAGATCTCTGACTCAGTGATGAAGAAAATGATCTCTTCACTTTTGAGACTAATTTAATCAGGGCTGTAAAATTTGGGTCTGGCTCACCCAAAAATAGGCTGCAATTTGTAAGGTGAGCTAACAAGTTCCTTAACTAGAATTAGATTTATTTGCTTATTCATTTGAGTGTTGAACTGGAATTAATAATAAAAATTAAAAAAAAAAAAAAAAAGAAAAAGGAGAAAAGAATCCCCTAGGCTTCCCTGGATAAATACACACTTTAATTGTTTTAATAAAAAACAAGAGGACAGAGTGAATTTAACCACATTTGCTTTATTTATCCCTCTTGTTGGCGGGAAAAGAAGAAACATCTCTGAAATATCCTATCTGGTCATTTAGAGGGAAGAAAATACAGGTTTGTAGATCTTAAAAAATGAAATCTGAGCATGGAGCATTTCCTCCTCTTATCAGGAGACACATTCAACAGCAGTGTGGTTGGGAGTATGGAAGGTCATGAAGCACTGCATAAACTATTATGTCTTGAAGTACTTCTGAACTTACAGTTTTATCTCACAAACACTTTACTGTATAAATCTGAATGAAGAGTTTTGTTTTATTGGATTCTCAGTGGTAGAAAGAAGTAGGGTTATTTTAGGCTTTTTGTGCTGATTCTGCCCTGGTACTGTATGAACAATAAGGGTCACATTTAAAAAAGAAAAACAAAAGGATAAAAGAGGTGCAAATATTTTTTTTACTTTATTCTGTTAGGACTTTTCTGGTTAGTTTGTCTGTCTTGCCACTTTAGGGAGTCTGCTTGAATCAGCCATACAGCCAGTCTTTCAGAAAAAGTATGGGCTTTGTTCTTAAAGACTCACATATTAAATCCTCTATAAATTGTAGGACACAGCCTTAGAAAGAAATCATAAAAGTTTAGGAACAATATTTTTGCAGTGTGATCGAACCTTGCAAATTTTTTTAGGCTTGCTTTTTTTTTTCCCCTGCAGAAAGTTTTGAGTTTTAAAATTTAAAAAAAAGAAAGTGAAATATGAAAGGAAGTCTATTTTGATAACAGGCTGTGTAGAATAAAGAGAATAAATAATGAGAGCTGTGCTTAAAGTGACAGCCTTAGGTTCAGTGTCTTTCTAGGAATGACAGGCAGCACTGACTTCTTGTTATTCAATGACAGACAAGGCTGGTGATGCCTTATCACAAACCAAAGCAATCTTGGTTTAATCATTAATAAAACAGTGATAAATTCCTGCCAACACAGACAAACTTTTAAACAAGCTTTAGTTTTGGGCTTGGACACCTGCTAATTTGAGCAAATGGCTAAGTGTTGAAAGAAGCTGCAGGGGCACACTGCAAAAATGTTGGAAAAAAGCTAATCATCATCTTCAGTGAATAGGTACAATAGCCTGCAGGTGTTCAGATATTTCACTGCTGTACACTGAAGGCAGTGGAAAAAAGGAATCCAATCCCATACCTGTTACAGAAGCCTGATAAAATTTCTTCCCTCTCTTGAGACTGAAGAAATGTAATCAAGCATGGAAATGCTCTTTGTGCAGGCACATCACACTGGCATAAAGAGAAGAAGGAAATGGAACAAGAGTAGGCGGATTTTCCTGGTTGAGTTGTGTGAGTGTGACTTCAGAGATCCCATTGACACAGTTTTTTCACTTGGGACTAAGAGTTCATAGATGTTTCTATGATATCGGGTTAAAAATCAGACTCTGCAGAACAATTTTATTTTCTGTGTTTGTTTGTGTCTGTCTGGTTATGTAGCCAAGGTACTGCTGAGAAATAGTAGTTGTGTAGTACCAAGAATCCTGCTCTCATCCAGGCTCTGGCACGTGTTTCCGAGTGCCACCTGCTGGCTTTGGCCTCTCACACAACCTCAGGATGCAGGGAATTCTCTGAAAGTGCCTGTGCAGTGACATTTCCTGGGTACATCCTTAGAGAATACAATTCTGTCCAGCCTGTCAGCTGTGTTAGGGACATGCAGGCCAAAAGACAGCAACTATGCATGCATTCCAAAGCTTTCCTAGTGTCTGTGTTTTGCTGGGTAAAACTCCAGATATTGCTGCTCATCCTTGCTTTGCTCTTCTCATGATAGAGTCAGTAAGAGAAACAAAACAGGGAAAAAAAAAATAAACGGGGAAATGCTTATTATTGTGAATAGGAGAAGTTTATCTTGAAAACATGCTGCCTGCATTGATGCGTGAGAGCACTGTTGTTGAGCTGTCTGTTCTTGTGTCCGGGCATAACTAGGTAAAATAGGCAGTAATAAGTCATGCTCATGGTAATAAATCTCTAAAGGACTTGACCTTCAGAATCCCCTCCACCATTTGTGGATGGCGCGTTGTTGTGCGTTTAAAAGAGGAGAGAACAGTAACGTGGCAGAAACCCATCTTGTGGAAATGTAGCTCTGTGATGACTATTTGGCTACAACTGCAGACTCAACTACAAGATTGGGGTGTTGATAAAGCAAAATGCAGCTTGTCCCTTGAAAGGCTCTGCTCTGAACAGACACTGTCTTCCCCTGGATGGGAAGTGCCATGATGAAAAGCGCTTGTTTATTCTCCCGACTCCCCCAGAGAGCAGGCAGGAGTGAAGTGACTTGTAGCTCAAATCCGTGTAACTCCCAGTGGATTGCTATTTACAAACTGCCAGAAGACAAGCTGTCTCTCCCAGTGGCATTCTCTGAGCAGGCCCCTGTGTTATCTGTGACATTCATTACACGTGTGCCTGCACAGCAGCTGTCAGTCACTCTCAGCCAGAGAGACAGCCATCGCTTCCTGAGACGTTCCATGAGTTAGTTGAACAAATTAAAAAATACAGGATGTTGGAATCGAGGGAGCTGTGGGTAACTAAGAAAGCTCTGGTAATATAGACAAGCATATACTGAGCCCTAGGCTCTTTGGTTCGTGATTTTGTATTTTTGCAGTATTCAGGTGTCTCTGTTTTGAAAGTATTTGAGAAATACGTTCCTTTGTTTTTAAGCACTGAGAATTTAAAATGTGGTATGGTTTGAGATTTCTTTGTTTGTTGTGCATATGGGTTTGTGGTTTTGCTTTTTTTGTTTGTTTTATTGTTGGATCTTCCCCAGAGCTAGGAACAGGGAGTGAGTGCACGGCCCTGTGGCAGTCCCAAGGAATCCCATCTGAGTTTATTTCCTCAATCCTCTGCTGGTTTTGACAAAAGTTTTATCAAACTAGGGATGTCTGGAGTGAAATGTTTCAGGGTCAGTTCATCGGCATTTTTTTAATGAAAATTTTTCAGCAGCTGAAAACTAACCTGGCTTACAGGGGAAGAGAAAGCAGCTGTAATATATAATGAAACAAATGGGAAAAAAAGAAGGTTGATCACAAAGAATAAATGAATATAAATGAGAAGTTAGGAACTGAAGATGTTTGTAAAGGAAGCAGAAGGATACATGAAGAAATCGCCATTAAATTAAGGACTTTGATTAGTTTTTTAAGTGGAAAAATAAAGCAATAATGCTGCTGCTGGCTTGTCACTATATGGAAAAGGCAGAGATGTATGTAATAATGCAGGAAAAACAGAAGTAGTCAACAAATATTTCTGTTACTTGGCTAACAAATTACTTTTCTGAATTCTGTGTTAACCTCTCCAGGTGTGTTTTTGCTAAGATACCAAGTTTCCCAGCTCAAGTGTGTTCAGTGATCTCCTTTGAGTGGATTTAGGAGGCACAGGAAAGTGCTGCCAGAGAAATTGTTGATTAAACAGAAGTAGGGAGAGGTCAGCAGTGGCAGGGGAGTTGTAAAGTGGTAAATAATTGGAAATGAAGGGGGGCAGAATTACTTAAGAAAAGATCTGTGATTTTCAAGGTTTCATTTGGAACAGGTTTTCATTTGAACCTTGATCCTTATCTCTTTAATCTGTCAAGTTGTGTGTCTCTTCAAATCCCTAGGGTTCCTGAGTAGTCTTCACTCTGGGAAGCAAACAACTTTGCTTTTTCTGTGTTCAAGAAGACTGATATTCTCTTCTTGCAACCATTTTTACTCCCCAAGCAGGCATCTCATCTATTGCTCCCTTATTGTCTAACCTTTCCCAAGTGGAGCTTGCTGCAGCTTAATGAGTAAAGTTCAAAGTCAGTGCTGATCCTAAATGTTCCTCTTGGTTCTCCGTGGAAAAGGAACAGGGTGATAGCCATATGATGATGCTGAAATAACTTGTCTCAAAAATTAATGAGGATGAAAATGGACCTCTTAAAATCAGCATTTCTTTATAATATATCCAAATGTTACAGAAAAACTGTCCCAAAGGATCGCTGCCTTTGCTTTTCAATAAAACTGGCACTGGAAAAATCCAGAAGATGAGAGGAAATCTATTATTGAGCCAATATTTTGAAAGGGTGAAAGAGGGTACAATGGTAATTACAGGCCTGTCAGACTGACATGCATCTTAGGCAAAATAATGGCATGGCTGATGTAGGACTCAATTATGAAGAGTGAAATAAGGGCAATAATAACTGTGAGACTTGTGGAAGACAGATACTGTAAAGCTGATATGACACATTTTTGATGAGATTACAGTTTGGGTTGATAGGTCTGAGAGAGCAGTTGAAGTAAGGGAGGCTTTTTTATGGCAAAAGAGGACTTGGGAGGGCAAAGAATTTTGATTAAGCAGCTTGAAGAGTACAAAATTGTCTCAGTGTATGGATGAAGAGTGGCTAAATGACTGATGAGTAATCACCAAGCAGTCATAGGTCTCGTGCTCTTAGTCAGGAGTGGCCAGACAGTATTCCAGGGCTTGCCAAAATCTGGCCTGGAATAAATATCACCAATGTGAAGATGATGCAAAGACTGAGAAACCTCCCTTGAATCACCAATGAGTCTGCCTGTATTTGTGTGAAGCAATGTAAAAATGCTCTTTTTTCCCCCAGGTTCTCAAGTACTTTAGGCATGTTTTGCAGCCATCTAATAAATACAGGTGTGTCTAAAGTCCCACCAGTCCTTGTGGTAATTCTGTGAAGTAGCACAAATTTATTCTTGGCAATTTAGAAAAAAAACTTTGCAAAAATGTGGATTTTTTTACCACCATTACCTCTGCCATATGAATATACTGCTTAATTATAGGCATTCAATTTGTCTTTTCCTCCATGACTTCCTCCATCTAAAACTTTCTCCTCCTTGGTAAAATAGGTTGAGATCTGCTGATGAGATGGTGTCTGTTCATTAATATTGCAAGCAGAAATATTTTACCTGATTCTGTAGCATCAGTCTTTAGAAAATTTGGATTGCAGACAGTCTCCAAAGACATTTTTCTTCATCATCATTGTGCTTTTTCTAACTTGCATGGAATTAAGTTTCTGGGAGTACAGGTGGTGTAAATGAGAGTTCCTGGAGTTTAAAAACCCCAAAAACTCCAAACAACTTCGAAAAACTGTCGTTTCTAAATGTTTTGTCTGCACACTTGCCAATCATTTTGATCAGTTCAATAGACTTGTTTTTGGGTCCTACTCTACAGCACAACAGCCTTCCTTCTTACTGAGGCTGAATTATGTTGTCTTCATCAGCTAAGATAAGTAGATATAAAATTAATTATCAATATCTTACAGGACCTTCATTATTCGTCTGTCTTTACACATATTTGGTGAATGGACCAGAGGTCTAAATTACATTTTTGTTCAGTCAAAGGCTGTAGGAGAAGTAGTCAAACGTTATAAATTCCAGATTGTGTATTATTATTATTTTATATTATTATCATTACATTTTCTCTTATCAGTATTTTTGTTCATTGTTTACTTATTATGTATCAACATCAAATAATTTCTCTCTCAGTAATGAAGAATTGTGGTTTGTAGTTTGGCAGTTCAATTTAGACACACTAAACTGTAGATTGGCACATTTCTTTCTCTTCTACTCATTAGCAGGGGGCCTTTAGAATCTTCTTTCTCTACTTTTTTTTTTTTTTTAATAATCACAATATCCCACTTTTCCAGTGGGTTGTAGCCCAAGATTGAGTAAAGAATTAGATTCACATCAGGTAGGCTGAACTTACAATAATGTTGAAGAAATAACATGAAAAATGGTACCTTCCTGCTCTACACATGGTTTTAATTATTGTAGCTTTTGGAGTTTGATTCAAAAAAATTGCAATAAAGTTAAAAAAAAATACACAAGGGAATGGAACCAAGGTTGAACCATCTGCTTTATTTTTAAAATAGAAGCATTCTGGTCCAAAGATTGTTTAACGGTTTAAGTAATCTGTTGTGTTTAAAAATTGTAATAGGAATTGTTTATTGAATAAGAGTTTTTGAGATTTCTTATTGATAAAAATACAGATTTTAAAATTTATGTATCTTTGCATTCGTATTTTTATCCTATTGGCAAAAGAATAAAATTGGTTTTAGTTATTTGGTCACCAAACTGATCACCAAAGGATTGCATTGTACCCATACAAGCAATCTTGGTTTTTTCCCCCCCTTGATACTTTTATTGTCTTGGAGTTTTTGGCTTAGCGAATGTAAGTAAAAACCTAAGAACCAAGATTAAGTATTTTCCCTGAAGCAGAATCAAATATATTGTCTTCATACATTTTTATGACATTTCTAGAATATCATCCTTATTTCCCACCAGATTTAAATAACTTTGGAATTCAAACATATCTTTAACCAATTGTCAGTTAAACTTGCTGATGTTGTTTGGATGAAGTATTTGCAGAGATTTGTCTTTTAATTAAGGAGGTCAACATATGAGAGAAATTAATATTTAAGTTGGTTATGAAGTGATTAAGCATCATTAGGGTGTGTTCTTTTTGATGTGGTCTTGCAGCTCTTGGCAGCACAGAGGTGATCCGTACACCCCTGTTAAAAGAGTGTGATAGGCACCTATACATTGTTAACTGAGGACTGATCATGTTCAAATTCATTTAATTTCAGTTAAAATGTTTTTTTTCTTCATCAGGATTTGGATCGAGTGATGTTCACACAGTTGGAAGGTCTGTACCCTACGAGCAGCCTAAAGCACACTCTTGAGGAGTTTGTTTTGTACTTACTTGTTGAGGATTCTGCCAAAATGTGATTGCACTTTGCATACCTAGACTATCTGAGTCTATTTTTCTTCTCAAAACCTCTCTATGTCAGGCAAACAACACGTTGCACATTTTAGGGAGGCATAAACCTTTCAAAAGCAGGGTGAACAATGACACTTGGAGTGTACCTTTATTCTGTGTGTTTGTCTCTCCAGCTCTCTTGAGTGGACAGAGTTTAGACATGGAAATGTCTTGGTGTGCCTGCTTCACAGTGATTTACTTTTGGGCACATGAGAGAAATTAATCAAATCTAGCAGATGAATCTGGCTGTTCCTGCATCCTAAGTCAGCCCCCTTTAACCACCGTGTCATGACCACTTTTGTGCTGGACCTGACTTTGATATCAAATATGTGATTCATTTCATAGGCTAGCTGGAGCAGTTGAGTAAATAAATAATACATGTTTGGACTTAAATCCGTTTCTGAGATAAGAAATAAAACATAAGACTGTGTTTGGATATGCCCTTTCCCTTCTTGATTACCTACTAATCAAGAATAGATTTCCTAAGAGAATTTAAATCTCACAAGTATAGCTGAGTCAAAAAGATAAGAATTGAACACTGAAGGCATTGCTGTCCTGGTTCTCTGCTATTACATATCTGCACTATTAGGCACTGGGAAAATGACAGGACTGGTGATCTCTGATCTTTGAAACAGAGATAATTCTGGACATATTCACGTCAGTCTGACAAAATTCTGACCTCATTGTGAGTAACTGTGAGATTCTTCTGGTTTCCCCTGCTAGGAAGGTGCTGTGTGATTGCTGCCTTTTCTTGCTGGTGAGCCATTGAATGATCCTGATATTTCTCCTTTTTTTGAGGGCAGAGGTGAAAGCTGTCTGATTGCTCATCTGCTAATCTCTCCCCAGTAGCTTTTGAACCAGCTGTTCAGCTTCGGCTAGTTTGGAACAAAGGTAGGAATCTTGAAACTACAAATTTCATGAAAACCCAGAGTGCTAACAAAATAGCGAAAAGCCACGTGTCCTCCTCCCTGTGCTCTAAGGAAAATCCAGAAACAACCCAGCTGTTTTATACTCTGGGTGGTTGCAGATAGAAGGTCAGTCAGCATGGAAATAATTGTTTGGTGACCACATGTGCTGTCTGTTGGTTGGTGGAAAAGCCACAGGGATGTAAAGGTGGTGTGGAGCACAGTGGGGTAAAAAGCAAGCCATGAGAGAGTAGATGATTTTATGGTAGTACAGATATAAGGGGAAGTGGAGATAAACATCCATAAGAAACCTGCCTCATCAGTCTTTCTGAGCTCACAAGTTCTCTGAAAGGGCTAATCATGAGAGTATTGTAACCACAAAGCTATTCCAATGATAAAAACAGACTCCTTGATAGTCAAAATGCAAAATGTAGTTCTGTGAACAGGTCTAGGTGTGTGAAGTGGAAATGCAGGTCAGAACTTATGTCATTCTAGACCATAGAAACATGAATTAGTGAAGTTAGGTTCTGGAGAGATCAGTTTGAAATGGCTGCTGAGTTTTGGGGACGGGGCTGTGAGCAGGTGTACTGCAGCAATGCAGTGCACTCTGAGTGTCAGGCTGCTGCATGATCCAGATCACTCTTTTAAAAACCCCTTCTTGTTAGTGGAGCTCTTCACATCTTCCTGCTGCTGAGTTTGTGATACTTCGCTATAAAAAACTTTTTTTCTTCTTTAAAGAGAAAAAAGGAGATACCTGCATAAAAAAATTAAGCAGGAATAAATGTTGTACTCACCATTTATAGGAATCTAGGTAGGTTTAGATGAGTAATAGAGTAATTTCATATGTAACAGTGTAATATTTCCCTGGCCTCTGAGTTGTTTACTCTGTTGGGACTCTAGTTCCCAAGCAAATGCTAGAAGCCACAGGAAGGACCCATGGTTTTGACAACTGCACAGATTTTTCAAACTGCACTGATCTTTCAAATATGGGTTCCCATGCTTTCCTTGCTATGTCAAAAAAGTTATACACATCTAAAACAAATTTAAGTTAAAAGCATCTTTAGTAAAATGCTGTTTATGTCATGTCTCCAGCAGAAAAAGCATTTTGGAGTATCAACATTTTCCTATTAAACCTGACCAAAATATGTGTTATGTATTTGAGATTTGAAATCATTGGATGGTTATTCCTTGGAAATAAAAGGGAGAGTAAGGGATTTTAATAGGAAAGTATCATCATGTATTGTGAGTGTAGTACACAAAACAGCACAATAAAATACAGCCACAGAATTTCTTTGGGTAACTCACAGATGTTCTGGTGTAGCCTTAGTGGGAAGTAATATAAATGTTCAGCATATAAGTATACTTATTTTAGTACAGCAGGCTTGTCTAGTACTTTAAGTTCAATACAGTAAAATGTGGTAGATATTATTCTGTCTGCATTTTCTAGGGAAAGTGTATGCACATCATAGATAAAAAATAAAATATTAATTATTTTAAAATACATGTAATTTTCCACCTGGGAACAGAAAGACAGAAAAATGCTAGTCATGTAGCCTAATGCACTAATAGAGAGGCACGCTGGTACCACACTGACATTAGAGGAATAAGAGCCTCATTAGAATATTTATAACTGGTAGCTGGTAAGCAATCCAGACAAAAGAACATGTCTTTAGGCTTTTGTAATGCATTGCATAAATTTACAGTTGTGTATAAATGGCTATTACTTAGAATACATTCCTTAAAATATGAAGGTATTTGTTAATGCACAATATATGGCATAGCTGTGGATCAATTATTACTGTCTTTTTTCTTTTTTTTTTTCTATTTTTTTTCCTCTTTTTCCCCCCTGTCTGTGTAGCTGGCTCCATGGCTATCTATTATTAAAGATGTAAGAGAGGAACATTTTAGTTTTCTCACAAAACCACAGCTGCCATTGTAGAAATATATCCTTATATTTATTCTCTGAATTCAACTTAGTGTTAGAAGGATGTTTATTCCCATGCATTATTCCATGGTGTTGCACAGAAAAATGTGATGATAATGGCGACGTACCTGGAAATATCACAGCAGTCTTTCAATAAATCTGCTTATATGTCACCACAAAGGCATTTAATTTCAGGAAAATGTGCCTAGAGGCAGTCAGTTCATTGTGGTTGAAGTTTGTTCCACAGATTTGAGGTCCCAGGGTTTTGAAGGTCATGGTTTCATGATCACTGTCTTTTCTAAAGGGACAAATCAAAACAGAACTGTTTCCAAGTAATTCTGATACTGTGTTGCTTTCATTGAAAATCCTAAACCCCTCCACATGCTCACGAGAAGTTAGGGAAGGAAGCTTCCCAGAACTGCAATAGTAGCTAGACTTTGCTGAGGTTTTTATTTTTTAAGCTTTTAAAGTCATACCTCTCATTTTGTAAAATTACAAAAGAGAGATTCTTCTTTGTGTTGGGTAAAATGTCAAGCTAGGGAACAATCCAGTAAAAAAAATTGAAATAACTATATGTGTGGCCCAGAATCCAGAGTCTTTGGCACCAGAAGAACCCCACTGTTCTATTAATTTGTAGGGGGCGTTATAACACACTCTTCTCTGGTTTTGGGGGGACTGAACACTAAAAAGAAGTGCAATTAGATGTGTGGAACAGACTGTGGGCTGCCTGGACTACCTGACATACATCACCATTCTGATTATACCACAATATTTTCAGAGTGTCTCATTTATCTGGCCATTTTCATGCTGTGTTCTGCAGAATCCAACAGGTGTGGTTTTTCTCTAAGCATGAACAACTTCTGGCTTGCAAGCTTGTCCCAGCTTTGCTGGGATACCTCAGAGAACACCTGACTGAGAGCTGTGGTATTTTTGAGGTCCCCTGTCATAGGGAGGAAATGATGAATCTGACTCCATGTTCTTAGAAGGCTAATTTATTATTTTATGTTACTATATTATATTAAAGAATGCTATAGTAAACTATACTAAAGAATAGACAAAAGGAGAAGGCTAAAAGATACTAATGAAAACTTGTGACTCTCTTCAGAGCCTCAACACAGCTGGACGATGATTGTTCATTAAGTAAAAACAATTCACATGAAACCAATGAAACAATCACATGTTGGTAAACAATCGCCAAACCACATTCCAAAGCAGCAAAACACAGGAGAAGCAAATGAGATAATTATTGTTTTCCTTTATCTCTGAGGTTTCTCAGCTTCCCAGGAGAATAATCTTGGGCACAAGGGGATTTTTCCAGAAAATATCATGCTGACAGAGACCAGTGGTATTTAGAGCTGTCACTAGTCCTACCATTAATGTGGTGTTTGTTTTCTACTTGTAGCCTGGAAGGAAACCATTATTTGAGCAATGAGCTGCTCATTATCCTAAGGGGTAAGGTGAATAAGCAGTTTGGATGGCACCTTAATCAGTAAAGTTTATTTGGGGATTCGATCACAGATAGTTAAGGGATTATCAACAGGCAGTTGTTTTTGAGCAAGGGATAGATCACAGAATATATAAACAACCTTGGTGCTTTGCCCTTTCAGAAGAAGGCCATAACATTAACAAGATTAAAAATCTAATAAACATTAATAATAGGTATGGAGTCAGTGCAGATAAGACACTTTGTCACACCTTTAGGCCTTCTCTCCACACAAAAGCAGAATCTGTTTAACTGAACTCACATTTAAATTAATCAATTTAGTAACAGTCCTGAAGCCCTGATATAAACCTAAATGGTTTTACAAAAGGCTTATATTGATTTACCTTAAGTAGATTTCTTACTTAAGCTGCATCAAAAGAAACTTGGTGCAGACGAGTTTAAAAGTGTTCATACAGGTCTGTGCTGTTTAATTAAGTAGACCTGCAAAATAATTGTAGTGAGAACAATGGGATTTTTGTGATTGGAATGCCAAGTTCAATGTGCATGTACTTTCCTTTGGCTCATAATATTATTATTATTAATAATAATAATAATAATAATAATGAATTATTATACAATTAAATGTAAAAGAAAGCTGTTTCTTTCACAGAATGAAACAGGAAAAACTAAAATAGGAGTACTATGACAACAAAATTTCATCTGAGCATAATTATGTGACTGAAAAATTTACACAAATTAAAAAATAAAAACCTTCTAAGTTTGTTCACTGGTTTTGTCCTACAAGAAAAGATGTGAGGTAACCATTTTTGGAAGTAGACCTTGTTAGTAGACCTTCCTTTTCCCCAGTACAGCATGGCCTTGCTATGACACTGTGCTCAGTAGCTTGCTAATTCTCTAAGACAATTGCTCCACAGGAAATGTTGAAGAAAGGCTTCAAATAATTTCTTCTTGTTCTCTTTTCTGAGTCTGCCAATTGAATACCAGTCTCTTGGGCAGATGCTGTAGCCACCAGACCATGTAGCATTTGTGTCTCTCTTGTCCAAATGAAACATTTACTTGTATACAGAAGAACAATTTACCAAAATAGGAGCTTTACAAAGAGGTGACAAAGGCTAATATCTAGAAGATATCTTCCATATCCTGGGATTCAAAAGATCTGGAGTAATGTCCCTTCTTCAGACTTGTAAAACTTCCATAGCTGTCAGTGAGGAAGAACTGTCCCAAATACCTACTAAAACAGGCTCTAGGCTGCAAACAAAAAGGATTACTGGAGCCCAGGTGTCTTGCCAAGCACTGAACACTGCTGCTGCAGTACTGTAAAGCCAGTGCTGTTATCTTGCTCTTCCTCCTACTGTTAGAGTTGTTAAAAAAATATTCACAGACCATTGGCAGACTATTTCTCTAATTTAAATTAGGATAATCTTCTAGGAATTAATGGGCTGGGACTATACCTGGGCAGAAGTGATTTTTTTTCTCTTTGTTCTTTTTTTACTTTATCTTTTATTTTGAGTACTAAATCCACTATAAACCTGAGGAGTCCTTCTGGAGAAAATATTTATTGAAGTCAGCATGTATCCATGAGCAGTTTTGGTTGACTGTCAAAGAAAAAAAGATGAAAAAAATCACAAAGTAAAGTTTATATGCTTTTGAATTAAATGGGCTACAAAATTATTGGAAGAATAATCTGGAAAGTTTTTTAATGAGGAATTTGGTGGCACTACTTGTAAGCTTCTGGTGTATGCTTCTGAAGTCTGAAATTGAAAGGCAGAATAACGTGGAGGGTGGTAGAGACTGTATTATTTGGAGCAATTTCTAACTTCTCAATGGGCAGAACTCAAAATGGTGGATAAATCTACACAAGTTCAGTCCTGTTTTTAACTCTCCACTTTGTAAGCGTGTCCTTGTAATGAAGAAAAGGATGTCAAAACTGAGATTCTAAAATTCAGGTCCTGGGCAAACATGATGATACGCTTTTTTCATTATACAAGAAACTATATTGAAAAAAGGCATGTACAGTTCATAGAGAAATTAAAGAAGTGAGTCCAAATCATTATTCTGGGATGTTAAAGTAGCATGTGAAATAGGTGGCAAAAGGAGCTGCAATGATCAATCCATTTTGCTGCTGAAGTGAACAAAATCACAAAGAGACAGTGGGGCCACTGAAAGGATGAAACTTTGACACAACAGAGGGCCAAAATGAATTCTTCCCCCAATAGTTATGAACTGTGGAGGTGGTAATATTTCAGGAACAAAAAGAGATTCTTGCTCACGTTTTTTTGCCTTTCATTCCTAGCACATGAAACATTAAAAGCCTTTATCTCTGTAGGAGAGCAGATTATAATAAGGCAATTAGAATGATCAAAAGCTGACGAAGAATAACGCTCAGAAAAATCACAAATTAGCCTTCCAAAATTATTAGCAATAGAAAAAAGAAAGTCTTCTGCCAAGAGGATTAATAGATGTGATCAGTAGTATGGAAGAGAAAGGTGTTTTTGTAGAGTAGGAACTAAGGGAACACACCAAATTTTCTTGGGATGATATAGAAAATAGTGGTTAACCTACAGGGTATTCAGACTCAAAACATGCTGTTCACTGCAATGTCTGTTGGCACTGATTTATAAAGAGGACACTGAGACTGATAAATGTGTGGTTTTTGAACATTGCTAAACTAGTAGATAACATTGAAACAGCTACACAGCAGAATTTACTGAGGTTTTAGGAGAACAATTGATACTTAGATGGATTTACAAAACATGAAACATTATATCAGCCCAAGCTGCTGAAATAGAATGAAGAGTAATGTGGCCTGAGCAAACATCCAGAAAAAGAGCAAGGGCATGAATAGAAAATGGTACTGATTCACTTATTCTCTTCACATTCATGGGATTACCAGCAACCAGGTTTGTGAGAGAAACGAGAGAACCAACAGCAGTATCTCCAATTTTGAAAAGGCAGCATTGACTTAATGGAGAATTAAAAATTAAACATTGATTACTCTCCAATCTTTCTATGAGCCAGTGATAGACACACCTGCTGGTATTTCCTACTTAGCTTGCAGCACCTCCCAGAAAGTACTGATCATGGGGAATGGGAGGAGCTGCAAAGGAAGTTTCTGTGGGAATCTAGAACCGTTAGGAATAGCAAAATAAACCAGCATAACTAAACAGATATGAATTGAATTGCCACAGTGATTTCAGCACTGTCTTTTTATATGCTGCTGCCTCAGAATGAATCATGTGCTCCCCGTGCAGCCTTATTTCACTAAAGTATTTCTAGTTTGTCAAAAACTATACAGAGTGGTATCACATCCACAAAAGTATTATCTTCTTGCTGGAGAGAAGCGAAGGTAACATTACTGTGATTCATTTTCAACGCTGGCTAATACTTGGAGATGCATCATGGATACATTTATTATTGCAGTGGAATAAACCACACTGTGCAGAGTCCTTGAAGGATGGTGTGAGATGGAGGGTGTCTTACAGTACATTACAGCTCTGCTGCTGCACTTAGGACTCGCTTGACACTTCTATTATCCTCTCCCGATTTATTGCTGCTGCTCATATTACAGAAGCATCCAGAAGTCCCAGCTGAAATCGTGCCTGCATTGCTCTGCAGAGCTTTTACACCGAGTGGGAAAGACATGGAAGTGGGAGGGGAAGCAAAAAGATGAAGTGACTTGCCCTAGAATGAGAAGCAATTCACTCAGGAGGTGAGAGATGAGAAGGGTCTGGTCTGGAAGCTGAATAGCCACACAGGCAGAGCCCTGAACGTGCAGGCATTTGCTTCAGCTCTCAGTGGGCTTGTTAGCTCAGCTCTCAGGTAATACAATCTCACAGCTTTCAGCTGAGAGCAATTCTGCCAGCAAACAGAATGAGTTTGCACCCACCTATATTAGTACTGAGGGCCACATTCTCACCGAGGGCATTCTGCTTAAAACCTGTATTTTCCAATTTACATCCCAGCCAACACATCATTATATTACACGCCCCATTTGGATGTGTTTTTTGTGTCAGGAATTGTTGCTATCTTATTCCATCTGGATTATTTGCCTAAAACACAGGTATTTCTGGGGATTTTATTTTTTTTTTTAATGTAGCTCATTTCCAAATAAGCAAATTTTTCTCACCTAGTGTATTTATAATAGTCACTGCTTACAAAGGGATGGGATTGCTATGAAGGCAAGATTCTGACTAGTTCAGTAATAGAATAGGAATCTGCAAATACACCACTGCAATTTTTCTTTGGTTGTTAGCAAAACAAGTTCCTGAATGCTCTTTAGTTTAGCTTTTATATTAATCCAAGGTATAAGTTTGTAAGTATTTATTTATAAGTATCTATTTTAATCTATATGCTTAGAGAATGCCTTTATCCTTGTGTGAATTATTAATGGATAAAAATGCTCTATGGTCTTTTCAGAGTTGCAAGGGATAATCAGTCTTGGAACTTGCAATGAATGGAAGTATTGATTTGCTAATATGAAGTAATTTGTGTGATCTAAATACAGTGCATACAATATGTGTAAATTGATTCCAGTTAATCATTTTTGACTCTTCTCCTAAATCTTGGTAAGTGAGAACACTGGCTTTCTCTACTTGGATTTCTTGGTGGCTTTCAAAGGATTGATTTTTCCTTTAAATGTTTGGGCCCCAGTCCAGTTTACCACTTGGTGGCCTGCTTAGATTTAATCATGTGGACATCCATAATGATTTTAACAAGGAAAAAATGCTCCGTGCTTAAATTCAAATGGATGTTGACATATTTTGCTGCACAAAGATCTGAGTTTGCATCTTATTTGATTTTCACTTGATAGTAATTACTGGACAAAAATATTATCAGCTTCATGTTAGGTGATACTGGATTAGTTTGAGGAAACAGGGCAAAATGGAGTTAAATTAAATGCACCCACTATGCAGCACACATTTACTAAACTGTTGATGAAAGATTTACAGGATTAATTAATCTAAACAACTCATAAAATTGTTGTAAATTGTTTTGATGGGAAATGCATGTCTTTTCAAATTTAAATTTATCAGCCTAAAAATAAATTTGCACATTTTAAAGGAATGGTAACAGCTAATAATTTTCTGTCATTTCTATAAATATATTTATTAAGCTATTTTAAGTAGAATGGTTATATCTGAAATGTGAAGATAGTATGACATAAAAAGACAAGCTTGTATATTAAATAAAACCAGGCATTATGGAAAGAAATATTTGGAATTATTACTAGCTGCTATACCCTAGTATTCTGATCACAGTGCAAATTCACTTAGCAAATTATAGTTTGCTTATCTAAAGTTTCCATTAGAATGGAGTTAGAGTCATAAAGCACCTCTCTAATGCCACTTTCAATCTATGCTTTTGTGGGTTTTTTGCCTTTAGTACAAATCAATTATCTCTGGAATTCTGAATTTCAATAATATATTGAATATGTCTGAATTGCAATAATATATTGAATAACTTTTTTTTTCTGCACTATGCTCTGATGAACCATAACTCCACAAAAAGCTTTCAGTGTACACACAAAGACATCTAACATAAGCACTTATGCAGCTGCATGGCCACATCATTACTCACATCACTTTTGGTATTTTGCAGTGCCCATTTGTGTCAAAATAAATGTGTTCATTGGAATGTTTATGGAAAGTGACTGAAATAAGTCAGAAATGCATCATGATGCATCCATAACTGAATGCATATTTGCAAATGCTTAGTGGTGCTGCTGATTTAATTTGTGATGTTATATTAAGGGTGGCTTCTATGCACATTTTTAGTATTGCCTAATAGGGCCATGGTATTTTAGAGCCTTCTGCAAAGTTAACAAGGAAATCATATAAACAAGGGGACTAATTAATGGGAGCCTAAATACAGTGCAATCTTAGCTCTTCATAATTGCAATGCCACTGCTTGATGATTCAGGACACATAAATGCATGCAGGTGAGTAAGTTAAGAGACAATAGCAAAGCTCTGTGCAGCAGCACCTGTCACCTCCCACCATCTGAAAACCATTACAGAAGTCAACGTGCTCCCAAGAATGGCTCTGATTTTCAAACTGAGAAGCATTAATAGAAACACAAATTCTGAAAGGATGTTATTTAATTAACATGTGGAAAGGAGCAGAAATTAATGTGTGTTTTTAATAATTGATTGTCGCTACATAGTAACTTTTATATTAAATGTACCTTAATTATATTTGATGCAGAGCAGCATGGTTTTCTTTCCTCACATTGCTGAGTGCATACAGTATTGTGAGAGGAGATTTTGCCCCTTCCAAAAGGTCAGAATATGAAAGAAATTTACCCTGTGGATAATACAGTGGGACAAGATATCAATTTCAGCTGGTCAGCGACTTCCCCCTAATCCTGCAGGTGCAAAGGAGGCCTCAGATGGAATTCAGGGCTGTGGTGCCCATTCTGGTTTACAGAATTACCACAGGATTACCACATTAATAAAAAATCCATACAGAGTATTATTAATTAAGAAATATCAGATAACATTTACCATATTATTCACATGTCCATATTTTTAATGAACATTTTGAAGCTGCACATTTGGGATGGATTTTCTCTTAAGTATTTCTTAGCACCTAAGTCTATCTGATTTATCTTAAAATGATTATGATACCATGAATTTGGTAGGTGAACAAATAAATGTGTGCAAGGGAAGAAGGGAAATAACAGAAATTTAAGTGAGGGTTTTGGTTACAATGTGAGAGTTTTTTTTTCCTGAAAGCTGCTTTTAGTTTAGGATTGTATTCAGTTTTTGTGTAAAGTCTGTTGGTAGCAATGGGAATATCTTTAATGCACCAATTCATGCATTTCAACATCTTTCATTGTATCTCCTTTTTTCAAAATGCTGCAATGTAGAGCTCCATAACATGAACAAATTGAGCTAATTAATGCCTTTTCACCATCTGTAATTAATATTATGTTTTTAGAAGTCTAAAACTAATCCTAAAGAGAATAATATGAGGATCTGATGGGATTGAAATGATATTTAATTATGCTTAACAGGTTTTCTATACAATTACTTAGAAACTGTGCTCAAATTTGAGAGTGATGGACACCTGGATTATGTAATGCAGAGCCTGGCTGTTTGTTTCACTGGAGCACAAACATTCCATTGCTCTTCCAGCACAGAATTTGTTTCCTTACTTGTAACAGCTGCTGACCTGGACATAGATGCACAACTCTAAAAATAAGTATAACCTGTGGACAGCAAGGAGACAGCTAAAAAATGTGTGTGTGATGATCCTGAAAACCATGAGTTAAATGAAAGAAGTGAGGTTCAAAGGCCAGAGTAGGATGCCTGGTCCTTCAGGACCCGTGGGATGGGGATTCAGCCCATCAGGGAGCTAATGCCATACCCTGGCTACCTGTTCCAGAAGTTTCTGCCAGAAGATCAAGAAGTTTCAGTTGTACTCAGGCTTTTCAGACAGAGGTATGGCCATGTGTTCTGTGTTGTGGCCTCCTGCCCTGGTACCACTGAATCCTTCTGGCTATTGCTTTGCCCTCTGGAATAAGAATATTTAGGTTCACCCTGGCCACTACAGCAGCTTCTCAGAAGCGTGATGCTACCAAAATAAAGGGCTGTTTTCTCAGTTTTGTTTATTTCAGTAAAACCTGAAGATTATTTCTATACATAAGATGAAGCAAAGATATTTTTCTCAATATAGTGCTCTTCACCTTGAGCTCTCATTTTGCCATTGTCAAGTATAAAATGACAGGTTCACGTTTCAAGTGTTTTTGTCTTGACAGTACATTTCTTAATACTGTCTTATTTTTGGTGGGGATTTCTGCTTTAATTCCCTGTTGTGTATCTGAGCCAGAACACAACACTTGGAACTCTTGCAAAGCACCAAAATGTGCTTTGGGTCATCCAGAAATGTGTCTTGGCATCTTTAATCTTCATTCATCAGCATGGCACAGAACAAAAGAGTGGTCTTTTAGGCCTCAAAGAAAGTGACTGAATTATCTAGAAGAAATTCTTTTTCAAGGCAAGTTTTCTTGACACCAACCTTGTTCCTTCAGGAATAATAGAATATTTCTAAGATGGAGGAGTGAGACATGAAGAGCTTAGCCTACATTCTCAGGTTTTCAGTCAGTCCTGGCCATAGTTAATCTCTTTTTGAAAATGTACTCATGCCTCTAGCCCACAAAAGATTCCTAGGGTAAAGGGGCTTGCACTCATATTCTTTAGATGAAAGACAGGCCATCCTAGGCTGGTTCTCATATTGAGAAACAACCTTAACATGCAGGTTTCTCAAGCACCTCATTCAACCTTATTGAGAGTTTTGAAATATTTAGTTTTATTTTAGATGCTGAGAAATCTCTTCAGAGTTTCTGAATCCCTTTCTTTTCTTGTTTAAACACCCTAGATTTTTTGTTTCTTCTTCTTTCTTTCAACCCAAGAGAACTTTCAGTTTGCATTGTTCATAAATTTCCTCTTCATTTAACTTGAAATTTCTAAACCAGGAGCTTAGTAATTCAACTACCAAGTGAGGAGAGTCACAGCTTTCCTTCTTGGGGAGAATGCTTGGTAAAGGATTCTGCCAAAGCTATGGAGTCCTGTGTCATCAACTGGAAAACCTTAGCAGAATTCCAGCCTGATTGTCACTGCAGTTTGATTGAGCTGTGGCAGAAAGCAACTCAGAAATGAAGAGATTTACTTGATATCAAATTGTTTAATGTGGAAAAAAAATGAGGGTTCTGTGTCTAACCAGCACACCATTCACCAATGGTTATGCAAGCAAGAGGCACAGAAACTTTATTATATATATCAATATAGTTGTAAATCTTAAAACAAATCCAGGCAGCTGATAATGTATAATAATGAGGACTAAAGTAAAATCTAACTTGTTCTTTCATGTAGTTGAGGATTAGATGGATCTCTGAGTGTCACATTCAGCAGAAGTGCTCCATAGATGGCAGTGTAAGAATCGTCTTTGAAAGCCAGGCACAGGCCCTCCGAAGGCACAATCAGTATCTAAAATCATTGCAGTGGCAAAGTATTACTTATTTTTAATTTTAACTTTGAGTTAAACTTATTTTTGAGTTTATTGAGTTAAACTTTATTTTGAGTTTGACTTTTTTTGAGTTTAAATTTGTCTCAGCTCCCAGGTATCACTCAGCTCAGCAGCATCCTATCTCTCTGAGCTGCAGAATTACCATTTGAATTTCTGTTTCTTTGTCTCAGCCTCTGCTTTTTTGTGTTTGGAAGAACCGTGGAGCAGAGACTTCATCTCAGGTATGTTCCACTCTTGACAGGTATTCACAAAGACCACGTCAATAAGTGGAGTGTATTTATTGCTTTGTGCTGTTGTTGCCAGCATCTGGAAGATGTGCTGAACATTTTACTGATCATCTTCCCTTTAATGTCAAGAGCAATTCATTGCAACTCCCTGTGCATAATACACTGAAAAAAAAAACCCAAAGAAAAGTGCTTTTCCTTAAACTGTGGTGGTTTAAGCTTAACCACTTTTACTTAAAGACACTACTTTTGCAAAACTATTTTTATGTCTAGGATTGAGCTGTGTTCTTCCTTTTGTAAATAGATTGTATACCAGGAATATTTTCCAGCTCTTGAATATGTTTATTTCTTTCCTAACCATCGCAGAGAATAAAAACCAAAGAAGCCTGGTTGTAAAGCCTTTAAGATGCAGAACTGCATTTTTAAGCTGATAATGAAAGTTGAATGTATATTTTAAAAATTCTTCTTATTCCTTGAGGATCCTTAGCAAAAATCTGAGTGTGCAAAATAGAGCATCTCGTAGAAAGTGAGGGACAGTACTCTGTACTAAACTGGTTTCTAACAATTTTGGCTATTTAATTTACTTAATCAGCTGAAGCATAAATAACAAGGAATATTAAAATTAAATATCTCAAGAAGTATCAGCTCCTGAGTAAGAAATCTTGCTGCAATACTTATTCTATCCAAGGACCAAGCTGGAGGTGGGATAATTGCCTTGGAGGTGGGCAGAACTGGGGGATCTGTAGAAGCCTGAACCAACCTGAATCTCCAAGTAAACAGAGATGCTGTATAATTCTTTCTATTATAGAAAGAATTCTTTCTTTCTATACTTTTGCAGGATATGCTACTTTTTCAGGAAGATATGCCTTAAAATGACCTGGGCTTGCCACTAAGATTTATAAAAGAGAACTTTAGGTTCTTCGTTAGAAGAGATGTAACTATGTATGCAGATCTTGCAGATTATTAATTAACTTTTGCCTGAAAGTATCAGTTTGTGAGCAGAGAAAGATGTGAAAGAGCTGTGCTGGCCAGCCAGAACATTCAGCTGTAACAGCTGACAATGGTGATGACTATTGTGGCAGGGGTCATGTTATTAACAGTGAACCAAAACTGAGGAGAAATTACAGCTAAAGCCTTTGTAACCTGGCATTCTTGTTAGCCTGGACATGTCTCTGTATGTGGTTAACCTTTGTCATTTGGAGAGCTGTTGTCTTTATTTTGCCCACTGAAGTTCCAGCGTTGTCATTTGGACATCCTGTCATTCAGCAGCAGGAAGCCGGGCACTCAGTCTCTTGTCACAAAGTGCTGCTGGGGTCCTGAGAGGTTTATTCTCTATGTGAGAGCTGGGGTTTTTGTTCTCTTAACCTGTATAATAAAATTTCTGCTGTGTGTTAATGAAGCTTCTCATTAAGTGAATTCTCGAGTTCACTGCAAACAGTAGAAATCCTGGGTTTACATTGTAGTACATCAGGATTTTGCTTTATTGTGCTTCCTATTAGAACAGTGTTATTATGGCCCATCAAGCCACGTAATTTCCAGGGCCTGAGGTTCTGGCCTTTTGTCCTTGCCTTTCCAGTACTGAAAAAGGTTACTTAGAAAAGGAAATGCCTTGTAGGATTGGTTCTTCACAAACAATAATAGTGACAAAGAATATGTATGGTTTGTTAGAAATTGATTGTGTGCCAAAACCATCTTCATAATTTTCCTATAGATTTCTATTTTCAGTTCTCCATTGATTCTCATATTTACTCTATTTTCTTTTGAAAATGAATAGCCTATTTTTCCTACTGTGAACACAGCTGAACATTGTAGAAAGTTCAGCTCAAATACTGTTGGATGTTTCTTTGTGTAAAGACAAAGTTTACCACTAGAGTCAATTTGGGGGAGAGGAAATAGAAAAGAACAGAGTAAAAACCCCTAGTTCTATGAAACTAAATACAGAAAAGAATTCAATATTTTTTGGCTTTGCATTTGCAAAATGCTTTTGGATTAAGGACTTTCTGTTGTGTTATAGGATATAAGCTCAGAAGTGTTTCATGGACACATCTTGCTAAAATAGGTAAAAGTGACAAATAACTTGGGCCAAGTATGTGATGGTCTGGCCAGCTAGGGATGAACCCAAGACAGCAGATACTGAAAGTGTGCAGGGGCAGATTAATCTTCCTAAAGTTGTTTCTGGACTTCTCTTGCCATGTATTCATCTTGTCTTATGATTTTGTGTAAAAACACGAGATGAAAACACATTATTTAGACTGACTTGGCTGGCTCAAGGGCTTTTGTAGAGATGACTTTAAAGTCTGCTATTCCTGATGGAAACTATTCCATTAGATGCAGTTAAACACAGTGGATAGAAGGAATAGATAAAGTAAAACTTTCTTTTGTCAGCATTACATTGTATGCCATACAAAACTTATCATGTGGGCTTATTGCTGGAAGGAAGATGTTTTAAGCATTTCCAGTGGGAAGAAAAGGCAGAATTTCCATAAAGGCAGAACAAAATTTGTTTGCTTTTTCTTACCTCTTGCCACTGTTCTGTAAAGGAGACAAAACTTCTGAATGTATTTGCAATAAAAACCCTAAAGCACTAAGACTATGAACACAGAAATACAAGATTTTAATTTCAGGGCAACAGATAAAATATAATTTCTAACAGAATTATTTCTTCAGAACTACTCTCTTGATAAATGAGAAGTGAAAGGACACTTGTCAAGTGCAAATGTGTGAAAATTTATGCTTTCTCAAGGATTATTGTGCTGCATTCATGCTTTTTTAAAAAAAACCAGCTCTCTTACAGGCCCTAAACATAGAAATCCTTTGGTGCTGTGAGATATTATGTACCTAAAAAGATACAGAATGGAGATAGACAAATTTTTTAGTTGAGTTTGTACTTGAAATGTGGAGTGAAACTGCTAAGCCTGAAGGCAGAGGAGGAGATAGTGTCAGGATGTCTGGAGTTTTATTCCCTAGATATTAAACAAGTGAATCTCACCCCATCTGTTCTTGCAGGAGCTCCTGTCTATAAGAAGAAGGAAAAAAAAACCTCTTGTCTTAAAAATTGTAATTAAGCTATCTAGCTTGTTTAGTGCTTATTTTGATGGTAATGTAGGAAGAGCAGATATTTCTTGAGTGTGTGCATACAACTTCAGTCTGAGACACCACTGCCACAGTGAATTGAAGATATTTTTCCCTCCAGGGTGCTTGCAGATGATATTTAATGCTGTGATTTTCCTAGCAGCAGCTCGAGTCAAGCTGTGCTTCAGTGTTACCAAACAACTATAAACACAAGGATGGGGATTCTCTCACCTATACACCTATAATGTTATTTGCATATACCAGTAAGGCAAAGAGCAGAAAAAACGCCTAGTTATAGAGTACTGTATCTCAAATCCTAGATCCTTGGCTGTTCAAGCTGGCTTGAATTTGCAGAGAATGCAACTGACATTCATTAATCCTGATGTTTTCTCTTCCCTGCTTCACTATTTGTTAAGCATCTCTCATTGTGCTGTGAAATATTAATTCCCTTTGTTTTCTGCTACTTCCAAAAAATTTATTTCACGAGCAATTGTTAGTGACTTTGTCTACAAGGCACGAGAGTAGCTCTTCTGGAAATGTTAATTGATTTGCATTTTAGCTGTCAGAAAAGACCCCAAAGGGCAAGCACGGTAAAACTTCATTTTCAATTAAGGCAGTGTCTCCACAGTGGTGCTGTGAGATGCTGTGCAGGGCTCCTTCACATCCAGGCACATCACAGAGGTGTTGTCTTGGGCGCCCCAGGGAAGGGGAGAAGTCAACCTCAGTGTAACTCATCCACAAGAGTCAGTGGGGGTATCATTATAGATTGTCTATCAGAATAGATTACATACCAGGAGTATTTTCCAGCTCTTGAATGTGTTTATTTCTTTCCTAACCATCACAGAGAATAAAAACCAAAGAAGCCTGGTTGTAAAGCCTTTAAGATACAGAATTGCATTTTTAAGTTGGTAATGAAAGTTGAATGTATATATATTTTTTTATTCTTCTTATTCTTTGAGGATTCTTATCAAAAATCTGAATGTGCAAAATAAAGCATCATCTAAAAAAGTAGAAAATGAGGGATGACCTGCAGGTCAGCCAGGATTCAAAGTTGACATCTGGGAAAAAGAGAGGGAAAACCGGTCTTTGGCATAGATTCTCCCACATTGTTCAGCTTTTACCATATTATGAAGAAAAGGCACAGAAAGATAAACAATCTGCCTTTCCAGCTACTAGAGTTTTACAAAAAGTGTAAAGAAGAATTGAGTTGCCCGATTTTCTTCAGTGTTAGCATGTTGTGCAGAAGCAGAGAGGATTTCTCACTTTTAGTGGTGGTGGTTTCTGGTGGGAAAAGACATCTTGGCAGTAGGTGGCAGTGGAGCTCTTTGGTTGCAGAATGTGTGGCAGCAGCATAAATCCAACATTTACAAAGCACAGCCTTTTCCAGATGCAGGCCTCAGGGCCTTCTTCGGTCCTGCAATTCACTTCTTATTGCTGGGGAAGTCTCGTTAGGAGATTAACTGTTTAAAATGCAGTGCTAATGTGAAAGTTTTAATTGGGAAATCCTGTGCATGTTAAATTAATCTTAAGTACTTTTATCTGGAAAGCCTACTTCCTTTCCACAGCTCTTGGTGTTTGCAACCACCTCACATTCTTTTGCATCATATTAAAAAACTTCCAATCGACGAACGATGCTCTTTACATTGCTGGAAATCCTTAAGAAAAATGATTTCTGAAGCCTCCTAAATCCTAAAGTGCAGATGCTGGTAAATGCAATGTGAGGGGAATGGTAGCAGTGCTGTAGTGTATTGACAGCCAGTTTGTATCCATGGAGAAAATGCAGGGCAAAGGTTTCATCCTAACCCCAGCTTATGTTTCATGGATAAGCACGGTGAGAATTAGGAAATTGTGAGAACAACTGGGATTTGCAGTTTGAAAGGAAAGCAGATAGGAACTCAGCTAAACATTTAGGTTGAGATTTTCAAAGCCGCCTTGGGGATTTTGGAGACTGGAATCTTGGGCTGCTTATAAAATCCTCAGTCCTTAGGCCTGTTTTCTTTTCTTCAGGGCTTGTGCTGTTTTTAATTTGACCACATCACTTAGACAAGTGCAGGGAATGGGATATGAGAGAAGGAATGTATTGTTATCTGCAGAAAGGAAGAAACTGAAGTTGCAACTCTGCCAAGCTATAAATTCTGTTCCAGATCTTACTTTATGTGACCATTCAGATTTTGTCTGCATACTTTTGGGGTTATTGTTGCTTTTAAAGTCTTTATCTTCCTCAGAGGCACTGTGCATACTATTTGGCAGTCTCTTTCTGTCATCATCCTGGGCATGTTTTCAGAGTGAGTGCTTTGGATAGACCACTGTATGCATATAATTTCCAGATTTACTAGTCTGGCTGGACTCAAGCACTGCGATCCTTGCACTAGTTCCACATTGCTCAGTGTAGGCGTTGCTGAAAACTTGAGAGTAGCCAACAAAGCTGAAAAATGCAGACAGCTGGCCACGCCTTCCTTTTACATAAATATTCTAGAGTTTGTCATGAAATGGGATAATTTATTATGGAAAGGCCTGTGGTCCTTCCTTCCTTCCTTCCTTCCTTCCTTCCTTCCTTCCTTCCGCCACTTCCGCCACTTCCGCCACTTCCGCCACTTCCGCCACTTCCGCCACTTCCGCCACTTCCGCCACTTCCGCCACTTCCGCCACTTCCGCCACTTCCTTCCTTCCTTCCTTCCTTCCTTCCTTCCTTCCTTCCTTCCTTCCTTCCTTCCTTCCTTCCTTCCTTCCTTCCTTCCTTCCTTCCTTCCTTCCTTCCTTCCTTCCTTCCTTCCTTCCTTCCTTCCCTCCCTCCCTCCCTCCCTCCCTCCCTCCCTCCTTCCCTCCTTCCCTCCTTCCCTCCTGTTCTTCTCCCCTCCTTCCTTCAAGAAATGTCCAGATAAGTTAAATTATAAAGATAGGCCACTAAAGGATGTAAACCAGCCTATCGGGATGAAAAGTTTCTGCACATGTTTTTAGGTAAAGTCACTTCCAGAGACGCTGCAATAACATTATTAGGATTCAAAGATGAAGGGTGGATATCATTATTGGAATTTGGATCTACTGAATAGTCTCTTTAAATCATATGTAAATAATGTAGCATAGGAATTACTGTGTTCTTTATCAGGATTGAATTTAATGATTTAATTTAAAGGCTTTTTGGTATATGTGTGTCAGCTATGGAAGCTAAATTTCACAGTCATCTCTTGTGCAGAATGCCTTTAAGGTAAAGAATATGAGCCCATACTTTGCCAGAGGAGTCAGAGCAAATCTGCCAGCATTGAGGGTTTCATGGTGCTTTAGCAGTTAATATTTAAAATGCAGATGCTCATGTTTGTTTGCATGATTTCAAGGATTCTGATGAAATGTTCCACCTGATCTAGTCCCAGAAAACTCAGAGAAATATGGTAAAGGGCATGATTCATGTCTTGTATTTGTATTTGCAGAGAATATGAAAACCATAAATATTCCTCCAAAATACAAGTGCTTCACAAATTATTAAACCTTATCTTTCTCTGTAACCCATTTTTTATAGGTGTTATGCAATGCAAGCCTGGTGCTTTATTATTGAAGTTGGTCTGCTTTTATTTAGCCAGAACACAAGATTTTTATTTGTCCTTAAACAGTAAATTGAAGTGTTAGTGAGGCTGATTTGCCCCCACAGGGAGCAAATGGCTGAAGGCATTACAGGAGATCTGCATCAGATAAGACCCATAAAAGCCTATCCATGTATAAATACACATATACATCTATAAACATACACATATTTGTAGTATATAAATATATATATTTATACATAATATACACTATATATAATAATATAATATATATAATATATAATGTAATAATATACATAATATATATTATAATATATTATATGATAATATATATGCATAGTATACATAATACATAAATACACATATTTATACATGCATAAACACACATATACTTGCATGTGTGTTGGTGTGTAGAGGGAGGGCAAAAAAGTCCAAAGCAATTTTAAAAGCAGATTTTTAGCATGGAATTTAATTTGGAGAGGAGCATGGATTTGGGGAGAAGAGTCACCAAAACAGTAATCCTTGGTAAGAAAGGATTTGTAAAGTTCTGAGTTGCCTGGAGGGGAAGCCCTTTGAGGAGTGGCTGAGGGTAATTGTTCTGTTCAGCCTGAAGAGGAGGCTGAGGGGAGAGCTCAGTGCAGATGGAACTTCCTCATGAAAGGAAGAGGAGGGGCAGGCCCTGATCTCTGCTCTGTGGTGACACTGACAGCACCTGAGGGAATGGCCTGAAGTTGTATCAGGGGAGGTGGATGCTGGCTATCAGGAGAAGGTTCTTCAAACACCCCAGAGGGTGTTGGGGCACTGGAACAGCTCCCCAGGGCAGTGGTCACAGCACCAACCTGACAGAGGTCAAGAAGTGTTTGGACAATGCTCTCAGGCACAGGGTGGGACTCTTGTGGATGTCCTACACAGGACTAAGAGTTGGACTCAAGTATCCTTGTGGGTCCCTTCCTACTCAGCACATTCTATGGTTCTGTGAAATTCTGGCCAAGCCCATCAGCTTTTTCAAAATTAAGTGTCTTAGAGACATTTGTAGCTGAATGTTGTCTTTTGATAAGGGCAAAGGCGTGGAAGTTTGAAAGGAAGCTGATAAATGACAAATTGCCTAGTATGCAGGGAATGGAAAAATCTTGAAAGCCTGGAAAATGATGGTGTAGTATCACATTGATGCCCAAAAAAGATTGGCAGCAACTTCATGGGTAACCTGCAATACTGATAAATTAAGTTTCACTTTAAAGCTTTTAGTTAATGATGAACAATTTGTGAACATCTGTGGTTTAGAGTAAGTTAACCAATTAGATCTTAGAAACAATATGTGTCCAGACTTTTAAAAGATGGCTAGAAAAACCTGCATAGAACAGATATAAGATGTTACTGAGTTAGAATTGATAACATCTCTTAATGTGCAACTTGTATTTTAAGCAGGAAAACTGGATTTTTATTCATATTCTGGACTAGGTTTTCTCACTTCCCCAAAGCCATGTTGTTATCAAAGAAGATATACCAGTTGACCTCAACAAACACAGCATCTTTCTTTGCATAAGCTTTAACATAATATTCCTGAGGAGATAGCTCTAAAAATACATATTTTCCCTATTTTTTATATTTTCTACTTGGTAAGTGCAGAAAGAAACCTGTTTAGATTATTGTGTTAAGTTCTGTAAAGGGGTGAATAGTTAGAAAGGTCACAGTGTGGATCAGTCTCCAAATTAGCTGATACAAAACCCCTCTCCTGAGCAATCAATGGATGTATCCACACCTGTGTTTCCATTGCCCAAACTATAGGCCTGTGGAATATGGCACAGATTAAGTTCAATTTAACACTCCAGCTAGTATTGTCTGTAGCATGTGTTTATTTTGTTTTATCAGTGTACTGACCCAGCCATGTGCCTTTCAACCAGATCTAAAGCTGGGCAGAGGTTGCTCACCTCTCTTCAGGCCACGAGGTGTCTTTAAGCACTGTACTTGTTATCAGTAATCTCATTTCACATAATACATAATGAAACAAGAATTAATTGGGGTCCTCAAATGCAGTCATTTGAGCTACTGTTCATCTGTGCTGAGCAGCTAATCTAAACATTAAAGGCTCTGTATTTTATTATTATTACTACTTCCCTGACCCATGCATTTCCTTTGCTTGTTCCATTGATAGAACATTAATAACTGGTCATGGTAAAGCATTATTTAGTTTCATTTGTCAGTCAGTTGAGCAGCCTCAGTGTATTGACACTTTTGGTCCACTTAATAAAGCCCCAAACTACAAACCAAAAGCAATTAATTGCAGCAATCAATAAATATTAAATGTAAAGTATTGAACATAAACTCATGATTCCGTGGTACATTGTAATAAAAGATTTTTGGGAAAAATTATTAAAGCTTGGCTATATGCTTCCTTGGAGGGCATAATTTACTGAGAATTTGATAGCACAAATGTGACAGAATTTCCTCTGTGGGAACTACTTCTGGAACTTCATCTGAAATTGTTCACAGATCATGAAGTTTGTAGGAACAAGTAGTCATGCAAATAAATATATTATCCATACAGCAACCAAGGTGAAGAGTTAGTTTAGCTGTTCAGATTAATGCATTCCCCACTTTGTGAGTCTCACTCTCCCAACTCTTACATTCCTAGATATCAGGTTGGATTTTCAGTTGTCTCTGTATCCATTGTTTAACCTTAAGTAGTTCTTTTAATAGTGGCTCCTACTGAATAATAAAATAAGGCAGACCTTTCATTACTAGTTTGTCATGAGTTGAATTAATCACAGTTGAACAACTTTTTAAAACTATGCCTCAAGAGTTTTCAAGCTATTAAATATTTTTCTATTATAAGGACTCAGAATTGTTCACTGCAGAGAATAAAGTACCACTTTTGCATACATTACACAAACACTTAGTGCTTCATGAATCCACAATAAATTTTCTTGCTGATTACTCATGTAATCTAAGGATCTCCTGCTGTTTTATGGAGAGTCTTATTAATTTCATTCAAGTAGTAAAATTAGCACCTGTAGAGCACCCTTTATGGCTTTTAAACTTTTATCATCTTTATAAGAACCTGCTTCATTTACCATGTAACAGTTTGGTTATTTTATCTCTCAAAGTATTTATTGATTCTTAAGGATGTTTAATGAGGCAAAAAAAAAGTTTAAATAAAAGGAATTATCATATCAGTAACACTGCTTATCAGTGATAGGTCCAGGTAGGACCACCAAGATCTAGAAGCTGGCTTTTTGTAGGGTTGAAAACTGAGAATTTAACTGTTACTTTTAAAGACAAAGGGAGTGCTGAGACACGAGTATGGCACCTCCTTGTCTGGTCCTGTGAATGGCAAGTTAATGAAGTATTCATCTCCTGATGTACATGTTGAGATTTTGTTCTTGAAGAGTCAGAGGCTTAACTGGGGAGTTAGAAAAATAACACAAATGGATTGTGGAATACCAGAGACTGATGATAAACATTAGAAAAGGGAGCATCAGGCCACTGAGAAAATTGATGACAAATATTAGAAAGGGGAACATCAGGCCATTGAGAAAATTGGCCTTTCAGCTGAGGCAGAGGAGCAGAGGACACAACTTGAATCCTTCTTTGATAATCAAGCTATTTTGTCTTATATCTGCACAATATTGTCTTTTTCTTCTCTGTATGGCTGATGCCCAGCAATGAAAGTTTTTAGCAAACCTGTACATATGTAGTCTGAGATGAAACACGTTATAATTAAGCGCTGATGTTATAATGAGGACAGTAAGCTTAGAATGCCTGAGTGAATACAGATGAATGTTGTCTTACAGTTTAGTGTTCCAGGAAAATGCACCATCTTTTTATTTCCCATAAATTAAATCCTGTACCTATGGCTCAGAGGTAATTTAATATTTCTTCTGGAAGCTGCCTATGTCCAGCTGTAGAGGTGATTTGACACCTAAATCAGAGTATCACTGGAGGGGTTCAAGGCCAGGTTGGATAGGGCTCTGTCATCTAGGAGTCATCTAGGAGTCAAATTGGTAGTAAAATGCAAGTATTCTAGGACTTGCTTTATACTAAATATATTTTTATTACTGTGATGAAGCATTTATTATAAAACAGGACTGAAATCACTAATTTTTTGTTTTTGTTTTCTGATGAGCACCCAGAAACAGCAGTGTAGGTCACCAGAAAAATAGATCTGAAAGGCAATTAAAGAAATTCACTTGAACTTATATGAAATCACAAATTTTGGCATAAATTTTCTATAAACAGAACAGAGGATGAAATCTCTCTGTGAAATTTTGGGGCTTTTTTTATCCTGCTGTGAAATCCAAAAACTAATGCAAGTGAAGAAAGATTTTGGAATTGCACCTAGTGGAAAAAGAACAAACTTTCTTACTCAGTTAGTATGTCACCAGACAAGCAGAGACTTCAGATTTTTTTTCCCAGAATTTTTTTCTCTTACCTTATTGAAGTAAGAGAAAAAATTCAGAAATACTAACAGTGCTTGATTTACATTATATGAAGGCATTGCAGTAAGAATTTAAATGGCAGCAGTTGCATAATTCCTATGTTATGAATCATTTTTACCTGAGAATTAACTTACTAATTACAGCAGTTAAGTGTAATTATTCTGCCTCTTAAGGTCCTTTATTACTGCTTTTTAACAATAAGACAAAGTCTGCCAAAGTTAATTATCATAATAATAATTTAGTGCACACTTTTGGTCTTGTTAGGAATACAATCTAATCTTGGAGAAATGATCTTTTCCATGTTAATCACTCATTCACAAAGCTGTCTTTCATGTTTCTTACTCCTCTGAGAAGTGGATTGAAGCTTGGTAATTGGAGAGGCACCGAATGACAGAAGAGAATGTATTGCTCTATTTCAAGCTCTGGTTTTCACCAAATCCTGAAATGCTTTCAAAGGTTGAGTTATGTTTCCTCACAGTAATATAAATGTTACAAATTTTAATCATTCCCTTTAAACCCCCTTCATTCTTCTGATCCCAGACCTCTCAGATGAATACATTTCTTACTCAGTATGTCACCAGACAAGCAGAGACTTCAGATTTTTTTTTTGCTGTTTTCTATTTTTTTTAAATCAAGGTATTTTGGATTTATATAGTTTCTTGCACCTGGCCATAACTTCATGAAATTGGCAAACCCCATCATTTTCACGATGATAAAATACATCTAGCAAACCTGGTTTTTATCAGTAGGATAGGCTTTGATCTATTTTAATTCTTTTTGTAATAAAATCAGTGACACTGGTATTCCTTCCTTCATGAATAGTTGCCTTTCTCTGTATTCAGGTGGGATAAAAATGAAGCAATCCTCTCAGTGAAAGAGACATTCCAAATGGAACTCTATCACAGAACCCTTAAGAATAAATTTAAGTAATTTTTTGTTTATTGGTTGTGGACTTGCAGAAGTTTCTCTAGAGGTGTAAGACTGTGTTTGAAGGAAGATGAGAACTTTATCATCTAATGTATCATATTAGAGGAGCAAAACTTTTAATACATTTGCAGAGACCCTCAATAGTTGTTGAATTTTCTAAAATAAAAATTGTATTTAAACTATGACATTTGGTGCCCTCAGATTTCCTAATCTCTTTTGTATTGAGACATTTGTCTGCTGTAAGTAGATAATAAAGACAAGGTAGATTTTGAATTTGTGATTAAAATTTGTACAGCCCAGGCCTCTCTGGTGCTTTGTGAGCTAAATTTGTCTGACAGTATTTGACAGCCATAATAAGAACCTAAGTTTGTTTTAAAAAAGTACATTGTTTTTTTTTTTTTAAATGAATGGATTTTTCAAATAAGGGGTTCCTTGATGTTAAAAAAATGTGAATGGAAAACCAGTGATGAAAACATAAGAGAAGACAGTCTCTTTGAGGCTTCCTGCTTCTCATATTAAACATTATTGCTTTTTACAGATGTAATGAATTTCTGCTCACCGTGTGGTACAAAATGTTTACATTCAGTATATCTTTCCTATTTTTTCTTGTAGCCTTTCATGCTTTAACTTTACTTGAAAAGGCCCTCTTCTTGCTGCAGTTTAGTTAACTATGGTTAACAATTCTGCATTGCTTACAAAGTATTACAGACAATAATTTTGACTCTGGGAGATGAGGAGTGTGTTAATATTTAGCTCGATTCCAATATGCATTGCTCAAAATAGGATTCTTATAGAGATGACTTTTGGTCTTTCCAATAGCAGCTATATCTGAGTTTTGTACTTTTCACTTAAAACCTCCAAAATATGAATTTATTACTGGAGATTCACTTTTAATGGTACCCTCTATAATGGGAAAAATGGTCTTCATGGTTTTGGATTTTGTTCTTAAATATCTGTGGAACAGCTGGTGACAGCAAGGGTACTGAGTGTTGCACCAAATATAAGGAACAATTATAAAGATTTGACAGTATTGAAATTTCACTCTAGCAAGACTTGTACAGCAATATATTTTAAGCAATTTGTCATATACAGAGTCAATGAGGAACATTAGTCCTCTGGTTTTTTTAAGCCCCTTCTGCAAGTGAATTTCATCCCTTACCTGTGTGATTCTGAAAATGATATTATATAAACATTATAGAAAATTTATAGATTTATTTTATGATAATAGAGACATATAGCTACTTGGGATATTTTTTTTTTTTTTTAGATCACCAGAGTTTTTAAAATGACTGGAAAATTCTCAAAATTTATTTCTCATCCTCAAAGACTATTCCTTTGAAATATGAGTGTCACTTCAATAGCTTATTTTCTTTCCAATTTATTTTTATTTCACAGTGGTATTTCACAGTATTACTGTGGCCTGCTTTTTAGGCTTGCTTGAATGGACAAAGCTCCATTGAGACAAAAGTCTCAAAATAAAAAAATAAACATTTAGACAGTAATTTTTTGCTGCAGTTTTGCAATTTTTATAGACAAGTTCTGTTCTCATATGTGAGTATGAGTATGTTCTCATATTCTTCAGAGCTCGTAGAATTTAGTCTAGTCATATGAGTGATATCCCAAAATTAAAGGAATGGCACCAATAGTAAAATACAACTTGCATGCAGGAAAAGAGAAGCCATCATGCAGGATATAAACAACACTTATGCTTAGAGATATGTTTTCTTTGGCTTTTATTGGATATTGTTTCATTTCAGTGGTAACTATACTGCCTTTTTCTGGGAAGTACTGTGTCTTAGAGCCCACATCAGGAATTGCACATCCTCTCCTGAAGTTTTCTCAAAATCTGCTCACATTCCCTCTTTTGAAATAAAAGTTTTAGGAAAGCAAATAAATTTATTCAATGTTAGTGCATAAACATTGTGCATTATTACCTCACCTTGCACTCCTCTCTTTTTAAGTCCTTGACTCCATCTCTCTCATGGCTGATATGAGATTTTGGTGCATCATCTGGCTCACAGCTCTGGCTGCCCTGCTTGGCAGCTCAGCTCAAGCACAGGGATGCCATTTTCAGTACGAGTGGAGAGTAGGAGATGATGCATGCCCTTAGCTCAGCAGATAATCAGGCTGTTGCAGGATGCATACATTGATTCTTCAAGTCAGGCTCTGTGATGAAGGATTGTTTTCAGTACTGTGTAGCACTGACTGTACTTTGAACGAGCTGTTTTTGAATAAAAAAGTCCAAGTGATTTTCATGGATTTTTTTAAAGGGAAAAGATAAAATAGTTTAATAACCTATGTGCTTTTGCAGGTAAGGAGTATTCCATGAGGGCAGCAAAGTTATTATGTGAAAAGTGCAAATCTCAAGTACCTGCATTCAAATCACCAGTAGGAGTGGGCTGCATTGTGTCAGAGATTCTGGCATGTCTTCCCTTTCCATCTGATGGCATGAAAAAAATCAAAAGAGCAGAAAACTAATCCAAAATGAGAACCCTGCCAAAACAAAGAAATAAACCCAAAACAGCTTTACTGGAAACACCAAGATTTATTCAGCCAAGGGGATGAAATGTCAGGCTTACTTAAAGATATATAAATAAATAATAAAATATTTATCATTATATAAAATAATAAATAATACCTGATATGTCATCCCCTTGGCTGAATGGTGTTTGATTGGAAGACAACATAGACACCATTGCTTGTGAATAGGAAGGAAAATCAGAGCTGTGATTGGGTTTGAGGCAGCATTAAAATTCTGTGTTCTTTCTTGCATTTTTAAGAGAAGATATTAAAATACTAAGTAGCTGTCTTGACTGAGAAAAAGGTGACTGACTGCCAATCAGTTTAAGATATCCATGTACATATTCATATTATTAGGAGGATTTCTTGAGCAAGATAAAATATATACTGAACAGTTCTGGGAACTGTGATGATAGTCAGTGGTATGAGATTGTCAGCTTATTTAGGGTGAGGAAGGGAGGAAGGTTCAAAAGAGATGGATGAAGAATTAGAACAAGATTAGCATGCCACACATGAAGAGTTTAGTGTCTCCTAATAGTAAAATCTGAGCAAATTCTATATTGTTACCACAGCAAGCATTAGCATAGTTCTGTTGCTCTACATGATAAGTAGTACAGCAAGAATTGACTTGAAACACAATTACATTTTTAAATTTAACAAGGATCAGTATTATTCAATACAAATATCTTGAAAAGGACAGCTCTGTGGAAGAAGTAAAAGCAGAATCCATCTAATCCATCAACTTGAGATGGGCAGCCACTTCTAGAAATAATGGGATGTGATAAGAACCACAGTGATTTCCTTTTATTTCTAGGGGATGCTTTTCAAATGAGGTAAAGTCATTGCTGCATTAAAGAAAAAATTATGAGGAATGTCTATGTATATGTGCAGGATGATAAACAGAATATAAAATGTGTCCTCTTTACATCTTCTCTTCTTGAGAACCATACTTTACATAGTACACACCAAGGCTAGGTAAAAACAGGTCTTTCAACTCTGTCAAGATTTCTGAGTGAAATTTAAAACTTTGTCTGAGAGCAACATAGGAATGAGGAAAGCTGTTTGAAAACTTGCATGTTGACAAGTCAATAATATTATTTCTTTCCCATCTTTGTTTCTGGACATCTGACACGCTACTGTCTTTTACATGGTTTCTTGGTGCCTACAAACAGAATACAGGACATTCATGTTTTAAGGATCAATTTAATAGTAATTAACATGCTCTTTATTAGGATATGCTAGTAATTAAAAATGTAAATAATTAGAAGTGGAAGAGGGATAAGTTTATGAGAGCCTCCTATGTTTGATTTGGAGAAAGGAACAATTTAAAAAGTTATTAACAGCTTTAAGGACTTGTTGATGAGAGGGGGAATAGTACAATACATTTTCTTTCTTGGCTACAGGTTGAATATTGCAATTTTTTTTTAATGTCACTAATATATAATGAATAATGTGAGAGAACAGGGTCTTTCCCATAACATTACTCACAAACCTACATAAAATTCATGTTTCTCTTGCTCTTGAGGTTGTTTTATGGTCTGTGTGCCACCACAGCTGAGTTGTCATTTGTGAGGGAAAGTTTCACAACCCTTCTGTAACTCTAGTTTGACACTTAATTAGACTTGGCTGCTCTGATGAGATTGCAGCAGTAATTATGTCTGCATATCCTTTTTCACATGAAATATGTAGTCATTAGCCATTGTCAGCTATTTTGGCTTTTTGAGAAGAGAGAGCCGGCAAACAATTCTAACAGCATTTGAAATAAATGTCTAATTGCCTGCTGCATATCTAATTAGAATCAAAATGTGGACACTGATGAAAATTCTTAGACATTTTGAGAAAAGTAATCTGAAATAATTGAGAAATCTGGTCACTTTGTAGATACCTGCCATTGTGCAAGTGTAAGCTTGACTTGTCATTTTAATTACAGTCTGCATTTGTCTGCAAGTTGATCTTGCCCAGTGCTAAATGATGGAGGTGACACAGATGGCTTTACCATAAATACTGAATAATACACAGTGCTTTAAGTACTGAGCTTCATGTTTCCATAGAGCACAGGGTGGAGCTATTGACCACAATGGGTATTGTTAAACTCTACAATCAATATTGATTAAACACATCAAAAGTGATACTAATGACTCCTTGTCAATAGTTTGGGTTGGTTTTTTTTTTACATCACAAATTGTGATGTGTGTATTTATTCTTTGCTATTTTTAGCTGCTTTTTAATGACTTCATAATTATAGAAATGCTTTTTTCTACATCAGTGAACTTTTGGACATATTACTGCAGCCATGGTCAGTTAAATATGAGATGCTTTTCCACATTTCTTGTGATCAGAAGATGGAAGGTGCACATTTAAAGATGTTGTACATATTTTGTCCATGTTAAGAAGGATTACTTATCACAGAATTATCAAGAGGACATTTGAATTCTTGGCATGTCATTTGTTGTGTATTGTACTTTATTGTCTTTTTTCTGCATTTCTTGCACACTGTCTGCCCCTGTGTGTCTGGGACTCATGCAAATTATTTAGAACCACATTTTTATATGATTACACCCTTTCTGGTTGGCGTTGCCAAATAATCAGAAGTCAGTTTATTACTTTCTTGAAAGGAAGCTCAGCACAGCATTAGCCATTGTTTGCCTGAGTATGAAGACAAATTGCTTGTAGAGATGACTTCAGTCAGACAATCGATCTGAATGACTCAAACTTATGGAATTTTTAATCAAAGTATTTGAGATGTACTAAGAATTCTTATTTTGAAAGAATCTGACAGCTTTATCAATCTTCCAGTTTGTTTAGTGCTCTTTGTGCTATCACACAAACAAAAGGAATAGTAAATAGAGTGTAAACTCTAAAATATATTATTGAAACTTGCAATTTGCACTGTGATCACATTTCTGGTTGGATTTTTAGCTATGTTTGATAGCAAATAAAAGACACAGGATGGGCATTTCTCGGTCTTCACTCTTTAAGTTAGCAATTTTTGGCAGCTAGAGGAAGCAAACCTGTGTTTCAAAAGGGATGCACGGGATGCACTGAGTGCAGTGTTTAAAGAGAGTTGGCATCCAGCCATCTTAACTCGTGTAGCATCAGCTCTTAGACAAATTTATGTGACACTGAGCCAAACATTAATCAAGGTTTAATTGATTTGCCATTATGAGGCAGAAAAAAGTAGGTCTTCTTCCATGCAGAACAGGTGTTTTGCTATTCCACACGTGTTGTGAAGAAGAGACTTTCTCTTTAGGAAAATACCAAAAAGATACATTAGGTATCATCTATGGTACAGATTCAAATCTAAAGCTCCACTACCTCAATAGATAAATGCTTAATCTAACTACTGCTGCCTGGCAGTTCTTCAAAGGGGAGATTAAGAAAATAATTGGCCATTAATTTCTTCATAGCAAGAGGTTTATGCATTGAGATCCAGTGCTTTGAGCAGCTCTTCAACCAAAATAATGCACTAAAAAAATGGTATTGCAGAACAGAAGTTTAGAGCTTGAGATTTTAAAGGATGATAAGCATTATTATCAAAGTTTTTGAAAATATAGTACTATATTTTAGTTTAATTTTCTCTCATTTATTTGTTCATTCTTACACTACTTTTATAAATAAATTCTGTTTTGTCAGTTTCTACATTGTTCAAATAAATTAAAGAGTTTTTTTTAGTTCACTCTTAAATTATATGTCTTGTTTCAATTAGGCCATTCCTTAGATAAAAATTCTAATATGAATACTTGTGTTTGTTAGTAGTAACCACAAAGTTAAGGAGACTTAACTGAGCTGGATTCAGAATTCAGTTAGCAAGCATGAAAACACTATAATTATTTGTCACATCCGGAATCAAACAGGAATGCAGATTAATAATTTCAATGGACAAAGCTAATGGTTGATTTACAAAGATGAAACAACATATATTGTTTTCCTGCTGCATACAATGCCTTCACAAAACACAAACAAAAACTTGTTTACGTTGTTCTTTGGCTTTTTTTGCTATATGACAACTCGAAGTCCTCATTTTTAAACTATTTTCCAGTAAATGTTTTGCTAAAAAGCAAAAGCAAACTCTCGTTAGTGTTTATGTTAATGAAAGTGCTAAACATACATAAAGGTTTATTTATGAGTAAAAGGTAAACAGATGATCATTTTTCTCTCCTATCATTCCTCAAACAATTGTGAGAGTGAGAACAAAAAGTATTGCATGCTTAACTTTGAAGCCAAAATTCAGTGGAGAGGATGGCACATTCTCATGTCTGTGAAACACTCGCTATCCCAGAGGGATAAAAATACACAGTATTTCAGAAAATACACAGTATAAATCTAGAGCCAGGGTGGAACAATGTACCAGCCAAAAACTATCCTCGAGCTTGTAATCTGGACATTTGGATGGCCCCTAAAGATGTTTAAGAGCTCATGATCAAGGCTGTGAAATGGAGGGCTTGTGGGGTGAACTGGATCAAACAAATGAATTTACTGGAGCTTCCTTTGGTGGAAAAGTGTTATGATCCTGTGTTTACTGCTGTTAGCACTGGACAGCTTGATACAAAAGTAAATTGTACATAAATCTTGGGAAGCTACTGTTTAGTTCTTCAGTTTCTGAATCCTCTATTAGAACTTGTATCCTGCACCCGTGGGACTTCTCTCAACAGGAGACACAATGTGAAGATCACTTAAAGTTTGAAAGCTGTAGGAAATTGGAAAGAGATATTTTACACTGGCAAAACATGGTCATCAGTGTTAAAGAACGTGTCAAAAATTGTCATTTAACAAGTCAATGGAAAAATTCGTTTTCTAGAGGTAAAACTTGCCTAGTTTTCCCCCCCGCCCAAGACTATTTATTTTCTGGTATTCAGAAAAAGAACAGCTGAATTGAAGAGAATTCTTATCAAATCTTTTTATTGAAATTCTTCTTATTGAAATATCTTTTAGTGGGCATGAATTTAAACAATTCAAAGTCAAACTTGGGTTTAGAGGTGTGGTTTTAAATTATGTTAGTATTTCCTGACTTCAAACATTGTTTAGGTGTCGATGCAGAAGCCCTGACTGGGACTTTGGATGGTTGTGCAGAGAGGTGGTGCAGAAAACTGCTGGCAAACAGCTTTGAGGAGCTGGAAGAGAGGATGCTGGCTACAGCCAGAGCAGCCTTTGGCCCTACAAGACGTGTAAATAAAATTTGTAGTAGGGTAGGAGGTGCTGGCTGTTACACCAAAAGGAAGGGGAAGTTGTAGTGTAGATATTAAAGGCAGTTGTGGCAGTTTGAACGTCATCTGAAATGGTCAGAATAGATCAAAAGTGCCTTTAAAAATTCCCTAAAATATTTCTGATTACCTGATTTATTTCTTATTAAGGTTTTAGTTGTCTTCCTGTGTGCAAGGCTGAGAGAAAAAGTATGGATTAATTGAATAAATCTGTGAGATGGGAGAAACAGAGACCTTTTCTGTGCTGTTGCTGGAATATTCCACCTTTCCTTCTGAAAAAAGGGCATTTATTAAAAGGAAGGGGACAGTTATATTTGACATTACAGGTAGTTACATAGATGCAAAGGACAAAGAATTATAAGCAGAATCATGTGAATTTCCTTTCTGCTTGCCCAGACTAATAGATACTCAAGAGGCACAGGTAACATCCTCTTCAGCTATGGATGTCACTCATAAGGGTGTAGTGGCTTAAAATAACAGGCCCCACTGCACATTATTTCTAGACCCATTTAATTCCTGGCAAGAACAGCACTGACCCAGATTTCTAAATAACAGTGTAAGAGAATTTAATTTTGCTGCTTGCAATTTTAATTAGGAAACTGTTTTTCTTGTTTGGGTCCTATGTTTGGTTGAAGTAGGAAATGGTCAGCTGAAACAAATGTCTCACGAAGCTTGAGCTAGAGCTATTTCTCAAGAGCTGTATCATTTAATTCTAACAAGGAAGGTATGTACAGTTTTTCCTGAGACTGAGGATTCAATTTTAGGAAATTTTAAAAATTAATATTTTCAGTATTTATTATTAATAATGTCATTATTTATTTGGACTCAGGTGAAAATGCACACACATAAATACATTCTCTGGCTGTAGGACTGTACTGTGGCAAGGGGAGTTCACTCAGGTAGGCAGAGTAGTCTCCTATTTTGCTTTCATAGTGATTTAACACAGGCTAAAATTTAAATAAATGGATGTGAGCCACCTGGGTAGCCAGGAGTAGTATCTACTAAATGGGAATAAGGTTCTCAATTTGAAATAAGAAGAGTAAAAGGCAGAGGAAAAAGAAAGAGCAAAGTTTGAAGGCACAGTAGGACACTTTCTAGTTACTCCTGTGTGTTCTTGACTCTTGCTCCTTGAGGATATCTGAAGCACTTCAGTTTCATTGTTCCCTGAGTATCTCATGAATATTTCAGTTCCAAATGGTTGAATGTTGTTTTTTATTAGTCCATTTAGATTGCAGCACAAATAGATTTTCCTGCATGTGGCTGAGATTTGGAATAAGGGAATATTTGTGGCATGAGGCAATAAACAAAAAGAAATGCACAGTGTACAGTTCAGTACAGTTGCAACAATTGAATGCTTTTTACAGTTCACACTCACAGTGCTTCACAGTCCTGAGACTTGACATAAAGTATCTTTTATTTTATATTTTAATATTAATTTCTTGCCAATGACACTGTGTGCTTCTCTCCCCCTGAAAAGTCATCAGACTGTGAGAAACAGATAATCCCTATAGTAGTTTCTTTTTATTTTTCCAGTGTAGTTTTCTCATTTGCTTTTTCAGCTGCCCTCAGTGCACCAGTGGCCATCAGTGAAAAGAGCAGTTGTGCTGAGCCATTAACAATAAACATTTGAACAGCATATTTGTTATGCATGAATTTGATCACTTTTTTTTTTTTTTGTAATTGATAGCATATTGTGGGCACATATGACAGATCCCTGTCCAACTGAGCTATTAGGTAACTAAAAAAACAGATCTATTAAATATCTGATATAGACAATTTGTCTATATCTGTTAATTGGTCTATGCATAGGTTTTTGGGTTTTTTTTTTCCATTTTAAAAAATGTTTAATTATTATCCTTTCATATTGGTGAAGTTACTGGGGTTTGGTTCTTTTATAGCTAAGGCAGACAAGGGTCCTCATATATTCCCTCTGGCCAGCTTTCCTGAAATGCTTGGCAAATATCAGAATGTGGTTTCCAAAGAAGCTTATTTTAAAATATTTTGCATTGGTAATGAGAGGCAGGATGTTAGAAAAAACCAAAATCCCTTTTATGATGCTTTCTGCTGGAATATGGCGTGGAGCAGTTTGTTGGGTACTAGCATCCAGTCTGAATGGTCAGGTTATAGAAATGAGAAGATTCCCAGGGATGGTTTAGCAGTGGAGATGTCAGGTAATGACAAAGCCCAGAGGCCAGCAATTGATGGGTACTGTTCCAACATCCAGAGGTGTCTGTGATGCTTCTAGATTTTTTTCTGGCTCAATGGAATGTAATTAGATTGTTGATGGATCACCTAATTTGCTGTGTTGACCTTGAACCCCTTTGGGGTTTGTATTTGACTTCAAGAAATTAGAACATCTTGGTTTGGAGATTGGATGAGGTATTTTGTGAGTCTCCCATGAGATTTGTGCACAGCATGCTTCTGTAGTAAACAATCTTCACCCATCCTCCTAATCTTTTTTTTTTTTTTTAGCAAAATATACCCAGCCTGGGGCACATCATACTTATCCACCAAGTAGCATCTGCTCAAAAACCAGAGCTAAAATTTGCAGCACCTCTGTCACCAAGAAGAAAAAGAGCAGGTTTTAATATGTGCATGCGTAAGCTAATTCTTTAGGAAAAGGGCCTTAAGTTATAGCTATAAAAAAGAACATCAGTGGAATATTGTTGCTGCCAATCAAATCAGATGTTTCTCAAGGGTGTCCAGCCATGTGCATTGGAAAGAACACCATTCTCTCCTCATTTTCCTTGCTGGCACAAGCAGCAGTCTGCTGATTTTCCCATAATTAAGGATTGCATGATGAAGGCAACAGGCATATTATTTGATATAAAGGCTTAGATGTAGGTGCCAGCTAAGTCTGGAAGATTCTTTAATTTGATGTGACTGCTGTCAAGAGCACAGGCTTGATGAAATTAGATCTACTGGCTACCACCAGAATGGCTGGTGAAGTGAAAAATGTACATGCAGGGCTTAGATGGGTTTTCCTGAAATCACTGGCTGTGTATTTTCATATATCACTCCAGGGCTAGGAAGTACAGTGTTAACTTTCTGTGTACCAAAGCTGAAAATTTGCATTTGATGAAATTCTAAAGCTTCAATAGTTTTGGATCCTGACTGCCAAAACAAAAGCAGAGACACCATTCAAAATGCTTGGCTCTTTGCATCCTTTATTGATCTGCCAGTGATATGGGTAGGGCATTCTCAACTGATAGCTAACCAGAGATCTAAAAAATATGATTTTGCAGTGATTTTGAAATCACTTAGAATGTTTTATCTGTCTAATCAGTCTAATCATTGTCAGAGATTATGTAGAGAGAAAATATGTGATATCTAGTGGGATACTCAATACGTGAGCAGAAAGTCCTGTCCTGTTGTATTTGCAGGGATGCCTCGACGAAGGCAGGAATGATGAACCTGACTCCATGTTCTCAGAAGGCTAATTTATTACTTTATAACACTATATTATATTAAAGAAAACGATACTATACTAAAGAATACAGAAAAGATATTTACTGAATACTAAAAAGGTAATAATGAAAATTTGGGAATCTTTCCAGAGTCCTGACACAGCTCAGCCATAATTGGCCAACAAGTCAAAACAACTCACACCAGAATCCAGTGAAACAATCACCTGTGGGTAAACAATCCCCAAACACATTCCACATGTGAGCACAACACAGGAGAAACAAATGAGATAAGAATTGGTTTTCTTTTCTCTGAGATCTCTCAGCTTCCCAGGAGAAAAATCCTGGGTGAAGGAATTTTTTTCAGAGAATGTGAATGCCACACTGCCCCATTCTTCTCCCCATCTCTGGCATGCACACACTGAAGCAGGACTTGTCTGACCCTGCCCTTCTTGGTTGTACCAGCAAATTGAAGGTGTTGGATGTATGGGTAGATTTCCTTTAACCAAACCAGTGTTTGTCTTATGTCATTCTGTGCTTTGGAGAGATTTTTATTTAGTTGTCTTCAAAAAAACTGAGTAGGGAAAGTCTGGATTTGGTCATCAGAGGGTGAAGTAGAAACCTGGTTTCTCTGAGTCTTATGTCATATGACCTACTGGAGTGATATGCAATTTTTTTTGGATCCCTGGTTTGAGGGAAGAGCACAAGAAAACCTTACAATTTGCTCTTTTATGTGTTTCTGGCTTCCCAAAAACACATGACATCCCTTTCTCAAAAGTGCTGGTAAACTTAAGAACTTGTGGGCTACCTGCTAGGAATCTAGACTGAATATTAATTTAATCTACATACCCTTTTATCTAAATTCTGTAGGGATTAGAAAGGTTCTTGCCCTTCATTAACTGTTAATGGCCACAATATGATTTACAGATTCACAGCTTTGGTTAATATAGGCATCAATGTTTAATTAGAAAGGAAGGTTTTCAATGAAATAAAGTAATTTCTGTGCAATTCAGTGCTGATTGATAAGACTGGAAGTTTTGTGAAACTCCATGCAGGTGATTCCTTCAGCCAGGAAAGAAGGGATGTATCAGTGTGCAAAGGCTGCAACTGCTTGAAGAAGCTGTGAGGGGGTTGGTAAAAAAAATTTAAAGGCAGCCTAGAAAATTAGAGTAAACTGTCCATTAACTACTTAATTACTAATCTTCTGAGCCACATATGACTACAGGCTTAATGAAGGCAATGAAATGTGTGGAATTTGTATGCAAGGTAATTACAGGGACACTGCAATTTTCAAAAAAATATTAATTTTATTAATCTTTGGAATGCAAATGCACAGGGGAAATTTGTAAAACAAAAGCTATGGTAAATGGGATGAATAAAAATACTTTAATGTTATTTAAATTAGTGCAAATGCTTGTTTTATGAAGCTCCATTATCACCCCTAAATTCATTTGCAAATGATCTACTGAATGATCTAAAAACGGAATGTGGTCATGTACATGTGTAAAACAAAAATGTGAGGCTTAAATGCTTGTAAATTATCTGATTTATTGGCAGCTGGAAACTGGAATCTGATTTACAATTGCAGTCTCCTTTCCAGTATGGATCAGCTACCTACAGCTGAGGTGTAGATACTACAAAACCAATTATTGTTCAGTTATCACTTCAATTGCAAAGTGTGTGCTTTATGCAAATAGCATATTTTATATATATATATATATATATATATATATATATATATATATATGTATACCTATATATATATAATGAAAATAGGTCATTACAGCTGTGTCTTCTACCCCTTTTTTTCCCGTTTACAGTTTTTTGTTTTTTTTTTTCTTTTGTTCTTTATAAAACACCTATTTCTGTCTTCTAAATCAATGTTTATTTAAGCTAGACTTTGCTGTCTTCTCATAATGTATGACTCTCCCCAAATGATTAAGGATACACATAAATGAAGTATGCATAAATTACCAGACTTTACACGAATAACACAATTTTAGCTCAACAAGTGCCAAACTTCCTGTTTGGGCCGCCAGAAATATCTGAATCACAAATTCCTCTCCCCTCTGCTTCCAAATCTAGAAGAACATAAATCCAGATGAATATTTTCTGTTATGTTTTTGACCAAGTTTTGGGGGATGGTGCAGTTTTCCAAATGGGAAATGCAGAATTGCATTTCCAATCTCCAAATGGCAGAGCCACTGAGCTCCACTGAGCCAGACCTTTGCTGTAACTCTGCATGAGAGATCCCCATCTTAGGGCTTGAATGGGGATAAATTAACCATTTGATAAATTGATAAATTTTGAGAGGATGATAGTTAGGTCCACAATTTAATTCATTCCTGTCACTGCTTCAAAACAAGAATCACTCTTGATGGTGGGAACTGATAACTAATGGAGGGCAAAAAAGGGGGGAAAAACCCAAACCAAAGCACTAATAACATAGAAAACCTTAAAAAAAGAATTTTCTAAGCATTTTAATGAGGTAAATAGCTATTAACCCTGAAGACCAGGCGTGATAGTTCATTCAGCTAGGTTTTTTTAAAAAGTGCTCTTGTTAAGAGTTGTGCTGAGGGGGATGAGTTCGAAGCATGGCCACGGGTGGAAGAAGATTTGGAATTCCCATCCATTAAGATGACAGGGACCAATGGAAGCAGCCCTATCCCTTCCCAACTGTAAATGCAGCATAGGGATTAAAATAATGAGACTGACCTGCTGCAATGGCTGGGACAGAGTTCTGTTTCCATTTGAAGGGGGTTTGTTGCAACAAACACTGTCATATTTGTGGGGTGCCCCGTGGCAGGAAGGAATGATGACTCTGACTCCATGTTCTCAGAAGGCTGATTTATTATTTTATGATACCATATTATATTAAAGAATGCTGTATTAAACTACACTAAAGAATACAGAAAAGATACAGAGGGCTAAAAGATAATAATGAAAACTCCTGACTCTGTCCAGAGTCCCAACACAGCTTGGCCCTGATTGGCCAAAGAGTCAAAACAACTCACAGCAGAGTCCAATGAAACAATCACATGTGGGTAAATAATCTCCAAACACATTCCAGGTGAGCAAAACAGAGGAGAAGCAAATGAGAAAATAATTTTTTCCTTTTTCTCTGAGGCTTCTCAGCTTCCCAGGAGAAGAAATCCTGGGAAGAAAAGGGATTTTTCCAGAAAATATGACAATGACAAAACGCCTTTCTCACCATCTGAAGATTTTTAGATTGTAAAAAACCAAACAAACCAGGAGTGGACAAACCTGGGTTATGGAATTGTAACACCCAGGTCAGCAGTAAATGCCACAAATTAGGATATTTTAGTTAATATCCATGTTTTTGTGGGAACCAGTATCCATAAACTATTTTAGGAAGATCCATAGATGATTTTTCCAGTAGGGAAAAGTGTAATTAGCTCAACTGTATTTTAAACACATTAAACAGGAGAGGTATAAATACCATTTCAAGAATAGCAATGTAATGTGTTCAAAATTTTCTTGGGATGAATGGCTCCTTTGCTAAAAGTGGTGTCTCACAGGGACCTTTGATATTTTCTCCCCAGTCACAAGTTGCTCAGTTTTTTTGTTAGTTTGTTCTGTATAAAGAGAAGTTTTCATTTCTACAATAATTTTATTTTTACTTGTAATTATTTGACTCTCTTGTTTGGATAATAATGTTTCACACTTTTCTATTAGTTTCCATGGAATTCTTCCAGTGACTAGTTTTCCATGTACATTTATAAGATTTCTGTATGCCAGAAAGATTCTTACAGATAGAATTACTTACCTGAGTAAGCAAAGAAGAGTCCTTAATGAGGGGGAAGAAATGAACAATTTTGATTTCAATTATATTTATGTTCCCATTTGGCCTTAAATCTGCTTGGATCCAAAATCCTAATACTGTGCACATTCTGCTTCCCAGTATTTTGTTCAACAGTTGGTATGCTGGCAAAATCAAAGGAAAATTATTTAAATATTTGGTGACAACAAAATATTAAATTATCTAAATGAATTGAATGTTTGTTTGGGATGCCTGTTTTAAGCTTTTGAGATACAGAGTTCTGATTAAACATAGCCTGTATTTTTAGAAGTTCTGGGGTCATTTTGAACTTCAGTTAAATTATAGAATGGAAAATCAAGAAATTAATGATTTATGCATGTACCTTTAGGCATGCAAGTATTGGGGTTAAGATATATGAAAATGTTGGAAAGTATTATGTTAATTCTTCTTATAGTGGTAACTTAGTGACCTAATTTTCCAAAAAGCCAATGGAAAGTTAAAGAGATATATGTGCAAAGTACCCAGTTTCTTTAAGATTTTTTTTTAGTCAATAAGCTCTTAAAAGTCCCTGAAAAGCACTATGTCACATTTTGGTTTTAGTCCAACTTCAGTAGTATTTCTTGGTTTTAGTGAGACAAAACCAATATTCTGTTTTCACATTCACAGGCTAAGAACATTATATTGATTTATATTTTTCCAACTGAAATTCAGTGACTAAATATCTACTTTTCAAGATTTTTCTAATAACATGATGATAGCATTAAATGGATTTTCTGTGTCACTTTTCAATACAATGGGCTGTCATGTATTGAGGCAAGATTGTTTCTTTATGATTATGTGGCATTCCTTAAAACTTTTCACCCAGTATGTTGTCATTAGAACTGATAAATCAATGAAAATATCTGACCAACTTCTACTAATTTTATTTGGACCTGATTAACTCTGGAATGTAAAATGTATGGATCACAACTGCCGTATCAGTACATGCTGATAAAACATGGAAAAAAATAAAGAAAAAAGTTAATGAAGAATATTGCTAACTGAAAATTTTGTAGATATATTTTTAGGTCATGTGATAAATAAATACTCCTGACAAGTTCAGCATGACTTGTGGAGGTTGGCATAAAGTTTTACGCCTTAATTGAACAGAGGAGGAATAATCCTTGCATGCTTTCTTGTACAATGAATTAACATAGTAAGTTACAGAATACCAAATGAATAGTTAATAACTGAGCAAATTTGACTGACAAATAAACAGAGTGTAAGTAAGAGGGAAATTAACCTTAAAAGCATTGTATTTATCTTGTTAAAAGAATAAGGAAAGAGTCCCTGTTATATTTCTCTGCAACCAGCTTGATCTCAAGAACCTCCTTTGAAATGCAAAAGTTTCTGTTACTGTTCTGCATTTATTTCAGCTCCCAGGGAGGTGTCGATCAGTCTTTCCAAAAGCATCCATGACATTCATGGATAAACCTTTTAGAACAGTGAAAAAGTAAGTATGAAATCCCACCTCCACTGAAGAAAATTTGATAAGATTTATAAAAGTATTGAAAATTATTTGCAAAATTGGTATTGATGCATTGGGATGCATTCTTTTTTCAGTGCTATCCAAAATTTTCCTCTGTGGTGTGTGGCTGTGCAAGTAAACCGGCATTTTGTTTTCAGAATTGGATGTGTCCAAGTCCAAAAATATGAATGCAAATAGGGGCTGATTGGTGGATTCAGACAGGTGGAGCTCTGTTTCAGAAAACGATGTTTAGGGGGCCACTTGAGAACTCAGCATATGCAGTAGAGCATTTAATTGGTTTTCCCTTAAGTGTGAAGAAGGCTTTCAGCAGTTTATTAAGTGTTTATCAAGTGTTACTCACAGATGTGTAAGCAAGATGCCATTCACAAAAGGAATGAGGTGAACCTGTGCTCACCTTGTTAGGTTGGCAGCTGGTAGAAAAAGGAAGGAAGGAAGAAAGAAACTGGAGGAAAGAATTAAAAGCAAATAGCTCTTTGTGGGGCTTGATTTCACTGATGAGAACTGATGGGCTCTTTGACCAGCCTCACCTGGGAGCTCCCACAAGCCCTGTAAAGAGCTTGCCTGAGGTGTGGACCTTTGCCTGGCCCTGTCTTTTGTCCCATCACCAGCTGCTCCTGACAGGAATTTACCTGGGCTTGGTTCACTGCCATGTCTGGGGCTAATGACAGGCCCTCTCACCAGCACTGTGTCCTGCCTGCCATGCTCAGGCCCTGGGGATGCTCTGAGAACATTGCTGTGTTTGAAATCCTACTTATACCTCTCCTGTTTAATGGGTTTAAAATACAGTTTAGCTAATTACACTTTTGCCTACTGGAAAAATCATCTGTGGATCTTCCTAAAATCATTTATGGATACTGGTTCCCACAAACATATGGATACTAAGTAAACTATCACAACCCCTGTCTGTGAGAGCACAGCCAGCACAGGGCTCCCCATCCCTAAGCAAGCAGCTGGCTCTTGCTGTGCCCTGGCAGCAGCACTTGTCAGCACAGTCCTCTGTGATGGGTTCATCCTGCCACAGCCAAAACTTTGAGGCCCCCCAGTTTTCCCTTTGATCTCCCCCCTTAACTGAAGACATCTGTCAAGTTTACAAAACCGACACGCAGCTATCAGACTCACAAGCTTGAAAGGAAAAAAGAAATAGCTCCTTTACAAAACCAGGGATGAAAACAAGAACACTCTGTCATGCTACTTGTAAATACAATAATAAAGCCATTGCAGAACAGAGAAAGAGAAAATTATATGCTATTTTCTAAAGTTAGTTTTATACACAGATGTTCCATAAGTTATATATAAGTCTTATTACCAAAATAAGAGATAAAAAAAAAATAGACCATGGACTTCATTGGAGCCATAATTTCACTCTAAATCTTTGTGTTTCAGATGTCTGTGATAAAGAGATCCTGAACTACTCTGACACCAGCAGGGAAGTTTCTTCATGAGCTGTTATTGTGCTCCCAAGGTAGGTGTCATTTCTTCTCTTTTCCTGGTTACATTGGTGAGACACCCAGAGATCTTTAAGCTAATCAAGGCTCTATCCCATACAGTTATACTAAATTTTAGTTTACACTCCAATGATTTTCTTAACAAATATTGAGACGGAGCAGATGAGGAGCTGTTAGATGAAGTCATCTTTAATAATGGAGTGTCTCAGTTTTGTTAAGCTGGCTTTTCTGCATGAGTTGCTTTATTTCTTATCAGCTGGGAGAATTTTTGAGATGACAAAGCAGATGAACAATTTAGTCTGCAGTGGCATAATGATGTGGTTCTGAGGACTTCAATCTACCATATAGAAGGACCAGAATAGGAGTATAGATAAGGGAGCTTATAAGAAAAGCCCTTCCTGAGGCTGATAAGATTTATAAAAATATTGAAATTATTTGCAAAGTTGGTATTGATGCATTGGGATGCATTCACTTTGATGTGAAACTAGGTGTTTAAAAATTACTAAATCTAATAATCCAGATGTCACATGCTTACCGCTGTCATAGACAGGAGTTTGATTCCATACACCTTCCACTGAAGAAGAGTTTAGAGTGTTCTTTTAAGTAGTGATACTTAAAGACTCTTAGATATGAGTACAAAATGGTTACAAATGGGAGTAATGAATGCAAAGATGAAGCCCATGACTATTTAATAACATTAACTATATTTAAACTGAAAAGAAACAAATCCAAAGTCTAGACCTCAGAACAAAGAGTTCTGTTCTATTACCATGACGTGGCACTGCCAAAAGTCAAAGAATGGGCTGTAAATGAGGCTTCCTCATGAGGCAGGAAGTACCAACTGATAATTACTTTGGTGCACCATTACAACAAACAAAATGGACCCCACTAAAAACAATGAAGATTTCAAAAGACACAAGGAAAGAAATTCCTCTTGAATTTTTACTGTGCACCCAGTAAATAGTACCAGTATCTCATCAGACTACATTTACAGATATGTCTCAGAAATGCCTAGATTGGGTTTATGGAAAATGTGATCTTCAGTTAAACAGTTGTGTATTAAACCCTGATTCACACCTTCCCTAAATGCCAACAGCTAGACTTTGCAACATTAATGAAGGCTTTCAACATAGCTTTTACCTGCACATTATTTACTTCATAGATCAGTTTTTATAGTTGTACTTTTGATACCTTGAAAAATGTCTCTGTGCTTTATAAGCTACAATTAGACTTCTTCCAATTCTAGTATAATACATCTACTTCAGAGAGATTTCTTTGTTGACTTAAGCATTACACTGGACATCCAATTTAATGAGAAATTGTTTTAGGAAAAACGACACTAACCGCCTGAATTTACCTCTTTAAAAATACTCAGTGTTCTGGTTTTGTTAATTTTTTAACCCTTGTTGACCTCATGTGTAATTGAGAAGTGAATTCCTCTGGTACAGGGACAGACTAAGAAAGAAAAGGAAGAAAAAAACTCCCAAAAATGTGGTAAAATGATTTTCTGACCTAAAATTTTAGAGTAATCTCTTTCAATTAAAAGGGAAATACCTTCCTACTCTTTCTGTATGGTATATGCTCCAACTAAAATATGTGTTAATCATAGACTGAGCTATACAGCATGTAATCCTTTTGGAGTTCATATTTGTCATGTTCTTTTCTTTTCTGTCTTCCCATAGTGCAGTCTAGGACAACTGAATGAACCTATGGTTAATCCTCTACATATGGTTTATGCAGACTTTTTGTTTGAGTCTTTATTAAAATTGATACATGACAGGATTAGAAGCCATGCTGAGAATCTGTTTAGACATGAAGAGCAAGTCTGTACATAAAGCTGTTCGTGTTTCACAAAATCAGAGAATGTTCTGAGTTGGAAGGGGCCCACAAGGACCCCCAAATCCAACTCCTTAAGGGAATGGCCTGCACAGGGATCCAACCTGCAGCCTTGGCATTTATTAGCACCATGCTCTGGCCAACTGAGCTAATCTCACTATTTTCACTATAATTAAACAATATGGAGATTTATTTTAAATCAATGGTGCCTTAGGCCTGTATCATTGACAGAGTAATAACAATTGCATTGACCCAGGTAATCTGATCTACCTGCAGCAATGCTCTGTGATGGAATTCTTATTCCATTTTTCACACAGTAGCAGCAAAGGTGATGACAGTAAGAAACTGACCGTTAAATAGAGTCCATCTGCAATGGACTTGGAATTGGTTTTATTGATCATAATAAAAATTACATGTATAATGTTTGATAGCTGCTCAAGTTGAAATGGCCATCAGACCTTTCCAGTGCTGCATCCTGGGTTCATTGGTGTGGAGAGCTTCCTTTCATCAATGTCATGGTCACACATGGCATGCTCTGTAAAATTCCTTCCTTCTGGAGGGAAACAGTTCCTGTCAGACACATTTTGTGTGATTCTCCATGTCTCACGTCACTGAAATTGAAACTAAGCAGCCACTGAGCTCCTTAGTTAGTAATATTGTTAAAATCTTCAGTCTCTGAGGATTATTTTGCTATTGGCAGATGTCCTTTATGGGTCATAAAACAAATTCCTAATATCTTCTTTTTGGTGGTAGTGAAATAATAAATATGCATAGATATAATTAATAAAAATGTAAATTATATCAATATAACTATACGTCACATATTCATTATATAAAATAAGTAAAAGTAAAAAGTTGTGATAACAGAATAGTCCAAAGATCTTCACATTTTTCTGCTGCTAGTTACAAGCTTCCCTTCAGTTCTTTTATTGCTCTTCAAGAAGTTACTCTTCTCCTCATTTCTCATGGTTTCATGTTTTTTTTTTTCCTGATCTTTAGTTCCTGTTTGCTTATTATCATTGATGAGCTTGTTCCTTGACTAACAGATAACTGTGGCTGCAAATCACATCTCTTCTGCAGTTTGTTCTTTTGGAATACCAGCCTCTTAACATGGAAGAAAATTAAAGAGAGTTTCCTAAATGAAACAAATAGTTCCAGCAACACCATTCATTTGCACAAGATCCTGTAGAGAGAGCGCCACAGATTCCAAAGGAAAAAGGGAGATATATAAAACTCATCTTAGTCACAGCAGAGTTTTGGGAATTTATGCATCTAAAACGAAAGTTTACTTGGATTGTGTGGTCTGGTGTTGAGCTTCTTTAGAGCCTTGGCTGATTTGTGACAAAGAAGATTAACTTTATCACTGCCACCGGAACCTACAAATAAATTCTATAGCCAAGCCAGCTATCAGTGAGAGAGGTGCCCTTCCCTTAAACTTGGGAAACTTGGGCCATTGCAATCCCATTGTCTGCACTGCTGTCAACATCCAAACTCTGCTCTGGATAAACCTGGCTGGCCTGTGTTGCATTTTCAACTTTTAAAAGTGGTTTTGTAAGTGTAGTGGTTGAAGCACAGATAAGGTAGAGTTTTTAGGGAGAGCTGACGTCTTTTGTTGTGCCAAGTGAGACAGCTGACAAAGAAAGGAGTGCTACAGAGGGATTTTTAATCCCTCACAGTAACACTGGAACAAAGAATACTAAAGAATGACAAAACTGAGCTGAGATTTTCTTCTTCTGGTAGAGAGGGTGAAATAAAAAAACCAAAACTTTTATCCTCCACTGTGTAATGGGATTATACAGAGGCTAAACAGTTTGGTGTCCTGCCCACTTATAATTTTGAAAGGAAGCAACATGTCTTACAGCCATTCCCAGAGAATCCACATGGAGAGAACTACTTTGAAGACTATCTGGAGAAGAACTTGGATAGAAGACTTTCTGAAGAACTACTTTGAAGAATATCTGGAGAAGACTGTGTCCTCACCAGGCAAGTAAAACTGCCCAACACATAGGGGTGTTGTGTGCATCCTTTTGGAGAGGGGAAGGCAAGAAGGCAATAAGAGTGAGAAAGGGAAGGTAAAGAGCTCTAGGCCTTTTTGGAAGCAGAGAGATTTTGGCTAAATTTGGGACACCTGGAAATTTGGATTTACTTATCTGTTTTGTTAATATCTTGAAATGCAGGACATCTGCAGAAATTTACATGCCTTCTCTCAACTAACCAAGACTTCTTTCAGTGGTCAGTAATTAATTTATTTTGATCTTTGTTTAAAGTCCTTCGCCCTGTAAATTTAATTTTTTTTCCTCTGAAACAGTTTCAGGAGCAACATTCAAAGTTTTTTTCTTAAAATACACCAGAAGAATTTGGTGAACCCTGCTTTGAAATAGCACCTGAAATAGGGTAGCAATCCTCCCCATTCTCTCACTGGCCTGAATACATTACAGAGCCAGTTAGCCACTTGTGAAATACAGAGCTATCTTGAATCTGTTTGACTTTCCAAATCATTTAGCTGCATTTATCTGCAATATATAACTAATTCTGAAAGTCTGGATACTGCATAGATTTGGTATTACAGTATCAAAACCTTCTTTTCAGGTTTTTTGTAAGGCCTCAGTGATGAAGCACTTTATCAAAGCATATGGAGTGACAAAGCTAAAAGGAATTTAGGTTTTATTTTCCTATAGAAAGAAAACAAACTGCCAAGAGGAATAGAAAACAAACAAGACCACCTGCAATATATTCTGTACAAGAATATTATAAAAGGTCTGATATTTTGATATGCTTTTGGTGTGATCTATGCCTTGATCTCAAATAACAAATCAATCTACTAAAGGAACAGAAACGCTAAATTTGCATATCTGACTGAATATTCATGTGACATGTATTTAAAAGGCATTCAGCTGCAAAGGCTTCACTGAGTGTTTCTGTAAAGGCTACCTAATACTTTGCATTTCTGTGAATGTTTCTGAGTTAAGCAGATAACACCTACTTCCAGCTTTCTAATTTGTCATAGTAGAAGCTGTACAAAAAGCTAAAAAAAGAAAAAAATTCCCAGCAACCCACAAGGCCTGAAGTTATTATATAAAGATTTCAAATCTATACAGTGTGCTAAGATCCATCCTCTAAGAATAAAAAAAAAGGTATTTTTAAATGATTATTATTATTATTATTTTATTGAAAATGAGCTGTTTCACTGTCAGTCCCTTGAGAGTCTTATACAAATTTTCCTCTGACACTATTTAAAACAAGGCCAGAGTATCAAAGGCAAGCTGCCACAGATCAAACTCTGCAAAGCTGACATTGCAGAACCAAAATGAAATCAGGAAACCATGTCTCAGAACACAGAGTATTGATACACACCATTATTAATTGGAGTTTGTAAAGTTTTAAAAATTTTCATGGAGTTTCAGATCAGAAGGCATTATTTACCCTAATTTAGTCTCTTTTATGTCACAGGCCTTTGTGGTTCATTTTAACAGAGTTGGGAGGTCTTAAGTAGACTAAAGCATTTTGTTCCTTAGAACTGTGAGACAGCAGAGTGTTGTGTTTGAGAGGGCCCCAGGATGAGGTGAGAGATGAGAATCTGACTCCATGTTCTCAGAAGGCAGATTGATTGTCTTATGATATTTGTTATATTATATTAAAAGAATGCTATACTCTAACTATACTAAAGAAAGAAAAAGGATACATCAAAAGGTTTAACAGGAATGAATATTAAAAACTCGTGACTGACCCCTCAGAGTCTGACACAGCTGATGGTGATTGGTCATTAAATAAAAACAATTCACATGAAACCAATCAAACATTCACCTGTTGGTAGATAATCTCCAGACTACATTCCAAAGCAGCAAACACAGGAGAAGCAATCAGAAAATATTGTTTTTTTCTCTGAGGCTTCTCATCTTCCCAGGAGAAGAAATCCTGGTGAAGGGATTTTTCAGAAAATATGACAGTGACAGCAGAGAGCACAGAGATTTTGGTGTCACCAAGAAATCTGTCTTGGCAGGAGGTTGGTGAGGTCACATCTACATAGATGATTTCAGCAGGTAAGTACAGCAGAGGAGCTGCTAAACCTCCAAGTTGTGTTCCACACTGAATACACTTTTGCAGAGCAATTTATTTCTGACACCAAGGTTGCTTTTGGCTAAATCTGTCCGTTTCATATGACAGGTTCACATGTCCCTGTTTTCTCTTTTGAGGAAATCAGAATGCAGGGTCATTGGACCACTGCCCTCCATGTGTTTGGCATCTGGATAAGAATTATTCCTTCACCTTAGGGATTCCTTTTTGTGCAGTGAAGTCTAGCCAAGGAGACTGTAAATATGTGAAAAGGCCAGATCAGATACAACAACTTAAAAAACAGAAAAACCCAGCTGCAGTAGTTCATCCCTTTCAATAAACTGCTTCTAGCTTTGGCCAATTTATCATTCTCCAGCCAGAACAAATCCTCCATTGCACCCAGGTAAACTTCAGCATCCTTATGTAAAAGCTTTACCCAAGAGGATGACAGTGTTAAACTGTGATGCAGAAAACTGACAGTAATTCTTGTCTTTTATAGCAAGTGTCATAGGCATATGAGGTAGTCTGTCAACCTTCATCTCATTAAAGCCCCAGACTGGAAAGGATGAACAGCGAGACTCGTCAATCTGCAAATTCCATGGCCAGAGGCAGCTCCCCTTTTGGGGGAGATATAAAGCTGGTTTTTTTGTACTCCAAATGCTAGCCAGCTCTCAAAAAGGTCCTAGTCATGCTGGCTGTGAGACTTTGCCTTTTCAGTTTAAGTATATATCTATATATCTGTATCTATATGTATACACGCACATGTGAACAGAGGCATTTCCTTTTTTCACCCATGCTAAACATTCATTTATGAATGAATTTCTGAATATTTTGCCTTCTGTTCACGCTGCAATTTTTGAAGTATTAGGTGTTGTCTGTAACTTTCTTAGATTACAAGTAGTTCACAAGGTGATTCATTGTTAGAGAATGATGAAAAAGCCTCTAGCTCATTAATGTGTGACTCGGACAAAATCAAATATCTTATGTTTAGCACAAACAGGTTTGGTTTTTTTTTCTGGAATAGTCTGGATATTTCTACCAATTTGAAGCTTAGAGACCTAAAGATAACATTTTTATATCTGAGTTTCCTGGCTTTTTTTTTCCTCCTTGAACTTGCCTAGTGCTTTTTTGGACCTGTATAAACACACTACTCACAAAAATCTTTAAGTTAAGAAGTTATCTCACTTAACTGGAGTCTTGTTAAGAACCACTTCATTTTTTAGGTGACTTTTCTTCTTGCTAGTTTCATTTGATGCCTCTGGGTCTTAACCTGGAAGACACAGTCAGTAGTTGATCTCTCTCCACATTCTCTTTTCCACTGTTTTATACACCTCAGCTACCATCCTTCCAGTCATCTGGATAATTAACTCAAAATTACTTTATCTTCAAGAATTTCATTATATACCAGTAGTTCCACTAATTTATAGGGGATAATTGTCAGGCTGATCTGCCTATAATTCCCCATGGTTTTGTAAGTTGAATATATTAGGATGGTGTTGGCAGGACAAGGCTGTCTCGGGAAGGTTTTTAATTTTGCAAGACTTGCTAAAAAGTATCATTAGTGGTTCATCAGTCTCCTAAGCTACTTTGTTTAAGGCTCTTGGCTAAAGATTTTCAAGCTGCTGGTTTGAAAGTACTTTTCTTTTTAGCAACAAGTAGGTAGGTCCTCCTGTTCCTCAGCATCACCATCATGGAGATTTGCTCTTTTTCTATTCCACCTGTAGAACAGAAGTATCTGCTCTACACATTCTTCTTTCAGAAATTCTACCAACTGCATCAAGCAGTAGATCTACACAAATCTTGTAATGTTCCTTGTTTCTTTTGCTAGAAGACTTATTTTCAGCTAAAAGATTCAGAGCAGTTTTTGTCAATCTGACCCTTTCAGGTCAAAGATCTAAAATTCAGGCACCTGAATTCCCAAGTCACCATTTAAAAATGTGGGTTGAGAAACAGACTAAAATTTTGTACCTTGGGAGCAGGAGACACGTGCTGTTAATTAGAATAGAAATTGTGGTTTTAATTAAAATGGAATTGTTTTATGCTCACATAAAATCAGAAACCTTTTTTTTTACATTCAGCAAAGCCTTTCTTTTATAGTGTAGGTGACTTGCTGTTAAGGAATTATTCACTAAAAAGACATCCTTAAGAACAGGTTAAATTACAGCTTAAGAAACACAGAGAAACTGGTATTTTGTGCTAAAGTAGTGCCATAAAAACAAACTGCTTCTCTTTGTTCTCCTAAAACATACACATAGGAGTTTTTGAGCACCTGGTATAATTACACAACATTCTGCTGTAGGGAAAAAAGAGAACTCCTTCATCCATCCGCAAGATTCCTTAATTGGCCTAGCAGTCCTGGATGAAGGAATTATCTTGCACAGCTGTTTGTAGTGTTGCATGGCATGTTTAGAGTTGACAGAGATAAATGACACCATGATTGACAGTTTACTTTTCTTCTATCCAGTTTTTTAAGCTGCAAGATCAATTGGACATCTCTAAATTTTGCAAGGGAGAAATAGATCTATCTATTTCTACTTCCAATTATTTTTATTCTACATGACATGCTGAAACCTGTCATAGCTAAGACCAAATTGTCCAGTTTTAATATGGTTCACTCCCTTTCATCAAAATAACTTCTATTACACTTCATCAAAATAAATGACACTGCTAAGGTAATTGGAGGCATGTATTATTGTGAGCCTGGAAAACTAAATGTAGAGAAATACCCAAGAAACTTGTTCACCTCAAATTAATCATGCAAACAAAAGAGAGGACGCTTCTGTGGGCAAACAAAAGTTGCCTCTTCATGGACGTCTTTCTAAAATGGTAGTTGTACTGGAAACAGCAGAACAAAAGCAGGTGCTGCAGTGATGCTGCTGCTGGTTTTCTAGGTAGGAAGTGACTGGATTGTAACCTGATTGTGTTGGAGATAGAAGTGCTGGCCTTAATGGTGTGCAGGGTGTGCAATGGATAATGGAGTGCAAACACACACGAACTCAGGAAATCAGGTATGAGATCTTGTCCTGAAGGAGCAGCTTGCCTCTGTCCCCTTCATGATGGCCTAATGTTCTCTAAAATGTCTTCACTTTACTCACTCTCAATAAGCAGGTAATTGTGACAGTGTTCACAGGGGTCTCAGGTTGAGGGAAGAGACGAGGATCTGGCTTCATGTTTCAGAAGGCTTGATTTATTATTTTATGATATATATTACATTAAAACTATACTAAAAGAATAGAAGAAAGGATTTCATCTGAAGGCTAGCAAAGAATGATAACAAAGGTTTGTGGCTTGGCTCTCTGTCCAAGCCAGCTGGGCTGTGACTGGCCATTAATTAGAAACAACCAACATGAGCCAATCAAAAATCTCCTTTTTGCATTCCACAGCAGCAGATTACCATTGTTAACATTTTGTTCCTGTGGCCTCTCAGCTTATCAGGAGGAAAAATCCTAAAGAAAGGATTTTTCATAAAAAGATGTCTGCAACAGGTAATTTTACATAGTGTTACTTTTTTTCTCTAATTACCAGTTGGAACTAACGTTTGTGCCCTTAGTCCAACACTGACCAGCAAATGAACAATAGAGGTAATGATTTTTCCTTTCTAGAAAAAGAATGAAATATCTGATCTTCCTCTCTACATGCCCATTTTTATACTTTTATACTTTTATATATACTTTATACATCATGTGCAAAGATGCACCTGATGGTGAGTCTGTGTGGGGCAGGTAAATTGTTCTGTCAAAATAAACAGTGACTGCTTCCAAAGAATCCTTTTGTGTGGGTGTGTGCATGTGGGGAAGAGACAAGAGCTTGAGAGGTTCTTGGTAGGTGTGGGGATGTGTTGGGGATTGTCTACAGGTTCCTGAGAGGAATTGGCAAAACTCTGGAAGGGAAGAGGTGATTGATGTGGAAGGCTAACAGGAGCAGAGAGGAGACTAAAAGCAAGCTGCACAGGGAAAGAGAGAAATTAATAAGATGGCAAAATATGCTAAGGTAAATACCAGACTAATATAAATTTAAAGGGAAAAAAATATAAAGCAAAATGAAACAAAGCAAAAATCAAGACAAAGTTTAAAAACACCCTAACACGTGCAAGCAGACCTAAGAGTTGAAAAAATGTTTACTTAATGAAAGCTTGAGGCAAATACGTTTTCTCTGTTTTAAAATGTTAACCAGGAACAAATTAGAAAAAGAGAAATAAGAAGTCTCATTTCCTAGTTTGCCTGAGGCAGCAATGGGCCCAAAGCCTTAAATGATGAAGGAACATTATTTAGCAGAAATTGGTGTTCAGAAAGGGCTGTGATCCTTTGTATTGTGAGTGAATGCAATAGTCATGAAAGAAAGAAACACTCTTTCTGAGCTGGAAGATTGCACATCAGTAAGCACTTTTGGTCCCACTGTGCTTTGATTTTATCTGCAGGACCTCCTGTTATATCAAGACACAAAACATGCCTTTCTGGGATGTGCTGCTGTAAAGCTGGAAGTAGCTGCAGTGGTTAAGAATGATTGATGAAAGCCAGAGTAGAAAGATGAATTTTTCTTTTTTTTTTTTTTGATTGCTTCTGATATTCATTATCTTTCACCAAGTCTGTCCTGGCAGCTTTTGATCATAAAGATAAGGACACACTTGAAGACACAGCACTAACTTTAAGGGTGCTAACTTTAAGGGTCATAAGGCCTTAATGCCACTGAAATAATAATGGAAGCCCACTGTCTTGTGAGTGTGGAATCCTTGAACAGTTGCATGGAGAAGGTGGGACAGCATTCTGTAATGTTGTAGAATCAACTTTCTTTCAGAGCAGTATTTTTTGAGGGGTGAGTAGGGGTTACAAACTTGCATTTGTAAGGGTCTGTAAGTCTTTAAAAAAACTTGAATAACTGGAGAAACTAAAGTACAGGTATAGGTTCACTATTCCTTGACCTCCAGAGAGTGGAACATGACTTCACCTTGGTAACACTGTTCCAAGATGTCAGCTTTCTGCATATTCAACAGCAGCAGAACAGTCCAGTGCAATTTTACTCTTGCATTCAGAGTTACTCCTTTCAACAGCTGTGCTTTTGCTGTAATAGGAAAGGATTCATCAATTAAGTGGAACAGCTTCTGTCTCTTGCTTTTGCCTCAGTGGTTTTTGGGCTCAGTTATTTACTTAGACTCTTTAGCAAGGCAAGTGCACACTCCTTTTCCGTGCCTGATTCCTATTTGTTTATTTTCAGTGAAAGCAGATGCACGTTAGAGATGCATTTTTGGGTAATTTAGCACGTGCCAAATTACAGTGATATCTCCACTGCTTTGTACAACATTACATCAATGCAAAACTGGTTGATTACTTCCTGTTGTCTTTCCAAAAACCAGAGTAATTATTACAGTAATGCAGATTGTTACCTTGATGTTGTTTACACCCAAGTGTTTTTCATCCAGTAACAAAGTGAGCTAAATAGCTGTAAACTGCAGCCCTGAGTCAATACTGTATCCAGCAGCAAAATGCAAAACACAAAAAGAAAAATGGAAAAAAAAAGAAGGAAATGCAGGCTCAGGCTATACACTGACAAGTGGCAATGAATACACTGAACATAAAGTAAAGTAATAAATTAACACTTCTGTTTCTCTGCCTCAGTGTCCCAGAAAGCTGTTATATAGATGATAGTATGCTACTGATTTGTTGCAGCTGCTTCTCTATTTTCTGTCAGAATGTAGCCCACTCCAGTTTTGTTCTCTATTTTCACTTCTCTTTTGTACAGCTCTAAATCTCAACATTACACCCTTTATTAACATTTCTGTCAAATGTCTACTCTTTGCAAAAAAAAATTACGGTAATTCCAGTTTATAATTCATCTTAAAGAAAAAAAAAAGAATACCTATGTACTCTGGGAATGTAAAATTGCTTTTTCTTATTAACGTATTCAGGTGTCAGTGCAACTGTTATCACTAGGACTGCAATCATGACAGATTTTGGTTGATATGCAAAAGGGTGTTATGAAGGTAAATATAGCTGCGTGGTTTTTTCATTTTCAGGGAGCAGACACGTTGAGATATGCATTAAAGTAGTTCCTTGGTTTCAGTTCTGTCTTTAAAGAAATGAATTTAGCTACAAATCTTTGGTGGCCTGGAAATTTAGGTTTGCCAGAATCAATGGGCACCCAAATATTCTGAGGTGCTTAAAAACTTTCTGTGTTTAAAACCTCTGGGTTTGGAAAACTTAGCTGAGAGCTTTGGCAAAATCTGGGAAGTTTTCACCTTTCCTCTCTTAGGTTCCTAAGCAAAATCAGAAGGATTGTAATTTTCATTCTGAAAAGCATAAATCAGACACATGGAAATAACACTAATTCACAGTCTAACTACCTGCTTTAGCTTTTGTTTGGTGTAAAACTGAGATTAGGTTTTGTTGGATGTCACTAGAGTAATCACTGTATTTTTAGAGATTATGAGATTGGTTGGTTTTGATATTTGCTATCCAAACTAAAATGATCATTAACAAGAGGTCAGTTAGAGGAAAACAGTTAGAGGAAAATCAAAACATTAGCTTATAATGCATAAGATAGAGATGAATACGACAAATGCATAGAGAACTCAGTTACTAAGATTTAGCCAGGTTTGCATGCTTAGCTGTATGAGAAGATCGTATTAAATCTCTGTATTTAAGACTAAAAGTAATATTCTGTTTCCTACCAGCAGTCACAGGTGGCAGTCACAGAAGAGAACCTTAGGAATGTACTTTTTTTTTCTTTCAAGTACCATAATTCAAATGTTCTTTTGCAAGATTTCAATTTGATTTAAATTTTCTTCATCTATTTTTCCTTTTCTTTTCCTCAGTGCTGTTGTGTCTCAACTGTGTGGGAAAGCACATTTGAAGCTACAAAACCAGGAAAATAAAAATCAAAAATCAAGGAATGATGGAAGTCTTGGTATCCCTTGCTATAGAAGGGAAAGAGAAAACAGAGGAAAAAAAGTAAGATTTTTAAAGGTGTGTTTTTATTTAAATTTTGGTGAGACAGTAGCATAAATGTGAATCTTGTGATCATTCACCTGATTTAATATAAATTCTGCTCCTTGAAGCCCATCCTTTTTAGAGCAGGAAATTAATTCAGTGACTTAAGATACATAATGCTGATTGGGTTCAGTATTGATTTTTAAGGATCAGCAACAGTGGTATAGAATCAGGTAGCATTTAGAACTCAAACTTTGAATCTTGGTTTGATTTTACCTCAGTTTATTAAATGGCCAGATAATAATTATAGTCTAGGACTGTCATCATCAAATCTATTGTCAGGAGCAGTGTGTTTAGGCTGGAGTTTGTTTTTGTGAAATGGACATACATATGCACATAATTAACCTTTTTTTTGGAACTTATGTTTTGGGTTGTCCTCTATTTATTCCTTCTTTTTCTGCATTCAGTTTCTTGTTCACACTGATGTCTCTGGTTTTTATTTCTTGTGCATTTAGATCATTGAGCTTTATTCCTAGTGTTTCTAACTTTGCATTTATAATCATGCTCAGCTAACCAACCTCTCCCAAGTTCTATGAAAACTTGTGAAAATCACTTATCAATTTTCCAGAAGGTTTTGTTTGTTTTTTAGACCTTGATACGTGCTACTATGGTTTTTTAATATGTAATGCAAGCCTGTATTAGGAAGCCAGTAGTAATATGCATCTTCTGCATCTTAGTGCTGTTTCTTTTCCAAGCCCATGAAAAACAATACACACACAAAAACATCATAGTCATTCCATTACAATAATTGTGCTTCCTAAAATGCAAACTATTAAACTTCATAGTCTCCTACCAAGGCTGACCTCAATGAACTTGTGTGCATTATGTGGTAGGGCCATTCAGCCTTCTCCCTTCCTGACGCCAAAATGTGGAACTAATTAATTATTAAAAATCTCATGAATCCATTTAATGTCATTGTTGGAAGTGGAAACCAAAACATGGACAGGAAAATTTGAGTCCTGCTCTGTAATGGACAGGCTCAACTTTTTTAGTTGCTTCAGATGCAAAGAATATAGACTTAGGAAATTAGATATTAATTTCTCATGTGTGGCTGAACCTTCAAGAAAAAAATATTACCCAATGTGAACCATGGTTATGTTTTTTTTTCTTTTCTTCTTAATAAGGGTACTTATCATATTTGTGGAATGAGCACCTTAATTTTTAAGGGATTCATCTTAGATAGTCATCTACATATTGCTCAATATAAATACATATAAAAGAGTTTCTCAGTAGCCAAAAAAATTATCAAATCTGTGCATGCTTCTCTCTGCATTTGTGAAAATAACTTTTGTATGTCAGTCAAAATGTCAAAGCAAAGTATCAAATACTGCAATGAAACAGGAGAAAGCAACAACAAACTTTTGGACATTTTAAAGCATTGGCAAGGAATTTCACTAACTAATTAGCTAGAACCACACTGTGTACTTTGAGCAGGGGTGTAATATAGTTGCATAATGGCCTTTGGTCTGTCCTCTCTACTCAAAATCAGGAGCAACTTATCAAAGCTCAGAGTTACATATTTAGCCATCTAAGGATTTGTGTGTGATATTCTCATTTACTGTCATGGGTGTTTTTTTTCAGTATGAAGCAATATAAACATGGAGAAGGAAATCCTAACTGCAATGCAGAGAGCATCCAGGAGGAGCTGGGTTGGTTACAGAATGAGATCTTTGGAGATTAGGCCCTTTGTTCTGGGAAGAGCAGAAAAGCTTGCAAATGTATTTTAGACAGTTGTAAACGGGTCATTTTCCATGCTACATTTTGAGCTCTGATGTTAGATGACTTGCATAAACACTAGTCAGTCTCTTTACTGTGGAGCACCCTCATTCCTTAAAGTGTTTGAGGAACAGAACCTTACAGACACCACCAAAATAAGAGAAGCTTAAAAGAAATTGTCTCATGCATGAACAACTGTGGAGTATCCACCCCACAGCAGAATCCTGGCAATCCTGCTTCATCTCATTTCTCGAAGCATTGAGTCCAACTTGGTTCCCCAAATCCTTATCAGATTGTGTATGTATTACACCAATCTTTTTATTAGCTGTATTCTGTATGCTGGGGTCAGGCTAGAAGGAAATTATTCTGCTAGGGCTTGGGACAGTAATGATGAAACAGACTTTTACAGTTGCTGCTGCTGAGACCTCCACGATTTCCCAGCAAGGGACTTCAATTCTGCTCACAATTGTTTCCTCATGTGCAGCACACAGCAGGATCATAATCCTGCTTATAGATGTGGGAAATGGGACAGAAAGTGACAAAAAAGAAGACCCCTTCTGCACTGAAGCAGCCTGATGTGCAATATTTTGTCTATTTAGAGCCATCCCTGTGGTCTGCACTAATGACATTATCTCCCAGGAGACCATTATCTGATGATTGCATCCCATCACGGGTTCCTCTGAGTGGCCTGAGTGCTTTTGGAAAATATTATTTTTGTAACACCTGCTACATCCCAGTCTCCTGTTGGAAATCTAATTCCTCTTTTGGCGTGATGCTTTTTTACATTTCCCACAGTCTGTTTTCCTCTGCTGCAAGGCCAGTTTGGTTTCCTGTGGTGTAGCTGTAAAGGGCTGCTGCTCCTATCAGCCTTGTCTTGCTCATCATCTCTGTATCAGCCTTATCTGATGTGGTGTCATCTTTGCTGCTGGCATAGAAATTACATTGCTGATTTTCTGTGTTTTCTCTGACTTACTTAAGGCTTTTAAGAGCATGGGATCTGGCTGTGACAACTTGTCATTCCTGGAATCCGTGACTGTCTTGTCTTGTATTAATTCATCTTATAAAACTCATTATTTCTGCATTCAGCAAGAGTATGAGCTACTCTGTTAACATTCTTCTTCATTGCATCTGTCAATATTTTTCTGAAGGGCCTTGCTCTTAGATAGTTCTCTTTCCTACACAGTTTTTTTCATTCCTGTTTTCCCTCTCTGTCATTTCTAGGGAACTGTCTATTTACATTTTATTGTGTGGAGCAAGTTGTTATATTTGTATCAAAATGTAGCTGAGATGAAAATTGCTGTTTTCAATCCAGAACTTTAAACCCATATATTTATATATTTCTACATATGCCATATACTTATAACAAATTCACAGGGCTGGATTTGCATATGGCTTGCATTAAGCTTTCTATGTCTCCTGGAGGGTTTCCCAGTGCTTTATTAAAATCATATGCCTTAATTTTTCAAAATTAGAAAGATATTTGAAATGTATTAAAATATTAAAATTTTGTAAAGATAGGATATGCTTTATCTTCCAGCCTCATACTAGCTATTCTCAATCTTCTTTATCCGTATTTTTGAGGGATTAGTCATTCTTACCCACTGAGGTGAGTTACTTTTCTAACACTTCATATGAAAAGTGTGGAAAATGATACAGTTAGATGGTATTCTTTTTGTCCAAAAAAAGCGACATAAAGAAAGCCCCATTTGAAAGGCTTTAGGGCTTCTGAAATGTAAGAAGAAACAGAATTTTAAAAAGAGAAAACATCTAAAGGCTAATTTTTGTCTGTCTGAATCTTAAAGCAAAAAGCAGTCTTAAGAAAAGCATCTTAGATGAGCAGTGCACCTTAAATTGCAAACTGAGAACTCGTGTTACAAAGCCCTTTCATTTTCAGAACTGTATGCAGAAATTACTGTGAACTTTTATGCAGGTTTCCCTTTTTCAGGGCTTTTTGAAGTTCTCCTTTAACTGTCTGCTCTGCATCCTGATTGAGGTTCAGCACATTTATATCCAAAGGAAATCACATCACGGCTGAAAGTAAATGGCATTGCTTCAGAAGACTACTGCTTCTTAAAGAAATAATTTTTTCAACCTCCTTTTGATCTTCCAAAAGAAATATTAATATAATTATTTGAAGCAGAAAAACCTTTAAGCTTTCAAGCCATTACTATAACCTATAAAAATAGCCCTTTGTAATAAATTAATTACCTTTTCAGTTCATGTATCCATTTAAAACTGTCTGTGCAGAATCACAGCGTTACCTGTGAATGGGAGCTCGAACAAGGTTAGGTTATTTTTTGGCTTCTGAACATTTTAAACCAAGTAACCATTTTTAAGTGACCCCAGAGTGGAGAGGTATGGACTGGCTCACCCAGCTATCAAGAACAATGATTTATAACTTTTTTTCTGAATCTGCCTGAAAAGCCTGAGACTCTTTCAAAAAATTGATTTGCTGGCAAGCTACAGTTAACAGTTGGAAAGGAGGGATTTGGGTGGGTGGGATCATTCATCTTGTTTTGTTGTTGTTTTTTTTTTTTTCCTCCACAGAAAGTATCAGGCTGATTTTCATGCCAAATTGGAATTGTATCCTGTGAAGAGGGGCTGGGCACTATATGCAGTGGAGGTCACATGGGTTTTTTTCTTGATGATATATTTGGCAGAATGTATCACATAGTTGGACCCTCAAAAGGGTCTCTAAAATGTCCACAATGGCTATTGACTACTGTGAATTGAATTAAGGGCTGGAAACTATTATATCCATAGTAATTTCACCAAGGCAAGTCAACTTTTGCTTTTTAATTTTGTGAGAAAATGGGAAATCCATCTTTGAGCCCAAGCCTTCCCACAAATGCTTTTAAACAGTAAACTCATTAGACTTAAAAATAAAACTGTGCTACATATGAAACTTTCTGCTTGCCAGCCAGCAAAAGGCAAAAAGAAATATATTTCTTATATTGCTTGTTGGAGGTACATGCCTTGGTATCCACCTGAACACAGAGATCAATTTTTAAGGTCAGCTGAGTTTGACAGAATTTATTTTAAGCTGGTTTCTCATTTGAGAAGCTGCAGCTCAGTTGAGTGGTCTGATTCAGTTGAACTGGAGGTGAAAAATCCCAACCAAACATTTTCTTTTCAGGATAGGCCCCTGTGTCAGGCAGTGCCCTATGTTTATTCATTACCTTCAGTAGTTTCTTTGAAATCTCTCTTTTATTCAGAGACAGGTATTTGCCCTGAAATCAGTGTCTTCCACTTGAAGAGTGAGAAGTTTTGGTTTCATCATAATCAGTTATTTTTGTGGGCAGAAATATATCTGTTCTTAATTAAATACTTCACCTCTATGAATAGGAAATATTTCAACTCTTAAAGGAACATTTAAATACTTTATTTCTTATACAGTTGCATTTTTTTATTTTTAAAATTAAAAAAAAAAGTATAGCAACAGGCTGTACAGGATCTTTCATGAATATATTCTTTTGTCAACAGCAATCCAAGATATCACAATGCATCAGATCCCTTTGAGCCCATCATTTATGCTTTTTATTAAATTAAAGAAAATCATAAAAACAAAATTTCATTTTTTAGCTTCAGATATAGCTTTGAGTAGCATGGTGTTTCTCCTGTATTCCCCAACTGAAATTTGTTCTAATTTGAAACATGTGGCAAAATCTCTTGCAATTTAATCCCACGTGATTAATCCCACCAATCCCATTGCCTTCTAATTTGATTAATTTCTATGGTCCTTCTGGAGTGTTTAGTGGATACATTGGCTTAAAAAAATTGCTACATTATTTTATGTGTTTTGTAAAATATTAATCTTGATGTGTAGGCAAAAAAAAAAAAAGGTATTTTCCTTGTCATTTTACCAGCAGCCATAGAATGTGTGTAGTAGATAGAAGTTATGACATAAATTATCATAATAATGAGCTCTTTGGACCTATTGATCATTGAGAATTCCATTGATCTTTATATTCTGTTCATTTCTGTTGGGCTTTCTGGGAAACACTAAGCTCAGGAAAAGAGGGGTGCATTCAGAAACAGTAATTAAAGGTGATAATAAATGAGTAATAATGCACAGGAGGAGCCGTGGGAGAGGATGTGATTGCACACACTGCAGACTGGAACAGCAGTGACACTGCACCAGCAAGGAGAGCTCCCTGTGAGGTAAAGCCACCCTCACCTTTGCTCAGTGTTGCTAGCACTGAAGGAGGCTGCAAAACAGCTCAGTAGCTCCAGCCAGATGTTTTTCACTCCAGAGCACTGCTTTAAACAGCAGGTACTGCCTGGCACAAGGGTTGGAGACACAGAGCTGTGACCTGCAAAACGCAGGTACTTACCATGTTCTACACAGTGCTCCTCTCCCTGGTTGTGTTTCCTGCTCTGCCCTTTGGGGAATGATGGAATATTGGATTTGCTAAGGGGGATTTATTTCATTTCCAAGCAGTAGTTAAAAAAAAATAACCATACCAATATACCATATGGGAAGAGAAGAAATAACAGTCTAAGACATCAATTTCCTCTCTACTACTTTACTGGAGTTAAATATTTGATCTGAAACACCAACACAGGTAAAATTAGGGTGAATTTAGGTCTGAAATTTGGCTTTATCCTGCTGTGATCTAAACCTTACTTGTACAAGGCCAGATCTCTAGAATTTGATTTCAAATCTGTTCTTCAGCACTGATTCTCTTGGATTTTCTGGAAGGATATTTTTACATAGATCTCTCCTTGAAAAGCAAAGATAAATAACTTCATATAGAAAATCATCAGATGTTCATTAGAATTTTAAACACTTCAGAGAAAATGCTGTTGCTCAGAGGAGCCAGTCAGAATGAGTATCTCTTCTCTGCCTTCTTCAACACACTTTACATATCAGTGCTTATCCAAAATCAGGTTTTCTCTGGTTGTCTTGAAATTGTGGAACTCTTCCACTGCTCCAGTGTGGATCCTCCACAGGATCACAAGCCCTACCAGGAAACCTGCTCCACTGTGGGCTCCTCTCCCCATGGATCTGCAGATCCCTGCTCCAGAATGGGTTCACAGCCTCCTCTCAGACATCCTCCTGCTCCAGGGTGGTTCTCCTTCACAGGGGAATCTCATCTCTGGAACACCTCCTCCCCCTCCTTCTCCACTGATCTTGGTGTCTTCATAGGTGCTTCTTCTCGAATATGGTGTCCTCATAGGTGCTTCTTCTCAAATATGGTGTCTCATAGGTGCTTCTTCTCAAATATGGTGTCTCATAGGTGCTTCTTCTCAAATATGGTGTCTCATAGGTGCTTCTTCTCGAATATGGTGTCCTCATAGGTGCTTCCTCTTAAATATGGTGTCCTCATAGGTGCTTCTTCTCAAATATGGTGTCTTCATAGGTGCTTCTTCTCAAACATGGTGTCTCATAGGTGCTTCTCAAATATGGTGTCTCATAGGTGCTTCTTCTCAAATATGGTGTCCTCATAGGTGCTTCCTCTTAAATATGGTGTCCTCATAGGTGCTTCTTCTCAAATATGGTGTCTTCATAGGTGCTTCTTCTCAAACATGGTGTCTCATAGGTGCTTCTCAAATATGGTGTCTCATAGGTGCTTCTTCTTAAATATGGTGTCTCATAGGTGCTTCTTCTTAAATATGGTGTCTTCATAGGTGCTTCTTCTCAAATATGTTATTACACAGGTATTAACAAAGCTTCTAATTGGCCCTGCCTTGGCAACCAGCACCTCTGATCTCTGTCTTGGAGCTGTCAGGGGTTGTCTTTGCTGGACATGGAGGAAGCTCCTGGCAGCATCTCACAGGAGCCACCCCTGTAGCATCCTGCTACCAAAACTTGGTGACACAAACATTCTTGCTTCACAAATCACAGTGCTGTGGGAGGTGAGTGTCTTCAAAGTGCAGGGTATGTGATGGTGTTCACAGGGGCCTTAGGATGAGGGCAGAGACAAGGATCTGACTCCATGTTTCAGAAGGCTTGATTTATTATTTTATGATATATATTATATTAAAACTATACTAAAAGAATAGAAGAAAGGATTTCATCAGAAGGCTAGCTAAGAATAGAATAGCAAAGAATGATAACAAAGGTTTGTGGCTCAGACTCTCTGTCTGAGCCAGCTGGGCTGTGATTGGCCATTAATTGGAAACATCCAGCACGGGCCAATCACAGATCCACCTGTTGCATTCCACAGCAGCAGATAATCAATGTTTACATTTTGTTCCTGAGGCCTCTCAGCTTCTCAGGAGGAGACATCCTAAGGAAAGGATTTTTCATAAAAGATGTCTGCGACAAGGGTTCACAGTTTAAAGCAGTGCTATTTGGGGAAAAAATGCACTGAAGTTAATTATGAAATAAAAGAGCTCAAAATAAAGAGCTGTAGAGAGAGAAAGGGGCTAGAGAAGGCTACAGGGGGAGCTGGGACATTACTGATAACTGCTACTGCTGAGAACAAACCAGACAAACCAGGTGATTTTTATGTGTGTCTTGCCTGAGGTAGAAAGAGAATGAGTGTTTTCTTGCTCTGCTATGATATTTCAGTGGGATTTGCCAATATTTCCTGAACTGAGTTGGATGGAGGGTTTGCAGAGCAGAGCTGAGGCTATGTGGAGCAGGGAATTGCTCGTTGTTTTCTTTGTGTGACATCTTTCTATGTCACCAGGATATTTAGTGGGTTTAGTGGTCTATATAACCTGTGGGGCACTGTTGGAAGAAACTTGCCAGAGAAGCTGTTACAGAACATATATTAACTACTGAAAAGGCCATACAGAAAACTCCTTTGGGCCACTCAAAGATATGAATTGCTGGTGCAGCTGTGTCTGTGTAGCAATAAAGAGTTTTATGCACTCCAGTCAAATGGCTTCAGCGTGCTAACCTCGCTGCAATCGGCCCATCAGAGATAATTTAGTGTGTGAAGGAATGTGTCTGCAGCACAGAGCAGTAAGAAACTTCCTTGATTGATAAGGCAGCAGGGAAAAGGCACTATCTTTCTGGTCAGCTGCCAAAGAGCTCACCATCTGATTCATAAGCAAAGGAAGATGTGAGAAATTCCCTACGGATTAGCAAATATCACTCAGAACAATTTACAAAGGCTGTCAGCATAAGGCAGAAGAGGCTCTGACATTTGGCAGGCTCTAGGAGAAAGATTATGCTACTTAATTCTGAATTCTCTTTCAAATCTGTCCTGTTTCTCCAAAATATAGACTGAAACAAAAAAAAATGTCCAAGTCAAACACCCCATGACTCTGTGCACCTTGATCTTTTTGTGGGCTCCCTGCCTGAGAGGTGAATGCTGCTCTTTGGTGTGGCTGTCAAATCCTAAAGACTGGGTGAGAATTCAGGAGGTGGGGACAGCATCCCCCTTCTGCCAGGGGCTTCTTTGTCCCCCCTTCTAGAGGAATACTGTACAAAAGTGAAAACAAACATGCCATCTCTCACGCAGCAGCCTTTCATTTGCACCTGTGAGGTTGTGAGAATTACCTACATCACTGGTTAGAATGTGTGGGCTTTGCCTGTTTTAGGATTAGAAAAATGGATATTTATATCTATATCTATCTATATCTATATCATCTATAGCTATATCTATATATATATATAATCTATATATATATAATCTATATCTATATCATCTATATATATATCTATATCATCTATATCTATATCTATCTATTTATCTAATTTCAGTCAGTAAAGCACAAAGAATGGATAGGAGATGAAGAAGTGAGATTCCTGTGCTTTTTTTTTTTTTTTGGCAGCTGAAAATTTGAATTCTTTTACTTTGTAGAAAAACAAATTTCTACCAATTCAGCAGACTTCTTGAGAATACTGCCAGTCTTTATTAATCACTATTGAGACTATGTCACCCAATCTTTTGGATTGCTGCAAAACATAAGAAATGTGAGCCAGGAAATGGTTAACCATTTTTTAAAAATGATTCAATATGAAGAAGAAAATAACCTCTAAACTAAAGGCATATATTTTAAAGAAAAATATAACATTTATATCAGTAAAAATGCTTTTAATAATCTAAAATTTCATTTTTCCATCTTGTCCAGTTTAGTCTTAAAATTGCTTCTACTTTAGATGTATGTGCATTTATTAATGGAAATAATGGTAATTTCATTTATTAATGGCAATTCCATGAAGCATATTTATTTTTTAATAAATGTTTTGTCCATTGAAATTTAAAAACTTAATCTTTCACAGAGAATTGCAGATTGAGTCAGTGTCTATATTTACATTCTAATGACTCAAAGGAAGAAAGCAGAATTAACATATAATGCTTAATTATGAGAAAAAAATGCAATAATCCTATAACTTGGAAGTAAAATTCTGGTATATAATAGAGGTTTTAATTATATACTTTCAGTGTACCAATTCTTAAGTTATGGTTCTGGCAGTGGATGTAAGAGAGAGGAAAAAAGTCCCTATGAAAACTATTGAAAAAAAATTATAATTATTATATTAAATTATATTATATTATAATATTAGAATATATAAATATTACATTTATTTATAATATAATATATTATATTATAATTTTGGAAAGCTCATTTCTTCCAATCTTGTTAGTGCATTTCCATCATTGAGTAGAATAGTTTGTCAATAAATATTTCACATATTGTGAGATATTAGTGTTAAATGCTGCCCAATGCCTGCCATTGTGCAAGGTCTGCCATTCCATTGTCTTCAAAAAAGAATCAATGAGTTTTGAATGCTGGGTTTCAGGGTTATATTTAAGACCATTCCCTAGATTTTTATATGTATCATTGTTCTTCTTTGTACTGTTTTAGTGGGCCTGTGGTTTCTCTACAAGAGTTTACCAGGAAATTGCACTTTGAGATTAAGAACCAAGTCCCTTTGGTCCTGCACACATCAGTTATTATCTCTGCTCTGTGTGGCTGGTCCAAAATAAAATGATGTCTCCCCCAGTTCAGATGGAAATTAATCTCAGGGAAACTGAAGGAGTCTACTACTCTTTGCAGAAATTTTAATAAGTGATTTCTCAGCATTTTACTTTGAGATTTAAAAAGTCTAATAAGAACAAAATTGGTCATAACAGGCAAAAAGTCCTTCATAACAATGTTTAATCCATTAACCATAACATTTCAGTCCCTCACACCACCTCTGTAGGAAAAATCACTATATCATATGAAGAAATAAAGAAATGCTAAATGGTCTGCACACATATATATGTCTTTGAACAATGGTATTCATGAAAAAAACCTGTCTACCAATTTTTTCTGAGGAACAGTCTAAATATTACACAAGAACATTGATATCAGGATTAAATAAGAAAAACTTAAGAAAGTTAAACTTGCCAGGCTCTGCAGATTCAGGACTGATAACTAGAAAAATACTAGAAAACAATTCAAAAGAAAAGAAGCAGCAGCTGATTTATTGTCTCTATATATATATGTGTGTGTGTGTCCAACTTTTGTTTCATTAATTGTATAATTGAGTTGAAGGTAATTTTACATCTAGAGATGTGTTCTGGTGAGCTGCAGCAGAAACAGCTTTTCATGTTTCTCTACATCCAGACCACTACCATGGTGTTTGTATCCAGGTGTTAGGATGCTCTATGCCTATCCATAGCAGCTGGCAATCCTAATCCCTGCTTTTAACAGAAGCTGTGCATAAATTTGCTTTTCTTGCTTGAGGATAAAATCTACCCTCAAAAGGAAACTCCCTGCTAAACCCTGTTTTGTAAATGCAAGTGGGATGACAAATGAGGGATACAAAATGTACTGCACACGTGTCCTACCTGAAGGTACAAACTTAAAGCTGCTTCTTGCTTGTAAAGTGTCCAGTAAAATAACAGGAGAAAACAACTTTGGGGAATTGGTGAATGGTGGGGGTTTGGGTACAAACAAAACAGGTGATTGGTAGCAGAGCAGCTAGAACACAGAAAATACTGGTTTTGTCACTGCTTTCCCCAGACTCCCTGCCCATTCTTTCCCCACAGTTGTTCCCCACACACTGTGTTGATGAAAGATTTACTTCTGAGTTTACCTACCCCCTGTGCTCTTGATTTTCTGCCTGTGTTCATTTTTCCCCCCTCTTTATCTTATTCACTAATGTGAACTGCAACTCTTGTGCTGGGTGGCCTTTCAGCTACATAAGCTTTTGATGAAGCATTAGAAAAAATTTCAGTGTCTGTTGTATTCATTTTAAGATTTCCCAATGCTTTTCCCCCCCCCCCCCCCCCCCTTGAGTTTTTTACAGAATAAAATACAAAATTCTGAAGGACTTCATTCACCAACTGGCCAAATTGCATGTCTAAATATTGTCTGAATTGTGTAAATATTATAGTGTGCACTTGAAAACTACCCCACAATTTCTTTCTGTATAACATCAAAAGAAAGCATTTCCAAGAAAACTATTTCCTACACTTTGCTATTTTGTTAAATGTGCTCTAAAGAAGCATAAGATTAAAGTGTGAGTAAATACAGGGCTTATAAGAAGCAGCTGGTCAGAGACATGGAAGTTACTTCATTTGAACAGGAAGGAGGGCTCTGAAAACAACTCTTGAAGGTTCATCATAGTTACTTGTAGAGAGAAAAAGCTTAGATAACAACCACAAGTTTTAGAGAACATATTTAGCCCCTTGATTTACATGTAGGCTATACTCTGGGAAATGTTTAAAGGAGTCCATATTTGAACATAAATGTCAATTAACATTTTCTTTTGGTAGAAGTCCCAGGCAGCTCCATTCCATTCAGATTCCTCAAGCAGATAGGAAGTTCCCTGTCATTCAGAGTAATGACACCAGCTTTGCACTGAAGTGCTGATGAAGCTTCAAAAGGCAATAATGCAGCCATGGCACTTTAAAGGCTGATTTTTCCATATGAATTATTGCATTTACATTATAACAACTGTGATGAAACGATGAGGTTAATGAATCCTCGGGGTCCAGGACACATAGTGAGTACTAATTGGGCTCAAGAATAAGTTTTATCAAAAGCTGTAGCACTGAGAAGTGAGCAGCTTTCTGGATAAGGGGTTGATGCCTTGTGCTCTAAGAGCCAGCAGCAGTTTGCTGATTTGTAATAATCTCTGTTAGGGGAAATCAGGTGGAATGTTATGTGATTGCTTGCTTAGATGGTATGTTTGCCTTAAAAATAGAGAGAGAAGATTTTGGGTTTTTTTTGTATTTAACTAAATAACCAAGACTTATAATAAAATTACAAATGGAAAACTGGCAACTTTCTTGTTTTAATTAATTTAATTTTAATTTAATTCAGAACGAAAACTAATGGTATGAGTCCTAAAAACACCTAAAGGTTCAACTCTTTAAGATCTCAGTTACATAATTTGCAATTATAGCCTGTTAAGACATTAAATGAGCAAATAATAAATCCTTTGCTCCACATACATGCTGTTTTTCCTTTTTTCTCAACAAGGTTATAGCTGTAGCAACAAAATATAGCAATATAGCAATAATTGACAACAAAAAAAATGGGTATTTTCTGGAGATTCATCTCATTGAGTAGATCAGATAACATCACCATAAAAGTGCCTTTTTAATTGTTATTATTGACCAGAAAATGAGTCAACCCCTTGGTTGGCCCCATGGGGGCATTTAATGGATATGACCATAGTGGGACTTTGCAGATGAATCAGAGCTTTCTTGGCCTGTGCTGAAGAATTCAGACACAAAGTTTTGTTACTGACCATTCCAGAAAGGGAAGAACTCAAATGTGGAGCTGTGTGCAAGAAAGACTGGCTCACAACCTTTTGGCTCAACATCAAGCCTGCACATCATGTCTCTTAAGAAATAAAAGGGAATACTCAATTTTGTTTTAAACATTTCAAATATCGGGGAATCCAGAGCATCCCTAGTTAAGTTTCCTCACTGGTTAATAATTCTTGCTGTTTAAAACAGACCTTATTTCTAATTTCCATTTTGTGAGCTTTAACTCTCAGTCAAGGAATATAGTTGCATCTTAGCCTGCTATGTGGAAACACCCTCTGGTGAAAGATACACTCTGCCCCTGTCTGTTCTCACAGATCCCTTAAGCTTGACTTTGATGAGCTAAATAGATTGAAACTATTAAATCTCTTTCTGTAAGGCAGATTTTCCAGTCTTTAAATTATCCTTGCTGTTTTGCAGCATGGTTTTAATCATGTGCAGAATAGACTTGGATATACTTTTTCAGTAAACATCTTCAATAATATCTTCACTTTATTTTTTTCCAGATATCCACATGTTAAACACTGATAAAGACCCTATTAATCCTTTCAGCTGGACATTCTTCTAAGAAGTCAATCTGAAATGGACATTTATAAAGATTTGCCCCCGACCCCAGAATCACTGCTAGAATAGGACCATAAATATGAACTGTAACCTTTGTTTCAGAAGCATGGCATTAAGATCAGAAAAACTTTCAATATGTGGTGTTTAATGATTTCTGACATAATATTTTATTATAGTGTTATAATACAATATTATTATTATTATTATTATTATTATTATTATTATTATTATTATTATATATTGTTATTACATATCATTATATATAATATATAATATATATTATATTATAATATCATAATATATAAAATATTATAATAGTATAACAAAATAAAATTTCTGATTTTATAAGTATAAAATTATAATAATTTATAATACATTATAAAATATAATAATCTTCATGAATATCATTGTTCTGATATAATAGCAGTTCACTGCCTAACTGAAACAGCAATAGAAATAACTTCTAAAATATTTTTTAAAATATTTACCGTAGAGCATTTAATTTGAAAATATTAGCAATTTTCCATGCTTTTCAAAAATGACTGGCAGAGATAATGAATTCTCCTGCTTCTGGCAGGAGAAATGTTGTTGCCCAGGTTGTTGTTTGGATGGGACCATGACATGGTACCTGGTGGTTGTCTACTGTGCCAATCTGCACAGTCTTTTTCAAGCATAATCAGGATATCTTACAGGCAGAATAAAAATCCCTCTTCTCCCTATACCCTTTAAAGAATTTGTCAATGAGCCTTTCATTTTTTTTTTTCAGTTTATCATTTTATGCATTCAAGCTGAATTGGGAGAGTTGCAAGTTCAACCTGTATTAATTACCACAGTGCAAGATGACTTGGTGGTTTCCTTAATACTAGCTAGTTCTAAAACATGGGGAGAAGAAAATATCCTTGATTCCCTATAAATTACTGCCAGGGTGTCTTTATGAGGAGCTGAAGCAGATTTTTTGGGAGTTCTGTGAACATGACAGAGTGTATCTTCTCATATACATTCTGTTCAGAGTTTTGCCATTAAATAAGTGAGAAATACCTACTTGAAAATGTCAAATCTGATTGTATTGAGCCTTCACAATGAAGCCAAGTATGAAAAAGAAAAGTCTTAGTGTTTTTAAACTGTAGGTATAAATTTATGTTATAACACATAAGGATTTCAATGTTTGATATATTCTTTCTGTATTAAGAAAAACTTGGTGAAAGGTCTCTTATTAAATGGATAACTCAATTAGAATGAGTGGATTCCAGCAAACTAGGTTAGGGAAAGGATGATTTAACTTTAACTTCAGTCAAACTACTACTAAAGTTGACAGCTGAATTAATGATGTCTGAGTCAATAGCAATTCTTTTAAGGTCAGATTTGTCCAGAGGGGACTTGGTCCAGAAGGCATAAAACCAAATAGTTACAGATCAAAAAAGTTATAAGCTCCACTTGGTAGGAGCCAGACATGATAGCTCAGGTTCAAGGAAGATATGTACTAATACAGATCATGAAAGAACAACTGAAATGTCTTCTTTGAACTTGTTTTGTTTTCTTTTTAATAGATTAATTTAAAGAGATTAATTAATAGTTAAATGGAAAGTGAGCATTTAAAAGTACAAAATATTTTCTGTCCAAAGTTTTGATCCATTTTGACCAAATGCTCAAAATCTGGCTCTTTGAAAATTAGCATTATTTCTCTAATTCTAAAAGATCTTAATCAATTTTAAAGTCACATTAATTACTTTGACATGCCATGAGTACTGTACACCCACAAGTATTCCAAACTTGAGCAAACCCAAAATTGCAGTAACCTGTTCAACCCCAGATTTCTCATATGGCTTATTAAAAAGTGCCTATCTTTATAAAGCATGCTCACACTGAGCTGTGCAGGGAGAAGGGAACTGAGAAACTCAGTGCTTTGGTACTATGGACACATCAACAAGAAGAAAAGACAGATTTTTTTTTTTTTTTTTTCTCTATTTGGAAAATCCTGGTATTGTCCATATAAGCAAAATGGTGGGCTCTGGTCCAGTATAGAATCTGGAAATCAGGAAAAACCCTGTAGTGCCCTGATGGGTGTGTGGGCAGTAATCTCTGCATTTCTGCCAGGTCTTGAAGAGCACATGCAAGGCATGGACATCCCACTGGATTTTTCAGTGCTTGAGTTTCCATAAGTTTTCATGTGTGTAGGAGAAGATGTAGTTGCCTGTTTCTGTAAAGAATAATTTATCTCTTCATTTCCCAGTGCTACAGCATGGCAATGGAGTGCAAATGAAACAAAAAGAGGTGTCTGGGTCCTCTGAGTGATTACAGCTTCCAGCAGGAGCTCTCCCTCTCCCATGGAGTTGCTCAATGCACACAGGAGAGCAGCACACTCTGCAGCCTCACCCAGCTCTCAGGAAATCCTCTCCCACTGCCTTTTCATAGAGAAGAAGACTTGTCAACAGCAGGAGTTGATGCAAATAGGTAAGAATTCTTACTAAAATTTGTGGAACATCCCTTAGACTTTCTAAAAGGGTTTGAAAGGCCAGCATATTTTGCAAAGAGTACTTCCTTCCCTCAATAAGCAGCAGACATCACAATTTTTTTTGCTGAAAGGATGACAGTATTGACATGGGAAAATTCAACAATATATATCATTTTTGAGAGATATTTTGACTCACTTTCCCTGCTGATTAGACTAAAAATCCAGGCAAGTATCATTTTTGCAGCTAACTTTTCCCTTTCATTTTCTTCCAACAAAGCACTTCTTCAGGGTTACCTGTCTGTGTGACAGATGTCCTGGTTTTTTCATTCAAATCTGATTTTTGGGCAGCTTTTCTATTAAGCTCTGTGAATATTCATGAAGAGGTTCTGATGTACCTAGAGTTGATTTAACTGGGCAATGAATCAATTGCTGCTAAAACTTATGTTAAAAGAGAAGAATAGAGGAAAAAAAAACCCTAACCATCTTTCCATCTATTTTAGAAATATTGCACTGATTGGGAATAATTTGGGGCTGAAAGAATCTCTCATGGGACTGAGAATGAAACTATTGTCTTTCAACTGCGTGTTTGAATCTAGCAGGGTATGAATGAGCAACAGAATTGTGATTTTTATTTTGTTTATGCAAATGGCTTTGCTGTTCAACATAGCTTGTTATGTGCTACCTCATTCTCCTGACTTTGTGTTCTGCCCCTGCTGATTTCCCAGTCATTGCTAAGCTAAATCCCTGCCAGGGTTGGTAGCCACACACCCCTAATTTAGCAATTGCATTTTGAACTCCAGGCATATTAACAAAGAATTTATAAGAGTTATTTTTTCTTTCCTAGATAAAAAACTTTGTTTCAGCTCAGTGTTCACAGAGACTGCTCTGTCTGCCTGCCTGCTTGATTTGTTTTCTATTTATAAATAGAGTTATATCTCCAAAGAGGTTCATTTATGAGGCAGATCAGCTCTAGCCAGTAGTGTGAACTGAACAAATTGGAGAAACAACGCTTTGGAGAGAGGCTAAAATAAAACAAATTAACTGTGCAGCCTTCATTTGGTTTCCATTATTCAAAGTAAGATAACACTGTGGACTTTTTTAAAGGAAAAGACACTGGAATCCCAATTATCCAGGCATCCACAGTCAGAGTCACTCTTTCTGATGAATTCTCAGCATCTTTACTCCCCCTCTATTGACTTGTTTTTAGTCATACTTCCATTGGTTGTGTTATCCCAAAATATCCATGTGAGATAACAGTTCACACAGTGGGTAAGTAAGAATAAAAAGAACCTTCAATAAGAATAATCATGCCTTGGGACTGATGCTGAGTATTCTCCTTTAATCCACAGAATCTTTTAGAACTTGAGTTTGGGAGGATTTTTCATCCCATGGGTGAGATTTCACCTGGTGCTATTTCCAGCAGAAGTGCCTGCATCTATATTCTGAGTCTCATGTACCATCTGCCTTTAATATTTTTTTTTCCTTCAGAGATGGAGATAAGGTATCTGTGTGCCTAGAGATACTGGTGCATATCTGACCTTTGTGTCTTCTGGTAAATGGTTAGAATTTAAATTGCTTGGCTTGGTGGAATGTTTCAGCTTTTCCTCCTGAGAGCTGAACTTCTGTATTTGTGAGGCCCATTAAAAGAAGTACGTGGTCACGTCCTAGGAGATGAGCTAATCTATTCTTTTTTATTCAAACTGTCACTTAATTCAGTGTAATTTCTGCAGTTCTATGTATTGTACAGCAGTACTAAATAGCATCCTGTCCAATAGAATATAGGATATAGCTGCCCAAACTAGGTATATGTCTCTTTTGTCATGCATTCTAGAAAAAGACAAATCAGCTTTGTTGAAATTCTCCAGCCATGTTCATGGGAAAACCACAGGAGCTACGTAGAGATCAGGTACAACTTAAAACAAAAATTCAATTTCTTTATGGTAAGCTTCTCAAAATCTCTATAAAAGAATGTTGTCATTTTTTGATGCCTTTCTATCCCATAATTCCCATTTCTATCCCATAGTATACACCGAATATTTAAGTAAAGCTAGTTTCCTATTCTTAGTTCCATCTGTGTGTATATGTACATATATAAATGGAAAAAAAAATGAGATCTCCTCAGAACTGGTGCTAATATCTCATTTTACAAAGTTAAATGGTTTGAGTAGAATGTCAGCTTTCAATAAAAGAAAGAACTATGCAACTGATTGTGTGTATAGTAATTTTTCTGAAGAGAATGAGAAAATGAAACTTGCTATTCTGGATTGCTAAAGTCTGAGACTTGTTCTGACAGTGCCAAGAGCTGACAGAGCTCCCCTCCATATTACAAATAAAAGCAGAAACAATTTAGAGAATGTAAATAGGAGGCTAAGGAAAAAAAATGCTGTAGAATGAAACACTTTGATACTTTGCATTTTTTATGGACTGTCTGTCCCTGTGATGGATCTTCCTCACAAGTAAAACAACAGATATTTAATCACAGGCAAGTTTCATCTCTTAAATTTTAGAAATTTAGAGAAAACCTTCAAATCATTTCAGTTACTAAGAAACCTAGGAGGATTAAATAGATAAAAAAGCTGTGATGAACAGCTGACTCCTGTGTTTTTAAGGACACCATAAGACACTAACATGGGCCAGCAGAGCAATGCAAATATTCTTACAGAAAATAAAAGTTTGTCTCATAATTTTTGAATGTTGGTCCCTTCACCTAAGAAGTTGACAGTCTGAAATGCTGTCGAATTTTACCTGGATATCTCTTTTTTTTTGTCTTTTCCCTAACTGTGATTCTGTAAGTCTTTCAGGAATAATTACTGGTGGATTTCTACAACAAGATGAAAATGAAGTGAGTTGGTAGCATACTTGAGGGAAAGCAATTACACTATATTTTACAAATTAAAGATCTCATCCCAGCATGAATTGTTTAATTCAATTGCTTTAATTCCATGGGATTTTCTTTAGCTCTAAGAGTTGCTGGATTTTTTTTTTGGCCTGAGATCAGAGAAGAAACAAACTTGTATTTGTCAGTAGTATAATTTTATTCAGTTATTCTTACCTGCCAGAGTTCAAGAAGCATTTAGGCAATGCTCTCAGGCACAGGGTGTGATTTTGGGGCTGTTCTGTGCAGGGCCAGGGACTGACTTTGATGATCCCTGTGGGCCCCTTCAAACCCAGGATATTCTGTGATTGCATGAATGCTAGCTCTACAACGTAAATTCAGCATGTGACTTTTTTTTGAAGCCTTGAGTCCTCTGTAATTTATAAAATCAAGCTTTATATGTATAACAGTTACAGGGCCAGTCTCTCAAACCTGGGACATTATTTTTAGACATTTTTAGATCAATTGCTGAAGAATAACTTGAAAACAAGAGGCACTTTACCATTTTGTCTGATAGATATTACCAACCTTACTCATGGATCACATGGGGCATTATTAAAATTTTTTTGCTCTCTTCCTGAGGTATTTTCTGAGGAGAAAATACCCTGGCAGGAGGAGGAAAGAATGAATCTGACTCCATGTTCTTAGAAGGCAAGTTTATCATTTTATGATATTATATTATATTAAAGAATGCTATGCTAAACTACGCTAAAGAATAGAGAAAGGATGCAGACAGAAGGCTACAAAGAATGATAATGAAAACTCGTGACTCTTTCCAGAGCCCTGACACAGCTAGATGGTGATTGGTCATTAAGTCAAAACAATTCACATGAAACCAATCAAACAACCACCTGTTGGATAAGCAATCTCCAAACCACATTCCAAAGCAGCAAAACACAGGAGAAGCAAATGAGTAATATTGTTTTCCTTTTTCTCTGAGGCTTCTCAGCTTCCCAGGAGAAGAAATCCTGGGCAAGGGGATTTTTCAGAAAATATGATGGTGACACTCTTCCAAACATGCCAGAAGCTCCAAATTTACCTTGCCAAGACTGGAATTGGATGCAAAATAGATTTAGTAGTGTCTTCCTAGAAAGTAAGCAGAGGAAAAAAGGTTCACAAATCCTGAAAAGATGATTACATTTCTATTCCAGTCATTTTTAGCTATACAGAGGAAATTTGGAAGTCTTGGGTAGCCAAAGGAGACAGAGGTGCTGCTATTGCTCATCATGTGGTTCAGGGGCATGTGATCAGTCAGGGTAGAACACTGACCTCTCCCAGCCTCTCCCAAATTCTTGAAATTCTTCATGTTCAAGTTAAGAATTTCTTAATGTTCAAATTTTTGAAATTCTTAATGTTCAAATTAAGTACATTAACTTTGATCTCTCCATTCCCATGAGTGAGTCTGTATCCAACTACTAAGGTCGTGTGCAAATAAATTCCTATGTGTTTATATACATTTAAATTTATTGCATTTCTCTGCAATGCGAAGAGTATCAGAAAAGCCAGGATAAGCATGCTTTCTTTTTTCCTCTTTTTTTTTTCCCTTGGTAGAAACAGTTTGATTGAAATTTCATGCTGTTTGGCCCCTGACACAAATAATTTCAGTAAATCATCCTTGACTGCTTTCTTTCTCTGAAGAGATGCCCAATTATACGCAAAATACTTTAAAACTACAGCAGGTTTTTGAATTTCAAATTCAGAAAACCCCAAATCACCAATGACTTAAGAAGAAATTTAAACTTTAGAGGCCTATATAGAAAGCAAGAGGACCTATAACAGAATGAGCATGCTTCTTGTTCAGCAAGATTTTATTCAGGCTCCCTCTAAGTGACACCTTTAGTAGTAGCTCAAATTCAAAATTTGAGAGAGAGGAGAATGGATTAGTAATATAAGAACAGCCATGCACAACAGAACATTATTGAAAAATTAAACTGTTTTGGGAATTTTTTTTTATTTATTTGTCCTATTTTGGCAAGAATAATTTGTTCTAGGTTTCTGAGCTGGAAGTTTTCTAGTCTTGCTCTGGACTCATGAGACCTGCTTTGAAAATTTGCTTTTGTACTTAGTAATTAAGATGTTAAAATATAATGAGTACTTGGTAATCAAGGTGATACTATATAAATATGTATTATTTTAAATTCCTCCTTGCTGCTTTCCTAATCTCTTTCTCTGAGTATATGATTGAATATATTACTCATATGTGGTATTTTTAGGGTTCCCCAGAGAGAGAAGGAATGAAGGAATCTGATTCCATGTTCTTAGAAGTCTAATTTATTATTTTATGATATTATATTATATAAAAGAATACAAAAAACTATATTAAAGAATAGAGAAAGGATACAGACAGAAGGCAAAAAGAGAATAATAATGAAAAACTTGTGACTCCTGCCAGAGTCCCAACAAAGCTTGGCTGTGATTGGTCATTAAGTCAAAACAATTCACATGAAACCAATCAAACAGTGACCAGTTGGTAAACAATGTCCAAACCACATTCCAAAGCAGCAAAACACAAGAGAAGCAAATCAGATAATTATTGTTTTCCTTTTTCTCTGAGGCTTCTCAGCCTCCCAGGAGAAGAAATCCTGGTGAAGGGATTTTTCAGAAAATACGACAGTGACACTCATGCATATTTTAGCAGTGTGAGAATTAATGCCTGTTTGCCCTCATAAATGGGAGCCCCTTTGTTTGAAAGAGTTAACAGCAGATGAGCAGTTAGACACTGGCTTGTGCAGCAGTGCTGCCAGTGAAGTGGGATAATACTGGATGAAGCAATACTGTCTCCATCCAACTCCAAACTACTGCCTTTGTAGACAGTGGGAGAACTAGAATAGATTCTGCCTTAGGAAATACACACTAGGTGTTTTTTTCCACAGATGAAACTATGCTAATTTAGCCTTGTGGGATAATTTGGCCAGTGGGACTGTGGGCATGCACTCCATTAAAGAGAGCTAGTGCAAAACTGAAGTGCCAAATTTCTTGTGGCACACACCCATAAAACAGCATGAGTTGATTAATTTGGGAGGTCTAGGACTCTCTGAGCCTTTGCTGAGATATAAGGTATAATGTTTCATGGAAACCAAAGTGATCTGATGAGCAAGGAAGACCTCCATGGCAATGTTTGCTGTTTAAGTTACAGCTCCAGAAGAACCCATGTGATTTGAACACTTGATTCCATCTGGGAATTGAAATCTCTGAAGTCAATAACTACAAGCAGGAGTTGCAGCCTCATGGTGAGTCACCCAGCATAGTTCTGGCATTGCAACCATACTCACCTTTTCCACTAGCAGCATGAAAGTTAGAGGCTCTCTAACCAGCCTCTTTCTGCTGAAATAGGACTTTTCTTGTGTGTTTTGGTAGGGCTTGTATGATCAGGCAGTCTGAAAAAGGTTGTCAGACAGGATCAACCCCACATCTGATTTAGTGTGTTAATCCCTGCGTTGCTACAGTTAGTTGCTGTGGGAAATAATAATTACAACATCCTGCTTGTGCAGGAGACAATCCAAGAATTGGAATTTTACAGTTTCCTTCAAAATGAAAAACATGTGTTAAAAGTCATATTGATTATTTTAATCCCATCTCTCACAGCAATATAGTTCAGCAGGATGACTCCTCCTTGTCTGTAGTATGCCTGGCAGGAGAGAAACAAAACATTGATCTGCTATTGACTAAATATACTGGAAAATACTTTGTACTAACCATTTGAATAGGAAATAGAAGAATGCTCTAAAATAACATTTGCTACCACGCTTCATGATATTACCATAGAAACTAAGAGTTTTGTCTGAATGCTTTGCTTTCGTATTTGTATTTTCACACAGAAAAGGGATGTTAGCTACTAGTCTTAGATAAGAAAACTGATCATTAATTTTGCATTTTGTAAAGTCCCACTAACCAGAGCAAATTTGCAAAAAGATAGGCATCAAACAGAGAACATAGCAATTTAAAATTACAGAAAACTATGATTCAACACACCATTTAAATGGTTTATTTAAATATGTTTTAAAATATAATGATGTTATAAAGCCTTTAAAAGTCTACCTAAAGAAAAAGGTGTCTAGATAGCTCAGTGGCTTTTAGTAAGATGTTGAAGCACATCTCTATGTCCTTTCCAAACCAGCTTGAGTTGGCAGGAAAAGAAAGCTGTTTCAAGACTGTGATTTGATAGTCAGATGGATTTGTGATGCTCAGAGAGCTCTTTATGTACTATGAAATATATTTCTAATGGCAATGAATTGGCTGCTTTAGTAATGGTGATGGGAAGATGATGCCATGGAGATAAAATATACAGCTAAGAGACCTTGAAGTAAGATATTTCTCTCTGGTGGACAAGTCTGGAGATGTATGTGTGCTATGGTTTCTGTGTTTTATGTCCAGCATCACAGTAAAGCCAACTAAAGTCAGCTAATCCCAATATATTTTGTCTTCCAAATCCTGCTAATCACATGCCTACAATTATGATTAAGATAGTCACACTGGCTTAAGTAATTAATATTGTTGGTAAAACTGACAGTAGACTTCAATGGTAACAATTACTATAATTTTAATTAGGATAGTAGTTTCCCCCATCCTATGCAGGTTCAGAGAACTACAGTGGGAGAGGACTAAGGGTTTTTAGTCTCATTTCGCTCCTTGCGAAAATAGCGTGATAAAATTTCTCATTTTGCGTTTTTGAGGCTTGCTTGTCCCTTTGGCAGCTTGGCTCCACTAGGAGTGTGGCACAGCAGTGGATTTTAGGAGGCACAATATGGGTGAGCCCAGTGTAGAATGGAGAAGGAAGCAAACAGTATGGAATGGCTGTGCTGATTGAGTCTTAAGTCAGTAAAAAATGAATACCTGTCCCTGCATCAGGAGCAATTCTCTTTCTCAAGCAAAGAGGAATTCCATCACAATGATGCAGGTTCTTGATTCATAAAGTTGGAGGGATTAGACACACTACATGAGACATGAAACTGAAATGGTCTCTGTGATGGTCCCTGGACTGCTAAAGCTGATCCAGAGCAGCAGCAATTCATAAATTGTCAGGGGAAGGTTGGCCAGTCCCAGCTGGAGTACTCAAACTCTTGATTTGTACACATGAAATTAATTTTAAAGGTTTACTCAACATTCCTTTTTTTTTTCTTTTTTTTTTTTATTAACATGTGTTTCATTAAATCCACAAGGTATGATTACCATGCAGTTAAAATAAGCTTTTCATAATGAAATGCATGATATTCTATCCATAACAGCCATATTGCTTGATTTAAAACTGACATTAAGAACATTTAAAAATGCCTCTATAGAATGCAGCTGGCATACACAGCACAAATGTTGCCATTAGTGGAACAAACTCTGATAAGTTTAATAGATTAGCAGAAAAAATATTATAGCAAGTGAGTAAAACTTTGAAAAACTAACTGCTTTAAGTTAAAATCTTTGGAAATATTATCATTTGTAGCACTGTTGAGTATTAGTGCAGCCCCACATATATATATATATATATATCCCTTTAGGGCTCTTTAATGGTACACCATGGAATAGTAATGAAGAATTTATGTGATTTCAAAAAAAGATACAGATAATATTCATTCATTACTGGTCAAACTTTCCTGGATGTTAGAGAAGTGAGTTAACTGTAAGTGCTTGTTTCAAACTAGATTTCACACTGGAAGTAAGAAAAGACATTTGCCTTCCAGGTACTTAATGATTCCATTAGACAATGATGGATTTTTTGTATTATAGAGATTCTTAGAAGATGAAAAATACTGATTGCTTCCCTACTCTAATATAGCAATAGTTCATGTCTCAGAACTAGTTTGATTGTCAAAGTGAATAATATTTTAATATGTTTAGAGATGGCCTCATTCTTCTTGGTGGAAAAATGAAATTACTTTTGACATTAGGGTGTTTTGTTATCTGTTCCTTGAGTAGCATCAATATCACATAATTTTGATGGCGTGCTTCAGGTGTGATTTCTGGCAACAAAATACAAGAGAAAAAAAATGTCCTTAATGCATCATAGCTTGAATTCTTTCTCTGTAAATAGCAATTGTGCATTAGAGCAAAAATATTTGGGTTTTCTATGGAATGAATACTAAACTAGACCAAAGGTCTCTATCAGAATGTTACCTTAACTAAAATAAAATTAAAAAAAATAATAAATCTCTAAATTGAAATAAAATAAAAGTTTTAAAATTTGTTCTTTAGCATTAAAATGTTTACTACCTTATCAGACAGCACTCATTTCTAAACCTGACCTCAGTGAACAATTATTATATCTAAGGGAAGTTCTGAATGAGAGTAAGACTCTACCCACTTTAAAGGTAAGTAATTTATAGTCTGATTTATCTTTATTATAAGTGACTGGTAACTGTTGAATATTGTAATTTAAGTAAATAGGCTTAATACTTAATGATTTTTTTTCAATTCATGTGCATAAATACATTTTTTTCTCTCATTTTCTAAATATTATTATGGCTGGTGTCAATCAGTTTCAGCTCTCTCTGTAATAGTATTACAGTCTTTGCATTCTCTCTTTTTCATCATGACATTTAAGTTAAAAAAAAAAATGTTAGGAAGGCATTTTCCATCTGGGAGCATTTACAGGATCAAATGCCAGAGATCCCATTTTACATATCTGCCATTCCCAAAGGGAAAATTACCTTGGACTCCATCTGCTTCTGTTCTTTTTGAATTAGGGAGGAAAAATTAATCTGAGTTCTACAAAAGTAGAATCACTTGTGGACAAATCTCTACACTTTACATGCAGATGGAAATGATCAGTTGGAGTGTAAAAAAGAGGATAATTAAGGAGCTCAATTTCATGACCATGGTGAATTTAAGAGGGATGTGGTGGTGTTACCTAGCCTGGGGGGTTTTGTTTATGTCTGTGGATTTCCAGGCTCTCAGGTTGATTCCAGCAGTTAGTGTGGAACAGTGACTATTTGAAGAAAGGAAATAAGATATGCTGTAAGAAAATATGCTTGAATATCTGCTATAAGGACCTAGCTGGCCTCACATCTGTCCAATAACTTAGCTGTTCACCTCTCTGGGTTTGCTGGTTGAGTAAGCAATGGGTTGTGAATGGCAGGCTTAGCTCCTCTCTTTTCATTCCATGCCCCCTCACAAGTGCAAAAATAAATTACCAGGAGCCTGAGGAATGTTTTGTCTTCCTGGATTTCTTTTACTATAACAGTTCATTCTAATATTTGCATCATTTAGAGTGCTGGCAGCTGAAATGATACAAAAACAGGGAACTGACTTCAAAGTCAGAGATTAGTAAATTATCCTGCTGTCACAAGTAAATCCTGAACTCAGTGGCATAGAGTAACACTGAATGGAACACCCAGAACCCCAAAGGATCTTTAGTGCAAGAGTTTCATCTCCCTTGTTTAGGCATCTGTTCTGTGAGCAGACCCTGTCATGTTGAGCACTGTGAGGAAGATGAGTGATAGAACCATGCAAGGCAGAAAATCAGCTGAAAAACAGTGTAAGCATCCAGTAGGAAATGGTGAGGGCAGGGACATGTGTGCCTCTCTCTGGGGTTTGGGCATCTTACACAATGTTTCCTGGAAATTCCTTCCTTTCTTGGGATTTTCAATACTAAGCCTCCTGTTTTCTTTAGAAGGGATTCAAAAAGAGAAAGCAGGAAGGCAGAGCTCATGATGCCTTCACCCCTTTCTTTCTTCACTTTTTAGAAGTCATGTTATGTGAAAAATAAAAAAACAAATTCCTAAATAATTCTGTGAAATACCTAGTTTACGCTTTTGTTTTGTTTTTAATTTATACAAGTCTCGTCGTTCTTTTGTGTTTGTCAAAGTCCAGTGTCCTTTTCAGGTGGCTGTTCCTTGACCCCTGCTTTTGGGTTGGTGCAGTATCACTGCTTTGCCTGACTTCTGCTTTGTCAGCCTTGCAGAGCTGAGCTGGAGCCCTGCTTGCATTTTTCATGACTTCATTTTGCCTAAGCTACACCTTTTATCTACTTCTCCAAGGCTGTTCTGTTCTCCTGTCCTTATCAGAGCAAAGGGCTGCTCTGTTCTGCTGTCCTTATCACCATAACTCAGAGAGTTCTCCATGTGCAGTGCAGGCAGGTAATAAATGGTGTAAGCAGCAGATCCAGCAGACACATCAATGAAACCCACTTTGAAATGTATTCAGTGCCATAGCAAAGAAAGCAGTTGACCTAGACAAACAATTAAATAAATAAAACAAACAAACAAATAAGAGAGAGAAAAGGGAAAAAAACCCAAAAACTTCTGAGGAAATCTGTGATTTTATAAAAACAAGGAATAATGAGTGGAAAAAAGGGAGTGTCCAAGAAAATCAGAATGGGGAAGATTCTTGTCTACACTACTGTAGTCAGTGAATCTGAAAATTCAGCAAACCTGATGTAAATCTGAGATTGTTAGCTGAAATAGTGCTTTAGAGGAGAAACTAATCTGGGAAGAAAGAACCCAAGGCTGAATTCCTAAAAAGCATTTTGTTTATTATGAATATGCTTTATCAGTGTAACTAAGGAATTATGCAATCAGGATAAAGGCATAGAAAATGCAAAACTATCTGAGGCAAAAATAAAGCTCATACTGGAAAAGGCTTTGAAATTATGAACATAATATTGGGCCATATCCCTGCACCTGTAATTAGTTGGGGTGACATCAGGGTAAGAAAGATTTGTGTTTATTTCTATTTAGCCAAATGGGATTATCCATTAATCCAATGGATTCTTACACTAACTACAAGGTGGTTTGAGACATTGCAGCTTCTGGTGTTTGCCTGTTGCAACAGGCAAGACTTTTGTCATTTTGTGAGACTTTTGTAATGCTTAGAGTAATTCCTTTCCCTCCATTTCCTGCAAAATCATAACTACATTCCTGTAGACCAGCCTGAATAATTTCTGTGTGCAAATGTTGTTTATACCTTCAGATACTTACAGATCATTGACATTGCATTCTGTGACATGGCAATTTTTCTTATCTACGTATTTTTCTCTTACCTACCTAGAAGAGAGCTAAGATCCCTTACACAATAGTCTCCTAGGGTTCAATTTTAAATCTTTCAATCCCCTGGAATATTGTAATTAATTGTTTAAAAGAGTGAAAATTTCATGTAATATTTCACTCAGTTCTTGTACACGTGTGTGTTGTGCACATTTCTGTCCAGAGCTGGAGTTGCAGTGGGTTTTGTATTGGTACTCCCTGCATATTCAAGTAACATCTAATTTACTTAACTAGAAGGCTGCAATGGAATGTACAGTTGTCTTTGGAGTGCTGAATTCTCTTGAAATTAAGCCTAAATATTTGATTATTATTTTTTCTACTTTAAATATTTCTTTATTCAAATAGATACAGTGAATGACAATTTAAAATATTTACTCTCCATGGTGGTGCACCATTCATGACACCCTCTTCTTTTACCTTTAGGCTATCACTATTATCCACTGGTACTATTTTTCTCCAATCACTTACTGCCTTTTCCCATTTCCATGACTTCTCAGAAATCATTTGTATTACTGCCTTGATTCATTAGAATATATAACTGGAATAGCTAATTTGTATAGATTCATAAAATATTATCTCCCATTTTCCAATGACACTTTTCAAATGTGAAAAGTATATTTAAAAAAGACTGAATTGCCTTGTACTTCTCAAGTTTTCAGTGTTGCTTCTCCACAGCCAGACAGACTCTGAAAAATGAAAGAGAACAACAAAAACATGCATTAAGAAATCTGTTCTGCAGAGTTTCTAATAACTATCCTAGTCTGAATGCTTTATCTCACTGTATTTCTTGTTATGTTGAGGGCACAGCTGCTCTCAGAGTCTGTAGCCAATAGTGCAGTTGTCACCATAATATGCAGCAAGCAGAGAAAATGAGAAATCATTAGGTTAGTCTGAAAAAAAAAAGGTGAAAAAAGTATGTAACACACACATTTAAAAATCATTTTAAATCTGAAAAAGAGGCAATCAGGTCTGGTAGGATGTTGATACAGTTCAATTCCACCGAGGATCTGAGTTGTTTTAAGCTGTGCATGTTGAAGCTTGTGAGCGACAAACCACTGTATCAAAGAGGCGTACAAACAGGGTATTACAATAATCCAGACTTGATGTTATAAAAAACATGAATCAAGAGCTCAGCACCCTGTGGAGACAGTAAGCTTTAATCTTTACCCTCTACTAAATTCCTGAAATGGTATTAGGTACTTAGGACTCTCAAAGTCTTATCATGTGTACTGAGCTGAAAGCGGTAACTTTCCCGTTGACAGTATTGAAGTTTCCACTTTCTCTACTTCAATTAAATGATCTCCAAAGTTCCCTTTTCTAATTGATTGGGATTTCTCAGGCTGTCATTCATAACTCATGCAAATTTCCAGCACTCAGATCAATGCAATTACTTTTTTTCCTTTACCTTTCCAGCAGTGAGATATTTTTAAAATAGAATTGACAATAGTGTTCCGAGAATGATTTTGTCAAAACAGGGTAAAAGGCCTTTAAAGGAAAATTAATTCTCTTTTTTGTACCAAGATTATAACAGAAGAACAGTTCCTCACTTTTTTAACTCCTTCCATGATGCTTCCTGAAGATCACTGACCCAGAGTGTGAAGTGACACTTAACATATTTGGGTCAATGAGGAGGAAATAGTTAGAGACTTAAAAAGTATCTTTATTCCACCCTGAAATTGTATCATCTGCTGCTGTGGAAATCCTAAATGGCATGATTTTTCATGTTGGATTACCAATATTGTTCAACAGAAAGAAAAAAATAAATACATCCTGGAACATTTTCTATTCTCTTAGACATGAGAGTGATGTACAGCTTTTATTGCCTAGTTCCAGACATGAAAATTTACTATTTCCTGACCTTGAGCAAAAATATAATTGCAAATTTATGTAAAAGGAGAATATAACACATAATAGAGCATAGAAAAGACGTAATAAAACTTGAAAAAAATTAATAGATGACAGAGGAAAACAGTCACACACAGAATATGCAAAAGAGGGGGCAATAAAAAGGAAAAACAAATTAAAATGCTTATGTTCCTAGAATTTGTATTGGAGCATCACCCACATGTTCTGGCCTAGAATTAAGGAGTTCCCTATATTTCTAAACATATATAGAGGTGAAGCATAAGTCAATATCAGAAACAAGAATACACCATCTCAGCACATACTCTGTCCCTAAAATTCAGTTTCACATGCAGCAAAACCCAGAGGAAAAAAGAAAGATAAGAGAAAAAAAGCAACAGGAAAACTTCAAGAAAATTGTGTGACATTGCTCCTAAGAGTTTTTCTTTTTTGATTTTCCCCAAAAACTAATTGGTTAGAAAAAACTTGGTGAAAGCTACCACCTACTGCTGTCACTTTGTATTACTCAAAGATCTAACCCACTTGACAGTGATCACTTCAATAATGAATTAAATGAAATGCAGTTTGCACACATTTCAATTGGTCAATGTAGTGAACAAAACTAACCCATGGTGTGAAACTTCAACTGCTACCCAAAATTCACACCAGCTGTTTTGTTTCAAGAATTTTAAGGAGTTCCCTATATTTCTAAACATTTATAGTGTAGAATAGCTTCAGCAAGGTTAAACTTATATTTCCTATTGACAAACAATTCTTAAACAATAGATTTCTAAGACAGAAAAGAGAACACATGTCAGTTTTATGTTGCCTTATTATGTAAACCCTTTTCAAGTTGGAAAACAGTGGAAGGTTTTTTTGTTGGTTGATTTTAATAACCTTTGGAGAAGGAGGCCATTTCCACAATATTTCAGGTTATTTTTTCAGTTTCACTTCTGTTTTAAATTTGAGAAGGAATACATTTTCTATCTTTTTGCAATGCACACCGAACTATATAACTTGGGAAATATTTTGTAGGTGCTGACCAGATGATGGAGAGATACAAAGCAATCAGATCACTCCAAAGTTAGAGCTGAATTGTATTTTCCTTTTACATTACTTGTTCCTCAAAAATGCACTTTCAGTAGTGCTGGAATGAGAATGAAATGCTGAAACAGTAGTTCTGAAACATGGAAGTGTTTCAATGATGGCAAAAAAAGACTGAGAAATGAAGCACTACATTCAAAAAACTCCCATAGAATGAAAATGGTATTTTTTCCTCATTTCCCTCAGTATCCTATAGGTTAGGGTATCTATGAGTTCTCTTTTCAGGAGCTTTTACTTATCATGTTCCACCTCCCTGGTGGAATGTCCTAGGCTCCATATTGCAGTTATTTTTGTTTCTGGTATCTGACACCATTGCTGTTGAAGTAGTTGATGCAAAGTTCCCCCTATCAGTGCCTTTGTGATCCAGTATAAGGCACAGAGGCAGGGACGTCAGGGATGTGAGTTACTCACACTCCATGGTGAGCAACTGCAATCAGTAATATCTGTTTACAGCAAGAAACTATTGGATGAATGCTGGAACAGCTTCCATTTGTTTTCCTTTGCTGCAGACAGGCTGGGTGCATCAGAAACCCTAGAGCATACAGATAGTGAGTGCTGAGCACATCGGAGGAAACAGAGGCAAATTTTCTTTTTGGGGAATAGGAGAAATTAGGTTCAGCTCTTCTCCTTGACTCAGATTGTGGAGGAGAAATTAATTTCTGATGGAGGTGTTTATAATGAACATCCACATTTTTGTGTGTCCTGAGTATATCCAAACAATGTATTTAAAATTCAGCTGTAATGTTTTCAGTTTTTGTCATCTTACAATTGGGAGCACTGACATCAGAATTCAAGCAGTATATATTTAAATGCTGCTCAACCCTGTGAGAGGTATTTTTGCAGTAATACTTGAGTTACATGGATTTAATTATTCTCCTGGAGAATTGTTTTTAAAATTAAATAGTGTCTGTGCCTAGCCAAAAAGAAAAAAAAAATTGCTAAATAAGTACACATTTATTCCATGTGGTTACTGCCTTTGCTGCATATCTGTCAAATAAATAAATACACAAACAATTTACTGAGTTAAGAAGGGTTATCCCTAAATAAGGAAAATGATTGTTAGAGTGTTATTTCCAACCAGATTATTATTATGCATTTATTCTTAACTGCCCTCTGTTGTAGGTTTCATTATGCTGCCAGCTAGAAATGACAGCCTGACAGCTCTGTTGTTTCTCTGGGTCAGTTTTATCTCACTTGCTGAATACTCAAACCTCATTAACTTGTTGCCAGGCCTCCAGAACTGCATGGATTGATGTCTGCAAATATAACCCATTTAGTAACAAGTAGTTTTAGATTAATTTTATTTTTCTGATGGCTTTAAGGGGAGTGAAACCATATCTGAACTCTGGAAAAAGGGGCTGTTGGTCGGGGTACTTCAGTGAGTACATACATGAGTAATATTGGAGTACTTTTTCACATATAACAGATTTTTGTTCTGCTAAGGGAACTGAAGATATTTTAAAGACACTCAAATCTGGTCTATTCCATTTTTTTGGATTATCAGAACCTCTTCTGTTACTGAACCAGCCTCACATATGCATCAGTAAAAAGAATCCAAGCTGGCAACAAGTGTTCTGCAGCTGAGTGAGTACGTGTGCCCAAATAAGTCTGTGTTTATGCTCAAGGGGATCCTGATTATTATTCTGCACTCTTTTGCAACTGCTCCTAAAAGTCAAGTCAGAGTTAAAATTTTATCTAGCAATCAAAAGTAATTGAAATTGAAAATGTATCCATGGCTGGCAAAGGAGGAATGTGGCTGTGCCTTGTGTGCCTTACTACATCAACAGAAGGAAGAAGTGACAAACCTCCAGGAAAAGCTCTAAGGTGAGGCATCTCAAGAGATTTAGCAAGAATAACCACACAGCACAACATAATTACTGAGGTGGCTCCTTCCCTTTCTCCATGGATGTGTTTATCTCTCCACTGTCTATTGCACAGCATATAAAGCAGCAAACACTGAAGACACCTTCCCTTTGAATCTTATCTGCAATTAAGGCTATTACTTAAAAAGAAAGTAAGTTTTGACTTTGAGGCTAAGCATTTCTTAAATTTTAGTTGCCAGTTTGAATATAATATAATTTGACGATCTGCAAAATTAGTAGGTGTTGTTCTCCATTAGCATCATATTGCCTAGTGAAAGCAGGACCATGAATGACACTATAACTAGCCAGCATGAGAAGATTTCTTTTGGTTCATTTAATATATAGAAAATATATTAATTAAAAAAAAAAAAGATCTTTATACTGAAACTTTTTAAACTTGTGTTTCAGCCATTTTAATAAGTATGGACTAGGAGTCTTTTCCCTGAGTCACAAAAACTACAAGAAGAATGACAGATTTATTTTATTTAATTTATTTAATTTATTTAATTTGTTTAGTTTATTCTAATTAGGAAGAAATTGTGGGAAGGTGGGAGCTATGTGTGTGTCCTTACCTGCAGTTTCTTTCCCAGTCAGGATTGAGGCATCCTGGCAGGAAGTAAAAGAAAGCTCCAACGTTTTACTGCTGAACTGTGCATGTCAGTGGCTGTGAGCAGCACATCAGCTGTCAAAGCTGTAAATCCAGCACTCCTCAAGTTGTAAAGGGAGCAACCACATATTCACATTTTGTTTCCAAGGTGATGGATGCAGAAAGAATCAAAGCCTTCCACTAAGCAAATCGAGGTATTCTTGTGCCAGCCTACGTAAGTGGTTTAGGTAAGTAACCCTAAACCTTTTCATGACATTCAGAAAAATTCTGTAAGGGGTAAGTCTGTAGTCTCAGAAATTCAGGTTTCTGCTCTGCTTGAGCTCTACAAGTTAAAATCACTGAGGGTAGCATAGATACTGCACTAAAGCAGAAATCACAGTGCTGAGCAGCCCTGACTGCCCCAGGCTGCTTGATGCACGTACAGCAGCACAGACTTGTTTTCTGTTTTCCATTATCTTTTGACCTTCTGAATGAAATGGAGTTTTGACAGTGAGAAATCTTTATCTTTGACCTAATCCTGCTTCATAACATTAAAGTAGAGTTAGCATCAAACAGTGTAAACACAGAAGGGTCAGAGCTTCCCAGCTTAGTCTATGTCTGATTACAGTTTCATCATTCCTGGTTGCAATAGCTACTTCTGCATTTGTGTAGGTGTTTGGCTCAATAAATAGCATTTCTGTCTGGTAGAAAGAGTCTTCAATGTTCTGTAAAAATTGTAAACATAACTTTACAGGTGACTCATAAACATTCTTAATCCCGTCAAGCACACATGGATACTGTAGCACAGACTCTTTGAAATGATGATTTTCAGATATGACTGCCTAATATTAAGCAATTAAGGGTCATATTTTTCAGGTGAGGTGAATATCTGCAGCTTCTGCTGAACAGCAAAATGTCTGATTTGACTGGAACTATCCAGGAAAACCGCCTCATTTCCTCAGGACTGCATGAATTTTCAGAGTACTTCTTATGCCATGCAGGCAGAGCTGCCAGCTTTCTTATAAAAACAAATCTGCCAGTAGGATTTTAATTAGGTACACAAATATATATTTTTCTTAATACCCATTTTGTAAATATGTCCCAAGAATAAAGGTTGAAACACTTTGATAAATATATATAATAAAAGGCATAGACAGAGCAGGACACAAAGACATATGGCAATATGGACAAAGAAGCTTTCTGGACCACAGAAATAAATGGCATGTGTAGTTTGAACACCTGAGTAGGGACAGTTTAGATGAAGAAGAAAGATAGGCAAATTAAAACCTTAAAATCACTGAAAATTGGTATGGACCTCCCAGGCAAGATTTAAAAAGGAAAGAAAGATAAGGAAAGCCTATGAAAAGGATAGATCATTAATCATTGGAAATTCAATTAGTTTATATTGACTGGCTGGAAATTATGGACTTGATAAGGGGTACCTCTTCCTGGAGGACAGGACTCCATTCTGAAAGATTTTGCAGGCTACTCAGTAAAAGCACAAGGCTATTTTGTTCTTGCTCCTCATATTGCTGGAAAACAAGACAAGGATGATAAATAAGATAAAAGTTGAGAGTTAGCTAGAATCTAGTGATCTCAATGTCATCAGAACTTCAAATGCCCTTGAGGGTATAAATATGAAAGACAATATCTCAAAATCACTGGACTTTAAAATATAAATAAATAAAAATAGAGAGTGAATGCATGTGGAATGAGTTGAGGAAAAAACAAAGTTGATTAAAATCAATTTGGGGTTTGGGAATTTAGTGTAAAAAAGTATCTAGATAGCACAGAAGCATCCCTGGGAGCTGGCCCTCAAGAGACCTTGTTTAATGAGAAATGGCTGGATTTTTTATTCTCCTGGATGGTGTAGTTTGGAAATAAATTTTGTAACGATAATTCTCTTGGGAAATATACCAGTCAAACAATTATTTCTCATGAAAGCCTTGTCTGTTGCTTCAGGAGACATTGTTTACTTACACTGATTCTTTAAATGAGACATTGCAGTGTGAAGTGGAGAGATTACAATAAAGAATGATACTTCTAGAGAAACAGGGGAAAAATGGTGCATTCACTGAAAATGTTAATGACTTTGCAGATCTCCCTGTTAGAATAGGATTAATTTTGTCCTCCCAGAAATAAACTCATCTTGAGCCATGTAAAATCAGCAGGTTGAGAAGAGTAAAGCAGTAAGGCATGCATATCATACTGAAGTAAAGAGGGGGTTCTCTTAAAATAAAATGATTTCATAGGACAGGGAAGGCTGATGTTTGTCAGGGCTTGTCTAGATTAAAAGCAGTATTTGCTGTGATTTTTTTTTCTTTAGCTTTGTCTCTGTGGTCTTCAGTGATCTTAGTAAGAGACATTGCTTAGGGAATGGGCAATCTGCCAGACTGCAGGTAGTGGAGTCAAAATTTTCTTTTTTCTCTCAGAACTACAAAGCAGCCTTATTATGCAGAGATATCCTGTGTTCCATCTTTTAAGACAATACTTCCTAGTGTTCTGATCTGTGTGTAACCAATAGCTCAGTGGTTAAAACACTTTCATGGAAAATTCTGCTCTATTTCAGTAGTGATGATAGAAATTAGGGCCTCTTGTTCTGAGTGAATGAACACTTGTATTGCTGGGCTATTCATTAGAAATACCAAGGATTTATTTCCAGAAATTCAAGAAATTCTGTAGAAGCGGCTTTTTCCTCCTTGCAAAGTGTTTGAAGTGAAAAAAATTTTAAAGTAATATGAGTATTTTCTGTAACATGTATTTTTTCTGTTAATAGCTTATGTTTATGTAGGGGGATATAATATAAGGTTGTATAGAAAGTAATCTTACCCCTTAAGGAGTTGCAGCTGAGCTAATTACTAAAGATTAGGAGCAGGCCTGATGTTAACAGGCCACACCTGTAGCCAATAAGAGCAGTGGTATAAAAGAGTGGATTGGTGGGAGCTGGAGTCAGTTGGCTGCTGCGAGGACCAGGGACAGTCAGTGCTTAGAGGAGCTGCCTGTGAGAAACATTGAAGAGGTATGAAACTCTGGTGATATGGAATCCTTACACTATAATGATAATAGAACTCTTGGTATATAAGAACAAAAGGTGACCCTGTTTTGGGACTAAACTATATTGCCCTGTGGATTCGGGGAAACAGGATTTGAGTACTAAACTATTGGCAAAATATATCAATTACAGCTATTGGTGTTTGTTAAATATGAGTGTAAAAGACTTTGAAGATAAGTGCTTTGTAAACTGGGAAAAGCTATAGAACTGAACTAACACTTAGAAATATATATATATATATCTGTACTATAATATGCTGTTTGAACACTTGTATAACTCTTAGTTCTATGTGAAATGTATAAATGTGTCATAATGTTAATTGATCTGAATATGTACTTCTAGAAATGCTGCAACTCTGTAATTAAGAGAAAAAGGGGGAATTGTAGGGGGATACAATATAAGGTAGTATAGAAAGTAATCTTACCCTTTAAGGAGTTGCAGCTGAACCAATTACTAAAGATCAGGAGCAGGTGTGATGTTAACAGGCCACACCTGTAGCCAATAAGAGCAGTGGCATAAAAGAGTGGATTGGTGGGAGCTGGAGCCACACCTGTAGCCAATAAGAGCAGTGCTATAAAAGAGTGGATTGGTGGGATCTGGAGTCAGTTGGCTGCTGCAAGGACCAGGAGCAGTCAGTGCTTAGAGGAGCTGCCTGTGAGAAACATGGAGGAGTTACAAAGCCCTGAGGATATGGAACCCGTGCACTATAACGATAATAGAACTCTTGATATATAAGACAACATGTTTAGGGAACAATACATGGCATTTTATTAAAATCAATTGTCCTGACATCTATGCATACACATCCCCCTTCTTTATACCAAGAGTAGACTTGGGGGTGGGTGTACTTTGGTTTGGGGTTTTTATTTAAGTGTTGAATAGAAGAAACAATTAATCCTCTAAATCTTATAGGCTGCCAAGACACTGATCTGGAGAGGTTTCATCTGTGACTTTATAGTCCAAATATTTAAAGCACGTTCTTTGCATTTAAGACATATAATTTTTATTTAGCTAGATGGTTTCCCAGTAACAATAGAGTGTAATTGTTGCTTTCATAAACCAAAAGCTTCCTGCTGTGAGCCATTTTCCTTTTTCAGAATGCTGCCTGGAACTTTGGCCTCAGCCTACAGTGACATCTGAGGAGTTTCACATTTAAAATTACATCAGCTTCCTGTTCAGTGTTTGGCAGGACATAATTGCACAAATATCTCAAGATGTATGTTTTTGCCGCTTTAAGAAGTTTGATAAGGCAATTCTAAATGAGAGGAGGAGCAGTTCAGGTATAGGGCTCAGGGAACAAACAGTTAATCATATTTCCTGAAGGTAACCTGATGCTTAAAGAGACATAAATTACAGTTAGACACTGACAAAATAACTGAGATATTCCCCATAACAGGACATTTTAGTTGACAATTCACAAATTGTGGACAACACTTAAAATCTTTTTTCTGGGGCTTGTAGTGTAAAATCTGTAAAGCTTCTTGGATTTTCCAATCTTGATGCTGAAGTACTTGGTAGAAAAAAAAAATATGTAGTTTTCAGTGTTTAAGTCTGCAAACACAGGGAGGGAGGGATGGAGGAAGGAAGGAAATGGTTCTATCCAGGAAATGTTTCACTGGTTTTGGTTAATATAATGAAAATTTGATGACCATTTATCAGATCAAATTAATTTTGTAAATTAACCTGTGGCACTACAGAATGTGGATTTTCTTAATTATGGCAATGTGATTTCCATTACCATTCCATTATTATACCATCCTATTTATGACTTTATGGTAATAATTGCAGGGCATAATTTTCGCTGATATTATCACACCCCAAAGTGCTCATTTTGCTGCACATTATTTCATGGAAGCTGTTAGGTGCTAAGGTATACTTATAAGTTTAGGAACGTTTCAAAGAGAGATGAAAAATTAAGGATGTCTAGAGATTATTAATTGGTAGTGTCTAGATGCAATGGTGATTGACTTCTCACATTATAATGGTGAACTTTGGTGTAAGATATGATAGTGTTAATGTTTCCCACTGTTTGTCATGGAAAATTAAGTATTTAATTTGGCTAAACTAATTCAGTTCATTTTCAAAGATTAACTCCTCAGTAAAACCTTCTTGAGTGCCTTCAGTTTTCTCTTTCAGAGCTTGAACACAAGTCCATGCAATTTTCCCCAGCCAGGGCACACCCGCACAGGTGAATGAAATTCTTTGCAGTTGTACTGGAGAGCGAATACTGGAAACAGCAGAAAATAAAAACTGCTAAGTAGCATTGTGCTGGTGCAGCACTGTGGTGTGTGCACAAATTATGGTTTCTTGGGAGGGTAAGAAAGAGTTTGATGTCTTTTGGTTTAGCCCAAGTGACTGTGACCATCAAACAAGGATGCCACAGAGCTTTAGCTGCTGCAGTATCAGCCAGTGCTTTGCAGATTTGTTCAAGTTCTGGCTTTTCTGATTTGAAGAGATTCCATGTTTTACTCACTTCACCTCAGTACTGCTCATGCTTTTGCACTCCTTAGAAGCCACTGAAACCTCCTCAATTATTTTGAATTATTTTGCTGTGAGGTGTCCCAGGTTCACAAAATGTTGACTGCAACAGTTTAAAAGGCCAAAACTGTTGTCACATGAAGACCCACTATGAGTGCTTGTTGTAAAGGAACATTATGGCTTCTCAAAACCTCACACAGAAGCAGCAAGGACTACCTTTTTAACTGTGGGCAAGGCATAGTAATTTTGAGACCCAAATAAATTTGAGCAAGTAGCCCCTGGCACCAGAGGAATGCCAGTCTTTTTTTCTTTTTTTGCAGTGGGCAATTAAAATGCATGAGTCTAGAATCCTCTCTGGGTTTGTGAGATAAAACACCATGAAGTTGATTGGACTGCTTTTACCTTGCAAAGTGGAGCTTCCCTTTGATACTGAGGAAAGTCCTAACTCTGTTTGATTATAAGGTCCTGCACAAATCCTCAAGGGAGGTAAGCAGAGGTCCCTGCACGTTGTGCCTGTCATAATTTTCTTATAACAGCTCTATTATGGATAAATCCCTGGAATTCAGCTGTAAAGCTCAGCAGGTCCCCTTCTGATCTCCTTCACATTTGGATAATTAACTGAGCTGTTTGAACAACAGAAACTTTATAATGTTCAGCAGTGGGAGTCTAGCAGCTGATCAGCTTTACCTTCATCAGCACTTGTCATTTTAACACTTGAAGGGTAATGTTTCAGGATGAATATAATCTTCAGCAGGAAAAGAAAAGATTTTAAATGTACAGGAAAATAAGGGCTTCAATAAATTTGTTATGCAGACTCTAATGCTCCTTCTGTTGCATTGCTCATGTACTCTGTGCTGCTGCCTTAAGAAGGATTTAGTCAACCTTGTATCTCCACAAAACAGGCATTGCTTCATTGCAATGGAAAAACAAGTGAAGAATCCTCACAAGAGCATCCCTGACATCCTGAGAAATGGCATGCAGGAAACCTTTGTGCTGATCACAGCAGTCGTACCCAGACAAAACTTAATTTGTTTAGAAACAGTAAAATTAAATAGCTTCCTATTTTTTCTTCAATTCTTTTAATAGTTAAAAATTACCTAAGTACCAAGCTTCTCTGCGTAGCTCAAGCAAGCAAAGTTGTTGGTTTCTACTGAAATTCAGGTCTATAGGACACTGAAATGGGATCCTAATTGACATTTATTTATTTCCAGCTGCCACAAAGACCCTTTGTAATTAAGAGTGGTTTGTAAATCATGGTGCATTACTTACAAGCCTACTGTTGCAGTAGGAAATTAATAATTATAGTGAGATGTTCTTTTGAGACAGCCAAACGTAACTGGAATAAGAAATATGTTTTAAAATATAGCAAAAGCAACATAGGCACAGTGGTTAGAAGTATCCAGATTTATTGAAGCAATTTAATTTAAATTTAATGACCTACAGTTCAACTACCAAAATAATCCTCAAAGGTTTATTCATTATTCTTAAGTTTCTGGATGCATAGAGTCCTAAAGAACATAAATATAACCTGACAGCATACTGTAAGTTTAAAGAAAGAAAATTCTCTGCACTGAGATAAATCGTTATCTCCTGGTTAAAGCCATTTCCATGGGTGAGTTTGTAAGAAGAGGCATTGATTCCCACGAGATTCACAGAGGTGGGGTTACAATGCACTAGGTTAGGTCAGGTTGGTGTTTGCCTTCTGAAGAGAATTGTTCAGCATTTGCTTCCTTCCCCCCTGTGACCCCCACAGCTCGGGTAAGAGCAGGCACAACAAACGCTGGGTTGTGTCAGAGTGGCTGATAGCAGAGAGGCTGTTCTGAGCCATTCTTAGCACAAAATAGGCTGCTTTCTGTGAGATAAGTAGAATGCCTTTTCAGTTAAAGAGGTGCCAGTTTCTCCAGGTCTTTATTTTCCTCTGAGATGTCAACTTATTCTTCAACAATACAAGCAATGTCTAGGCTTGTTAGCATAGCCTCTCATGATAATATTTCTTTATTCTAACAGAGTGAAAGAGTATCTAGTATAGTTAGTCACGCTACAGCCAGGTTAACTTAAATATTTCATTAAGACAGAGGCCATTAAACTGTACCTGCAGTTAGATAAAGCAAAACTCAGTGTTAAGCATATCAGGATTCTCTCTGACACCTTTCTCATATTGCTCTGCATAATTTTTTGTAATACTTAAGGAATATCTCTCATCTCTTTCTTATGAGTGCCTTGTGTTAGAATTGTCTCTGCAATGCTCAACTCAAAAAAAAATTGATATACTGAAAGGCTTTAATCACCTATTAGAGCTCAGATAAGCCAATATTAAAACACATTTATGCATGAACAACTAATAACTAATAACTGAAAGAAATTACATGCAACTTGAGAAACCGTTTCTAAATTGTTACTCATTAAAATAAATTATGGTATAATATCCCATTAACAATGCTAGAAATAGAATATAGCAGCAGTTGTGCTGTCAATTTATCTTTCATTCCAGCTTTTTATGGCAGCTATGTTTTGAAAATTATTTGTCCTGATCAGATGGTGTTATATTTTACCAGCTAATGGCTACACCTCCTTGCAAGCATATCCTTAGAGAGGCATTGGGTTAAACATTAAAACTTACACTTATTAGAGCTAATTGAATGTTATTGTAGTGAACATAAGGAGCTGTTGCTGTGGTTCAAACAATCTGCAAATCTATAGATCCAGTTGCATTGCTATCTAAAGCTTTTTTTCTTGTAGGCCATACAGGACTTTTTTAGAGAGCTGATGTGGAAAAATGAACTGAACACAGACATAAGATAAACAGCAGATATTTGTTATTATTGTGGTGAAGGTTCAGCTTATTCAGGGAATGTGGCTTTTGAATCAGCTGTGGGCAATCTTGGTACCGTGCATCTTCAGCTGGGTGCCTCACCTGGATTTAGGGACACCTGGACCCAAAGGAGGAGAGCAAACCACCAAATTGGGAGCACACTGATCATCTGCTTGTTCCCAAATATTATGAGTCCTTCAGGATCAGGGCCCGATTGATGTGAAGCTTTTGCTTGAATTCACTAACTCATAAGGACTCAAATATAAAACAAGTTTGGGTTTTCTTGCAATCCAATCACAATTTACCACTTCTTTCTTTCTTTGTTGTTAAACCAGTGTCTCAGGTGCCAACACAACAAGCAGACAGGAAAAAGGATTTTTAATTTTAATCTGAAATTAAAATGAATTATTTCAATTATCTCTATTTCAATACTATTATTCTAACTTTATTTCATATTTCTCGTGGTTTAATTCTTAGTTTAGTTAATTCCACTGTCTCAAGCTGTTTCTGTAAAGGATAACTACAGCTTAAATTGTGGAGAGGACTACTCTATACAGTGGAATCAGAGAATTTTCTGAAGTGACATCAGACTGAGCTGACAGAAAATATGACTGAAAATCTTCCAATGTTTATAGCTAAGCTTCTCCTTTATTAGACTTATTTCTGTTTATTAGGGAGCATTTGGCACCTACAGGAATGGCTACAGATTTGTTCTCCTGGGTTTCCCAAGCAGCTGCTCGATGAGTGGAGCTGGGGATGTTGAAAGAAGCTTGCTGTCCTCTGCTCCTCCTTTTGCCATGATCTCTGCCTATTATAGGCATGATTGCACTACTGACTCTGCCCTGCAAAGCCTTGACTTTGGGGGCTAATAAATGTTTTCCTGTTTTCACCCCGGCTTTAAATATTTGTCTCTGTTCGCCTGTGAAAAAGTGCCTGCCCTTCAGGAGTGTGTGGCATACAAATAATTAGTGCTTGTCAAGGGAGGGAAAAGGAGCAAGGTGAGAAATGCAGTGCACATCTAAAATGAAATTGGGAGTCAGAGACATTTGGATAAAAACCCATAAATGTAAAAGCTGCAAAAAAATTTCCATTTTCAGTGACATTATAAACTAGAATCTGCCTTGTGTTTCTGCTTTTTTTGGAGGAGGCTGTACTATTCAACTGTACAAGTAAATTTTTTAGGTTGCACTTCAGAGACTTAATGCTGTAGAATATCTATCTCTTTGCTTCACTTATTGTTTCTCTGAGGGGTTGCTACAAAAGGCAGCAGAAACCCTTTATACCAGAAGCTCTCTGTCATATAAGTTATCTCCTTCCGTCCATAGTACTGCTTTACAGGCTGAAATAAAAAGTAGATAAAAAGAGTTGGTACCATTAGATGAACCCTCTCAATCTCTTTTTTTCCTGGGGAAAAGGAACTGAGGGAAGAAGGTCATTGTTGTTTATTTTAGAAGTTATTAAACCTTTGTTTTATTTGTGTTCAGTAGATTACTGAGACTTAAAAGTTTGGAAGCCTGGAAAGAAAAGGAGGGGCCTGGAAAAATACAGGCAAGAAAGAGAGAAGAAATGAAGTGAAATAAAGAGGAATACACTAAGAAGGTAAGGTAAAAAAAATGTCATTAGTGTATCTCTGTCAGTGTGAATTATTAAAAGCCTTCTGTCTCTTCTCAGAATTATTCCCAAACTTTCTGTTACATGAATACATTCAACCACTGAAATTTATGAATTATCATAGTGAAGAATTAAGGCTGATCTCCAGCTGCAGCATTCCTGATGTCAAAGCTACGTGGTTTGCTCTTTAGTTCCACTACATCTTTTCCATTTTTTGCACAAATTTGTTATGTTGTGTAGTGCATTGCATAAGACAGAGATGACAGGATTGTTAAGGTTCATCCTCCTGAGTTCCATTATTATACATGCACAATTCTTTTTTATCCATTATTATAGTGCTTTCTTTTCCTTAAAGGAGGCTCAAAGTGATTGAGGCTGGAACTGTGATGTTTCCAATAATTTTAGATATCTGACCTGAGACAAACAGGATCTGAATTTTTAGGCATTCCATGTCCCGCTAATGAGCTTTCAGCTACATCTGGTTTTCTGGGCAGGTAGGACTCTTGTCTTTTCTGTTGGAGGTACAGACTGCATTTCTTTGTGTACAAAATGCAATATAGCAGCCTCCTTCTACATCTGATCATGGTCCACCTGCTGAGCCATTCGAGTTCCCAATTCAAAAGCCAGCCCTTCACCCTGTGATCCATGGGAAAGCATAGCTTTGGCTCCATATTTCCTCCCTGATGCTTGTCCGAGCAGTCAGAAATAAGCTACTGTACATAAGGCTGTGGAGGAATCCTCCCTTTTTAATCTCCTTTCATGAGAAGTTCTCTGCTTCTCCAAGGAGGGAAGTGGTTGATGTCAGGTCTTCAGATCTAAACAGCTGCCTACCAAGCCTGGCACTCACTGTTTTAGCTAAGTCAGTATTTTGGCTTTCATGTGTTCAGGATACAAGTGTTTTTGACTTAGTTCTAGCTATTGGCCTTTAGATCTTTAGAAAACCAGACTTCAAACCTCTGAAGCAGAGTAATGTAAAAGGAGACATTTGAAGTAGCCACTAGAGGAAAAGTGTGATTTAAATTAATTCCCCGAACCAAAGAATAACTGTACAACAGAGAGAAGGAATTTCACACATTCACACACACATATTCTTCATTATTGCTATCTAACCAGAAGTGAATTCTTTCCCTTTCTTGATAACCAAGCTAAAAATACTGTCCCAACACCATATTCCTCTAACTCATCACACTCCTGTGTCCTATTTCTTCATGTGCTCCATTCAGGTCAGAGATGAAAAAAAAACCTGTTTTTCATTGCCCTGACAAGCTGTCATTCAGTTCCTGGGGTGAATGGTAGCATGATGCCAGCTTAACAGATAAGGAGTTGTTTACATTTCTAGTAATTTTAATTGAATGTGTTAAATTAATAGACACATTCCAAGACAAATAAAACCTAGATTCCAATCCAGAACAAAAAGCATTTCAAAGTCACTTGGTATCCATACCCAGATTTAACTGCTGCAGAAATGAGACTGAAGAGGTATCTGCAACCTTATCTTTGACCCTGTGTCTATGCAGCCTCTACAGCACTAAAGAAAGCATTCAAAATACCATTTTTACAGCTAGAATTTGCTTTTTTAGACATTAAGCTGCAAGCAGCATTTTGTAGAGCAGCTAAAAGGCCACCTCAGCATACAGCATTCCTTGCTTTTGCAGCCCTTGGGTTTAAAGGGAAGAAAATGTTTGACCTCTTCTTTACAATTTTTTTTGCTGCTAGAGAAACATTCCATGGCTGTTAGATATTTGGCATTGGTTTAGTTGGAAAACCAGCTTGGATAAAGTGAAATGCTGGCTTTTCCTTTCTTTTTAACATATTCTTATGGCATATTTACTGTATAACCAGTGGATACTTTGCCAAGTTAGGATTAGGATTGAAAAAATAAGGTTCTGTGCAACCAAAGACCAAGAGGTTATTAAAGTAAGAACTTGGCTAGTACCTCTCCAGGGACCTGCAAAGTATTACTGAGCTATAGATAATGCAGAAAGGATAAGAATCCTTATGGAAAACATCAAGGTCATTTGGTTGGGGCAGTAGAAATATCAAAAGTACAGTACAATATAACTCAAATTCTACTGCTGGTATAAATTAGTATTCAAACAAATCTAAATTGTATTTTCTGTAAATTCACTTTCTGTCCATCCAAAAAAAAAAAGCCAAAAACTCAAAAAAAACCCCAAACAAATAAACCCAAAACAAAAAAACCCACCCCAAAATAAAAATTATAAAAACCAAAAAACCACCAAAAAATTCCAACCTCACGGCATGGTTTTGGTATTATGCTGGTGCCACTTTTTCACATCTCCTTTGCAATTGGAGCTGGAAGAGCAGAGGTTGTAATTTCACACTGTTGCTGTCTGCAGACATTTCCCCTTTAATTATGGAGAAATTCTGGTTGTTAGAATACACTGAGCTCACATTAGCAGCCCTTCTTTTGGAAGGTTCTGCAATATTCCACGGAAGATTATTTCCACAGGAGTGGATCTTTCTTCCCCTTCTGCTGCATGTTCTTTTTCTGTGGGTGCTCTTCCACACACAAATCTCCCTGCTGCTGCTTAACAGTGACTGTTTCCAAAATAACACCTGTTTTTTTGTTGTTTTTTTTTTTTTTCTTTAAATGATATGTTAATGGAAAGGTAAGCACACAAAAAAAAGAAAGAATCCCCTCGAATCTTACTGCAATAGCCTCTAAGTGCTTTTATATTTCAATACTGGAAAACAAATGTTAATATTACAGTAACCTGAGTTTAACCTCAGAACGCTGCTGTAAGGGGCAAATATATCATTATCTCCCTTTGCCAGTGGTAGCCTGAAGCAGAGAGAGATTTTTGTGTGTCTGGCCCAAGGTCATGTGGAAATGCTTTAGCAGAAATATAATTAGATGCAAGATCTTCTGAGTTCTAGTCTAATATTTAATAGCTGTTGTCCTTTCTGTGCTCTTAATGGTAATGGGAGGCATTTATACTTACCTAGGAGAACACTAGCCTGAAGAAATGGTTCTTTTCCAAGAATGGCAGACAAGGATTTTTGTACTGTCTGTGATGGCTTTTCTCGACCTCAGCACACAGTTAGCGAGATTTTTCTGGCCTAAACTCAGTAATAAAAAAATCCAAGGGGTTGCAAAGTGCAATTCAGCAGGGCCTCTGCAGTTAGCATTGTGAGGTTCCAGCTTGCTGTTGCTTCAGTGTTGTAAGTGACGTATATTCTGTTTAGAAATAGAGAGGAATTTTTTTTTTCCTGCTGTTTTTGGCTGCTGGTCTTTTATCAGTCCATTTTAAGGATAAGAAGTCAAGCAGGTTACTGGGGGTGTATGCAGCAACAATGTGTGTGATACTTTCTGCAGTCAGCTAATTTCTTCAGGGCCACAAAAGGTAAAATGCCCCCTTGCTCTTCTGAAAGCTAACAGAGAGGAGAAGCACAATTATTCATTGTCAGAAAGATGTGGCAATAGATGAAATCAGAAAAGGAGACTTGTTCATTCTTTTGCTGTTGTTTTCTCTTGTCAATATTATTTGTTTGTCTGTTTTCTGTAGCAATGCTTCCAAGGCCTCTGTCCTGCCACAACTGGCAGAGCCCAGGGGGACACTTCACCCATGTATTGCATTTATTCTACCATAGGTGCTCACCTCCACGTGGTCCCACTATGGACTGAACTACAACTTTCAAAGGTCAAATATGTGTTTTTAGTATTTATCCTTCTGATTCCTGTATCCTTCATTAAAATGAGTTTTATGTACCAAAGATATACATGCAGGGATGTCACTGAAGGATTCAGATCTTCAATTAAGATTTTATGGGAAAAATAAGATCAGTCCTAAAGGGGCAAAATACTTCTTTGAAGCCTCACTAAGTTGCTTAGAAAAAAAACCCCAAACAGCTCTGAAGTCTCTGTATATCACAGTAATATCTGTATTGCAAAAGATTGCCAGTTACATGGAAATTAGGTTTTTGTTCAAACACAGCAAGTGATGCAGTTCCACTAGTGATGCTGAGCATGGAAACATCTGTATAAGATCTTTCTGAGATGTGAGGCAGTATTAAATGCTGGGTTTTTTGTTTATTTTTTAATTTTTCCATTGTTCCAGATCCACATTATTGAACTTAAGTTCACTGCTATTCCAAAATGTCTCTCTTCATGAAATTCAGCAATGGTGACAAAGACAGGACCAAGCTCCTTACATAAGACATGTTACAAACCAAATACAGGTTGCTATAACCTACTTTCTAATAAAAGTCCACAGGAAAAAAAGGTGAATGACACAATTTATTTGTCCTTGCTGAATCCAGAAAAGACATAATTCTTTAGTAATGTCACCCAATAGATGGCAGCAGCATCTTTATAATGAAATACTCTTTTAGCAAGTACAGAGACATTCGGGAAGAATTTCAGCTTCTGCCTGCCAATTGACAAAAGAAATATGGTACTTTTTCTCTTAAGAAGTAGCATTATAGGAAAACATGGCAAAGTGTATTTTTTCTAATGGACTTTTGTCAGTTCTACTTAATGCAACCCAAATTTCATTCACTGGAAGTGCTGCTATTCACACTAATCAAGAAGACAGAGTACAGGTTGAATGGTTCCAAATAGTCATTGATTCCTGACTGCAAAATACCTTGTTTCTCTTTATTGAACAAAAGCTGCAAGAGGAAATCTCCATCCCATTATGAGAAATACAGGAATATGTCTGCACACAGTGCATGTGAATATACATGGGTGTGCACACACACAAGCAGGCAGTCTTCAAGCTGTCAATTGACAGAAAAAAGAAAACAAAAAACTTGTAGGACAAAACATTTTTAAACATGCTGTTGTTCCATAGCTATTATTTAAGAAAGAAAGATGAATGCATCTGTATATGGAAGCTAGGAAAGATGAATCTGCATAGGCAAAGATGAACACTGAAAACATGGACATGTCAAGATCAAATACAATTCAATTCACAAATAATTCATATATTTGACAACAATTGTTGCCTAATTTAGTGAAAAACTGAAAGTCAGTTGACTGATTTTCACATTTTGTTTTAAGAAAATACTTGAAACTCATTGATCATTCTGTATGCCAGCACTGTTATATTCAGAGCAAAAAAGGTTCCTGGTTGGGAAGTACAAAAAAAAAAAGGTTGCTGAACACTTCCAGAATAATCTTCTCTTTCTCAGTTTGAAAATGTAATTAATTCATTAGATGCCTATTTACCAGATGTAAATATTATGGGTGCTTGTAATTCCTGATTCTGAAAATAACAGAATGTGGTCACCAGAATCACCTCACCACACACATAGTGTGTTATTATTTTCTCAGCAATAACAGGACATCTTGAGGTAGACTGTCATTAAAACAATCCTGTTTGCACTTCTGGAAAATACACTGTATATCTTTACGTGTTTCTTTATGGTTTTTAGAATGAATTGACGTTTTTTAAAGACAGTAAAATAAATGAAACTGTAATTTGAAAAGAAAATTATATAACTCCCTCCCTATCAGAAGAGCAAAGCCTTCTGTCCAGCATATCCTGTGACCTTTTATGTCCTTCCCCCACTAAAATACCTTGACTTTGAACAGGGCACTTTGCATTAAGCAGAGGAACCCCTATGCACCCATAATTACAGGCAGTTGTTAAATTTTATAAGCAGTGCATGATTTTGGAATAATTAAAACCGTGAAATCCATTCTGCAATACTGTTCTTATTTGAAAGAGGAATTTTAAAATTAGGATAATTAAGGTGAAAATCTCATAACCTCCTCTCTTCTTGACAAGCTAAATCACATAAAGTAAGAGCTGGCTGAATTCTCTGTTCTTTTGAAATGCTCTCTAAAAAAATTGGTGAGCTCTAGTTCAGACTGATGCTTGATGCCTAATTAGTTGTGTGTGGAACTGCTGTGCAATGATTGTAGCAACATGTAAACTAATAGCTGTTATTTGTTATATTTTTACCTTTGGAATATAAGCATAGGAAATGGAAAGGGCAATTGGAAGGAAGATGAAATTAGGATTTGTGAAATTTTACAAATACATGGTAGGGAACCTAATGATCATCCATTTTCTGTGGCCCATCTTCTAGGAAAGCTGTGGTAAAATTACTGATAAGGAGTTGAAATGGTAGAGCAACAGAAGAGCTTTCATACAGGAGGAGACTACAGTTCTTTAATGAAGGAAAGGGCAGATTCATTTGGGGACTATTTGCAAGTGTCCTTGCCTGGTTGTATTGATTTTGGTACTGCAAATACCATTTTAGCTCCCCAAGAGCTCTTTAAATGAAAACAACACAGAAAGGTGTAAACACCCATTTTTTCTCAGTTCAAGATCTGTACCTTCCCTGATGAATCTTTTAGACATGATGTAGCATTCTATTTGTACAAAAAAGTGAGAGTAATTGCTTTGGTTGGCACCAATCCCACCAAATTTTGAGCACTTAATTGAAAATCCTAATTAGCAGTGTAGTTGTCCTGGGTTCTTGTATAAATCAATAGAGAGAAGCTTCTGGAGGGCAATTCAGGCCTTCCATTAACTCTGTCACTGCAGGACAAGCAGCCTTTCTCCACTAAGTCTTAATCATCTTTTTACTAACAAATGGCTGTGATGTTGCTTCACATTATAGGGGTGAGGTTCAAAGTTTTAAAAACCAGACTCTTAAAGTGGTTCATTTTTCATTTTCATGCCATAGCAGAATTTTTTATTCCCTCTGTCTCCCTTTTCTACCATTCTTTATATTGACCAGCTCTTAATGTTTGGGTGAATGTACAGGAATCAAATTTCTGATTCAGAACATGATTTCCAAGAAATGTTACAACATTGGTCCTTTAAAACATCTGAAGAAGTCCAGTCTTTTCTTGAAGATCTTTAAACAGTGGCATGAAAGGTAATGGATAGCTGCTCTCTGCCTTGAACTGAACTCTTTCATAACATTCCTTAAAGTAATTTTTATTTCTCCTTGATTTTCTATGAATTTTGTCATTCTGGGTTTTATATGCACGCTGAATTCTCTCTCCCATTCCCAAACACAACATCACTGCAGACAATGACCTGTGATGGATTAATTTGCTATTTTTGAGCAATTACTTTACTCATTTCTTATGTTCCCTACTTCAGATTGCCTGCAGGTATCAAAGCCTAGAGAGTCTTAGACCTGAAGACCAGAACTGCAGACAGACTCGACAAGATACTGACATCCATCTCAGCTCAATGTTCAGCTGGTGAGATCACAAATTTTCTGTTCCCTGCCTTTAGCACTGAAAAAAGTAGTGCTTTAGTTTTGATGTGAGGGTTTTGAATTGGTTGGACCAGGCTGGGCTTTCACTCTCAGGTCTAGCTCAGGTTGCTTGAAGTGGTACAGGCTTTTTTTTTTTTTTTTTTCCTCTTAACAAAAGCACCAGAACATTATTTTTAGGTGCCTAAAGGGTTGGCTGAGTCACAAACCAACCCATGTAATCAGCTTCAGAACTTAATAGCATTCAGGTGAACAGGGGTGCAGACTGCAGGATAAAGGAAAGTCAAATGCACATTACAGCTCCCTTCAGCTCTGCAATCAGACCTGTATTTATTATTTCTCAGGATGTCGTAGTCCAGCATTTATAAAAATTTAAATATTAATTTTGGAAGTCTTAATTATGGCAACCAGAATAGTTCTGCTCAGTCCCAAAAATAATATAGCAAGAAGCTATTAGCAATTTACCTGATTGAGGAACAGGTAGAGGTTTAATTGGAAATGGAAAATATAGTTTGTTTCTATTTGCATAGTAAGTAGGAAAGGAATTTGCTTATTTGGGGGAAGTTTTTACTTGTTTTTCATTATTGAAATAATAGGTTATCAACAAATTCACAGAAAGCAATGTTCAAAGGATGAAGAAAAACATATGATTTGCAGTGACAAATTCCACATTCTTGTCTATTTTGTTTATCTGTAAATATCAGATAAACAGATTTCAATATGTAAACAAAGTCTTTTTACAGTCATCCATTTTTTTCGTGCATGAAAATAACATAATGTACTGATTTGTTTATCAATGGAAATCTCATTGCAATCACATCCTGCACTGGCAAGTGAATACTTCTTAGCTTTCTATTTTTGTCTCAAACAGTGGTTGTGCAATGAATTTCCAGTGGGATTTCCTGTCTTCCCATGGCTGCTGTGGAGCTCTCCATACTGACTCTCAACAGCAACCCAGTTGAAATGCATTGCTTTTAATTTCACTGTTATTACTAACAGCAGCAGTCCAGAAGACCATGCTATCATAAATACTGGGGAAAAAAAAGTTCATTGAATATTATTGTTAGAATGGAAAGACTGAAGTTGTGATTTGATCAGACTGGGCCAGGTCCCCCAGGTCCTGCTGTGGAGACATCTCATTACAAGTAGATCAAACACAACAAGAATGTCTGCTTCTCATTTTATGTGAGTACTATGAAATTTAAATAATTTGTTTTACATCCCAGAGAAGAACACTTGTTGATTTTTAACTACACTGTTAATTCAGATATTTTCCCTCCTTCATGCCCTGCATTGAACTCAGTCATTTTCCTCTCATCTTTAAGGAGCACAGAACATGAGCTCTTGTTCTCTTTCTCTTTTCCTCTTTTTTTCCCCCACCACTCCTAGTTTTCAGTATTTGCCTTTCAGGATGTCATTCACAACCCAATGACCCTTTCTTTGAGTTGCCAGTTATTATTTGTCTGAGCTGGTGTGAGAACTGTTTCAATACTTCCCATTAGTCTTAATTTACCTTTGATTGATACAGGGGAACTGTTTAATGATAAAAAACCTGGTATCCATCTATCCAGTGTAGATAGTTGCAGTACAGTGAACACTGAGAAATACTGTAGAAACTGGTGTTCAGTGCTCTCTCAGAAAAGATGCATATTTATTTACCCATTTTGTCCAAAGAGAAACTCTGCTTGAAGGAAAATGGTTCTAATATTCTGAGAGAATTTTCTCTTCAAAAGATTCAATGCAGTGGGACTTGAGGGTAGGGAAAAGAAGACCAAGCAGATTAAATACTTTCTAGCTTGGCAATTTTGTTATTTTCCTGAGATTGGAATTCAAGTAGTAGTTCTGGGAGGTAATCACTTCCCACATTCTGCAACTCTTATTCTAGCAAGGTAGACTAGGACTTGCAGAATGTGAGAGAAAACAGGGAGTGGGGGACACTGGAAAATGGAAAACTGAGGTTCATTCTTCAAAATGAAATCAGCTTCTTTGTGTGCCAACAATAGACAGCTGGGCTTTTGCATTGCTTTTTTTCCATCACGGCCATAAATTTTCTTCTGGGCATGAGATTTTTGGTGGCTTTTGGTGGTTGAGTTTCTCCGTGAATGAACAATTTCTGATGAGAACATTTAACTGGAGAGTTTCTTACTGGCTGAAGACACTAGAGGGGGTTACTTCAGAGCTGTACAACATCATGCTCCTCCCTTAAAAAAAACCTGTGGTCAATTTTATTTATTTATTTTTCTGCAGCTGAATTAATCAGCAAAGATTCAGTGGAAATGGTGACAGTAAATTGCATAAGCTATGTGTTGCCCCAAGCCTGGTCTAAATTAATCTTCTCTGAGCTGTGTGTCCTGAATTTAGATCACCATGCTGGCCTTTCCTGTAAATATTGTAGAAAATGTAGAATACAAATACCGTGTGAAATACAGCACCAAAATAAACGATCTGTTGCCTGATCTTTAACACAAAACTTTCCTCATAAAAATTGAAGGAGGCTTTCATGCTTTTGGAAATGGTTTCTAATGATCCCTCATAAATTAATCCCTCTTTCTGGAAGTAGAAACCATGTGGACATTGTGATTGCCTTCAAAAAGTGGTGTGCTGTACAATTTACACCACTGGTCAGAAAATCACATCAGGACTGACAAAGCTGCATCTGTTACCAAGATTAGTTTACACAGCTCTCACTTAGGGTGGATTTCTATTTTATACAGGTGTTGAAACAACTCAGCAATGAAAATAGACAGAGTAAATATACCATCAAAAATGAAAAAAAAAGAAATAGTCACCAAAACCCAAATGGCTTTCTCTGACAGTGCTGAATGTACCATCTGTTTCCATTGCATTATAAATTTATATAGGAAATTGCTATGCAGTGCTATTTCTGGGTAGCTTCTCATTTGCATCTGCTTTTGTTAAAAAATGGGCCCAAGTGAAAACCAGCAGGCTGAAACCCACTGGACTTTGGAAGGAAGCATTCAAACCAGCCTGGGGTGGTTCAGCCTGAACCTGGATCCACAGCTAAATGGTGCAGCTGCCCACGTGTGCATCCCATGCTAAAACACAGCTTTGGATCCAGGCACCCCATGGCCCATCAGATGTTCAGGCTCCTGCTCCAAACTGTCTGCTTTTATTTCACAATTTACTTTAACAATTGACTCATTATGATGACACAAGGCTTAGCACCCAGTTATGTTAAAAAAATTAACCAAAAAAACCCAAAACCATAAAAAATAATCAAATAATCATTTGACTCAGGCAGCCAATGTGCAATAGCAGCAATAAGGACACTTCCAAAGTGCGCCAAGAGTACAAACTCAGTTGTCTTCGATTTGTTCAGTGCAGTAAAATTAAATTACTGGAACACAGAAGGATAACCATTTGCCATGGCCATGATTGTGATTAATCTCAATGTAAATCACCATCCAAAGCAACCTTTCATCCTGTGGCTGGAGGAAACTGAGTTACAGCTTTCTAACCCTGTATAATAGTCCAAATCACTTGCAGGCAGAAATGGAAAAGCCAGAGAGCTTGTCAAATCTACATTGGTGACATATTGTCTCTGTTGGACTCAGTGCTGGGCAAGAACAGATGTAGATGAAACTCCTCTCTGACATCCACTTCTTTCCCTGCATTATCAGTTTTGCATAGACCTAAAAGGCAAAAGATGCAGAGCCAGCTTCAAAAGGTAGGTGTCTGTGGTGGATATGTCTGTCTCCATAAGGAGATGTATTTGTGGAGCAAGCGTTTTCCTGTCCTTTAATAAGACTGAAATAATATTTTTATTTTGTTCAGTTGTCTCCATTCATTGTTAATTTTATGGGCTTCTGAAAGGAAGAGGAAGGAGAGTTCAGCAAAGATGGAATTTGCTCAAAGAAAGCTCTTGCTGTACTATTTGAGCACGCTGTTGTGTAGGGGTGCTAGAATCAGTGTGAATGCAAAGCTTCCTGTGCTGTCAATTTGCATTTTTGGTAATCAGAAAATTTTTTTCAAAGATACAATCAAAGCAATGTTGAACCCCTCTCACATCTATGGGGTGCAAAGGATTGTTTGCACAATTTCTGAGAGACATGGCAATAATATCCACGCTTCTGCAGACCAGTAGGAAATGTAATTTTGACTGCAGGCTGGTGATATACACAAGATGTGGGCTCCTGCTGGCTTTTACCACAGGAAAATTTGGATCCATCATTCCATATTCTGGGCTTAAACAGCAGCCTGGGAGTCACTGGGTGTTAGACTCCACTTGTGTCTCCAAGGCTGGCAGGACAAGCAAGGAAAATGTTCATTTGTTGTTCCTATGTTCTCCATCTTTTGTCTGTATAGACCTTAAATATCTGGGTTCTGGTATAATGTTGCCTTATATGTGGTAATGTGAAAATCCAGATAAATACATAAATAACAGATATTTGGAATTCACTCCTTTACATTCAGTAAAAGGTGCTGGTTACTTCTCTATATTATTTGTTAATGAACTGGAATTTTTCCTTGTAAAATTCTCAACTGGCATTTGCTTGTTGATCAAGCCACTGCTTTTTTTAACATTTTGAGGTTGTATTCACCAACAATTTGGTATTAATGGATTTACATTTTTTTTCTTTACACTGCCATGCCTCACTGATAGATTCCCAGAGAAGGAAGAGATCAAAATTAATATATTCATTGAGAAACTGCAGAATTAAACCTGCTATGCATTTACTCCAAAGAACCTGAAAGTATGGAAGGCAGTGAATCTGGAAGCAGGACTATGGTGAATATAAGGTAAAATCAGCATGGGTTGTGGATGGTGGATATGTTATGTTGTAGATATGTAATGTTACAAATTATTGTGGATAAATTGGAAGTTTAATTTAGCCACAGGTTTGTGACAATATGAGGGACCTCAGCTGTTTGACTGAAAGCTGTAATCCCAAATGGTGTTGAAACTGCTGTTGATTTTAATGTTGCTTATGTGTAGCTGGGTCACTGTCAGCTTTTACAGCACACTGCACCTGTACTTTCTGAAACCTGTGCTTTACAATCTGCCTTCTGGACAATACAATGTATGGCAGCATCACTTCATGACTCCTTGCAATCTATGAGATATATTCCTGTTTGGGAATTGTCCTATCCCATTTTAGCCATATCTACAGGGCCAAGGATGCAGTCTGCTGCAGAAAACAACCTGGTGGTGTTTCTGCATCTTTGTGAAGCTGTGTCTGGAGCCACAGGCTGGGCCTGCCTTGTGTCCTTAGCATGGCTTGCTCTTGCTCAGTTGTGTCCCTTGAAGTGTCTGCACTGACATAGCCAAAAGAGATGAACATCAGAGGAAGAGCTGGGTTTGGAATGCACTTTGTAGGGCTTTCTTTGTAGGCACACTGGGCAAAGGAATCCAGAAAAAAAATCTTAACAGGCCTTTTCCTATTTAGAGTGTGCACTTGTCCCTTGTTTGAATGTTTTTCCACAGTGGTATTACTGTGCTGCCTGTAAATGAACAGATTGTTTGTGATCCCCAAGGATCTAAGTCAGAGGGCCAGAAACCCTTCAAGGGGACAAGAGGACACAGGTCTTGTGAACATTTAATTAAGTTACATTTATTATATTCCAAATTATTTTGGCTCAGAGAGCAGGAAAATCTTTCTATATCTGTCTTTGAGCTACCTATCTCCAAGCAATAAATGCAGGCCCTGTCTGTGTCCATGCCAAGTGAAGTTTTAGACTATTTTTCATATTTTATACTGTCCATTCCTTTAGACATAAATGAGGAGTGTTTGATTATTGACCAGGACTTCAGATCTCCCCCCACAGTGTGGACTTTGGGCTCAGATCAGAGAGCCAAAGATTGGAGGTTACAAATTTCAAATTGCAAGTAAACATTCTTGTGTTTCCCTCTGTTTTTTTCTTCTTTTCTGTCCAAATGTTAGTTAGCAAGGCCAGTGAAATTTTGCTTTGTGAGGCATGAAATTAAAGCAAACAAACCTGGTATCTCATCACAGCTTTAACAGTGAGTGAAAAAGTTGCTAAGTCTGAAAATGTAATGGACTGAATAAACAGAGGAGCAATGATTACAGAAGGTGAATAAATTCAGAGGTTTGCTGCAAAAATGGCAAAACATACAATGAAATATTTCTAGTGCAATTATGTGCTTTTTTTATATATTCCTGATTGGTGATTTATTCAATTAAATATACTATGGACTCTGCTGAGTATACTTTTGGAAGGACAGAACATTAGAAGACTTTTTTTCCCCCCCTTGATTCTTTGTACAGAGCCCTGAGAATTGTTATGCATTTAAATGTATAAAAATATCAGCCTATCTTATTTATTTGATGACAACAAATCAGTTTCTGTCCCCCTTTTCAGAGGCCTACAATAACCAGCACCTGAATGTTATTAAGGACTCATTTCACAACAGAGACAATGAGTAAAACAGAGAGTAAATTAATTGCGTGGGGTCACAAAATAGAATCAGTGACTGACATGTCAATGAAATCGATGCACAGCAGCTTCTTTTTAATGTAAATGCTATTGCATATTTTAACCTGGTACTGTCCTGAGATCATGCAATACTTGGTGATGGAGATGTTCAGCCAAATTTCCTGTTCTAGATTTGCTGTTAATAAAAATGGTAGCCATGTTATGCTAAAGACCCAGGATCTACAGAGATTTTTCTCCTCACTAGAAACTAAAAATAAAACAACTTTTTTTTTTTTAATCAGTGCTAAAACAACTTAAAAGTTGTATTGATCATATTGAACAATGAAATTGTTTATGTTTATGGCTATCTAAACCATCAAAAATATTTGAGAAAAGAAATTTTCATAAATTTCCATGGGGAGAAAAGAACTCCTCATAGCTGTTGGCAGCAGCAGGAAGAAAGCAGACTCACATTGATAATTTACTAGTTAATATTTTCTGGTAGACCACACCAATCTCTCTCTTACCTCCCAGATACAGATGTGAAAGGGCAGAAGATTTGTTGCCACCTGATAAGGAGCTAGCAAAGTATTCCTCTCTCTTGCATGCAAGCTATGTCAACTTGTGGAGTTCTCAGCAGCTGGGAATACCTGCTCAGTGTTGAAAATTCAACATAATCAATTTTCCTTTTCAGTAGGTGTCTTTTTTTCCCCATTGAGCCTTCAAAGAGTTGGAGAAATAAGATCTAAGGCAGTTGTTTTTCAAGGTGAAATAATCTCTGCAGTGTTCTTTAACCATTTTCCCATCTCCTGAAGATGTTGAGGTGTGCATTCTGTCTCTCCAGCTGGCCAGGAGAATGCCACTTAGCACGGCAGCTTGGCAGGGCCATCCCAGGAGATAATGCCACAATTTACTGCTGCTTCACTCCAACAGAACTGATCCTTTGAAAAAGGGTAAGGTGTTTGTCTGTCAAGTTGGAAGGTCTTGTACTGCAGCTACAGTTTGTTCTACAGAAGTAATGAGAAAAGATTTGGGCTTTGCAGGCTCTCAAAGCTGTATCTCTTGCAAGCATTAGGAGAAAACCATGAACTTGAAATCTCATTCTCAGAAATTTTAGAAGCATGTGGCCTCCTAGAGGGTCTTGTCAGCCAGTTTTTGTGGAATTACAGTTACACTTTCCTATTTTCTTTCTACTGTTGCAGGGAAGAACACAAAAGTGACAGGACTAGACTGGGGAGAAGAAGGGAAATAACCACACAGCTTTTCAATAGAAAAAAATAGGTAGACTTTTTAACAAAGAAAGGAGAAATTGTTTCCCTGCTGCATCTCTACATGCTGTACCTCAAAACACAGGGAATATAATAGTCTGGCTGTATCACTTTCAATTTTTCCAAGATAATCCACTGAAAAAAGTATTGTCGTCCAAAAATCCTATGTGGATGGTAGTAGATTCTGAAAAAGGTGTAGATAAATCTGAATTTGTCAATGGCCACAGGAATGAAAGGATTACCAGTCACTGTGTTAATGATGTCATTTCTAATGAGCAAACTTTGGGGAATAACTGACTAAATATTAAACTGTATCACCTTTTAAGGACTCTTTAACAAATCTGTTAATCTTTCAAGGATGTTAATGTGTATGATACAAGGAAAAATTCCTTATCTGACCCATGGAAAGTCTAGACAGTTAGAAACCTGTGTCTGTACTCCTTCCCTAAAAATAATAACTGGAGTAGATATTGGAAAAAAACCCCTCAATAAAACAGCACAGACATAGCATGTAGTGGGAAAAATGGTAGATATCTTGAACAGCCCAAATAACGTAACCTTTATCAAAATAATGTCAATGTCCTTTAATTTAATTTCTTCTGCGTTTGAATCCTGAATTCTTGCCTTGATTGGTATTTTTAGACTCAGTCACTTGGACTGTGCTGCATAACTAAAGTTAATTTTTTTTTTGAAGGTTGAATATAATTTATCTTGAAAAAAGATCATCAACTCCTTCATTACTTGGAATTATTAATTACAACATATTTTTTCAATGTTTGATTAGGTGACGTTTAACACTGAATTCCTAACCTGTCACATTGTCTCTTTTAGGATAATTTTGCAAATAATTACAATTAGGCATCATTTATTCCTTGTAGCTCAGTTAACTGTGCTGTAAGGTACCTGGTAACAATCTCTGTGAAGTGTTTCTAGAATTAGGACTTTAAATTTTAAGCATTTAAGTAAAAAAGTTGCATAGTGTCCTGTAAATTTAGAATTCTATTATTTTCACATTATTTAATATTAAATAAATCCACTCTCACCTATATAATAAATTATATTTTTTTTGTGGGGGAGAATACACAGCTGAAAAGGGGCATTTCTAGAATTTAGGAAGGAGTTCAGTAGCTTAGATTTGTAGCTTTTGCACAGCTTATGTTTCCATAACCTCTGCAGTTTTTAGAGGTGACCATTTGCCAGTGTTTTAACTCTTAAATCTACGTTTCTGGATGGCCTTAATGCACTCGTCTCTTAGTAAATAATTTGATGTGTATGTTTCATTTACAAAGTATTCTTGTGCTCTTAACTCTGATCCAGTTGCCAAATCAAAATATCATTCCATTCTCCTTCTTATGGCTAAGCACAGGCACCATTCTGCCCCTTTTTCTGCTTAGTGATATCTGAGAAAATTGTAGCCTTGTTTTTGTATGCCCTTATGGCATTAATATTAAAAGTAAAGTGATGGAGACCCAGCCTAATAATTAAGTTTCAGATCTATTATCTGTCTGATCAATAACTCTGGCCAAATCTCTGCAGTTGTCAAAGTGAGCCCAGCTTTGTGTGAAATCTGTTGATTTATCCCAACCAAACATCATGCCCGCAGCACCTGCATCTGCCCTGACTGCTTTTTGTACTTTGAAGCAGCAGTAAAAATAGTTTCCAAGCTAGTTTCTATAGCTGGTTCAAAAAGAGGCAAAGGTTTTTAAATCAAATTCATAAGCACAAGTAGGTTTCTGAGGACAGGGGTCAAATTTGGAATAGTTGTGCTCCATAGTGAGCTGCTGATCACATGCCGTGAATCTCCTGACATCTTCTGGTTAAGTGCACAAATGTTCACGAGTCTCAGATGCTTTAATTGTTTGAAATGGAGCAATTATGCATATAAGTATTACTCCAGGACATGCCAGTGAGGGGGTGTGATGGGAGGAGGATTTGTTATTATTTGCAGAAGGATTGTCAGCCAATATAATAATTGAAACAGTCCAGCAAGCACCCACTATTGTGATGGTGTTCACAGGGGTCTCAGGTTGAGGGAAGAGACGAGGATCTGACTCCATGTTTCAGAAGGCTTGATTTATTATTTTATGATATATATTACACTAAAACTGTACTAAAAGAATAGAAGAAAGGATTTCATCAGAAGGCTAGCTAAGAATAGAATAGCAAAGAATGATAACAAAGGTTTGTGGCTCGGCTCTCTGTCCAAGCCAGTTGGGCTGTGATTGGCCATTAATTAGAAACATCCAGCACGGGCCAATCACAGATGCACCTGTTGCATTCCACAGCAGCAGATAATCAATGTTTACATTTTGTTCCTGAGGCCTCTCAGCTTCTCAGGAGGAAAAAATCCTAAGGAAAGGATTTTTCATAAAAGATGTCTGTGACACACTATCAGATCCGAGAGCGCATAAACCAAACATTTCACCAAAAATAGCCTGAAAATGAGTTTTCTGAACTGTTCCAGGAGAACTTTACACATAGAAAAGGCATTAAAGAAAATGAGACCTTGCTTATGAACAATTCATAAATCTAATAGAACTAAGGTGGTACCAAATAATATTCATGCAAAAGAAAGTGATAGCTCTATTGCCTCCCAGTCAGCAAGGTACATGGAAAATTTTGCATATTGCCCACCTCTTCAACTCTATCTTTATTTGGTCTCTGCACAATTAAATTACAACTGGAATGAAAGAATTTGGTTTATAGTTTGTCTGGGTAGCCCTAGGCTTTTCTTCATGTAATAAGTATATTTTGGCTTCGTGAAGTATAGGAATAGAAATAGAATCACAGAATGGTTTAGGCTGGAAGGGACCTTCAAAGGCCATCTAGTCCAGCCTTTCTGCAGTAAGCAGGGTTATCTTCAACCAGACCAGGTTGCTCAGAACCCCATCCAGCCTGGCCTCAAATGTTTCCAGGGATGGAGCATCCACCAGCTCTCTGGGAATGAGGAGTTGCCACTGTTTCACCACCCTCATAATGAAAAGTTTCTTCTGACACCTTCTGGTCTGAATCCATCTGCTTTTAGCTTAAAACCGTTTCTCCTTGTCCTGTTGGAGCAGGCCTTGCTAAAAAGTCTCCCCCAACTTTCTTGTAAGCTCCCTTTGATTCTTGAAAGGCTGCAAAAAGTCTCCTAATAGAAGAGAAGAGTTTTCTCTTCTCCAGGCTGAACCCCAACTTCCCAAGCTCACAGAGCAGTTCCACAGCCCTCCACCCTGTAAAACACAGGATGTCTGTGCTTTTGCTCTGTGTTTGTATGAACAGCCTCTGTGGTTTTGCACATGAGATGATAAAACCACACAGAAGATGGATCTGTTGGGATGTAGCAAAAAATTAATGTTGGGACTTATCTGTTTATTATCTGCCTTAGTTAAGTGCTCCTCATCTTCAAAAGCAAATCCGAACATTTCTTTTTTCATGTTTTCTTGGTGATGCCAACTCTGATTCTTTCCTTCTGCTGTGATTTTGGTTTTAACTTTACTTACCAGTTTTTCTTTCTGCAACTACTTCCATAGAGGGCTTTTTTTTTTTCCAGTAAAGGAAAAATCATCCTCAGCTATTTAAATGTTGTGAACATTTACTGAGCACCATTTTACTCTGTTGAAATTCTCTGTGCTATTTGATAGTTATTTTTAGTTTCATCCATTATTTTTCACGAGTTTTAGCAATCACAGTGATTTATGTTTCCCTCTGCTTTCAAAATGTGTATTTTTGAGGCAGATTTTGTTTTGAAAATGTTTAAATGCTTAAAGCTATGGGAACATAGCAAGGTTATTTTGTATAATCTATTTCTCTAGGAAAGATCTGGAATATTTAAGCTATTTCTTCTCTCCAGTTACTGCAGCATCAATGCAGTTTCTGCATTTTGGTGGGCACCTTGTCATGGGCCAGAGCCTAAGCTCTTTTAACCTTCATTTTTATGTGGCAAGGCTTCTGGCAGTTCAGTCTTGTAAGACAGTTGTTTTGCATTTGTGAGCTACTGTGGAAATTGCACAGCTTCTAAAATCAGACCTGGGGCAGAGCTGAGCAGCTCCAGAGGGAAGACAAGGAGGTGCTCCACCTGAGAGAAAAGACTCCTGGAAGTAGAGTTGATTTTTCTAAAGGAAAATAAAAGAGAGGCACGATGACAGTTTTCAAAATATATAAATTGTTTTAAGATTTAAAGGAATTGATTATTTTTGTTGTCCATGGGGATACAAAGACAAAATTGTCTGAAATGGCATCGAGGGAGTTTGGATAAGGTGTACATGTATTTATACACTGTATCCAGTGTGCTTACAATTTGCTTGTAGGGCTCAAAATGTGAGTACTTAAGTGCTTGCACATTTTGAGAGCCTTTTTGGTATTTTCAGGGGTCCCCAGGATGAGGTGAGAGATGAGAATCTGACCCCGTGTTCTCAGAAGGCTGATTTATTATTTTATGATATTATATTATAATTATATTAAAGAATCGATTATATTATATTAAAGAATGCTATACTAAAACTATACTTTAAAAAGAGAAAGGATGCAGACAGAAGGCTTAACAAGAATGAATAATAAAAACTCGTGACTCCTCAGAGCCTCGACACAGCTGGACCATGATTGGTCATTAAGTTAAAACAATTCACATGTTGGATAAACAATCTCCAGACCACATTCCAGAGTAGCAAACACAGGAGAAGCTGAGGACAAAAACCTGGGCAAAGAGGATTTTTCAGAAAATATGATAGTGACAAGCCCTGTTGAAATGCATAGCTTAGCTGGTCTCCCTTCTCAAATTGGTTTTTGCGCAAATCAAATTTAAATTTCACAAAATTATTAATTGCTAATTGAGGGCTACTGAGAGATGACAATGTCCTAGATGGTTGCAAATTTCTTCCAGTGTCACTGTCTGTGTCTCTGCTCCAATGCTCTGAAATGAGTCAGTAGTCAGCTTTAATTTGCTCGGTTTAATTAAATTCCACCTGAATAAATGTGTTGTGCAAATGCTGAAATTTCCTGGATGATATATGCAGCTGAGATCTAATTTGATCTACACAGCCCTAGATTGTAAGCTACTCTCTTCCAGAAAGGTGTGCTCCATGTAATTGCTTAAATAATAACTTAGATGAACTTGTAAGGATAATTATATAAAGAAGGCAAAGCAAAACTGTGCACAGAAAACTATTTTTGAACGTGTCATCATTATTCTTAGAATAACAAAAAATCATTTGCACTCTAGAAGCATATTTCACTTTCAAAACACACTCTTGTTAAGTGTAGCAGCTTGTTTACTTATCCTGGCTACATCTTGCATTAATTAAACCAGCACTGTAATCAGATAGAACAGCATTTTCTGCTAAAACGTCCTGCCTTTTGTAGAACGACATTGATGAATTATATTTTTGTATATGACCTGTGGTGTGAGGAACTGAAGTAAATGCCACATCATTGTCCTTCTCTTTCACACCTAGTGCAAAATAGGTGAAAAATCCTCTCTCTCCCCCAAATCTCCTGGCCCTGACTGACTGATGGAAGTGTGTTGCCCAAAATACACATCAGTCTCACAGTGCTCACAGGGGCTGGGAGCAAAACTTGTCCTTCCAGATGGTGCAGAAATTCCTTTTCTCTTGCACTGTATTGTACAATATTGACTCTTCTTCAGGACCTAGAGTGCATAAAGTTCGCTCCTGTTTATGATTTTACAGTATCTTACTGTAACTTCTGTTCTCTGAGCCCTTCCTTGCTGGAAATTCACATGGACTCTATTTCCTTTCTATTTGCTCCTAAGGTAGTTTTCCTGTTACTATTAAGAATTTTTTTAATTTCTTTTTTCTTTTGAATCCTGGTTTTGCTAATTCTGTTTCATCTAGGACAGTCTTCCAAAGAACTTTATTGCCTGAAAGTTGCAAAGCAGAGTTGACCAACACTAGAGGCAGATAACTGATGAATGATTTAAGAGGTTACTCTACTCCCACTATTTATGCTTATCTAAATTCCTGTAGGTCAGAAATTTCTGTACTGCTGTGGACATATATTTTTAATATATACGCTCATTATGGCGATATTTTAATTACAAATTGAAATAAAACTTTGCTACACTTTTACTGAAATTTAGAGGTAGTCACAAATGTTTTCGTAATCATAAAATTTAGAATAATTAACAGCTATTGCTAAGAGAGAAGTCCTAGACAATCTTTTGACACGGAATAATGAGTTGAAGGTATGGAAATTGCTTGTTTCTATAAAATGCCATATTTATTTACATAAAAATAACAGCTGTGAACTTAATTTTTTTAAAATTTTCCTTTCATATGTGAGAGGCCTTTGGAATCATGATTGGTAGAGATACATAAAAACTCATAATTTTTTATTTGCATGCTGAAAATAAAGTCCAAATTACTGAGGGCAAGATTTGGAACAATTTGCTGCAATCCACAGGTCCTGTCTCCCAGGAAATTTTCCAGGCTGCAGGTTTCCACTGTTAGATCCCCCTCGAGGTCTCTCTGGCTTTCTGAACCTTGCCCACCCTCCAGTGCAAATGCCATTTCTGCACATGGTGGCACCCCTAGGTGCAATGGGAAGAAGAAAAGAAAGGAGTGGCTCCTCCTGGCAGCTCAGAGGGAAGGAGGAGTACACTGGCAGTGTGCGGGCAGAGAAGGGGAAATAAATAAAGAGGGAAAGTGGGCAGAATGCTGGGTAGCCTTGCAGCAAAGCCCTGTGGTTTTATAACCAAAATTTGCAGGTTGATATTCCAAGAGGAGTTTGGAAGTCAGTTGAGTGCTCTCAACAGTTGTTTCACTGGGGAAACAGTGAAAAACTTTGAACTATTATTATGCTTGGTGTTAGGAAAAATGGATTGATTTGGTTAATAGTAACAGGACCAAATTCAATTCCTGGAGTAAAGTAATAAGTATTGGGTTTAGACACCACTCAGAGATCAGTGAAAATTAAATTGTACGGGTGCTCAGAGAGCTCCATTTTTCAGTACTTCCTCCCCAAAGGGCTCTGTGCTCTTGCATTGGATTAGGGCAGCCACTCAACCTGAGGCACATTTGGTTGATTCACCCAGGTGACTGTTTTCCTCCTCCCTGAGCCACATCCTGTTCCCCACGTCATGACATGACTATTAGTTTTGTTCTTTATGGAACTATTAACAAAATTGAGAAAGAATCTATTACTGTGTTTAACTTCCTATTTCTACTTAGTTCTCCCACTTCAATACAATTTTCTGGAGTAATTTAATAATTCTGTAAGGGATAGGGGAAAGGGGAATTTGCTCAGTGTGCCCATCTGCTTTACTAAGAGGCATGGGGTTGGTTAGATTTTATTTTAGTTGTTATGTCTCTTAAACCTGAATCCACGCTGCACTTTCTCAGCATGAATTTCACACTGGTTTCCTTTCTGAGATTTACTGGGAACCCTTGGAGACTGACCTGAGTGCTCCATGTTTTTTGTATCCACCAGGGCTTGGAATGAGAGTTCTCCTGCTAAGAAATATCAGGGGACACCAAGTATGGACACAAGACAGCCTCTCTCTCAAAAGAAACCCTACAACAAACTAAATTAGTGATGTAGCTCCCACTGAGCTCACAAGTAGCTTATTTTAATTTTCCCAAGTTTTTGCTTTGTGGCTTACTATTGTGTTTATCAGGGGCTTCTGGAAAAAAAGATTCCCTTGGTTACTGCCAGTCAAAGCCTGACAAGTACTGCATGTGTTTGTAATAAGGTGGTCAAGCTCAGCTGGGTATGGCTGGCAAAGATGGTAAACTGCTTAGGACAGAAGGGAGGAAAAGGATAAAAGTGGGGGTGCCTTGCTGGGTGTCCCTGGATAGGGGTGCACCTACAGCTTAAGGAAGGGGGCTGTGACATTCCCCCCACATGTCACGTTTGATGTGGGGAAGGAGACAAGACAGGGCATGCACAACAGCTGAAAAAAGTCTTGGGAGTCCTTGGGCACTGTAAGAGAATCCTCAGCTACAAATTGTAATAAAGGTCAGTGTCTTGTCATTTAACCCCTCTATAAATATAGATGTCACCACCACTCGGTACTGAAGAGAGAAATATAACAATGTTCTAATGCTCTAATTGGCAGAGTACTTTTCCAGCAATGCTAGAACAGCTCCCTTACTTTTCTTTCTTTGTAATCAGTTAATAATTGTGACATTTTTCTTGGCTTTAACTGTGTGTCCCTGAAGGCATGTTAAAGGCCCCCTGTGATTACAGCAATGGGAATCGTGTTGCTGAAATGATGGTAACAGAGACACTCATTAAAATCTGGCCCCTGCTGTTTGGACTTTCTCAAGACTACACTTTGGCAAAATTTAAAATAGAATTACACAACGCCTGACAAGTAGAAATTATGCTATGGCTCAAGTGTTGGGTGAGAATTAGAGAAGCAAGTATGGACTGTCATAACATCTGAAAGCAGAAGCGATGCTGCATTGCCTGATGGTGCATTGAACAGATCGCTGCCTTTGTGGCTGGTGTAAAGCAGATCTCTTGGCACACTGTGTACACAAAGAGGTCACATGGTGCAGGGTGCTGTTTGAATGCTTGCAAGGCATTTGCAGTGTTTATCTGCTGTTCTCAAGTCTCAGGTGAAAATATGATGCCACTTTCTTTAAGCCTGTCCACCTGAACAGTATTTTAAATAAATACTCGACATGACATGTATCAGAAAAGAACAGAATTGCTATTCAACTGTGACCAGTTTACACTGTCTCTTGAATCAGCAGCTTTTGTTTGTCTTGTAACTTACACAGCAATTTTCTTTTCACCTCCAGTGTTTACATCCCTTTCAGGCAACTGCAAATGCCAGAAAATAGCCTTTGTGAGAAGGCTGCTGAGATTGGGAGCACCAAAGCAATCCCATTATCGGTTTACATCGCCAGTAGGAAACCAGAGATTGTTCAGCACATCAAAAAGTGGAGTTGGGGCCATGTAATGTGCAGTCCAAGGGCCAGATGGGATCTGCTGAACCATATGATGTGGCCTCCAGCTGCCCTCTCCCTGGATCTGAGGCATGGGGACAGTGGAGCAGAGCTGCTGGATGCTGCTGCTAATGAACTTGAGCCACCATACACTACTGTCCATGCAAATATGGAAATATGCAGGTGTGTTTATATGCAATTATAAAAAATGTCTAAGGTTTCTATGCAAGCTGGTTGTGGTGCTTGGGTTCCTCACAAGGAGCCTGTATAAACTTCAGGATTGCAGCAGGAAATCCTCTTGGATGAGTGCATGGAGCTAGGGCTGCCTTGCAGTGTGAGCCTGGGCTGCTCTTTGCTTAATAATCATGCAGGAAGTCTAGTAAAAACCCTTTTAGGTCATCTTTCATGCTCAGCTCTTGGGTGCATGAGCAAGAAGGAAGGCAAAGAATATTCTCGCTGTATGTATTTTCACTGCCTCAGCCCTTTGATTTCAGCAGACATGTACATGTAAAACCCCCACTACATCACAGAGGTTTTCATGATGGATCTGCAGATGACAGTATACTTGTTGAATTTTTATGCTGTGGAAAGAATTTTAATTATTTTAATTACTGTTTCTGAGTTACTGGGAAATATACTCAGAATCTTTCATTAGTGCATCCAGCTGTGCAAATGAAATATATAATCAATATAAAATGGTTTTGTCATACCCTGTTTGAACAGCGATCTATGATAGTTTAAAATTCAGAGTGTTCTTCTGTGATAAAGTTCTATTAATGCTTTCATTAACAAGAAATTACATTACAATGTCTGTGGGGCTTACTTCAGTGAAAGGACAATTTCTTTGTTGGTAATTTCATCTTGACGTTACTCCCCTCTATTCAGCTTCCCAAAATGACATTTATTTAAAAATCAGCACTAATGCAGTAGTTAACCTTTCTCAATATTATTTAACCAGATAATGCAGAGATACAGTCACACAAATAATTAAACCTTGAAAACATCCATTTTGCCCAGTGCTGCAAAAGTACAGCACAACTTCCACCATATTCTTTATTTCACAGAGAGTACTTTCAAAATGGGAATAATGACCTTGAAATTATAAAAGAGTGTTGGTTGGCTGGCACACAGAATGTGAAGATTATTTTTTGTATGGAAAGGGAGCATGTAAACATATTGTCAAAGCATTTTTACCAATTTCATTTACTTTTAGCAAGGCACAGGATTCTAATGTCCTTTATAATATTTCTTTTATGATAAAACTAATATTAAAAAAGATATGAGGGAAGGGTTGCATGACTGAAAGGTGCACAAATAGTTTACTCAAGAAAGCCCTCAATTTTCATTTATTTGATTTATTTATTGTCACAAAAAAAAGTCACAAAAGAAATTTCGTCTCTTTTTGGGGGAAAAAAATCTGAGTGTGACCCCTCTCATGCAAATTATGTCTTTGCCTGGGAAAAGCCAAGTTTCTGTGTTGTGCTGTGGTCCATTGGGGAATTATGAATGACAGGTACTGGAAACTGAACTTCTACAGCACAAAACATGGGGAATATGCATTGATCTTGACTTGTATCATCACTTCAAAAAGGAGGTGAAAGTGCAGGGGTTTTGGTGTCCTGGAAGATTTTATTGCCACAAATCACTTCTTCAGCATCTCCCAAAAGTGCAAAGTTCTTGAAATGGACACCTATAAAATGATTAATTCATGTTATGTCTTACTTGAGCCTCTATTTATGAGCTTAGGGTGTTTTATTTGCCTGCTGGTGTTGATAGTCATGGTGGAGAAAAATTTCCAATTTCTTTCATATGAAAGCTGAAATTCTTATCCAGTCACTTGATTCTAGGAACTCTGATCAACTACAGGGAGGTACTTAATAATCAAATCCCTAGAACAGATATGCTCTGCTTCTGTTACAGCATTTTCAGTGAGACTGAAAATAGTTCTGGTCTACTATGACCCAGTGGATGAGAACAGATTCTGTGTTGTCCTAAATCCATTTTGATCTGTTCATAACAGTAGACTGTAACTCTATATGAGTGAACAAGCTGGGGATTTCTTTCCTCTGGATAAACCCCAGTGTCACAGATGGATGTTGATACCAAAATTGGTCAGACAGAAACTTTCTAAGACAGTTTTGAGTAGTAGAAAGCAGATATTTATTATTGCAGAGTTCTGGGCACTCGGGGGATGCTTCCTCTAATTGAGCACCTGAGCATCTGGTAAGAAGTTTTTATCACCCCACAGGAGGCTTGAAACAAGCCTCCTAGAAATGTTCTCTAGTAAATTCCACAGGGTCACAAGCTGCAGAGGATCAGGCAGTCAGGGAATCATACTGTTCCTGTAAGGCTATGTACCACCACCTACGGGAATAAATCACACAGGACTCCATTTTCATTTACAATGGAAAAAGCCCCTTTCTTCACATAATTCCTTTTTACACAGTTTTACAGACCTCCTGTGTGACTCCGATTGGTTGCTGGTCTCTTGCCAATTATTTTTATTGGTTAGTAACAAGTTGTTATTCTGTATTGATTGGTCACTCAAACTCTCAGGGAGTTGTTTGTGAAAGATAGTTTTCATTTTTCTATCTAACCGTGCAAAACCAGTTTATAGAGGCACAAGGTGTTATTTTACCCAGGATTACCTTGTTATGATAATGAATTGCTCACAACAGGATTGCTTTCACATGGATACTTGCAAAATGCTGCCTTTGACAAGGCCAGACCCTGATTCCAGGAGAGCAGGCTTGATTTTATCAGATTTTCTTTATGAGTTTTCTACCTTACTGCAACAACCACCTATAATTATAAGTCTGGTAGAAAAGTATCACGCCACTGAAATTTTTAGGTCTAAGCATGCAGTTTGCAGTACACATAGAGGTCAGATAGTGTGCTGCCATCAGTTCTCTGCACTATTTTCACTCACATTATTAAGAAGCTGAACACTGCAAAGTTCTTAGCTGATTTTTAAGAGGCAGAAAAAAATTGGCAAAACATAAAAGGCTCAAGTATCTTCATGTCAACCAGACATGGTGTAAAACACCACAGTGTAAAAAAGCAGCAAAATATTTTCTTAATATCTCAAGAAATTTTTGCTCTACTGCTCTATGAGGCTGTCCTTTATTTAACCTTTATTGATGTTGGAGCAATCTTGAAAAGTGCCAAATATAAGAGGATGCATTTTCATTGTGTTTAGCAATCATGGATGTCATAGAATGAAGGTAAGTGTTAGGAATTGGCATAACCTAAAAGCCACTCGAATTAAAAATAAAGAATGCATATTTTTGTAGATGGTCATGCCAGAAAAATAGCATTGGTAAATTAATATTTGTTGTTGAAAGAGGACTCTTTGAAAGGAAAAATAGATATAGCAATGCAGTGAATACAATGAAGACATTAAAAGAGCACCACAAGAATGATTACATCAAATCAAAAAGAGTTTAAATATTTTAAGGTGCAAGGCAGATCTAAGGCCTTTAAAGGTATCAAAATTGTGAAGTCTATGAGGAAAGTAAGATGCTAAGAAGCAAAGACCAGTTAATGAAAATGCACATACCACCATTTAAAGTGGAAAATGAAATACAGTGTTCTATGGTAAGCCAAAATATTTAGTATTAATAATCCTTTCATCTTTCATTAGGTGAAATTAAAATACACATAACACCTGAAAATTTATGATATTATTGAATTTTCCATCATAGTTATGCAGAATAAAAAGACTAACTTATAATTACTTAAACTTCCTTGACTATGAAAATAAAAGTAATGAAGACAAGGACAGGATAAACAGTGAGAAAGCCTCTGATCTGACTTGGATTCAGAGTGGAATTAAGCATTTTACTGGAGAATTTATATTGAATATTTAATATTCTATATAATATATGAATATATTTTAATATATTATATAATATATACTTAATATAAATTAAATATTTATAATTAAATTATTTAATATAAATATAGTATATATTATTATCTTATTTTATTTAATATATTTAAATAAATTTAGTATATTTATATACTGTATTATTTAATATAATTTATTTAATTTATAAATTAAATAATATAATATATAATATATATTTAATATGAATTTAATTTATTTATATTGAATTTATATATTTTATTTATATTGATATATATAGATATCAATATCTATATTGAGCTAGCTCAAATGGAACTCTGCTAGAAGAATATTTTATGATGTAATCATAGTGGTGAAAAAAATCCACATTAGGTGCAATCTGTTATGTGAAAATATTTTGGTCCACCAAGGTAATTTTACAAAGCTTTGTTTTATAAAATTGTCATTTTCCCTTGCTGCTTCTTACCTCAGTATAGGCCTAAGTACTGTTCATCCAGAAAATAAGGAAGATTTACAAATATTTACTTGAGAAGGTGCTTTTAAGCACAATTTGCCTTTTGTTTTTGTGTCATGACATGGAGGAGGGAGGTGATTTTTTTTTCTGTTTTTAGGGTATTAAGATTACACCTGTGTTTTCCACACCAAGAAACTGCAATAGAGGGACCTGAAAGCCACTTGGAGAGGCTGATGCTGTTTATTATCCTCTATTGGATAATAAACAGATTATAACTCCACAATTCCAACAAAGAAGCGCAAGCAGTATGAAAGTAGGGTCTGTATCCATTTGTCCTTTATCTCTAATGAAATTAAATAATGCATGTGGGACCACATGTTTGAAGAATAAATACACAATAAAATTCTTAACAGTGTGAAGATGAAGACAATATGGTTTCTTTCTAAAGCTTTCATCCAGGGAAAAAGAGCTTCCTGCTTGCTTCAGGTAAGATTAGCTGGAAAAAATCCTATCATATACCTAGAATAAAGTCTGAGAGGCAACAGGCAAGTATTTTAATGTGGAATAATTTTTATTGGTTTTAATTAAGCCACGGCATTTTTGTTGAATGTCTTTAATCTTTAATTACCACCCGAAAGCACTGAACATGACATGAGTTATTTATTGAGTCACTGAGAAATACAGTTTGAGATTTTCTTATGAATACTTTATATAGAAAAAACCAGGTTCTCACTGAAAACAGCAAAATAAATATAACAATAGAAATATTTGTGTTTCAGGGTCCTGATCTGAACCACAAGGAAGGCAACTGAAAGAATCTTGGGAGTTGGTTCTCGTCTCTAATGAGTGTTAGAGCTTATAGCAGCTAGAAAAATGTGGTTCCTTATGACTGAAAATGTCCCCAGAAATCAAAATCTGTCACCAAAGAGCAGCCCTGAGTATGTGGGATTTATGTAGGGACTAGATTTGGGGTGATGAGAGCCCAGAGCAGCAGGAACTGGGGCAGGAGCCCAGAGTTGAGGAGAATTACTGCTCAGGGTGGGGGAATTACTGCTGGTGCTGGGGACTGTGTTCACAACCCACAGTTTGCCAGGTGGGCTCCTCCAAAAGAGTTCTCCGTGTGCCCAAGTGTGAGAACCTGTCTCTGTCATCCTCTGTCTGTGAATATCCCTTCTGATGAAATATAGACTTTTTTTTGTTATCTGTAGGGTGGGGAATTTATTCTGTAATCAACTGCTTGTACTTCTGTTGGCATAAGCCCAGGTTGTAGGGCCTCTAAACTGAAAAATCTGCCAACTGGGAAGCTATAATAGGAAAAAAACAGCTGCTGTTTTTCATACTGAATTCCTGGGCATACTGCAGAGCCCAAACTGTGATCTGAAGTTTTCCTTTCCTGGCAGAAAGCTTAAAGATGAGTGGAAGTATCAATACTGCATGATCACCACAGAGATCATGCCTCCAAAAACATGTAGGGCTTCTTTAAGACTCAAAGGTGCCTCTCATATGTAGTCCAGGTATGCAATTTTAGGCTCTAGATAGTGTTTACCTTGCATGAGAGCAGTCATCAGTCAGAAGGGAGGAATTGACCCACACTCCAGTGAAGTGTAGTTTCCTTTATTTAGAACCTGTCTACAGAGTTTTTCAGGAAAGAATGCAAAAAGGTTTAAGACTCGATGAACACAGGATATGCAGCATTTCAGAGGTGAGAAACCTGTCTCTGTATCTACAGGGCTTGTTCATGAGGGTTTGCATCTAACCCTCCCTGCTGGAGACAGCAACACATAAACCTGACATATTTAGCCAAACTCTAGTTAGTCACTTCTGTGAAGAAAACCACCCTATGAAAAACCTTAAAAAAGTACCTAGTTTTGTTTAACATCCTTCATAATTTTCATGCAGTGATTCCTGCAGAACAGAAACAAGAAAAAACACTTATTTGAGTTATTAAAAGCCTGCTATGTAAGAGCTTTCAATGGGTTTTGACCTCTTTGGCTCTGCTTTGGTTCAGGATTTTCAGCTTTTCACTAGATCGGGTCCCAAGTACAAGACTAAGCACTGCATCTGTGCCTATTTTATTTAAAGTTAAAATAAAAAGAACCATCTAGAAATCCTGATAAGGTTAGCAACAGTGGAGACCAAGATGGAAGCATTACCTTGGGCTGCTTGTTCCTCGTGCTGCTGGACATACCAAGTTCCTATTTTAAGTGATAATATCCCATTTTTTCCTGCCATATTACCACATTGCTGTGTGAGCAGCTTTGTCCCCAACCAATTTCCAGAGCAATGTCTAACATGGGCCTGTGGAAATTTCCTCCCATTGAAATTCACAATGAAGTTTACTGATATCTCTGCTCTGATTGCTTGTCCACTGAAATTAAATCACAGCCTTCTATTCAGTTCATTATGCATGAAATTAAGACAGAATCTAGGAAAGATAATGGAGTTTCAAATGTGTGGGAGAGCTGGGGAGTGGGAACCCAAGGCAGAGAATATTGTGGTGAGGATTTGGGGAAAAAAAAGTGTGTGTCCATACAAGCTTTTGGAGTGAAACACAAGTTTTTGTGCCTCATTTTTAAGTTGGCCAGGCATTGCATTCAGTGTGTCATTATGCTTCAGCTAATAAATCCTCCTGCAAAACAGGTGAGAGTTAATTGGGCAGGGTATCTTAGATCAGATAAACCAGGTCTGGGACCTAGGGAACTCAGCTTATCAGGACAACGGGCTAAAGATAACAGGGAGTAAGGTTTTAAGAGGTTCTAGAAAATGAAGTGAAAATGGAATTAAACACTTATATAGTCAGGAATTCTAAATGGAAATATGTCTGACATTAGGCAGTATCTCAGTGCTTAAGTTTGTAATATAACCTTTCTCTTTAGCTCTGGTTGTACAAATACTTACACATCTTGGTTTGAGACAATTTTAGAAGAACACTGTGTAACTTTTAAACTAAAAATCAGATTTATAGGGTATCATATAATTCAGGATGGCAAGTATATGACAATGGACATATGACAAGTACATGACAGATGGAAGCACTGTAAAATCTGCCTTTATCATCATTTCACTTTGTTGTGCTATGGAGCTGCTTGGTTTTATTTCCTCTGCATGGCACAATTAATTTAATTTCCAGGAGTCTTCTGCCTACATGTAGTGGTTCCTTTTTGATGAAGCAGAGACACAGAATTTCACTGGAGAGAGACATACACGGCTCTTTACTGAGCAATTTATTTTTGCCCTTAAGTTTTAGGATGGTCATGATTAAAAGAATACATTTCTCCCTTATGTACAAATACTGTCTTTATAGAAATACACACATATATGCATTTGTGCAGGAGTAATCAAGGAGCAGTGTACCAATTAATTATTCAAAATATTCTAATTGGCTATCACAAGAAAGATGGTTAATCTTTGATTAGACTTCCTACTCATGATTTAGAATAGGGACATATTTCATGATGTATAGGATTAAATCTATATTTAGGTTTGCAAACATTAGCTCTATTTCTAAAATTTTAAATGTGGTCTTAGATCCTTTGAGGAGGAGTTTAGTATAGATAGCCTTCTCATGTGTCTTTCAAATCTAAATATTGATGAGTAGTGCTCTCAATCATTTCAAAATGAATATTCCTAGGCTACAAAAGGTAACAATAGAAATGCCATTCTACATCTAAAGAAACATGGCAGCTTTGCCAAAGTCCACAAGGATATTTAAAAATATGTTTTTCAAAAATATGAGTACTATATACATATGCTTTTATTACTGTGTATTTGAATCTTAACACACAATATTACATATTATTTTATTATGGTCACAGATTTCCACTGTAACTAAGCTATGGATACGTTATTGGACTTTAGGCTGTTATACAGCCTATGCAGTGCAATGTACTCAGGAGCAGTATTCACATTAAATATTGATAATTCTGATATTCACCAGTCAAATATTCATAGGATGATGTCTCTATCTGTACAGCAGGTGCTTACTTAATGGCAGAAAAGTGGTGGTCAGTACCAAGTTAAAAGCAATGTGGATTTTTAATTTTCAACCACTTGTCCATTTAGCACCCAACTATTTGGGAGCTGGATCTTTGCCACAATCTCTTGCTTTCTTATCAAAAGGATGCCTTGGGGCTGATGGTGTCTAAAAAAAAAGAGTTTTCTGTCACATATATGTATTAGAAATGTATCTCTATTTCTAATTTTTTCTCTCTCCTTTGGGGCATGTTTGCCATAAGCTCTGAATTCTGTTGTTTCAACTTCACCATTTTCATTTCATGTTCTTGTTTGAGTGCCTTCTGGGAGCACGACTGCTTGGGAGATTTATATATTCTAGAGTCTCCTTTCAGCTGCCATCATGTTAGTGGCTACAACAAAAAGCCTGCTGGGCTGCTGGGTGTAGTGACATTTTAGGTTATTTGGCAATAGTCACCACACTATTCCTGTTTCTTATTCAGGAACTGCAAAAACCTAATTAAAATGAAGGGTGCTCTCATAGTCATCCCACCCCAGAAAGAAGCCTGGGGGTTTTGCCCCACATACTCATTTTTTATTTGGACCTATATCCAAATTAGCAGCTTTGGATCCAAGATGGGAACTGTGTTAGAGAATGAGGGCTGCCAAGGAAAGTGCTGCCTGGTGATTGTAATAACGTTTATAGAAAAAGCATTCCAATTTCCACACAGTCAGTTCCCCCTGACTCCCCAGCTCAGCATGGTGGCACCTCTGTGACACAAAGAAAGCACACAGTTTTCTTTCCCAGGGTCAGTCAGGGAGTGAGAGCTGCAAATGGCACATAACTCTTCTGAGGCTAGAAGTCAATACACTCAGTATTGCTGAAATGGGGCTGGGAGGGTATTGCCTGGTCCTGGGGCACCCAGGGGTAGTTAAGGAGACAGAAAGCTTAGGCTCTTGTTTTTACAACAGCGATGAAATGGCCTCCAAGGCATTGTTCAAAAGATCCTCCTGAAAAGTTCACATTTCCTAAGATTTATATACGTATCGGCTTATTCAGAACTTTAATTAAAAATTGTAGAAGGTCCTTTAGTTCATTAATTGAAGATGTTTCCCCTGTAAATGAGAGATTAATTTATGCCTGGTTTTAATTGTTGGACGCCGCCACAATTGGTGCTGCATAAAAATACATACAGTACATAAAATATGAATTAAAACAAGTGAATAATTATAACCACATCAGCCTAAAGGCAGGAGGCATTTTAATATGGGAGTCTGGTAATGGTGCATGAATTTAGAAGGATTAATTTTTCTGAGACAGTTCAGAAGTATTTAGCCTTTATTCTGCCCTTATTTAAAATGCCTCATATAATACATCTCAGTATTTTACATAATTTAAACTTTCATAAGACATTTTGTTCTCACTCTGTAAGGTTCTTCAACACACTGAAACCACTGCTAAGATCTTAAGTCTACAAATCGTAATCTTTCCAAACAGATCCTTTGTTCTGAGGCTTTGCATTGGTAATCAGTGGTATCAGTGCCTGTTATAGATCAGCTAGCTCATTCAGGGTGATGCTTCTCTCCTGGAAATAAAAATACACTTGGATATGTAGGTAGGTGTGTATGTATAGATAAAGGCTTTCTGCACTGCTCAGAACACCACAATTACCAGACAGGTGAGCATTAAGGTATCATGGAAAAATGTTTGTATTCCTCACACCAGAGCATTATTTACCTTGAGTGGCAGCTTGTTAATTTGGGTGGCAAATATGCAGCAGAAAGCAGGGTTTGCTTCACTGGCAGACAAATCAGAGACAAGATCCTGTGGGTTTATGTTCTCAGGAAATAGGTAACATGTATGAACTCTCTGCAAGTTGAAGGACACATCCTACAGAGGGCCACTGGTTCAGCAGTGAGGTTGCTGACCATCAGCGAAGTACTGCGCAATATTTGTAATTTATAATCTTGTTCCGGTGACTGCACAATTGGAATCAACTATATAGCTAAAATATAGTTTATATATTTATAGTTTTTATTTTATATTTTACTTTATTATTTTATTTTTATTTTATAGTTTATATATTTAGCTATATATAACTATATAGCTAAAAATAAGAGTGTCTAAGGCCTTTTCCAGGTTTGGCTCAGGTATTTGCAGGAGGCTTTGTAGCAGTGAGGCCCTTGCTGGCCTGAGTGCATCACAGTAGATTGTATACAATAAATAATAATATATAATATATAACATAGAATATATAATATTATATAATATATAACATATTTTATATATTATATAATAATATATATTATATATACACTTTCTATACATTATATGTATTAATATGTAATTTAATATAAAATACATTATATTATATAGTCAATATATTATGTATTAATATATAATGTATTAATAAAATATACATTATATTATATAGTTAATATACCTTAAGATACATAATATAATGGATAATAGATAATATATAATTAATATTTATTTTATTAACATTGTATATAGTTATATAATTAATATTTAATATTTTATATAAAACAGATAAAATAGATAATATATGCAATATAATAATATAATGATATAATGTATAATATATACACAGATATATGTACATAATATATAGATAATATATATATAATATAATTATATAATATAATGTGTTTGAGTAGCTATCAAACTACTAGGTTTTAAGAAATTTAGCAATAGAAGCAGATGTGGTGAAATGGAGAAGATTCCTAAGGCAGAAAAAAAAAAGGGAATCCTTACCAATTGTAAAAGTTTCCCAAGAGAGTAGAGGTTTATTACTGTAATAATTCCATTATTAACTTTTTGATAGATACTTTACATATGAATATTAACAGGACATAGCCTGGATTCAAACTATTCACAGAGCATGGAAACATTAATTCAGGTTCCTGAATGCATCTGTCAGCATATCCTTTGATCCTGATTTGTAACATGTCTTCTGTTTCAGTTCTGGGTTTCTGGGTCTTTCCTCTACAGAGTCTTTGGACTCCAGCAGATTACTTCATAATACATGGTAGCTTTGTGATGTGAACAAATATCCACTGAGATCAGATTCTTTAAGTTTTATATGAATAGCAAACTAGGTAGAAGGAGCTCTTGTATGCTGCACATCCCTCAGCATGGGAGTTTTCTCTACATTAGAAAGCAAATCACAATCAAAGAGCCTTACATGCATTTTAGATTTTGACCTTGGGCAAGTTGCTGAGGCCCTCTGTGTTTTAGTTTAAAGCTCAGATTCTTGCATGTGCAAAATGCTAATATTCTGTGCATCAAGGTGTTCATATTTTTCTCTGTGTAGGAACATGAATCCTAGAGGTGACTATTTTAATTTTTTAAACTTTTTTTCTTTCTCTTGGCCAGTGCTACACACACACACTCCATGTATACTTCTAATCCCTATCTGGATGTTTTGCTCCTATCTGCTAGTTTACTAGAAGAAGTCACTCAGTTTGCAGAACAGAGGTCCTGAGTTTTGCCTCTTTGTTTAAGCAGAATTCTTACTGGGTTGAAATCTTGGCTGCTACAGCTTTTGTAACCCCAGAGCCTGCCTCTCCTTTGGCTGTGAATGTGTCTCTTTCTCCCATGGGAGGAACAGTACACTTTCTTTTCCCCATGGAAAATTACAGTATGACCTGAGAGGCTCTTTTTTATAGCAACTTTCTCACTCTTAAAACTATAGCTGAGGATTTTGTGCACAGTTTTGCACCTCTTGTGATATTATGAGGACATTCAACCACTGAACTGCCCATTTGATGGTCCCCCCAGAGTCTCCCACTCCAGGCCCCTGTAGAATTTGTTGACTTTACCAAGTGCTCTTGTTTATGTTGCCTTCAGTCTTCCCTCCCCCTGCTCACCCTGCCAAGAGTTTCTAATAGCAGTTTTTTATTCTTTTTTTTTTTTTTTTCAAATATGAGTTTAGGTGTAACAAAATTCTTTCTCTGCTGAAAGGATAAAGGCAGAGTTGTATTCAGGCTCTGCTCAGCTGGCAGCACCAGTCTCAGAGCCAGGCCAGCCTTCTGCCAATGACCCCAAGACTTGAAGGAGCTCAAAGAGAAGTACCCAAAAGGAAAATCTACTCTTCTTGGCGTCTCTGTCAGCAAGCAGCAGAAGCACATGACTGTTTCTTACCAGGATGTGGAGGAAAAGGTAAGTAGTTTGGGCATGACAAAAACATGAGATCAGAAAGCTGCTAGGCAGCTCCTGAGGAGAGCCATGTGGCTGATGAAAGACCTTATCCTTTTCAGATTTTACCTCAGAGCATTCCCAGGAATAAGAACGTTTCATCCCTTCCCCAAGAAATTATGCTGGATGCCTAAAGAGCCTACTGGTTATGAACTCCAAGTTTGGCAGAGGTCAGAAGCTGTCTCTGAATATCCTGTTTCCACCATTAAAGGAGGAAAGGTAACTGCTCTTTATTGGCTTTCTTCTGCTAAATTTCTTACCTTTTCCTAAATTTAAAGCAAACTCAGAAGAGAGAGGTTTTTTTATTTATAAAGTTATGTATAGGGTTAATCAAGAACCCTTGATAAAGAAGTGCATCCTTTTCCTTCCTTTTCTGGACAGGCTTCCTGGAATTTCTGGGTTTGCATCTTGAGCTTCCCCCCTGTATTTTAAGCTTTCCAAACATTATTCTATGATTTGGGTACAGTTTTTAACATTTGTAATGGACTTGTCTCAGCTGTGTCCATGCATAAAGGAGCTAATCCTCAGTTTTTCTGGAGAGCCTATCCCAGCTAAAAGAAGATAAGTTGTGTCTGGGATCAAGAGTTCAGACTACAGCTGTCCAGAGGAGCTGATTGGTGACACCATGCCTTCTCTCAAAGCTTGTTTGATATAGTCATGGCTTTCCTTATCAGCTCCATTTAATTCCTCTGATTCTCAGCATTGTTAAATTTATGTTGACTTTTCAGATAGTTCTTTTAGGTTGTTTCTGAATCCAGGGACGGATTCTAATTTGAGCAAAACAGCTTTTTTTTTTTTTTTTTTTTTCTGTCTTTTTGGTGATTTTTTTTTTGGTTTTTTTTTTTTGCTTTTTTTTTCTTTTTGTATTTGCTCTAGGTCTCTGAAACACAACTTTTATGGATGGAAAAAGTAAGGGAAAGAATAAATTATAAGACATTGTGCTCTCCTTTGATGTCCTAAAACCAGTGGGTGATGAACAGATATATTTGTTTGTATTCAGAGATACATTTTATTTCTTTCTATTCTTTCAGTATTCTTTCTATTCATTCAGTACATACTGATATGATTTAAAAAGCAGAAAAATGCACATTATCCCATGAAATAATACTGTTTTGCATCTAGGAGAAGTTGGCTTAGTTGTTTGCAGTTTCCTGAGTAAACACAGGACTTTCTTATGCTTTTTGTGTTGAATGGAAAATTTATTTTAATTATTCTACCTTAGCTTGGATTGTCAGTTTAAATTGACCTGCTAGGTGCTATCAGGTGGTGTTGGCATCTGTATTCATGCTTGAAGATGTCCATATTCATTACTGGATTGTTTTAGCTTAACAAGGCTTGGAATTAAATGCAGCCCACAAAGTGAGCATTTATCATTCTGTGATGCACTGAGAGCTAGTGCTGCTAAAGGAAAGGATTGTTTCAGGCATTAAGTGTCCAGTCTGATTATGAAACTCCCACCAGTCCTGGTGGAACCACTGCAAGAACAACACCATTACCATCTGTGTCCTCGTCAGAGGCTTCAGAGCTGGGTGTTTAGCATTTCAAAAATCCTACAGATGTTGATGCTGCATTATTCATCTAGTTAGAAACTGCCACAGCTGTGTGCTTTCCTGTGAATTCTTTCAAGCAATCTGGCAGCAGAGCCTAGTTTGAGCAGGGCAGAGTACAGACTCCAGTTTTGGTGGGCATGACTGTGGTACACGTGATTTGTGCCCAGCTGGCAAACTTACAACCTCTGAAGAAGCAAAATGGAGTAATGTCACTGCCAGTGAAATTCATCAGCAGTTTCAGTTTTCCAGTGTCAATGCAATGGCTTGAAAATGAACATGCCTTGTGTACATCTGAATGTTCCCGTGGTACTGAAATTATTTTAGTATCAAATCAATACATCAACCTGTCCATTGAAAGATTGATGGAGGGGAAAAGGAGTAAAGTAACAGCTCCAAGAGAAATAGTGGTGGGAAAGGACTGGAGGAAAACAATAGGACAAAAAAGAAGCAAAAGAGGTGGAAGAAATGTAAAAGGATATGAAATGCACTGTATATTGAAAAAACGGAAAAGAAGGAAGCAAAATGGAGCGCATTAAAGAACAAAAAGGAAGAAATAATAATTTATAAGGAAGAAAAGAAAAACACAAGAAGAGTTCAAGACAAATATTTTCTGAGATATGTGTCATCTGCATTAGCTATTTGTAAAGGAACCAGATTAAAACCATAGTTTCTAAAATGTTTCTAGTGAGTAACTGGTTAAAAATACTCTGCTTTTCCTGTGAGAGCAAAGCAGGAAAAAAAGGAGATTGGAATCCAAACTGCCAAATATCCAGTGAATAAGATTCTTCCCCAGGAATCAGTACAAAGCTCTGTTTGTTTATTTCTACACAGAGAATCTGATATTAGAAGTTATTCAATTGCTTGAAAGCAAATTTTTTTTTATAACTTGTGACTGGAAAGCCAAATCCCAAGAAGCTCTGCCAACTTTACTGAAAATATTTAAAATCCATTATAATCACAACAAAAATGAAAGGTGGCCTTAACTCAATGATGTCTCCCAGAAAGGGGGTTGGTGCTTTGTGAATTTTCAGGGAGTCTGCTTATGGTGGTTTTGTTGTGGGTTTGGTTTTTTCCACTAGTTATTGTAGTTAATCTCAGTTATTGAAAATAACAAATTCACACATGAACAGTGTGTGATTCTCTATTCCAAGAAAAAAGGTAAGGAGAAAGACCTATCATTCTTTTCTTTTTCTTTTCTTTTTATTTTTCTTTTCTTTTCCTTTTCTTTTCTTTTTCTTTCTTTTCCTTTTCCTTTTTCCTTTCCTTTCCCTTTCCCTTTCCCTTTCCCTTTCCCTTTCCTTTCCTTTCCTTTCCTTTTTCTTTTTCTTTTCCCTCTCTCTCTTTCTCCCTCTTTCTCTCTCTCTCTCTTCCTTTCTATCATTTATGAGTTTAATTGGGTTACAGCAATTGAAATCTATGTTCAAAACATAATGAAAGACTAAAAATAGTCACCTGTCCCACTGCCCATCTAAACCGTCTCAATTTAGAAAACATTTAACAGTGACAACATGGCAAAGTAGTAGGTAGTGGCATTTCCTCACACCTCCTTTGTTCTTCTTGTTCTCCTTTTCTTAGGAAAAGACTGGTTTGCTGGCATGTTCTAGACTCTGAAAGGTTTTTCCCCAGTCAGAAGAAATGAACTTGTCACTGGACAAGACATATTTTTATGTTCAGCTCCCACACAGCAGCTGGAGCACACAGGCAGTTTGAGGGGCAAGGCTGAGGTTGTGTGTGGGTTTAGATTTCACTCACTCTGAGTGAATCCCACTGGCTTTCTCATTCCTCTTCTCAAGAGATGAAGACCCCTGGGCACTTAATGCCACTGAATCCTTGTCCCAGTGCTCTGCAGGGGAAGCTCAGTGTCATCACCCTACACTTGTGTGCACATCCTGTAGTCTGACTGCGCTGGACAATTTAAATAACACTTTGTGATCACACTGTTCTTCATTTCTCTACTTTTCCTGTGGGGCTGGTTTAATAAAGCTCCCACCTGTCAGGTGAAATCTATTTCACTTTTCAGTGTCTTGCTTATCAAGAGAAAAAATTCCCATCTTTTGGGACAAGTGTAATGAAACACCTGTTCAAGTGCCCAGTAACAGCCAAGCCAGGTAAGGTTTAGTTTGCATGAAGGACTGGAGGGAGCACAGTCAGTCAATAGTGAAAGAGGACAACTTTATAAAATCAGCAGAGTTTTCACCTTGAACTCCCTGTCCTATTTGGATTACTAAAAATGACTGAAATTTTTTGTAGCATTCTGTATTATTGCAGAGGCAGACAAAAGTTTTTGATTACATTTAGAGGACTGGATTTTTTGGAGTAAGGAAAAACATGGAAGAGTAACTCATCTACACACTCAAATTAAGGACGGCTGTTCAAACACGTAGGAGGAATCTTACACAGCAGAGTTTTCCAAATAAAATGCAAAGAAAATATTTTAAATAAAAATTTATACATAAAGTTCTTCTCCTGGAAAAGGAGACTGTAGTTTTTTCTGTATTTTATGAGTAATTTAACTATGTACTATTATGACATCAAATTTAAATATTCTGCCTTCATTCAGAAGATATGCTCATAAGTCACTGCCAATATTTATTAATCTACAGAATTTAAAATCTGCTTTCTGATACTTTATCTGAAAACCAATGTGAAAATGAAAATATGAAATTAGTTATTGATGTGTAACATCTTTCCCTGCTGCCCTGCTAAAACCAAATTTTTCTTCCTTTGTTTTTTAAGAAATATTTCTACCCTGATTTTTAATGTTTCCCCTCAATCCTCAACCATCCTCCATGATTCTTTGATGAAGTCTAATTTTGCCAGCATTTTGAGCAGTAATTTTTGCTGAGTTTTATTAACCAGAAGTGTACTTTGATCTTTTCTTTACATGTCCATACTTCTCAACATCAAACAGCAAAAATCCTGGAAGCGCTAGTAGTTAAAAGAAAAAAAAAGTTTTAAACAATCATTAAAATTCATGGGACAAGTTCAGTTTTTGCTGGCGACATTATGAGAAATCAGAAGTTTCAGAGCCTAAAGACAGCTGAGGTAGGGTAGGAGGGAGTATCAGTGATACCTATTGTGGTTATTGGGAGACAAGGAAAAGCATCAGATGCTACATAAACAAGCATCCCCTGGAAAAAATGGTAAAACAAAACTGAAGAGAGGTCTGTAGGAAATTAGAGCATCTCCACCCATTCTGATTCTTACTCTAACAAAGTTTGTTTTTTAATGAAGATAATGAAAAAGGACGCAGCTGAATAAAAGGTCTGTGTGGGGATCTAGCCACATAAATGCAAATAATAAATAAAAAGTTGTGTTCAAGTTGTCCCATTTCAGTCAGGTTTATCTATTTTCCAACTATTACTTTTTCAAAACCTCCATTGCTTCTCTATGAATTATACTAAAAAGAAAGTTGAGGGCGGCAACCGTGAGGGGAAAAAAGGCATTTTTAACTTTCTGGGAGCATTATTAATTTAACATTAGTGACTAGATGGCATGAGCACTGTGCTAGATTTTCTGCAAAAGGTTGGTTCCTTCTCTAAAATAATTTGTCTCAGTCATATTTCTGCCTCTGTTAGGAGTGCTCTGTGCAGAAGTTCTCACAATCTGCATGACTAGCAGAATGTTTCAAAAGCAGTTTTGAGGGAAGCAAAAGAGGTCTTCATTTCCCCCCCTGCCCCTTGTTTAGAAAGAGATCAGTTTTACACTTAAATTCTGCCCTGCTTTGAGATTTTACATGCAGAAGTGGGCTGATTCCTTTATGGAGGCCATGCAGCATCTGTCTGCATAGAACATTTTTAGGAGCAGCTATGAATTCTTCAGCTTACTCAGGTAAGTTTGTCCCTCCTTCTTGTAGTGTTCCCTAAGCCTGTGGAGAAATTTCCATGCATTAAGAAAAGTGAGGAGGTCACAGAATCATGGAATGGTTTGGGTTGAAAGAGACATTTAAAGGTTTTCTGGTCCAAATCTTCTGCCATGGGCAGGGACACCTTCCCTTAGACCTGGTTGCTCAAAGCTCCATCCAACCTGGCCTTGGATGTTTCCAGGGAAGGGACAACCACCACCTCTTTGGGCAACCTGTTCCAGCGTTTCACCACCTTTATCATAAAAAAATATCTTTCCTGTACCCTTGAGACTTCAAATGATGGTCTTGGAAATAAATTTTGGTTTTATGTATAGCTTTTGAGGCTTCTGCTTGCCTTAATATCTTTTCTCATTCTCTCTCTATTGAGGAAAGTGGGAGAATATTCCCTTTCAGCTTTTATTTTCCTAGAGAATATATGCTGTTCTGCTTTACAGATGACCAAAACATTCTGGACCTTGGTTTTTTCCCAGTGTGCTAAAAAGTAAGGCTACAAGTACTAAGTGAAATTTCTTGAGCTCTGTCATGTTTTGTTTACAAAATTCAAATGATGCATATGATTTGCTTTTTTAGGATTATAAAGTAAAGAAAAATTATAAAGAAATGCATTATTATATTAAAAAAAAAAGTTGCCATAGGTGAGGAAAACTATATATATAGCTGATAACGCTGGTGCCCAAGTCAGACCAGACGTGGTTGTTCCTACAGTCAGGTAGCGTGCAGTGCTTCAGAATCTTTGTGGCTCCACATCCCCAGCATCCCATCAGGTTTTTTTCATGCATTATGGATTCTTCTCTTGTAGAAAACATCCCTGCTTTGATGTGTCAGAGGTTATTTTTTTCCCCAATTGTTTTTAAAATTGTCGTATCTTCTTAGCTGAAATATTGACTTTAAACATTTTTTTTCGTAACTTCATGCAAATTGCAGTAGAGAGAAGAATTTTGTGTTAATGGACCAGACCTATGACCTCCTAAAGCATGAGAGATAAATTAAAATGTAGCTAATGACTTCGTTATCATGTGTGTGAGCAGGTCAACATGAAAAATAGCAAGGATGGTAAAATAGATGGCAAGGTAGGCAGAGGAATATTTATACAGTTTTTTCTCAAACTCTGAAAGATGTTTTCTTAATTTTAGACTCTGACAAAGAACCTCTGTGGAAGTTTACCTCAGAAAAAGTCATCATTTTCTATTTGAAGTATTTGACCACGGAGACCTTGCCTTCACTAAATTTCTCCAAGATTTTTGTTTTAAAATTAAAAAAATAAAAATTACATCAATGAAATATTCAACCCAGAATCTCCTTGCTGTAGTTTCACTACGTAATAAACGTGGCTTTAATAAAGATAGTAAAGCTTTTGTAGTTCCATAAAAGTTCAACTATAAATTAATGTTAAATGGAATGCTAAAGTTTGAGCAGGTTATATCCTTTGAACTTAATGGCCCAGATCCTTGGCTGCTGGTAAGAAACACACAAGGCAACTCAGGTGAAGGGCATTCAAGGGTGTATTTCAGCATTTCTTACCAAACTGCTTCTCCATATAGGACAGGGAGCTTAGAAAACTCTAAAATCTGGCTGCTGCTAATTGCAGTTGCAGCCATTGCAGCTGAAAGGTGGAGGGTAGACTTTATGGGTTTTTCTGCCTTTATTTTAAGATGATTGCACCTCTTCGTGGGAGTATATTCAAAAATTACTGCTAGCGGATACCCATGATCTCAAGAAATCATGTTTGCATGTGAAGCTATTTAACATTCATGCAATTCTGGCTATTTCATGCTATTGAGTGGTTTGTTTTTTTTAATTGTATGCTGCTTCTAAAACTTCCTTGCATGAGTTTTCACAGGTAGTCAGCTTCAGATCTTCTTTATGGCAGCACAAGGCTGTGAATGATTGGGTCACACATCTTTTTAGAGGAGCAGCACATCATGAGACCCTGATCATTACCAGAATTACATAAAATGAATTCAATGTTTATCTTCCCCACTTATTTTCATTTATTTCCTCACATATCCTATGTTTAATGTGCCAGTGGTAGGCTTTGCTATTAGCTTCAAAAAAAAAAGTTAATTAGAACACTACTGCTGTGTTATACCACATCACAAAATATATCCCCTAACTCCCACTTCTTCCCACTTTTCCATCTCCAGAGTGGTTTGGTGGTTGATTTGTTGAAAAGGGAGCTCACAGGAACCAGCAAAAGTGCATGCATGTGGTATTTCACAGGTGGATGCCCTAAAGTCAGAACTATTTCCATTCCTCACATGCTGTACTTTTAGTGCAATTTGCTGTCAGCGTGCAGTTATCAGCATTTGTAAAATTCACCTTATCCAGACAAAAAAAATCCCATCTACCTATGCTGGTAAATGTATAGTTAGTTGCTAATGATAACTTAATTCTCACCTTTTTCTTTCAAAATCTGGGACAGAAAATGGCTCTGTTAAACCCTCAGTCTGGACTATTTCTCTGAACATTTTGCCTGGATATCTTTGTGGTGGGCAGGAGGTGGATGGGGTCAGAGGGCTGGAAACCTGTGTAGTATTTTTCTTGTAAAAAACACATGTTTTATGAAGGGACTTTTCCACCTGGAAATATCCACGTGCCCTTGTGTTCCACCTGAAGTATAGGTTGATTGCAGCAGTACTTGGTGCTTACAATGCTGAAAACACGTACTCCCCCTGAAATTTTTACCAACTGTTTTTTCAGTGTTTTAGTACATCAGTCTTGATGTGAAATCCAAATTTCAGCAGGTAAAACTCAGTGCAGCGAAGCCTTCATGTCTCGGGACAGGCATAAAGGCTTCAGGAAATAACTCCTTGTGCACTCGCTTGGCAAAATGTAACCAGTACCTCAAGAATTATGGGCTGAAGTGAAACCTCTGGGAAGATGCTAGACCCCAAAAAAACGAATTATTTCCATTAATCAAATTATGGACAAATGTCACATTCACATTCTCTGGGAAAAATCCCTTCGCCCAGGATTTTTCTCCTGGGAAGCTGAGAAGCCTCAGAGAAAAAGGAAAACAATTTTTAGCTCATTTGCTTCTCCTGTGTTTTGCTCACCTGGAATGTGTTTGGGGATTGTTCACCCACAGGTGATTGTTTCATTGGATTCTGCTGTGAGTTGTTTTCACTCATTGACCAATCAGTGCCCAGCTGTGTTGAGGCTCTGGAAAGAGTCACGAGTTTTCATTATTATCTTTTTATCATTCTGTAAGTATCCTTTCTGTATTCTTTAGTATAGTTTAGTATAGTATTCTTTAATATAATATAATATCATAAAATAATGAGCCTTCTAAGAGCATAGAGTCAGGTTCATTATTCCTGCCTTCATTGGCAAATACAATAGCCAATCAAGAAATCAAATTATGATCAGTATGATTGCTTGAAACATGCCATTTTTAAAGCAGTACATGGAAATTTGAAGTGTGTTCCCCAAAGAAGAGATACTGCCATCTCTGTAGGTTCAAACACCTAGCTGAATCCCAGAGTCAGAAGCAAATTTTAAGGAGATAGATTTCACACTCTTTTCATTCACAATCAAAGTTCCCATTCAGCATCATATCCTCTGACTATGGATTTTCTTTTTAGATCTGCTTAGCTGATGGAATTAGGGCTGTGTCACGTAAACAGGACAAACGACAAGATTTAACCTTCTGGAACCTGGCTGCACCTTTTTCATAGATAAATAAAAAGAGAGGTTTTGATAAGGCTGAAATAACACCAAAATAAAAGCAGTGGTTTATTTACTAACAGAGCATGTAGTGCTACAGGCATCATTGAATGTTTTACATGGAGAGTGATTCTGGTGGTTATGTGAATTTTAATATCCTGCATAGACTGTTGAAAACTGCTAAATGTTTTTCAAGTTGGAGATCAAATTGTTTTATGCAGATTATAACAATCATTTGAATATTCTTGCAGGCAAAAGTTATACATACTGACAGCTCCCAAATATTTGCATTTTAATTTTTATTTTGATTGATGGAAGGATGAGAGATTAGAGAATTGTTTTTGTTCAATGACATAGTCTTTCAAAGCTAATATCTGGATATTAAATGGCTTATCACTCATTTTTGTATTCTTGGTATCCTAAACAGCTACTGAAGCTTTCTAGAATCACTGCATGCATCATAGAGATATTTAGCATCATAAAGCTAATGGCTCTGTAAATGAATGATGGTATAATTTGCAACTTTCCCCATTCAGTTTTAAAGTAGTTTCAGAATTTCTTTAAAGGCTAGCTCACCCAGCTTGATAAAACTTTTCTGTTGAGACCAGTGGATGTAGGATCCAGCCATTAAATGTCTATCTACTAGGGGTAATTCAAATACAGTATCCCATTATTATTAGTTATTGATGAGCCTAAAATATTTTTCCTCTTAGTTTCTCCCTCACGCCTCTCAATCCATGTGTGTCATTAAACCAAAGAATCTTATACACAAGGAAAAATCAAATATATAATAAATGGGGGTAGGGGGAGAGGGGATGTGTTATATGTATTATTAAATTGTGTATCCTGTCTTTTACCTTAAAAAATAAGAATTTTGCTCTTGCCCTAATTCAAATTTTCTATGGCTTATGAAAATAGACAGTTATAAATACTGAGTCCTTTGAATCATTAGTAAGTTTGGATTTAGTGCTTGTCAATCTAGTTAGAAGACTAATGTCAAATTGTCTTCTTTTTTGTGCTATGCTTGTTTCCCATAAATTGACAGAAAACAATTTATTCAGTCTTTCTTCCAGTAATTGATTATGCAGATATTATTTATCGTGCTCTGCAAGCACATCTTTGCATAAATTAGATGTGCTTTATCATTCTGAGCTACATTGTATTTACAAATGCCCTATTTTCTGCTCATCATTGACGACTTTATTCCATGGTAAACTCATCTTCATTAGAAGGGCTTAAGCACTACTGTTCATTTATTAGCAAGGGAATTTGCTGAAAATCCCCACCATGTTTTCTATCTTTAGCAAATTATTTTCCCAACAAATACGCTTTTAAATCCTACAGCTGTTTTTCTCCGTGAAAATACAGTAAATAGGAAGAATGATTTTCTCTTAGCACCTCACCCTCAAGGTATTTCTTTTATCTGCTATTAAAGTTTACAAGTGATTTCAGTTTTCCTGTTTAACTAAAAGAGACAATGACAGTAAGGAGGTGCAGCATCCCTGGTATTTTCTAGAGTGGTAATGGCTGTATTGAGGTCATTCCAGTTAGGAATGATAAGTTTCAGGACTAGCAATTTACTTGGTTAAAGGAAGGGTTGTCTGGGTCTCTTTATTGTCTCTTTCCTAGTCATGAATATTGCCCACACATGTTTCAGAATTTGACTGAGTCCAGGGAATTTATTCACAAGTATGATTCATTTTCAGGTACAGAAAAACCTTTTCTCTTTATAGCTTTTTTTCTTCCTAGCTAAGAAAGTATTTTGTCATTGCTCTAGTGAGATGTAATTACAGTAATTCATCTGCAGTCAAAAAAATTTCAGGCTTGAAAATCTGCTCTGTGATTGCACAGGCATAAATGTTATGTTAAAACATAAAAACTAACATTGGTGTAAATAAAAGCTCAGCATCCTGTGGCGTATGAGGCATTCACTACTTCCACGTGAATTAGCAGCATCAAGAGGACATGTGTCAAATCCCAGCCCTCTCCTGCTCCTTCCTGCATGGCAATGGAGGAGCCAGCTGCAGTTCTTTCTGCTTGAGAAGGAGCTGGCAATGCCAGCACAGCCCTCATTCTTCACCCAGGACCAAGGAGCCTTCAGACACCACCCGTGTGTCACCTGCTGTGGTGAAGCATTGCTGCCTTTTCCATGCTGTGACACCTCCTGTATGGGAGCAGGGAGAAGGACATGGATCTCCCTCAGCTGACCACTCCAGCCTGGTGATGTGTGCACATGCTTGGATGAGGTAAGGAGCTCTTGGTTTTAGAAGTGCATCATCAGGAGATAATAGAGTTCCTACGCAGCATACTAACCCTGAGCTGCTGCAGCAGAGTTTTGTGACAAAAATGGTAGAAAGCAGGAGACTGTTCCTCATGCTCCTGTGGCTGAGTGCAAGCTCAACACTGCTGGCAGCCTCAGAAATAAATACCTGTGGTATTAGACAGGAGGAAAAGAGGATGAGACACTGTGCAGTCCAGAGGGTGAGTATGCACACAGCACCCAGGACAGATGGATCACATACTCTGCCAGAAGAGAAATAAAAGGAAGCATTACTGCCTTATCATTTTTTTGCTTTTCTTCATTTATTTCTATGATTTTTCTTTGAGAATAAGAACCAGTGTCTGATGAGTGTCTAAAGGAAATAGGCATTACTCTGTAGTAATGTGTCTCTGTGTCTTGGAATAATGAGGTTGGAGCTATGGTGTCTCCTCTGAAATTTTCTGCATTCAATTGAGGCACCCCTTTGTTTGCTGGTTTGGGAAGTTACTTTTGGGGGTATAATTCCACATCTGCATTGAATAGAGAATTATTTAAACATCTTTACAGGCCCCTATACTCACCTGGACAATCTTGCTCATTTATGTGTACAATTGCTGGTTAATACTGGCTTTAAATTGAAGCAGGTTTCAAAAACCCACCATCATTTTGAAATCCTCTTTTTAAGGAGAGAAAGTCTCCAGAAACCAAACAAGCAAACAGTTATAGGTCACCTTTAAAATTGCAGGGAGAATTTTAGAAAGCATCTGTTATTTATACAGCTTTTTTTTGGTTTTTTTCTCAATGTCACATAGGATGGTTACACCCATGCTTCTCTTACATATGAATAATAGAATGGTGGGTGCTCAGCTGCTCCTCTTGCAGGGCCCTGATAAGGTTTTACTGGAACATTCCCCCTCCTACCCCTTGGCATTTACATTAGCTTCCCACTCCATAGAAAAAATGTACCTTGTGTGATATGAATATGGAACCTGTGTAGTTAAATTTTTATTTCTACAAGCAATGACTGCTTGCTTCGGTGTTCACAGAAAGAGATTCTAAAAGAGGCCCAAGCGTAGCTGGAATGAATTAAGATTTGAATTTCAACAGACATTCATTGAAAGCTTTTTTCTTTAAAGGCATTGAGTTCTTCTGATGGCAAAGGATTCACCTAGCTCATGATTTGTAAAGGACTGTCTGGACTTTATTGCTAATTGTAAGTCACTGTGCAGGCTCACCAGCTGAACAAGGAAAAATCAAGTCCCTACCCACAGATCTTCTCTTTGTATCCCCTTCCTCAGGGCTTGCTTTATGTCCAAACCCACAAACTCTAAACCAGAACAAATCTACTCAAATTGCTCAGTAATAATCACCTGAGGCCCTGCCAGCCTCAGCCAGCTGAGAGGTGACAGCAAGCAACCTCATCTTATGATATTTTCTTTTGTCCCAGCCTTGTCAGTCCTTTCATGACTCCATCAGAAACACCATGACCAACCCAGAAACCTCTGAGGTGCCAAACTGGCTTTAGCCAATGACCATCTCCTCTGCTCTTTTGTGAGGGCTGCTGATTGATGCTGATTTATCACATTTTCATACAGGTAACTCACATTCCCCCACAAAAATGAGATTGCTTTAAAAAGAACCAATACTTCAAAAATAGGGCCTTTCATAACCTGAAACTGTGAGGACTAATGTTGGAGGGAATTCAGGGAATTTCTGGGAAATAAGGAGATCTGCATTAATTTGGAGTAGCTTTTGCCTTGATTAATTTACACAGGTAGTGGTTTTTAATTGCAAGAAGTTTTTGCTTTTGAAGTGCAAAAATTTATGGTTTTGAATTGCAAGAAGTTTATGGTTTGGTTTTAAAGGCTGTCCAGTATATAATTTTATATCATATGTGTTCATCTTATGACTCTAAAATTTTCTAGGAGGAAAATTAACTTAAGACAGGATACAAGAGAAGATAATGTAAATATATGTGTTTAAATATAAAAATACATTTCTGTATAGATGTGAAACTTTCAGGATATGCAGAATCTTCAAGTACAAGCACTTGTGTAGGCATGTAAACCATTAATGGTGCATTTTTCACAAATCCACAGGGAAGCTTTTTTTTTTCCTGAAGCTCTCCTTTTTTTCTAGAAAGGTATATGTTCTGCAGTGTTCTAAGAACACTTGAAGGATCGCATGAGTTGTTCTAGAGAAGAGAGCTATCCTGTCTCTCAGATGGCAATATACAGCCTTCACAAACCAAATTGATTTGGCTTTTATTTGCCTCTGTAGCAGCTGAACAAATATTCCTTTTACTTCTATAGCTGGTAGTCTGATTTCTTCCAACAGACCAGATTCATTGAGCCAGCAGGTCAGTGCAAAGCATTATTTGTGACAGTTGTACTAAGAGCATGTTGGAAGTAAAAGCCAATAGTTTTTACTTCAAATTGCAGTGAAGGATTTGGGGATGCTCTACTGCCAGCACAGCATGTAAAACCTGACACTATTCTGCTTAGCAGCAGTTTAATTGTTACCTGTAAGGTAATTTTAAGAGGTAACAAAATACAGACTAAAAAGCTCCTCTTAAATAAAAACCCTCTGAAAAATGAAACTCTAAGGAAAGATTAATGTCAGACGGAAAATTTAAAGCTGAATAAAAACCATTAAGGCAATGAATAAAATTAAGCTGTACTTGAAAATTGATTAAGTCTTGCTAAGTAGCCAAAAGGGAGCTACCAAACGATCCCTAATGCCATAAACTATTAACTCTTACACTCAGGGCCCAAATCTCACTGTCTAAATTGGGTCTTTCCTTTCAGTCTGGAACCTGGAAGGTGTTTAGTCCTCTTGCCTTCTCACTCTGCTCACCTTCTCTGTCTCCATCTGTAAGGCTGATGGTTGATTCCTGCTGGGAATTGCTTTCTGCAGTGTTTAACAGCAGAGGAACTGGGGATCATGCATGTCTCCCGTGCCTCCCAGGGTGAAGGTGGGAGCCGGGAGCAGAAATGCAGTTGGCACCACTCACTGCAGCCTTCCATCTTCTTGATTGCTCTGTACTTTCACTAAGACAGGAACTGAGGGCAGGGAAAGAAAAAAAAAAAAATAAAATATAGCCCTGCCCCTCTTTCCACCTCTCTGCTTGGGGGAAGGAAAAGGATTGTGTGCCATGGGACAGGAGACAGAGTTTGGAGGAGGAGCAATGTCACTTCTTATGTAATTACATTACGGTGCTAATCCTAGCTGCAACATTTTCTATAACCAGGTTTCCAAGGTACCAGGCTAATTTTATAAGCATGATAGCTTTTCATGGTGTTCCATATAAAATAGCATAAGAAATAGAGTTTATGGCAGATACTGTGCCTTAGCAGGGTCTGAGAAGCCAGTATTGTCATTGTCACTAAATTTAACCTCTTTTGGAGATCTGGTGAAAGCAAAGCAATTGGAATTAAGTGTTTTGAACACTGAGTGTGATCACTTAAATGTAGGTGGCCCTTTGATTTAAACAGGAACATCTTTAGGTACTGATGGCAGATTAAGGATGTATTTCGACAAAGCAAGAAGAAAGGGAGGTAAGAAAATAAGAAAACGTAGTAAAATAAGTTATAAACCAGACTTTCTCCAGGTTTTGTACTATTTCACTAAGAGTGTTTTCTCCATGTTCCTTGTGGCAAACTGAGTGTAAGTAAAAGCACAGGTTTCAAAACCAAGAGAGGGTATAGGAGAGCAGGACCCTGCACCGCCCCTTTGCAGGGTCTGTGGCAGATGTTGGAAGTCAGCAGAGCCAGGAGGAGTAGTTTTTCCAAATTTCTGAACAGCAAGGAGTGCTCAGGTGGGTTTGCATGGCAGAGACTGTCTCACTACTGAACAACTTGCTGAAGTTAAAATTTTAATGAAAATTGAAAGTTTTAAGTGCCACCATTTTCCATGTCACTTTTCCCCTAACATGATTTATTGACCACTTATACATGATACATTCTCCTGTCGTGAGTAGCACTCTATATATTTATTTTCATGAATAATGGCTATCATTTTAATTGATAGTTTCAAACTGAGGAGTAGATTTATTTCTACAATGAATGAAACTGCCCCAATATAGAGCCTGTATGAATTATTTTACGTATTTCAGTTTTCCTCTTGCAACACAGTATGCTCCTAATCCTAACAGAAATCAATCAAATAAGATCTAGTACATCACTAAACACCAGCTTCTCTAAAATATACTAGGACATTTTTCTATAATGCTTGTAAAATTTGTCTTAAGCAGTATTGCCAGGAGCTTTTGACTCGGCTGTAAGATGTCTGTTTCATTCCCTGGTACCTTATTTGTCAGCTTTTTTGGCACCCTACCTATACACTTATAACATAGTTACTCTACTCAAACACATCTCAATTATGCTACCCTTTTTCAGCTAAAAAATTTAAATTCAATGATGTTAATAATTAAATATTGATTCCAGCAGTGCAGGAGCTCATGTGGGCAGGTGATGTATTATGCATTCACTCCTGAGTGTGACACCTAGAAGTCAAGTCTACAAAGGATTCTTACCTAAAGAGATCACAGTTCATGACTGAAATCCACATTACTTGCAAATGATTTCATTCTGATATAGAAGTCCAAGCCAACAAATGCTGTGTGCTCACAAATGCCTCAAATCATCTGCTGCAGAACTATTGAGGAACAAGCCTGCATACATTCTTGTTTCTAGTATGAAACACTGCAGCTTGCTGTGAATCATCTCAAAATAGAAATAAAATGTTACAGAGCATGCACTAGCTGCCTTCTTTAAAAACAAGCAAAGCCCCAGAGAAACAGAAATTCCTGAACAAATTGCATTGCAAAGCATTGACCCAAATATCTTTGTAATATAACCAGTAATTTTAGAGAGCTAACATTTATTCTTCAAAGTCAGGATCATTCCTAGAGTTCTATCTTCCTCTTTAATAAGGATTTCCTTCTTGTAGCCTGACTAGAGTTTTCTATGGCATTACTCCAATCCCTATGTAAACATTTGCAAAGGGATTTTGCCTCCATTCAGAAATCCCACATTCATGCACCCGTACTGGAAAGTTTTGACAGTGGCATTTTAATACTTTTCCGTATTTTAAGAGATTGGGGATGGGAACACTGTCAGATATAATGAGTAAAGGGTAGAGGACTGAGTTTGTGAATGCACTACAGATGAAGTTACCCAAATGTGAGCACCCAAAAGGGAATTTCAAAACGTAACAATAGGTTTTGGCAAAGGCAGAGAGGTAGAATCCACAGAAGAGAAAAATATGTTTGGGCAGGTGCCTTGCCTTCAGTAAGACACTTTACCACCTGCTACTTTAGTTAACTGTAATCTTGGAGCCAGGTTCCACTCCCTATTTCTGTTCATAAAGCACTCTGTATTTTTATTTCTTTTTTGTTTGTTTTGTTTAGTTGAGAGATGATGTTCTGTGGTAAAATATTAGTAACATAATGTATCAAGATGTTTTAATCATAAGAGGTATTGCTTACAGATCTGGCATTCACGCCAGATGTGCTGTATAATGGATGTACAGCAATTTAGCATTTACTGTACCTCATGTGTAATGTTGTCTTTGCTTTCACATATATTGCCCTAGCTACAGCTATGGTGTTTGAAAGAAAATGTAACTACAGGACTGTAGAGGAATTTGAATAGCTTTTATCTACATCTGCATTAACATGCAATTCCTTTTCTCCCTCTAAAGCAAGCCATTTTCTTGAGAAAACAGAGGCATGATTGCTGGGAACCGTAGTTTTGTATTCTGTTATTTGAGCTATGAAATCAAAATAAGTTTTAATAAATTGCTGCATCAATACATTCAGCTGTTAAGCTAAAGCAAAGACATAAAAGTTGATCAAAAGACGCCACTCACCGCAGGGAGGCAAGTGAAGCAGTAAAGAATTAAACCTAAAGCTACATAGCTCTTTTCCTTTGGTAGCAGCAAAGTAATTTGCATTATTCATTTCACCCTGGGAAGACAAAAACCCCCCACAAAACCCCCCAAATCCAACAACATGAATAGATTGAAAGGACCAGATGGAATCTAGCTGGCAAACAAAGCAGAGGTAAAGTAACTGAAGCAAAGAAAGCTAAATCAAACGTAACAAGGCTGCAAAAGGGTTCTAGAAATATCTAGAGAGAATAGAAGGAGACCACTGAAAAGTAACAAAGGGACCATATAATTGAAGGCTACAAGATGGATGAGAAATGTTCAAAACTACTTTCTCTTAGTTTTCAGTACAAAGGAAAATGATGAAAGTGGAGAATATTATGTAGGAAGACAGAAAACTATACTGCCTACAAGCAGTAGGCCAGAATTGAGCTTAACTTGAACACAAGTTTTCTGCCTTCTTTCTTTTATTTTCTGCCTTCTCATTTTCTGCCCTCTTTCTCCTTGTGGGTCCCTTCCAACCCAAGACAGTCTGTGATTCTGTGATATGTTGAATAATGCTTATATTGCAAGTAGCCCCCTCTTCAAAAGAAGGGAAAAAAGGGAAGTGCTGGGTGGTATAAAGATGAAATACAGAGTTACAAAGTGTAATGCCAGCACACTGCTCTGAGAGCGTTCTACTCTCTCACTAAAATCTCCCACTAAAACAGTATGAAGAATGTACCAGAAATGAGTAGCTGTTCAAAATAAATTGTGTTTTTCCTCAGTTCAGGGGCGTTGTGATTGAAGTGGGAGACAGCCATTGTAGTGTACTGTATTTGCAGGGTGCCCTGATGAAGGAAGGAGTGATGCATCTGACTCCATGTTCTCAGAAGGCTCATTTATTATTTTATGATACTATATCATATTAAAGAATGCTATACTAAACTATACTAAAGAATACAGAAAGGATACTTACTGAATGCTAAGAAGATAATAATGAAAACTCGTGTCTCTTTCCAGAGTCCTGACACAGCTTGGCCCTGATTGGCCAAAGAGTGACAACAACTCACAGCAGAATCCAATGAAACAATCACCTGTGGGTGAACAAGCTCCAAACACATTCCACACGTGAGCACAACACAGGAGAAGCAAATGAGGTAAGAATTGTTTTCCTTTTTCTCTGAGCCTTCTCAGCTTCCCAGGGGAAAAATCCTGGGTGAAGGGATTTTTCAGAGAATGTGAATGCCACAGTGTTGTGTGGTGTCTTCAACATATATTCTGTGTCACAGAAGGTTTAGGTTAGATAATAGAAAAATTCTTCACCCAGAGGGTGTTTGGGCACTGACACAGGCTCCCCAGAGCTGTGGTCACAGCACCAGCCTGTCAGAATTCAAGGAGTATTTGGACAATGCCCTTGGGAACGTTATGGGAATGTTGGGGGCTGTCCTGTAAAGGGCCAGGAGTTGGACTCAATGATCCTTGTAGGTCCCTTCCAACTCTGTATATTCTGTGATTCCAAAACCCTAGCAGCATGAAAAAACCACAGAGGGCATGCTTCAGGATATTAATGAGAGCCAAACGAGGCACAATCCAGCATTCATTTAGATCCTAGTCTGAAAATACTTAAAATTCATTTTTATTGAAGAGCCTAAGCATATTGTGAAAGAGCATCTTAGAACAGTTATGTGGATGCAAACATCTTCACTCCCATACTCTTAGTTCTGTAAAATTTCCCCCTGCCCCACCTTGTTATTTTGCTTTTAAATACTTGGTGTGATCTTATGTACCCAGATACATGTGGTATCATGAAATCCAGGTAGAATCTGTTGCTAAAAAAGTTTCAATGGAAAATGCCATTACTGTCTAATTGACGCAAAGAGGGGAGAATGTAAAATCTGCTTAAATATGAAGTCTTTTTACAGCATGATAACACTCCATTTTGGCCTTTTTGACTGCATGGCATGTATCATTTTTAAATTACTTCTGAAAATTGATTTATTTCCAATACAAGTAAACAGCATCCAAAACTTAAATTCCAAAGAAAATGTTTCTATTTTATTTAAAAAGAATGTTTGATTGACTCAAAACATTCTTTTTCTAGTATAATTTCATGGAAGATTTGTACATTTTGTGTTCTCAGTTTAAGTTTGTAATGGGAAAAGAAAATCCATGTAATGCCATGAAATAAAAAGAAAATCACCTGATACAGAACTCCACTGTGGTGTTTTTATGTGTCTATGGTATTGGGTAAAGAAATTAATTAAAAGGACAATGAAGCTGGCACTACTGAGCATTAATGAGGAACTCTAACTATTCCTGACAGGTTACAAAACTGACTCAGTGTCTGTGAGAGTGCATTTTCTGCCCCAGTCTTGGAACTAACCCTGAACCTGATTTTCTATGAATAGATAAAGACTGCACATACACAGGCTGTTATTAAAATATGGAATTGATAAAAGTGAAACCTAAATAAAACATGTATTGATTCTGATGAGTTTATGAATAAGAATTGTAGAAAAAATATGCAAGTAGTTTTAAAAATTTGTCATGCTTTTTAAAAGAAGGCAATAAAATCTAGTTGGATTTCACGCATATACATGTCATAGAATTTCATCAATTGAATCCTGCAACAGGACAGCAGCTCTTCACAGGTTATGGGCCATCTCTTCATCTAAGTTCTTGTTAATTGAGAATGTCTATGCTCTTTAAACAAATATTTCCAAGGCTTTCTTGCCTTCTCTGGTAAAAAAAAAAAACACATAAGCTTTTTAATGTCAAACTCATGGTCATCAAACTTTTTTCATAGTAGCCTGCTACTATCAAAAATTTTATCCTTATTTACATTCCTGCAGACCAGGAGCAAATCATCTGGCATCCTTCTCTGTGTTAACCAAAATAATTCAGTCTAAAAGAGATATTCTAGAACTTGGATAATAATTGTGACTTTTTTTTTCAGAACGCTTTCCAATATGTAAACAGTCTTTCTAAGCAGAGGATAAAGACTTTAAATGTGAGAAATGTAATTGGTTTCCAAAGGTAACGGACTAAGGGATTAGTACTGGTCAATAAATGAGGAAACGTTTATTTTAGGGATGCCAGACACATGGCTTTCAGAGGGCTGGTTGCAATTATACACTTTTAGAGTAAAAAAGGAAATGTGGTATAATCTGCATTCTGATGTCCCCACAGAGAGTCTGATATGTAGCCCATGGTACCAAGTGGGACACTTCCAATTGATTAGAACAGTTTTGGAGCAGGAGGCTTTATGTAAAGCTCGGGAATCAGCTGAGGACTTTGCCAAGCTCTGGAGAAAACAGAATTGTGTATTCTGTTTTTCACTGCTTGTGAAAGCTCTGTAAACAGGCAACAAAGAACACTGAAAGGATTAAAAGACATGGATGTAAGGTCCCCAAAACCTGCTTCACAAGCCTCTTGAAAGGGTTTATAAGTCCTAACCTAGGAGACAGAGAAGAAAGGAAAGAAGAGGAAAGTGTACAAGATGTCATATAGCAGACAATTGCTATTTTAATAATTTCAAGTCTAGTTACAATAAAAATTTCACTCTATGCAAGTCATCACTCCTCACCCTGTGAGTCTCTAAAACTGCAGGCAAGTTGTGAGGCAAAAGAGGATTTGGGGAAAGAATTCCTTAAATCAGTCTTTCAGCTGCAGTGACCAGAGTCCAACAAATTGCCTTGTGATTTCCTTCTTGTTTCCTGCTACAGTATTATTCTTGAGTGAAGTCTTGCCTTTTACATTCTCCTTACTCATTTATTAATAATATATCAAACATTAGACAATTTGATAAAACCGTTTTTGATACTTGCTGGACTTGTAACATGAGCTCCAAAATAGCATGGTGAATTCAATTTAGGTTCTTTATTACTTATTGATATTGCAAATGCACTGCACTCCTTGTCAAAAAATACAAACCTCAAGGGTAGGCCAGTTTTCAATAGTTAAGTTTCCTTGCCTTTTGGACTCCATAATCTTACAGGTCCAGGTATTTTTATAACCCAAACAAATATATATGTCCCAAATTACCATCTTTATCTCTCCCATCAACCATGTTTCAGGGGAACCCCCAGGATCCATACCCAGGGAAAGAGGAAAAAGTCAGCCCCCATCTCCATGTTTGGGGCTGGATAAACTTTATAAGCTTTTAGCAATTCCATCAGTGGAGAACAGTTCATATCAATTTCTACCTGGCTTTCCAGGGTCTTTCTGCTGGAGACTATCAGTTTAGACCATAAATTAATTTTTCCTTTAGTTCCCAATAGCAGTTACCACCATATAAAATAAGTCACCTCAAGAGCACCCTTCTCACCATGCAAATGAAAATGTAAGGCATCAAAAACTCTCTCCTAAAAGGGCTTATGGATTTTTTTTTTTATGTACTCTGAGGCTGATGCACAGAGAGATACTGACAAGATAGTCTCAAGAGGTCAAAACAACAAAAAAAAATTACTGGTAGCTTCAGAAGATCAGAGAGCTTTGGCAAAAGTTCAGAGCAGCATTCAATCAACATAAAACACTTCACAAAGTTTTAACTTAGCCCATCCAACTCAGCAAACTCCAAGCCCATCTAGTTTTAAGTTATTCAAAACGACGAGAAGATGGATTTAGAAGAAGGAGATGAAAAGGAAAGAGAGAAAGAATGCAGAAAATAATAAATATAGCTACCAGTCCTGAGTTCCAGCAGTGTTCAGCTGATACAAAATCCAAGGGGAGGTAGGGCCAAGGCATATGCTTGCCTTGTGTCAAGTGCCGAAAGTCAAGTGAAAGTCAAGTGCCCTTTGGCTGTCCTGGTGGGAATAACAAAGGGTACTCGCCTTCCCCCAGGTGGGATTTTGGGGCATCTGGCCACTGTGGGGCCGGATTGGGGCTCCAGAGGGGGCTACTGTGCCAGGGCTGGGCAGCCCCTGCAGGGCTGGGATACAGGCTCTGGGGCATGTGGAGCATGGCACTGCCTCACCAGAGCAAGACCTGACCTGCCCTTGTCCCCACACATGCACCTGAAAGGTTTTGAGCAAGAATTCCTTCCAGTCTCTCACAGTGGGGTACCTAAAAGAGCCAAATGCACGCAGTTTAAAAAGAGGAAAGCTTAAGAGATGCACAGCTGCTCTGTAAATTCCTTCCAGAAGCTAATGTATCATCCCACAGTTTCTCTGTGAATTACCTCTCTGCATCTTGTTAAAATACGAGGTGTACACAAAGGAAATAACGTGATGTGCGCTCTAATGCACAACCGCTGTCCTTTTTTTATGAGAAAATTCCTCCCATTCCTTCTTGTAATCTATTTCTCAGCTGGGTCACTTTCAACTCAGCTCAGAGCTTTGCAATTGAGTTCAGTAGGAGAGAAGTATTTGCAAGTTATAAGGATTAGTTTCTTTGAACTCAGGGTGCCAGTATTCCTGCAGCATAGAAGAAAAAGAAGAATTTGAACTGGTGGATAATAAACATCTTTACTCTTCTTTGTACCTTCCCATGATAAAAAATAGAGCTGAAATGAAGAGTATGACAGAATTTCCCTTAAATTCAGTAGTGTCTATTATTGAATTTTTCATTAACATTTATCATTTCTCCCCCCAAGCAATTCAACAATTGCAAAACAGTCTGTGTAATTAATTGCACATACAAAATATTTATATAGAACACTTGGTAGAACAAGCTCTTGCATAAGATAAAAGCCACATAATTCATTCCTATTATGCAGTCAGGGATGGGCAGCATATGTGCATAAATGCATATATACATGCATACAGACACCCCTCGTGGGTGTCCAAAGCTACAGGATGTCCTGGGTAGGGGAAGGAGCCTAAAGCTAGAAATTTACCACTCATGTGTTGATGCATTATTAGTTATTTCCATGATGTATATATATTCTCAAAAATTCAGTACTTTTATTAATGATAAAATATGCATTGTTATTTCCACTATGTATTTTTTCTTGACCTTCCCATTGAGCGAGTAGATTGTTTAAGTGAGTAGAAATTATAAAAATTACAGCCAGCTGTTCAGCTCAGGTACCAGGCACACCTATCTATGTACATATAAGTACATACCCATCTTGATGTATTGGTACTATTTGACAATCTTGGTATTCTGTGACTGTTTTTTAATTTTCTGTGTACAGTCACAGGGAAAGAGCCCCTGGATTGTAGGTTTGGCATGTCTTAGACCTGATACTGGGGGCTTCAATCTGTTTGCAAAAATATTATACATGCTCTTTTATTTCCCAGGGATGATAATCAGCTATAGTTCTTTGGGAACCCAGTGAACACCACTTTCAAAATAATGTCCCACTGTGTTTTTCTCTATTTTCTCCCAAGCAGGTAGGCAAACTCCTGTTAGCCTTCTCTAGTCTTTTGTCCCCACAAGTATAAAATGAGAAAATATATCTCCACAAATATAAAAATATCTACTTAATTGCAAAGTCTAATATATTTCTCTTGGCTTTATTTCTCCTGACAGGAGTCTTTGAAGTCTTGATGAAGACAGCCAAATCTCTGTTGATAACATAGTTATGCTTTGTAACTAAAGCAAACCCAATAGCTACTCTAAGTACAATTTCAAAAAATTGCTCTTTATCTTTTATCACCTCAATGATTTCTAGCTTGTGTTTGAACATTCATTAATTAAATCAGTCAACTGTAGGAAAGAGATTTTACATCCTTTAGAACAATACCTAAAAATAGTCAAGTCAGATGTTCATTACTAAACTTATCCATGACGTGAGTTCCAGAGCAGTCATTAGGGCCTTTTATAACCATTGTGAGTCATTCTAAGTATTTCTTAAACTTTCCAAGATGCAATTTGTTAGTTAATTTCTGTTTGCAATAAATTTCTTTAGAAAAGACTGGAATTTTCCTTCAAAAAAAAACTGGGCAATGGTCTAGTAGGAGTAGCTATTCCATTTGTGCTTGCCCAAATTTTTCAATGACTTTGAACAAGGTGCTGAAATCTTCTCACTTGTGAAGAAATGGTAGCCCACAATTGGTTTTTTTAGAAATCAGAAGAGGCAAGTAGCCTTAATGTCTGCTCTGGGGGTGTTTCAAAGCTTCCATTATCCCAGGAAAGCCAGATTTCATCAAGGAGAGCACCACTAAGGAGTGCATCAGAAACACCAGAGGGAGGCTGTGAGAATAACGAGGCACTGATCTTCAAATTTGAAATAAGCTGTATAAAAATCTGAGCTGATATCTATGTAGAAAATTTATTAGCCAGCCTCTTTTCACCAAATGCCAAGAGTAGCTCAGACCACTGGATATGTTGACCCTAATGTGGCTGCCATGCCCAATCGAGAATTTCAGAAAGGACTAAATAGGCATCTGCAGATTGATTCCCCTTTAAGATTTCTCCACTTGCACACACTGGTAAACATTTCATAATAATTACCCCCCAACTAAACTGCTGATGAAGGCTGACTCATGGTGAATACTCTGAACTCTTCAAATGGCATCACTGAAGCTCAAAGCAGAAAATGTGCAGTATGATAAAATGATGAAGAATAGAGCCGTATGCATATTTCCTTAAGTAACTGATCCACTGAAAGACTAACACTTATTGTGGAAAATGAAATGCCTAGATAAGCATTAGATTCATGAAGTGCACTAAGTAAAGTGAAATGTACCAGAGTGTTTATGATCTCTTTTAACAGGAAGTTGAGTAGCAAGACGTGACAGCAGCGTTTTTCTTTCTTGTTCATCAGCATTATATCCTGCCCTGAAATGCATCTTTATAGCTACTTTGAACTGCAAGGTGTGGGGAAAAAGTTCTTCACTGAAAGGGTGGTCAGGCATTTGAGCAGGCTGCTCAGGGAAGTGGTAGAATCATCATAGCTGGCAGTGTTTAAAAAAACCAGGTTCATGTATCACTGGGGGATATGCTTTAGTGGTGAGCACAGTGGTGCTGGTTTGACAGATTCCATGGTCTTGGAGGTCTTTTCCAACCTTAACACTTCTTTTATCCATATCTTATAAGCCTGCCAGGAGCCATCAGTAGAATTAAAATATAATAATTAGGAAATTAGTTGCAAAGGTGTGTACAACACCACACATTGATTTCTAGCAGCACTTCTAAACTAACAAAAGTTTACATTTTCATTGCATGCTTACATTTCTCTTAACAGGAAAAATCTGCAGGTGTCTTAAGTTTTCATCTTGCCTGGGAATGAACCAAGCCTGGCAATTGAGATATTTTAGTGGCTGTGTCTCAAAAAACTCCTTCTGCCAGCAGCATCTTGTGGGTTACCATCCTTACTCCTGCTCTTTACATCTTGGCTGCATCACAGTTCAAGCAGCAGCTTGACCCATCTGAGAGTACATGTGTGCCTCAGCAGAAAGTGGCATGCCAGAGAATAAATAACCTGTTGCACTTCTTCTACAGAGGTAAAAGTAAAGTTTTTAAACACTTCTGTTACACTTCATTAAAGAACAGATCTCACACCATGTCATTTTTGCAGATTCTGAAAAGGATTTAGCATAGCTCTCTCCTGGATAAACGGAAAACTCTTTTTCAGAACTTATTAAAAGCAGGGCTAAATATTTTTCTCTCCGATGAAAAAGAAAATGGTGGCTTTACAAAAGAAGAAGGGATGCAGCACAAAAATATACAGGATATTTTACTGAATGTGTTAAATTAAATATTGATTTCCCATAATGTGCCATGGTAGCTTCACAAGAAAGGGAATTCCATTGTATGCATGAAACTCAATACCAGCACAAAACTTGCCCTAATATGATGGCAATCTTCAAGGGACTGCAGGACTCTACTGAGCCATAGGCTTGCTTAAATCTCAGGCAAAACTTGAGGCAACTTCAGAGGGAATTTCAAGCAGTAGAACCTGCCTCTATTTTTTATGATTCCCTGGTACCTCTGAAATGTTATAGCTACATTTTAGTGGAAACTAAAAGTTCACATCAAAACGTTAATTTCATTGTAAAATCGAGACAGAAAAATTGCAAAGTGCCATCTGCATAATCACAGTATCATATCATCACATATCCTATTTTTACCTATTAATCATCAGCCCAAGGTACAGAACCTGTGTTAGTCCAAGTGAGTCAAGTTTTGAATGAAAGGGCAGTGAAACTGGTTATGTGGAAAAAGAAATATGAATACACTGATGACACAAAAAGTAGATGGTGAAAGATGCTGTTGTTTCAGTGATTTGCAGTTGTATGTCATGAGTAGCAGAAATTACAAAAGAGAAAGCTATGAAATTATTATTTCCATTCATGGTCCATATCTAAATATTATTTTCACATGGCACAGAATTTTTGTACTACTTCTTCTTTCTTTTCCATCAGTTTTCTTCCAAAAAACTGTGATAATAATAGTAGTGGCAAACAGAATAAATAGTAAAATAAGATAATTTTAAAACAAATAAACCAATCCCTTTCTAGTTATAGAAATACTGTCAGACAAGGCAAAATGTGCAAATATAATTTGCTCCATAGGAGCCACTACTGTGTGAGTGTTTCAATAGCTGACCCAGTGTATCCTGACTAAATTGCTGTTTGAAGATACAAGTAGCTAGATGGAATCAGTTGTCCTCAAGGTAGCCTAAATATCTCATGCTGTGTTCATTAAGAACATCACTCAGAGTGCTGTGTTAGAATTCATGGGGTTCCTTGCTCAATTTGATCCTCTTTAGAAGTGCACAAGATCACAGGCCGGATTCATCAAAGCAAGGGATAAAAGAGATTTTCCTTTGTACAGCTTGGATGTGGAGCTATTTTAAATTAAACTATTTAAAAAAAAATTAGTTTTCACTTCATTAACAGTTTTGCATTTTGTAGTGGATGACTGCTGAAGCAAGAATGATATGAAAAGTCTGTACTTGTTTATATACAATTTTCAATTGTATACTGGAATTTTTGTGCTACTATCTGGTAGAAAGCATTGCTAATTTGTGCCTATCTTAATGCAATAATAAAAGGGCCTCTGTAGAGATCCAATTATTAAAATTATTAGAGAGATGCCACTGCCCCAATTGAGGCACAAATGAGACTGTATACCAAAGTCAATAGAATGGATTTTTATTTAGCACTAAATGTGAGGTAGAGAGATAGGGAGAAGGAGAGTGGGGAGAGAAAGAAAGAGGCAGAGAAGCAAAGAAAAATACCAACACAGTGTAAAAATTCCACCAACATCCTGTCAGTCCTCCTGGTCTCCTGAGTGATTGCAGTCTTCTGGAGGTGGTGGTTGCAGACTGTATCCATCAAGTGGTGGGGAAACAAATCCAAGGAACACAAACCCCATTGGGTTTACAGTCACTCAGGTTCAGGTGGGAAAGCCCAGGCAAGGGGAGTTTCACACTGGGTAACGTAATACAAATCAAAAAGTCAATAAAAAATACAAATACACCTGAGTGATGTAGTGTTGGGGATCACAGGACCCTTTAAGGGTTGTGACACCTCTTAGTCAGCCCAGCCCCTCAGTCATGGCCCATCACCCAAGAGGAATCCCTTCATCCTACAGGTGAATGTCCCATGCTTTGGACTGGAGTTTTCACAGCTGGAGCCATTAGGTAAGGGAGGACAATGTCATGATAAGAAGGACTCCCCAAATCCCAAATCAGGGGATTTGCCTCTTACCAGCCTTATCTGGGAACCCAGTTTGCAGCTCCAGGTGTGCAGGCCCTGGGAGGCCAATCTCAGGGGCATCCCCAGCAAATTGAGCCATCAGCACCAACATTCCAGTCTCTTACAGCACCTGGGTGGTTACAGCAAATGGCCAAATATTTGATTAATTAAACACTAGCAGTCACTCTCACAGCCTCTTAATACCAATTTTTTTCCATACATGATGTAATTTGCATAAGATGATAGACTGCGGTTTGGGCTTTTAAATTAGTAAAAGGAAAAAGATTACTCAAATTAGAGCTCATTTTAGGATTCTGTCATCTCAGTTTATGAGGACCTATAATTGTTTAGACCCAGGGAACTCAAAATGTGAATGAAAATTATGACTGTCAAAGTTTTAAAGGGAATACAGTACAAAGAATAAGATTTGGAGTGGGAGCATACTTGAAAATGTCAGGACCCAATAAAACTTGGGAATGTCTGCACTGAAAACCACCTCTCTTTTGGAACCCATCTACCTGGGTGACATCTAGAGTTTGTTATAAGAGATGATTTACTCACACAAGAGACAGCCAATCTATTTTTCTGCATACTTATTCTTCCTTGGACTACAGCATGTTTTGGGATCCCCTAACAACAGGACATTATCAACAATATTGGGTTGGAGGGAGTGGTTGGGGCAGTGTGGCTGTGATCAGGCTGAACTCCGCATTGTCTGTTTTGTGGAATATTTTTATTAATATTTTTTCTGCTATTGTTTTTTTTCTTATCTCATTGCTGTTTCATTGCTGTAAGTTGCTCCTATCCCAGCCTGTGATTTTTGTCTTTTGTTCCTCCAATTAATTGCTGCATTGAGGAGGGGGAAAAGGTGGGAGAGAGCGAGTAGTGTCTGGTTTTTTGTTCCAGTGGGAACACAAAATTGTGGAGTACCTTTCCTAAAGCATGATAACAACATAGCTCATGAGGGAGACTGGAAGAGGAGCACCTGTTATATGCTTTATACTCTGGAAATATCTTGATTTTTCCCAGTTCCAAACATTGAAAATTCTACAGAAAGATGTCTTATTCTCTTCCTCCAAAAGTGGTGTTAAAAACTTATCAGAAACTTATCAGAAAAACAAAGAGGTAATTCTGTCCATTTTCTTTAAAACTCTAAAGGTAATGTCAGAACTGAGACTTCTAAACTTGAGCTTGAGAACCAAGTTAGTGTATTCCTGTTAGAGGCACAGAAGATTAAGAATAAAGACTAATAAGGAACTAATTTACAATTCTCTTCAACCTGCTTCTCACCACTGTATAATTAGCCATATAGTTACTAATTGCTGACTATTCCCAAATTTACTGATGCTTAAATTACAATCTGATATGTCATATGTTTATGTCACATCAAAATCCCCTCTGCTTTAATTAACAGACATCTAATCTAGAAAATTTTCAGGCAAGTGCAACAAGTATCATGGAGCAGCAATTAATTGTAAATGCTTTCAGACAAATCAAAGGAAGCCATTGAACATATTTGTCTGTCATCTGACATGAACTTGAAGAGGAATGCTCACCCACATTCTTCACTGCCTCTGAACTCATGTAAATTATTCTCTTACAACTACCAGTTAAGTACATTTGTGCACAGAGAAATCTCTAAGAATAAATGTCTTTGGCATTTTAAAGAGATAATGTCAGGATTCCTGTCCAACAGAGGAAAACAATCCTGTTTGTTTATCTAACTGAAACAGTGCAATAATGTGGAAAAACGATGAGAGAGAAAGATACAACTTTGCTTTAGCCATCTCAGTACTATATCCACTTCTTTCCAGAAACAAGGCTTAACCCAGGCACATAATGTCATTAGCCCCTTCATTCAATGCTTGCACATTCAAAATGTGAAAAATTCAAAATATAAATGGCCAAACTGGGATAAACCAATCTCTTATGATAGCCTTTCTCTAACAGAGGTCATAGATGAGTGCCTGTGGAAAGGTACATGAAAAAACACATTTAAGCATCCAGAAACAAGACAAGAAAGTAAGCACATACTAAATGTCATCATCTCTTTTGATAAAGTAAAAGCAAGTGGTGGTTTTTCTTCTCTGGTAAGTATGATGTTATGGCAATCATGCTTTTTCAACCTGGCTAGACAACTGATAATCTGAAATCAAAACCTTGTTGGGGGGATGCTATTTTGCAGGTTGGAAACAGTGAAAATACTAACTTTAATAAATAACTTTACAAAATAATCTCTTTAATAGAGAATCTCTTTTTCCAGTCAAACTCTTTTCCTCAGTCTTTCTCAGATACTACTGGTACTGAATAAGTCTTGGAACAATATTCAATCTTATGAACCTCTGAGTTTAGTACTCAAAAATAATTAATTCTGGCCTATCCTGGTCATTTTCTTGCTTTTTAGTCTCTAAAGCATACCTTGAACATTAGTTTAACCAAAAGGCTTTTTGATTAATATGAATATACAAGGCACACAGTTCGCTGCACTCTTAAAGTTCATCAGTTTACTGCCAAAAAATTTTATTTTAGTATGCAGCTTACTGCTCTTGGGGCCCAGGTTTTGAATTAAGCACTGGTTTTCTGGCTGCATCCTTTTAAAGGGGTAAATGTACACTCATACTCCTCATAGTCCCTTCCTCACAATTTTTTCTCATTTTTCTCTTGCATCAAGCACAAATTGCCTCCTATAAAGAGTTTTGCTAGCACAAAACTTGTTTTGCTAGCATAAAACTAGTTTTGCTGTCTTAGTTTCTGCAGCATTGCATAGCATGACAAGGCCTCATTTACACAGATGAAGTTAAATTTCCCTTCTTTGTTTGCTTTTGAAGCCAGTGGGAGCTATGTCCATACACCCGATGACATTATCTAGTTATTAGACATTAAAGCAAAGAGCTGTGGGAAAAACAAAAAATTCTATGGGAAATTTTGAAGCTTCTTAGAGAATTCACAGCAGACGTTTTCAGCAATTGAGACCTAACAGAGTGATTATTCTTCTGATTCATTTCTGATTTTCTGAGACCACTGATTTACAGCTGGAGCACAAAGGGAGCAGGTGAAAACGATTCTGTTCCTCTCAGCCTCTGCCCAGCCAGGGTTTCCCATGTTTTCTTTGAATACCTGTGTGGTTCATCTGCTGGCTTTTGCTGGCCACTCCAAACCAGTGCAGAGCAGAAGGAGGCAGTTTTGTGGCACTTCTAATCAGCAAATGTTTGCTGGCTATGAGCTGATGACAATGCACAGAGGGATCTGAGAGTATTTGCTGAATACATTTCACAACTTCCTGAGGTACGACACTGAGGTAAATTCCTCAGACAGGGGAGGACAGAAGAATCCTAGGATATCCTGAGTTGGAAGGGTCCCACAAGGACCCCACAAGCTCCTGGCTCTGGACATATAATGACAGCAGGATAGAATACAGATTTTGATTTTAAAGGGAGCAAAGATTCAGTCTCATATTATGCAAATATACTAAATTCACTACAAATCTGCTGACTCCAATCACCCATTTAATGGTGAATTAGTACCCTTCTCTCATAGTGTGAACTGGTTTGTGCTTTCTTTTTTGATTCTCTCTTACTTAGATGATTGACAGATATTTTTTGACTTACTTACCTTCTGTTTTCTTTCCACAGCCTGAAGTCTTTATTGTGGTTATTGAGCCACACTTGGTAGCTCTGGAAGCTGCAATGCTTTTGCTTATGTCATGGTACTGTTTAATTCTTGTCTCCTGGGACTGCTTTTATTGTCTGATAGGTCATCATGGTCATGAAAACACATTGTATAATGACTTGACAAGTAGCTTATATTTGCTCTGACTGGACTGAAGTAGGCAGAATGCCAAAGCATGTTGAGCCTCATCATTTTGCTTCATAAAATATTGAAGGGCACAGTGGATTCTGCCAAAAGCAACTCATTTCTTCTCCTAAGGGGTCCTCCTTGGATTTCTTATAAAGGCTGTGGACAGACTTTGATTGAACTCCGTGGGTCAGGGGTCAGTAAAAGGCAATGCAGTAGTGGGACCAGCACTTAGCTCTCCTCAATGCATCTTGAAAGAGGCATGTTTTAAAAAAAAAAAAACAACAAAAAAACCCCCAAAAAATGGCACAAGTTAAACACATAGTCCTTAATGTCTTGATTATCAGAGGAGTATGATCAGAGAAAATACAGTTAGGTAAACATGAAGTGAGGAAATAATGAGAGAAAAAGCCCATGATAAAAAAGGTCTATTGAAATGAGACTTTATAGACTTTTGCTGAGTGCACTTATGGCACTATATCAGTAAAATAATAACATAGCAGGAGCTGTCTCCCACTTGCAAGAAATATAGAAACAGTGCTCTAAAGAGACTTGCGTGTATAATAAGAGATAATCTGTGATGGTACACCATATGCTGACCAGACAGGCTGGTAATAAATCCCAACACCATTATTTTGTTTTTCAGCATTTGTCTGCACATTTATGAATATTATTAAAATTATATATCAATTATTTTTTTTTCACTACAACTCAGCTGGAGTAGTAATGAAATTCATGTCCACTCCTTTTCCCAGCTACTCCTACAAATGGCATGAGAAGGAAATGTGGATATGTCTGATATGCTTTGCATTGAAATACAGTGGGCTCCAGTGCTCTGACTGGGCCTCCTGGCTCTCTGGAAGGACATACACCATAAAAATAGGAAATCTCAGCAGATGTGCAGAAGTAGAATTTCTTTTCCTCTTCCTGGTGAGGTGTCCTGCTGGTCAAGGCACTGCTGATAGGGCCGTGACTCTTCTTTACATCTCTCTTTTCAGGGCAGGATTTGCGTATGAGGTTCTGCATGCAGCTACTTTTCTCTCTTGATTTTATTATTTTGAGGTTAAAACTCACACGTGTCATTTCCACGTTGAGTAGGAACTACTGAAAACTCCCAGTCTGTGTCATACATCAAGAAAGAGAGGCTTCCACCCCAGGGAAATCTGGAAGGCAGAATCATCTTCCACATCATGGGGGCCCTTCTAAGTTCTCAGTGAGATTGGCATTTTTACATTACAAACACTGTTACAATCTCTGAGATCCTGAGATCTCTGAGATTATTTTCTACATTTTCTAAAATTTGGTCTTTTTTATCTCTGTGTATTTGTTTGGATGTAGCAGTTGTGTGATACAGCACAGCATTGGGCTTTACAGCAATGAAAATAGACTTACAAAAGCATTAATGATTTTATGACTAGCTTTCCATGTTTAAAAGTTTCTAGGCATCTACCCAGTTCTATAAAAGGATGTTTTTCTGTGCTATCGTGGGACAGTTGACCAAAGAAACTCTTAAAAAGAAGTAGTACCCAGGTTATGAAGAGATACTGTGATTTCAAAAAACACATCTGTCAAATCAGGAACAGCTGGGACCCACAGTCATCTGTCCTGTCCAGTGAGAAATTCTGACTTTCTTTGGCTTGAATTTGCTGTATTTACTTCATTTGGCATTGGGAATTCAATGAATGGCTCACCTACAAAAATAATTTTCTGGTGTGGATTTCTCCTATGCTGGACACAGGAAGCCAAGTTGCATACCAAATTCAGAAGGGACAAAACCCAAACAACTTAAAATGGAAAGCATCCTACTGCTTATTGGATTAATGTGCTGTCAGCAACATTGTGTGCTATTGCATCAGAAACAGAGAAAATAGAAACACAGTTTTAAAAAAATCAGCCTGTGGAATTTTCCTTTTTCTGACTCTATTGCAGACTCTTCAGTCATAGGGAGCTGATCACTCTGTTTCTATTCTCAGCAGAATGATCACTACATGGGGACCTTCCTTCAGTGTTAGAAACCTAAAATGGGCTTTCAGCAAAGCACAATATGCTCTGACTTGACTGTGCAGGGAGTCACTGATGGAAAAAAAAAATCTCTGAAAATTACTGCTGTTTGTTATACCAGATAGGTCTGTCCAAAAACACTAAAAGTCATGAGGCAACTATAGGAAAAATCCACCACTTTTTGGAGGCATAAATCAAGTGTCTGGATGTGTAGATACCATGACAGCTCTAATTTTGAAGTCTGGCAAATTCCTTGTCTCCATTGCCTTCAATGCAAGAGGAATGGGAAAAGAAAGAGGAAAATTCCTGAGGCATCCAATTGTCTATAGGAAGGATTCAAGAGACCATTAAAGGTGTGGAAGGATCTCCCAGTGTTGGGATGATATCTGGTTGAATACCAGGTAGATCTTCAAAAACCTAAAAATATGCTTCCCCAACCTATATGTTTTTCTGGAATGATTATGTTGGTCTGGTTTACCTGCTATTTTCCATCCCTACCTTCTACAAATAAGATTATTTTCAGCTCAGTTACAAAGTCCCAACATTCAGGGATGTTTTATGTTTGCTTTTTTTTTTTTTTTTTTGGTTGGTTAATTTTAATCTGATTTGAAAATAAGATTAAATTTTGCTGTTAAGGGATGGATCCCACTTAACCTCAAAGAAGACAAATTTTTTCCCCAAACAAACAGTAATAATTAATAACACATTTCTTCAGGCAGAAAACACGCATGGAAAATTTTTGTGATGAATATTTAGGTTATTAGCATAGTAAAACAGGGGAATATGACTGAAATATTGTCAGCCCTTACATAATTAATGCTACTGAATGCATCCTACTACTGTATCTGTCTTTGTATTTATTCATACCCCCAGGCTTATAAGACATAATTCTTTAGCTGTATAAGTATGTATGTTTAGTATGTACACATTTTGTACATTCTGCATTTTAAATATTAAAAACTCTTTAATGAGATAAGGTACCTCACTGCACACAACAATATCTCTTTTTGTCATACTTTTTCACCAGTGCACAATTTTGTGGGTGAAGTTCATGGAAATCTAGTGTAACTGCTCAAGAAATCTCTGTTTTTATCACTGACAAAGCAGAGGATTTCAGCTTCACCCTAGAATGACACATAAATATTATTATTTACAAAAAAAAAACCCAAAGAGAAGTAGCAGAAAAACCTCTCTGATGCCAATCAATTACATGGCAGGTAGTTTAACAAGAGAATAATAATCTTGGATGTGGAAGTTTATTAGTGGGCATAAAAATGTTGATTCCCTACTAAGGCTGCTGTTAATGTAGGTAAAGCATAACAAAAAGAAAATTCCTGAAAAAAACCCAACAACTTCATCAGCATGCATGGAAAGATTACTTGTACTTAACTCTATCAACAAATGCTGCCAGTTCAAAATTAATTAATTGTTCTTCTACCTCTAGTAAATAATTAATGCATTTTGCACTCCCAAAATTTGTTTTGTCTCTCAGGCTTGGCATGGGGAGGTTTTTCCTGACTCTTAGTGAAGAAATTTTAAATAATTTTAAATATTAGAAGTGAGAAGGAATCAAACCTATGCTTATCTTTTCTAATGTAGAGCTGCAGTGCTATACATGCCAGCAATACCACTGAAATAAAAAGAAAAAAAAAAAAGTGGGACAAGATCAAGCAAAGAATTTTTGGAAGAACAGGAATCCCCTTTTAACTCATGTTTTTCAGTTGTCATTATTATTTTTCTGCTAATCACCCACAAAATCTTCAGAATTGTCTGCTGATTCTGCCGTCACTTTTGACCTCATCTTAGCCATTGACCTTTCAATACTAGAGATGTTAGTTCAGCACATTGCTCGTGTCCTCAAACCCCACTGAAGTCCCACACTATAAGAAGTGAATTTATTGAGAATTTACTGTGAATTTGTCTTTATTGAGAATTAGAGATGGGTCAGAGCCAGACAGAGGGGCTGAACAGCCGCGTTTCAGTCTTCCCAATGCAGATTTTCCTACACAAAAATTCAGGCCAGCATACACCTTGCTGCTTAGTGAGAGGTGCAACTCCAATCATTACTGAGATTTGTGCATGCAATACGTTAATGACAAGATTAGAAATGACTTTTGAAAGTTCCTCTCATATAGGATGAAGAAATGCTCTGTTTCAGCAGACATTGCAGTCAGACAAACAGCTGATTTTGCAAGCACCAGTTTTGCAGTACAGTGCTGGCAGTTACAAAAATCTTGTCTTGACTTCTAAAATGAGAGACTTGCTGTGGAGATCATTAAGAGAGAAGAAATAAAGTAAATCAAGATATTTCTGTAGTGTCACTTCTCTGACCATAGCCTAAGATTAGAAATGAGATTTCGGAATAAAGAACATCCAAAATATTACACAAAGTGAAACATCTACAAATGATTACGAGGAAAAATTTACTTTATAAGAAAGATAGGTGCTTTGATCAGTGTTAATGAACTGTACATGAAAGGTATGGGTTCCAAAGAAATGATGGAGGAATGTAATAATGTTTCAGGCTTTTTTGCCTCACACCCTTGCTTAGTAGAAAATTAATGACTCATACGACTGAAAACTATTATTTCAAGATGATTATTTTTGAAGAACTGCTAATTATTCCTAATGAAATTGCTTTACTGTGGATACAAGCATACAAACTGCTTCATTCACTTTGTGTTTATACAGCTCCCTGAGCTCTGAAACATGCAATCTAGCTACTGTGCAGCACTCCCACAGTGCCAGGTTAAATGAGTCTTCCCATAAATATGGACCAATCAATTAATCAGTTTTCCTAATAATCACTTGCTTTTACTATGACCACAATGTTTGAAAACAAGCAGTCTGAGGACAGTGGATTTAAGTTGCCTCTCTGAGGGCATGAGAGTAATGGCTCATCTTGCTGAGAAAGCATTTGCCACAGGAAAAACAAAAAGTGGATGAGTGGATGCTGGTACTAGTCTGTCTTTCCTTATACGTTTTCCACTAAATGCAAAATTTAAATATATCTGCAGCTCCAGGCATGCAAAAAGTATTTCTGCACCTCAAGAAATCCTACCTTTTCTGTTCACCTATGATACACACCAATTAATCTTGACATCATTTTTATTCAAAACCCTTGACATGGCTGGTTTCTGTGAAAAATTGCTGGAAGCTTCCTCCACATCCAGAGGAGTCAATCCCTGGCAGGTCCAGAGATGGATGTACCACTGGTCAAGGCTGGGCCAATTAGAAATGGTGATAATGCCCTTGTGATAACAGATTTAAAAAAGAAGTTAAAAAAAAACCAAAATCAAAAATGTTATTGTGTTACTGACATATTTTATGAAAATCCCTTCACTAGGATTTTTCTCCTGAGAAGCTGAGAGGCCTCAGAAATGAAATGTAAACAATAATTATCTGATGGCTGTGGAATGTGGTCTGGAGATGTTTTACCAACAGATGCATCTTTGATTGGTCTCATGTGCATTGTTTTTACTTGATGACCAATCACAGGTCCAGCTGTGTCAGACACTCTGGTTAGTCACAAGAAGGTCTTTTCAAGGTCTTATTTTAGTTCTCATTATCGTGCTCTGGTTTTGTTATTAATAAATTCAATCAATATTTATAATTCAACTCTGTTTTGCCCATGATGGTATTTGGTGAATGATCTCTTTCCCAGCCCTTAACTCATGAACCTTCTGTTGTATTTTTTCTTCTCTGTCCAGCTGCAGAGAGAAGTGATAGAGGCTTTGGAGGGTGCCTGGCACCCAGACAGGACCAATCCACCACTGTACATCAAGTTACTGACCTCAAGATGTGCCTCTCAAGCTTTGTGGAGCAGAAGCAGAAACATTACCAGGGGATGATGCCCTAATTATTCCAGAGTTCAGCACCACCTCTGTGAGCAAAATAAAAACCTGCTTAAATTCACTGCAAAAATGTTTCTAAACTCCTGGCAAGCCTTATGGCAAAAAAGGTTTTTTTAACACTGAAATGCAGAGCTTAAGGAAACAGCTGTTGTCTCTGAAGATAGAGGCTGACAAATGGATTGGTGAAACACACAGTTATCTTCCATTTGGCTTTAAGGTGAGTTCTTCATGCCTTTCGGGTAATACAGTTTTTAAATTTTTGTTCTACATAAAAGCTGATCTAATTTAACAGCCCTTCCAGTAAAAGGCAAAATCCTATTGTCACCCTTCCTTTACTTTTGCTTTCTCTCCTGTTTTTGGCACTAGTATTCTGCCTTTTTCCCTCCTACTGGCTGGGCTGCACAGCTGAGCCTGAGTCAGCTTACCCAAGTTATCAGCAGAAGTGAATCACTTCCATGTGAAGCTGATAAGGGAGGCAAAAGTCTTTGCTGTTTCAGCACAAGATATTTGCTTTAATTCTTCACACTTTTATTTATTTTCATATTGTGTATATATAATGTTAAAGTAATTCCCTTATCATATTTACTTGTCATTGATCAGTCAGCCTAATCATCACAGAAAAGCCTGTTGCAACACCAAAAGGTCTCTCTGTGTTATTCTTGTCTTCTGCCTTCTGGAGATTGCCATAGTATCAGATAATGTAGCTGAATATCAATATTCCTGCTATTACACATATATTATAAAAGGCCCTTAATTCATCATTCATTAATTTCATTTTTAGTCAAACAGTAGCTGAAACAAAGCTGCTAACTTGCCTCACCAGCCTGGTTTAGCGGGAAGTGGGCATTTTATAGCACAATTTTTGAATAGTGGGAGGTGATAACAAATACCAACAGACATGAAATAGAGGAGCAGCCTTTTGTATGAGTTAACATAGAAGTATGAATTCCTGATGATTGGATTTATCTCTTGCGTGCTACTAATTGGCACACGATTTTCACAGTGAGCATCACAGAGCACTGAAAATTCAGGCTCAGATGATCAGCCTTCTTTATTCTGTAATTCACCTTCTTTATTCTGTAATACACAGCATCATTCATCAGCTGTCACATTTAACTGCTGGGTGTTGGTCACTCAGACACACAGTGAACCATAAGAAAGAAACCTGTCAACAAAATCCATCAGGAGTGTTATTTTGGGGGAAGAGTTTAAGTGTTGCTTTTATCTGTTAAGTACAACAAGAAATCTTCAGACATAAAGGAGAAGGAAAACATACAGTTGAATACAATGGCTGATTACTGTTACTATTTTAAAAATATGCTTTTATCGCTGTTTTTTCTCATAAACACTTCATATCAGAGTGGGAAGAAATATGAATAAAAACACAGGGCTCAACTGGCAAGAAGAGACGTAAAATGCCACAGACCAGTTTTGCAAATCATTCCATAATGCAGCCAGGGATACTCACAGCTACTTCAAGAAAATATTGTTCACCATTCTGTGTGCATCAAGTCCAGAACACATTGCTGCTTCTTTTTTTCAGGGTTTGCAGTTTACACTTGACCATTTACTCACTATTCCCTACGCATAAAAGGAGTGCCAGAAATGCTCAGAGCAGAGAGCTGGAACTTCTGGGACAACAGGACATGAACTGGACCATGGGTGGTACTTCCAGATAAGAAGCATCTATAAATACCAGGTAAACTGTAGAACTGCAAAATTTCAAAGGCACATCTTATGCACAAACATTTTACCCCCTTTTTGTTGAAAAAAAGAGATGTCTCAAAGTTATTACCAACATGTAAGAACAAAGTTAGAAAGTGATAATTTTATAAATGACGCCTCTTTTCCCCCAGCTGACAAGACTATTGAGAAGTAGTATTTTCAGGTAGGATGTAAGTAGGCTGTAAATCAGCTCGATTCGTTGTTGAAGGAGCAAATCTGCACAGCAAAATAGTTGAAATCACTGGTTGAAAGTCCTGTAATTTAGTAAAGATGATCAGATTTTGTTATTTCCAAAGGGACACATTACAGAGAGAGAGAGAGAGAGATATTCCTCTCCTCTTATCTCTGATACATCATGTGAGCAGGTATCAGTGACAGGGCCTCTATGTCCTCTCGCATTAAAATACAAGAAGGCTGTAGCAGAATGGGAAAAAGAGGGAAAAAAAATCTCAGAACCCAAGGAAAATAAGAGACAAAATAACACAGAAGTCTTGCATTGGGATAGTGTCCTAAAATCCCTATTTACAGAAAGAAATGAAAATTGATTGTTGAGTAATCTTAACAAATTCTAATTGTAAAATAATGCGGAAAAATCACGTTGGTCATTCGGTATAGGAAAAAATTCCTCAGTCACCTCTCCACTCCCAGATGGATGCTAATGGAAGCTGGTTGGTGTTAATTTCACATTACTTTGCTGCTCATTGATTAATTGCAAGCAATTAATCTAAGGTACTCATCTGGATTTTCTCTGCAGGCAGTGAAGAGGGAGCAGAACCCTTACTACACAATGTATCTTATCCTAAAATTTATATCTGTAGGGGATCAGAGGAATAACAGAGGCAAACAGTAATTCCTTTCAGGTGGTCACACCTTGGAAAGAGATGCCCAGAAAGGTTTTCTTACCTGGATGACTATATAAGGGTTTCAAGCTTATACTTAGTAGGAGCTTTTACAGTTTTTCCAGCTTTGGTCATTTCAACATTCCTCAGAATTATCAGGCATTTACTTAATCCTTGAGGCATGAAATGCAATAGGATGATAAATAGTTCAATGTGGGCATTTTACTTTTCATACAGGATGGATAGTAACAGCAGAAAGGAGCTTAGTAAATAAAAAGCTAGAAGGCTCTGAAAGCTCTCACCTGTGCTCCCTTGAAGCCACAGGCAAATCTCTGGAGACTGGTTTTCCCCACTAGGACTTAACCATAAACCATTTAAAACATAAATAGTAATTAGAATGTGATTGTCCCTTGATTTCTGGCATTCTGACTGGTTTTAGTGTTTCCCAATGGTTCAACATGAGGATATTTGCATTTTCTATTTTGTTTGTTTTCAAATAAAACCAATTTGCGAAGCCTAAACTTTGGGAAAAGACAGACTTAAGAATGTCTTTGCCCATTTTGAATTATCTACATACAGATTTTCATAGTTTTTTGCTTTATTTTTTTTCACAGCCCAACTTCTATTAGTTTCAGTTGGAGCTGCATTTTTGCAAATGAAAACTTTGCTGTGACAAGATTAGCACGAAGAAAATGAGGAACATCTTTCCTCTCCAAAGTCTGGTTTAAGTGACTTCCTTTGAATCATACAGTAATCTTGTGACAGATGATGATACAAAATGCATTTTCTAAGCTGGCATTACATTGCCTTAACTGTAGGAATAAAGCCCACTGAAAAACAGATTGCTGCTTCAGTGTTGGTATAAAACTGGAATTATAAACTTGCATGATGAATTGCTGAGAGGCTCAGAACAAAAGATTTCAGCTAGATCAGAAGGAAAAGGTACTCCCTGAATTTATTATCCAGGTGTTCCATAAAGGTAATGATCTTACAAGAAATATGTTTTGTCAAATAAACAATTATTTGTGCAAAGCACAAATAATTTTAACTACCCAATAATTTTAGCTAGTTTGGTCTTTTAATTGCCTCAAGTCCCACATTTTTTATTTTATAACTTGAAAAAGTAAGAGGGAATTCTTAATCATATTATGACTAAGCTGACATACACAACTATTTTCTGGGTATCTTGTTCACTGTCTGAACATAAAAATGCAGGTTAGGATCATATAATTAATGACTTTATTATAAGGCCTATAGAGAAGAGCCCTGAGTTAATATCAAGTCAGCTTTATGGTAATTCCCAATTTTAAGTCGTGCTTTTTCAAAAATAATATCAAAATCTTTTTGTCCCTGTAAAAAAGTAAAGTATGTAACTAATTAAATCTTCTTTTTCTACTTAAACATAGTCATTAACACCCTGATGATAGGGGCCTGCTCTCTCTCTTATTTCATAAGGAACTGATGACTAATGAGGAATTATTAGTAATATGGTAATATGAATAATTCTGTAATACAAAGAAATTATAGGCTTCTATAATTGCACTTCAGTGTTGTACAAATCATCACAATAACAAACTTTTATTAAGCATTATAAACTTGATAAGCTCACTGACATACAGCAATGTCTTAAAAACGTGTTAGGAGGAATGTAAGACAATTGTGCTGTTTCTGATTGATATATTAATATATCATTATATTAATATATCATTACAAATATTCCCCCCAGTTCTCATTTGGATTGGATAAAGAGCATTGTGGTAGACAGAAAAAAAACTTTAATTAGCTAAACAGTGTTGAGAACAATTGACTGACTTGAACTTAGTGGCTTACACAGTTGGTGCTGTACTCCTACAAAGTAAGTATTGCATGGAAGAGTAAATTATTATACATATATATATAAAATAGCAGCTCCAGGGTAAATTTAAGCTTAAATTTGGACTAAAAGTCATTACTTGGGCAATAATATTGATCTGAATCTGAAGTTTTCATAAGTGATTTGGTTACTGTTAATGTAAATAGGTGAACTCCAGTTTTGTCTCCAGGACTCCATAGATCAAACACAGCAAAAGATAATGTGAATAATCTGGACCTCTCATATCCAGACTTGTTTATGGCAACTACATATCTAAAAAATGTAGACATACAAATAGAGATAATTATTTAGGCCACAAGGAGATGTGACTAAAGCTAGTTTATTGCACAAATTATTAATTACTAATTAAGGAATACTTATAAGAGGAATATGGGAACATGAGTGTTGCTATTCTGTCTGGTGTCTCAAGGCTTCAATAATTTTGCCCTTTTGCAGAGATCAGCAGGTTTTTTCCTATTTGTAACTTCTAGCAAATTAAAGTTGTTTAAAAACATTCTTAAATGAAATCTTACAGTGCTCCTTTGGTCTCCTGACCTACAAGAAATGTTTTAGAAGCCTTGTTACCTGCATTTCTGTAATTTCCTAATGAATCTCAGCATTTTCAGGGAAAGACAAGCAAAGTGTTTGCTGCTTTGGATACAGGGCTGTTTCAACTGTGTATTTTCTCCTCATACGGTGTCAAAAAGTTAGAATTAAGATTTTGGTTTCAACTTCAAAACATTACAGCTTCCAAAAGAAAGGGATGATGGCTAGCAACTGGCTTTAATGTGGCTTAAGCATGTTTGAAAGGCTTTATTGAGTAAGCTCAGGGACCTGACTTCTTGCTACTTGAAAGCTCCACAGGGCTTAATTCTTGTAGCCTTTCATTGTCACCTTATTTCTGTTATAAATCCCAGCACTTCTTTGTAATTAATTGTGCAAATGAATAATATCAGTGCAGAGATAGTGGTCTTGGGCCAAAAGCAACTGCTGTATTTCATGCACTCCTCAGAAGTGGCTATCCACCACCACAAGAACAAAGAAAATGAGGTCAATGGAAATCCCTCATTTCCACTTCAAATGAGAGCTAGCTATAAAGAAAAACTTTAACCCACAGTTTCATTTCGACTTTTAAAATTCATCAAAGAGAGTTCTGTTAAAAATACTGTGCAATGATATTAGCAGTATTAATAGGAAATAATTATGAAGAGAAATAATACCTTTTCTTGAACTGGTCCTGATATGAAGTACCAATGCTGCTAATGTAAAAGCTTAGCCCTCTTGGTATTCAGTGCTTTATTAAAAGAATTTTTATTAGCTAATTCAAGAAAGAAATATGATGAATGTCTCCTTCCAAGTTCCATCCCTATCTTTCATTACAGGAGTATCTGGTAATAGAAAGTGCTTCTGGCAATACTTATCTGCATATAATGCATAAAATTTTTAAGATATAAAAAGGTCTGTATGGAGGATGGCTACTTGATACACACCACGAATATCATAACATTTGCTGCCTCAATTTACAACTAAACCTAATAGTTCTTCTAGTTCTTTTGATCTTATAAACATGAACTTGTATGGGACAAGTTCTCAGCAGAGGAAGCTGTCATGGCTCCATCAACGACAATTTATAACTCATCTGCCAATCTGACCCTGTATTTAATCCATCATTATGGTCTCAGACATCTGCCTCTCAGAGTTCTTTTTATCACCTTTGTCTGCTTTTTAACATTAAATGTAAAAATAAAGAATTTCTTGTAGTTGACATCATTTATGTAACTAACCCCTGCAAACTTGTCTAGCTCCTGGGTACTCATGATTCCTTGGTGAGTATGCTGTCAGCACACAAGCCATGATGTCACTGACGTATTTTATAAAAAATCCTTTTGCCAGGATCTTTTCTCCTGAGAAGCTGAGAGGCCTCAGAAATGAAATGTAAACAATAACTATCTGATGGCTGTGGAATGTGGTCTGGAGATGGTTTCCCAACAGCTGCATCTTGGATTGGTCTGATGTGGATTGTTTTTACTTGATGACCAATCACAGGTCCAGCTGTGTCGAGGCTGTGAGCAGTCACAAGATTTTATTATTCATTCCTTTCCTTTCTAGCATTCTGATGTCTCCTTTCTCTTTCTTTTAGTGTAGTTTTAGTGTATTATTAGTGTATTATTATATTATATTATATTAATTACATTATATTATATTAAGACATATATTTAGACATATATTATATTTTATTATAAATATAAATATAGATATAAATACAAATATAAATATAATATAATATAATATAAAATATAATATAATACAATACAATACAATATAATATAATATAAATATCAGTGTTCTGAAACATGGAGTCAAGATTCTCATCTCTTCCCTTTCCTTGGGGACCCTCAAACACAACCACACCATGATAGCAGGCTACTAATACCAATGTCTATTTCCCTATTACTATTTACTTCTCAGCCTATAGGGTTTTTTTTTCCCAACCCCAAACAGGAACAAAGCTTTCCCAGCCTAGGTTAAAATCACATATAGTTTTAAGAAATGCAATGGGCAGGATGTTGCTTATATGAATTACAAATTGCAGCATTATCCATCTGCATCCTGGCGACAAGTAACTCCAGAAAACAAGTCTTGGCACAGACTTACATTTCCTATGTTAAATAGGGAATTTGGGAGCTAAACCAGGTTGAGGCAGCATCAAAGAACAGATGCTTTCTGATAGCTAGCAATGGCTTTGATTCAGGAGCATATTTAAAACCAGATATGTTTAAAGGTTTTGCTGCACAGGGCTAAATGTAAAGCTGTGCTTAGAGCTAAACTGTGTATCTATGAACAGGGCCTCTCTGCAATCACATTTTTTAGGACTGCTGTAGGAACTGGTGCTGGGGTATCTTCTGTTTTGGTTATCTGACCACTATCTGTCAGGATGGGGAGGTCCATCAGATAGGAAATCAAAATATTTTGATTTTGCTGTACTATGACTGTACTAAAGGTAGACAATTACTGATTCTGGCAGTAAACTAAGACAGAAATCACCCTAGACATAAGACTAGCAAGGGGATTATTTTCTCTTTTCAAACTACCCTGTATCTGTGAAACAATTATGCCAACTGAACCAAAAATTCAAAATTGAGCTGCATATTGGTAATTCTGAAAACAGCACATTATTATAGTGTTTTACCTTCTTCAGGATGTGCCAAGAGCATTTAGCTTGGAATTACAATTCTTGGTCAATATTAATGAAAATTTGAAATGATTTAGTGTGTAACCATTCTCTTGAACATAGCCTACAGCTATCTCACATACTTTTGCTAACCCTTTCAGACCTCTGCTCTGAGAGCATGTGAAGGTGAGTATCTGCTATTGCAGTAGTGTTCACTGATATTCATCCAGGTTTTCATGCATTTGAACAGCACATATCAGTAACTATTTTCATTTTCTCATCAGGTCCTCTTACAGGCATGAGAAGAATCATATTCTAGAAGATTCAATTATCAGGTTGCCATGATATATTTCAGTATAATTATATTTCATTGTCAACTACAAATTATTTGAGGTGCTTTTCTCATATACTTTTGGAATGATAATCTTATACCACCCAGAAACAGTGAAATAGCAGAATATGTACAAAACCACAGAAATATTAAAACCCAAAAATCTTATTTCAAAATTTTTTTGCTATCTGATTTCTTACAAGCCCTCTGTCATTCAAAACATATATAAATGAGAGAAAAGTTCACAGAGAAGCATATGAGAGGATATATTTGAAGACATAGCATTTTAATGTGTGCTTGAAAATCCTAGGAATCTACCTAGCCTCTACCCCTTGTAGGCACAGTTTGTGGTAATTGGGAGCCTCATCCCCAATGGGCTGCAGGTGTGAGCAGCAGGTGAGCAGCATTGAAGGTAAGGAGTGCCCAGGGGCACTGAGCAAGCACCAGAGGGAGCAGAGGGCACACAGGTGCAGGGCATCAACAGGAGGGGATCAAAGGCTGGGCTGAAGGACAAGAAGGGCAGATCCTTGCAGCCTTCTGAAGTGCTGTAGTGTTACTCTGTGTGGGGTAAAGCCTTCTGATGAGGTAAGGTGTTTCTCTGTATGGATAAATACTTTAAGTTTTCTGAAATTGTGTGGTGATACTCTGTGTATCATGGCCATCTTGAGTGTAGAATATGCTGAGACATTTGCTGTAACAATCCCTAGTCATGACTTATGTTTTTGTAAGCTGGGGTCTCTGTACAAATCACAAATGGGACGGGGCTGCTGTGGAACTTGCCTTGAGCTGTTTGATTTTCCAGCATCAGTCTCATTACCTGGTTATTACAATAGGAAGATGCCACCAGCTCTCATCCCAGGCAGCAGACAAAGAACTTAATGTTACAACTTACTTTATAAGGATTTTGACCAATCACACCAAGCAAAAGCACATTGACAGTAGTTCTATCCAACCACTATAAGCACAGGTACCTTTGATTAAACAATGTTTGCTTATTTCAAATACAATACCTGCTTGTAAGCCTGAAAACACAATGCACAGAGCTCCATTTTTAAGCTTCAACCTTCCTAATATCTTGCTAGATGTACTTTTCTGTAGCTTAGGGAGTTATTCTAGACAAGCGTTAATACACAGACCATTGTTCTATTTGTCCTTGCTTTTCTACTTTTTACATAATTTTTCTGCTGACCAATCTCATGGCTGCTGCTTAGCTCTAATCACAGTTCTGCTGTCTCTGAGGCCTGCCTTTTGCAGCTTTCCCAAAACCCTCTGATTTTGTGGATTCCCACATTAAGTGATAATCCAAATTTCACATAACCTCTGTAAACAGCTCAGCTCCATACTTGAGTATTTCTATTACCATTATCAGCTCTAGCAACTGATTTAAAAGTTTAAATTCTTCTCGGTAATGGGATGAGAAACATTTGTTTCCAACCTTTGAACACGGGGCTGTGTTGGCCCACAGGCATTAAATCCCTTTCCTGGGCTCTTGACAAATGTAAGATGCCAGGTAGAAAAGAGTTAATTGTGAGAGCCAGAAAGACAACTGGAGCCCATCAAGCAGTCATATTCTTCCTATACAGGAAAGAAAAAGGGGCTAGTGAGTAGTGAAGGGAAGAAGCTGCCTTCATCTCAGGAAATGCAGCTGTCATGTAAACTTGGAGTGTGCAGTGCCATCTGCTTAATACTTGAAGCTGCTTTTGAATCACAGAATGAAGAATCTCCATTTGAGAGTTTTGATAATGTCTCTAAAGAGATAAAGTAGGAGGAGCAGCCTTTATTCTCGTACTCTGGTGTGTGTTGCACCACTTCATTTTTAAGTTCCAAAGGAAGAGGAGAAAATAAGATGTATGGATTCTGTGTAAAATATGGAGACTTAGAAGAACAGTGTAGTAAAGATGAAAAATGACCCAGGGGAAAAAAGAACTAGTGGCAATTCCCTGTGCTCAGCAGTGGTTTCCAAAGCTACATAGAAAACCTCCAGAAGGAATGAGGCTGCCCAAGCCTGAAGTCTGAGATGAGCAGAGGTTAAAGTCTGTGAGTGAAAGGCAGTGCTGTGGGCACTAAATGCAGGAGCTGTATTTGAATACAGACTGCCTTTGCCCTCTTGTCAAAAGTTATTTCCCACCAGTTTTCAACCCCCGGACTGCAATAACCTTACTGCAAGCCTTGTTCTGCAAGCTACATAAGGATTTTCCCTTTGTGGGAAGGACTCATGCATCATTTCTTGTTGAAGCAGTCAGCCATGGGGCAGATTTAAAATTCACCAGCTACTCTTAAACTAGCTTTGTGTGGTGTGTGCAGTCAGTACTCCTTAAAGCCCTGCCCCAGCTGTCTCTGTGCCAGCTTTCTGGAGTGAGAAAGCCTGAAGAAGTGATTGTTCATGTCACATGCTGGAGAATTCAATATCTTTTACAGCCACATTAGGGAGAATGGTAAATCATCTCTGAAAAATAAAAAAAAGTAGAGGCCAAGATGTGTACTGCTGTATATTAAAGCATAGTAGCATTTTGATTTTGTGTTGGAACCCAATTTAGAAAAACACAGTCCCCTCATTTTTCTTCTAATATGTGAGGAAATCCCAGTAAATTTATTACCTTTATTTGAAAGCAAATTAAGAAAGATTCCAAAGGCTGTACTTAATCTTTATTGATAAAAATTTTATGGTATTGTCTCTGAAATTCACTGGGAAGCATTACTAATCCCTGCATTCAAGATATTACATGTGACAGCCATGAAATTTAAAGCTGGGCAGTAATTTTAGAAGGGATAATACTCTGTCTTGTGCCCTAACAGAGAATTGAGCTGATGTGGTGGGGGTGGTTATAATTGAGTTATATGGATGTAGCATCCAAAAGCAAGAATAGGAACTGCCAGTAGCTAAAGTGTGACATTAAAATGTTTCTTAATTGGAAATGGTAGCTTGGGAAGCCTTCCTGGAGAGTCATTAAGTATTCCTGCAGTATGAAATTTATTTTTTCTTCTAGAAAAGCGATAGGATAGAAGCAGGTATGTACTGAAAATGTTGGGGTTTTTTACTGTAAATGTGCATAACAACAGCAAAACTTTTTGAAGAGCTGTTTTTCTTTTTAAGGCCAGTTCAGTGAAATGTACATCATTTTAGCCAACTGCTGCTAAATGGTGGATGTAGTTTGGTCTTGAACCTAATGTAGTGATAGAGCTCTAGGCTGTGTTCTATGATGTTGTCACATTCATCTTACTTTTTAGGTCTTTTTTAACACTCACTTTCTCTAATATGTATTTATTTATAATATTCTCAGGTTTTAAGGGTTAGCTCTAGCATGCTTACCTCACTGAAGGCAGAAGCTCCATGACTGCTGTTAATTGTGAGTGCCTCTAACCTGTGAGCAGTGGCTGACCATGGAAGTTACTCTAGCTTGCCTTGATGTCCTGTAGTTGCAAGCATCCCCCACAGGATGAGGGTAAAAATGAGAATAGCAATGCCTCATCCTCTCCCTTCCTCTTTCCTAAAATGCACACAAGTACTGTGGTAAAGGATCTTTACAGTCATGCCTCAGTACATTGCACCTCAGTATTTCTGAGTTTGGGCATGTTTGTGACAGTCCCTGACATTGTTTGTATTAGATTAACCACATTCTTTACTCTCATGTGGCAAACCTTGCCCAAACGTAGGAATAAATGTTTTTTTCAGCATGTATACACACCCACATACTCTTAAATTAGCTGGTGTACATGCTCATTGAATTTTGTAGTTACAATAGAAAAGTCCTTTATATTCACCTGAAAGAGAACAAACATTTCATCATTAGGGACAGAGGTTTTGAGGTTAGTCTTTTCCTGTTGGAGTCAATGGCACTACAACAACAAGCAAAATGAACAAGCTCCAGCTGAAAGCCAGCAACATTTTCTGATCCTTCTATTTGTAAATAAGAAAGGCTGACACAGAAACTCCATGCTCTGGTATTTGGGAAGTATCTAATTACCAGCATATATATATATCTATATATATATATTTAAACAGTTCATTCATCTGCCAGTGCTGCTCTTCGTGCAGTTGGATTCCTGTTGTGACAGCTTCACTTGTGATATACATAAAGAAAGCAACAATATTAACTTTTAGATTATAAAGCCAAGAACATGGGGTTTTCTCAGTCTCCTCTCAAAGCTTAGGAGACTACTCTTGCTGTAGAACTATTTCTTCAACACTGCACTTTTTACTTTAAAACTGATCCAGGGAATTTCATCTGCTTTTTCTGGGGGTGATATTCAGCCTTCCTGTGCATTGGTGACTTTAAATAATCCAGTCATTTTCATTGCCATGCTGAGGCTTTCTGTGCTTGAGCTATCAATGAAAATTTTACATTGGAGTGGTTCACAAGACTGAGCCTTGAGAAACTCCACAATTGATCTTTTCTGCCCAAACCCACTATCATCCTTCTCTCTCAAGAAACCATACTTTGATAACTGGTCTTTCTGTTAGTTTATATTATTTCTTTTTTTTTCCACTTCTTTTAACTAAAAATAATTAATTACCTATCAGTAACTGCTTAACTAACTTAAGTTACTCAACTAACTTAAGTAACATCTTGTACCTGTCATAACACAATATTTAGTGAAGCACAGACATCTCAAATGCACTGACATAGTTCTTAAGATTAACCAAGTTTGTGTCTTAGTATTAAAAAATCTCTTTATTGAGAGAAAATAAAGATCAGCTGGATAAATAGGCCTATGCTTACAGGATACATGTGAAGGTGACTAATTATCAGAGTGAGAGAAGAATTTGCTTCTCCGCTATTTTCTGTCTATTTTTTCTCCTCCCCCTAATATATTAAAACTATCTGCATTCACAGGTAGAGACACCTGACTAGAAACTTTACTCTTCCCTACACCTCCAGGAATGTGATTAATTTTTTCTGAGTGATTCTAACTAATAATTACTCTCATCTGTGGGTCTGTAGCCAGCCTCCTGGCAAACACAGCCGCCTCTTCATGACAGAGCTGCCAAATTCGTGTGAGTTTAAGCAGGAAAATGAACGATGGTTGTGAAAGTGCAAGAGTAACAATGAGTAACATAAAGACTGGTGTGTTCTATCTTTGCAATTTATTTCATGTGAATGTAAACCCCCTTTCAGAGCACATCTTTTCAAAGATGGTGTAACTTCAGAACCTCTGCATATTTGCTGTGACTTTGCCATTGTAACCATGTTTATTCCATAACTTTTGTTTCAAAACAACTGTTACTGAGAAAGGATTTTGTGTTTTTGTTTTTTTTTTTCTGAGTTCTGGTTAGAATTCTGGTATCAGTGACCTTAGTGTTTTTTTCATAAAGCTACTTAATGATTTTCCTTTGAAGACTTGTGAGCCCTTATTTTCAAGTAACTAAATTTATATTTTATTAGAGAACTTGGTTTGTTGGCAGGCTTAGTAATATTTTCTGAGCATATGTTTGATGGGTTGAACAGGATAAAAGAGATTCATAGATGCCTTTGTAGAGGATAAAGGGCAGAGGCTCAGCATCATTTTTATGCATGAATTTTCACTGACAAGAAATGAGGTTCTAATCCTGCAACAGGAGTGAGCACAGGGAATCATTTTACTTGTGGAGTTTCTCACCGAAATCTGTGACCAGCTCAGAGCAATGACAAAAAAATATTTTCTTTTTTCTCCAGCTTCACAACTTTCATTCTTTTGCTGTTACAGGCAACCCCCTAGTGCTTCCCATAAGTGCTGACTTGGAGGTACGGAGGGAGCATTTTTAAAATACAGACTAAACATTGTTGAATAATAAAACCTGAAAAAAACCTAGGGAATGTACAAACGTGGAAAGAACAAGTTTATCTGACTTAGGCCTGTGCAGTTAGATCCCCTTGAAAATGTTCCCTAATGAAGGTTAAGCAAGTGCACACACTTCAAGTGCTGTGCAGCTGAGTTACCCCTGGAGAAAGAATTGCTCTGCATTGGAAGTCTGAAAAATGGCAGAATTTGGTGGAAACAGCTTTTGTTTTGCATTCTCATCCCAATATTTCCCACCAGAAATGGGGAAGTGAGATGGCCACCTGTGCATTCTTAGGCAGGCAGAGTACAAATGTGTTCATTGTGTACGGTGGTTCAGAGCTCAAGAAAAACTTCAGGTAGGTGCCATCATTTTTGAATGGGTTCCTGCATTATTTTAGACACTAACTGAGGAAAGATATTCTTACCCTGTTGAGTATTTTCTAAAACTCCTGAATGTAGAGCCCTGTGCATTTCCCTGCTCCCCATTTGCTAAATTTACACTAGCCTGCACCATTTGCATTAGACTCACATTCTTCTAGAAAAATCTTGCTCAAAATGCTGTTTTAGTAAGAAATATCATTATCTGCATTGGGTTTATGTGGTCAAGATTTCTTTTTAAGGGGGAAGGCAAAGAGGTGGTGGGCTTGGCCTCTGTGGGTTCCAGCCAACTCTAAAGGGGACCCACCTAAGGAAACAGCTGAGCTCACTAGCAAAGGTGATGGTCCCGCTGTGAAAATGCTTTTAAGGGTAGAAAACACCAGAGGGAGGAGCAAAACCTCCTGAAGTTGGAGGTTAGATATAAATTCTCTTAAGAAGATTCTCTTAAGTATTTGGATCTTGTCAGAAAATTTCTAAGTATTTCCAGCAAGGTCAGAAAGTGAGCATCCAGATGTTTGTCTGGCCATCTTCTAGTGTCTGAGAGGACAAGGGACAAAGCAATGACAAGGTAATCTCTGCTCTCTGGAGCAACTGCAGGCAGTGGATCTACTCACCTAAGAGTATGTTATTTCCCCAAAAGAACAGGAGCCTCTGAATAGGCCTGCCCTAGAGCCTGTGCGCCCCTGGGTTGAAGCTGATCTTTGAAAATGGGGTCTGAAGGTGTTTTTTTCTGGAGCTTGTAAATGTTTGTTCATTTTTGCATTGATTTGCCACTACCCATATCAGGAAATAATTATTTATTGGAATTTGAACTAACTTAATTTCTTGTAGTCCAGTTTGTTTAGCCTGTGACGGTGGTGGTTAAGTGATTTTCCTGTCTTTGTAAAGCTCTCAACTTCCTCACTCCTACTCCTATTTTCTAACTCCTGTCTCACAAAAGAAATAAATTGACTGACCAAATGTAGCTTTGAGATTTTCCCTAGCTGTGACTGAGGCCAGTTCAATTCTTGGTCCTGCTGGGTGGGAGTCGATGTGTGCTTTTCATTATCCATCTCTACAGAGTAGCAACAGAGCAACAATATCTTAATAGCATAGTATGATTCCTCTAACTTGCTTTTAGAACAATATTCAGAGTCACCCAGAAGTCACAAAAAAATATATCCTAGAAATGAGAAGCTACTCCCCATCTGTGAGAAAATCAACGTACATAAGGGAAAACATCAAAAAGACTACATTTTTAGTAGCAGTGAATAATCACTCATTTCCAATTAATTTCAAAATTATTTAAAAATGAAGCCACGGACCAATCCTTTGTGATGACCAGCAGAGTTGTGGTTGTGGCTAGCGGACATGCAGCCTGTGTGATATTAACTTCATCCAGGTTTGGATTTACAACAGAGATGATGATTTACTTTGTAGCATGCTGTTTCTTTGACTCCTGATGCTGTCCCTCTGCCAGTTGTTTTTCTATACTTCCCTAGGGTGACTTTGCTCTGTATTTTATTACTTGAAAGAACATTAATTAGAAAAGGTTAATAAATGGCAGATGAATTCAGTTAATTAGTTCACGGAATAGTTTGAACACTTCTGCTTGCTGGAGAGTTCAGTGTTGCTGGAGATATTCATGCAGCATTTGCACAATGACTACTTCTCTGCACTTCAGTCAACAAACTCTTCTCCAAAGCAAACCTGAGTGTGGGAAATGCCAGTGCTCAGCTATTAGCTTTGGGCAGTCTAAGTTTGTCCAGGCAGTCATGAGCTATGAATGCAAGGCAGAGGGGTGAGCCCCCAAATGGAAAGAAGCATGGACCATCCTGATGTGATGCTTCCTCACCCTTCAGAAACTAATGGTCAGAAGTGTTCTGGTCTTTCTTGTGCTTTTGGGAACTGGAAGTTGCTTAGATGCTGAAATTTGTGGTTTTCTAGATATGATTTGTTTCTCTTTCTGGCTTCTGTGATGATCAGAGAATTTTATCTACCATCCAGAACTTTCTAGGCAAACTGGAAAAACTCTAGTTGCTTAGCAAATTTCAGCTCATTTTTGGTGTTCACTGTCTAGCTATGACAAATTTTGTCTGAAAACAAGTTATCCTCTTTGTGTTTCCTACCTCCCTCAAAACACAGTTGCTTCAGCCTTGATTTATCTATTTCTATGCTCCTTTTTAATGTCTGGCTTGGGCAAATAGCTTCATATAGCTTAATTTTTGCATGGAGTACTGCATGCATACTATTTTCTACAGTAATTTCAAAATTAGTTTCCTCTGCCTGAGTTGAGAGCTATTAAGCACATAAAGCACTACAGAACTAGAAACTGTCCAAAGCAATACTGCTGGATGGTTGTAGAACCTGTTGCTAATAACTTTTTTCCCTCATGAAGACAAGAAATAAAGGAAAGCCTTTGGTTTATTCTGTTTTCTGAAGAGTTCATAACGATGAGGATTTTAATATTGGAATGCATTTTCTCCTTGAGGCTTTTTTGTTTACTCTATTCACGACACCAGATTCTGTTCAGGAAATAGCTCAGAGGCAAGAGAATGTTTCGTTCATTGTCTAGTCTTGACAGATAAATGTTGTTACCTGCTCCCTTTGTGAAGACAATTGCTTCCAATCTGGTTTGGCTTTTGTAGGCACTCTGTGAGTACTTATTTATTGCATTTTTAAGATAAAATACTTGGGCACTCCAAATAGTAAGGACTCTTCTCCAAAGAGAGAACCTTTGCTACTTGGCTGAATTTGCTCAAAGTGGCTGTAGCAGGATGAATAAGCTATTCTAGAAAGGGAGAGATTTAGAGCTGACCCTCCTTAGCTTGAGGAGCAGATTGGCTAACACATTAATTCAGTGTTTGGGAGGCCCAGGTTCAAAGAACATACTTCTATATCTTTAGACAGTCTGCAAGACTGACTGAAGCATTTTATACTGATTTTGAGTAGGAGAGAGAAAACCAGCGTTTGGATACAAGTAAATTGCTTTCAGCACAGAACTGAAATGGCTTTCTTTTTCATTTCTTTCCCTCTGCCCCCTTCTGTTTCTGTTTTTACCTAACATCAGTCACTAATTGACCTTTTACCCTTTCTGATTGTATGGGACCAGTTGGGAGGATGGTGTGAATACAATTATAGGCTTTACCTGTGGAAGAAACATTTGTGGAATGACAAGGTAACAGTGGGATGACATATGAATAAAATTGGGAAACTGACACTTGTGCCATAGAGAAATTAAGCACTTGATACAGGGTTGTTGAGCCTGAAAGTTGGGAATAGTAATTTATCATCTGTTCCTAAAATATTGGAGATTCTACAGAAATATTTAGGATAGCAGGGAATTGGATTTTTTCCCTGTGGTGGTTAATCCCTTACAGTACAAAATTTGATTTATTTTTTTTAATATTGATTTTTTTTTCCCAACAGATCATTTGCACTCCATTTCTTTTCATCCCAAAAGCTAAAATTTCACTTCTGTCCTGTATAGTGTCAAATACCGCTTGAAAAATGTGGTGAATACCTCACACTGTCATCAAGGTTGATGACAACATAATGATGATGTTAAACATTTATTTGGGCACATCGTGATTAAGAATTTCACAGGAGAAGGTTAATCTGACTCTAAGCAAATCCTGTAAATCAGAATTAGCATCTTGTAAATTCTTACAGCAGTGGTCATATGGCATTTGCATCTGTACTGGGCACCTGAGGGAAAAAGTTTAATCTTGTGATACCTGAAAGACTCTCAATTTGAGTTCAATTTTCTAAAATTCTTCTGAAGTATTGTTTCTGTAGGAGGGTCATACTGCCATACCCATTGGATGAATAAAATTAAGTCTTCTTCAAGCACAGAAAAAAGTATGGTGTTGCTATTTTGCCCAAAAGCAAGTGATTCCTTAAAAATACCTATTTTAAAAAATAAAACAGAAAATCAAATACTCTGAGTTGGTGGAAAAAATAAATTGTTACTGCAAAATCGCATTTGGAAAAATGATTTGTTGGGAACTTCTTAGTTCTTAAGAAGGATGTGCCTGGTAATTTTCTTTCAAGAAGAAACTTCCCCTTTCCTGGAATTAAGCAAATCCTTCCTGCAGCTTTTCTTCATCAACTAAAACCTCTCTGATTTGACCTCCTATCTTGCCATAAATAACAGAGAAGAGGGTTCAGGGAGTCAGAGAATGACTTTATGAATGTGCATTTCTGTTTGATCATCCTACTTTATCAGGCTGCTGTTAAAAACAAACCAATAAAAAAGCCTGTCAGCCTGGCTGTCTCCACGGCTGTCTGCATGCCTTTCCCAGCAGTGCTGCCTGTCAAGCTCATTATTCTTCCTCTGAGTTGGTTTGACCCACTCTTGTGCACTTTTGCTGGGCTGATAAAGTTAGTGGGATCTTGTCTCTTGGGAAATACATTTAGAAGGATAAGTTAATTCTGCTTCTCTCCAGTAAGCGCTTGTGCCTGGCTTCTCCAGGGCCAGTATGTCTGAGTAGTCTAAATTGCTTATCCTGGAGGTAATGAGGTTTGCAAGGCCATAGCTGAAACCTTCCCCTTTCTCTACATATCCTGCCTTCTACTGTAAGAGATGAGATAATATTTTGCTGAAGCCAAAGAGGTTGTTAAGATAAAGAGTGAAAGGTTTTTGGCTCTATGTGGTGTTGTTGGTGGCTTGGACTTGCTCTGGTTGATCTATTGGATGTTGCTGTGAGAGGGGCAAAGTTGAAGACAGGGCCAAAAAGGAAGAAGGATGAGAAGGGACAGAAGAATAGGTGGTCAGGAGAGAATAAAAATTCCGGAATATCCATCCAATGGGAAAGGGGACAGGGACCACCCCTGGCCAGAAAAGGGTATAGGAATTGTTATTTTGTTGGAGGGTGTGGGTATTTGGCTCTTGGGGGAGAGTGAAACATGTGGCTCAGCTGAATATTATTTTACTAATAAACAGTTTGCTTTTGCTTCAATGACTTTTTCCCCATTTAATTGTATCTAAAAGTTAGTTGATTTATAACACCACCACTGCAGTTTGGTTTGAGGGATGGGTTCTTAAGAGCCTAGAAAGCAGAGAACAGCTAAATCAAGGGAAGTCTGTAGAAAACTTCTTGTTGTTGCTGGTTTAAAAAGTAAAACAAGAAGTTTCTATAGCAGTATGTAGTGTTGCAGAGAGGGGTTTGCAGATTGTGAAGGGAAATCCATGTTTGGCAATCAGAACTGAAAACCGGATCAGGCACCAATAAAGGGCTCTTGCTAATGGTAAGTTTTTTTCATTACAGTGGTTCTGTCCCATAAACAAAAATAAATTTCCAATTCACTGAGATTCAAGTGTTTAATTACTTTTTTCATAAACTTTTTTGAAAGCCTCTGTAATATAGATCTTGAAGACATTCCTCTGGAATAAAAAAAAAAGTTCTGTTTTCATGAGGAGTGACATGTTAATTGCCTGCAGACAGCTTGTTGGACTAATGAGTAAAATAACCTAATAACTAATTGAAACTCCATTGAAATAAAGTCATTAAGAAAGAAGTATCATATCTAAGTAAATTAACTCCATTTTCTATCCTGAATTATCTAGCTGTTGTGCTTTGATCACAGCTGAATTGGATCATTAACTAACTAAAAGTGAAACCTATTAATAATTGCAGGCCCTTTTATAAAGATTTTTTTCCTCTTTTCGTGAGACATTTCAGTAAGGGGTCCTGGCTCTTTGAAAACTTTCCTCTGCAAATGTTTAAGGACATGGGAATGACAAAAATGATGACACTATTCAGGAACGGATCCTTTAAATTACAGCTAGTTAGGAAACCGTGCAGCAAAACAAGACTTTGGGTGTGAAATATTTTTTTATTACTTTTACTTCAAATGCCTGGCAAAACCACAACTCTTTAAAAACAAAATAAAGCAAATTCTACTGGCTTCTTCACTGTTCTCATGTTTGTTCTGTTGGGAATCTGGGCTTTAAAAGCTTTAGGCAGTCTTTTCAGAAGGAGGTTGGGGTCATTCAGCTCTCCTGCGTCTGCTGTGTCCCATGTTCCACACCATGGGAATGCAATAGACTTGAACCAAGAGCTGAACCTCTCGGGTTCCTGTCACAGGACTGATATCTTGGCTGTGTCACAATGGGTCAGATTCCAAGATATTCCCTAGGGGACTTGAAATCTCTTTTTTCCAGGTTCCCTGTGTTGGAGCTGAGAACTCTTGTCTTGAAGCTTCAATTTCTGCTTTTTACGATTTAGGGACAGAGAGGGAACTGAGCGCCTACGAAACTTGTGAGAGAAAAATAACGGCTTAAAGGTGACTGAGACATCTGTGAACTGTGAATTTCAAACCTATTCATGTCTTCTCTCTATTTATTTCATACTTTCAGATTAGTGATTTTTTTTTTCAGGTGTCTAATAATCTGTAAATCAGCAAATCCAAAATTCAAAAAATTCAGTCCAGCTTCCAAATCCTTTAGCTCCTAATGGAGTATCATGCTTTTCAGGTCATCTCAGGTGGTGATTCTATGTTTGGAGTAAGCTCCTGTAGACTGAAATGCCCAAAAGTCTGCATGCTCAGGTGAGATCTACCTAGACCTCACAAAAGAAAATTATGCAAGAACAGATACATCAGATTCTGTTCTTGTAGTCTAGAGGGAAGCATGTCCTTCCATGGAAGAGCTGTATTTTGGATTCCTGTGCCTAAACTCTGTGCCTAAACAAATGGTTTCTCATGAGAGACTGAATCCTTTCAGTGCTCTTAGGATAAAAGATGCAGGGCATTAAGGACTCGAGCAATCTCTATCTCAACTTTGTTATTTTTGCTCAGGAAGAAGCTAATTATTGGGTTTAAAGTACTGGAGTTCTTTCTGTTGTGTGTTAAAACAGCTGAGTTTTTGCATGGGATAAATATTGTTTGGTCAGAGAACGTGGTTCCATATTTGAGGTTACAGAAATTACCATTTTATAATAATTCAGTCAAAACTTGTAAAACTCAAGTCCCATATTTTTAGTCTGCTGGTCTGTTCACATTCTCTTTAGGTACAGGAAAAGTAACACTGAAAGAAAGGAGGGAAAAGAATCCTGATGGGAGCCTTCTGACAGCACCATGTCAGTCTCCTTCTTCATGAAGTATGTAACTTCAGGGTGCCCACACCTGGAGCTACCTCTGCAAAGATATGAGCATGTCTTAGGTGATCTGCAAGAATGTGGAAGCCTTAATTAACACCTTTTGCTCAAAAGTCTTGTGAATTTCCCACATTTCACTTTCTCTTCCCTGATAGCATAACTTCTGTGGTAAACCAAAGAGTAAGTAATCTTCCACCTTTGTCTCTGTAAAATTTGCTTGCTATCTTCCCTCCTTACAAATCTGAAGTAAGCACCTTGCCTGTTTACAGGGAGCTGATGCTGCAAAATGGTGACAATTCTCTTTCTACATTTAATGATGGACTTGGACAGGATTCATAAAACATACTCTGATCCTGTAGCACTAAAACTAATGCCAAAATAAAAAATAAAAAAAAAAAATTATTGAATGTGGAGTACTGAAAGATAAGACACAAATTGAATCTTTGGGTAAAATGAAAACATCCATTAATGACATACTTAGCTGCAATCTATTCTCAAAATGAGTCAAAACCAGCACCTTTGTGGTAGGTGAGATTTGTGCTGGCCCGTTGCCCAGAGGTGAATTCTGATTTATTTGCTAATGTTGCTTAATTGGTAGGTCAACAAATGGGGGGCTGGCTCCATTTATAAATGCTGTCAAAATGCCAGAAACAGATGACTTGGCAATGAGGTATGGGGAAAATTAAAGGCATCCCTTGAAATAAGTACTTAGCCTGTGAAACTCCTTCCTTGTTAAAAAAACCCAAACCAACAACAAATCTCTGCATGGTTTTTTTATTTGGTTGCCTTTTTTTTCCCCTCCTCTTTAGAATTGCTTTGAAGTGTTCCTTTAAAATATATAAACCTACATTATCACCTATGTAAAACATGCTGGTTTTAAATAGGGCTGTTGGAAAGTAGGTAGGCAGTTAGGATTTAACATGTGTCAGGAGTAGTCCACACTTAGCAGGAGAAAAAAAGTAATTTATTAAGAAAACACTCTCATATGCCCGGTAAGACTTCTTTAGTACAAAATGCTTTACAAGAACAAGCTACAACTTAAACTGGCACATAGTTTGTCCATAACTCCCAAATAATTTCCCAAGGCACCAATTTATGTTGATTGTTTAAAATGCAGCATGGATGATTATGGGGTGACAAAGACTAACGAGACTTTATTGTTGCTCAATTGGGACTTATAAGATTAAGTATTTTGTGAAAGACTATTTAAAGGAAATTCTATTCAAGAAAATTGGAAAAAAAATCCACGTGGTAAAGCTCATTAATTTTAAATCTGAATTAGCTATTAATTCACATGGTTCTGTTTTCAAAGTTGTGAGAACAAAATATTGTTATCTTGTTAATAAAACTGTTGGAATGAGAAAATGTAAAGTTGAATTTTTTTTTGCAGGAAATAATTATTTGTACTTCTATTTACTGCTGAGTAGCAGTTTCCACAACAGAGAAACTTAATATAGTTACAGGCACTTATTTTGGGCCTCCATTTTTTTCTTAAAAGTATTCCATGATTTTGGAAGCCCAGAAAATATTTTTTATGTCCATAAATACTTGATGTGATTATATTTTTATGTTTATGCTTATCTCAGTTTAGGAATTGTAATTTTACTAATGGTATGTAAAAATTTGAGCAATTAGTATTTTAAAAATTTTTTTCCCATAAAAAGGTGTTTCCCATAGATTTTTTTTTCAGCTAAGCTTCCTACTTTTTAACAACTTTCTAGGCAATCTTTTTATTTCTTTTTTTTTTTTTTTGCATATTACCCCTAAAAATTTTGCTTAATTATTGTTGGGCTTCTCATAAGTGAAAGTGTGTCAAAACAAATTTTAAAAAATGTTAATTCTTCTCCAGGTAATTCTTGCAAATTTGTTTCATGTTCTAAAGCATAGAGACTTTTGCTTACTTAGTCATATAATTCTATGAAATTGTTCTAATTTAATTGTTCCATTTGCAATCAGATCCAAGTGAAAATACTTCTGCTGCATCATGTTCCATCAGAAAACCGGAAAAAAACCAAGATTTTTCATTTCTTTTAGTAACTGTTTGGGTGATTTTGGTAGAGAATATTATTTCTGATCAAAAACTGGAGGATGCATAGAATATCATCCCTTAGTAACCGTTTTACCTGAAGCTGTTTTCAGACCTGTAGTTTGAAAGATAAACCTTAACTGAAGTATAAATAAATATTAGTCAAGAGAAAATGAAGGGGGAAAAAAACCCCAAAAACTGTTGCACTGAAAATATTACTGGCAAAAGGGAAGACACCTTCTTTCTCTGGTGTTTTTCTGGGTCAGCCTTGTGATGTCCTCCCAGGAGTTATGGTAGTGCTGATCTTTCAAGGAGTAGCAACTACTAGTAGTTGTTTGTACCAATTGGAAAGAAGTTTTGCAGTAATTTTGTATTTTAAATAATAATGGTGTTTTAAGAATGGCAAAAATATATTGTGGTGTGGTGGCCTTTCAAATGAATAATCTCAGTGACAGAATTGTGGTTTAAAACCTCATCAAAGTCACAGCTGCAAAAATGATGGTGTTGACAAGAAGTGACTACAGGGATTGGGAAAGAAAAAAGTTGCATTCAATGAAACTTTTTTTATAATAAAATTTTGAACAAACAAGCCCTAGAGATGGGAGAGGAAAAGAGGAATTTCAACAATAGAGAATGATTTTTGTTGGCTTTTTTTTTTAACATCAAGTTATTGGAACAAGACAAATTGGCTTTATTCTGTTGTTAATTTTAAATGATACCATTCTCCCTGTTTGTGGTATGAAATGACTATCCTGCAAAGGCTATTTAGGGGATATTTTGAACCCTATAGTTCTTTTTCCATTTGAAAAGTCACTTTCTGCATCCCAGTCCCTGGCAAACCAGTTTTTGTCCTTATGCAGTGCTAATTATGTCTTCAATAAGAAAATAGGTGGCCTAACTTTCTCACAGTAGAAGCAATTCTAGAATGTAGTATGGAAAAATTGTGTACAAATTTGTAAAAATCTTTACAAAGACAGCTCTAGAAAAAACAGTTTTCAAAGACTTTGGTGTATCTGAACAGCTCTTGAAGTGTGCATGGAATCTTCTCTTCTGGCAATTTGCAATTGCTCAGTATACTGCATTTGCTGCATATGACAATTTTAAACTTGAAGAGCATTGAATGAGAGGAGAAAATGTAAAGTGTGTTCTGCATTTAAAAATAACTGGTCAGATCTGAATGCTGTCTGGAAACAGAACTATTTAGCTCCAACAGAGATGGGCACAGCTAGTAGTGCTTGAACATACTGTCTTCTGCCTGGGTCAGTTTTACAGTTCTGTGTTAAGTCACTACTAAAGGCAACACATAAAAATTATTGCAAGGACACAAAATTCAGGTCTGTAGACACACATTGGTAAGCTATCTCCTACTCTGTCCTAATTGCATTGATTGGAGGAATTTTCACTGGTTTCTGCAATTAAGATGATAAAAGCTACAGGCAGGATCAGCTGCTGTAGACAATTAAGTGTACCTCTAATTACTCAGAAGGAAATAACTTCCACTCTACAGGAGTTCTATCTCTTCTTTATCTCTTTGTTGTTGTTGTGTTTTGTTTCAGTCCTTTAATAAAAAGGAATCTGTTTTGAGGTGTATCACTCCTAAAAGTTATTTCATTGTCATTGAATGTTGGCACATTTTTGTAAGTGCATAGTATTTACAGTTATCTGTTATTCTGATGAGTTGTCTCTGAATGAGTTGTGACCAAAGGCAGGGGAACCTTGTTTGACAGAGGTACTCTCTTAGTGCTCTGCTTTTGTGGGTCAGTTTGAAATGGGATAACCCAGTTCCTGGTCCCATTTCATGGGATAACAAAGCTTGGTGAGAGAAGGCCTCAGTCTCCTGATTTGACTTGGGACTCCCAACATATCAATTAATTTCACACTCCTGTTGTCTTGGAAGTTGAGTCATAACAACTTTCCAAAGAAGAGAAGAGATCACTGGGTAAAACTACTGGATTTTGTAGGGTTGCTTTTTAATCCCTTCTGAAATGTGTTATCCCAGAAGCACTACCACTGCTGCTGGGATCAGCTATGGCCAGCAGCAGGTCCTCCTTGGAGCTGTCTGGCATTTTTTCCATGGGACACAGACGTGATAGGTCCTAGCAGCTTCTGGAGAAATCATCCCTGTAGCCATCCTGTTGCTAAAACCTTGCCCCAAAACCCAATATGGTGCCAAAGAAGGTAGAAAGTAGTGATACAATTAACCTCCCTGAGGGAGTAGAGATTCATCTCTTGTTTTTCAGTACAGAATATTAGCTGGCAATTATGGGTCATTTCAGTAAGAGAAATACATCTTTTTTTGGTCAGTCTTTCTATGTGCAGCAAATAGTGAAATTACAATGCAAAAAAAGAACAGATTTATAAAAGAAGAGGTAATATAGCTTGTTAGAATAGCAATTGGCTGTAGGCAGGGAGTCCTGAGTTTCAGATATTGTTTTAAGAAGCTTGTATTCTACCGAGTTATTGTTTAATGTAAAATGCATGAGTAAAAGCCTTTAAAAATGCAAATCTTACTGACTTACAAAGAGTTTTGGGTTTTAACTTGACGGTTAACCTTTCAGTCAATGTGGTTTGGATTTAAGAACAAAAAACAGGGCACAGAAGACAGCAGTGTTAGTGCATCACTCACCTCCCAGACTTAGTAAAATCTGTAGAAACTGGACAATCTACAGATGTCGTTTATGCTGTACAAAGCAGATGAGATAAGCATGTAAATGGGAGAAGGGAAGGTAATAGATGTGGAATCCACCTTTCACAGTTGATGCCAGTGCCAGCAGAAAGCAGGAGCCCTGTTGTCTCTGTTTCATAGGCCTGCTGGAACAGTGGGAAGTCACCAGGTTGTATTTTGTACTGTGGTCCAGGTCATGCAACTGTGAGGAAGTCTCTTGTCTCATTCCTTAGGCTTTTCCAGTCTCTTTCTAACTAACTTTCTATATCTGATTGGGGAATAAAACATGTCATGACTTTGCTGGCGTGCAAGGATTGTGGGAGCTTTCTGATCCATTCCTCTGTGTGCTGTACTCATCTAGTTCTAACATGGGATGCTTGTCCTGTTTAAAGGCACCACTTGCTCTCTTCATGGATTGGGAAGGGAGTTTTGCTAAAAGGAGGGTGTTTGTCTAACACCACTTTCATTTTTATGACGTTAGTGTACACATACAAGACATTTGTCCTTTCGGACAACTTGTCTAAAAATGGTACAGTTAAAACTTCCTAAAAAACTTCCTTACAGTTTTGCTGTCTGTCACACATTCACCTGAGTTTCAGAGATTTCAACACCACCTTCCATTCAGCAACAGGGAAGAGGGTCAATGCATGCTTATGTGGTATTTTTTTAAAGCCTGTTTCTAAAGAAGCTATGTTAGAATAAAACAAAATTAGGTCAAGAAGAAAAAAGTTACAGTACTTGTTAAAATAATGATGGGGGTAAAAGCTGCAGAAAGTACCCCTGTAAGCAGTGGTTCTAATATTGAAACATAGAACTAGAAAACTTTGTTCCACAAGAGATTGCTGTAAAAGGTAATGCATCTATCAAGTGTCTGAGGAAGGGTGGAAATAGATTCATGTCTTTGTCAGAGCACTTGGAGGCTTTTGACTAAAGGTTAAAAACCCGAGAAAAAAAAAGACAATAAACTAGAATAATTTGTTACTATTGATAGTAGCCAGTTAACTGCAGTTTTATCACAAATTTTATACAAAATTACTTGTTTTCCAGGTGACTATGTAGGTATTTAATTCTTACCAGTGTACATCTATCTATCCATCCATCCTAAATGCTCACTGGTGATTTTCCACTCAAACTGTGAGGATGGTGTTTAAATTTACGTAGTTCCAAATGAGATAAGAAACTGTAAGATTTCTTGAAAATCAGGGACCCTTAGAATGTACGGTATGAGTGACACCATCTTCTACACAGATATTGTTCTGATGCTGCTTCAACTGTTAACTCCACAGATATGTTATGTTTAAAATCTGTGCCTAAGTTGTGTGTTGTGTGTGTTTTAAGTGAAACCTTTTCCATTAGGGAAATTTCAGTACCTACTGTGGTGCCTGTGGAACTGCTTTGTAAATATATTTTCAGATAAAATCACCCGTTATACACTAACAAAAATGTGTTGCTCTCCATTGGGAGAGGCCCTTGGGAACATTCAGGCTGAACAGCTTCACATAACTTCATGGTTTTGCCCTTTAAGGGGAACTGGTATCTACTAATAGCATATATTTGTGTAAGTACTTAATTGTTGGGCTTTTTTTTAGCTGTCATTTAGGAATCTGAAAATGATTATTAAATTCCATGTTATAAGTTTCATACTAATTAAAACTTTCTAAGCAAAAGAATGTGTTCCTAAACACTTTGGGAAAAAAAAAATTAAAAACAAGTGAATTATTATATGATGTAATGATTTTATGATTTTCCTATTCTGATGATAAAAAACACCCTAAGAGTAGTTTTGTGATACTTCAGTAACCTTTAGGTATTGTAATGTCTTTTACACATTGGACTATGTCTACAAGGCTAATTAACATTATCATCCATGTCATAATTTCAAATTAGACACATCATTATGTTTAGTTATTACAGAAGATTTTTGTTAATCTCTGATGGATATTAAACACTAGTTTATGAAACTGCAATCACAGTTGTTTGGCATATTAGTAACACTTTGTTTTAATAGCATTGATTGTAATGAACTCATTTGGGATTCCTGTAGAACTAACATTTATTTCCATAAAGCATTTCACAGTAATTGAACATTAGTTCAGTTATGAATGCTGGATTGCTGCCAGAATATTTCTTTCTTTCTATTTTTCTTCTGTCTCCTCACTGTGGATTTTGTAAACCCATCTTTCTGCTTCATTGCCAATTAGATCATTAAATCTAAGCCTGGATTCCTAGCTAGCATAAATTTGACCTCACTGGAAGTATCCTGATTAGCACTGGTTGATGAACTGGATGTTAGTTTTTGGTGTATTTTATTAAATCAGAGACTTCTTAATCCAAGATTCTTTTGTGACTAAGTTGGCTTTTTATATTATTTTTGTAGACATGCAATTGAAGCATCCTTCTATATGCAAATCAAAAAAAGAAAACAAAAAGGTGTTTGTGCTGTGTTTCATGTTACATTTGATTTTACTGAAAATATCCCAAGTAAGAGGATCTGAAACCATTCCTGAGACTGCTTTCACTCTTAAATCACCTTTCATGATGGGAATTATTTCCATTCTACAGTAATTTATTAAACAGTTATTGAGATCTCCTTTGTCCCTTTGCTTAGAAGAAAAATGGGTTATTCAGAAGACAAGTTTAAATTAAGTCTAACTTTGATTCTACAGTAAGATGGAAATTACAGTCCAAAGGAAGAACCTATACATTGTTCGATAGACAAACTTTTCACATGCTACACAGGATATTTATAACATTGGATAATATCCCTTGCAAATAGCTTTTGGGATATCACAAACATTTTTAAGAATGTGTTATGCAACTGTGATAAAAGCACACAGATGGAAAAATGGATGCCATTTTAACAACACAGGTTATTTTAAGTGTAAATTATCTTCTTGCATCTATGTCATACAGTAAGTGAATAGTTGATTGTTACATAGAGGGCATTGAAAAGGATGATTTTGTTCTATCAAAGCAGTTATTTGGAGTTATGTTTGGAGTTTTTGAAAAAAGACTCCTCTTTACTCAAGGATAAAAATAAGTATAGCATTCATGATGGATTATACAATAGCAATTTCTGTAAAAAAAATATCTATTTCCCATTTCTACAAAAGAAAAATACTCAAAAAAACAAAAAAGAGAAGGGGATCTGAAAGCATTGGATATCTGCATAAACTATGAAAATACCCCAGCGATGAAATGAAAAGACAGGAAATCAATGTAATAGACTCTGACATAAGCGAAGTCTTGCAATTTACCACATGTAGTAAATTCCAAATACTTTCAGTTTTTCAAATGAGTATTTAGCAAACATTAGGTTGCTAGAATTACACTTGATAAATTGCAGGTTTGCACTAGCTGTCTGTAGAAAACCAACTTCCATGGTACATCTGCCACAAAATAAAAATGTTGGATGTTATTTTAAATACTCTGTGAATCTAGATTTTATTTTAAATGTTTTGTGAGTCTATCTTGAAAATTTCACAGAAGAGCTTGAACCAGTCACTTGTGATATATTCTCCAGATGAACCAGGGAAAGCCTTGGTTAACTGAAGTTCCCCAATTACAGAAGAGCGGAAAGCTTAGCTTGGTCCTAGGTATCAGTTAGGTGCCTCTCACAAAAATAAGTTTCATCTCATATGGCATTTGCTTGCAAAATAGGAACATTAGACACTTTGTCGTTGTTGATTTTTCCCCCTTTCTTAAGCTAATAATGAGAGATTTGAACAATTGGATTAATAAATCTTGGACTAAAAAATAAATGCAATCTTTTAATTCTGTGGCTTCATAAAAATCTGGTGGTTTTTGTTACCCTGTCCTTCAGTAAACAGAGTAATAAAATAATAATTTTCAGTCAAAAAGGGAAAAAACCCAACTTGCTCTTCAAAATGCAATTGTGATTTGAGACCTGAGGTCTGGTGTTTTTATGGGTGTTGTTTTTTTCTTGAATTTTTGTTTTTTCTTCCTTCCACTGTAAATAATGGTAAAAATCTACTCAAATAGTGTAAATACCTGTAAAAATCTAGTCAAATAAGAGAAACACCAATGGAAGTAAAATTTTGGACAGGTCAACAGACTTGACCAAATATTGTTCAAAACTTGTATAATAGAGTCATTACTGAAATCTCGAAGTGACCAGCAAGAAAAGGCATTTACCAGTACTGAAGAGTTTTTTGACTGACTGAACTAAAAGATCATACATGGAAGTTGGAAAAAAAGACCTTATTGCCTCAAGTTAAATTTCCAAAACCAAAATCCATGTAAAAGCTAATTTGTTATAGTAGTACATCTATCTCTTGTAAGATAGTGGTGGTTATAGTCTCGGAGGTTTTTTCTTTCCTTTCATTGCTGCCATGTGATAATTTGCCTTCTTGTTAGTGTTAGTATTTCAGTTTGGGGTAACTGGTTTTTTTTGAAGCATTATCTCCTGGCAGGTGTTGATTTACACTGAACGTACAAACTAGAAGAGTTTGGAGAATGTCAGACTTGTAGCTCACCTACTGCTCTTCCTTAAAAGAACTGCGAGGGTCCAAATCCACTGCTCCTTTGGGCAGCCTTGAACTGTGTGTTTGGGATGTTTGGTCTAGAAGACATTTAGTCTTAAGTCTAACTCTGAAGCTTTCAAAGCAGGGTGGCAATGGAGCATGCTCAGCACCATCTTCTTTGATCTACTTTGATCTGCTGATCTCCTGTTCTGCTGAATTGTTAATGTCAGCCCAGCCTTTGTTAATAAAAAGGTTGAAAGTAGAATGGCAAAAGTGATTAGTACTACTGGAGCAAAAAGCTTGTGGAGCCTTTTATTAAGATTGAATACTAGAACCATACTGAGTACTAATGGGAGAGGAGAACTCACAAATAATGGAGCAAATGCTTTAGAGGGTAGAAGAAAATCTTTCCAGGCAAATAAGAGAAAAGGTCATGGTTATAATCTGGTTATTAAAATTGTTAGAGTGATGCCTTTGCCTGAATGAAGGTGCAAACGAGACCATGCGCCAAGTTAATAGCAAGGATTCTATGTAACAGGAAATGAGAGTAAGAGAGAGAAGTGGCTGCAGGGGAGAGAAAGAAAGGGAGAGAGACACATTAAGAAGAAGAAACTCACTGCTCTGTGGATGCCAACAGCATCCTGCAGATGCTCTCCGTCAGATCTTGGTGCCAAGGGTTCCCCACAAACATGGAGCTCAGTGGGTTGATGCACATTTGGGCCAGGTGGGAATGCCCAGGTACCTCCCCTGGCGGGGATAAGTTTCACACAGTGTCTGGCAGCAGCCTCTGGATGTGTTGCATCCCTTTGCATCAGGAGCAGAGCTCTGTGCAAGGCCTCAGCAATGAGTCTGGGCAGCGCTCTGGGGGTGTTGGATGGATCATGGCACCTCCTCAGCTGCCCCTCATGGGAATGTCCATGGATGTGGCCCTTCCTGGGTGGGGGTTTCACAGCTGGGCCAGTTTGTGTGAGGAGGATGGGTGTTCACTGCCTGTGACCAGAGGTTCCACGGCCCCCCCAGAACTCTCCTGCTCCCTTCCTGGCTGTGGGGCAGGCTGTGCTAACGTGGCCTCAGCAGATGAGCCCGGGGGCTACGGCCTCCCCCAGCCTGAGCCTGGCCCCAGCTGATTTTCAGGACAGCTGCTGGATTTGGCTTTCTTGTGGATACATTCTCCTGCCTTAGCCTTGTTTCCTTGTCCCTAGACCAGAGGTAATTGAACAATAGCATTGCCTTTATCATACCTCAGGTTCTGTTTGGCAGCTCAAGTCTCAGCCCAAAGCTGCAGTCAGGTGAAGGAGGGCTGGGCTTGGGTGGTCTCAGCCTCTTTATTCAGTTTAGCCACAATGGGCAAAGCTCCATCCTAGCAACGTTTAAGCCATTACCCATAACATTTCCATCTCTGACGCTGCTGACGTGCCCAGAGCTGCTGTGAGACCCAGTACCACATGACAGACACCCCAAGCCCCACAGTGCCATGCCTGGCTTTGCAGGGTGGGCTCTGGGGGACGAGAGGAATCGGCCAGAGGAGGCAGCCAGGGAGTTGTGGTCATTGGCTCCATGTCCATGTGGAGGATGGGGATGAGGAGTGTCCCTCAGGGAGAGCTCTGCCTCGGCCCCAGGGTGCTTGAATGGCTTTGCCAGTGATGCAGAGAGGGGATGGAGCTCCCCCTCAGCACGGGGTTTGCAGGGGACATGGAGCTGAGTGGGGCAGGGGCTGAGGAGAAGCACTTGGGATGCAGATGGAGGAGAAGCTCAGCATGTGCCAGCCATCTGTGCTGCCAGCCCACAAAGCCAGCAATGCACTGGGCTGTGTGGAAAGGAGTGAAGAGCAGCAGGCCCAGGGAGGTGATTGTGGTCCTCTAGTCTATTTCTGTGGGAGCCCACCTGGAGCACTACATCTGTGTCTGCATAAGAAGGACATGGGCCTGTTAAAATGAGTTCAGAGGAGAGAGATGGAGATGCTCAGAGGGCTGGAGCACCTGTGCTTTGAAGGCAGGCTGGGCAGAGAATGGCTTCCAGTCAGTTTAGGGAGAGATGACTGTGCCCAAATTGAGGCGCAAATGAGACCACATGATGACAACATCATAATTTTTATTGACATTTTATTAACATGGATTTTATTTAACAAGAAATGTGAAAAAGAGAAATGGAAAGAAATGGGAAAGAGATCTCACAGAGGGAGAAAGAGCAGAAGAAAATCTGTTGGAACTAGAAGATCTTTGAGGTCCTTCCCAAACGAAACCAACCTGTCATGCTAGAGGATGTGCATTCTACCTTGATAGTACTGTAATAATAGTAATTTGCTAATACTACTATTTCATCTTCTTAGTATCTACTTCTACTACTATTTTATCTTCTACATCAACTTAGTATTTTTCTTTTTTTTCTTTTTCTTATCCTTCTATTATTCTCCTTCTTCTTAGTATTTACATCTAATACTAATTTATCTTCTACATCTACTTATTCTTTTTCTTATTCCTATTCTCCTTCTCGCTGTTCTCCTTCTTCTTTTTAGTGTTTACTATTACTACTTTATCTTCTAAATCAGCTTATTGTTTTTCTTTATTCTTTTTCTTATTCCTTTTCTTATTCGTATTCTCACTTTTATTATTTGTTTTCTTTCTCTTGTTTTAATTCTTATTTGTTTTCCTATTCTTTTCCTTATTATTTTTTTTCTTCCTTTTTTTTCTTTTTTTCATATTCTTTTTATCAGCAGTGTGCCCTAATCTTCAGGCCGTGGTGCAAGGCACGGGAAGCAGAACAGGCTGCGCAGCGCCCGCAGTGCCTGTGGTGTCCCAGCCTCTGGCACCGGCTCCTGGAACGCAGGAGAGGCCGTGTGTCCTTTGGGGGCTTCCACCTGGGAACATGAGGCACAGAGAGTTCCTCCAAGGCATGGCCCAGATGCCCTGAGCTCAACCCAAGCCTCACGAGGGACATGCATGTAGAACCCTCCTCCTGTCAGACCTGCCGCTCTTTGCTCTCTGTCTTTATCTTCACGCAGCTCCAGGACGCTTATCTCATCCCACTCGTCATCCTCTTGCAGCAAGGGCTTGGCCCCGATGCTCTGTTCCCAGCTGTCCTGCATGAGGTCTCGGTCACTGTCACTCGCCCAGCTGGACTCCACAGAGGGTCTCTTACCGTTCCTTCTGGACACCCCCTGGCCAATGGAGTCTTCCCAATCTGATGCTTCTTGGCAGCTGCTGACATCTCCGTGGCACAGCTCATGCTCGCTGTATTCTTCCCAGTCAGAGAGACTGTGGGAGCTGCCAACTTGGGAAAGGCATTGCTCTGTGCCTTCTTCCCAGTCTGATACTTCTTGGTAGTTCCCAGCATCACCATGGCACAGCTCATGCTCGCTGTATTCTTCCCAGTCAGAGAGATTGTGGGAGCTACCGACTTGTCCTTGGGAAGGGAGTTCCTCTGTGCCTTCTTCCCAGTCTGATACTTCTTGGTAGTTTCCAACGTTGCCATGGGACAGCTCTTCCTCAACACATTCATCCCAATCAGAGAGCTCGTGGTGGCTACCAGCTTCTTCTAGAGGGAGCTCCTGCTCAATGCAGGCTTCCCCTTGGGACCCTTTGTGGTAGTTGCTGGTTTCTGCTGGGGACAGCTCCTGCTCAATACTGGCTTCCCCTTGGGACCCTTCCTGGTAGCTACCGGATTCTGCTGAGGACAGCTCCCGCTCAGGGCTGATTTCCCCTTGGGATCCTTCCTGATAGCTACCGGATTCTGCTGAGGACAGCTCCTGCTCAGTGCTGCCTTCCCCTTGAGACCCTTCCTGGCTGCTGCTGGCCTCTGCTGAGGACAGCTCCTGCTCAGGGCTGCCTTCCCCTTGGGACCCTTCCTGGTGGCTGCCAGATTCTGCTGCAGACAGCTCCTGCTCAGGGCTGCCTTTCCCTTGGGACCCTTCCTGGTGGCTACCAGATTCTGCTGCAGACAGCTCCTGCTCAGGGCTGCCTTCCCCTTGGGACCCTTCCTGGTGGCTACGAGATTCTGCTGCAGACAGCTCCTGCTCAGGGCTGCCTTTCCCTTGGGACCCTTCCTGGTGGCTGCCAGATTCTGCTGAGGACAGCTCCTGCTCAGGGCTGCCTTTCCCTTGGGACCCTTCCTGGTGGCTACCAGATTCTGCTGAGGACAGCTCCTGCTCAGGGCTGCCTTTCCCTTGGGACCCTTCCTGGTGGCTACGAGATTCTGCTGCAGACAGCTCCTGCTCAGGGCTGCCTTCCCCTTGGGACCCTTCCTGGTGGCTACGAGATTCTGCTGCAGACAGCTCCTGCTCAGGGCTGCCTTTCCCTTGGGACCCTTCCTGGTGGCTGCCAGATTCTGCTTCAGACAGCTCCTGCTCAGTGCTGCCTTCTCCTTGGGACCCTTCCTGGTGGCTGCCAGATTCTGCTGAGGACAGCTCCTGCTCAGGGCTGCCTTCCCCTTGGGACCCTTCCTGGTGGCTACCAGATTCTGCTTCAGACAGCTCCTGCTCAGTGCTGCCTTCTCCTTGGGACCCTTCCTCATAGTTACCAGCATCTCCAGGGTACAACCTCTGTGCATTGCTGGCTTCCCCTTGGGACTCTTCTTGGTACCTATCGGTTTCTGCCTGGGGCAGCTCCTCCTCACTGGACCCTTCCCTTTGGGACCCATTCTGGGAGCTACTGGCTTCTGCTTGGGAAAGCTCCTGCTCAGTACAGATTTCCCCTTGGGACTCTTCCTGGTATTCATTGATTTCCTCTTGGGACAGTTCTGTGTGTTCCTCATCTTTGCAAAGAGAATGAGAATGCTCAAGCTCCCCAGCCAAGGCCCCCTCCTCACTCTCTTCCTCTGCCAGGATTGACCCCCTGTCTGCTTCCTCCTGTTGCTCCCTGAGCTCCTGGGCTCCCAGTGGGCTGGGCAAGGGGCTGTGTGGGGCAGAGCTCGGGCTCTCTTCCCTTTGTCCTGGAGCTGCTGCTTCCAGTTCTGCAGCCGTGCTTTGCTCCAGCTCCCCCTGTTCCTCTGGCTGCTGGCCAGATGCCTGGACCTCAAGCACAGCCTTGAGCACCACCTCAGAGCTGATGTGCCCCGCTAAGTCCAGCAGAGCCTGGCTGCATGGGCCTGGGGGGCTGCATGGGCCTGGGGGGCTGCGTGGGCCAGGGGCTGGGCTCTCTGTTCCTGCTGATGGCAGCTCCTCACTGCCAGCAGGAGAACCTGGTGCCTTTTCCACCTCGGGAGCCAGAGGCTCCGGGGGCTCCTCCACCTCCTCAGCAGCTCCAGCTGGAACAGCAGCAGCTGCCAGGTCATCCTCTGTGGGACTCCCCGGGGCAGGAGAGGCACTGGGCAGCTCACGGGCTGCCTCTGCTGCCACCGGGCTGCCCACGCTGCTGGGAGAGCTGGGCCCCTGCTGGGCACAAGGCTGGCACTCCTTGTCCTTCTCTGGGCGTAGGGGTTTGTCACAGATCTTGTACCTGACACTTTCTCCCCATTGAGACAGCCTCTGGCTGCTGACACTTTCTTCCCTTTGGGACAGATTTTGTTTGCTCCCATCTTTTTCCCATTGAGTCAGCTGCTGGACGTCATAGTCTTTTGCTTGGGTTAGCTCCTTTTCCCCATTGTCTCCCTCTTGGGACAACTCTGGCTCTCTCTGGTCTCCTTCCCATTGGTACATGTGCAGATAAGCTCCTACATCTTCCAAAGGATACAGTTCCTGGTGTCCCTCCCCTTCCCACAGGGGCAGCTCTTGGTATGTCAGATCTTCTTCCAGCTCATTCAAATCCTGGTATGTCTCATCATCTTTGTCCCACTGGGAGAGCTCCTGGACTGTCACACTTTCTTCCCAGTGGGACATCTCTGGCTCTTGCCGTGCGCCATCTTCCCACTGGATTGTCTCACCTACCTCACACTGATGCTGCTCTTGGGGTTTCGCAGCTCCGCATGGGGAAACTTCCTTTTGCTGTTGATTTAAGTCCTGGGCTGTTGCCTCTTCCCAAAGGCAAGGGTCTGTTTTGGTAACCTCTCCTGATTGGGAAAGTGTTTGATCCATGTCATATTCCTGTTTTTCCTCCATGCTGGCCAAGGCTCCCTCCTCCTGAGAGTCGGACAGGGCAGGCCTGAGCCGCCGCCCGCCCCGGCCCTGCCCGCTGAGGGCCCGGCCTGCCAGCCCGCCGGGCAGGGCTGGGTGCTGCAGCTGCCTTCACCTTCTCCTCCTCCTCCTCCTCCGTGTCTGAGCTCCTGGAGTGCAGGGTGGGATCTCAGGAGCTGCTTCCTCCTGGGCCAGCAGCTCTGCTGGGACTGGGCAGTGCCGGGCCCTGAGCCCCTTGTGCAGCCCCTGCAGGGCCTGGCTCTGGTGGGTAGGCCTCAAGCCCCTTGTTGTGGTCCACTTATTAAAATGACCAGAAAGGCCTCTGCCTGAATTGAAGTGCAAACGAGACCATATGCTAAAGTCAATAGTATGGGTTTTATTTAACCAGAAATGAGTGACAGAGAGAAATAGAAAAGAAGTGAGGGGAGAGAAAGAGTGAAAGAGACAGACAGTAGGAAACATCACCACAATGTAGATCCCAATGGATCTACAGATCCCCCAGTCTTGTGGATGGTCTCCATCAGATTTTCTTGGTGCTGAAGGTCCCCTGCAAAGATGGAGTTTTGGGGGTTGATAGACACTTGGGCTAGGTGGGAATGCCCAGACACCTTCCCTGGAGGGGGTGAGTTTGACACAGACTCTGGCAGCAGCCTCTGGATCCTCCAGGACTCTCCTCCTCCCTTCCTGGCTGTGGGGCAGGCTGTGCAAACATGGCCCCAGCTGATTTTCAGGACAGCTGCTGGGTTTGGCTTTCTTGTGGATACATTCTCCTGCCTTAGTCTTGTTTCTTTGTCCCTAGACAAGAGATAATTGAACAGTATTGTCACCTTTATCATATATCAGGTTCTGTCAGGGAGCTCAAGTCCCAGCCCAAAGTTGCAGTCAGATGAAGGAGGGGTGGGCTTGGGTGGTCTCAGCCTCTTTATTCAGTTTAGCCATAATGGGCAAAACTCCATCCTAGCAATGTTTAAGCCATTACCCATAACATTTCCACCTCTCACAGCCATTTAATATCAATATGAAGGAAACAATCTGTGTTTAGCTAGTATGTGTAAAAAATTTCCTATAGCAATCTGGCTAGCCTGGTCTAGACATTAAGCATGAAAAAGAGTAAGTATGAAGAAAATCTTTACTCTCATAAGATAAGATGTGGTTTGTCATATTTTTGTGTAGTCTTGTAAGGAGAAAAAATGTTGGACTGACAGAAGTAATGCATTGCAAAAACTTCATGTGTCTTCAAATTAGTTACACTGGTTTAATCTGACTACAGTTCTCAGCCCTTTCATATCAAGTTCTCAGAAAAATTAAAATGTTTTAAAGGTTTAGGATCATAAAGCTCCTTTGCCTTAAAGATGACAACATAAAAAGCAATTAGAAGACTGTCAAATGAATATGTCTTCTAAAGCTCTGATGCACTTAAAAGAGCTAATTGCAAAGAAAACTTCCATGCTGAATATAATTATTAGCAATATGCAAATTGCAGTGAAATTCAGGCAAAGGTCTACAGAGACCAGCCGTTTGCCAAATTACTTACAAATGTAGCCCCTGATGGTTTAATATGCTATGTGACTGTTTTCCTGGAGCTAATGCTGATAGTGGACATCATGAAAAGGGCAATGGGAAATGCTAATATTCACTTGCTTCAGCCATTCCATGCTCAGCAGCATCTGAGAGCCTCTTAAAGATAAGATACCAGTTCTACCAACAGTTAGGTAACTAGGGTTTACAAAAATATTATTAATTTTTTATTTTGGATTTCTCATCTGCCTATATCTACCCTAAATAAATACAAAATGAAATGAAGGGAACGCTCCATATCAAAAAACAGAACTGAAGTTTAGAACTTTTCTGATGCAGCCGGACAGTGTAATAGTACTCAAACATTTCAGCACTAAGGTGGAACCCAAGTGTTGTTCCATTGTTTTGAGTAAAAAGATAAAACAGGATGTATTTTGGGGATTAGGGTAAGTGGGCACTCACACAAAGTAGTGAGTTTTGATGTGGAGAGCTATATTTGAGAACTACCCATCTAGAGAGCCTGTGATAATTCTCTCTAAACTGATGTCTACTAAACTATAGTATACCAGGAAATAAAGCTTATTCTTGAGCCATTTTATACTGATATGCTCTCAAAATGGCTTGCTCACCTTCTTTCAAGCTCAGAGAGCTCTATAACCGTTGTGTTCTGTTATATTTTAGAAACTTTAGTCCTTAGAAATGTAGCTGATACCACAATACAAGCAGTCGAAAAATACTTGACATTACCTGGCATGCTGCTGCTCAAAGTAAACATTTTGTAAATGTAGGAGTAGCTCTTATCAATGCACGTCTTGCTTTGTGTTCTTTAAGGAAAGTGTACAACTGAATTTCTGAGGTTGCACGAGGGGTAATTTACTCCCCTTGTTCCTTGAGATAAATAAGCTTTTGTCAATGACAAGGGAATAAAGGTTATGTGTAGAAATAGCTGGCACATACCTTGTAAATTATAAGCAAATGTTCATTTTTTTTAAATAGTTTTGCAGTTAGAAGGGAGGTAGGACCTAGTTTTCTAATGGAAAATTTAACCAGGTAAATGTAGAGACTTCATTTTAGTACAGATTTTCTTTGGCATACTAGCTCCTACACACAACGCAGAGCTCTTGTCGTGAGCTGACAATTCTTCTGTGAAACTGACAAATTGTCTTCTGCTTCCCAGTGAGATTTCCCAGAGGAAGGAAATCAAGGAATACTTGAATTTTTGCCTATGTTTCTGAAGCATACATTGAAATTAAAAGTGAAAATTTTTACTAGCTAAATTAGGTCTGTGTTATTCTGTTCTGGTATATTTAGCTCTGCGTCAGTGAAGAAGTAGCATTAAAGTTTATAAATTTTCATCAGTCATTAATGCAAAAGATTAAAAGTATGGGTCACTTGTTATCTTAATTAATACCTACTTGGTGTTTTCCAAATGAAGTGTCAAGAAGTAAAGGGCACATTTGTGTTCCAATAATGCATTTGCAATATTTCTCCCATAACGCTTCCTAATCCCCTTTAGAAATTCTGTGTTCATTTGGGGAAGAAATAATTTTCCCTGATACATATTCACTATGATTTTTTTTTTGCATATTGTACTGATTTAGGGTTCTGTTCTGTATCCTTTCTGAATTCTAAACATTCTCAATTTATATAAAATAGGTCACACTACATTTGAGAGGAAAGCATATCTTACATTCTGAATAAATTTAACCTGGTCAAATACATTCTGCAGGTTCAGTTGTATTTTTTTTTTTAAGTAAGAATTATCACTGTTGACCAAATTGAATAACATGTCTGTCTAGAGAATGTTTCGTATAATTAATAGAACAAGATCCATCATTTAATGAACAAATCATAGTTCAGCATAACTATTGCTCAGTGCTGCTCTTTGCAACATAAAAATACATTACTGACATGGCTATTTGCAATATGCCTTAGTGATTTAATAGCATCTTAGCTCTTTGGTTGCTTTTCTTTTTAACAAGTGAAAATTACATGCTTTCTGAAGTGTATAACTATGATACAAATTTAGCATATTGAACTTGTATGCTCGGATTCTTTGGTGGACTACAATCAGCAACATGATAAAGCTGAAATATTTTTGATGGTAATAATTGGATATAAACAGAATAATTGGATATAAAGAGAAAAATTATCAGATGGCCTCTGCTTTTGCAGCTCTTGAAGGAAAAATCTTCACTGAAAATGATGGTCTTATCTATGGGTGCATGAGACACCTGCATGAAAATCATGATGATGCCTTTCATCCCCTTTTTCTTCATTAGATCAAGAATTCCTGTTCCTGTATTCACAACACTACTAGTTTTGCACCTCTTTCTCTCTCCTAATATTCTTTCAAACCTGAAATCATGTTTTTTGAAATCAGCTGTTAGACACTTATACTGAGCATATCAAGTACAGGCCTAAAATATACTTTATTTTAAAGTGTGTGTATGTATGGTCCCATAGCATCATGTTCTATTCCAGCTTCTCCTCCCCCACCCAGATATTGTTGCATTAATCAGTAATGAAAAATTGTACTTAACTCAAACTTATTAACTTGTGTTTGACATGAGTGGAAAGATAGACAATCTTACTCCCAAATAATTTCCTTATCTTTAATTTTTTAAAGAGACACTTCCCCTTGAAGCTGCTGAAAAGGTGTAGATCCTTTTAACTTTCAAGAAAAAGTCAGCAGTGGACGTCTGGAAGTCAAGATGGGCAGACTGAGTAAGTCAATGGTAGAGATAAGGAAATTGTCAACCCTGATGTGATTGAAGTAGAGCTTGATGATCTTAAAGATATTTACCAACTTAATGGTTCTACAGTTCTGTAATTTTTAAACAGTTATCTGCACAATATTATTCAAGATTAGATTCTGTATTTCAGTCACTTCTAATATCCACATGCAAGGCTGCAGTGCAGTTGCCACAGAGATTTTGTTGAAGGTGGGATGCTGAATCCTGACCTGTGGTGTAGTTCAAATGACTGGCAAGGTGTAGAAAGCAAGAATTTATACCTGACCTTGTTATGTTGCAGTGTTAGAAAAGGTTTGGATAAATCTGACTATCCTTATCTGTCATAAAATTTGACATGAGGATTCAGGAGCAGAATGTTGTGCAATACCTCCAGTATTGTTCCATGTGACTTGGCTAGTTATTACTTTGATTTATTTGAAAATAATTGCTTTGTTTTGAGAGAATTCTTAAAGAAATGTCTTCTCCTCCCCTGTGCTAATTTGCAGTTCATTTTCCCTGACTATATGACCTATTGAGAAGCTTTTTTGCATGTTACCTGAACTAGCAATAAAATGGAACTGATCAGCTTCAGCATCTCCCTCCCTACTCTTAGGAGTGCAGTTGAGTGGACCTAAATCACTGCCATACACGTGATTTGTTTTGATTTGCATTTTGATGCGTTTTGGAATATGTAAAAGGAGAATGAGTTCCTGCATGGTGTCATAGCAGTTAGATACTCATATGCAACCCCCTGTCTAATTAAACTGAGCTTTTAATTGGAATTTAGCTGACACGTTTGCTTGTGACAGGCAAGTTAAGAAACTTACTTTCCATTCATTCTTTACTCGCATAGCAGTGTATTGAGGTTAATTACTAAAATTAAGCAGGTTATGTGTAAATCTGTGTGTAGGAAATAATTATCACTTGTCTGAGTATTGCAAAGCACAGAATATCTTTGGGAGAAAAAAACCCGAAATGCAAAAAGAAGGGGAAACTGCCAAAAAATCTTCTAAAGCTTTAAGTCTAAACAGGCAAATAATTATAAGCAATAAATACAAATTTTTAAATTTTTTAACAGCCAGTAAGGTCTAAAACTATCAAGGCAGGCATAAAGCAGAAGAGCTTGGTATCGGGGGTTTCCCACACTGGATCATGGTTTTCACACAGGACTTCCCTCTGATATACAATATGACTTCAGTGCTGGGCTGGATCAGTGCCTGCTGTGTGCTGACTTGGAAGATGCTGGTGTAAAGTTACCTAGATTAACTTTGCAGTGACTTTGGATGTATTTTAGAAGGAGTGGAAAATCTCATCTTAGTTTTAATAGTCTACACTTTACTGGGGTCGCCTGATTACTTGGAATTTAGCTAAGGCATATGAAAGACATATACTGAAAAAGGTCTCCATTGCAAATGCAAAGTTTCTGTCCTCTAATCAAGAATCATAGAAATGTTAATGAGAGTACAACTACTGTGTAGCACAACATAAATATATACCTTAAATGTTGGTTTGGGTTTTTTTAAATTTATATTTCTAAACAGTAGTAGTAATAAAACTAAATACTCAAAGAGTGATAGAGAAAAGAGGAGGATTCTTCCAAACTATGTCAAGTTGTCTCTATTTCTATGTATGGGAACTGTGAGGGATACTTCAGTCCAGCAGGAGAAGAATATGGAGAAGATCAGGAAAGTGAAAAATGACATGATGACAGGTCTAATTTGGTTCATTTGGTTTTAAGTAAAACCATTTTTAAAAAATTCTGTTGCTGTTTATTTTACCTTTTCCATCCTTGGCAAGGCATGTATCTTTTTAGGCCAAGTGTCAGTGGGGTTTCTTCAGTAATTGCTTCTTTTTTTTCATTTTGTCAGTGAATAATAGCTTAATTACCGTAGTAAATCTCCATCCTAACTCCTCTGTAAACAAATTAGACCTCTCCTTAGGCACTTTTTTCTCTCTAGTTTTATCCCTTTCATCCAGATTCCTTAATATATACGTATCATATATATCATATACTTCTGTGTTATGAACAGATCAGTCCCTTTTTCATTTGACATTACCCCTTTTTGTTCTTCCTTATTTCTCCAGGGCATAATGAAGTATTTGTCACTGCACAGGGGAGAGGGCTTTAATGAATTGCCCAGGGTGTGCTCTAATTGACAGTAATGCATTCTGTACATTTTTGTAATTAAGTCTGTAGAACTCCTTCACCTGAGGTGGATAATTGTTCCCTGAATTATGCCCTTCTATTTTTATCAGTTTGCCTTATCTTAAAATTTAAAGTCATTGTCATGCAATTGCACTCTTTAATCAGCATATGCTAATCAGTGTCATCTACTGCTTCAGAAATAACTGAGTGGTGTAAAAAAATAATAAATGACAAATCATTTACAAGTACATAGAACATAATATAGATCCAGAAAAGATTTCAGAAAAAAACCTTCCAAATCTTACAGATGCAATTTTTCAGTGTGGTTCAAATTGAAAAAAGCTATTAAAAATATATTCTTGGCCTATTTAATTAGTAATTTTAAGATAGGTTAAATTCATCACTGTGCAGAGGATCAGTAAAGTCCAGGAATAAATTAGATCCGATTTAAACCCTTTGGGCCTGATTCCAAGCTCTTTGAAACCACTGGAACATTTTTCTTTTGAGTTCAGCACAAATAATAGTAATTAATAGTCTCACTCTGAGTATGTCCTGAGTGAAACAAATCATCAAATATGTTTAAAAAACTTGCACTTGGCTTAGATATTTAAATGGTGGAACAGCACTGGCCAAAAGCTGAGGAGATCAGAACAGCAGTTTTTGGAGGAGCTGGGGTGTGTAGGGCACACAGAAATGACATCAAAAGCTCATTAGCATGGTTCTTGATGGAGGGTGAGCTGTCAGCTCTGATTTTGGCTGTTTGAAAGGCTTTTGTTACCTGTAAAAACCATTATGGGTATTTAGTCTAGAGCAACCTTTTAAGAGCCTTTTTTTCAGTGTTGCAGTAATTACTTGAAGCAGAGCTAGCTAAGATGGTACTCAGTACAATTCCTATTTAAACCAGCTATAGCACATTATGGAAGCCAATTAATTGTGAATTTCTATAATCCTGAAAGATAAGGCAGTCCACAAATGTATGAAAATTTCTTTGTGGGGTGTATGTCCATTTCATATTTATCTGTTAAAAATAAATCTAATTTATTCACCAGGGAAGGAATTGGTGAAAAATTAGTTGTAAAGTCTCAGCCTGGTCTTGCTTTAATTTATATAAAGCACTGAAAGAAAATTTAGACATCCTAATGTTGGTAGCTTTAACCCAGTGTTGCTGTTTTTATCAACACAAGACAATTTATTGTAGTAAATTGATCCAGCAGCTTTAAATTAATACAAATTACTGGAATGATGAATCACCTGGGGGTTTATTATGAAATAAATCTTTACATTTAAAGCCTTTCACTGGAAGAGCAATTCAATAAAATACATAACTCAGTGATAGTATTAGATGGGATTAAGCATGCTTAAAACATTGCTGTTTGTTTCTTTATTACCAACCTATAACATTTCACTATTTACATCACGTATTGAATCTAGGCAAGGTATGAATTGTAGCCCACACATGAATTTTCACATTTTGTTCTTCCACCAATTCAAACTATTCAATCAAATTATATTTTTTTTTATTCTATGCTAGTGAATTCAACTCAGGTTTGCATGTACAACTGTTTCTATAGTAACTGATTCACTGCAAAGGAGGCAACAGAAGTTTGAATAACAACAAAAAAAAGAAAACCAAAATAGGTGGTATAATAAAATAGAGGATAGTGTAGAAATGTCATGAAACTTTATTGATATTAATTTCAGAATGCCGTAAAGAATGTATGGATGCAACACATGTTTCCAGACAATATTTATATTCTGTGGAACAGTCATCAGTTTAGAGAGTAAATAGAGACTGAATTAACCAAGAGTTAATATAGTAGTTAGAATAATGTTGAAGCATAACCATTCCATTGAACTTCTATGTTTGATAGAAAATTACAAGGTTATTTTGTTTCCAGGAGGAATGTTTGTCACATGAGAGATGGAGTTTTTGATGGGAGAATGAACAGTTACATGCATTTTATCATGTTGGCTTAGCCACCTTTTTCAAAGTAGAGGATGCTTAGAGGCTAAATTGCTGAGGAAACTTAAGTCTAAAGAATTTTTTGGGTTTTTTTGGTTTTTTTTAAGGCATTCATTGTAATTTTCTGTTCCCAAGTTCTAACCGCTGACCTGTTGATTCCCAGGGCTAGTTCTTGTATTTTTTAAATTTTTTTCTTTTATTTTAATGTATAAATTTGAAAAACCTAATGTTCATTCCAGTATATAACAACAACAAAGATTTAACCACGTGGTGATAGGGTGAAGCAAGAGTTGTCCCTTTTGTGAGGAGACATTAAAAAATTTTAAACATTGAGTTTATGCTTAAAAAACAAATCTCAAAGTAGAAAACAAGTTGTATTTTTTTGTGCTTTTATTGAGCTTATTATGGTATTTTAGTCTACACTCTTCACGTTCCTTTGTGCAGATTCCTCTTCTTGTGGAGAGGTGGCATCTAGAATTTTCTGCCATTAACTTCTTAGGGAAAAGTAACAGTGAATTTAGCTATAAACTTTATAGAATGCTTTAGTTAGTTTCTCCAGTGTATCTGAGTGCTAATCAGTTCCTTTCTGATGAATTTTCAGGATATCAGTTTCAATGTCTTCAAATGATTTTCTGAGAAGTTCTCCACACAGAAAGTAATGCCCACTAAAGAGGAAGTGTTGAAGACTTGGCCTTTGGCAGGAAGGTTATTGTTTGTTACATCAGGTCACAATACACACTGGATTAGGTTAAAAAATAATTGAGACTTCTGGATTAAAGTTTAGTTGAATCATGCTGGCAGTACCAGAGAAATAGTATTTATATTACACATTAATGGCATAACACCTTGCCCTCCATATACTTTTATGGAGAACATTATTGTGATATGAATGGAATTTAATGAATGTAGCCAGTTACTCTCCAAGCTGGTACGTGCAACCTCAGTGGCAGCAATGGTAGATTGAAATGTGCCTGGGCTGTGTTGGGAGAAGAATAATCCTGATGCATCCATGATTTTCCCTCCTGGGCACCTGCAGCAGGTAGAGCTGTGCCCTCCCGCTTGAGGCCGCCTGAGCCAGGAATGCTTGCAAAATCTCCTTGGCCCTTTTGCAGCGTTCTGTTTTTCCCCTGGCAGCAGCAGGGCTGGTATCTCCAGGCCATGGGACATGGTGACACTGGGTGTTGCCGTGGGACGGGTTGGGTGTTTGAGGGCACACACGTACTGCAGTGTCTCACTGAGCTGAGGCCCCTGTGTGGACATCAGCTGCAGATGACTGGAAAAAGGAATGTGGAATCTCCCAGTTGAAACAAAGAGAAAAGTTTATTTTTAGGGGTGACGGGGGTGAGCACCAGGGGTTGGTGCTTGTCTGGTCCGGCTCTGGTTTTCGGGCCGACTGTAGGGCTTCTTGTCTCGCCGCTGCTGCTGCCAGATCTGCCTGGTACGAATCGGCCCCGCCTGGGAGCGGGGCAAGATCCAGGGTGGGATGTAGAGAAGTGCTTGGCTCCTGGGTGGCGGAGTGTCCTGGAACAGCTGCACTGCCACCTGGCTGCTGGTGCCAGCGCTCTGGGCTGCCACATGGTCCATCCTGCGGCGCTTTGCCAGCGGGCTCTCGGGTGCCTGCGGCTCTCTGGCTCCCTGTGGGCGGCCGCGCTTCAGGGCCCGCTTTTGGCAGGGGAAGCTGCGGCCGCGGCTGCTGCTGCTGACCAGCCCCATGGCCCGGGACAGCCCCATGGCCCGGGACAGCCTTGGCACCTCCTTAGTGGTGGTGCTGGGGCTGGGGCGGCTGATCGCAGCACGCAGCAGGGGCACACGGTTGAGCCGGATGGGTTTTCCCATCTGGCTGCCCGAGTCTTGGGCCCGCTGTGTCCATGAGCGGCGGCGGGTCTGCTCCGGCCCGGGCTGTACGGAGAGGCGGCCGCTTCTCTTTGCGTCTGCCTCTGCCCGGTGACACAGAGTGCATTGGGGAGAGAGAGAGAGAGAGGGGAGGTGGTGTGAGCACCTCACAGGACTCGGGAAATGTCCCTGCAGCATTGTCCCCAAGGCCCTGCTGGGTTGCCTGAAGGGCCTGGAAGTGCCAGAGGCCACAGCCCAGCCTGGCCTGTCAGAGGAGGGCCTCCAGTCTGGGGTGATTCTGCAGAGCTCCTGCTTCCCCTTTCTGCTGCTCTTGGCTGCTGCCCCTCTGCCAGCCATGGGGAGCTGTGGGGAGGGAGACTTGGCTCTCACCTCGCTCCTTGCCAGGAGGACGCTTCTCAGCAGCTCTCTGCTGCACCATGGTGGGCACGGAGGAATGCCTGGTGGATGTGTGCCGCAGCACTGCAGGCCTTTCTCCTCCTGACAAAATGTACCGATGCTGCCTTGAGTGAAGAGAGACGCCTGTGAACTGCCTCAGAGGCACCAAAACTGGCTCAGTAGCCTTGGGCAAGCTCCTTCTCAGCGATCCACTCCTCAACTGCAAGGTGTGTTGATGCACAACACCCTATGTACCTCAGGCCTGGGTGGTGGTGTCACTCCAGTCCCTCTGGTGTCACAATCAGGAATCTCTGCGGGCTCCATTCCCCTCCCTTAGGGAAGGTGTCCTTGTGGGCGCTGGCAGGGACTCTGTCCATGTCAGGCACGGCTGTAGTGGGAAGAGCAGAACTGGGAACAGGTCCATCAGCAGATGGATGGGTTGAGTAGGCCTAGGTCTTAGTACAGGTCATCAGTGATGATTGGTCCCCCCATAAAACCCAGTGGAACTTGTCAAGTCTGAGGCCTTTGCTTATTTGTAGGCCTCTCATGTGAAGGGAATTGGATGTTGGGCCTGTATGGCTGAATTTTCTCAAACAATTCTCCAGTTAGACCAAGTTGAAAAGTAGCTCTTTTCCTGTGGTATGTTTAGGAAGGGACACAGATGTTTCCTACAAATCAGTCATTCCTAACTGTCATTATCAAAGACTTGTGGTTGTTGATTAGCTGAAATGTAGAAAAGAACATGAAACTGAAGTCAAAGCAGGTTTTTACTTCTACTCTAATTCAGAGCCCTTTGGTTAAAAAGAAGCTTTGAGTTCAGTGCTCTTTGCATCTGACGTAATTCCAAAAATTGGAAACCATGTTTTGGTCAATCTTTTGTTATTTTTTTAACAATTTAATATGTGTCAAAAACTCCTGAGGATCACTGCATTTGCCTATGGGGTATTTTTAGTTTTCACTGTTTTCTTATTCCCAGGTCAGTTTGTTGCTGTTGCTGGGGGTTTTTTGTGGGTTTTTTGGTTGGTTTTTTTGTTTGTTTGTTTTTGTTTTGTTTTGTTTTTTTTTCAATGATATCTTATCGCATATATCCATTCACTTGTTCCTTCTTGGTAGAAAGGGATTGGTTGGAATCAAGGGGAGGTTACCCATTTCAGAGTTGCCACCTCTTTAAAGTCTTTCAAACCAGGACAACTTGTTTGTAGCTCTGGGCAATGCTGAAGCTCAAAAGCTAATCTATGATTAATAACCACAAGGAATTGGGGTAACACTGGAGTTTAGGCCTTTCCCCATGTGTGTTCATGGTTACAGTACTGGATTCCAGAAAGACAGTAGGTGGCAAATAAGATGATGCATCTTGGTTTGGACAGTAGATGGGAGTTGTAAGAAAACTTTGAATCCATAATGCTGTAGAACAGATCCTTTTGTGTGCAAATGTTCCAGGGCCAAATTTTTGCTTTGTTAAAAGTCACAAAACTTTGGAATTCTTTATGACTGAAGGGCTTCCTAAAGGCCAAAAGAAGTGTGGTAAAAGGGTATTGAAAAGAAAAATCCTGAGAGCAGAAGGAGCAAAGTGCTATGGGAAGATGGCAGGATTTTGGCAGAGCAGTGGTAGGCACAGAGTTTGTGGTGATTGGGGTGGGGCTGTGGCCAAGCCTCACCCCTAATTGGCACCAGCTGTGCAGAACAGGTGAGCAGCATTGAAGGTAAGGAGTGCCCAGGGGCACTGACCAAGCACCAGAGGGAGCAGAGGGCACACAGGTGCAGGGCATCAACAGGAGGGGATCAAAGGCTGGGCTGAAGGACAAGAAGGGCAGATCCTTGCAGCCTTCTGAAGTGCTGTGGTGTTACTCTGTGTGGGCAGGCACCAGAAGCCTTCTGATGAGGAAAGGTGTTACTGTGTTTGGGTGAATGCTTGAAGCCTTCTGAAATTGTGCAGTGTGTTTTGGTCATCGCAACTGCAACATTTCCCCTGGAAAATTGTTCTGTGTAAATTGGAATTTTCTGCTCTAGCCGTTGTGAGACACTTCAATGCTTATAAAATAATGTGATTCCAGACCGGATTCTTCACAGTGGAAGAGGTTCTGCCAGTGCATGCTGGCATATAATCGAGTGAAGACCTATTACTCAAGTGGGTACCTTTGTTTAGTCAGGGAAGGAGATCGAAGGGTTGAGCTAATTTCTTAGATCCTGTTAAATGGCTTAATTGAAAATAGGTGTGAATTGCAGAGACATTAGGCTAGTATCAGCTGATGGTCTTGTGCTATTGGATAAGCAGTTGAATTTTAGGAACTTTCTCACTCTTTCTCTTCCTCTCCTATTTCTATGTCTCTCTACCTCATATTTACTGTGAAATTTAATGTAGTGTAATAAGATTGGACAGACTTGTTTGTAAGGATGCACAGACTTGAATGATAATGATATGAGACTTGAATGATAATTATTATTATTTACCTGCCTCCACAGTAATAAGCAAGGTAGATAAAAAGCCAGCTTCAGCTTTAGACCTCCTTCATATTTCTTCATACCTGGTGATCTTGCACTGATAAAATAAAGTATTGTTCCTTGCAAACCTTCCCTTACAACTTATTCTTTAAACAGCAAACAGCATTTTGAAGTTATTTATATGCAGTCTCTGCCTCAAGCAATGTAGAATTTCCCTGTACATATTTATCTGGGTTTATTCATATCATCTTGAGCAATAACATTTTAAAATATAGGAGAGAAAAAAACCATACTTAATCATTTTTGGGCAGATGTGGTATAATGTGTGAATTAAGAAGTCCTCAAAATTTTTCAAATTAAAAACTAGTTTTCAAGACAAGTACAGATGGTGAATAACTTCCAGTTGATGCACTGTTCCCTAGTAACAGAATTTTTTCTCTCCCACTACTCTGTTCTGGTAAAATAACAAATCCCTCACAGCACTGTCTAACTACTTTATACTAAATATACTCCTGGAGATGTGCATGGGTTTTGTGGGTTATTTTTGGTTTAGCGTGTGGAGGTTTTTTTGTTTGTTTGGCTTTTTGTTTTTTATTGTTTTTTGAGGCCTTGTAATTCAGTGAAGATGTGTTTATGAGAGGATTGAAAAGAGTCACTGGTTAGAGGAATACAGCAACAGAATTATGAATGAAAAGGTTTAGAAAAAGGGACTCCATTGTTTGATGCAACTTGGATAAGACCACCTGTACAACCTACAGCTGGCTTGTTCTCTTTACTTTTGGAAGCCTCTGAGTTCTTTAATTTACTGGAATTAATGTTGCAGTACAGACAGCATGCTTCAATGCTAAAAGTTGTCAGTTCTGCATTCAAAATTCACTGCGTTTTGACAGCTCTAAGTAAATTCCTATTTATTTAAAAAGTTGACTCCACTTCTTAAGAGCACCACCATGGATAATAAAAGGTAACTGGTTTACTCTCAGGAGCATAGGGGTTTTAAAATTTCAAATTTTCAAATTTCACTGTGTGTCAGCAGTGTAGCATTCAAAATTCCAAAATGCATTTTGGAGTTTCCTCCTTGACATCAGAGTGAGAATGGTTTTAGTAAATGTCTGTCTCCCTTTGTTTCTTCCATCTGTAAGTAGATGGAAGAAAGTAGACGTCCTTTGAAATTCTGAAAATATTGTATTATTGTTAATTACTTATTAGCTCATCCTAGTCTTATGAGGATGCCAAACTCTCTTAAAATATCGCCTTACTTCTTGTCATTCAGACACTAGAATTACTCAGTGATTATTAATGAGTATGAGGAAGAGTACTTAAAGGGCATTTTTAATGTTTTACTATAAAGAATTGAATCAAAGCCTTGATTCTCTGAATTGTATGAAGGGCAAACAACTTGAGGAATGAGTGTCAGCTTGGCAAAGAAACACTGTATGTATTTAATTTTCAGTTGCAAACTTTGCACATAGGCATTAGAGAAGGATGAGCCAAATGGGAGTAGATGTGTTAGGTAATGACCACTAGAGATTGTAGCAAACCTAGAATCTCTAGAAACCTAGAAAGTTTTTTTAAAACTTTCTAACCTGTTCTTATAGATACTGTGATGTTGATAATGGGAACTGAGGTGAAAAATCCTCTGCAGCAGTGTAAAAAGCATATGAAAAGAGTTTTTCAGGATTTTACATCTCATTGAAGATTGTTAGGGCTGTGTAAGAGTTTTACCCCTTCCCAAAATGATTGCTTATTCCTGAAAGGTGTTAGGCTGACAGCAGAAGAAGTTCATGCCCCCTTTGCATAAGAAAAAAGCAGACTGGAATATAAATAAACTTCTCATGTGCTCTGTGGTTTTAACTCATCTTAACAGGGATGTGTTATCTTATTCTTCTGGAAGCCAAAGAAATTGCTCTGTGCTTATGTGCTATTCAACAGTCGTACTAGTAGAAAACTAGAAAAATCTTCAGAAATTTATCAATATATACAAGTTTTCCTCAGCAGACCACAGAACAAGCTACCTGTTGGTCACAGCAGGCATCTAGAAATAGCTGGCAGTATTTCCAAACATTTGACACTAAACCAGAAGTAGCAGGATGGGAACTGCTGTCTGAAGTGAAAAATTCTGAGACTGGGGAGGGGAAAAAGTCTTGGTGGTATCATGATTCTGCTTTGCGCAAAATAAATTGAAAAAAAGGCAGTGATGTGAAAATTATTTTTTGCCTACTAAAGCATTCAAAATAGAAGTCACAATTTCCCATAGTTTGCTGCATTCACAGACTGGATGCCATAGGGTGTTGTCCTAGGTGACCCAAAAATTATGCATCCCGTAAGTTCTTTGCATCAGTCTCTGCTGTCTGTTTTACTGTCTCTGAGATGTGACAACCTGGGAAGTGAATCTTGTGTGTTTTACTCTGGATTCATGGAAGGGAGAGTGATGCCTTCTGAAGGCTGACCTAGAGCAGAGGCTAGACAGAGTTAAAGAATAAAGTAGGGATTTATTAGGAGGCCTCAATGGATTCACCTTGGGTGGCACAAGAGCCCAGCCAGGGCTACACCCAAGATGAACAAAAATGGGCACAAAATGGACAACTGGTCACAAGGTCTCTCACTTTTGTAAGTTCTGGGCCATTTGCATATTGGAGTTAATTGTCCAGTTATAGCTTTAGCTTATGGAGTCCCATCCTTCTTGTTTTTCTCTCTTCAGTCCACATTATTTATGCTCTTGAGCCTGAAATTTGGATCATTTGTTCTTGGTCCCCAGCTAGATAAGAAATTGTTTTTTCTCCCTACTCTGTGAAGAGAGCTCACCCTCCCCTCATACGAAGCTCAGAGCTACACACTAAAGCAGCACAGAATCTGAAAAATATAAAACCTAAAACTTGAGGCATCAAGGATGTGCTGGGTCACTTTAAAAACAGGAATGGACACACACCAAACTCTTTTTTCTACATATCAGTAGCACTGGAGCTGCTCCACAATTGTGCAGCCATTTCCCCAAGCTCCAGCCACACTGGTTGTCAGGTAGGTTCAGCCCTACAACTGCCAGGAAGTTTTTTCCTGCAGCATTGGAGCCTTCTGCACACCATAGATTTTCCCCCAGATGTTGCTTTTCCCCACTCCTGCTGTTATGTGGGGGAAGAGAGTTTCTGGAACGGCAGAGGCTTGGTGGCTGTGTTTTTTTCCTTTGTTTTCTCTCTCATCTGTGTGGAATGACAGGACTCAGCACCTTTGTACCTGGTGGTTACTGACTTTTTTTCTTTGTTAGTAAACTGGTATTTTTTCACTTGCATTGTCTTTGCGTTTGTCTCTCTCAATTGATAAAGGGGAGAGGTTGAAAACAGAGGGGGGTGACTTATTTTAGAGTCTCTGCCCCCTAGAATTGTCTTACACTAGGATCTAAGAATGGTGGCAGAAGGTTAGGAAAGGCTATTCTAAGCTCAGAATATGCCTCTCTCATTGTGTCTGAACTTCAGAAGCAAATTTATTTTCCTCTAGAATTTCTGGGTTTGGAAATTTAATTTTTAAAATTTTATTTATTCCTGTGTTGCCTTTTTGGCTTCTGGATTTTTGAGATTCTGTGTATCTCCCTTTCTGTGCAAGCAAAGGCTTTGACTGGATGACATATTTTGTCTTTTTTGCATACAGGTGTATTTTTAACATTTTCTGATGTCTGGTTGGGTGTTTTGGGGAAAAAAAAAAGTTGCCTGCAATGACTTTTTGTTTTTATTCTCGGTAGTTGTCACAGGTGTGGGATAACAATAAAACTGTTGCATCTTACATCACTTTGCTCTGAGCTAGGGCTCTACTGAGACTTAATCTACATGCAGTGTCTCTCTAGCATAAAAAAGGCTTTAATAATAAGAGAAAGTCAATGAGCCTCATGTACCTTTTATAAAACATGACACAAGGCAATATAATTAAAACTAAACTTATTTCCTGTGGTGAAATTAACTTACAAAAATGAAGGTGTTTATTTATTAAATAGGATCTCTGGAGTTCTTGCCTTACTCCTACCCCTCCTGGGAAGGTTTTGATTGTTTGCTTCCTTTCTTTTGCCTTCTTGCAGTGTAATTTAAAACTGATATCTTCCTTGGGGAAACAAAATTTGATTGGAGAACAGCCTGCATCACTAGCTAAACAAATTACCAGTGTTTTACTCACTTTTCTTTCCTTTTTCTTTCCCCCCCACCCCTTCCCCCCTAACTACCAGGGAAAGGAAAAAAAAATGTGTGCAGAGGTTCTAGAAACATTGTAGTGCAGAGAAAATTGTTTTTTTTTTTTTTCAATAACAAAGAAGGTCTTTTCTTTCAGGTTAGGTAAACACCTTTTTTTAGTAATAGCAATAGAAGTTAGCAGGTGGTTGCTTTTTTTGTTAACTTCCCAGTCTTTTGGTGTTGAGTGTTGGTCTCCTAGTACATGAACTGAATGGGTGCAGCTGCTTTATGTTATATAATGTGCAGTTTTGGAAGGATTAAAGAGATATGTGGAATCAGTGTTGATAGCTACTAAAATTAAAATGCTTGGCAGTGTCCTTAGGATGATGTGTTGAAATAGAAGGCAAAGCAGCAGATTAAGAAAACAGAAATAGAAGGAAAAGCTGATGATTAAGAAAACAAGTATCATTAAGTGGCTAAAAGGAATGATCAATGCCAAAATCAAGACAGGACAGTGGTTTCATTGTGAGCCATGGCTTCTGTTAAGAAGAATATTGATAATGGAACTTTTGGTGTGAAACTAAGTTGAGATAGGGGCAAAATCAAGCTCATAAAGTTCAGCTGAAAGAATTGAAACCTGCATCCCATATGGATCTGATCTTCATGAACTGGGTTTCTGCAGTAAGGTGGGTAGAAGTTCAGGTGTTCTTTTCCATATTTTCATAATCCTTTCTTCAGAGGCAAAAAGTTAAATAATTCAGATCTTGTACTTCTTACTAAGTAGTAGTGATTTTTTGCTAACCTGATTTTTTTTTAAATGCATTTGAATGCTTATACACTGTCTATAGGGGATAATTAATCATTACATTCTTTCTTAGCAAAATCATGATGGTTTTCCTGTATGTTGTAGATATGAGAACTGTTCAGAATATTCACTGGAAACTGTGACCCACTAAAGGTTCATATCCCAACAGATAAGAGAATTTTTTTCCTCCCCTAGCAGCAATAATTGAAATTGTACTGGGAAATTCACAAAATAAAAATCAAAAACCAGCACTTCATGCAATGAGTGGAGGTGTTTCTACCTCCAGGGTTTAGAAATAAGTTGATACTGCACTGTATGTTCTGGTTTGAGTGAAGTCCTTTATCATAGTGAAATATTAAAATATTTTGATGTTTCAATGATTTTCTGGTGGTGATGTCATCAAATTTTTGTTATAATTTCCATCAGTGATACCTGTGTTTTGGGTTCACTTTTAGCATTGTGTGGAACATATGTTGTATTTCTAGCATACAAAAAATTGAAAAGCGATCCATGTTTTGATTTTCCTTTCTTCAGACTTTTAGATTGACATTTCTGGATTTTTGTATACAATTAGTATAGTCTGAATAGAATCTTGAAGAACTGGAGTTAGACAAATATGAAACCACCAAATTTCTCTAAAGATTTCTGTGAGTTCTTTTTCTGGAAGACTTCTTTAATTCACAACCTTGAACTTCCTGAAGTGGGCCACACTTCAGATGCAAGAGAGGGGATATTGGCTTGCTTCATTAAGAGGGGAAAAAAGCTAATTTTCATTTTACAAAAAAAGGTGGGGAAACTTCCTGTTAATTCTTTGGCCTGTTTACTCCTCTGGCTTGAGGAAATAGATAACTCTTGATTAGTAGAGTGAAGTGGAGCTCTGGCTTTTCTCTGTAATTCATCTGCCTAATATCTTGAGTTAGTAATATGTTATGCCTCTTACAAGTGTAAATTAATGAGTTCAAGCTAATATTAGGTGTTTGATTACATCAGGTTATTAGTATGAAAATTAAATTTGAATTTATATCACTCCTATTATATCACTGCATATTGTAGGCAGAGAGTGGAAATTAATATAAGATAAAAACCTTTTCTTTTTAGTTCAATTAAGCTACAATGTATGCCAAATTATTTGCTAACATAAAATTTCCTGAGATTAAAAGGTGTGTAGTTCTGAAATATGGACATAAATGCTGTTTCAGTCAATAATGTGGTGCAGCCTAAGAATCACTAAACACAGTCTAACTGCTCTGTAAAATACATTTTTCTTTGCTAAAAAGATAATGTGGTTTTTCATGAGCATGGGTTGATCAAGAAGCACTTAGTCTTGACCTTTTTTGGGAACTATCAAGAGAAGCCAAAGTGACACTGGAAGTTGACCCAGTGAAATTAAAATTATCCTTAACCTTTAAAAAGCATATAAAATACTGCACCTTTTTTCTATGGTTCTGAGTATTTCATTTTATTGCTTTGTGAGTTTTGCTATGTTTGGAGTTTTTTTGCCAATTTTGCAGAGTGGTAAATGAAATGAGCATTAAAAGGATTTTAAAGCTTAAAGTCCTTCTGCAAGAGTGCTGAAAAATAAATTTATTTTTCATAAGAATTCTTTTTCATTCCAGTATGCTTATAAAGCTTCTCATCTTACAGCTTGTAGTATCTTCATTTGCAGTCATCATGTCTCTCTTACATCCTGGAATAATACAAGTTTTCCATGGGCTTATAAGTGCTTTACTGTGCACTTTTCATATTCTGTGGATATTTAATTGCTAGAGAAGTTGATTTTTCTCCTTATGGAATGTGCCATTGATAGTTTTATAAAGTGTGTCCTCTCATTTTAAAACAATTAGTCCTAAGAAATGTAATTGAATGAAATTAAATTCTTGAGGGAGGTAAACACCAGGGAAGGAGAGGAGCTATTTAAGCTAAAGGACAATATTGGCACAAGAACTAATGGGTGTAAGCTGACTATGAATAAATTCAAGCTGGGAATTAAAAGAAGGTTCCTAATTGTTAGAGCAGCAAGGTTCTGCAATGGTTTTTCAATCAGAGCAAAATCATAAGCACTCTTAGGAAGGAGTTTGATTGCTTTACAAAAGACAGCAAATTATGCACTTCTCATGGCTGGGGACTGGACTGGAATTTGCTGGGCCTTTCCTGTCCTGTAATACTAAAAAGCATATGCTTTCTGAGAGATTTGTTTACAGCTCAGAAATTTATCTTTCCATGTCCTGGTGGATGGATAAATTTAATTCTTGTTGATTTTAGACTTAAGATCAGCCCTTGACACATTTAGTTTGATGTTCTGAATCTGAGGGGTCAACTTGGAGTCTCAGTTCAAGTTGCAGAGGCTCACAGTTGTTTGTATGTGATAATGGGAATTTAGATATTGAGGCAGAAGCTTTTTGCATTTCAATTCTCCAAGTTTACATGAAGAAATGTTTATAATCTTTTTACTGATAGTGTAAGTGGAGTTAAAAGAATTGTTTTTCTTTCTTTTTACTACAGCTTATTTTTTAGTACAGACCTAAACAGCCTGCTAAAAAGTGCAGTAGAACAGCCTACTTGGGTAGCTTGAGTGTTGGTTACTATAAATTCAAGTGAAACTGAATGTGTTCTATTTCTGCATTTAGCTGATCTCTCTCCTCTCTATCTACCTGAGGTGTTTAAATAGTGAGAAATACCATAGCAAGACAGTGTAGAGTTTTCTCGTTTTAAAAGTATGCCTAGCCTTACTTGTAGAGTTCCCCATTCCAGTGACTTGTACTACCTCCAGTGCTGGCTGGAATAAACATGATTTCCTATTGATTCAGCTACATGAAGTTCACAGACCTTATTTCTGAACTGGTTTGCACTGGAACTTAATTTCTCTTCCTGCTTTAGTTGTTATGTTGGTTTTTTTTCTTTTTTTTGGGTTTGTTTGTTTTTGGGTTTTTCTTGTGCTGAAAATTGTCCAGCTTCTGAGTTGCTGTCAAGCAGCAGACTTCAAGAAGACTGAGCTGACTTGCAGCTGCTTGAGCACTGTGGCAATCTTTTTACAGTGTTTTCTCCCTCCTTATGCAATTCTGGCATTTTATATTCTGTGCTGGGTTGTTTCAGGGTTTTGGGGATTTTTTTTTTTTGACCTTTCATTCTAGCACCAAAACATCAACTGAACTCATTTGCTAACCTGTGTCAGCTGAGCTTTTGATGTAGTGAGTTTAATCAGAAAGGTTTTCTTGAGGCTTATCCATGTTGAGCAGCTGCTTGATTGTAGTGCATTTGGGGAATGGCAGAAGGCCTGGTATTACTTTAACATGCGAAAAAGGGCACCCCCACTTTGTGAAAATATGCTTTTATTTTGTTAGTCTATGCTAAGATGTGCCTGTGTGTTAAGGATGCACTCCATTAACCTTTCACTGGCAGAGTTGGATTAGAATCTGGAGTGGAGTATCAGAGGGCATTTCAAGACAAAGTTGAAAGAATCCCTTGAGCAGTATATGAAAGGCTGGCCTTATGCCATCTGACAATTCCTTTGATCACATTTCTTTTCTGGGAAGGTGGTTTCTATAATACTGGACCCTCACAGGTATTTTCAGTAAGCTATTATGAATGAAGCAGATAAGCACAGTGACAGACTTTGAAGTCCATTTGATTTGTCAATGGTTATTGGAGGAGTTTCTTTCTGAAGTAATTTTGTTTACCAAAACAACTGTCTAATTAAATCAACTAACTGAATAACATAGTAAAAAAAACCCCAACCAAACCTTTCCCTTCTGGAATAACTGAGTTTAGGATTAGGTTTCATATTCATGTCTTATTTACAATTGTAAATGCACATTTTTCATCAATACTTTCTGACAGGTTTGTATTGGATTTAGGCCCAGAAGGCTTTCTGCAGATGCAAGTTTTCCAAAAGCTATTGTTTTAGTGATTTTTTTTTCAGATTTTTCACAGTGTATTATAAATGTCTTATTTTCTTTACTGATTTGTCTTCATTTCATTCTATCTGAAGACATGCTCTGCAGATTAAAGTAAATAAATAGTTCCAGCCAAAGTTATTTTAGCCCTTTGTGAACTGTCCTTGGTTTTGATGTGTTTGGGGACTATGGCTGTTAGTGCTGCATATTTGGATTTTAATATTTATAATCTGTACTGCCATCATTCATGAATCTGGCATAAACACATGGCCACCTTTCTCCTCTCCTGGTGATTTATAACCTTTAGGATATGGCATTCACTCTCAAGCATGTTTTAGTAGTTTATAGTCTTAAAGAGATACATTTGAAGATGGATTTTGTAACTTTTGACTGATATTTGATTTAATTTGTGAACTGAGTTATAATGATTGACATCAATACACAGTAAAACCATTTAAGAAAAAAATGTCTCTAGTAAAAGAAGAATGTGGAAATGCCTGTTTCTGTGGTGTGACTTCTTAGTTGAGGTTTTAACTAGAGTGACATCTATTAATGCCACTGACAAAACATAACCTACAATTAAATTAAGAAACCACAGAAAAATAGAACAAGGGGACAGATGGAAAGGAGTACCTGTGCTAAGGACAGGAATACATTCCTAAATGACATTGGAGGAAACCATTTGGTCCTTAAATGCTATTTAGAGATTTTTTTTCATACATTTTTGGCTTTTGAGACAGTGTCAGTGATAGCTTTGGTTGCTGGTAATGTAACCAGCTAGCAGGCATAAAATTTAACATGAAACATTTGTAGAAAACATTTTTCCACAAAAAAATTACCAGAGCACGGCAAACCCTCTTGCTTCTCTTAACAGTTTGTAATCAGAACTTTGTCAGTAGTTAGTTTGTTTTCCTGCAGAGCTAATTTGTGGCTATTGGATTGTTTTTCAGTGACTCTAAAGTTGCTTTTAAAATAAGCATTAAAACATTGACAGTGGTAAAGAAGAGGATATGGATAGTTGGAAGAAATAGATGTTTTAATATTTGAAATTCACCATGCACGTTAATTTCTTTTTTAAAAAAAAAAGTTTTGTTAGAAAAATTCTCAGACAGTGTTATAATTATAGTCTAAGTGGCTCTGCTTCTGGTTTTCTTAAATTAGCTATTTTAAATATGTATGTCTGGTAATATATCATTATGGAATATGAGAGAAAATTGGATGTGGAGGCCAGATTCAGCGCTTCTGAGTGCTTCTTTTCTCTCTGAAGACAAAACCATATGTTTAGAAGATTCTTAATATAAATCAAAAGGTAAAGTGTTTGCTCAACAAAGATAAGACAGTATTCAATTGATGTTAGTTTTATTTAAAAGAACCTGGTTTTGTTTTAACACAAACTGTCCGGGTGTTTTGTTTAGTCCTAATTCCTATGGTGTATTTTAAAGTGTCTGTAACCCTTTGTCCTTAACAAAGCAATCTCTTCTATCAAAGACCAAGCTGATAGGCAGTTTACTATTTTTCACCATCAGTAATGTTTATCATGTATTATTGCCTTTGAATACATGAACTGAAGATATCCACCATTGTTTTACTCCCCAAATGCCCAAGTAGGTCAAATGCTAATAATAAAATGCATCCAAACAAATGTTTTGCATGGGTAGTGCTTGTTCCAGACACAAAGCAGTACCATAGATCTTCTGGGTCATGGGATGCAGTCCTGTCCTGTCACAAGCAACATTTATCTAAAGCTTTTGCACTATGATCAAGTTTCAGACTCTTATTTTTGATTTTGTACATGGTCTCAGAGCCTGCCTTTTTGAGAGGCTGTACTGTACAGTTCAGTCATTGAGTACTCTGTAAACAAGTGGAAAAAAATGAGCATTGACGATGTATTCTAGAAAAAAAGTGCTCTCTTCTGCATTTTTTATTTCTATTTCCTCCCTAAGCAAACTTTTTTTTTTGACAAAATATGTTTGCTGAATAAAAAAGCTCCTTTATAAACTGAAGATTTTTTTTAAAGAACCGAGAGGTCAAAGGCCTGCTTACTTTTCTGTGCAATCCTTCAAATAATGTGTCATTGTCTGCTTAGGAAGAAAACCTCTAGTTCATTTCACAGTTATTCTGACACTTGCTCTGTTCCATGTTACTCAGGGATTGTTTGGTGCTTTGTTCCTGACAAGTGTTTCCATTTCTCTAATTTTGAGTGATATGAGGGTTTTCTCTAGATAAGAAAAGTTCATGTGAATAATAAAATGAATTTTGATGCAGTATGGAAGCAGTGCATTAATATGAAATCATTTTTCTGATACTGCTAAGAGCTGCTTTGTTTCCAGTTTAATAAGCAACATGATACTGAGATAAACTTTGACTGCTCCTGTAAATCCTTGAAGTTTTGTTTTCACCCTAATGGTAATGTGGGAAGGATTTGTTTGGGGATGTGGTGGTTGGCTACTTACTTTAAAAATACATCTTCCCAAATTAGTTATCAAAATTTCTACTGTCCTTAAGTGTAAATGTACCCCTTCTTCAAGGACAAGTGATTTAACTGTCCCTTGGGTGCATAAAATACCAGCTTCAATCTCCCCTCTGGATCTTGTAAGTCTCAGCTGTCCCCTTCTCAGCAACCACAACTTCCAGTTTTCTTTTGACAACTTAGGTAATGTGTCTTGCCTTCAATGTAAACAACTTAAGTGCAAAAACTGATCTTTACCATGGAATAAATGCCATTAGTTGCAGCAGTGTGACTCAATTGTCAGCGTCCAGCTAGCTCCAGCACTGCCAGCAGCACGAGGGGGCCCTTCTCCCGAGAGCTGCCTTCGGGATAGCGGCTAAGGCAGTGCCCAGCTTGCGGCTGTAGGCACACCTTGGGCAGGACGGAGTCTGGTAAAGGCTGCAGCCAGCGGAAAGAAGACGGCGGACTCCAACGGTGGCTTAATCCAGGCTTTAATGAATGCCATAGGGACCCACAGGAGAAGACGGGGGGAGGGGGGGGGGGGGGTGACAGCAGGTTTTAAGGGGTAGGGAGAACAAGGGAGGTGCCAGGCATTGGGCCAATGGGGGTGCAGTGGGGAGTGGGGTCCAAGGGATTGACACGTGGGCAGCACCAACGGGAACCATTCTGGGGAGGGGCCCCGGTTCCTCAGCCAACCATCGAACTCTCCTGCTGGAACATTCTAGCAGTAAGGGCGGGCAGTGAGAGTGATTGGCGGGGTACCGGGGAGGGATCAGAAGAAAAAATACAAGGGTTTCCAGGGAAACCAGGGCGGAGTTTAGGGGATACATTGTTGGCTGGGGTGGAGCCAGGAAGACAGACAGCTCCAAAGGCGGGAAGGGAGAACTGGGGCAGAACCATTTTCAGACAGAAGGGGATTAGAACAAACCAACCTAATAACTTAACAAAACACACTGCAGCAATTAGTAGTACTGGATAAGGAGGAGAGGTTGGAGAACACACTGCAACAATTAGTAGTACTGGATAAGGAGGAGAGGTTGGAGAACACACTGCAACAATTAGTAGTACTGGATAAGGAGGAGAGGTTGGAGGATGGTGGCGCTGCCTAATTTTGTCTCTGCCACAGAAGGGGTGAAGTCACAGAACAGAAGGTAGCATTTCTTCTATGTCATTATTTATTTATTTTAGTTTTGCTCTTGGCCATTTGAAAAGGCAGAAGAGTATCAATTTGTACAAAGCGAAATTAGCAGTTCTGAGAGTGGCTGGCTTCTATGAAAATATCCTTGCTGGTTCTCCTGTGGAGCAGCTTCAGTAGCCTGCCTTCCTAACTGCTCTTAACAGCATGAAACCTGACTTTGCCATGTGGAAGCAGACTTTGTCACAGCAGGGACAAGGCAATGTGCATGTGTAGCTGCAGGAAAGCTGAAGGAGTCCCAGCTCACTGCAGTCTCTGCAGGGTCCACCTTTATGCTTCAGTAATTTTTTTATCAGTTAAGATAACTGCATCTACATAATGGATTTCTTACATGGTGGTTTGGAAAGAAAAGTCTATGGCTAGGAGAGAAAAATGAACAGTATGGTGAAGAAGTGAAAATCAAGGAAATGCATAAATCTGAGGTCTTATCTATGTGCATGTTGTGGATATTGTAATATGTAATATTGTTATACACACTGCTACACAAAATAGTACCTATAGATTTTGTTCCTACAGGGAATTTCAGAAAAGCAAGGCTCCAGAAATTGTGATCAACTACATTCTGAGTTTAGGTTAATTTAGGTCAATACCAGATAATCAAATAGTCAAGTTTAAAAATAGTGAGAAGGAATTTATTTCCCCATAGTTCTAATTATGGTTTTCCTGAAAGCAGTAGGTGAGAGCAACACGATGCTATTTTTGTTTTAAAATGTGTAACCAGGTTTTATTAACAGCTCGTGTGTGCTTCCAGAGAGACTATTAATAAAATTACTCAATAGACAAATATTTGCATTTTATCAAAAATGAAGCTAAAAAGGAAGTGGCACAAGGCACAAGTGGCACTGTACTTTTTGTACTGTAATTTTTATTACTATAAAAAAATATTTAAGTAATAGGCAATAGTGAGCAGGTGTATGTTGGTTGTTTAATTTTCTTCTTCTGCTTGCTACTTTAATAAATAGTTCCTGTGAATAGAAGTGTAGTTTTGCCAGAAGAAAGGGAGGTCAAGAGGTGAATGCTTTGTGTAGTAGTAAAGAAATCCACACGTTGGAATCTTGTACAAATAGTGTCTCCAAGGATGGGTCTGAGCTCTGTTTTTATGAGACATTTTGATATACAAATACATATTTTTCAAGTCCTGTCTGCCCCCCTCTCTCTTTTCATTAGGTTCTCTGCCAAGAATCATAGATTTTGACTGTATTGGGTCTGTTAGAAAACTATTTTTCAGGTTTTGATTAACATCCAGACATTTGGTGTTCATCTGTACTGCAAAGGTAACTTGATTTCAAGCAGCTAAGTAAATTCTTTTCTTCTGCAGAGCTACAATGACTTTATAAAATACTGACACAATGTTATATTTCTGAATGCATTCTCTTGAGTGTTTTCAGTTGAACAAATCATCAGGCAATTGGTTTTTGTGTTTTCTAAGTGTAATAGCCAAAAACTGATGAAATAAGGCTTTCTGTTTGGTTCTGTGCTGAAAGGGGCAATACAGTCAAACACTGCAAGTGTCACTATATATGGCACTCCAGTGGCATCATAGCAAATTTCACATCCTTTCAGTTTACTTAAAAGAAATTCACAATGCAACAAGCAACTTTGAATGTGTAGGAAAATATAGTATTGTCAATGGAAATAAAGCAAGTTGAAATAAAGCTCCACCTTGAAATGGGAAATCATACTTATGGGCCCGTTTTGGTACAAATAAGGCTGCTGCTATAACGGCAGGAAAATATTTTTCAGCATCAATATGTTTGTAAGCAGTGGGGGGAGGCTCTTATGTGGAGCAGACATCCTCAGACACCAGTATTTACTGTTGCTGGTTCTAAAACATTATAGCACATCTTTATCTGGAATAAGGCAGTGTTTCTTTCCTACTACTATGTGACAACTATGGATTTTTCAAATGCTTGCCTTGAAGTTCTAGCTCACATTTAAAGACAAGTACATAGTCCTAGAGAAGGGAAAATTAGTAAAGTGTTACCTAAATAACCCAACCCTGCTAGCTGTAAAATTCCTAGAGTTCAGATCAGTGTAGGGATAATATGACTGTAGTCTTTGTACAGCATCGTATCAGAACATATCCATATTATAACACAGTGCTGTTACTAACAGTGATTAGATGGGCACAAAAGAGAAACTGTAAATCTTAATATTAGTGAGCAGCTGGAACTGAGGGAAGAGATGGGGATCTGGTTTTGTTTTGGTTTATTTTGTAAATTACATCTTCAAATCAGCAACAAGCATAGTGTTCGTGTCAACTGATCAAACCCACTGTTCCACAGCAGAATGGGCAGTTTAATATTATTCCACCATAAGCAGGGGTAATTTCCTGCATGTCTTTCTTGAAATGTGGTCATGAGTAGGCTCTGAAGAATGGTACCGTCTGTGCAGTGTTGGAAATGTTAAAGAAAATTAGTCTGATTAATAAAAAGTTCATGCATGCGTTGCTTTTAAAATTGGAATAACAGTCAATTATTTGCTCAGCACAGAAGGCTGAATACATATTTTGTATTTCTGTAACTGGAAGGTTTAGTGCAATGTTCCAATCAGCTTATTTCGTCAGTGAGCCCTCTTATTGACCTCATCTACTTACCTTTCTTCTTTTTTTAATAAAAATCTTTATGTCAGGGAGTTTGAGGACAATAGCATGGAACACATTTTCCCACTGAATCAGCAAGCACTGTGAAAAGTGGTGGTAGCTGGATATTTTTTGCTCAGTAAGGCAATGGGCATAAAGAAAATCATAAAACACCAGGGAGAAGCAAATAGCATTTTGTAATGATAAAATAATTCTGATTTGAATATGAACACAGCTCAGTGTGTTCAGAAGAAATATAGGCAGTTGTGATACTTGTTAAAGCAAACTCTCTACTAAAGTGTTAATCATTGTAAGTGGTCAGTTTGATTAACAATGAGCTACCTTCGAATTGTTACTAATTCCTCATAGCTGGACAAGTAGTGGTGACCAAGATAGCCTGAGCAGGTTTGTGTTTTAATAGGTGTGATCATTGCCCATTTCAAACTCCTGTGCAGTTTGCAATCAGCCATGTGGATTCGCTTCAGTAAATTGCTGTCTCTGGATTTGAAGCAGAAGCTCTGCAGGGATAACTGCAACATCATGATGTCTGGAATACTCTCATGTTTTGTGAGTAATTGGTTTCTGAGTATTATATTATGTGCATGTTTATTTTATATTTTAATGAGTACCCATTATCTTAAAAAATGTTTTTTATGCCATCAGCTAGCTAAATATTATCACATTTTAAAAAGCCCTCCCCCAAAAGCAAGCCTTTCTTATCTCTGTGCTCTCACATATTCCCAGTTGAGAATCTTCTATTCCCACAAGTAAAGCTGTAACCAGTATTTAATTCTGTCTTCTATTTCATTGTCTGATTACTCATGTCTGGTGGTGCAGAGTATTTAACAAGATTAATGACACAGCTAACACCTTTGTGCAACTCTCATTACCAGTATTTATCTTAAAATTCACTTCTAAGAGGTAGTATGGGTCCTTGAACATGAAAGCTACTGAATATCTTTTAAACTACTAAACAGAAGGCTGGAAGCATGGGAAGCATACAGCCTTAATTGAATACATCTCTCTGGTTAAGTGTAGAAAATATTGCATATTGTGATATTCAAGAGGGCTGGAAAAAACCCTACATAATGTCTGAGTAATTGCTCTCTGTATACTTCAACTAATAATTCATTGATTTACTGTGTTTTTATAAATGTACCATTCTCAGTAAGGAGAATGTACTTCACTGAAATAACACTATTTATCTGTTATAGGAAATACAGTCAACATAATTATTATTTATATCCTTGGTTATTCAGTAGTTTGTGGTTTTGCATTTGTTTTTCTACTCTTTGCTTCCTTTTTCCTGAAAATGATAATGTTATAGTAAGTATGGGTGAGTGCAGAAGGGAGAGAGCTTTTCCTGTCAAAACTGAATTTTGATAAGTGGCAAAGTTTAATGCTGATGTCCAGGCTTATGGGTAGAATGTGTAAATCTGAAGCAGATCTAATTTTGCTGTGTTTTTTGGTGGAGCCACATCTCCTGGGTGCTTGCCCAGTCCTGTGAATTGAAAGGTCAGTGAACCACAGTGATGGGCTATAAACAGTCTGCATTAACTACTTACCCATAGGAATACAAAAAAAGGAGTGAAAGTCAAAGGAAAAAGGGCACTAAGTGCTCCTTCTCAACTTGTCCCTTTCCTTTTCAGGAGCATTATCCTTCATCAGTCTCCAATAACCTGCTGTTGTCCCTTCCATATGAACAAATTGTGGCATTTTTGTGCAAGTTGTCCTAAGTCAGGGTTGGTTTCACTCCTGAGGGTGCTGTTAGCTAAGATTCTCATGTAACCTTTTCAACTGAGAGAAAACCAGTATCAAAATTCTTAGTAGCAAGGAAATCTTAGCTCTAGTGCTGGCCCTGGTAGGGTATAAACCACAACTTTTCCTGTAGATCTTTGATGTTTGATCCTTTCCAAGTCACAGAAATTGTGCAATTTTGGTAATTTCTGAAGAATTATTTCCCTCATTCATGTGGAAGCATCCATTGCATGGATTCTTAGGGAAATAAAGGTGGCAGATTAATCCTTTTCCTTCAGGATATGTAATCTGCTTTTTAGATAAAAGTCTTTATTGAAGTTGACATCCTCTTATGCTAGGCAAGGTATACAGGCAATGGACAGGACAGTTTTCTTGAAAATATGAATTTTCAACATTATTTCTACCTAGTGTGAGTTACAAGCAATCTCAGGTCTCTCCTGAGCTCAGGATTCAGCTGAGCAGGGCATTGAGGGAATCTCTTTGCCCACTGTGCAGTGTCAACTTCCTTGCAGGAAGTTCTGCCAGGCTCCTAGAATGAATCTATTTGTAGCACACACATGTGTCTGCAAATACAAAAGTTTTGATACATTAACAAATGAAACCTAATTTCAACTCTGGGTGTGCCTGACCTTGATAACCTAAGGTGAGGAAATCTTTAGCCACGAATAAGGCACTCCACAAGAGAAACTAAGGGAGTCTGAGGCATCTGTTTTCCCAACCTGCTCTTTTTATCTTTGTAGCAGTAAGGTAGAAAAGTCATAAAGAAAATTTTCATAAAGTCAAGCCTGCTCTCCTAGAATCAGGGGCTGGCCTTGTCAAAGCCAGCATTTTGCAAGTTCCCATGTGAAAGCAATCCTGTTGTGAGCAATTCATCAACATACCAATCTATTCCTGGGTAAAAAACAAATTGCACCTGTATAAATATAAAATTCTATCTAATGGTGCTGGTTTTGCACCATTAGATAGTTTTCATTTTTCTGTCTCCCATGAGCAATTGTCCCTGCACGTAGACACTGAGATATTGAGTGACCAATCAATACAGAATAACAACTTGTTACTAACCAGTAAAAGTAATTGGCAAGAAACTACTAACCACTTGGAATCCCACACAAGATCTGTAAAACTGTTTAAAAAGGAGTTAGGTGAATACCAAGGGGCTTTTTCACCATGAAGAAAATGGAGTACAGTGTGATTTATCCCCATGGTTCTTGGCATGCAGAGCACCCACGTGTGACTATGACAATACTCAGTGTTGTGACTTTGGTTCTTATCCCTTTGTTCCTTAAGCTCAGGGGTTCAGATACTAAAATGGTGCTGTATGGGGGCAGCAGCCCTTAGGCAACTGAAGAATAGCTTTTCATTGTGAAACTACAGTATTTTCAAGTAATTAAATAAGAGTAGTTAATTAATAGAGTAGTAATTAAATAAGAGTAATTAAATAAACCTACTGAAAAGTTTTTGACTTGTCCGGTGACTGCCTGTCTTCTTTTAAGCCAGCTCCAAATTTTATTCTTCTGTAGCAGTTAATCTATTTTGTATGTTAATTGATGTATCAGATTACTTATTATTTATTTGTAATTAGAACATTTTGTCTAATATTTGATCAGCAGTGAGTGAATTGGATCTGATGCTTTTATAATAGATTTATCATATGTGCATGGTGTAACTTGAGGAAAGCATGTTTATCTTGTGTCAAATACCAAAGTATTTAGGCCTGTAAATAATGTGGGAAAGTGCAGATTGTGAGAAGCAGATGACTTTATTTCCTTTTTGGGGATAGCAGGTATGGGCTTTGTCCCCTGGAATAAAAAAATAAAAAGAAGGCTTCATATGATAAGAAATGTGTTTGTGCAAATGTGAATGAAAATCAATTATCAATCCACTGGTCTTTTTCTGCAAATGCTCTTCACTCACCTCTGTCTGGTCGTGTCTTTTATGGAGATGCTAATTAGGAATTCCAGAAGGAAAAGGAATAGTGATTTGGCAGATATGAAAAGCTACAATACAGCTTCCCAGTTTTACTGGACTTGACACTGATATCCTTTCACCTTAGCCTTTCACCAAAGTATATTTCAGTGCTTGCCTGAGTTATGGCCAGGATAAGAGAAATTATTTGGATTTTAAGCATTTGTAACTGAAGGTCTCTCAAGCAGATTTGCTTCAGCTGATAGTGGTCCATTTATGGAACAACAATGAGAGAAAATGCAATCACTGACTGTATTAAAGGTCAAAATAATTTTCCTTCCAAAATTTATTTGTATTATTATTGACACTATTTTTTTCAGACAGAGAGGTAGAAAAAGTTGATGTATGCCTAAAATAAAATCTTCATCATAATATAAAATTACTAATTAGTAAATCTGTATCTTTAAGCATTTTGTGTGTTCTGTTGTTAGTTTTGGCTTTTTTAATTGTCTTTTATCACAAGCATGTTACAGAGACCAACTTGCAGTGAGCACCAAAATCCTACTAGGATGGCAGGTATTTAAAAAGTTTAAAAGGCTGCACTGTAGGAGTTTTGGACAGCTTTCACTAACAGTTTTGAAATCTTGCAGAACAGATGCCTGCAAATATGGAATAAATATTTAAAAATTGCTTTTAACTGTATGTCTTCATAATTTGTGAAGATAAGAGCCTATTTTTACTGGGAAAGAGCTCTAATTTAAGAGTTTTATGTATGAACGTTAACAAGTTGCATTAAGATGTAATTTACAAGTGAATGGATAAATCAGGTTTTGGACTCTTTTAATCAAATGCAGTATGGACAAATATTCAGAAATAATTAAAATGATGGGCATGTTGGTATTGCATGCAGCCTCCTACATTGTTATTTTGCATAAAAAGGGCAAGTAAGGGGAAGATGTCCATACATTATGGTCTTAATTGGCAGTTTCTTGTTATTAGAATAGAGGTTTATTGTCATTCCTAATGCACTTAATGTGAATCTAGTATTTGAGAAAGGTTGATAGGTGAAAGATTGGGTTAAGGGCTGACTTGTGAAAGGTTTAGAACTTCTGGATTGACAGCTCTGAGAATCTGCCAACAGCTGTACAAAGCACCAAAACAGCACAGACATTGCTGCTGCCACCTTGGTCTCACTGCTCCATCCCTTACCCGTTTGCAGCTGCTTTTATCCAGAGCTCACCTCCATCTCTGAGACATATATTCCTCCCAATCCTATCATTTTTGCTAAAGTTGCTTGCAAGAGGACTAAACACAAGGATACAATGACAGCTGAGTCTCTCTTCAAGATCCAAACCTACTAAAACTGGCTCATGAGTTTGGTGGTGCTCACAGGGGCCCCAGGATGAGGGAAAAGATGAGAATCTTGACTCCATGTTTCAGAAGGCTGATTTATTTTTTTATGATATGTATTATATTAAAAGAAAATTATGTACTAAAACTATACTAAAAGAATAGAAGAAAAGATTTCCTCAGAAGGCTAGCAAGGAAAGGAATGGAATGATAATAAAACCTTGTGACTCACCAGAGTCCCAACACAGCTGGACTGTGATTGCTCATCAAGTAGAAACAACTCACATGGACCAATCAAAGATGCACCTGTTGCATTCCACAGCAGCAGATAATCATTGTTTTTCTTTTCCTCTGAGGCTTCTCAGGAGAAAAAAATCCTAGGAAAAGTATTTTTCAGAAAATCTGTCTGTGACACCTGAGGCCATACACACCATGCTATTGCAGCCACCTGATCTTTACTTTTTCTGTGAGAAGGCTGAAAGCACTAAACCTTCAACAAAATGACTTTTTTTTTTTCTCTGAAGTGGTAAAAACTTTTTACAGATATCAAGGTGAATATTCTGATTCAGACTTCAGCTAATTTTTTTTCTTCAGAAGTAGTAAGGCTGCCCTTGAACTTTTCTGATACCCAAGATATGATCTATTTCCATATCTCTCTGTTAAGCATGGAAAAATTTTTTCTTGAAAACATCCAATATGAGTTGGCAGCTAATTGTTCAAGGATGTACCTCTTAGTCATATGTATGTTTCTTTTCCAGAGATGTTTTTCAGAAGGAAATGATCATCTTTGATACTATTTATGATAATTTTGCTCTTAATAACTTGACCTTTAAATAGTATTTCCTGCAGCCTATATTCATGGTATGTGCAAGTATAATACAGTAGCTAAAGTTTCTGGTATTTATTTTTCATAAAATCTGGATCTCCAGAAATAGTGTTTCTCTGTGGACTTAGATGAACAGAAGAAAAAAAAAAATCTATTCCCCCTCCACCTTTGGATTGGAATACTTCAAAATGATAAAATTTATGGAGTTCTATAATTTTATAATAATTATTTTTTCCACACTTTAAGGCCCTGCTTTTTCACAAGCGGATGATTGTGTTGCATATGAAGTTGTGAGTACACTCATAAAAAGCAAAAGCCTGAGCTTTTAAAGACACTTAGAGATATTCAGAGCCTTCCATTACAGATTTCATTAATAAATTGATGAAATATGATAGTGAAATATGATAATGTTTTTTTCTCTACTGATTTAGACATCTACCATGCAACTGTGGCTGGTGTCAAGCTGTAAGAAAGATATATGTAGATAATGGGAGATTTAGTCTTTAAAGTTTGGTCCCAACTTGTCATATAGGCCTGTTTGCATCACTTTCTGTATGTCAGGTTGCTAGGTTTATCATTGCAGTGAGCCTTTTAATATTTAATGTGATGAAAAAAATTCATAAATTCAGCTATTCCTTTTATTTTGTCCATTAAAGGACAGTTTTTGCCAAGATCTGGGACAAGCTGCAAGTATTTTCACTCTTTTCCACCTGAAATTTGATGATTCTCTTGGCTTTGTTACCTCATGTGAGTACCAAAGTGTGGTAAAACTCAGTAGGATTAAAATGCTGTAGCCATATGGGAAGGTAGCCCTGTGTAGTAAGTCTGGTAGCATAAACTTCCAGTAAAAATTCTGAGTATTGCAAACAGGGTTCTGTGGTGTTTGTGATGGTCCCCAGGATGAGGTGAGAGATGACAATTTGATTCCATGTTCTCAGAAGGCTGATTTAATATTTTATGATATTATATAAAAAGAATGCTATACTAAGACTATACTAAAGAATAGAGAAAGGATACATCAGAAGGCTTCACAAGAATCAATAATAGAAACCTGTGACTCTTCAGGGAGTCACTCACAGCTGGCTTTGATTGGTCATTAGGTAAAAACAATTCACATGTAACCAATCAAAGATGCACCTATTTGTAAACAACCTCCAGACCACATTCCAAAGCAGCAAACACAGGAGAAGAGAATCAGATAATTATTGTTTTCATTCCTCTCTGAGGCTTCTCAGCTTCCCAGGAGAAAATCCTGGGAAAAAAGGATTTTTCCAGAAAATATCATGGTGACAGCATTCCTTTAAACTTTTGAAGATTCCACTATAAAACATGGGTGACAAACTGGGAAAACCAGGTTAAATGAGGAAACCATAAAAATAGGTGTTAACAATTCTGCGTGATCTTTGAAGCAAAACATATTTCAAGGACAGGCTGGCTCAGGAAGCATTGAGGAAGGGCATCAAGGGGAAAAGGTACTTGCACATCAACATTTCTGAGGCAAACTGTACCAAAGATGGATTTGACTGTAATACCAGCATGCTGAAGATTAGAGGAGGGATTGCTCACAGGGCTGCTTCATGTCGTGTACTGGTAGTTCTGCTAAGACTGCAGGTTTAAACAAACACCCTGTAAGACTTTCTTGGTCCCACTATCTTTGATCCTCTGAATTTGAGTCATTTGTTTAGTAATTCCCAAATGTTATTCAAGTAATGTACATTAACAGGATATTGACTTCTCTTGAGGCAAACATCAATGTTTATCGAACAGAGAAATAAATATTGACTGAAGTAAAGCCAAAGTCAATTTTTTCCTCAGGACTATAAACCTTAATGTTCACTGAAATGCCAAGTAAATATACAGTAGTTGCCATTTAAATCTTGCTAATTCTCTGGAATTATATATAAGACGACCATTGCTGTTTATATGTAAAGTATAACTGTCAGAATAAATATGTTAAAAGAATTTACAAAGATTTACTTTGTTCAAAAATGGAAGCATAGCTATTAAAATATGATTTGATCACTTTGAAAATTATGGTCAATTTAGTAGTGTAGCCTGTAGCAAAACTATTTTATTTGCATTTTAAATTAGCAGTGTTTCTTGTGTGATGGATTTTTTAAAATTATATTTATTTCATTTTATTATTATTCCCAAGAGAGTAATGCAAACGTACTTACAGCAAATATGAACTTACACTAAAGAATTGTCATTTATTTATAAGTCAGATGAACATGTACATCGTAAATGTGACTAGTATCTTTTTAAAGTGTCTTGTCTGAAAGAATATATTTATGTCTTTTTTATGTATTTGCAGTGTTATGATCTGTAAGCATGGTCTAAGTAGTTATTTATTAGAAAAAGTGTTGCAGACAAGTTTGTTGCTGTATTGTAATTACTTAAAAAGTGGTTTTAAGGATGAAGTGGCATCTAGATTAAGTTCTCACTTAGGCAGAAATATCTGCCTAGAAGTAAAAGCAGCAGGAGATGCAGCTGGAGGTGCAGCTTTTTGAAGACACCAAGTCTGACTTATTAGTCAAGACTGTTTTCAACCTCCTCAAAGTTTACATATTGATATAGGATCCTGTTTTCTTGAATGATCCACTTGTGAGTGACTCTTGTCAAGAATAAATGAGCAATGACTAGCGAGGGTCAAGGTAAAAATGGCCTGTGAGCAAGCCAGGTGATAAGTTCCTTCAAAATCTCTTAGAAGTATATTAATTGATTTTATGAATGACCACATCTGACTAAAACCATTACTGCTTGCCAGTGCTATTTGTAAAAGCTTCATTAGACTGATAAAGTCACGTTCTGCATGTCTGCTCTGCCCTGTAAGTTTTATATTCACCTTAAATGCTGTTCTTGTATTTTCTTTATATTTCTGCTTTCTAAGCCAAGTGGAATAAAATCTCCATGGTCTTAGTTTTTCATAGAGGTGGATCTAAAGGGCTGGTTTTCAGTCCTTTATAATTTTCCAAGCAATACCTCTCATGTAAAGGAAGCACAATTTTAGCTGTGCTTAAGGGATTTCATGTTCGCTGCAGTGATCAATGCACAGAAAGGTCACTCTGATTAAGATCTTCCTTTGATTCAAGCAGCAGTGGTGTAATGTCTTTGTGACATTATACATGATGTCCAGGAAGGGAGCACTTTCTGTGTTTGTGTGCTTTCTCTGGTATGGTCTTTGCTTCTCAGTAGCTGTCTGCAGCACAGAGTGGGACAGATGTAGTCTGCATGCTGGATTTTTGACTGTTTTTTAGCACTCCAAAGCATAAGCAGACATCAGACACTGGTCAAGTCTGGGAGTGAAAAGGCATGATCCCATGCAAGAGGTGAACTCCATATTTTGAATTACCAGCCTGTGTTATTATCATATATGTAACCTTCAGGTAGGACTGTGCTTTTCAGAATGACATTGCTTGGGAATGAAGTAGTGAGGTGTTTCAGGCAGAATCAGACATGGGAGGAGAGAAAGCTGATGGGACTTCCAAAGTAAAGGAATGAAATTACTGAACTATCTGATATAACTAACACTTCTTCAGAATTATAGCGTTGCTTTCAGATAACTTGCAGGTTCTATACATAAAAGTAATGCAATTGTTGAATTTTCAGTTCTGCCTTACACACAGATGGAACAGAAAATCCCACGCTCTCCTGTTTTATAAAGCTCAAATCAGTAATGTTTGCTGCTTCATAGAGAATGTTGTCATTGAGTAACAGTCTGCTGCCAGGAAAATGCTGAAGCAAACTGTCTCATATTTTCAAAGCAGACACTGCTGCCTTTGAAATCATCTTGTAGCTGTTATATGACGGAATACTAAATAGAAGACCACTTGCAGATCTTCTGACAATGTTCTGTTTTAATGTCTTTACTCCTATTATATCAAGTGATTGATGTAGATGTAATCGTTGTGGTTGATGGATGTTAGTGTGGCAGGGTGACATTTGATTTCTGTTCTGTTTGAATTCTGATTAGCTTAAAGAATAAATCTGTGCCATGTGGTTAGAAAAAGTTTACTGTACCTGTGTGACTACACTGGTGTCTGACTGACATTTATTTATTTTTATCAGTGTGGAAGGGTCAGCAATCCTTATTATTCAGTCTTTAAAGTGAATTTTAATGCTTGTGAAAGGAACCAGATTGACAGCTAGAGGAGAATTGAAGTCCTTTCTCAGACTGCAAAAGGGACATAGCAGAGGCAAGAAGGATGTTGCTGTCTGGTCTAGGGGGTCTTTATTCTTATTTATGGGAGAATAATTTTAATGGTTGCAGATCTGATGAACAGCAGCAACATATTTTGGCCATATGGATTTATATTAAAACCTGCCATATGTGGTTGCAGGAGTTTGAGGGAAAGTAAAATTTCATGGTCTGTTTCATCTGGGAGAAAGTCAGGAGTTGCTGATAGAGTGGCTGTGTGTAGATATGACAGAGATGAAAAATGTATGGAATTTCAGTTACTTTCATCTTCTGCACCTTTTTTCAAATCAAAGCTATTGCAGAGCAAGAGTGACTGATTTGTTATTGGGAAGGTCAAGAAAAAGATTTTCTTCTGAGTACCTAACTAATTCCTGTTATTATTTTATTTTATAACTTTTATTTCTTTTCTGGGCTATTTCTTTTTTCAGTTGAGTTCAGCTGTGTCTCTTGGTGAGCTCTTAGGAGCAGGAGTGGTGATTTCCAGCCCTTGCCTGCTGAAGACTAAATGCACCTGTCAGAAATGGAGTTAATTTTCTTTATACCAGTCCCATGTGGTGCCAGGTTTCAAATTTGTGACTGAGCCAGTGTTCTGGCTGTTGCTCATTAGTGATTGCAGAGCAGCAAGCTTTTCTCTTGCTGTGCCACACCCCTCAGTGAGCACTCTGGGGTGGGCAAAAACAACTGGGCACAACACAACTTGGGCAGCTGGCCCAGATTGACCAGCGGAGTATTTCGTGCCATATAATGTCATGCTCAGCAATAAAATTGCAGGGAAGTTTTTGGATGTGATTGTGCAGGCATGTACAAACCCATGTGGCTCTCCTGGCTGCTATTGTGGTGCTTTGATAGACCATGTGGAATGCAAAGAAGGAAAGTGATGTGTTAATTGGCTCTGCTCACATTGGTTCAATGGTATGAAAAACACTTACATTCCAGTAAAAATATCTCTTGTGATTTATGCTCTGGTTTTTGATCTCATTGACATGAATTCTGAAAACAAGCTTTCAAACAGTGTTATTAATTGCAAAATGTGGAAATGCTGTGCTTTTCTACTTTCATTTCCCCGGATCCTCTTTGTTGCCTAACCCCGTGTCATTTCAAGTGAATTTTATAAAGGTGAGCCAACCCTTGTGCTGGCATGAACTCCTGAGTTGGCTTGTGTAATAAAATGTCTATTTAATGTTTTGCTTGAATGAATGAGGTTAGATTTCAGGTACAACTGCCTGTGTACATTGTTCTGGCACGTGCACAGAGATTTTCATAGAGTTCTCCAGCAGGATTAGAAAACTGAACTTTATTTTGACAATGAAATCAAATGTTTCAAAATGAACACATTGCATTAGAGGCTGTTTGGAGCTCTTAGCAGGAACACCAGTATGTTTTGCCAACCATAAGGCAAGCAAGTTCAGTTTGTCCCCTCTTATTTCATAGATTTCACCCAGATGTCTTCACTTGGAGACCAGTGACTTGTCTGATGGCAGTATATTTTCTAAATGCCATCAGGTTTAAACCCAGGATTAAACTTTTTGAACTACTGAGAAAAGGGCAATGGCTTCAGTAGTACCAGGGGCTAGTCACGGTCACTGTTAAATATTTATGACTTATTCTTCATTTGAATTTGTCTAGATTTAATGTGAAGGCTTTTTTTTTTTATTACTGGGTCTTTCTCTGCTATATCTGAAGTGCACTTTAGTACCCACTTCTTTCTACCCATGAATGTTCTTAGACACTCTAATCAAATTACTGTGCAAGCTATTTTTTGATAAGCCAAACAGGTTGAGCTATTTCACTCTCTCACTTTAAGATGTTTTGTTAAATCCTAGAGTATTTTTTGATGCTCCTTCTCCCTTCTAACACACCTTTGAATTTTTTATTACACTTTTGAAAGTACCAGGAGAAGTTTTATTCCAGCATTGGCCCAAGTGCTATTGTATTTAGAGAAAAAAATCACCTTTCCACTCCTTAGTTGTATGTGAGCCTCTTTGCTAAAGAACAGTCTGCATTTTTTTAACCTGGATGTGTAACTTTGACTGTATTAAAACATGCTCAATTTAGAGGACCTGCTTTACTATGCTGTTTACCTGCTGTACAGAAAATACAATATTTAAAACTAAATACAAATTACCGTTTATTATTATATATCTTCATGTTGACAGGATTCTGAAAGTTTATTTTGTAAAACATTCCTGCAAATGAAATGAGCTTCAGAACTTATTTATATTTTTTTCTATTACAGTTAATATATTTTGGATGTAGCTATAGAAATACATAATTGTGATCTGGAAATTAGACATATTTTTAGAGATATTTTTCAAAAAATATTTTTAGAAATCTTTTTTCGTATCTATGGAGATGTATTAAATGGACTCTTTATATTTGATCTGCAGTCAAGTATTTATCTATAATTTCACTCAATTATTATTATGACTTAAATTTAAAAAGAAATGCCTCCAGAACATAACTATGGGACAGAAATAGTTCTAATCTCATGAAGTAGTTCTTTGTTTGTATTTTAATTCTCCATATCCCATGGCTTTTCAATTCTAAAATTTTTGTCTATATATTTGTGAACTGATCCCGATTTGTGAACTCTTCCTATTGGAACCAATATTTATTTTAGTGAAAAATTCTGTAAAAAAACCCAAAACTTTTGAGTTAAGCAAGCATTTGCTTTTCAAATTTGTATGCAAAATAATTCTTTGTTCCTCTCTCCTGAAAGTTTAAATATTCTGAGGTATTTGAGATGATACATGACATTATATTTCCTGTGAAGTTTTCTTTGAAAAGACTAGAACTTCAAAAATATTTAAACTAATTTAATGTTGAAATTACTTTTCTGTTGTTCAGTTCCCTGAGAAGATCAAATGATGATTTTGAGTTGATCAAGCACCAATTTTAAGAATGAATTATTTACACAACTTTAATCTACATGTCACCTAACATTTTTTCTTGGTTCTCTATATCTGACTGATGCATGATAATTGAGAAAATAAACATGATAGTTTTAAACACATAGAAATTAAAGTGTGATTTGTGGATCAAATTAAACCTATAATAAGGCTTGAAGTTTTAATTTTGTGAAGTCTGATTCCTCACTCCTTTTAAAGGAACTTCCAGAAATTTAAGTTCTCAGATGCAGTGGGTGTTCTTACATGCTATCACTCTGATGATACAATGTGGCACCATTTTAAGGTAAAGGAGGGGTAGAAAGGAAGGACTAATTATTATAAAAAGGAGAGAAGATGTAGAGTCAGACAAGCAGACAGTTTCATGTTGTGTTCATGCTGTTTACAGATGGATAAAACCTATCAGTTTGGGTCTTTGGCATTATTCCAAAAAGGAATTGCTGCTGAATATTAATTAGAAGAGATCAGTGGTTTCCTCAGAAATTGTTCCGTGTTCTCAGTCTGGGGCCTGCCAATTGTAGGATGCTTCAAAAGTGTTTTTGTATCAAAATTCTGTATAAAACTGTGTATTCCTAGTGCATTGAGAGGAACAGTGGAAAGGAAAAGGTGTAGATCTGGTGCAGGTTCCACCTTTTCTGTGAAGGGAACAGCAGATCTTAATGGAGAAGGTGGAAGAATCTGAAACTGTTAGTGGATATGCTCAGACTAGAGTAAAAATGATACTTTGTTTAGTCACAGCCTTTTAGGAGAAAGATTAAGGACTGAGCAGCCCAGAGGTTGTTCTTGCCAATTAAAATATGATCCTGTCAGCTGAGGTGCTGACAAAGCAGTGCTCTGACACGTTGTCCAGTTGTAGAACAGAATGCATTGGTATGGTCAAGTTAAAACCCCTGTGGATGGAGCATGAGTACTTAATTACAGCATGATAGATCACAGCAGGCAATCCTCCTCTTTCCACCCACCAGCCTTTGAGGAGGCCCCCAGTGATAAGTGTCAAGTGTGTTTGGCTTCAGTGAGGTGAAATAGTGACTCTGTTCAGCCACTCTTTTGAGTGCAAAATAGATTGAAGTGCTTTAAGAACCCCTGCTTTTGAGATAATGTAATTGCAGTAAAGCATTAATTGCACAGCATAACCATAATATGCTTTGCCTGTTGCAGGAAGAGGAAAAAAATCCACTGAGTAACCTTGCTGTGCAGCCTAGCCTATGGAAAATGTGGTATGGAGCATTTGAATTCAAACTCCTGTGAAAGATTCAGTTTACACATTTCTGTATGGATAGGCAGCATACTGAAATGTTCAGATTGGATGTTCACCAAAGGTTTATGCAAAGCCCCATTTTGTGCTGAAACTATTTTGATTTAAAAGCCTTTTGAAATGGAGGTTGGTGCTTGATTTAAATTCTCCCTGCTCCAGCTCGTTCATCCTTTCACCTTGGTTTCTGCTGTGAGGAAATGTAATTTTTGAAGAGCAGAGGGAGACATTGCCTCTCCCAAAATACTCAGGAAGAGAAGCAACTTTCTGAACTGGGAGATCACTGTCCAGGATGCTGGATTCCTTGCCTTTCTGTCATGGAGCTTTGACGCAACCTTCGAGCCTAGCACATTTATACATAACGAGATTTACTGAGGTTCTAATTCTGATGCTTTTGTGTTTGGCCACGATAATTAACTCCAGAAATAACTTTTTAAAGCTTAAGAAAATAGCTTGAATCAACATTCCATGTGAGATGTGTAGACAGCAAGAGAAACTTAAACCAAAAGCCTGTCCCTCATGAGGCAGCCAACCCACCTGAAAGATTACAAGTAGTGGGAATTTTGCTACTTGCTTTATGAAGCTTCCAAAATACAATTGAGACTTATTCTTTTTGCCACAGTGGGAAAAAATAAAATCTCTGTTGTATTCCTTTGTAGTAATGGTGTTCAGTGCTAACAACTTGGCAGCTGAAGCCACCCTGCGGAGTGTGTGGAAGTCACTAGAGATAAACTAGGTTTGAAATATCTGACCTTCTCAGGGGGATTTCGTTTTGGCTCCAGCTACTGGACCCACCCTGTATGAAACATGAATCTGGAAATGCTTTCAAATGCTGTACAGCATGGCTGCCAGTGGGTAGATTAAACAGAGAGAAAAGAGGCAACAGGGACATGAGTAACTCCAAATTGGTATACGGGAGCAAAATGTACAGCAAGAGAATCCAGATAAAGGCGGGGTTGGAACAACAGGGAGAGAAGGAAGGCTCAGACATAAAAAAGAAGAAAATAAAATCATTGTATCAGAAATAGAATCTGTAAGTTAGGAACATTTTCAAAGCTCCATGGTCTCCCTTAATCCTCCACATATATTGCTTTGAAAATATGTCCATTTGATCTGTTCTTTTAAAAGCTTTTTTGGAAATAAAACATCCCTTGACCTGCCTAAAAAAGGAGCACGCCTACATCAGTAGCACTGACCATCCTTTCTTCTTCCATGGGTTGGAACATGTGTCTCGGCCTTCTAAACTCTTCTTATTTTGGTGATTTCTATGTGTTACATGCCTCCTTCTTGTTTCTGTGGCCAGGCTTTGCCTATTTTTTACCTGCAGGCAAATATTTGTCTTTAAAAAACCCTAAACAGTATAAATTATGGAGGACTAATAGCGTTTTCTAGAATGAGACAAAAAAGAAAAAGTAATTATTTATATTTCTCAGGTGCCACTATAGCTATATCTTTCAGTTCCAATCTGCTGTAAATTAAGCCACTACTTTCTTTTTTTTTCAGATGAGGATTTTTGAGAAAACGATGTTATACTATGCCAAATGCTGTGGTACTATCAATTATTATCTCATAAAGTCTAAGAATAGAAAACTCATTGAAGAAAGTACTTAAATGGGATTAGAATCTCACTATGAAGAGATCAATTTTATTTAAGCAAAGACCACTTTAATGTTGATAACAAAGGATTTAATATCTTAAATGTGTTTAAAAATAGTGAGATTGTTATCATGTATATTAAAAGAAAAGAAGTAAGTATGCTTCTTGGGCATAATTTTGGCAAAGGTCTTAGATAATTGTGTAGCTTTGCATAATTCTTGGGCAGCAATTTCTAGACACAGGAGTCAGTGGTAGTTTTGCATGAGTGAAAACTGCTGGTTTCATCCCCAATGATTCATTGATGAGAGTATTGTTTCTGACATCAGATTCAGCTAAGGGTAACAGACAATAACATGGCTGATTACTAAGTAGAAGATGTAAATTCTTTCACATTTCTATGCATTAAAAAGGCTTAGAATTCCTGAATTTTAATATAAAGCACAATGAAGTGTATCAAATAAGATTCCCCTGTCTCTTGCTTTGCAATAATAACTTTCAATGTGTACGTTCAAAGGGTGAAAAATGGCTTTAAAGAACCTTCGCCTCTCAAGGTTGAGAAAATACGCTACCAAAATTTCATTAACCACCCTTACATTTTGTGTGTCTGATTGCATGTACCCCTCTCTTCTAGTGATTATATCCAGACTTGCATGATCTTACTGAAATGAGTTGGGCACACAGTAGATGAGCAGGTCTGCATCAGTGAAATAACATGTACATCTTATGTACAACATTGGTTATCAGTAAGGAGAGCAGAAACACATATTATCTTCTGACATGGGGATCCTGGGATGCAGTTTTTAGCATCTTTCTTGTTTTGATGTAGGCTTCATCACCTCCTTTCCTTCCAGGCTTCCCCTCCATCCTTTGTTGAAGTGCGCTGGTAGCTCAGCCTTTCAAAGCTGAACCTTCAATTCTGGGATTTCAGTTCACAGTCAGTTTATGCACATGAATCAATCAACACTTGTGTGAAAGAGGCACGTGGGTTTTTGTTTTCAAACTTTCACTACTCCTCTTAGAATCCTTGCATAGAGGGAGAGTAGATACTGGTCAGAGTTAAGAGGAAAAGAGCAGATGCCCCCTTTGGGTGGGTGGCAGCAGAGTTCATCCCCACCAGAACTTCAAGAATCTTCAAATTTACCATTTTTTGGGCTACCCATGGCAGACCAGGACCAGAACATTCCACAATGTGGAGTACAGTGTGTTTAGTCAGTAGTGAGTTAGTAGAGGACAATTGCTACCAATTAAAAAGCACTGGAGCCTCCAGTGTACCCAGCATTAAGTTCTTGCAGTGCATGTCACAAATAAGAAAAGAAAATACAGACAAAAATTTTGCTCCTATTGGAAATGTAACTAAAATAGAATGAAACAACCTTGTAAAGTCAAGATTGGAATCAAATTCTAATTATCCTGAATGATGCATAATGGTTTTGGTCCCAACAAAAGACATTACTAAAACCAAACCAAAATTCTTTTAGGTTGGAAATACTTTCCAAAGTTTTCTTTAGCAAAGATAACTGCAAGTAATCAAACATCTTAGTTTCTCAGGAATAATGCAAAATGTTTATTTTGTGTCCTAAAATTAGATTTTAAGACAATACTGGTTCTAGAAAAGAAAACAATTGATCTTGTAAGTTCCATGTTTGCTAAGTGTTCTGGGATCCCTGCTGCCAGCTGCTGGTCTTGGTCCCTTTAAGTGCATCTGGTCTGATTTAAAAAAAAAAAGCCAGAACAGACCAAGGCAAGACCATGGCAAATGAATTGCTATACCAATAAAAGAAATAAAAATAAAAGAAATAAAAGTTGTTTTTTGAAACAGTTACTGATTTCAAATAACTCACCGAATCTTCATCTATTAGGTAATTGTTAACATGGAGAATATGGCAGCCAGTATCAGGAATTTCCTCAAAGTCAGAGAATTTAGAAGTGTTGGTGAACATGTAGGCACCATAGGGTTATCATGGAAGGGTGAATTAGACAGGAGTTCCTTGGCTACATACTTTTCCTGGTGAGAAGTTAACAACTGCTGAAATAACTTCTATTGATGGCTTAAGAACCCTTATTCTTATGTGCATGTATTTGTTTGACTGATTGCTGTGATTATTCACCTGTTTCCCAATGACCTTTTCATAGCACCTCAGTACTGAATGTATCTGGACACGATCGCATCTGTAAAAAAAAAAAAATGTGCCTTGACTGTGTGCATGTAAATCTAGACCAGCTGAGTGAGAAAATCTTCATGCAAGTGTTAAATGTCGTGACACTTTCATTGCTGATATATAGTACAAACGATTCTACCCAAATTACTTGTGTACTTAGCCACAAAGAGAAAGGGGAGGAGAGTTATTGTCTTGAATGATACATTTAAGGAGGAAAGCTGGTTTTAAATAGAACATTAGCTTTCCGAGGCTCTTAAACGGCTGAAGTGTAGTTTTGAGACCAAAAGATGGCAGCATAGCTCTGCAGGAGACTGACATAAGGCACTTAGCCATTCAGGGTTAATGTAAATTACCTTAGCAGAAAATTATTATCGAGTAAATGTTGTTCTGCTGTGGTTTTTCAAGTTCACTACCTATTTCTGCTTTAAACTAGCAAGAAGGAAGCCATGGAGGGGACAGATGTTAAAACTATTTATTACTAAATATATACTAGAAAAAAATTACAAGAAAAAATATGTACATAGCCACATTTCTCAAACCCATTATATAATTTCAGGTAAAAATCTTTAATATGTCATCTTTTATTTGACAGAACTTTCTGTTTTTACAGAATCAAGAACATAATTCAAGTCTAGCACTTTGATTGGGAGGCTAACAGAACCTGGGTCAAGCAAATCTCAAAATAAAACTGAACAATTATGCAGTATTGTAAACTCTAAAGATGATTGTGGAAATGGTACATTCCCAAAATATTTAGATGGGCAGATTTTTTTTAACCTGCTTTTGAAAAGTGCATTCTTACTGTACTGTTTGCATCTTAATTTTAGTCTGAGAAGTCTGAGTGATTGTGTAAGATCCTATGTGATCTTGTTGAAGAATAAATTACTTTTGCTAGCTCAACCCTGTGACGATTAACTTTGGCAAGTGTGTTGGGGAGGTGCAGGGTGATGGGAGACAGGAACAAAACTCCCAAAGCTTTTTATAGTGCCATTCCTGAGCTTTAGCTTGTCAGAGCCACCTCTCACAGTGAGGAAGCGTGCGTGACAGAGAAGTCTTGGAGGGAAAGCAAAGAAGGGCTCAGGAATGGCACTTAGGGGTGGCAAGAGCTGGGAGCTCTCTGCTGTGTTAGACAAGAGGGCAATCAGATCAGGGCAAGCACGGCTCCTTGAGAGCTAATGAGTTCTTCCAGCCTTGATTTTCAGTGCTTTGTGGCTTAGAGCAGCGCGTTCTTGGTTGGAAAAGATCAGCTGCGCTACCTTCTGTCTAGGTTCATGGTGCATGCTAATTTCCACTGTGCACACATTCCTCACTTTCCAGCTGTGCCTGACTTTGTTTTTATTGATATCGTTACTATTCATGGTTTTAGTGTGAGAACAGAGAAGTTGTCAAATTCCTGTTATTCGAATTGTATTCATAAGTAAAGTAGAGCAAATCTCTCTACTCCAGATTCCGTGACTCCTCTGCTCTTCTTTTTTATTTGCCATACAAGGACACTGTTTACTCTGCAGCATCATTGCATTTTCTTTATTAGTCTTAATTGAAATACTTAAATATTACAGCATGACTGCTCATTTCAAGTGAAAAAATATTGCCTAGCTGTAAACTTACCTCAAAGGCCAATATGTAGACTAGTAAATTGGGCAGAAAATCTTCTCTCTAAAACTTTGAGCAACTGGATTTACCAGTCTTTTCAAAAAGGAAACACCCATTCTTTGCCCCTCTCCAGGTGCCTTTGACCAGTAAGTCAAAGTAAATATTTCTTGGAAATTTTGTTGATATCAGTGTGTCCTTGAGAGGCTTTCTTTGACTGACCAACATTTTTTAACTGTGATTTTTTTTTTTTTTAATGTTAGAAAATAGACTCACTTTAATTTGTTTCTAAAGAAAGACATGGATTACTCTTTTTCCTTTCTTTAGTTTAGTAGTTTATCAGATTACATGATTTTTCCTATATTAAAAAGTTATTTATTCAAAAGATTAATTTTTAAATAATAAATTTTGTTTTGCAGTAGCTATGGGAAGCTACTCCAGAACCAGTGCCATACTCTGTATTTTTACTATAACAATCTCATAAAAGATGGTTCATCCACTACTGCACTTGATATTTCTGAGAGGGAAGATGGCCAATTTTGAGAGGTACTGGAGGAGAGGAATTAAAATAGTAGGAAGATTAGATTTTGTATTTCATTTATCACTATATTATCCAGGTAGCTTTCATTTATGCATCACTCTGTATGGTCATCTATTATTTATTTTCTTCCACACCAAAAGAGCAAGTGTATGCATCATATTATTTTATTGAGTAGGTTTTAGGTTACATGATGGTTTTAGTTCAGTAGTATGTGCTAGAGAGGGCAACATCAGCAAGATGTGCCTTTTTTGAAGCAAGGATTTGTTGTGCTTAAAATATTTCTGATCATTCCACTTGGGGACTGCCTGAGAATGTTAAAATTTACCAGTAAGTACTGTTCCTTTTAGTCCTTCAGAAATGAGCGAGCCAGTAATGAACACACATTTTCCCATCAATATTTGCTTGTTAGAGGTCTGACCGAGAGCTCAGTCTTTTCTGATGAAAACCTCAGCTCTCATCTCCTCGCAGATAAGACACTTCTTCTGCCTTCTATATGATAGTATCAGATTTTATCAGCAGGTGTTAAAGGATGGAAATGGGTTCACTCAGTATTAGCTGACGTTAGGTCAGGAGTTCATTCCAGTTCCTTAGGACTCTCCACAGCAAGCCGAGGAAGATTTCTACGTGGTGCATTGCTAAGGAACCTGCATATTGTTGGGCAGAAAAATCCTGAACTGATCAGCACTGTCTGCAGTTCATGTTGCCTTCTGACGTTTTTTGTCGCTTTCATTTGGCTGAGACCTCTCTTCTGTGTTTGTGGGATGAATTCATTTAAGAATTTAATAGTAGATAGCAGTGTTGCGTGGGTAGGGATGGACGAAGGGTTGTTTCATGTAACCTTACATCCTGGGAATTGTCTGTTTTACAATATAGCCCTACCATGGGTAGCAAGATCAAGTTTTAAAAGTGAGTAGTTTTTTTAGTGTTTTGCATTCCATAAGTATCTTCCCAAAAGCACTAGTAATTGCTATGGTTACAAACAAGCAAGAAAAAATTCCAAGGAAAACTCTCATGCGAGTTATCAATTTAAACTGAGTTTATGACAGGAATTCAAAGTGTCTCTGTGCTTATCCCACCCATCTAGTTAAGATTATATTTTTTCAGCTCTTGAAGTCCCTGAAGAGTCACAGTCATATCCAAGAAACACAATAGATGGCCTTCTAGGCTAATTTATCTGAATTTTCCACCCTCTAAATGTAAGGTTAAATGTAGATTTAAGAATGTGAAAAATTCACACACTTTCCCCCCTGCCCTCACCCACAGATTTTTAAAATTTTTTCTGATGGATAATAATCCCAGGGAATAAGGAGAGTCATGAAACTTAAAGAATATAATCAGAATAGGCATCAGAATGTATACTACAATTACTTGAAACTGCCTGATAACGTGATGAAGAAAACCTTTGTGATGGTTTCATAGTTATTCTGAAAGATCCCTATAGGATAAATTCTTGGGAACTGAGCAGTTGATATATGTAGGATCAAGGCTAGACAACACTCTAATGAATAATACACTGTGGGGAACTTGTCTTTAATGGATGCTGGATTAATTATATAAGTACTTTATGTAAGCCTTTTTCTTCCCCAAAGTATTTCCATTGTGAATGTGGTGAGTTACACAAAGAGGAATCATAAGTCACATTATTATAACTTGCTCTTGAACTGTTTTTACTAGGTACTGCAGGAGCTGTATACATTTAAAACTAAATAAATGTACTATTTAATGTTTCACTAATCTCAGATATCTTAAACTGTGTTCTCCACAATACTTCAGGTAACCTTAAAGCAAAACTAAGCTTTGGACTGAAAAAGAAATGTTCTGAAACTTATTCTCTCCCAGCTCCCTAGCCAGCTTCAACACACCCCAAATCTTAACCTATAGTTGGTGCAATAGCTTTTTATTTCATGAGTAATTAGCTTGAATAAAATACATGAACATCACAATCTTGTGCTTTGTTATAATTTTCCTAGTTTGATTTGTTTTCCTATGAACAAGCATGCATTTTATGGAGAATAATGATCTACTCTTCATTTCTAGTATAAAACTACATTATTTTCTTTTCGTGCCTAATAATGTACATGCTTTGAAACCATTAAGGTTCTCTTAAAAAAAAATCCTGACCTTTGAAAAACTTGACCTTCAGAGCCTTGTATAGATATCCAGTCTGGGAATAACTCTATAATGATCAGCATAAAATATAATGTGTTTTAAGAGCAGATTAACTGATATTGGGATTGTTCTCTCAGTACTATCCAAGTCCAGCCTAGACCCCTGGCTGCTACTCCTGTTAGAAGTCTTCTGAATGAGGGGAAAAAAGCTCAGTAGTTCTTAGTTCTTGAGTGGACATGAGCTGGCAATTAGGTCTTAGTTTGGATTCCTGGGATGGTTGTAATACTGATCATATTATCCCTAAAAACCCTTTGGCTAGACCAGGACAGAATCATTTCCAATACTTAATCCTACTCTAAATTCCTCATGCCCATGGGTATTGAGAGAAAATTGGTGGTTAGTTCTCTGTCACATATTTGCCATTATGCTGCTGGAGCTGGAAATGCAAAATCCTTGATATCTACCTCCAAAATGCATCGACGAAGCGCTAGAATTAATTATATTGGTAGGTTTTAAAGACATAGAGGGACCCCCTGGTTGATTTAATCCGATCTCACACATTGTTGACATCAGCTATCTTGTTCAGGAATATCTGTGTCACTCCATTCCTGTCCAGAAACCTCTGCTTTAGAATATATTTGGAAATCTTAGCAGTTCATACGTAAGTGACATATTTCTTTTATTCTATGTTCAGTTCATCTCTTGTTCCTCTTATTGCAAAGCATACTCTCAGCAGTATTTCTTTTCCTTTCATGCATTTAGCATTGCTTCACCACAGGAAAAGAAAAAAAGTTGTCTTTCCAATACGTGCTGAAATGATACTATTGTATTTTTAGAAGATGAAAAATTCCTTGCATGAAATAAACACTTGTGAATTAAGTTGCTATTGTAATTCTGCATTGCTTCATTATCTCTGTGCATTTGCATTAATAATCTTAATCCTTTTAAGCTCTTGACCTCAGTTATACCTTGTGAAAAAGATTTCCAAAAGCAATTTGCATTCATGTTGATAAGCTCTTTTTTTTAAATATTATTCTTTTTCAGTTGCACTGAAACCACCTTCTGGTGGTCTGAAATTCTGAATTGGTTCATTTAGAGCAGTTTGCTAATTCCTCATCTTCTGCATGCCTTCTGCCATGTATGGACAGCCATATAGAGCCTGTCCCTTACAGAGTGCTTATTTTCCTGCCTGGTTAATTCTAAGCAGGTTTTCAGCATTCATTAGGAATCCTTTTTTGATTTTGCTGTATCCAGATCAGATTAGTTTATCCATCTTGAAGGTTCCCAAGCAGTCACAGCTGACATCATTTCTTGAAACACTGGGGTTTTTTCAGCAAGATGCTCTCCATTCTTTGTTCTGAAATAAAGTTTTTTGTGTACTATAGAGCATTTTAGAAAAGCAGCCTTTCATTCTTCTGTAGTAATGAGCAGATGCCAGGGTTGTTTAAATGTAAGAAACTTAGAAAATGCTTAAAATCTGTGGGTTTGGTGCATATGTTATTCCTTAATAACATCTTTTAAATATATCATTATCTTTCTTTTTAGCATTTCCAAATATATCATTATCTTTCTTTGTAGCATTTCTAAATACCAATCACTAAGAATTAAAATATTTTCTGCCTCTGGCAACTCTATCCCAAAACAAAGATAGTTAAGTTTGCAGTATGCTTTAAAATCATGTTTGTATCTCATTTTGAAGGCTACATTTGCAAGTAACTCAAATCAAATTCCAGGAAATGTGGCTTAATTTTTACAGTACTGGATGCTACACTTTATATATATATATGTGTGTTTACATACATATATATCTATAATTTTTTTTCTAAATTGATATTTTCTCATTATTCACTGTCGTAACTGTATTTGCTGCTTTTCTTACTTTATGGATCAGGTTCTATCATGTGATATAAAATCACTTGAAAATAAAATTATTTATATTTTTAAACCTGTGATGAGATTTTAACCACAGATGCTTGTGATATAGACAATACAGGTCTGTAGTTGATAGTCAACTCCTGTCCTCTTTCTCTTGCATTTGAGTGTCTTTAAGCTAGTCTAGCTCTTGGATGATTTTTATTCCCTATCAAGCTTGTGATCATTTTTGATATTATTCAAAGATTCTTGGCACGTTGAAGTGAACAATTAACTAACCAGTCTAATTTGCAAAATTAGCCTGCCATTCTAGGCTGTGAGAACTACTATTATATTTTATTATGTAAAGTCTGCTGGTTTTCATTCCTTTACAATCTTCTTTCCTCTTGATCATTTTCTACTTTTAGCAGTCTGAATTTCTGAAGATATTTCCAACAAATGCTGTTCAGTGGTCATGGCAAACCTTCAGTTAACAGATTTGATGCAGCATATGTCATTATCCCATTATTAAGTCATCCTTTTCTTCATTGTCTTTTAAGGTTAGGTATTTTTTGTTGAGAAATATTCATTTCTGTATTAGCATTCTTTAAGGTGTCTTTTCAGTGTCACCAGTTACACAGTATCACCCGTCATATTTCAGAAGTACGGAAGCCTCTCTTTAATAAAAACCAAAACAGGTTTAAATAAAGGAAACAACCCAAGCCAATGTAAAAGAACCTCTCTAAAAGATAATTACTCTCCCTTGTATTCTCTTTATAAAATTTCCGTGCAAAGTGATTTAAGATACAAGATCAATTGTGAAACAAAATGAACGGCAACAAGATACTTATTAGTATTTTAAAATATTAAGCACTTGCACTTAATAGTAAAATATTTTTATTTTAAAAAGACATAGCATTTTGTAGTCTGCTTTGCCATCCCTTCCAAGCAGGCAGCCCATCTTTCTTGATGGGCAAACTTTGCAGTTAAAAAAATGTGTTTTTCCATATAGATGTCATCAAGAGCCATCACTCAGCTTTAAAGGTGTCTTGTAGAAAAGGCATGAAAAAATGGATCTAGAGAAGAGGAATAGACAGGTTTTATGAGTGGCTGTTTGCCCATACTATGAAGTGAGGGCTAGGACACCAGCTTGTCACAGCTTCCTCTATCTGGTTTTGGTATTATTAGTTTGCAAGTCATGATATTTTAAGTTGTCAGAAATTAGCTTAGTACAGTTGGGTTTGTTTGACTCTCAAATGTCTTCCTCAACATTTGCTTTTCTGTTCACATGTTCCTGTGATGCAGCTGTTTATTTAAATGGCTCTTAGGCATGTTTACCTTGGTGCTGGTTTTTTGGGGTGGTTTAGGTTTGTTTGTTTTGTTTTGTTTTTTCTTCTTGGTGTTATTCAAAAAGTCCAAACAGTCCATGATAGAAAGTAAATTTGAAGATTCTGGCAAAGACTACATTAGCATTATTCCTTTTGCCCTGGGCATCTAGTAGCATGTTTCTTTGAGGTCTTCATAAACATATGGGATGGGTAATTCTTCATTTCTCAAAATGATGTTATGCTTTTTCCTCCCATGTTTCATGTAGGATAGGTACTTTTCCACTTGAGAATTTGTTTACATCATTAGAGGAGATAGGAGATAGCCTATACAGTTTCTCCCCTATTGATATTTATCAACAGGGGAGAAACTGTCTAGGCTAAATCCATTTATAAATGAAAGTACATTGAAAGGAACTGTCCGTTATAATATTAGTTATTGCCAAGAATATAATTTTAGCTGTTAAAACTGAGTGCCAGCTTTCAGGCAAGGTTTTGCTCTTGTTCTTTTCTCTCTGCTGAAGAAAAGACAAGTGGGAGAGCAAAATACACGACAAGATTTTTAAAGTGCTCGTTCACATAATTGTGCCACCTCTCTCTTTCTAATTGCTTGCTTTTTAATAGCTTGCTCAGGTAGTTACCAGAGGCTAAACAAAATAGCAGTGAAGTGCCTTGCAGATGTCACTTATGCTTAAAATACCAGCATTTTTGAATTTTTCACCTTCTTGCACACATATGACTTAAATTAGAGAGCCATGAAAGTTCCTCAAGTTTTGTTGTATAACTCATGAAAATTTGAGTTTTCACAAAGCAGATTGAAAACGTGTTTAGTCTCTAAGTGGGAATTTCAATATAATATAGTTTCAAAATTAAGTACTTATCTCTGTTGTTTTTATTGTGTGCTAATAGGCACTTTCTCCCTAAGTAATTTGTCTTTGTCAATGAAAACAATTACAGATTTAAATAAAAATTGATAATTTATCTTAAATAAGTCAAGACATTCACAGTTAAGTTTCCCACTACAACCTTATCTTCATCCCCTGGAGTGTATTCACTGCAGTGAAGGACTTTATTTTAAAAATTGCATCACATGAATTCATAAATATTTTTTTTCAAAAGCCATATTTACAAGATTATTTACAGAGTAACTTTGCTGGTTGCCTTAACTTAAGGCACAATGATAAAAACAAGCTGAAAATGAACTATTAATCACTTGATAAAGTATGAACAATGAACATTCCTGTGTCAATAGGATGCTGAATTTCCTTTTCCTATTGCTGTAACCATCATTTTAGAGAGACTGCTCTTGCTTGTGTTGAAAACCATGCAAAGTAAGATATATTGCTTTTCAGGAGCTCCTGAATCAGTGGACTTCATGCAAAGTATGGAGGAATTGCCATTGTGGTGATGTTTAGAAATCGTAGATATTACTACATGTGTGTAATTAGAAGCTATTCAAATTACCCTTCTATGGCAGGTAAGTAGTTTGCTTTGCCATTTTAGTTTTTCAAAAAGCCAAAAAGTGTAACTTATCAATAGCTATGTAAGGCTCCAAAAACTCACTTAGTGAGACTTTTAAAAGTGGTTCTTAGCGTTGTTCTTGTACTCTTGTACTCTTGCACAGAGAAATACGAACAAGATATTCTCAAGAGGCCAAAACAACAAAAAAAATTTTACAGCAACCCCAGAAAATCAGGGAATTTTAGCAAAAGGTTTAGAGCAGCATTCAATCAACATAAAACACTTTTCAAAACGTTAGTTTAGCCTATTACACTTGGCAAACTCTAAGCCTGTTTGATTTTAAGTTAGTCAAAAATTCTGAGAAGAGGGAATTAAAAAGAAACAAAAGGACAGAAAAGGAGGAGTGCAATGCTTTCCAAAGTTTGAGTTTGCTCATCAAACTAAGGTAAAAGGCCAATATCACATTAAAAAAATAAGTCACTTCCTGGTTTTGAAATTAAAAGTCTGGATTCTGTTCAGAGAAGCATAGTAGGATTAATGATGAGGGTAGAATATTACCAACAATGGATTTTACCTCACCTAGACTTAAAACTTCTGGGAATATCAGCCCTAAGGATAAAAGCTGCATTTGAAACCTCTTGTTTTCATTTTATTTTTCTTTTTTACCCTCCTCCCCTTCCAAATTACCCCTTTTCTTTCAAACAAACAGCAATCTCTAAATATAAATAGCTGCGAGGAGATCAAGCATAAGAAGTTTTGGTCTAAATGCTGTTTTCAGACAACACCACAAAACAATGGAAGCTTCAGCCCCAACTTGAATGTTGCCACAACTGTGACACTGCAAATTACCAGTTTTTAAGCTTACTTATGTCTGTGGGAACGATTTTAGAACTATGATAAGGCATACCTAAAACTTTTGTGAATGAGACAGATGGTTTCTTCCCATTTTGCTTGCTGGGAACCATTTGCAGTTCTGGCAACTCAGTGGCTACAGAAGTCTGGGGGGAAAAAGTCAGCTTTGTATTAAAAAGTGTTTACTTTTGGTGTCTTTGTGTGTTAGATATGTATATTTGTATTAAAGCATTTGAATTTTCTAGATTCTCCTTTTGGGGGGAGTACTTTTGGAACCTCCCATGCCTTCCCATGGGATACACTTAACTGAAGTATAATCCTGACTTTAAAAAGAAAAAAAAATATAAAAATTTTTGTCTGTCAAATACTTTGATAGGTGTTCCTTTCTATAATAACACTCATATCAAGATACGCACATTTCACTATTAAAAAAAATTATTCTGCATCCTTCTTTAAATATTTTCCTTTAATTTTAAGTGTATGATACCAGGTTAGAACTGCCATTTGGAAGCCTACTACAGTAAAAATGGAACATTGTGGCAGAACAAAATCTCACCCCCGAGAACAAATCTTAGGTAGTTTGGTGTGCCCATGTAACTCTAAATTTAAAATGAGCTAATTTAATGCACGCTTAGGGCTTCTGTCCTTGTCCTCCAGTCCCTGCAGTAACGTGTGTCAGTGTGCAAAGGGAAACGAGCACAGAAAGGGTGGAAACAGAGCTTGCAAGAAGGCTCTTCAGGATATGAGAACTCAGGGCTGAGGGATGACATCTGAAGTAAGTTCAGTTAATCAAGCTGCTGGGGTGTGAAGCAGGGAGCATGAATGTGCTCCATTCGTGCAAAAGATCATCACATGCATCCTTTCCAGAATGTACAATGCTCTCCTGATGAGCAGTAGGGAGGGAGGTGTAATTTATGTAATCTAAATAGGTATTTGACAATCTGGCATTGTTTCACTTCATTGACAGCATTTATCTTTGAAACATGGGGTAATAAACTCTGCCCACTGCATTGAATGAGGACAGAGATGCACTCAGTCAAGAAATGTCATGTTTTTAGAGTGAAATTATACAAATGCTCGTGTTGGTTAATGCTCCTTGCTGATTTTTTAACTACTTCGTTTCTTTTTATATATTTGTACCTTCTTTCTATAAAAAGAAGTGTCAAAACAGAGTGGATGCTTTTATGTAATTGTCCCACTAGACTACTTTATGCAGAAAGGCTGCTGAATTATAAGGAAATTTTGGTTTAAATGCAAATGATTTGCCAGCATTAAAGATTCAGTGCTTTCTGCAAGGCTGCTGTAGGAAACCCTCAGAGACAGAGAATGCCACTAAGCCAGTCTTTTGGATTTTGTCACTTCTTTAAGAAGCAAACATCTCTTTGCTGGTTTTGTTTGTCTGTTTTGGGGTTTTTGGCAGGTTTTCAATGCTCTGTGGGACCACTTCTTCCTGCCTGTGATGCAGCAGAGACATGGAACTGCAGTGCCAACACCAGCTGGGTCCAGCCAGGCAAGGAGCAGCAGAGAAATTGACACCAGAGGTCCAGAGCTGCCCCGGACCAGGCCAGCACCCCACATCCGCCACCAGAAGTGCTTTGTAAGCTCCTATCATTTTGCTGCTTTTTGTTTCAGGGAGCAGGTTGAGCCAAGCAGGTCTTCTCCAGCCCATAGTCTTCTCCAGCACATGTGCAGCCACCAGCTTGGGTGAGAGGTTCTCCTTCGTCTCATTTTCTTTGTTTCTGGGGAGTGCACAGGATTCAGCTCTTTCATACCCAGAGAATATTGCTGTTATCTTGATTGCTTCTGTTTTGTTTTTTAATGAACTGTTAATTTTTCACTTAGATCTCCTTGTATTCATCTCTCCTTGTTGATGGAAGGGAAGTGGTTCAAACTAGGTCATTTTGGAGTCTCCAACCCATATGATTGTGATTAATTGTGACAGTGATTAAAGAAAGATATTTTCTGATTAAGAGGCAAACAAGAAGTAGTGGGCTCAACTCCTTTCTGTCAAGAAATCTGCTGTGGAGCATGATTGAAAAGTCTAATGTGAGTGGATACAGAGGTGATGAGTGCCCAAAACACACTGAGTCTTGTCCCAGGTACATACTGTAAATGCATTAGGATGTTATTTAAGAAGTGGTTTTCTTTTTCATATTAATTGCAACAATATTGAGTGTTGGATACCAGCTGCTGTGTAATTATATCCAGCCTTTATCTCATTATCTTTTCTTTTGTTTTTTCTTCTAAAACTGCCTTTTTTTTTTTTTTTAATCTTGAAGCAATTCTATGTGTCTTTCCTCCTCCCAAAGTTGAATTTTGCTCTTTTCTAACAACCTGCTGTTCCTTATTACTTTCTACTGGTATCTTATGATTGTAAAAAGCTATTAAATTATTGAAGAGCAAAGTGATTTTTTTTTACAATATTTTTCTCCTCCCCCTGTTGATTAGTTTCTGGCAGGGTCTGCATGTATTAATAAAATTATATACCGGGTTGTTTAGGCCACTTAAAACCCGATAGTAAATTATGAAACTTTGTATGTGCCATTAATTTACATTTTAAATGCAACATTGTCGTTGTCATGGAAATTAGAATTGGAAAAATATGCATTATGCTCTTCAGTTCAGTCTCATCCACTGCAAGATTGCCTTGGTATATTTATGATGTGCATTTCTCAGTGCTTTATTTTAACTAATCAAGTGATGAGGCTTTCGGAATTTATCTTGGGAAAGTAATCCAGAGCCCACTGGGTCCCACTATTAAGACATTTTTATTTTGTGCCAAAATTTCTCTCTCTCTCTCTCTCTCTCTCTCTTTCAATTTTTTTCTGCAAAATTTCCCTTAAGCAGCATATTCTAAAAATCCATAAACTGTATAGGGTTACACCCCATTGTTTTGAATTGTGTTTTGGATTTTTAAGTAATAGGATGGTGAAAAAATTGCCACACTTGCAGGATGGTGGATGACCGAGGACTGTTCAGGAGTTTGCAATTCAGCCTAGTTATTTATATATAACTTAGACTTGCAGGCCTTGCTAGCTTGATCTGAACTTCAGTTTTGCCTTACATTTTTTCTGTTTGTATGTCTTGTGAATTTTTTTTTTTTTTGCATATTGTCTTTCTACAACAGCTTTATTTTTACATTTTACGTAGAAATAAGTCCTTAATGAAGATTGCTGCTAGGTTTCTAGTTTCTACATTGGACTAATTGTTATCTCTTAATGAAAGGTTTTGTACTTTCCACATCTGTAGTATTAAATAAGAGTGGGAAGAGATCACTGGTACTTTTATCAAGTGCCTACATAGTCACTTCTGTATTTGCTCATAACCATCTCTAGCTATCCTTAGAAAGGCTGTGCAATGCAGTAGAAATTCTTTGTGTGCTTTGGAGGTTCTGTTCAGGAATGCTGGGGGGAAAAAAAGTAGATTTAATTCCTCTCCTTAAACAGCACTTAGTGGAGATGTGTTCTTCATAGGCACGAGGAGTTAACTTGAGATAGTCTTTCAATAAGCAATTGATTTGTGTGAAAATAATTAGGGTGATGGTAGACAAGTCTTTGTAATAAAAATTACCAGCTGCTCTTCTGTTTTGAGTACGTTTAATTGCAACAATCAATGCTGTCTTTGTCAAGCAGGGCCCTTTCTAGGAACAAATGCAGTTGGTTTTGTTCATCCTATTCCATTTTATTTAATTCCTGCTCATGGGATCCAGTAAAGAGGACAACCTCTAAAGTGATTTTGCTGCCAAGAAACCAAGTTTACATCTGTTCTGTATTAATATAACTGAATAATTTTCTATGCCCCTGAATACTCAGGATATTAATTTACTGAAAATTTTTAAATAAACTAATTTTTGTCTGCTTTTTCCAGGTTGGTCCCAGACTTCCTGTATGATCTTCTTTTCTGAACACTGCAAGGAGGCATATAAAATTGAAAATGGTGACATTATTACTCTGTTGTTGAAAAGTCTCTTGAGAAATTCTACCACCAGTTCAATTGTCATACTACAGAAAAGGGGAACAAGTAATGGAAGAAGAAATACAGATGCTTGAGGTATCTTTCATAGGCTGAAATTTGTCACTGGGCCTGTCCTTGTTTGAAGGTTTATAATTTGTTTAAAGCAGTTCCTGTACTGCTGGCAAGAAGCACTGACTGCAGGATTTCAGGCACTAGTTAGCCTCAAAAATGGAGGCTGAAATCCCACTTTGAAACTTCTGAGAGAAGTTTTAATTTAAAACATGAAGATGAAAGATAACCTTTTTAGCTCTAGAATCATACTTATGAGATGAAACTGTCTAATAATAAATTATCATATATAACTACTTTATAAAAAAAATTAAAACAAATTATCATGAAGAAGCATTCAAACTTCTTTTGTTCCTCTTTTTTCTTGTCCTTTCTATTGCTCTTCTGCTTAAAATTCTTTGTACAACAATATAGACTTGATTACAGCAGAGTAGATTATGATTTTCTGTTTGAAAGGATATTTATGTTCATTATGCAAGGATCTTTCTGTGCTTCTGATTGTCTCCAGTGGTTAGGCATTTGAACCTCCTGGATAGCAGCTAGTATAATCCAGCTCTAATAAAAATGTAGTTTATGCATATCACAGGAAGGTTTTAGGCAACTGTGAGCTATTCATACTCTCTCCTCAGGAGAGATCTAAAAATTTTCTGTTTTGAATAAAGTGCCTTCCTCCAGTTAACTCTAACTGGGGAAAAGTGTTAAAAAAAGATTCCTGACAGCTGTATATACCTTTCCCCCACACCCCATGCTTAATTGCCTCTGGCCCAGTGACAAGACCATCACTTTAGTACACTAATTCAGTTCCTTTTGTTGGGCAGGGTCTCAGAACTGAAGGAATCTGGATTGGGAAGACCCTGTGGGTGATAGCCAGTTTCTTGATTTGGTTCTATTTCAAAGTTAGGGAATTATGATGGATGGGGTTTTTTTTGTTGTTGTTTAGGTTTTGGGTTTTTTTGTTTGTTTGTTTTATTTGTTTAGTTTTGGGGTTTTGTTGTTGTTTTTGTTTGGTTGGTTTTGGGTTTTCGTTGGTTTTTTTTTGTTTTTGTTTTGTTTGTTTCCTAGTTATCCTTGATATATAGTTTACTACACACATATAAACTACTGACATAGCCACTTGTGCCTCTTTATAGAATCAAATTTTAAAAAGAGGGATGTTACAGGTGCATGTGCAGCCACTTGAGTGGCTTTTAAGTCCAATGTTCAGATGCAATCCTTGTGTGTAGAAGTTCAGGAAGGGCAGGCTATTGAATGTGGGAACATTAGCAAGGGAAGAATCCCTCTATATTTCTGTGGCCTGTGCTCCTTCCTAACACCTGATGTAACACCTAACACCATTGGAGTTGTGATGGTGAACATGGCAGAGCCTTGTTTTGATCCAGAACATTCTTACACAAGCAAATGGACATCTCAACAGCCCAGCTGTAGGTAATCTGTAGCACAGTTTGGTTTGCTTTTGTTTTGTTTTCCTTTTATGTGTCTTAAGGATTAAAAAATCTATGTTTTAGCTATTTAAGTAAAGGTGATATTACTGTTTGTGTTGGGTGAGTTGAGTCCTGGTGATGACAGAGCTGCAGGCTGCTGTTGAGGGTAATTGAAGCATATCCAAAGGCAGCTGTCCTCCCAAAATAAGGACAGCTCCCTGCAGTGACTCACACCTGCCAGTGAGCCTGCACTTTGTAGAGAAATACACAAGCTTAGGGTTCAGATGAGGTTTTGAAGAAGTACACCTTTGTTAGGGAGATGTTGTGCCTGGGTTGATAAATCCATTTCGCTGTATTTATAGCTGTGCATCACTTCTGGGACCAAACTGGCAACTTTGGGTGGCACCAGAGAGTGCTGCACCATGCAGTATGAGTAAATTATCATATACTACTGCTTCAGGGACATTTGCACCTGTAAAGCATTCTCTTACTTTCAGTTCCTGCACTCAGCCTTTTTTTCCCCTGAGACTGACAGCAGAAGTGCTGGCTGTGATCATCTTCTATTATAAAAAGGGATGTTGAGCTCAACAACTCCTATTATGTATCCTCATGAAACAAGCATCAGATAAAGCTGACTCAAGGCCATCGTGGACATGATTTGGTATTGAAACCACAGCCTGTCAACAAAAAGCTCCCTAGCCATTAGGAATCCCTTGAGCTATTCAGTGGCTTATAAACTAAGCAAGATAATCTGACACATTTAAGGATTTGTCTTGCTTAGATGCCAGAATACTTGCAAATTGAAGCTAGAGACCTGTGAGGAAGGAGAATAAACCAGGGACTGAAGTGGGTTATGCATCTAGCTGTATAAATAGCAGGGGTGAGGGGAGGTGGAAGGAAGGGGATGAGAGAGGAGGGGAGACCAGGGGGCTGTCAGCTCTTTAGGGAAATGCTGCTGCTGGCTCTGCCAGAGAACAGTGCTGGGAGAAGGAGAGCATTGATACAGTGATCACAGAAAATGGGGAAACAAGAAAGGTACAAATCACAGTGGAAAGAGTAGCAAAGTGTGTGATAATTTTCATAAACGCCTTAATGTTGAGATTATTATCTGGAGGTGAATTCTGAAGGTTCTCTGATCACTGTTATAAATTCAACAGGAATTAAAAGAATGTCAGTACACCATGAAGAAGCTTCAGGAATGCTTCAATAGCTATGCACAAAGTGATAGAAATAATTTTGCCAATGTATATTTTTTCAACCAAGAATCTGCAGCTTCCCACCTCATATATGCATCAGTTGGTATCCTGTGCAGAGTTCTGACAACCTCTTGCTATTTTTTTTTAGTCCATATTCTCAAAGATAATTATGAACTCTTTCAGAGCCTGTCACATATATTCTTTTCAGGTAGAAAGAATCAGAAAATCACTCTTGCCTGCAGGTGTACAGAGCATGCTGGAAAGATCACATTTGCAGTCTCTGCAAAATCTAGAATCTAAGTCAAAATTTTGGATATGAATTACAAAGTGAGGATTCATGTGCTGTTTATCTGAGGCTTTCTGTTTCTACGGTCTTAATCTTTGACTCTGATAAACTTAACCAGCTTACCTGGATGGTTTTTATTTCTTTAGAGAAATGTGTTTATAAGATATGCCTTGAAAAGAAGGAAATAAACCCACAGACACCTGAGCTAATATTTTCTTCTATGCTACTCAGAGATTTCTTTATGCATATGTGAGACATGGCTGTGCATCCTAAATACAACTCAGGTACTTACCAAGCACAGCCTCTTTTGCCTTGGGGCTTTTGCTCTAAGGCAGAGGATCTCCTTTATTGTGGTTTTTTTTTTTTTAATTTTTTTTTTTGCTTGTTTTTCTTGTGTTGTTGCTGTTGGTTTTTTTTCTCTCTCTTGCCTTTCTCTATCACTGTCACCAGGAGACCTGAGGCAGCACAGGTGGAGGCCTTTGATCTACTTAGATCACTTACATCTACTCCTATTGGTTTCTCCTTATTGGTGGAAAGGGTTAAACTATAGGAGGAGATAACTCTTTTCAGTGTCCACCTCTTGTTTTGTCTTAAACCAAGACACAGGTTGGTTTAAATGATATTAAAAATGGTTTAAATGGCAGTAAAACAGGGTTTTAATGCCATTTTGAAGTCAAGGAATGGAAATTCAGATTAAGCAATCTGCTCATTATAAAGCTTTGTATCCAAAGTGGAAATTGCATACCACCTTTTTTTTTTCCCCACTGGAAATCAGTGGAAAAAAAAATAGGCAGTATTAAGAAGTCATATTTGGAGAAATTCAAACAGATCCCAAGACTGAGCAGAAGGTCCTTATCTGCTGTCCCATGCTGACAACAAACAATATTTTATTGATACTTGTACCCAAATCTCTCTCAGATAATGGACATAGCAATGGCAAGAAGTGAATGGAATAGCTACTCTAATTATGGTGTTATATTAACTGGGCTATAGAGGAATTTCTGTGTAGGTCTGAGAAAGAACAGCAACAGAGCGAACTAAAATATTTCCAAGGGGGAGATACAGGTGATAGCAAGACAAAAAAGTTCTTTATTATTTCTTATTTTGTATATATTTAAGTTGAACTTCCTAATGAGGTAGTTAGGCATTTTTAAGTTTTGTTGTTGCTGTTTTATTCTATAATCCTATGCTTTGCAGTAAAACATTACTGTAACAGACAGTTTTGCTTAGAAAGTAATTGGAAAAGGGCATTCAGTTTGCTGCTGCTTTTAGTAATAAATGTGTTTAAGTTATGGATCAGTCCTGATTTTTCTGATTGGCATTGGTTTGGGAAAGACAAGGAGTTCTTCAGCTTTGAGTGTTATAAAGTAGGGACTATAGAATTAGAATATATGTGACAGCAAAATGACATGAGATAAAAACTCAAACTAAGTATTTCAGCTGCAATTCAATTGGGTTATAAGTTGTGTGTGAAGTTAATAGAATTTATAAGATTTGCAGAAACTAATTCAGCTCATGCTGAACTAAATGAGGATTTGTCTGCATGGTGTTTGTTTATGGAGAACGTGTGATTCTAGTGCAAAAAATCCCAAAAATTTTTACAGTGAAATGCCTCCTTTTAACCAGATTTTAAGATGTGATTCTTGAGTGAAAACCTAAATCATCAAGTACTTTATTCATTCTTTTGACTAAAACTCCTGAAGGAGAGAATGTAATTGGTGAAGCAGTAGCTTTTAGAAGAGTGAAAATATATTCCATACTATTGATGGGAATTGCCCCAGCAGTATGTGCACTACCATCATTAAACTTTTAGACATAGTGAGACTTCTTGAATAATGCCCTTCATCTATATTACTGCTCTGACTGTGTAGTATTTTAGTGGTGTATTTTACACACACACACATGTATATATTTATATATTTTAGAGCTTACCTGACTTTCCCTTTAGATTTTTAGACATATATGAGTAGGAATCGACCCTGTGATTTATTTTTAAATGTTGCTGGGAAGCAAGGAAGTGGTTTCTAACAAAGGCTGCCCTGAGGCACTGAAGGTGTCAAAAGTTTTGTCATTGGTTCCTTCAGTCACTGTAAGGTGAATGCTCTCACAGTACACTTGGGAGTAACTTTGGGGAATTAATTGCATACAAGATTACTGTCTGGCTGTTTTAACTTAAAATTCATACTATGAGAAATATTTCTGGCTATTTTTTCCTTCTTTAATCAAGAAAAATATTTTTGGTGTGTGAACCATCTGACATGAAATGTTCAGCTAAAGTATCAAAAGAGCAAAGACTATAAATGGCAAAATATTAAATGCATCACATTCCCCTTTTTAAATGCTATAGAGTTATCTCTTGTCCTTAATAGATTCTCTTTTTTTTCCCCCATATTTTCTTTAGAACATTTTCATCTGGAATATCATGCTAAGCAGCCTTCAACTTTGTGTGAGGATGGACATAATTCCCCTATGAGAGAGGGAAAGAATACTTTACCTGGAGAAGGTTTTTAAGGTTTGAATGTGATTCTTAGCTATGGAGAAAGTTAGTTTGTTGTTGGTTTCAGTCAGAGCATCTAAAGAGAGGAATGGGCAGCACTGTGAAGCTTTCTGGACCTACTTTAAAAATTCAAAATCTCTTTCACATAGGAAAGAATCAGGCAAAAGCCCATGGTCTCTTACTATTTGGATGGTCAAAAATAATGAAAAAATTCACAACCATCTTTTCTGCATTAATAGTGTGAAAAACCAGTACTCAAAAAATCCTCAGGATCTTCTTTTGCAGAGGGATTTTGCTTGGATGAGTGGGTTTTTTTCACGTCTAGCACAAAATATGTATTTCATCTTTTAGAAGAGCAATATTTTACCATTTCTAGCAATATCAAAAAAATAGAAATTATGAATCTGAGATAAAATTCAAATATTTCAAAAGTGTTCAGCCCTGAATAAAATTTTGGGCAGAAGCCCTGGCAGCACAGCAAACATTTAGAGACTGTAAATTGACTGTGAGAAGAGAGTACTCTCTGTATGTTGAGGGGGCCGTAAACTCTGTTTACTATCTAGAATCCCTCACAGGCAAGAGTAAGTTTATGTAACTATCATCTTTTCTATTCCATGATGGTAGAAAACCAAGGATCTTTTGTGTGTGTTATTGAAGTTACTGAAATTGAAGGTTCAGTTTTCTGACAAGTGAAGTCTTGTCTGTGTGTATGTGTATGTTTATTTAAGAATATGTATTTTTGTGAATTAAGGGCATATTTATTCAAGATGTAAAAAGAAGAAAACCCTTTTTCACTGGAAAAGCATAAAATTTAGTATTGTTGAATATTTTCCCTTCCAATTTTAGGGTTTGACTGCTCAACCCACAAACACATCCTGCAGTCTCACTTTTGCCTTCCTAAGTGATAACACACAGGTGTGTTTCTCAGAACATTTCATATTGTTGTTAAACTGTCTGGGTCTCTCACAGCTCTTTTTAAAGCCTTTTTGAGACAGAAACTCAAAAATGCACAAACCTCCATGTACATGATGGAAATTTGGTATGTAAAAGTATAGAGCATCAGAAACACTTAATGAAAGCACTGGGATAGCTGAGAGAATTGCTGCAATCTTTGAACGTGCAAAAATAGTAACTGAAAAGTACACTTCTTTTAAAGCTATATGGCATATGGAGTGATCAAAATACGCCTAACCTTTACAAATGCACAATCAAATCAGGTGGGACTCAATTTCAGTCTGTTGCACAAAAACCATTTGGCCTTGAGTGAGTATTCACACTCCTGCCAAATGTAATGTAATTCTTCCAGAGGTAACCCACAATCAAAATAGCTTTCTTTTTTTAAGTGCACTTGAAAAGGTTGCAGAAGGAAGTGGGATATCAGAGAACATATGTTATTGTGTAATAAACCATGCAGCAGATATCAGAAATTAATGAGGCAAAGAAAGCAAATGCAGCAAGCAGCAGCAACTAAATTTGGGAAAAGCTTGAGTGTTGGGGGAGACAGGAACATGAAGTGTTCTCTCCTTTTTCTCTATGAAAAACCTGAAAATGGAGACTTGAGTAAAAGTTTTAATGTGATTCTATGCATGGAGGTAGCCATCAAACTTCAAAACAAAGCCCTACGTTGCTGGTGGTGTATGCCAAGATAAAATGAGCAATTGAAGAAATAAAAGACAAATGGATCTGTAAATGGTACAATTTCAGAAAACAAATTTTCCAGATTGAAAGAATCACCTAATGTTTCCCAGAGCATCATCAGAATGCCCATCACAGACAGGATGTGGGTTCGTTGTGAAATTTTAAACAGTTTTAGACTGTCTATCTGTCTTCAGAGTTTTCCTACAGAAACATTTATCTTACATCAAATGGAAGCAAACCTTAATTTTTATTCTTTGCCCATGGGATAGAATGAATTTGTTGATGTTTTGTCATCAGCAACAGAAAGATACCTGCAGACCTTTTTCATGGGAGGAGGAAGAGGCAGGTTCTCAGTTTGTTGAGTGACATTCTGGGTGCCAGGACAGAAAAGTCCAACAGTAATCAGTGTTGGAATTCTAATATACACTCTCCTTGTCCTGAACAGCTTGTTAGGGCTCAGCACTACACGTTGGTCGACAAAATTCTAAATTTCATTACTGTGTAATAAAACAGGTCATCTTCAAAATCGGTCAGTTGATTGATTTTAAGTGGCAGGGGATTTGAAGGCATTCACTTTGTAGGCTTTGTTACTGTTTGACTTTCAGAAACCAATCTGGTGTTCTGAGCAGTGGATTAAGCATGCAGATATTATGATGATCAGAGCAAATGAAATGTTCATATTAGGGATGTATCTCTGAAAAATTGTGTGGAATATCTTTTCTGAAACCTTTGTGTCTAAAAATAGAATTTCAGCCAGGATAATACCACAGCTTTGTATTTCTTTTCCATGTTTAACTTTTGGAAAAATTAAGAGGAAAATGTAGATGTTACAATTTTTTGTTAATTTTTCATCTATGTGGCATTTATAAAGAGAGAGCCAAGTTTTTATGCAGTTATTCCATTGCCATTAACCTTCTAATTATTTCTTTATTAAAAATCCTAGTATATATTCCATTTATATGAATCAAAAAGAGAGGGAAACAATTTCCCACAGCAAAAGTGTCAATTTTGTGCTGCCACTAGATCAGGCTTTGGTACTGACTATAGCTCTCAGGCTGAGAACTAAAAGGGATAAGAAAAGTTTTTCTTTGTGTGAAAGTGGAATCATTGTGTTTGTTCATAGCTGGTTGACTGTCACCTTCCTCACAGAGGAGGCTTAATTTACTTAAATTTATTGAAGATAAGCGACTGGGAAAACAGGGATCAAATTTATTGTGAGTCACAGCTCAGCTCTGCTGGTTTTGGCCCCCCCATGCCACTCTCTCCCACTCAGGAAATACACAAAAAAACCTCACATAGTCCTGGATGTCATGAAGTTGAACTATGTTTAAATAAGTTCTGGTTTATTCGGATTATCTAAAACTTTTGGTATGCTAAAATTTTTTTATGGGTGCTGCCTTTGGAGATAATTTTCCATAAAATTAAATTACAGCAGTTGAAGAAATAAAATCTTTTTAGACTATCTAGCCTAAACAAAAGATACTTTGAAATTATTGTGTAACATTAAGGGATGTATTCATTAAAGGCTGCCTCTGATTTTGTTTTGCATTTAGATGTTCTTTATATTTGCATACTGTTTCAAGCCTTCAGAACTTTTTTGTGTTGTTAATGTGACTAGTTTGCATCGATGCTATCTACTCAGAAACCTTATCACAGTGCTGTGAATATTGATTTTTGAAGATATGAGTTTTGAAGTCAGGTGTAGATAATTTGAATTGGCTTGGATCCAACTGGATGCAGTTTTGAGGTTTGGTGTCTACCTGTGCTGCAGAAGTGCAAAGGAATAGCATAAACTTATAAGATAAAATGCAGACTTCTCAATCAAAACACTTGAAATTAGGTTTATTTAATTTCTGTTAAAAGGGGAGAGTCAGAAAAAGTAAAGACAAGCTGCAAAATGTGAAAGGAACCCAAATATTTGATTACAGAAAGTTTTTGTTTAGTTATTTACAATAAAAAGTGGGCTACAGGTGTGTAATTGACATAAATGCTTTTACAAACATTTAAGAATGACAGGTGACCGTCTCAAACACTGTTTAGGACAAAACAGAAGGACTCTGCCAGGAGATGACTGGAGTTTGAGATTAAATAAATGTTGGGATTATTGTTGTCCCAGACCTAGGGGGAGGTTAACAAAGCTGGGCCAGAAGAATGTATCATGGAAAAGGGGACAATTTCTGGGCCACAACAAAAGCCAACTCAGCAGCTCTGCTGAAATCAGCTAGGAATAGGTAAAAAGTAATTCTGGCAGTGGGAGAGTATGAGCACTGCCCACAGCTCAAGAAAACCGTTCACCCAAAAGAAGAGACGGAGCTTGCCGACTAATTAGCACTAGAAGCAAGGGAATAATTTAACCAACAAAGACAACTTTGTGTAGCCAATGAGGATTGTTGTAAGACAACTGGTGTAGCCAATGAGGATTAATTTCTCTGCAACAAAAATGTATACATGGTGAAAAGTTTTGAACCACTTCAGGAACCCCAACCACCAAGAAGCCTGGGTAAACTGAGTTGGCTTTCCTTGTGGCCCAGAAATTGTTCATTATCAGTAATACATTCTGGTGACTACCTTCTGCTTAACCGCTCTCTCTCTGATTCTCCTCTCTTTTGTATTTCTTTCCATCTCTCATCCTCACATTTTATTGTTAAAATAAAATCCATACTATTGACTTCATTGTGTGTCCTCTCATGCACCTTAATTGGAGCAGCGCTATCTCTCAATAAGTGGATCTTAACATTCTGGTATCCATCTAATGTGGGCATTAGTAAGGATTTAAGATACATCCAATGTGGGTATTCAAGAAGAACTCATGTTAAATAGATATATATATTTTTCATGGGCTGTTGGGTGGATGACAAGCAGCAGCTGCAATACATTTTGATTTCATAGAGGTTTGTTCCACTGACCTCTATACATTTCAGAAGTTAATCAGAATTAAATGCCCACTATGCTTAAATGAAAGTTTATTTATCGTCCATTGGAAGCGTTTTCATTATGGACTGAATCCTAGTTTGGTTTTTTTACTCCCTTCTGTGATAGAAAAGCTGAAACTTAAGGGGCAGTTCTAGGGCAAGGGCTGTCAAGTACTTGGAATCCATGCTGGAAATTCAAAGTCACTGTGGTAAAATAAAAATTTTGTGATGAAGAAGATCAATGAAGATAAATGCAAGTGATAACATAGGGAATAATTAGGTATGCAACAGTGCTGCTGAAAAAATAACAGCACACTGCAGTCCAAGTCTGCAATATGTTGCTGTTCCAGGAAAGCCAGAAGTCATTCTGAAATGTATTAATTAAAGTAATGTGTAAGAGTTATGATACTGTATTTGAGGCTGGTCAGGCCTCAGCTGTAAGAAAGTGAAGGGCTCAGAAATACCTGTAATAGTGCTGATTTTGAAGAGGGAAAAATAATGAAAAATATTTTCACTAAATTGTAAAATTTTAAGGTGGTGTGGGAATATCAGCCTTGCAATAAAAATTGTTAGAAGCTTTTTTGGTTCTTTGAGGTTTTGGTTTTGTTTGATTGGTTGGGGTTTTTGTTATTTTTTGAGGGACTTGCTAATAGAAATAGAAAAGAGTAATTTCAATTTTTTAATATCCAAACTGACTTTAAAAAAACATTCCATCTGGAAAGTGAAGCTCTGAAGCAGCTCCTGCAGGAGATACCGCTGGAGTTCTGAAACAAAACCAAACAAAACCCAACCCCCAAATACCACAGGGTTGGAGATCTCACCTGAAATATGGGGCAAACAAATTAAGCTAGCGTGTCATACAGAGATTTGATATAGCATAAATAGACTGTGAATTATTTTAGAGTAGAATTAAGGTATTCTGCATTTAATCATAAAGTTTTTCTTTCTGTTGCTACAAATTTAATTTAATAGTATATTTAACAAAAAAATTCTAGGTTTCAACTAAAAATGAAATTTTTCTGGTTTTTAGTAAATTTTTACTAATTTTTAATAGCTTTAATAAATTATAGGTTTCAACAAATATTTATTTTTTATTGAAAAAAAAAATGCCCCCATATTCCTGGCTAAAACAAGGAATGAATCATTTGCACACACAAAGCCAAATATAAATTATTAAATTCCTGTTTGCCAATGAACCCTTTTTGTACATCTTTGAGCAAATCCTAAATTCCAGCTGTGCACCACTAAGTCATACAAATGGCCCTGAAGATTTGGGTCTTTCAATCAGTTAAACTCTAATTTGCCTTTTTCAGTGCTGAGAGGAGGTTTCTCAGCCCTGCTATGAGTTCAGAGTACATCTGGTACTGGATAGCTGATGGCACATAGGGAGAAATTCTGCAGCTTAATGTACCAGTGGATTAATATTGATATGTATTTTTATAAATTTATAGATGTAAATAAAATATATTATAACCTAAAATTATATCTAACTTTAGGACTTAAAAAATTTAAACTTAGTTTTAGAGATTATATTTTTAAAATATCTATAGTTATTTCAGAAAAATTCTCTATGGGCAGGTCTTATGAATTGATGACTTGATTATACCATAGGCCACCTGTGCTGCTTCAGTGTGGCCAAACTCAAGTCCAAACTCAGGAGGGCAGCACAAAAAAAATACAGTAGTACATAAAAAAAAAATATTCAGAAAAAATATTTTTATAGCTTTATATTTAAAACATAACCAAGTTGACTCCTAGACTGAATGTAGAGATAAACATTTGCTTGAGTATATTCTGCTATGTTCTATATATATATATAAAATTTTACTATGTATATGTATATACTTGGAACATGAATGTTTAAAGTGTGTTGCCTGATGACCCTCCCTGTCACCTGTATTTGACAAAACATCAGAATTGCTAATCTACCTGTTTTTTAAAGTTTCCCTGAGCTTTTCTCTATAAGTATTTGGAAATTATTTTGTGTTTTTAATCGTCTTTCAATTTGTCTCCTGAGCATTTTCATAGTAAAAATGGCCATTAAATATTCTCACAAACATTAATGCAGGATTCCAAGGATGGCTAGAGCTGTTAGGTGTAATAAACATTATGAAGGGTCTGTAAATGACACATGAACCTCCTTTACAGGCTAAACTAACCCAGAGATCCTGCATTAGGGTGTTTGTGTATGATGCTGCTGTGGGAATTAACTGCTCACCACTCAGTGACTTTTGAAGGACTACAAACAGGGTAATAAGACATGATTTAAGAAACCTTTTGAAAATTAATAGCCAGCTGTATATAGTGTTTGATTAACTATTTAAAAAAATGTTTGATTGATGCACACTGTCAGCAAAGGCTCTACCTAATTGTCCCAGTCACATTGTACACGCAATTGGATTTTATTAGCGATTAAAGATATGAATGTTTGTGCATTCAGTGGTGTTTCAGAGGAAAGCCTTTCTTTCATTTGCTTTCCCCTATGAACCAGTTCCTCTGATACTTTGAGATGCATGCATGAATGATTTTGTGATTGATACAGAATCAAAGGATGGCTGAGGTTACAAGGGACCTCTAGAAGTCATCTGATCCCACTCCCCTGCTCAAGCAGGGTTACCCTGAGATAATTGCCCAGGACCACTTCTTTGTGGCCTTTGAATATCTGCATGGACGGAGTCTCTACACCTTTTCTGGGCAACCTGTGCCAGTGCTCATTCATACTCATAGAAAAGAAAAATTAAAAAGAGTGCTTCCTGATGTTCAGAAGCAACCTATTCTATTTCACTTCATGCCCATTGCCTTGTCTTGTCAATGGGAACAACCAAAGGTGTCTGACTGTCTCCTTGGCACACTGCCTTCAGATATCTGTACACATTGATGAGATCCCTCCCTATATAATCCTTGTTTCATGTATTTGTCTTGTCTGACTGTGAAGGGAAGATTGTTCATGAGGATATCCACTCCTATCCTTGTTTCCTTTTCTTTTTTGTGAACTGGACTAAATGTGCAGAGAAGATTTAGTGATTGGATTAGTGTACTAATTCTGTTTCCTCTTTCAGAGGGTCTAAAACATGAAAATTTTGGCGTTTTTAATTAATTGATAAATATGCAGAAAGTATTTTGGGAGGAAAGACCCACACCTTTGACTCTCCCAAATCACAAGGAAGTTTTTCTGCTCACAGGACCAATTCATAAGAGCCTGTTTCCATGTTTTCTGCATTCATGGCTGATCTGTAAGTACTAAAAACTCCAAGAGGATAAAATGTGAAAATGTGTGCCTCAGACATGAAAAAAATTTGCATGAACCATGAAACCATCTTTTATGTGAGGTGAGTTCTCCATAGTAGTTTACAGCATCTGAAATCTCTTACTGTATAAAAAAACCTTCAGGTTTATCTCTGAAAAATATGTGTACACAGAGGAAGAGAGAAGGAAATAAACTGTGTGCTGTATGTATCTATCTGTCTGGATATATCTAAAATCTATATTGACTGAGTTAGAATTTCCCCTATCTTGCTAATGTGTATTGTAATTCAGTCACCTCTGCTGTGCTGACAGAATGGAAACTAGTAATTCTCATTGCTTCTTGCAGTTCACTGCTTTTCCCATTCATTCTCTGCAGTTGAATCAATTTTTTTTTAAGGCATTATTAAGTTTTCCCTTGGAAATGCTAATTTTCTGAAATCAGAAGATTTCTTCATTATGGCTTCACGAGAAATTTTTGATTGACTGCTGAATGCAGTGCACTGTGTGTCCATTCAGCCTTGCAGAGCACTGACAGATTTGCCTGAGGGAGGGTGACAATCCCATGCCATAATTCCTAAGGGGGTTTGCTCAAGCCATGAGTGAGGGAGCTGGCATCTTTTCACCTTGGTTTGATCACACAGACTGTGTTCTGGATTGACTAAACTTTAATTTCACTGCCTCTTTTACAGTGTCCAGTCCCTCTGGTGTTCTGACCTTTACTTGCAACACTTCCTGTAGTGGGGATACAGTACAACAACTTGCCAGATGTTACAGACAGGTAGATGAGCCCTGATAATTCCATGTTTCACAGCTCAGAAGTGTTCACACACCCTTATACTCATGAAAGAGCTCTGTGCATTCCTTAGGTTAATGCTGCTGAGTGCTTTTAGTGCTCCTGTGATTTCTGTCAAGATTAGCTGGAGAAAATGGTTTCTTTGGAGTAAAGAGCAGCAGATTTTCTGAGAGCAGAAGGATTCTGAGTCCGAGGCTTGAGCTCACAGCCAAGTGGCAGTGCCAGAGCCAGAGCTAGTGCCAGTCTTTACACAAATTTCAGACTTGTTTAAGTGAGAACTTTTTATAAGAAAGTGCAAAGGAAAGTTTTTGCTGTTGATGCAAAGGCATGCTGTCTACAGGGAGGCAGAATGGAAAAAATCAGGTGGGGAAATAAACTTATACAGAGTATATAAAATTTTTACCTGATCTCCACTGCAACTTAGTTAAAAATCAGGTACTTTTACAATGCAGCTGTTAGAAGTGTGAATTAAATGTAAACATGCAGGAAATTTTTTGTTGTAAATTCATATTTCTCTAATATTTTTTTAACAGCTTAATAAAACTTTTTAAGGTTATCAAGGGCATGATAAGGAGGATAAATCAGATGTCTGAACTGATGTAGTGTCACTGTGATATGCCAATAGCAATAATGTATAGTGTGGCTATGACTGCCTATCATCATTTCTTGTGAGTGGTGATAAGTGCCTGTCATGGTTTTAAACCCAGCTGGAGATGAAACACCACACAGATGCTCACTCAACTCCTCCTTTCTTCCCCCCCACCCCAGTGGAAGTGGGAGGAGAAGTGAAGTAAAACTTACATGTTGAGACAAGACCAGTTTTATAATTGAAAATGAAGTAAAATATTATAATAATGGTAATAATAATAATAATAATAATAATAATAATAATAATAATAATAATAATAATGGAAAAAAACCCCAAACAAATCAGTCACAATGCAGTCCCTCACTGCCTGTTAATTGGTGCCAAACCTCACTTCCCCAGCCCAGACTGGCCTGTCTTCCAGGTAACAAGCCCCAGTTTGTATAAATGCCATGGTGCTTTATGGTGTGGAATACCCTGTTGGCCAGCTCAGGTCACCTGTCCCAGCCGTGCTCCCTCACACTTTTTTGGTTTTGTTCTTGGTTTTCTTTTTGCACACCTCCTCAGTAGCAGAGCATGGCACAAGGAAAGAAAAATTCCTTGGCTTAGGATAAACACAACTTAGCATAGACCCCAAAACGTTGGTGTGATACGAACACATTCTCATTCTGAATCCAAAACACAACACTGTCACAGCTACCAAGAAGAAATTTGCCCCAGCTGAAGGCAGGATAGGATCAAATGAGTTCAGAAATGAAGTGGCACTCTTTCCATTCTGATTTTACAGACAAACTCCTGTCATGTTGTTTTAAACCTTCTGTTTTGTTTCATTTCTCTCATGACTCCTATGCAAATATATTTAATATTTAGGATTTGTGTATGTGTCTTTCCCCCTTCCTCCTCCCCACTTCTGGAAAAAATGCATTTTGAAGGTAGTTTCCTAGGCTATAAGTATTTACCATTCAGCCACTTGACTGCTGTTAGCTTGCTTGCCCTTTGGATCAGCATCTGTCTAGCACACATCTTTCAGTGTAGTTGCTTGCCATGTGGTGGAGAATGAGCTCTCATTCCAAAAATCCCTCTTGAGTTTGGGTTTCTTGGTGTCACTGGAGGAGATCCCAGGGAGAAACAGCAGGAGTGTGAGTCATGCTACTCGAGGCGTTTTTGAAATGGGAGCTTGGTGAAGGCTGTGCTGAGCTGCCTGCTTTCCCAGCAGGGTGAAGCAGAAGCTGTTGAGTGTAGGGAGAAACAAGGAACTTGTCACAGCTAACATAAAGGTTTTTGAATGAAGTTTGTAAGGAGTAATTGATTCCACGGTGGTTTACCCAAACAACAGAGAGGGTAAGACCACGGGGCTCAGCCACCTCAGCTGAAATTGTGAAATGTTTTTCAACATTAAAAGGTATCATGAGTTTATTTTTCTTGAAAGGTACTGTTCTATAAGGATCTCAGGTGTTTTATATAAACATATTAGCTCCTGAAAATAAATCTACTAGACTCTTCCTTCTCATCTATTGTATTTGCAAGGCACACCCCTGATGAAGGAGGGGATGATGCATCTGACTCTATGTTCTCAGAAGGGTAATTTATTACTTTATTATACAATATTATATTAAAGAATACTATACTATACTAAAGAATACAGAGAAGATGCTTACTGAATGCTAAAAGATAATAATGAAAACTCGTGACTCTTTCCAGAGTCCTGACACAGCTTGGCCCTGATTGGCCAATGAGTGAAAATAACTCCCAGCAGAGTCCAATGAAACAATCTCCAAACACATTCCACATGAGCAAAACACAGGAGAAGCAAATGAGATAATTATTGTTTTCCTTTTCTCTGAGGCCTCTCAGCTTTCCAGGAGAAAAATCCTGGGTGAAGGGATTTTTCCAGAGAATGTGAATGCCACACTCATCACCCTGGCCTCTCCCTATAAGCCATTCTTCGCTGTGTTGCTTTTCTGTTTACCTTTCATTTATGAATGCATTAATGCAAAGAGCCTGAATAAAAACTAATGCAACATAAAGTATTGTTATTTTATCAAGTTAGTCCCACAGAAAAAAAGGTATGTTTCTTCTGCTTAATCCTATAGCAGTTACAAAGCAAGGTGGAACTTTAAAAATTAAAATGAAGGAGTTTTACTCATCTAAATTAATTCCCATTCAATTATACTTTTAGTTGTCATAGATTGAAGTTTTAGATTTTATTCAATATCATTACTGCAAAATAAAAATAAACAAATATAAATAGTGAAATGTTTACAGTTTAAACTTGCAGGGTTCTTGGAACACTCATGGCTTTTATTATTAATTTATTTCCTTGGAATAACTGAGATGCTGATAGTAATAAATTAGTAGTACTTTAGATCATTTAAGACATGTTTTTCTTTGTTCTAATTAAAGTAATTTTATTAGTGTCAGTTTTATTAGTTAAAGAATTCTTTAGTAATTTAGTTTTAGCCATTCAAAGTCATCACTAGCTTAGGTTGTGCAGCTGGAAATTACAGCCACAATGTGAGACAACATGGACTAATGACTACAATAGAACTTGCAGATCTGGAAAAATGCATTAATAAAACTTCAGCTTATTCCTACTGGCAATGACATATTTCTTTAATCCTTTATTGATTCAGTTAAATATGGTTAAATTTCCATACAGTAGAATTTTTTTATCTTGGGAAATAAAGGTAATTAAATTGGAAAATTAACGTAGGAAACTGAGATTCACATAAATGGGTTGTTCTGAGGTGAGTTTTCTGCATTTCAAAAGGTTTCAAGTGAGGTGGCAAACCAAGCAGGAGCTCTCCCTGACTTTTACTCCTGGATCTTGTGTGGGATACTGTATAGCTGTTTATTGTGTTGGTGCCCTGGTGTTGGCCTTTGGCTTATTCTTGTCTGCTGCTATTGATACTGTCAGTATTCTATAAAGATTTTGATGATATGTAAGTTTAGAGACTGAATCAGGTTCTGTGCATGGATGCATTCCAGAGTTAGTGGAACCTACAGAAGAGATACTTGTACCATGTTTGCTATTTCTTCTGCAAGGGCCCTATAGAGAAATAGTAGACATAGAAAAGAAAAAAGGGGAATTTTAGGTACACAGTTTGTGGTAATTGGGAGTGGGACTGAGCCTCATCCCCAATGGGCTGCAGCTGTGAGCAGCAGGTGAGCAGCATTGAAGGTCAGGAGTGCCCAGGGGCACTGAGCAAGCACCAGAGGGAGCAGAGGGCACACAGGTGCAGGGCATCAACAGGAGGGGATCAAAGGCTGGGCTGAAGGACAAGAAGGGCAGATCCTTGCAGCCTTCTGAAGTGCTGTGGTGTTACTCTGTGTGGGCAGGCACCAGAAGCCTTCTGATGAGGAAAGGTGTTCCTGTGGATTGGAAAATGCTTCAAACCTTCTGCAATTGTGTGGTGGAACTCTGTTGTGGCTGTCTCAGCTGTGCCATGTGCTGTGACAAGCAGCCATGTCCAGGTTCTGAGGCAGTGGAACATTCTAGGATTGGAGTGGGTGACCATGGCAGGATTTGAGAACGTTGGTGCCCTTTGGGCACTGAGAGGGGCTATGATGTCTCCCTGGAGCCTTCTCTTCTCCAGGCTGAACAAGCCCAGGTCTCTCAGCCCATCTCCATAGCAGAAGATGCAGCCCTTGGATCATTGCTGTGACCCTTCTCTGGAGTCACTCCAGTGGCTCCATGTTCTTATGCTGGGGACCCCAGATAGGAGTGCAGAATTCCCTTTGGGTTCAAGTGGGTGTTTATTCATCACAGTTCCACCCCCAGGCCAGCTCAGGTGGGAGCAGAGGTGCCTCCATCCTGTTCCCATCCCACCTTCAGCCCATTCCATGGTGCTTTTTTCTGCTGCTTCCCATGAGCTGTTGGCCCTTGCCTTGCCCTGACTGCCCTGGCCTGTGGACACCACACAGAGATCTGTTGCCAGCTCTCTGGAATTTGAAGGAAAACCCAAACTAATCTCTGAATCAAAGTAAAGGTGTCTTGCAAACAACCTAATCCTTTGTAAAGCTGTATTAATGCCCAATAAAATTCAAATCTATCTGTTCATTTACCTCTTAGGCTTTATTCCTTGTTTGAGAGAGCTCTAGTGATGGGTCATTTAGGACTTGTGGTACCTTGGTTCCCTTTTTAGAATGGTGCAAATATTGGAGTTTTGCAGCCAATTTTCTTTAAATACTGTGAGTTTTCATTCCCTTTTCATTTCAAATACTTCCACAATTTAATATGAAATGCTGGGTAACAAAACCCAGTAGCACTTCCAGTTGGAAAAAATATGTTGTGCGTAACTCAGAGGAGGAATTCTGCTTGCAAAGTGATGTCTTTCCACTGAGGTGCATCAAGCAGGTGCTCAGTTGGATGCTGGTGCTGAAGCACTTTTCTTGTGGCTTGAGTGTCTGATGGCAACAGCCTGAGATTTTAATAGCAGAAAGAAGGGATTTCCTACTAATTTTCCTCTGAGAACTTGTCCAGTCTTTTCCAGCCTCACGCAGTCTGACCTGTATCTTCTCCAAAACCTGTTTAATGTTTTTATACTTTTTAAACTTTTTGTCCCATTTGCAGAGGACAGGAGGGTGCTGCCTAGTTTTTTTCAGATGCTGTGTATTTTTACTGAGGAGGGGCTGGGCTTAGTTTTGCCTTCTCAGCATGAGCTGTACTAGCCCAGTTACTCTCCAGGCTGGTACGTGCAACCTCAGTGGCAGCAATGGTAGATTGAAATGTGCCTGGGCTGTGTTGGGAGAAGAATAATCCTGATGCATCCATGATTTTCCCTCCTGGGCACCTGCAGCAGGTAGAGCTGTGCCCTCCCGCTTGAGGCCGCCTGAGCCAGGAATGCTTGCAGAATCTCCTTGGCCCTTTTGCAGCGTTCTGTTTTTCCCCTGGCAGCAGCAGGGCCGGTATCTCCAGGCCATGGGACATGGTGACACTGGGTGTTGCCGTGGGACGGGTTGGGTGTTTGAGGGCACACACGTGCTGCAGTGTCTCGCTGAGCTGAGGCCCCTGTGTGGACATCAGCTGCAGATGACTGGAAAAAGGAATGTGGAATCTCCCGGTTGAAACAAAGAGAAAACTTTATTTGTAGGGGTGACGGGGGTGAGCACCAGGGGTTGGTGCTTGTCTGGTCCTGTTCTGGTTTTCGGGCCGACTGTAGGGCTTCTTGTCTCGCCGCTGCTGCTGCCAGATCTGCCTGGTACGAATCGGCCCCGCCTGGGAGCGGGGCAAGATCCAGGGTGGGATGTAGAGAAGTGCTTGGCTCCTGGGTGGCGGAGTGTCCTGGAGCAGCTGCACTGCCACCTGGCTGCTGGTGCCAGCGCCCTGGGCTGCCACATGGTCCATCCTGCGGCGCTTTGCCAGCGGGCTCTCGGGTGCCTGCGGCTCTCTGGCTCCCTGTGGGCGGCCGCGCTTCAGGGCCCGCTTTTGGCAGGGGAAGCTGCGGCCGCGGCTGCTGCTGCTGACCAGCGCCATGGCCCGGGACAGCCCCATGGCCCGGGACAGCCTTGGCACCTCCTTAGTGGTGGTGCTGGGGCTGGGGCGGCTGATCGCAGCACGCAGCAGGGGCACACGGTTGAGCCGGATGGGTTTTCCCATCTGGCTGCCCGAGTCTTGGGCCCGCTGTGTCCATGAGCGGCGGCGGGTCTGCTCCGGCCTGGGCTGTACGGAGAGGCGGCCGCTTCTCTTTGCGTCTGCCTCTGCCCGGTGACACAGAGTGCATTGGGGAAAGAGAGAGAGAGAGAGAGAGGGGAGGTGGTGTGAGCACCTCACAGGACTCGGGAAATGTCCCTGCAGCATTGTCCCCAAGGCCCTGCTGGGTTGCCTTAAGGGCCTGGAAGTGCCAGAGGCCACAGCCCAGCCTGGCCCGTCAGAGGAGGGCCTCCAGTCTGGGGTGATTCTGCAGAGCTCCTGCTTCCCCTGTCTGCTGCTCTTGGCTGCTGCCCCTCTGCCAGCCATGGGGAGCTGTGGGGAGGGAGACTTGGCTCTCACCTCGCTCCTTGCCAGGAGGACGCTTCTCAGCAGCTCTCTGCTGCACCATGGTGGCTACGGAGGAATGCCTGGTGGATGTGTGCCGCAGCACTGCAGGCCTTTATCCTCCTGACAAAATGTACCGATGCTGCCTTGAGTGAAGAGAGACGCCTGTGAACTGCCTCAGAGGCACCAAAACTGGCTCAGTAGCCTTGGGCAAGCTCCTTCTCAGCGATCCACTCCTCAACTGCAAGGTGTGTTGATGCACAACACCCTATGTACCTCAGGCCTGGGTGGTGGTGTCACTCCAGTCCCTCTGGTGTCACAATCAGGAATCTCTGCGGGCTCCATTCCCCTCACTTAGGGAAGGTGTCCTTGTGGGCACTGGCAGGGACTCTGTCCATGTCAGGCAGGGCTGTAGTGGGAAGAGCAGAACTGGGAACAGGTCCATCAGCAGATGGATGGGTTGAGTAGGCCTAGGTCTTAGTACAGGTCATCAGTGATGATTGGTCCCCCCATAAAACCCAGTGGAACTTGTCAAGTCTGAGGCCTTTGCTTATTTGTAGGCCTCTCATGTGAAGGGAATTGGATGTTGGGCCTGTATGGCTGAATTTTCTCAAAAAATTGTCCAGTTAGACCAAGTTGAAAAGTAGCTCTTTTCCTGTGGTATGTTTAGGAAGGGACACAGATGTTTCCTAAAAATCAGTCATTCCTAACTGTCATTATCAAAGACTTGTGGTTGTTGATTAGCTGAAATGTACAAAAGAACATGAAACTGAAGTCAAAGCAGGTTTTTACTTCTACTCTAATTCAGAGCCCTTTGGTTAAAAAGAAGCTTTGAGTTCAGTGCTCTTTGCATCTGACATAATTCCAAAAATTGGAAACAATGTTTTGGTCAATCTTTTGTTATTTTTTTAACAATTTAATATGTGTCAAAAACTCCCGAGGATCACTGCATTTGCCTATGGGGTATTTTTAGTTTTCAATGTTTTCTTATTCCCAGGTCAGTTTGTTGCTGTTGCTGGGTTTTTTTTGGTGGGTTTTTTGGTTGTTTGTTTTTTTTGTTTGTTTGTTTTTGGTTTTGGGGTTTTTTTTTCAATGATATCTTATTGCATCTATCTATTCACTTGTTCCTTATTGGTAGAAAGGGATTGGTTGGAATCAAGGGGAGGTTACCCATTTCAGAGTTGCCACCTCTTTAAAGTCTTTCAAACCAGGACAACTTGTTTGTAGCTCTGGGCAATGCTGAAGCTCAAAAGCTAATCTATGATTAATAACCAGAAGTAATTGGGGTAACACTGGAGTTTAGGCCTTTCCCCATGTGTGTTCATGGTTACAAGACTGGATTCCAGAAAGATAGTAGGTGGCAAATAAGATGATGCATCTTGGTTTGGACAGTAGATGGGAGTTAGAAGAAAACTTTGAATCCATAATGCTGTAGAACAGATTCTTTTGTGTGCAAATGTTCCAGGGCTGAATTTTTGCTTTGTTAAAAGTCACAAAACTTTGGAATTCTTTATGACTGAAGGGCTTCCTAAAGGCCAAAAGAAGTGTGGTAAAAGGGTATTGAAAAGAAAAATCCTGAGAGCACAAGGAGCAAAGTGCTATGGGAAGATGGCAGGATTTTGGCAGAGCAGTGGTAGGCACAGAGTTTGTGGTGATTGGGGTGGGGCTGTGGCCAAGCCTCACCCCTAATTGGCACCAGCTGTGCAGAACAGGTGAGCAGCATTGAAGGTAAGGAGTGCCCAGGGGCACTGAGCAAGCACCAAAGGGAGCAGAGGGCACACAGGTGCAGGGCATCAACAGGAGGGGATCAAAGGCTGGCCTGAAGGGCAAGAAGGGCAGATCCTTGCAGCCTTCTGAAGTGCTGTGGTGTTACTCTGTGTGGGCAGATGTCTGAAGTCTTCTGATGAGGAAAGGTGTTACTGTGGATGGGAGAATGCTTGAAGCCTTCTGAAATTGTGTGGTGATACTCTGTGTATTGTGGCTGTCTCAACTGTGACATGTGCTGTGACAATTAGGTTAACTTTGTTTTGAAGCTATGTAGACAGATATAAGGCTAAGTTAAATGCTCATGTGGGGAATGGCACTGATGAATGCCTGAAGCTGTGTTGTTGAAAAATGTGCTTTTACAGCCAGAACATATCTAAGTATTTCTGCTGAGCATATATTTCTTTGTATACTATACCTAGAGCTGTGGATACAGCTCATCTGTTGTAACATAAGGGTAAAAACTGAAGAAGTCATATATGTTATATTTGTTTTCTGCAGTTTTAGTTGCAGTTTCTGCATGATGTGCACAGTTTCTGTGCACACCATGCAGATAACAACATCATACATCTCTAGATAGGGACAAGCCCATTTACACTCCTACTTCTACAGATGTTTGGTTGTCTATTAAGTTCTGAAAATTACTTATAAAACCATAAGATAGACAAATGGAATAAGTTCATAATTTTGGTCAGAAACTTCTTTGCCAGTTTGGTAAGGCAGGATCACAACTCTGTCTCACCGTGCAGACTTAAGAGGAGAAGAAAGCCAACAATCTGCTCCAGATCCCATAGCTGGTCGTGTAAAGCTGTGTTATGGCCCCTTTAATCAAAGCAGAAAATAAAGCTGTAAAAGATTACTGAAATATGTCTGGAGAATAGGATCAGGTCCAGAAAATGGAGTTTGTAAACCCTGTGTAGGCTGTGCCTAGGATTCTAATAACACCAATGCTCTCTTATTCTAGCACATGTCAAGAAATGAATTGATGTGCTTCTGTAAACCTCTCTGCTTTCAGTTTTGCTAAGTGATTTCTTGTTCATTTTCCTTAGAATTTTGAATTAATTTTAGTTTGGTTTCAGAGAAAAGGTTATGAAAAGATTAGTTCATCTGGAAAATTAGTGTTGTGGAAGGTTTTCCTGATTTTGCTATACGTTTTATTTTCAGAAATATTTGAAATATTTCTTTGAGAAAATAGACTTGTAGTTTAAAATGCTTTTGGTGGTGGATAGTGCCTAAAAGAGTACAGCATTTCCATGATAGATAATCATACAATTTTATCTTTTAAATATTCTGGGTTAGAGTGAGCAACAAAAAAAAAAGTTTTAATAGTTAACAGAAGGTAACAGACATCATTAGAGGTAAGTGAAACTGTTAATATCAGGCTTTGAGATTTCCTTTTAAATGTGCTATTTCAGTATTTATAGAATGTTTTCTATTAGATGCAGATATTTTTCCTTTTGAGTTGTATATGAATGCTGTTTGTTAAACAACAAAACATCATTTGGATAAAAACTAGAAAAAATATCTAAATCTGATGCCTATGAGCTGGGAAGCTGATGCTGGGAATTTAGGCTTTTTACCTGTGTTTGAGAGATTCAATATTGTCTGTCTCACAGAGGAAGACAAGGACAACATCTTCAGGGTCACTGATGCATATTTAGTACACTCTGCTGGATTATTGGCTGATGTAGGAGGAAATGCTTTTATCAATAAAAATTGAGTAGCAAGAAGTTCAAATATATAAAGAGAGAAAAAAAAAGATTGTTCTATGTCATTTAGAGTGAAGTCCTGAGATGTTCCAGGTTTCACCGGGAAATCTTGCCATGCATGTCTTTAGGACGTTCAGTTCTAATTCAAAAACAGCCTTGAGGAATGTGCCATTGCAATTAAAAGCAGAAATTATTAAATATAGTATATGTAGCCCATTAGTGTACTATATACAAAATTGAAAGTGTTTTGGTATGGCACCTGCTCTTTTTGTACCTTATTGTTTATTTAATTTATCTGTGATTTTAATATACGTTTTTAAATCTGTGATAAATATTTTTCATCTTTTCTCATTTATCATTAGTCAACGTACTTATAACAACCTTGGATGTCTCTCATTTTTTCTTTGCCCTCTGCAGGTGAAGAGGGGGAAAAAAAGGGTTTTTGGTTGTCTTAAACACCTTAGAGCAAAAAGTGCAAAATCTAAATGCTTTTTAACTGAAAGTTTTGGAAATAGACTGTGAAACTTGTTTAGAAGCAAAACTTGTTTAAAAAGTACAAAGCAAGAAGCCCCTGGTTTCCTGGTATACGTAAAAGTCCAGACTATGAAAGTTGTTTATATGTTTTCCTCACTTTGAAAGTAATGGGAATTAGATAGCTAAGTGCCTTTTGAAGCCTGACCCAAACATCCAGGTGAAAATTTGTCAGAATCTCAAGAAATGCTGCTTATTTTCTCCCTTTCAGCTCTGTGACTTTAGAGTAGCTGAACTGAGGTCGACAATTAAAGTGCTTCAAGTTGCCTGTGGAGGAGTGTGTTTGTCTTGAGGAAACAACACTGTAAATGTAAATTTTGTTCTCTTTATTTTCAAAGTACTCATCATCAAAGAGTCTCTCAATGACTCCAAAACTCTAAGGAGCTCATTGTCTCCCTGTAGACAAGTAGACAGAAATATTTGGATTTAAAACTCTTAGACAAGGGGGTATGTTTGTTTAAATGTAAGCACCTGGTCAGTCCTTAAATTGCAGCGAAGTTCATGATATGGACTTCTGTGTGAAAAGTTATTCCTTCTTCTGTGGAACAAAATAACTAAATAAGGACAAAACTTCTGCAAAATGTATTCCACAGTTCCTTATGGGAAAATATTCCAAAGTAATACATTATAATTTAAAGATTTTTTTCTTCTCTGATTTTATGGGCTGAGACTTACTTGAAGTTGGTGTTTTTCTTCAAGCGTATCGTGTCTTTGGCATATTTTTAATGATTTATGTCCATATGTTTATGTGTTAATCAGGCTCTTCTTAGAAGCGACTTCTTCAGTATTTCGATATATTTCTCACCCAATAAAAACCAATGCCCTAACAATTTTTTTTTTATTAATATATATCCTTTATTATTTGTTCCTTGCTATATATATATATAATATGCGTTCTTTGGACCTCAGAGAGAAATAGATTTTTGGTACTGAATAAAGAAGTAATTCCATAAAGAACTGAGCAAGTAATTCAGTTGAATACTATGTCTAAAAATCCTTTATATATTTTCTTGTCTTGACTGTATGAAGCATTATTATTTTTTGTTGTTATCGTGGCTATTGCAATGTTTTCATCTCTTTGTTACACTTTTCATCAGCTTCAGCAGCAATTATGTATGCCCAAAGAACACAGGTTATCTGAGCTATATGTCAGCACAATCTCCATTATTTTGTTTTTCCTTGTGCTATACAGGGTTTAAAACACACTAGACTGTTATAGAGGAAGGTTGAGTGGGCTGTTGTCTCATTTGGATAGCAACTTGATTTTATAAAATCTTTACTCCTCTTTCTTTCACGTTCCGAGTTGTTTTGTCCAGGTGACCACTTATTGCTGTTGTTTCTGGTTATATACCATCTAAATTGAATGGAAGTTTTGTATAATTTTCTTTCTTCTAGATGCAAATTTCTGAGGCTCTTGGCTCATCCCTTGTTTCACAGACCATAATCACCTAATCTATTTAATTGAAATTTCCTCTGAAACTACTTCTCCATATCTGACACAATGTCAAGTGACTCTTGTTGCAGAAGTAGAGCATGTCCATTTTGTATTTTCTTGCATGCAATGGCAGTGGTTCAAAACCACTTCTCAAATGGCCCTCGTCCATGTGGACAGCTAATTGTTTGTATTCCATTCCCACTGAGTCAGGAGAATACTTGGCTTAGCTCATGAGAAAATAAGGACCACGAGAAATCAAACCAAACTGATGAAATAAGATGGTTCAGAAAATTGCAATATCCAAAAAAGAATTCCCTGGCCCACCCTCAGCTCTAGTGTCACGTTTGTTGCTTAGCAAAACCATAGACTGCAATCTTTAGTTGTTCATTAAACTAATGCATCGATAGAACAGAACAGAATATTTATGGTGGAAAGGACAAAAATGATCATCCAGTTCAACTGACTGTCCATTTCAGGGCTGCATAGAAGTTGAAACATTGTTAAGGACATGTTGTCCAAATGCTTCTTGAGCATTGGTAGGCTTGAGGATCGATCACTTCTCTAGGGATCCTCTTCCAGTGTCTGATCACCCTCACTAAAGGTGATGCCTCAGGTTTTAGCTTTTCTGTTTTTCAGATTCTGTACTGCTTTAGTGTGTGGGTCTGAGCTCCATATAGGGGATGGTGAGCTCTCTTCACAGAGCAGGTGGACAAAACAATTCCTTCTCTAGCTGGGGACCAAGGACAAATGATCCAAATCTCAGGTCCAAGACCATAAACAACATGGACTGAAGAGAAAACAAGAAGGATGGGACTTCATGATCTAAAGCTATAATTGGACAATTAACTCCAATATGCGAAAGGACCAGAACTTATAAAAGTGTGAGACTCTGTGACCTGTCCATTTTGGGTTCATCTTGGGTGCAGCCCTGGCTGGGCTCTTGTGCTGCCCAAGGTGGATCCACTGAGGCCTTTTAATAAATCCCTACTTTATTATTTAACTCTCTCTAGCCTCTGTTCTAGGTCAGCCTTCACAAGGCACCAAAGGAATGCTTCCTAATGTCCAGTCTAACCTTCCCCTGGTACAGCTTAGAACTCTTGTTTCCTTTCAGTGGGTACCAGAGAGAAGAACTCAGTGTGGAGACCCTGGGGGACATCCCCTAGGTGGGTGGGAAACAAGAATCTTCCCTCACAAAGCTGTTAAGACCCCATTGGCTCCTTCCCCTGCTCCTATGTCCCTCAGCCACTTCCTCCCTATTCCTTGAATGGCCCTCATCTTTGTACTGCCCTAAGACCCGGTTGACCCCTGGCCCCTCAGGAGGGAGAAACCTGGAGACTCCCCATGAAGGTGTCTGGCACCCTGAACATCTCACCTCATGGCTGAATTAAACATCTGTGGATATTATGCAAAGATCCTCTTTGCTTCCTTAGCTGGGCTTTATTAGCAGCAATTCAGCCTGCAACAACTCAGTATTTCCCTCTCTGTGTTCTCTTCTCAGGAAGCAGCAGGAAGGAATGAGGTCTCCTGTTGGACTTTTTTTTCTCCAGCCTAGAGAAACCTACTCAGTTGCTCTTCACAGGGCATTCCTTCTAGCCCTTTCACCTGCTTTGTTGTCCTCTTCTGGACTGCAAGCTTGTTTGTTTGGGGTTTTTGGAGAGTACAGTGTAGTTTCCTTTTGGACATGACAAAACTAAGAAGCTTTAGAATTACTGCAAGTTTGGTTTGGTTTTGTTTTAAGCAGTAAATCTTCTGTCAAGTCCTTTGTAATACCTGTTATTTACTGCTGAGATCACACTTGCTTGTTCTTGATGCTATTGAGGGGTTTGCCTGAGTTTTGATTGAGTTTAGCTGCTTCAGATTTTTTTATTGCATATATATTTATGAGCATATAGGGTTTTCAACATCCCTAAGTCTCTTAATTCTTTTCTCTCTGGAAGCCCAACATGAACAATTTGTGTCAAAATGTTACATGCATTACACCATTGTTTATCTGAAATAATCTAGTTAAATTAAATCAACTGGAAGCTAAAGAATAGATACTTCATATATAACAGTGGCTTTAGAGGGTGGGAAAAACTTGTAGCCCACAGCACAAGCAGTTCTCAAAAATATAGGTTTTCAAAATGTACTGTAACTGTTAGGAACTAAAGTAAGAAATTTATCATAACATGACAATGTATTGAAATCCACATCAAAGAAAAAACAACGCCAAAAAACCCACAAACCTCACCTCCAACCCTAAGAGTTGATCCAACCCTATATAATTTGTTCAGAGTTAAATTCATTGAATTTCTCTAGTAGGCTTCTCTTGAGTTTTTTTTTTCACAGAAGTGAGAGAGCTGAGTACTTAAGCCTGTTAAAATATGGATGGGAGCAATTTCATTCCATTAACATTTAAGCAGTGCATTGGAAGTACAGCTGTACCTTACAGGATGGTGTAAGTCCTGGTATAAGAGAGTGGATGAATTATAAAATAAATTTGGTGGCAAATGGTCCCTGAAAGGTATTCATTTGCTCACATCCTTTTTTACAGGATTCCTACACCACTTAGCAAAGCTGGTGAAGTTATTTTTTAGCCATCAGAGAACAGGAAGGACAGAAATCTGCTAAGCAATCTCTGCTATGCTGCATGCCAGGCTACAAAATAGCTGTTTAATAGGTAAGCAGATCTTTCCCATTTAATTATAAAAGAAACAGGGGCGTGGAGGTGGAAAAAGCTGATGAAATTCTTTAGGAAGGGAGGAAAGAAGGAATTCTGCTGTATTTGAGTTCTAACACAGCATCTATTAGAAAACCATTTGTTTCAAGTAAGCTGTGAGATTTTTGGTTAGGAACTGTGTTGTAAATGCTTAAGAAAAAAAAACCCCAACATTTTCTGTAGAAAGAGATTTGTCTTTGAACAGGCTGTCCAGAGCTATAAGTCATTAAGTTTAGCTGTTTATAATCAAGGAAATGCAAGGAGAACCAGAGACTACATAAATTCCCTGAAAGTCTTATCTGAGAGGGACTTAAGGCAATATACTGATGAATACTGTGGAAAATTCCTGAGTTTAAATTTGCATATTTTTTTCTTGGGCACTGCACTTCTGTGTTCATAAAGCAGAATGAAGTAAGAACTGCATTCCATGCATAAGGAATTCTTTTCTCTTTAGTGTAAGTCAGCATTGACAGAGACACAACATCCAGCCACCAATGTTATTTTCCTTTCTCTCTGTAGGTCAACTTATTCATTATTTGTGGAAATTGTGATCAGTATGTGTTCTTGAAAAATGCTGTTTCTCTCTGAACATTAGTAAGAAAATAGGAAAGCAGCTCTCAAGAGTTGGCAGGAACCAGGAATGCATGAAATAAAGCATAACTTCATGTTTATTTTTCTCTAGTAACAAACTGATGTTGCTTTCTTTATCAGGAGCAGAGAACGTGCAGGATCTGGCCCTTGTTCAGGAAAGCCACTTATTAAAACTTGATGTACTGAATTATTTCCCTGCTCCTCTCCTTCATGTAATGCTTCTAAAATATTTGAATGTTGTATTTTTGTATCATCGAAGTTACAAACTAGATGCTGAAGCAATCAAAGGTTGAAGTGTGCTGTTGAACATGCATGTATTAGACCTGCAGGGGTAGGTAGAACCTTCATATACAAATACAGTGACTGAATTTAGTTCACAGTGTGTAAATGGACTGTTGAGAAGATTTTTATGTTGCACCCTGATGTCCTGTAATGCATTCATACTGTGATGCTCATTTGTTGTGCCATAGTCCTGTGGTATCCCTGAGAATTTTTTCAGTGGCCTTCATCTACAGATGAAGAAAAGCAGGGTATGTTAAATAAATACAGTGGGAGTTTTTCAAATGACTAAGAAATAAATTAAGTAATCAGCATTTCACCTGCTGTACAAAAATGGATGTCATTAGAAACACTACAGGGTAGGTTTGCAGCATATAAGGACTCTGAGTAGCTGCAATCTTTGATAATGATGAGAGTTGCATGTTTAATTCCCTGTGTGCCTCGCTGAGAATTAGTTAGTAGCTGTATGGGACTTAAGATCAGCTGAAGCTGTCTGTAACTCCAAGTTTTAATTTTCTAAAGTTGTGCATACTTTTTTCTTTTGGCTTACAGATCTGTAGACGCTCTGCTCTGATATTATACATGCAAATTTGTGTCTAACTGTAACTTTCTGTCTCAGTCTGAGCTGATGAGAAAAGCCCCATGATAACCATATGTTACACTAACTCTGTAGAGGGAGCAATGGGATATTCTGTACTTTCTGTAGCTGTCACTGGATATGCAACTTTTCCCTGAACTGTGTATTTAGGCCCCCATGGAGAACTGGATTTAGAGTCCTGTGCTTCCTGAGATACAGTGATTTTGATATGAAAACAAAAGAAAAAAGTTTAAGACAGAAAATAATTTTCTGTACATCTGTGAGGAGACAAACAAGCCTCAATACCTGGAAATGCATTGTGAGGAAAGTTTTTCCAGCTTTCATGAAAAATCAACATGTGTATTTGTCTTCTCTATCATTTTCCTTTTTCTTCTTGAATGAAGAATAATAGATTCTCTGGGATTTTTTTTTAATTTTATTTTTCAGCATTTATGTTAAAGACTAGGGTAGGTATCTTCAAATAGCTTCAATAGTGTTTACTTGCTACTCCTGTTACTGAGAAAGCATTCCCTATGGTTCTCTATTGGAACCTGTGACAAGTTTTCCCCATTCATTGAAAATTCTGGATGTTTTCCTACTGCACTTTGTTCTCCTGTTCCAGTAGTTAGTTTGAAATGTGCTATGACTATTTTCAGACAAACAGAGACTTTCTGTTTCAAAATCTTGCTATGTGGTTAGCATTTTTATCTCATTTTTCTAAGCAACAGTTGGTGCTTTGTGAAAATGAGCAAAAAGTTGCCAATCAGGCTTTATCAAGCTGGGATTAAAATTACACAGATTGTACACAAGGGTAGTAGCTATTTGCCTTTTCTTGTAGATCCTACTCAACATTGTAGCTGATCTAAGACTTCTCAAAGGTTTTAAATACCTACTTGAATATACTGCCTAAGGTTTTCTTAGATATTAAAAAAAATTGTAAGAGCAAAATTGTTTCCTTTTTTTTTCTTTGCTATGTGTTTTAAGATCATACTAAAAACCAGTTATATATTGAAATTAAATTTTAGAAAATATTTCCATAACTCATAAAAATGTTAAGGACAGCAGCGATTATGGAAGAATTCTTATTTGGCATTAGGGTTGGACTTGATGACCTTGGAGGACTTTTCTGACCTTAGTGATTCTATGATATTTTTAATGTATTTAAGCTATGGTATAGTTAAAAAAATACAGTGGGAGTTTTTCAAATGACTAAGAAATAAATTAAGTAATCAGCATTTCACCTGCTGTACAAAAATGGATGTCATTAGAAACACTACAGGGTAGGTTTGCAGCAAATAAAGACTCTGAGTAGTAGTATAAAATAGGGGTGGGGGGGTGTGGAGAGATCGGGCTGAAAATATAGATTACATAAGTTCTGTAGGATTAATAAGATGTGGAATATTTCATGGAGTAAATGTGTAGTCACAATGAACTCAAGATGACCTTGCCTGCTGAGGAGACACCATTTTAGTTGTAGAACCAGTGTTTGCTTTGCAATTTTTGTGTTTGGCCAGAGAAGCAGAATTTTCATGGTCACATGTTATTTCTGTGTCTAATAATTTTTAGATGCATTTTGGTCATAGGAACTTGTTTTGAGCATATTTGACAGCCTGTTAAAGTGTCAAAGCAAAATCACATTGAAACGAGCAGATGGAATACATGCCCAGATGAGAGAGATGCTGCATTACTTGGTTATCCAGTAAAAATGTGATAAATATCCTAGACTGGGGAGAGGTTTATGTGGAGCTTACATCTTCAGTACACATCAAGGTCAGTCAAACCCCGGTCACAAATCTATAAGATACCAGCCTTCATTAAAGCTCCTAGTGTCACTGTCATATTTTCCGGAAAAATCCCTTTGCCAGGATTTCTTCTCCTGGGAAGCTGAGAAGCCTCAGAGAGAAATGAAAACAATAATTATCTGATTGCTTCTCTTGTGTTTGCTGCTTTGGAATGTGGTCTGGAGAATTTTTACTGACTGGTCATTTTTTGATTGGTTTCATGTGAATTGTTTTAACTTAATGAACAATCACCATCGGCCTTCGTTGAGGCTCTGACAAGTCACAAGTTTTTCATTATCATTCTTGTTAAGCCTTCTATCTGTATCCTTTCTCTATTCTTTAGTATAGTCTTAGTATAGCATTCTTTAATATAATATAATATCCTAAAATAATATGGGAATATGGAGTCAGGTTCTCATCTCCCACCTCATCCTGGGGACCCCTCAAAAACTCAACACTCCTAGGTTTGCTTTTGTGTTGCTGTTTGGAAGTAGGGCTTAGTGAGACTTCTCTGTAAAGATCTTTTCTTCTCTGGTTTGCAGACAGACGATGTTTCTGTCAATTGGACATCTGTAGTTTTGCTGCCTGGCTTAACTTTCATCTTTAAGTATTAGCTTGAAATAACAGCAGCATAGATTTTAGAGAGTACAGGGGCAAATATTTCAAGGGAATGTGAGAGGGTAATTTGGATAGGGCTGAGACAATGAAGGCACAAGGAAGAGAGGGCAGCGAGGGCATGGTCAGTGGGACATTTTTTATGCTTAAAACAGATGTGTAATAACATCTTGTCTTCAGGTTGTTTGCAGTGTTGCCGTGTGTTATCTCTTCTTTCAGTTAGTATGGGCTCTTTCTCAGTTGTATTGTGATTAAAAGACATTGCATTTACTACTTGGTGTAAAAAAAATAGTTCTACTGCATGGCCCATTTCTCTGGGTTTTGGGCTAGGGGAAACTAAAAGGATGTTAGTTTTTTTTGGTGGGGTTTTTTTTGTGGTCTTTTTTGTAGTTTTCCCATTTTGGTCTCCAGGAACAAATATTTTGTTTGCAACCATCAGGAAAAGCCAGCCTATTGGGGAAAGGTTTGGGGCCAGGGTAGGAGGAGGAGATGACCAAAAGGAGTTCATTTTTTGTGAATTATTGTCCTGGTGGTCCCTAAGCTGCTTCAATGTTAACTGAGGAGTTCAGTAAAATGCACTTGATGAATAACGGGGTCCAGTGTTAAAGGCACTAATTTGGCCTCCTAATGCTAACAGACGAAGTGTGTGCTGATCAAAACTGGAAGAGAAAGACTACTGATTTAATAAAAAAATGTGGATTAGGCTCCATTTTTAAGAGGAATCCTAACTCTCTGTTAGAAAGAAAAATTGTCCTCAGGTAGGGCTATTTTGATAAAAAGACAGAATGGTATAATAGGGAGGATAATATTGTTAGAATTTGTGTATGTCATCAGGAGTTGATGAGCAATCTCAGAGTGAAATCATCACATAAACTATATAATTCTCAGAAGCTGAATATGTGAGTATTTTGACATCAGCCATCCACTGAGTAAATAAATGTTTGCTAAAGGTTTCTTACACAAGCTTTTTTTTTTTTCTTCTCTTTTTCCTTTTTTTTTTTCCTCTGTTAGGAATTAACCTGGGCTGGTTGTAACAGCTTATAAATATTACAGACAAATCTACTAACCACCAAGGTGGTCCTCTTGCTGATGATTCAGGTTGTTAAAGCAGTTTTTCTTTCTGTAAATTTATAATCACTAGTTTGTTAGTATTCCCACACTGGGTGAATATTATGTACAAGGAGCTGGTTTATCTGGTATGAAAAGAAAATCATCATTTTAGACAAATATTGGTCAAAGATCTTATGTGCGTTTATTTATAATAATAATAATATTCAGACTACCTGAATCCCACCAAGGAAAGGCTTTAATTCATTTTTGTTGTTAAATAATATTAATAGAAATTTCCTTACTGACTATGAGGATGGCTTCTTCACTGTTTTTTTTTTTTTTATTTATTTCTTCTATTACATAGAGGAAAAATTATTAAGGCAATTTGAACCATGAGAAGGTATATATGCAAAAACTGGTGGGGTTTAACACCTACTGTGACGTGGCTACTTGTATTAAAACCCAAGGGGGATGAAAGTGAATGGGAAGAAGGAAAATGACATTTGGGAAGCATCATTTGCATTTTCAAGATTGCTTATTAAGCTTATTGTTTTAATGAGCACATTGGTGTAATTTTGTAGGTGTTTGGCAATTATCAATGGTGGTGTCATTCTCGGAGCAGTCATAAGTATTTACATCCCTGTACTGAGCTTAATCAACTAATTTATGTGTGTGTGTATATATATATATATTCTCCCTATTTTGCTGCCCCCAAAGCATATTTTTCAGTTGTCAAACTCGTTCTTCTTCAGGGCTGTAAATCAGTTCAGAAGAGTTAACTCTAATGATTTAATTAAGTATTTTTATTATAGAATATGGCATTAATTTAATTCCTAATTTAGGATGGTTAAATAACCTTATCGACCCAATTAGGTGAATCACATTGAATATCTGTCTTTGAAATAAATAACATGGGCCTTTGTATAAATGGCATCTAATTTCTAATTATCTTTTTGTTAGGATTTCTTCTTAAATATTAAATATTTTATGTTTTGTAATGTTCATGTAAGATCTACTTAAATATTCTCAAGGGGACTGCCTTGTAGAAAACTTGCTGATAGACATTGACTGTGAAGGGTGAATGTACTTGATGCATTGAGTATTACAAATATGAATAACTCGAGTTCAGCACTGCGCTCTAGAAAACACTGAATTAATATTTATGGAACAAAATATTTGAACATGTGCATAATTCTGCACACATATGTGTGTGTATAGACTTCTGTTATGCACATAAATTTGCACATCATAGTACCTTTATCAGTCTAAGACATATATGACCAATTTCTTTAGTATGAAAATTAAAATTATATTAAGATAATGTAAAGACAGACCTTTTACTCTACTTTTTTTTTGTTAAATTACCAAATTAATTCAGAGAAAGATTAAACCAGAATTCTTCATCCCCTCTGATGGCAATATGTAGTAATGACAAGTTACAGTGCTTTGGGTACTTTTCATCTTCATTCAGTTTAATTTTGCTATTTTAAAATTTATCATTATATTATTATGATTAAATTCCATTTTAATGAAATCCAAGGTTGAAAAGCCAGCTTCTTTAATGTCTGTTCCTTTCCCATTGTTTGTAAATAGAAATCATGGCTGTTATGTATTTTCAAGCTTATTATTTCACTGTTTCATTAAAAAAAAAAAAAGAAATGGAATTACTGGGATGGTAAAACACCCATTTCCATAGTAATTGTCTTTTAACACACCGAACACCATGTCTAGTGTTTTCCCTTTCTGTAGTGCCAGTTGGGATTTATTCAGATGGTTTGCTTTCAGGGCTTTATTTTGCAGAAGGGAAAATGGATTTTAGAGGTCTGTGAAGTGCTGGTAGCTGGAGGTGTCTGAGCAGATGTGCTCGCTTAACGTGTGTGTAGAGGACATAAAAATGAACAGCAGGAGTGGTAAACATGCATGAGGACTGTGTATCATCACAGCTATGCCAGCTCTTTCTGTCCCTCACTGTCATAATTTACTTGTGGGGAATTTTGGAAGGAATCTGAGGTGGGATCTTTGACTTTTTACATGATGCAGTTTATTTTTTTATCTTTTATATAGGCAGGAAGGGTTAGTTTGGCTCACATCTTTACTGCATGGTTCAGAAGGTTAGAAGACCCTTAGTTACGAGACTCTTTAAGGAGTTATTGACTAATAAAACACTGCTAACAAGGATTTTTTATGCTTTTGACCTAATCTTTAAATATTTCATCTTATGGACCCATGCTGCAGTGTAAGCCTTCTTTCCTTGCATTTCAGATTCCAACACCTCCTTAGTCTTTTAAGCTCTCCAGCAGTTCTTTACTGAGGCAGACTCCATAGACTTTTGCTGTTTGCCATCCCAGACTGCCCTTTGAAGCAAGAACCTTGTTCTTACAAAGGTGTTCTCACCATCAGGGCCCGTTCCCTGCTCTGTCTCTGCACAGTGCTTTGGGGTGGTGTTTGAGGGAAGAGATGAGAATCTTGACTCCATGTTTCAGAAGGCTGATTTATTATTTTATGATATATATTATATTAAAAGAAAATTATATACTGAAACTGTACTAAAGAAAGAGAAAGGAGACATCAGAAGGTTAGATAAGAATGATAATAAAATCTTGTGACTGCTCACTGCCTTGACACAGCTGGACCTGTGATTGGTCATCAAGTAAAAACAATCCACATGAGACCAATCAAAGATGCAGCTGTTGGGAAACCATCTCCAGACCACATTCCACAGCCATCAGATAGTTATTGTTTACATTTCATTTCTGAGGCCTCTCAGCTTCTCAGGAGAAAAGATCCTGGCAAAAGGATTTTTCATAAAGTATGCCAGTGACAGTACTTGTGTGAAAATCTTGGGATGGTGAGTGGACAAGGCTGTGGTCTCCCACGATTCACCTTTTCAACATTAAGTTTTTAGTGAGCTGTGACAGGAGGAGAGAAAAAGGATAGAAGAACAAGAGAGAGAAATTCCACTTACTCAGATTAGCCTCTATGCACATTGATTAAGCACAACAATAAGAGCTTTTGAGAGAGGCTATATAGCAAAACAATAAATTGTCCATTTTATTACAGAATGGAGAAAAAAAGGACATGTGTAACTTAATGAATTAAATTAGATAGCCAAAATTGAAAATTATATGCAATAATAAGAAAAAACACTGCTTTGTTTATTTTCAAAAGAAGCAGAAGTAAATTTATGGAAATTACTTCTATTTTCCAGCTCCACTAGCTTTCACAGAAAATTCCATTAACAAAAGATGAAACTAAACATATATTTTGTAATAAATGTGTGACTTTTCAAAAAATGAAGAAATTATTGCAAGAACCTGAAGTTCGACACTGCTTTTTCCTTTTTATTTTATTTTCCCATTGAGGCAATTGGGAATTATTTAATTTGAATATCTGCAACAGCAGCAGCTGAAATATTATTTTCACTGACCCACTCCAATATAGAAGTCTCTTGAGATGTGTACTTGGTGCTGTTTTTTGGGGGTTTTTTTGGTTACAGTATTTTGGGGAGAATCTTTTTCATTCCTTTGTTGAACCTCTGTTTCAAAGCACCTTGTCCCACCTATAGTTTCCACTTTAGTTTCACTTAGCCAGCTATTTATTTACAGCTCCAAAAGATGGGTTTGCATGAATATACACAGAAGAGAGTAACAAATCAAGCTGCACAATTAATCTACCTGGATTCCTGTGCTATGCTAAGTCCTCTGGTCCATACATTGCATTTCTGCCTGCCACACCTCACTTCATAGCTGGAAAATACCAATGCCTAAATCTCATTAGAGCTTGACTCTCTTCTCACATTCACATTTTTAATGATACTTCTTGTTGCCATAAACCTAATGCATTAGTGTCCAGGTGGGACACTATAGATGGATTAATTTGCTGCAGGAAATGTTATCTGGTACTTTTGGAAATGCTTCAAATTGTTTTGTTTGGAATATTAAATCTCCAGAAGAACCTTAGCAATATTTAGTCAAAGTTTCTTGACTCATTAGCAGAAAAGCGTGAGTGATACACCCTGGATTGTAATATCAGTGAAATCTGATTAACTTTAGAAAGACCTAATTGCATGAACTTACATTTAGTAATTGCAATATTAATACAAAAGAAAAAGCAATGCTGGCATCATATTTGTGTAAACTACTTTGCCATTCTGGCATCATGTCTGTGTAATTAATATGTCAGTATCCTTTAGTCCCTTACAAGAATAGAGATGTCTTTAACTAATGACCATCAAAAAGTAATTGAAATGGACTCCAATTTCTTTATATCAGTGTGCTTCTTTATACTTCACTTATTTTATTTCTCCTTTCCCTGTGATTACTTGTAGGTGCTTAAGCAATTTGAGTATAAAGAAATCAGCAGAAATAGGCCAATGCATATTTAATTTTGACCTATAGCCTCCTTCATGGAATTTAAATCTCTTATGCTTTCAAATTAATGGTAATTTATCTGAATGAAGAATCATGTTAAATATGCCAGCAATGCAGTTCTGACTAATCAAAGGAAAGCAGTAATTTTGCAAAACTAAGGTTCCTGATTGTGCACCTTTATTTTTATAGGAGTGAAGATGTTTGTGCTCAGACACTTATGCAGTCCTCTGCTTACATAATGTGTGTCTGACTGAATATGCATTGAAAGCAGTTGGGTGACCAATGCCCATCCATCCCCCCTGAACTCATCTTTTCTCTTTTTCTTTTGGGCAATAATTTGCTCTGAAACAGATCCAAGGATAAGTTTGATGGATGTGAATCTTTGATGATAAATCAAGCTTCAGAGACACATTCATTAAAACTGAATGGCAAGTCTACCATAATAAAAATCAAGTGTCTCAAGTGTCTAGAATGGAAACATCTACAGATGTTCATTCCTAGAATATCTAGCCACCTTTGGAGCACCCCAGATAATTTTACCTATCCTTTTTCATAAGGTTGCAGCTCAAGATGAACTATAAAGGCCAAATATTTCATTCCTTTATAGTCTCTTAGTTTATAATGCTTTTGCCTGAACTCAGGTTTGAAGTCTCTGAGGCAAAGGCTCTTTTTTTTTTTTTCCAAGAAATGTCCGTGACTAGAGCTCCTGATGGTTAAATACTCCCAACAAAGCATTGAAATGCTGTTCTCCTAGAATTTAAATTAGTTTTGTGGTTGAACTAATTTATTTTAATATTTCTCTTGCAGACTAATAGCATATTCTTCTCAACCAATCAGCCAGTCAATACTAACCACTCAGAGGTAATTTATTCTTTGATATGGGAAACTCATTGCAAGTTACTTTTTTATTCAGCAGATGAGCAGTCTTCTGATGGCTGCAAAATTCATTCTGGAACATGAGACACATAGAAAGTTTTACAAAGGTAGAGAAGAAAGTGCTATGATGGTTTCATAACAATTGAGGCTTTTATCTCAATCTGAAACTTGAGAAGTATTCTAAGGAAGCAGCATTTTCACTACAAGACTGTGAATGCAAAATAATGATAATGTTTTGTTATTCTGTGTACTTTGCTAAACAGACTTTCACTTGGAATTAATTTTCTAGTGCAACATAATTGATTATTATGATGTCTTGTTTTTTTCCTCTGATTCTTGTAAGCACTTATTGTGGTTTAAAATCATTATTTAATTCAGTAAAAGTTCCACAGAGTAAAGCGTGTAACAGCAATGCAAATTATTTAATTCACTCTGATCTGGAATGCTATTCTGCCCTGATTAAAATACTGTAACTTCACTAAAAATCTAAATTGTCATTCAGTTGTCTTGATTAAATAATAATAATAATAATTTTATATTGAGTCTCCCCTCCAGCTAGTGATGATTGAATTTTCTGTATATCATTGATCAATAACACTGAAATCAATGCTATTGCTTACATATATATGGAAAAGATAAAACCTACTTAATTTTAGTTTCCATATATGTGAACATGAGATTTTGAGCTTGAAAAATCTATTTTTTTGTAAAAACATGACAGGTAGAGGATATGTCTTTTAATAACTTTAAGGAAGAAAGGTGAAATCAAGGGCTTTAATGAGTTTCTCATCAGCCCTTCATAAACTCCTTCTGTAGAAATAAATGCGGATTCAGAGAGACTGGGTCATGCATGTGATTATGTGCAGGGTGACATGACGGGGAGTGGAATGAAAATGAAATTACAAAAAAGAAAAATTAATTATTAGAAAGAAAGAAAAAGATCTTGGATGGCAGCTTTAGGGTGGTATCTGTTTCCCAGGGGGCTAATCCAATGAATTCTTCCATTCTGACCAGTAGAGTCCTAGGCAGTAAGTTGTACAAAATCCGTCTGGTGTTTGCTTGGAGCTATTTTTCGTCATCTTTTTTCCCTTTTTATCGTTCCTTGACCTTTACAGCATAACATAAAGGTCATCTGATGTCTTGAGCTAATGGGTATACTGGGCTATATATTTGTGTGAACATAAGAAACTTCTTTATATTTCCTAGCTGTTTATCAAGCAAATGTTGTATATTTGTATTCACAACATTATGCACTGCTGTTGCCCAGAGTTAGAAAATTGATTCATATGGAAATAGCTGTGAGAAATTTGAGATATAAATGTTCTGACAGCATCCATATTCTCCGCAGCATTGTCAGGAATTTGTCTGGCATATTTGTAAATCATCAGAAGGCATGCTAGTTCAGAGACTCCCACCTGGCTTCCTCCAGCTTGGGTGTGTAGAGGTCAGTACTTCTGATGTGGGTTACTACTCAGAGCTCTCTCTACAAAACACCTTCTGCTGTTACCCCTGTGCCATGCAGGCACACCTTTCTGTCACCGTCATATTTTCTGAAATACCCCTTCACCAAGATTTCTTCTCCTGGGAAGCTGAAAAGTGTCAGAGAAAAATGAAAACAAGAACTATCTCATTGCTTCTCCTGTGTTTTGCTGCTTTGGAATGTGGTTTGGACATTGTTCAACAACTGGTCATTGTTTGATTGGTTTCATGTGAATTGTTTTGACTTAATGACCAATCACTGTCCAGCTGTGTTGAGGCTCTGGAGAGTCACAAGTTTTTCATTAGTATCTTAAGCTTTCTATCTGTATCCTTTCTCTATTCTTTAGTATAGTGTAGCATTCTTTAATATAATATAATATCATACAATAATAAATTAGCCTCGTAAGAGCATGGAGTCAGATTGATCTTTCCTCCCCACGATGGGGGACCCCAGAAGATAGCACACATTTCAGATTTCTACCAGTGGAAGCGCCTTGGTACAGGGGGGCATAATTTTTTTTGCAGTCCAAAGCAAAGACAGAAGGTTCAGTTGGGCGAGGCAAACTCTCAGGCTGTGAGCTCTAAGGAGCAGCCCTGGGATGTGCAGACTCTGGCACAAAGGACTTTAGCCTGGCTGGCACCTCAGGATGATCAACAGCAGAAATGTTGTTCTGAAACCTCTGTGAAGTTTTCAAAAGTTGGTTACTGCCACTTTGTGTCCATGAGGCAAAGACTTGTGCACATATTGATTTCCAGCAGGAAAGGTGGAGTGCATTTCCAGCACTCTTGCTGGCCTTCTCTTTTCCCAAGACATTGCCAAGGACTATTCAAATTATCACTTTGTTACACGCATGGCGAATTCTTCCCCCGCAAACCAGGCAGTGTGACACAGCATTCCCCTGACAAACTTGTGAGTCTGTGGTTTGGCTGAACTATGTTGATATGCATCTAATTTTCAATTCACAGCAGTTTACTGTCCTTGGGCTGATGTGCTCAGGACAAGTCAGGCTCCAGAAAAATCCTAAGTGAGGGCAATTTAAGCAGTCACCTAAAAAATCTGAACAGCAATAAAATAGAAATTACTCTGACTTTTATGGAACTTGAAAGGGTTTCTTTATATATGTTTTTAAGACTTTGTTTTGAGATAATTGTTGAATCATACAGACAAATAGCATGATGCTAATAAGTGTCTCTAAAATTAAAATGTGAATAATCAGTACAATGTTACAACAGCTTTTTTTTTTATTAACCTCTGCTCATATTTGACTTGCGATATCACTTACTCCATAGGTTTTGTGTTTCATAAAAATGCTGTGCAGCTGAGTATGGCACATGAAAGCATGTATGATATGTATGCAGTACTTCAGCAGCAGTAAAGAAAAGCAAAATACATATTTTCTTTGTAATCCTAACGGAGCACTTTTTTTAACTAAGCATCAGGGAGCATGTATTCACAATGTGTATTACAGAAGTTACATTTCTCAATAATTATTTTGTAGCTGAGTTTCTTTCAACATCAGACATAAAAGTGAAGGGCTTTTTGTTTTTGTATTAATTAGTATCTTTGTGATAAACCATATTTTGCTCCGATGGCTGATAAAATAATCAGCATTAGCTTATGTGTATGAATATTCCCTTAGGGTTCACTTCAAAGACTAAAAATGAGGAATATTTTCATGAGCATGAAGAATTGCTCCAGAAATGCATGACATGTTGTTTGATAAACACTTCTGAGGTAAACCTTGTAATATGCAATATACAAACAAGGTATATGTCCTTTTAAAATTTTTAATTAGAGTAAAAATGTTTTCTTCAATATGTAAGAAGGGAAGGTTATAATAGTCTAGGCGTTTTAGTGATTCTTCAGATTGGCATATTCTATGTGATGTGATTTTCAATTTTTTTTTCTTCTAAACCTACAGATTTAAGGATTGTAGAGCATGTTTATATTCCTGCTTACATACAGAGTAGCTTCACTGCTCCTTGAGATCAGAAAGGAGCCAAATCTGGCATCCTTAGCCAAATTTCCCTACAATGTACAATATCAGGAGTGTTTGTCTGGTAGCATTGAATATAAATATTCATGCTTTCAAATTGTGCCCTCTGTATTTATGATTTTGGCAATCAGCCTGAACTTTGCATACAGATGAACAGGTCTTTAAGACCTGAACAAATGTGACTTAGGGTGTTTAGAGATAGATGAACATTTCTAATGCTCTTCATCACCTAGTACAAAGTAGGTGATAGATGAGGTGATAGATGTTACTGGCACAGTAACATGTACACGTAGTTACACTGAAAAAAAAAATCACATAAGGGGTGTGTTATTCAGGGACAGGATTACCTCTAAGCAGATCTTTACCTCTGTAGCATTTGCAGAGTTCTTTGTCTGGTCATTAGGGAGTTTGTAGGGAAAAAAATAAATCTGAGATTATCTACTGCATCTGAAGCTTTACACTCTGCCCCTTAAAAGCCTATTTTATTATCTAGCTAATGGAGAGCTCATGAAGTGGGAAGTAGTGTGGGACTAAGATCTACCTGCTTGCAAGGTATTTTTATCTGTAAAATAGTGGCAACAATTCACTGGGAATTTGAAATTTGAAATTGAGATGGAAATTTCTGCAAGAAGAGAAGAAAGGATCGCATGATGAGGCTATTCCTGAACACACCAATGGAACATAGCACTACATCTTGGTTATGACTTTTAATTCTGTATCTGCAATTTGTGTTTCCTAGTTCCTCCTTGCTTCACTGCAACAAAGGTGGTTTTGGTCAAGTTATGGCCTCTTGGCCTCTTGTGTAATTTAATTTTGCTAAATTTCTATCTCTTTGGGGTATGTCGACAGTTCTTGGTTTGAGCATGGCTGAAAGGAAGCAACAGATTCCTGAGTATATGGCCAAAGTTATGTCTTCCTCTTTGAGATGTAATTTTTTTCCTTGACAATCTCCCTCCAATAATTTATCTCATTTGTATCAGGCTCCAATTTCAAGTGCTCATCAGAATGAAAATCCAGATGGGAATTTGTGTTTCTGTACTACCCAGAGACATGGTACATTAGCTGAAGTATACCTTATTATAGTGCCTGCAGTACCTGTTGCCACACTCCAGTCTTTCTCATGAGGGTTCTTTTATTTCTGTAAATCTTGAAGGACTCTAACTGATACATTTTTTTTTTCCAATCCAACTTGATGTCTCCTCTTTTGAAGATGTGACCAAGTGTATGCTGATTGACATTTTGCATGGAATTTTGCAGATTGTGCCCTTGTTTCATTAGGCTTTTTTTATTGTTTTCTGCTCTTGCCATATACTTATGGCAATGTCTCTGAGGATGACTGATTCCTGTTGCTCTTGTTAGTATTACATTTACTGATTTCTGACATAGTTTTTGTTCTAAAGAGCACCTAGACTCAAAGAGATGAGTGTTTTTTCAAATAATGCTAAAACAGCTACTTTGGTGTTGGTATTTATAACAAATTGCCAGTATGTGACGTGCACTGGAGACAGAAAAGCTACAGATGACAGAATTTGGGACTGATAGCTTGTCATGTTCTTTGAACCTAGGGTCAGTGAATATGTAAGGCAATTTTCTGAGTATTTTCTTTTACAGTCTAATTGCTGAGTTAATTCATCCTGATAATCTTTTTAACACTACTGAACCATGCTGTACTGTGGAGTTCTTTATCTGCCTGAGACCTTTTTGTTAATCTTGAGAGCGAGTTCCTCAGTGCGTACAATCATATGGCATTTGCACTTTATATAATATCTCAGCAGACATTTGAATGCATAACTGTTCTAGTCTCTCTCTCCTCCTAATTTTTTCTACCATGACATATCCTATGATAAACTCTGCTCATATTGTGACTTTTTTATCAGCTTAACAAGCTTTTAATTTCTGAAGTTTTTAAAAAAGTATTTTACTACTTAGAGAAAGATAAATATATATCTGACATTTTAAGCTTTATGCCAGCATTTTTTCATTTAATTTCTCTCCTTCTGTGAAGAGTGTAGGGGGAATCTGTGAGTCTTCTTAAGGCTTTTTTCTCACAACTCTTTTTCAGGAGGTTACATGGCTGAACCTTATCAGTGCTGGCCTTGAGGCAGCTGAATTCTTAGTAAGAGATCTGACAGAGAGTGCAGCTTGCCTCTTCTTCAGTTTATTGATAAATCTATTACATAGAATAGGTGCTAAGATGGATCCATGAGGAACCTGATTTCTGGACCTAGAACAAACCATTAATCACTACTCGTTGTTGACTTCACTGGGAATCTTTTGGGAATGACTTCACATTTAGCAGGGGAAAAATTTCAAAGTCTGAACAAAAGAAATTTCCCCCACATTTAAAAAGATTTTTATGAAGAAATGAAGTCAAATCAAATGTAAAAAATTGATTGCAAGTGCAGCACAAATTTTCTCGATGAATCTATTTCTTAGTCTTAAATGTTGATGAAATGACTCTATTAATAGTTGGGGCAATTTAAGCAAACAGGAAGAGAATAATGTGAATTATGCTGATATGCCTGGATTTTGTCCATTTTTACAGTACACTGTGATCTGCCACCACGTGTCCTGGTTCTGACCAAGATGGGGTTAATATTTTGCAGTAACTGAGAGAAGGCAAGGCCCAGGACACATTCTATACCACCTCACACAAATTTCTGTGGGCGGGGAAAGGGACTCTTCTCCAGGGGGAAGGAGCTCCTTCTGGTCAACAAAATATGGCGAAGGAAGCTGTCCAGTATTCCCAACTATTGGGGCAGAGGAGAAGGGTGTTTTTTTCCATAATAATAATAATTTATTTTCTTAGACCCCCTGTCATTAGTATTGTTGATGTTACAAATAATTTTCTTATCTCATTGCTGCTTCTCATTGCTGCAAGTTGTTCTTCTCTCAGCTCACAAACTTTGTTTTTTGTGCCTCCAGTTGGAGGAGGAAGAGGAAGCAGCGTGTGGTTTTAGTGGGAGTATTAAATTGAAGCATAACATTTCTAAATGACAAAAGGAATTAAGGTCACTGGATGCTTAAATAAAGAAATGTAAACATTAAAAATGTTAAGAGTGGTAAAATTCTTGGTGGTGTAGCAGAATAGAAGAACATCTGTGTGCAAGTACTGGTAGGGAAATTATGCCAGTTTTTTTTTCTGTAAGGATTATGTAACACTACTCTTCCCATGGAAGAGTTCTGCCTAAAAAGAATTCTGAAGCACTTCATTATATAATTTATTCTTCAGTTCAGGTGATGCTGTTAATTTTCCTTGCTGGCAGTCATTTTTGTAGCAATTTATATTGCTATAGCAGACTTCTATAGATCACTTTTATCTATTTTTGATGCCAAGGCTTTGAAAGTGAGTGCCAATAATTTTACATGCAAAGTCTGCTATGTGCTTCCTCCTTCTCAGAGCTCTAGGGGTTTTTTGTTGGTGAAAATACTGAAGATTTTTTGTATGTTTTCCTTTATGTCATTGCTTTTCCTCAGTAATTTATATTTCTCTCATGCTCCATGTTCTTTCTGCTTCCATTAATTTTGCTCTCCTTGTCTGTTCTCTTTTATTGTAAATGTCTACTTTTTTGCTCTTGTTTCACACATGAAGAATTAATCACCAACCTTTACAAAAAACACCATTTTCCTTTATTCCAGTCAACTCTCTATCTGTATGCCCAGCATCCACATTTCTTCCTTTTGTATTACACCTGAACTCAATCTGTGCTCTGAAGTGCTTTTCCTCAGACTTTATCCTTGACTCTCTTTATTCACTGGTTCCATTTCCTCAGGTTAAGTTTGGCCTAAGTAATCTTTAGCTCCTTCCCAGTCAAGCTGGGTCCTCCATGACCTGTAAGTCATTTTCAGCACAATCAACTCTTCTTTCTTTATTCCCAAGTTGGTTTTCTCCCGATTCTCTGCTATATCCAAACTTGACAGATCATTTGGAGAACAAGGATATTGGCTTTAACCTCCCTTCCAGCTTTCTGTGGCGCTCCTGTTCCTGCGTCTGTGTTTAGCCTCCTAGCTTCTAAACCCTTTTTTCCTCTTGAGGTAATTTTATTCATAATTCACATATTAAGAGAAGATCTATTTTTCTCCTCCTCAAATCTAAAACCTGCATATAAACTGGAAAACACAGGTACAATGGTTTTCTCATGATATATCAAACACATCACATAATCAATAATATATAAAATCAATATTTCTTAACCATTTGTTATTATTAATAAGATATTTAGAATTACTACTTTGTACTCTCTGCTATACTAATCTGCTTTACTATTTCAGATAAGAAAAGCCATTATAAAAAAATGCAGCAACATGTCTGAGTAAATCCACATTTTTCACCTTCAATTTTCAACCAAGACATAATTTTAAATGTTCTGCATAATTTTAACATCTGGACACTTCACAGAAATGTCATAACACAACATGTGGAATTAAGCAAATGATGCCCAAACATCCTTAGTTTCTTTTTGTTTGTAGCTTTATGTGTATTTCCTCACAGTTGCATTACTAAATATATTTATACAATTTTTGTAACAAAATAATCTCTTCAGCAAAAGGACTGTTGCTGTGGTTATGTAGCACATACATTTAGCAAAAGGGGAAGGTTTCTCTTGCTTTGCTTAGCTTTAAGATTTACCAAAAGTAAGATAGAAGATTTGCAAATATACGTGTGATGTGGTGTGGTTCTGATGTCTTATATCTTCTTCTGTTTCGTGACATTTAATCATGGAGGTTTTCTGACTCATCAACTCCTCCATTATCCATTTCTGATGTTTTACTGGGTAGTACTTAATAAAAACAAGGCAGCAAAAGTAAAGACATTACTTCTTAGTTATTCAGTACATTTGGCTATTTTCTAGTCACTGACAAGTGGAATATTTTATCACCTTTGAGAGAGACAAATCTCTATTGCTTACAGTTGGATGCTTAATCAGAACCTTTCCTAACCCCAAAACATTTATTCGGAACATATATGTGCAAAAGTGCCTTAAAATACTTCTATTAACTGATCTTTGTGAGTTTTGCAAATGTAATGCCAGAGATCTGCTTCCACATATCAAGTCTGGTATCACGGTTCAGAGAGTAACTCTGAGTTACTCTCAGAGTTTTTTTGGGGGATGGAATGGTGTACAGCTGGAAAGGTATTTGGATTGGACATGTTATTAACCTCTGAATAGTTCCACTTTTTGTTTGAGAGTACCTTTTTCACCAAATATTTCAGTCTTCAAGCCTCAGTTTGGGAAAGAATATTACTTATTTTCAGAGGGCATCCTCCAGTCTTATTCAGAACCTTACATTTTCTGTAAAAAACTATGGTTGCCTGGTAGGTGAACTCACATACACCTACCTGCATAGGAAGGATTGCTGATTCAGCCTTATTTCATATGTCATAGATCAGCAGCAGCCAAAAATGCTGGCTGTAGAAGGAGCAGGATTAAACTATTTGAGTGTTGAGTCCTTGTCTCTTGCTTTTCAAGGTCATTGTTGCATATGATTGCCTTCAAATAATTCATAGTTTGCTTGCTCATTTGCTCTATATGGAATTTTTTTTTTTCACCAAAGAAATTTCTTTTGAGAGAACTTTTATCAGCAAAATAGGAAACTATCTGGTGAATATTAATAAGCATGTCTAGTGTCTGATGCTTGAAAGTAAAGTTTAAGTGTTTGATCCTTAGCTGCACTGCAGTCAGCTTGAGCCACTTAAGTAGATATCATGAGTAAAACTGAGAAAAAAGGAAAAAAAAAACCAAGAAAGAGGCTGTTGGAGTTCATTACTTGAAACAAGTGGCTTCACAGGCTGGAAATGAAGTAGCTTTGTTCTCTGTTTCTGAATGATTGAAGAGCCAATGTGTTTATTCTTTAGAGCACAATAGATCTTCCACAAGACAAGATGCAGCCCTGATACGAGAGCTTTGCCTTCTGGCTTGTCATGCCACTCAGCCAAGCTGTCTCTATGACTGAGTTATCCTGATGGGAGGAGGGAGAGGCTCTTTTTCCCCTATTAAGATCCTGTGTTTCTCACCACATAGGAGGAAGGAGAGAAATGCAGCTTTTCTCCGAGTTTATGAATAGAACTGGAGTGAGAAGGGCTTTGAGGCAAGTCTTTATCATGTGCACAACTGGGGTCAATGGCTTCCATTCTCACAATGCCTACTCAGGGCACTGCACTGAGTCCTCAGCATGGTGCAGGGATGGGTGCATTTCACCTTGAAAGCTTTAAGGTTAGTGTCTGGCATCAGTGATTACATTTGCAATTCAAGTTAGTCTATTTTCTGCTTTTTAGCTTTTATTCAACTGAATTTAGTGCTTGTGAAAAGGTGTTCAATTGTTATTTCTGGAGGCTGATCCTCCCCTTGTCCAACATTACCCCTTCTGGTGTTCCTAATGCTGAAGAAATATCTCTTAGAAGTGAGAATAATGTTTAATTTTCATGTAGCTGTAACAGTTTTAATGAGTTGCTCTGTATGGAAGAACTTAAGAGAAATCTGAGCCTATCCAAATTATGGAGTAGTAGCAAATAAATGACAGTGACTGTCACCCTGTAGAATGAATACTGGTTTTAAATGTTCTGCATTAAATTTGGGGTATTGCAAATTGGTGGGGGAAATATATGAGGCTGAATTTGGCTTTGTGAGTTTCTGGGAAGCAAAGAACTACATCTCAAAATACTGGGAAAATGAATACATCAGCAGGGATGTTTTGTTGGGTTTTCATAGACACATATTTCTAGCATGTAATGCATTGACACCCAGATTGGAAAAATGTAATTTTAAATAAATTATCAGACTAATTTAAAGATCATTGCTATAGAAAAGTTAAATAATATGTTCCAAAACAGGAAGCGTTTTTGTAATATGGGACTAACAGAATATGATGGTGTTGGCTAAGAAAGGGAATGTACTCGCAGAGCTGAAGCTGAAATTCATAGTTCCCATTAGGAGCTGTGTTAAAACAGGGAAAAAGGAATTGAATGTCAGTTATGCATAACTCCTGTGCAAGAAGTGTCCTAAGAGCTTCCAGGTGCTTTGTAAGTTTTAAATCATTCCAGCTGCTGGAGATTTAGAGGAATGGGGATATGGGGATAATGTTCTCTGCAGGTTTCTGGGAGGCAGCATGGTCTAATGGCAGATTCATTGGTCTGGACAATGTGAACACCAACATGCATCTCTAAATTAGAAAATACAGCTGAAAGCTGTCCTGGGTGTTTCCTCCTAGCTCAAGAAATTAGGAATGAGGAGAGAATTATGTTCATTTTCTGATCCTTAAGAAAATTAAGTATTTATTTATTAAAGTATTTATTTATTAAAGTATATACACAGTTACCAAATGAAGTATTTCCTGGAGGTGTTTATAGAGCAGTCCTTCAGACCTCTTATAATTCATACATGTATCTATTTATGTATATACTTTCAGGTTAACCAGCTATAGACTTAAAGTGCATACCTGTTTCTGAGTGGTTCTAGAGGAAATTTGAATATTTCCTTAAAGAGGGAGGATTAAATCTTAGTGTCTCACATATTTGGTGGGTTAACTGAACTATATATAAAAAAAGGGAATGTCATATCTCTCAGCCATGCTTGTAAGGAATCAGGATTCTGCTACATTTCAGGATGCATATAGGGTATGGTTTTTTGACTGTGCTGGGAGGAAAGCATGAAATAAACACCAGGTTACTCAGCTGTGTTGAGGCATAAGCCACTATTTGTCTTCTCCACCAGAATTTTGGGAATCATAAGGAATGTGAGTTTTGAAAGCTGGTAGGCCTCTGAAGTTTTTATCTTTCCAGGCTAATGTAGCCGTACGGAGATTACAATTTTAAATTTGTGAGCCATCTGTAAGTCTCACTTTTAGACTTAATGTATGGATTTGGATTTTAAAGCCTGTCTTAGCCAAATGAATATGAACTTCACTAAAGCCTGGAAGCTAAAAGTGTGAAATTTGAAATAGGCTCAGAATTGGAAGTCTGAGCTTGTTATTTGATATTATTGAGTGTAGTGCTAGACTACCATTTTCAGAATCTCTTTTCAGCCCAGAACTTTAGAAGAATTTTACAAAAGTCAAGTAAGATTTCAGAAAAGATGCAAGGATGAGCACTTTAGGAAAATAAGAGTTTTGTAATAGTAAGAAAATCTAAGTTGCTGAAATGAGGGTAGAGAAACATTTTGAGTTCTCATGATAAGTATGTTTTGGGGATGAGCTATCCAGCAGCAAGTAATTCTTCATGATGTAGGAAAAAGTAATGCCAGATCCTGTTTGCAGTTGAAATTAAGTAAATTAAAATTAGAATTAAATGTGTATTTTTAACTTAAAATACTGCAGCTATTGAAAATGTGTTTGAGGATTAATTTTATTGTATGAAGTGTGTAAATTAAAGACTGGGTGTGTTTCTGAAGGTGAATGGTAAATCAAAGAGCTGGACTAATTACATATACACACACACACATATAGGCTCTCTGGTTTTTCAAGCAGGAAATAATTCTAAATTTTCTAAATTCAGCTAACTGCAAGATGTTGCAGGCAAAACTACTTCACATTTAGGGAGCTATTAGAGGTCATACTGGAAAATACTAATTCCCTCTCTTCTAAAATCAGCATGCTAGGGCAGTGTGTAAGCAGCTCTCCTGTGGTGCATGATGGACAATAATTGTTCTCTCAAGGGAGGTCAATTCCCCCCATTTTTAACTCTCTTGTGTGGCCTTTCACTCAAGGAAGAGACATAAGCCCTCAAACTGGTGAGGTGAGCAGGGAGGCATTGTAACTCAGCTGCACAGAGCAGGAAGGGGAAGAAAAAAGTCACTTAGTGATCCCTGGCTTTTGCATGCCTATAGTACCAAGCCAGAGAGGAGAAAAATTGCTTTTCAACATCTGTCTCTGTGCACTGAAATTATTTCAGCTAAACTACCCAGGCAGCAGAGAATGGAGACAGGTTCAACTATCTGTAGCACAAATATGGCATAGAAACCTCCACTTAAAACCTGTTGATTGGAATAGTTTTGGCAGAATTGTACTTAGTCATGTCTTTATTTTTAGATAAATATTTTTGCTAAATATTCATGCCATATGATCAGCTTAATGTTTTAAAATTTTTGTTTTGCAGCAAAATAAAGTGAGATGCCTTACATGAGATAAAAGGAATCCAGAAATGCTCGCTAACAGTAACTGCTGATTTCAACCCACAGACAGAAAATATCTGAGCTGTGTTATGAGAGCAGCAGATGCATTAAATTGAAACCAGGATTGCTCTGTGAACAAATACCAGAGAGAATAAATTTGCACTGATTACAATTAGTGTCAGACTGATATCCTAGAAGATTTAATCTTACTTACAATGCCAATTTAGGAGATGCTTAAGCACACGCTTAAGTATAATTAAGCATATGCTTGGTCCTTCACTGATTTGGGGGTTTGCACTGAAATGTGTGCACAGGGCCAGCAGCTTTCCTAGTAAATTCTGCAACCCACATAACTGCCAGGCTTACATCCTAATTTATTTTAGTGTTAGAAGAGAAACTGTAATTCATTATGCAATTACTTCGTCGAGAGTTGTAGTTCCTGCTGGCTGTGACTGTGTATAAAAAAACAACAAAGGCACATTAGGAATTACCTTGGAAAACAGTAAAAAACAGTCTCTGGGTACTTAAGGATATTGACACTAATTGTGTATTTTGAGGAAAAAATTCCTAATTCAAGTCAGGGAAAAGTACTGGGTAGGCTTTCCCTGTGCAGTCGTCATGATTTATGGGATTTCTGTGTGAAGGATCATAGCAGTGGGCAGATGGACTGTTCCTGTAGTGCTGGAATCTTGACTTGATGGGTAGTGGTTTTTAACTCCAGATATAGTACTCTTTTAGTGCTTCATCAATCTCTATATCCTCATTTCATATTTTAATGCACATGATAGCAACCCTAAATAAATGTATATTTATTTTTAAGGCATTGTTTGTTAAAACTGGGATAGTATGGATAAATACATTACAAAGAATAACCATCCTCTGTTTAGAAAACAATGTAACAAAACCTGAGACCTTAATGGTCACTGTGACAGCTTTTTTCACTTGATTTCTTCAAGAAAAATGTTAATTTAATGTATGCTGGATTTTCAAGGTGATTTCCTTTTATTTTCAGTATATCACTGCAATGTCTCTGAATTAATTAAAGAAGGGGAGCCATCTCAATATAATGTTTTCTATTGAACCCTGGTTTTTTTTTTTTGTCATTGTATGTCTTGGGGTTCCTTTAACATTCTCTGATGTCATACTATTCCCAATAACTGTTTTTCATCCTTTATAAATGGCACCTCTTGATGACCCTGGCCTGTTGTCAATATGGGGTTAAGGAATGCATTTACTTTCATTCCTATCTTTGCTGTCAGCACATTATTTTTGCCATCTCTGAACCCCACTGATCTATCTTTTTCTTAATGTACTTGGGGAAAAGTCTTACCTCAGCCTCTTGCACAGTTTATGCCCATTTTCCTTATTTGGCTCATCTTTCCTCATTTCAGCTTCTACCTGTTTTATATTATATCTAACATATAATGCCTTTTTATTCTTGATTACATTATGCAGGTCTGATTTCATCCAAGCTGGGATCCTCTTTCCTTTCTCACCTATTCAGTCAAATGAAATGCAGAAAGACTGAGCATATTGTGCAGAAATACCCTATGAACAAACAGTTCTTCTTTGCTTTCATAAACGCTTTACTTTCTTCAAACCTGTTATTTAAAAGTTTTTATATGGATTTGTTTGGGTTGTTTGAGGGTTTTTGCTATGTTTCATCTTTTTGTTTTATGTTTTAGAAGCTTAAACTCTACAAAACTTGGCCACATTTAATGTTTAATTTCTTTTGGATGCATATTGCTATTTGTATCTCCTACATTGCCACAGAATAAGCCAGAATTTTTTTTTCCCCACACCATTTTCTTAATAAGAAAAATACTTTCTCTCTATTCCTAAGTCTAGGAAGAGTAGGATTTCTAATTCCACTTGTTGTGCTTTGATTTATATCGTGGCAATGAAAAAAGAATAAGAATATAAGAGTTTATAAGAATATATTTCCTTTCATAAGCCATGGTCACTGACAGAGCAATGTGCAAATGATCAGCTTGCTTGGTTTGATATCAATGTTTCAGGAGAATTCCTTTAGTTGATATGATCAATGTCTTCCATCTGTTTTAATTTTGTATCACTGTAACACTACTGATGTCTAAAGTACAGTTGTATGTATAGATTGATTTAAGAATGGTGAAAATATCTGGGCAAAACACAGAATTTAACAGATAATGTGAAAAATACATTTGGGACTCAGATTACATTGGGAAACATGGGGGTTTTTTTTGCTGGGTGAGGCATCTGAGAGAATCTCACTACTAAGAACAGAGCTTAGCTCATCTGTGAATATGTTTTTACATCTTAAATGATCTGATTGCACCTGAGATGAGCAGTATGACCAGACATTGCTGGTCAGAACCTAGGTAAGGCTGGTTGAGTGCAGCTACACACATAACTTTTTGCCATCAACTGCATCTTTGACTCTGACAGTAGAAATATGGCACTCCAAAATGGCACTCAGAATCACAAAATGGACTGGGTTGGAAGGGACGTTAAAGAGCACCTAGTTCCAGCTTCTAGCTCCTCTCTCTAGAACAGGTTGCTCAAAGCCCCATCCAGCCTGGCCTTGAGACTTCCAGAGATGGGGCACTGACAATTTCTATGGGCAGCCTCTTCCAACCACTCACCACCTTCATGTTAAAGAGTTTCTAAACTTACCACATTTTATGCCCCTCTCTGATAGTGGCTGGATTTTTCTTGGGATCTGAAAGGAGCTGAGTTTATCTATGGAGAATAGATAAAATCAGCTGATGCTGCTTTCAGTACAACATGTTCAGACTGCACAGAAAACAAAATTTTAAAAAAGTGCACACCCCCAAAAGGTGTCTCTGTGTCTAGACAGAAGATTCCTGGTGATGCTAACAGGCTTCAGCATTGCAACCTAATCAAGAAAGTTGCAAGCTTTAAAATCTCATCAGCATCAGCTGAGTCAGCAGAGCTGAAGTTCATCCTCATGAGTTAACCTTCCTTGATTGCAGTGGCTGATATTTGCCAGCTTGGAGTGTGGGAGAAAACAGAAGGGTCAAATATTAATTATGAATCTTAAGTCATTATTATTTCCTCATGAGTATATTATTAAATATATACTATAAAAATATAAATATTTTTATATTTATATAAATATAAATATATAAATATATACTATAAAAATATAAATATTAAAAATATACTATATAATTTATTATATAGTATATTTATTATAATAGTTAATAATTTATGACATTATATATACATAAATATATAGTATAATAGATCATTGTAATAATTACATATAATAATTATATTTTATTCGATAATTATATAGATTATATATATACATTTTATAATTTATAAATGGGCACATATATTCTATAATAATTATTATATAATGATGTAAGTATACTAATATATTATAATTATATAAATATATAGTATTATATCATTTACAAATTGGCATCTTTCTGGCTTTATTTCAAAGTGAAAGCAAATTAGGCCCCCAATAAAAATGTGTAGGAATGTATGACTGAGAAAAGTATTGCTGATAGCATTGTGCAGAAGCCTTTCCCGAGATATTGGGATGAGGGCAAAACAAGACAATCCTTTTCTTCCCCTACACCCATAATTCTGTTTTATTTAGCCTTTAACTTGAAATGAGTGAGAGATTTTTAAAGCATTACCTTTGAGTTGTGCCAAGTGAGTGCAAATTTGAAATTGTGGGTCCCCTGTGATGCAGCCTTTCCTCACTCATATTGCAACATGAGAGAAAAATGACAAAATTACATTTGGCTGAGAACTCAAAGCCTCTTGTAGAGTGGAAAATTGACCTTGAGGTACATGCATCAGTTGTTCTATTTTCAACAGAATATTCATTTGATAAATTACAAAGTTAGTAAATAAATGGTATCTTGTTTTCTGCTTACATACTTAATCTACTTTGTAAATGACTTTTCTTTCCAGTTGGAATGGTGGGTGACAGCTTTTTCCCTGTATGTCTCTATGTTTGTCTAGCTAAACAGATGACTTTTACTTTTGTGACACCTATTAATTAATACCTGAGAATTTAAGATGTATCATTTAAGTTTTGGCTTGAAACAGTTAAAAAAAATCTGACAAAGTCTAGGCAAAATTGATAAGATATCAGTTTGCCCTCACAGAGTTGTCTGAATATGAATATGATGGTTAATGTTAGCCTTTTGATCTGTCTTTGGTTTTGTTTTAAGCATTTGGGTAAGAACTGATGACTGTTTGATCTAACCTATCTATGTCTCTTATCTCTGCTAGTAAATATACTCTTGTAATATGGATTTTCTGACCATGATGCAGGTTGCAAAAATATGGATTTTCTGATCGTGATAATGTTGCAAAAACAGTCAATGACTGAAAATATTCTCTATTATGCACATAAATGGACTTCTCAAATGTGGGTGTTACTTGTATTAAATATATTAAACTTATATTTAACTTATATTTATAACTATATTTAACTTATATTAACTAGATTAAACTATATTAGAACTTTAAACACGTCTGTTCAGCTGTAAGATTTCCTTCCACAGGCATAGGTCAGGAAGGATCTTCACTTATGGAGAATGATATTTAGGAGTATGTTTAGAACTCTGTTACCTCTGATGACATAATCCTGACTCCAGATAATAACAAACCCACTTTGTTGGTTCCTGCTGCATGATATGGTTGCTAGGGGTTGTTGCAAACCTTTAAAAAATTCTTTAGGCATGCATCAAAAATATAACAAACTCAATCTGTGCTGTAAAATTCTGGCTGAAAACTCTAACCAAGCAGCTTACAAATATTTTAAAGAATTTTTACTTTCTGAGATGGAAAAGTGGCTGTGCTCCTCTATAAATTGCTGTTAGATACAAGTAGATTTTCACTGTTTTCAAAGGAATGTGAGTAAGATTATCTGCTGTGATCAAGACATATGTTAAAAACTGGAAACGACTAGCAAGTAAAGTAAAATTATGCTTTGACACAAAAAACTAAAATGTAAATAATTACTCTTCTGATGAAACAGCCTACAATGTAAAAACTGCTTTCTTCAGTTTCATTTAACATCAGTTAAATAAATCTGCAAGGTTCACACTTTCTTCAGATCATTTTATGCTGATCTATCAGTTTTGTAAGGAGCTGTACTCCAGTGGGTAAAGAAAATGTTCTACTCAGTCAGTGCTAATAATTGTTCATCCTGACATGGCATTAATGAAAAGGTTTCTGTTCCAATTTTTCAAATAGATATTTGAAAAAAACTGTTTGGCACAGAAACTCTTGCAACAAAACAGCTGGTGTGAATTTTGGGTAGCAGTTGAAGTTTGACACCATGGGTTAGTTTTGCTTACTACATTGACCAATTTAATTGTCTGCAAATTACATTTCATTTAATTCATTATTGAAGTGATCACTGTCAAATGGGTTAGATCTTTGAGTAACACTTTAAAGTGACATCAGTAGGTGGTAGCTTTGATCAAGCTTTTTCCAACCAATTAGTTTTTGGGGAAAATCAAAAAAGATCAAAAGTTAGGAGCAATGTCACACAATTTCATTGAAGTATTCCTGTTGCTTTGTTGCTCTTATCTTTCTTTTTTTCCTCTGGGTTTTACTGCTTGTGAAACTGACTTTTAGGGACAGAGTATGTGCTGAGATGGTGTATTCTTGTTTCTGACAGTGACTCTCTTTTAGTGCTGATATGCATAGGTTGGTTAAGTTTGCAGCCCACAGATTTCAGGCTGAGAATGAACCTTGAACAAATAGGAATTACACAGCCTTTTTAAAGCAGCTCTAATTTATTGGGCTGATCTACCCCAATTCCCAATCCAATCCACCTCTTCTGGTTTCCCCAGTCCCTTGCTTACGGAGTTTGTGCCAGTTGAAACTTCACAGAACTGCAGAAGTGACTGCCCAGGGCACCTTTTCTTCCTTCAAGCCACTTGTAGCCTTAGAATTTCCACAGAGGAGGGAAAAGAGAATTCCTTAGCAGCTGTCAGCAAGTCAGTCATAGGTACTGGAGTTATTTCATCATTTTGACAATGTGCAGGATATTACTCAAAATTCATGTTCTTCCTAGGTGATTATAGAAGAAAAGGCTTTACTCAATTAGTAAAGCAGGAGAAAATCAGCAGGCAAGATTTTTCTCTAGTTTATTCTCCCCTCCAAAATATGGGAGATGTCGATTTGATACCCACCTACTAAAACAAAAATCAGCTTAACAATATATATAAAATATAGGCCTTAGATAAGTTTACTCAGACTGGGACATTTCAAACTGAATGTTCAGTCTGTCTTTGAAAGAAGGAGAATATTGTTGGGAGGAAGAAACAATTGAAGACAGTAAAAGAGTACTTAAATGGGTGGAAACCTTTCAGATAGTGGTCAGAGAGTGCAGAATGGCTGGTGGAGCTGTGCTCTGCAGGTTTGACAGCTGTATGTTGAGTTGAACACATTGAATTGTTGGGTAAAAAGGAAAGGTAAATGGCCTTTTGGAATTATTAATGCGATGTGTTTAAGGGCAGTTGGTACTTGGTGGTGATTAGGTTATGACCACAATCACTACATTTTTCAAGTAAGGAAATGTAAATTTTATGATTGATTTAATTTCAGCATTTTTCAGATATGACATGATAATGACTTATAAAAGCTGGAGTGCAATTTCAATTAAAGATGTGTAGGTGGTAGGAAATTTGCATATTAAAATAAAAATTCTTTATATTATTTTGAACTCCATTAGACAGTATGCTCAGTTTTCTCACCATCATGAGCTATTTGTCTTTTATCAGTCTTTCCTTCTATGTGCTGTTGTAGCTTTATTTGCAAAGTGTTTTATTGTACATTATATAAGGGAAATTGGTGGTATAAGCCTATTTCTAAAAGTGTAACAAAAACCTTGTAGAAAGCCTTATTTGTTGTGAATAAGCACACTTGGAATGAATTCATCTGACTTGTTTTCCATTCTACTTGCTAAAAACCTCTGTGGTATTGCTGAGATAAAACAGCATAAGTGCTTTGTTTTGAAGGAATACAATAGCTGGATAGCAAATTATAAGCAAACAAAAATAAAAGTTCTAGTGGTGAAGAAAGAAGTCTCAAAATTCCTTAAGACATCAACCAGTTCTTCTGTGAGAGGGATGGCATTATCAAAGACTTGTTTTGGGCTTGATTTTCATCATAGCTGAAGGGGCCTGCTCCATAGCAGGAGCTATGGAAACACACAGCAGGAAGGCCTCACTAAATATTTGCCTTTGTTGAGCAGAAAGCTGAATTTATTATGTTTTTATTCCAATTCAAAAACTTTCTTTGAGTTGTTCTACACATATGACTCAACTTTATATATAGCTTTATGTAAGTTGTAGAGCCATTGTAGGATGCTTGCTATGCAGTGGGACTCAACACATTGCATACTCTTGGTTTAAAAATGAGAATGAAAGACTGAACTCAACTCTTTTAGCTCACTGAGTCCAGCTTTGCAGGAAAGGGGTGAATTAAATGCTTTAGAAAGAATCATCTGTGATAATGTTGTAGTGGAAGAAACTATGAAAAGTAATGGTCAGGGACAATAAGGAAATGTCTCAAGATTAACAAAGCAAAATATTGGTAAGCAGCAGGCAAACAAAGTATGCACCAGCAGTGCCCAGTCTAGGGCAAGTGTTATGATAAAAAGAAGTCTTTATCAGCAGAGCTTTCAAGACCCTGCATTGTCTGGGACAGGCTCAAAAGATAAACTGGGCAGCACAGAGATGAAGCAGGCAGTTCTGTAATGTTGTGATGCAAAGTCACATAGCCCTTAGCATCCCTAAGCTAGGGATGGTCTGATGTCACATAGCTGCCTCTTCAACAGGCATTCTGGATTTGCTGAGCAATTCTTAATTTCTGCTCAGAAAATGGAACTCCACTAGCTTTTCAACTCAACTTCCTTGTTCTGTGCCTTTTCTCTGCTTTCAGGAATAAAAAATTTAGAGTACTCTCTTAGTGAAAAGACTCTCGTGTACACGAAAGTTTGAAAATTATTGAGTCATTTTTGCTTCACCTCTCACATATTGTCATAGTAAGATGAACCCACTGGAATTTTTGCAATTTTTTTTTACTATGATATATTGTCATAGTAAGACAAAGCCATTGGAATTTTAGCAACTCTTGTTTTGAGAAGATGTTGTCAGACTCTTAGAGAAACTCAGAGTCTTTAAATTGCTAGATTGTGCATCCAATCACAGATGTCTTTCTCATCCTGAAATAATTTTCATGCTGGTTTCAAAATATTACATTAACTCTGTGTATTTTTTACATGAAATAAAATTTAATTGAAATGAGAGCTGTGGTGAAGGCATTAGTTCATATTACATCATCAGCCCCACCAAACTTATCCAATAAAATTTGGTTGGCACACATATGGTCACCAAAACCTTGAGTATATAGGGAGCAAATCTGGTAGTGAATTTTACATAGCATGTGGAGGTGTCCCTGTAGACTGTGGGTGACATGGGGGAAAAGAAACCTTCATGACAGCTGAAAACCAACCCAAAAACAAAGCACAGCTTTCAAATGTGTTGCTATAGTTAGGTGGTAGTAGTACAGGAAATTTAGACACAAATGTAAAGAAAACAACAGATTAAGAAAGTTAAAATTATTTCAAGAGCTAGTAACATTTTTCTTTGCATTTTAACTCAGGCTTCTTTCAGCTGACTAGGACGTAGAGTGCAAAAAGCTGAACACTCATTTGTGTTCTATGACTTCTGTAATGCTCATGGCAAAAGGAGGATAAGAAGTGGTTAAACAGCATTTGAGATTGACTAAACACAAAGTCAAAGCTGAGGAATTGATGACTGCAAACCCCATATATTGTGAGTATAATATAATAAAATTATTATATAAATCTATTGGGTTGTTAGATTAAAAAAAAACAAAAGAAAATAGATTCTGGTCTATTTTTAGGCTGTTAAAATCCTTGCTTTCCTTTGCTTCTCATTTCTTGTTTTTACTCTTCTAGATTAAAGAGTTAATTTCTTATTTACAATCCTGTGGATTAAGGAGTTAAAGATGAATGGTTTAAGAAGGGTTAGTAAGCATGCTGAGTGCAATTTACACTTTTCAAACAGAACTCAAGGATTAGATAGATCCTATGCCATATTTTTAAAAAGAAGAATGAAGTAGTAACTGCTTGCTGAAAAATTTACAGTCCCTAAAGAGTCCCTAAAAAGTCTTTAACCTTCCATGAGATTTTTCCTATATCTGAAGCAATGTGACTAAACTTGTTTGGCTCAATTCCTTCTCCCTCTCTAAAGAGAATAAGCTGAAGATGAAGAAAACTCAGAGAAATATTGTAACTTTTTAGCCTCACAGGTATATCTTTAGTATCAAAGATATATCTTCCAGTATAAATACTTGATTGCTAGCTAGATAAGGGACAGTAGCACTCAGATCCAGAGTCTCAGTTCACATCATCCTCATCAAATAAAAGAAAGCAGATGACTAGAGGTGTCCAAAGGTATTTCTGTGCCAAAAAAAAAAAAAGGCCAAGGGCAGAGATAAAAATACTTGGCAGATCAGTGATGGAATTGGGTTTATACTGAAAATATATATGATGTATAGGATAGAAATAAAAGCAGCCTTTAGTCATGGAAATCGCTCTGCAAAATATTCATAAGGAATAATCTGCCTTCTGTCTGTTAGCACTGCATGAACAAAGAAAGCATGCTACTCTATCAAAATTATACTCTCCAAATTATATTGTGTAGTACTCTCCAAATTCTGTTGTGCTCTGCTAGCATTTCTTTCAGGTTGTGTAAGCTTTCGATAAATACAGAACACTGTAGGATTTATGGGACAAGTTCTACTTGTCAGGATTATTTTTTTTTTATTTTTTTTGTATCCTGATGACTTTTCTGAAAAGTCTTTCTTAGCAAACAGCAATACCTCATCTGAACACTAAGTTCTGCCACTCAGAAGTGATGGCAAACTAGATCTTTACAAGGAGTGGATCATCTAGCTCAGTTCATATGCGCATAAAGAAAACTTGTTCCTCATGGCATTTTGTTTCTCATTTTTCTTTGAAGTCCATTTTATATGCTGGTGATGCTCAAACAATTCTTACCTTGAATATAAAACTATTGTGGCATTAGAATATTTTTCTTGAAATAAAGCTGAGAAGATTATGGCCTTGTATAAAATGTTATCATATCATATTTTAAACATTTTATCTTTCTGTATATGAGCATTTATTTCAACCATCATTCTAAGATAAAGTTTTTAAAAAATAGGTGAGATTTAGTTTAAAACCTCTTTAAAGTGGTCATGGAGTTCTGGTTTGGTGGCTCAGGCTCCATACATTATGTTGGAGGTGGTTCCTTGTTGGATAGTTATGTGCTATTTCTGGTTCTGTAACAGACTTTATGGACACCATTCTTGGTTTTTATTTGGCTTCAGCAGCAGAATCATAATTCACAAGACTAAAATTTAAACATTCTGTTTCTTTATTATGGAAACCATAATTTTTAGCTGAATGCAATCTGAATACTAAATGTCATCATGAATCATTGCAAGCTATGATCCAATTTCTTCAGATTGCTATCATAAAGAAAACATGTATAGTGTTTAAATGGACAGGCAAATATTCCTACTGGGGCAGATTAAGATAATAAAACTACAGCCTAGCTTTCTGCTGATATTGATAAACAAGTTATATTTTCCCAATCTCTATTATTCCAATATTTACTCACTAAACAAAATATTTATGTTCCTGGTTCTCTTATTTTTAAAGCAATAGCAGTTGCGGCACAGCTGTTCTCTGGTGAGGCCAGTGTGTGTGTTCTGTTGACAAGGGAAATCTGTTGCTATAGGACATGAAATAAAATGATGTGGACATGGGACTTTCCAAGTAAAAAAGAGGGCATTTAATTTCTGACTCTAACATTTATAGATTTCCAAAAGCGACGGTGGATTGGAGGATGACAGTGCCACCTCTCCAATGACACTGGACAAACCAACAGTCTATCAAATTTCTCTTCTTCCATTAAATAATGCAAACCAATAAATTATTTACATAAAGTACATGAGAAAATTCGTTACAAGAATGTAAACATCAAAAAACTTAAAAAAACCCAGAATAACAGAAATCTATGCATTAGTTTGCATGTCCCTTCATTGTCAAAAGTGAGGTATTTGGAACTTTGGATCCTTGCTTGTTTCATCTTTGATATTTTAGCAGGATGAAACCACAGACCCATTACTCCTGTTCCACCAGAACCTGGGAATGGGAGCACTTAAGGGACTCAAGGCATTCCTTCCCTGGATGCACATCCACAGGACACATCTCCACATGTTCTGGCACCATCTTTAGGCTGGCTCACATCACAGTTTCCATTGTATTCAAACAATCATTTTCCTGTCTTAGTCTTATGTGCTCCATGCTTCATCATTCATCCTGGATGAGCTGTTGTTTATTTCCTGTGCTTGGCTGAGAGGTGCAGGTGTCACCGTGATATTTTATGAAAAATCCCTTCTCCAGGATTTTTCTTCTGAGAAGCTGAGAGGCCTCAGAAAAGAAATGTAAGCAAGAATTATCTGATTGCTTGGAATGTGGTTTGGAGGTTGCTCACCAACAGGTGCATCTTTGATTGGTTCTATGTGAATTGGTTTTACTTAATGACCAATCCCAGTCCAGCTGTGTCGGGCTCTCTGGGTCTGTCATGGGCTTTTGTTATCCATTCTTGTTAAGCCTTCTGATGTCTCCTTTGTCTTTCTTTAGCATAGTTTTAGTATATCACAATATAATATAATAAAAGCCTTCTGAGATCTTGGAGTCAAATTCTCATCTCTCACCTCATCCTGGGGGCTCTCACAACACCACAACAGTGCAGGCCTACATTATCCACCAGAGGAATTCTTAGTCTGATTAAAAGTGACTGCAGGCACCAGGAGACCTGTGAGTGAGCACAAAGGAAGCTGTAAACATTTCTCTGTGTAATTGCATGACACTTGGAAAGACTGTCTCTGTAGGCACAAGTGGTGCTGATATTATGAAAATGCAGCAGCTTCTGCCTTCCAGGCTCAGTCAGGAGATCAGAGTGAACCTTAATAGCAATAGTGCATCTCACTTGCTGCCTTCTTTGTGCCTGTAATTATTCAAACATGCACGGGAATGCTTAGGCACTCTAACAAACCCAGTGTTCTACACTTAAAAAAAAAAAAACCCAATAAATAAATTTATTTGGTTCAAAGGAGGATAATACAGTTCTTGTCATATTCTGACCCGGCTTTAGTACAGAAGATTCATCTTATTAAGATCATACTTAATGTCATTTAAATCAATTAGCATGAAAGTTTTCTGTCAAAAGTAAAAAATGGGCCAACGGATTGTCAGTTTGGCTCATTTTATATGGAAGAGGGATAGAATGCCTTTCTCTTACCTGGATTTCTCTGTACTTGAGGATGGGTAGGAAATATAAAGCTGGGCTATTGACTTGTTGCTCAGGAATTTCTGAGAAATGTTTATTCTGAAATGTTAGAAGTTTCCTGAGATTTTTGTACTGCTGGGTTTTGATTTGGAAATGGAACAAGTTTGGTGGTAATTATCCCTAATACTATTCTGCTTTGAATCTCATATTTGTTTGGAATGTTATATTTGCCCACATTTGTTTAAGAAGACAAAAATAATCTAGAATATTTTTTCTCTCGCAAGATTTTTTTGTCAGCAGTAAGCACCAAAACTTTTCAGGGAAGGGACTTTGGAGAAATGTACATTCAAAAAAAATCCATTGAGATTTTATTTTATTTGTAACCACCTTCCTAAGTAAATTACTATTTTTTTTTATTAGCTTCACAGACTTCAAATATTATGCAGTTGCAGATAAAGGAAATGTTTCTGTTGTATATAAAGACTGGGGGGAGCTATTTACAGAAAATGACTGTTGTATTTGGTAAAGGATTTCTATTTGACAGGTGGGAAGAATTGGTTTGTAACTGAGCTACTGCCCTAGGGAAAAGAGAATGCAAACAAAAGACATTTATGCACTCCTCAGTGCATGCATCAGCCTTGTTGTGGAATGAAATTCTGAAGTTTAAACAAGATGACTCTGGAGGAAAGAGCATAAAGAGATGTGTTTTGAGCAACAACACCTTGTAGCCAGGAGCTGTCAGGGTTTGTATCCTCTGTAAATTGACATAGTAGGCAGATCCTGTAATGTGCATTTATCAGCACGGTGTATATTGCAGAGAGATTTGTAAGGTAAAGTTGTGTTTGAAAGCATTAGAGGGACAGGTTTTTCTGCAAGGGTTATGTAAGTCATCACATAAAAAGGAGAAGAATGACATGGCTGTGGGGAAAGATGAAATGAAGCCTAGGACATGGTTTGAGTCCTGCTGTTTAGAAAGAAACCTACACTCATGTAATAGTGCTTTGTTCATCTTTTAATTTAAGGGTGAAGATCAGATTTTTGATCTGTAAAAATGTAATTCTCTGGTACTGAATGCATCATCAGAGCAAAATGTGTTTGTTTGTCCTAAGGAGCTGTTGTACTCAGTAGTTTTAGCACACAGCGGTTCTCACACTGTGGCTGTGGCTTCCCTGGGGAGGCTCAACTCTCCACCAAGTGAGATCCAAGCAGATGTCAGCAGCATGACTCCTTTAGTGTTTTTCTTGAGATGCAGGGTGAGTGTAACCTTGTAATGAGTATTTAATCAGGAATAGGGAATAAGAATCCTGAAGAGTTCAAACTTTTATAACTTCACATATCTGAAAATACTTGGCCTTAATATTTTCCTCAATTTTTATGTTCCAAAGAAGCTGCCTAAGTCATTACCTAAGTCATCTACCTGAGGTCACTGGACATTTTTTCCCCATATTTCTGCTCAACATTTACTGTTCTCTAAAGCTTTTGTAGTGTTATAGTAATGTATGTAGTGTTTTGAATGGTTACATGGCCTCACTTCTGTCAGAAGTGCATTCTGTCCTCTGACCTGAAGTGCCTTTGGACACTACATTTCCCTCTGAGGAAAACCTTGAATATTCCTTCTGTAGAAACTTTCGGAAACTTTGCCACAGCCTCCCCTCTGAGACAATTTGTGAGAGCAGCTGTGTAAGTTTTTTTTTTTTGAAAATTGCTACCCTGGGTGGCCAGCGTAAAGAAAATAATTTGTTTTCCTTTCTTGAAAATTTTGTAAGTCATCCCTCTCCCCCTAGGGTGGAGTTGGCATAAGAAAATGGGAATAATGACACATTGGTTACTCAGAAATCTGAAAATGAAATATTACTGTCTTTACAAGATTTGGTGAAAGAATTGTAGTGTCAGCAAAATGAGGAAAACAAAAAAGGGCTGCAGGTTGAGAAGCTGCTTGCTGCTGAGTGCCAGCGTTTTAGGGAGCTTCAAACAGAGTTTTTGACTGTGCATGAAAGAGAATTGTACAGCAGAAACTGGGGGATGTAGAGCTAATAACATTCTCAGGAATAAGTTCTTTTGACTCAGACCTTTTTGTGGAGGAGTTGGGAGACAGTGAGCCAATCTGTTGTTCTGATAAAGAGTGAGATATGGCATTTAGATTTGCATCTGATGATGAAGAAGCATCATTACAACCCTCAGTTAAAACTGAAAGCTCAAATGATTGTCAGAGTCAGCAAACTGCTACTGCAACAGTGCTGTGTGCTGCTACCAAAATGTCAAAGTCTGGACATGAATTGGGTGATAGTAAAACCCAGTCTGAATTGATTTTGTGGTGGAATGTTGAAAGGCAGTGTGTGCTTCCCAGGAAGCAAAGAGTTAAAATCACCAGAGCATGGGTTATTTGGCAAACATGGGTTATTTGGCAAAATATTTATGGCTCATGGCAATATTTTTGGCTCACAAGTGAGAAATAGAAATCTGCTAATCTTAACCCTAAAGGAAACCCAGAGTCTCTGCTATCACAGTGCTGGATATTTGCTGCAAAACAAAAATTCTGAAGTTATGGAGTTGTGATGAGTTATAGAATAGAATTTCTGAATTTGGACCTACTAATAGCAGCAGAATTAAGTATTGCAAACCTAACATTAGAGTTCCTGATACCAGCACACATTGCTTCAACAGTAGAGGAATGGTCTTAAACTTCCCTTCTAATTCTCTTATCTGGCCTGCTTATTACAAGAAATTAAATAGCAATACTTTTCTCTTAAATGCTGATGAGCTAAGTTTTGTGGAACTGGTAACCAAAATTTAGAGAGCTTTCTGCTCATGGATGGCTACCCTAGTTGTAAAAAAAAAATGTCTTTTATGATTCCATGCCAGAAACCTGACAAGGCTGAATTAGTCCTTACCTGCATGGTGGGGAAAGGGCAATACACTTCTAATTAACTACTGCAGGAGTTAGGTGTTGTGCTTGCCTCAAACCAGAGGAAAGCCCCCTGGAAAAAATTAGAGGAAGTAACAGCAGTTGGGAATGCATTTAGTAACGTGAAAAAAGTTCAGACACCACCTGAGAAACACCAAGCCCAAGCTGTTAAACAATTTGAATCACTAAAGCATAGTCTGTCAGGGAAGCTGGTGGTGTTGGCTTTTTCCAGGAATGCCAGCACCCCTATCACTGAAGATCAAAGGAATGAATTCCAAGTGGGGAAGCCACCGACAGATTTACAAGGAAAAACTCATAGAAAACAGCCAGAAAGATCAGATAATCATTTTTCCCTTAAGCAGTTTTAAGCTTGTGGTTACTTTTGTGTTATAAGAAAGAACAAAATCAGCACTCTGAATTTTCCCTATTATTTCATAGGAACCCACTAACAGAAACAGAGGGAACTTTTAACTTCCCCCTTAATTGATTGTATTATCAGTTATAAATATTTGTGACTTGTTTCTGTGTTCATTGAGAGGAACTTTTTGGGAGACCAAATATTAATAGGATTATATTATACAAATAATTTTATGTATCATTAATTTTTTTTTCTATTAATTTTTTATTAATATTGTGTGAGAAAAGGTTTTACTTTTGTTCTATGGATGTATACTTTTGTTTCAATGAACTGAGAATTAGAAAATCCAAGCAAATATAACCTGGGAGTTGGTAAAATAATCCATCATGCAAATGTGCATTTATTGTCTTCTGTTGAGCATGTGATATTCTTCCAGTGCCTCCTTCAAATCTAAGAATAATACTGGACTTTTAACAGTATCCATTAGAGTATCCATTGCATGAGGTATAGCTTATATGTGTCCCTAAAATTTGGAGCATGGAGAAGATTTATGTACAACATTGAGGTGATTTTTTTAACTCAAATATTGCATTGCAATTTGAAGTGGCATTGGCTGACAGTGATGAAGAGATCTGCAACTAATTTCCACTGCCTCAACCAAGCCACCATGATTATTATGTGTGCACACTGACTGTGAGCTGGAAATCATGGCTTCAGTTTATGAAAGCATTGTAGACCTCTTACTGTTTAAAGAACTTTATTTTGTAGGCCCAGCTTATAATTTTATGTTTTTATACAGCAAAAAAAAACTTTTATGGTCCAGCCACAGTAGGAAAGAAAGGCATGGCTGTATCTGTATGGGATATGGAGGCATTGAAGTTTAGCTAAAGAATTGTTATTCTGCTTTTTGAACAGTAATTACTTGAACTAGCCTATTTGATTATGCTAATGAATTTGTGCTTTGATATTATGGATGTTGAAATTCTTTAGCCCTCTATGGATGTGACCTAAAATAACTCTGGTCCCTTTTAATGACTTTGAATTCATCAAGGTATTGTGTTCTCTAGGAATTAGAGCTATTAACCTCAAAGAGAAAACTGTGCAGAGTAATTTTTCCTGCAACCAGGCATGGGTTTTAGTGCTAAGGAGAGGAGAATGGGGATAGCTACCGTTGTTTTTAGACAGAACTGCAAAATGCCTGACATGATTCATCTTTCATCAGTTAAAAAAAGATAGGATAAAAAAGGGAAAAGAAAACAGGGAAATAAAAACTAAATAATAATATCTGTATGGGAAAGGTAGTTTATTTATTTTTTATTCTCTGAACTGAGATAACTAAATAGACTCTGCATTTTGTTGTTTTAACATAAATAGATTTCAGATTTCTTATGCAATTTCAGAAGCAGGGACCAAAATTTTATCAATTTTTTTTTGAAGATTAATCCTGCAGTTTAATTCCAGTATGTCTAGCCTTCGTACTAAGATTTTAATCTCTTTTTACTCTGGGCAAATGAATGTACACTAACTGTCATTCCTGCTTTTTTGGTGCAAGTTCTATATTTTAGTTGACTCAGTGGTAAACTTCTGTCTATAAAAGTACTGTTAACATGGATTGTTCATTCCAGGTGGCAATGTGAATTAAAAAAAAAAAAAAAAAAAAATAGGACAGTTAAAAAAGGCTGCAAAAATCCAAGGTGTCATTGTATCAAAACTTACTGCTGGCTTCTGAATCCCATTGGTTTTACCATTACTCTGGATTATTAAGGATGTGTTTGAGAAAAAAAAAAAATTTTTAATTAATCTAAAGGGCCCACTCTAGTTTCCTTTTACTCACACAGGGAATGCAGCTGAAGTTGAATAAGGGTATGAAAATCTGCACCTTCTTGCTGAAAGGTAAGATCTATTCTACAGTACTCATCATGGGCTTTGTAGCACTACCTTAAATAAGTATTTTTCTGTGATATTTTCCCTTATTTTGAAATGTAACGTCTTTACAACAAGCCAAACCCAAACCAACAAAACAATAAAAAAACAGGACAGAGAATCTCCAGGAGATCAACATTTGAATTCTAAAATGTGCTTTTGAGATCTAAATATGCCTTTGCCCGTAAAAGTAAATATGTTTAATACTTGGAAATTGCTGGAAATTGCAGTGAGCCTCCCTTTCAGTAGCACCTACTTAAAGATGGTGCCTTGAGGGGTATCATTATTAAATTAAAATTACTACTCACACTTCTGTGGTCTGGAAAGCAAGCTGGAATTTTTCTAAGGGGCAGATTTCATTGTGAACACTCTTCTGGTACCTTTAAACAGTGCTTTCATGGGTTTCCTTCATGGCAACATGGTGAAATACAAAGCAGTTTTCTTTGCTTTCTTGCAGACCTTTAAATAAATCTGGCCTTTTAAACTCATGGTTTTTCAAGTTGTGTTTAATCTTTATGTAATGGAGCTCAGGACAAGCTCCAAGTGAAATGTTGGAAATCCTAAACTGAAAGATTTAAAGTATCACTGAAACCCTTCCATACTACCCAGGCCCAAGAGGGATACTGCTTGAGAGATCAGATACTAATCAAAGAGAGTAGATTTTGGAAAAAGGTTCAGTTTTTTAGGGTTTTAGCACTCCCAGGTTGTGAGTAGCTTGCTTCCACAGCATTTGGAAGAATGGCTTTTAAAAAGCAAAGGCAACAGGAATGGTCAGAGCTGTGATCCAGCTGATACCCCATGGAAGACTCAACAGCTCAGCAATTCCTAATTTCAAAAGGACATGTTTAAGAAGCAATTTGAAAAGGTGTCTAGACTACAAATGCCACAGAGGGGATGACTAGGAATTTATAGCTTGTGGGGTTTTAGCATTTTAGAAATTGACTTTTATTGTGCATAATATTTGTTTGATGATCAGTCAACAGTTAAGCAGAAATTCTTTTGCGTTCTCTAATTCAATTCTGGTTCTGTGGGCAGCAAATATTTAAGACTCCCTGGTGAGTTAAAAACTGGAGGCAAAATAGTACTCTTACTGTGTTTGTATGTAAATCTATCTCTGTTGAGGAAATTTATCAAAACAGTGGCTGGTGGAGACACAAACTGAAGTCTCAGGAAAGGCATTCTGAATCTAGACCACAGCTTGTTTTGGAATGACTTTAAATTTTTCTGTCTGTTTAGTCCCATAACAAAAAAAATATGTTCATCCTTCATGCCCCTCACCAGTTCCTGGCTTACAGAGATTTTTAATTTATTTTTCCATTGGTAATTCAACTAGTTGCATAGGGATAAATTTCAAAATGAGAAGAACTCAATTAGGCCGGGGGAAAAAAGTATATTTGTGATTTGCCAAATAATGAATGTTCTTTTTTGGCATTAAATTTCAGCTGCTAGAATCTCCATGGCCTTGTATGGATTACATGGGTAAGAACTGAAGGCATCATTTGGCACTTAATTGGACTGTGTGTTTGGGAACAGATTTCCTGTAAGGCACTAAGCATGCTTTAAGTCTGCTTTCACTGAGACATCTTTGGGATTGTTATGAAGAATAACAAGGATGTCTCAAAGTAAGTTTCTTAATTTTGGTGTGCAACTGAGGCAGCATTAAATTGCAAAGCAATTTGAAAGTGCTTGCTACTGTGAAGAGGAAAGTTTTCATTTCAGTTTTAAGTATTTTGATATGTATGTGTTTGTTCTCAGAAGTGCAGTAGAGCTTTAATTGCTTTGAATAAAAATACCTGAAACCAAAGTTTGCTCTCAGTGCAGCTGAGTTTGAACACAGTGGAAGGACCAGGTTTATAAATCTTAAGTAACTTCCTTTCTCTGGAGGTTTTGTTAGGTTTTTTTTTTTGCTGTTGTTTTGTTTTGCATTTTGCTTTGTTTTTTGGTTTTTGTGGGTTTTTTTTGTTTGGTATTTTTGGGGTTTTTTGTTGGCTTGATTTGCTATGGAAAATAGATCTGAATAAACCAAGAATGATGTGCAGGCTGTGAGGTGTAAGTAAATGTGTCATAGTGGTGTAGGTAGACCTGATCTAGTCCCAGATATAAGAAATGAATTCCATTGTGGTTGTTACAGAAGCGAGAATATCGCAGCACTGAAATTTGGGGTAAATTACCTGATCATTTTCTGTTCCTCTGACACCAAAATATAACTCCAACTCCCTGATGAATGCTGCAGCCTGGAGCCATGTATGATTCTACTCCTTTGCCAACTTGTTTTTGGGTTTTACTGCCTATTTTTAACTCTTGAGATGGAAACTTCTGCGAAAGATAAAATAAACTGTAGATTTAGACAAAAAAAATAATTAAGCATGTTTACTATGAGAAAATGTCTGTCTCAGAAAATCAATATTGAACTTTTAGAATGTTTTATTTAAAGAAAGTTAATTTTCTTAGATAAAGTCAGAGGATTTTATTTTGAGCTTTATTTGCATTATTGCTCTTCTGTTGAGAAATAAGGAAATTTCCAAGCCATATGAATTACCCAGCTATAAAAATTGCTGAGATTTGTTCATGTCTCAGAACATTAAAAAATTGAAAGTAACATCCAGGGTGGAGGTGAACAACAGCAAGCTTTTCTTGATTTTATGTTTTTGTGGCTTTTATTTTACTCTATAATGTTCCGTGCAAAACTTGAAATATATGGACATTTAATTTTCTTTTAATGAAGAAAAACTCCTTTGAAAATATAGAAGCATTGATACAATGCAGCTTTGAAGATTTTTTATATTTTTCTTCTGCAAGCTGAAATTTGCATTGCAGGAGAAAATTCTCTCAAAAGAATCAAAAATTATGAATACAGATGAGTGGATATTATGGGCGGTGGGTGTAATGTAAAAAAATTTGAAGGGATATCAGAGGTAACAATTTTAGTATTTTATAGAAGGCAACAAATTGCTGTTCTCTTCCCTTTCCCCTTAAAAAAAAACAAAAGAAAACCAGATACTTTTATTTTCCTTTCTTAATTATTTAAACTAGGCTGGGGCTTTGTTAGAGTTGGTCCTTCTAAATTTAGATGTTTGAGAGGATAAATCTTGCAATATTTCTGAGTCTTTTTGTAGATACTGTCATGAAAAGATTGTCTTTTATAAATAATTGCCAAATATTTTTGTTAACGTAAAATGGACTTCTGCATTTTAACTGTCTCAGGAATAACATCCTGAATCAGTCCAAGTAGTGCTTGGGCTGGGCCGCACAATGGGTTACAAAGTGAAAGTCCATCAATTTATGATGTGATTGTCCAGATTGCTCCTGGCACTGGCAATTGAAGGGGTCTCTTTGCCCACGCCTCAACAAAAGAGTAGCTTAAGGCAATCATGAGCATTTTCTTGCTTTTAGCTAAATGAAGCTGTTTCATTACTTTCAGCTGATGCGTGTGGGCCGGTGCAATCAGGAGAAAATAATGTGAAGGGGCTGGGCTGAAAAAAAAAGGTACAATTTTTGTCTTTTTACAGGAGAAAAAGCAGGAAAGAGTCTAGTGGTTTCTTTTAGAAAGCTCTTGTTGCTTATGTTTCATTACAGTATTAAAAAGTGTCAACAGTTCATTTAGTTGGAAATTGCCTCACCTGTGTGAGAAGAGAGAGAGAGGGCGGAATCAAGAACTTTGGGAATTCTGGCATTTTGTTTGTTGTCACATAATATTTGGTTTTCTCTAGTCCTGTAAAAGTTTCCTACCTGCTTGGGCAGCACTTTTACCTCCCTGCCCTATGCTTGCTTTGAGACTATCATAGTGCCAATATGAGGTGATCTGAAAGAGGGCAGAAGTTACCCTACCACATCTGATGCAATGTGTGATTATTTTTCAGGTGAGGAATAGATCCTTCTCTTCCTTTGCCAATGCATTAAGGTTTGGTACTGCCAGAAAGAAGAGCAGCCAAAAAATGCTCACTTGTAGGAGATTTTTCTAAAAGTATTTAGAAATATTTACGTCTAAAAATATTTCTGAAAGGTTTCACCATTTTTTTTTTCTGCTATTTTAGTCTGAACATCTCTGAGTACTTTAGGGATAGCAATGCACTAAAGCATTTAAGGAAAAACAAGGTTTGAGCCATTGGCATTCCAGCTTCATTGGAGGGCTGATCTATTTTCAGTGACAACAGCTGAGGGGAAGATGATAAAAACATCTGCAGCACCACCAGATTTTAATCTTCCCATTCAGAGTTCTGAAATCATCTTACAGATGTCTGCACCTCATTACATGGCTACTGGGGGATTGTTTCATCTGGTACACTTTTGCAGCCCGGGTGTACCTTTAATAAGCAATCTGGCATTAGCCTGTTTGTGCCACTGGAAAGCAGAGAATTGAGATATATCAATGATACTGTTAATTACACTGCTGTGCTAGGCATCATTAAAGCTCATAATGCTGAAAGGCATTTCAGGAGGATTCACTTTTCCTTAAGTGAATCAGCGCTGAGGGACTCAAGGAAACTGTTGCAGGTTTCTTTTTCCTGGCAGCCCATGGTTCAAGATGAAAGGTGTTTGCTTCAGACCCTTTTTTTTTTTTACTTCAAGCATTCTTTTCCAAGTAAAAGGAAGTAGCTGTTTTATTGGAGACTGTTGACCAATGATGGAGCTCTGTGGTTTTATGGAACAAAGAAAGCAATATCATATGAAAAACTTCAGGTATCCTGCATGTACCTCACACTCATATGGATACAGAGAGCTTGTTTTATATAGATTTTGATCAAATGCCAGGAGTGGAGGAAAAGAAAAAAGCAAGAAACTTGGGACAGTATATTATGTGTGTATATATAACAGAATTCTACTGACCAAATTGCACTTTTTAACAAGCTAGACATATTTCCAGTGACCCAAAACTATATGAACTAGCAGAAAGTTCTTTCTAGTCAGTACTCATCTTGATCTGAAGACTACTATTTTTCATCGTAGGAAAAGTGGAGTGACAACATGAAAACAAAGTTAGCAGCAGTATCACATTAAATACTTCAGGTATTCCTGCGTGTACCCCACACTCATATGGATAAAGAGGACTTGTTTTATATAAATTTTGATCAAATGCCAGGAGTGGAGGAAAAGAAAAAAGCAAGAAACTTGGGACAGTATATTATGTGTGTGTTTATAACAGAATTCTACAGAGCAAGTTACAGAAACTGCTTTTTAACAAACTAGACATAGTTCCAGTGATCCATGTAGCATAAAGCCTTTTCCAGTCAGTACTCATCTTGATCTGAAGACTACTATTTTTCACTATAGGAAAAGTGGAGTGACAACATGAAAACAAAGTCAGCAGTTATAAGTGCTTTTAGGAAAGTGTAATTCTTTTAATACCTTTTAATGAAACATTATACATAAAAAAATAGTTAGCAAGGAAAGCCAAGATCAATAATTCTTAATATTTACATGACATTTGCAGTTATTGCACAGTTTGCTTGGCTAGCGTGTTAAGTTGTTCCCTCATCCTAAATTTGACTTTTAATTTAATTATGTGCCCTTATATTGTACATTTGAAGAGCATGACTTTCACAAGTGCCTTACAATAACATAACTAGAATGCCCGAGCTGCTGGTACTCTAATCACTGCCATGGCAAACTAATTGTTACAAAAAAGATGCATAAGATCTAGTTAAGCCATCAAGTGTGTGGACTTTATTAAATATTACTTAAAATCCTCTTTAATTGAAATGCATTATTACTTGCTTAAATTAGTCATGTTTTCTAATCTGTAACACCCATTTCTGAAGCTTTTAGGTATTAGAAGTGTCCAATAGATGAGAAGAATTGCATCCTGTTCTCTCCAAAAGAGAAACACCTGATTCATCACTTCAAATTTTTGTCCTCCTGTTTTTACAAAAGGTTATATGTCTAAGAAAGGAGAGTAGCATGCTGTGAAATATTGAATTATATATTTTTAATGAGCATAAAGTTGAAGGAGCTGATATAGTATAGTCTAGCATTATGAAAAGCAATTTTTCATGTTTGAGTAGTTAGAAAATCAACAGAGATACTCTATGCATTCCTCTCATGGTTTCTTCTTAATTTAGCTCTAAATGTGAGAGGTTAACTGTATCAGAAATCAGTGAGTTACTTTTTTGCCATGCTGAAAATAAAAGCTGAAATCTTACCTTTGATGTAATCTAGCAAAACAAGTGTTGCCTTCTGTTTGAGCAGCAGTTTCGTGTGCCCATATAGCATTAATTTGGATTACGAGATAGTCTATTGAGAAGGACACTCGGAACACAGACTGAACTTTGTGTTGGGTAAAATATCAGAAGGATCTTCAGTGTGCTAAGATTTTATTTGTACTTTAAAGGATTCTCAGAGTCTGTGATGAAAATTGCTGTGTAAGGAAAACCTGCTACAATTGTGTGACAGATTATGGAGGAAAAAAAACCATATTCACACCAAAATATGTTCACAGTTAATTGAAAGTGGAGAAAAAGCTTCTTCTTTACTAACCATTAAAAATAATAGGACCTTCATTATCCCAATGCTCCTGTCTGCATTAATAAGATTGGACTGGTGGAGAATAAAAAACCATTATAGACTCTAATCTGCTGCCATCACAGGCAACTGTGCAGGGAGCTCCATGAGTTGCAAGACTAAGAACTCTTCTAGACTGATATAAAGTAGTCCAGACCAAAGAGATTGAAACATATATAGGAAAATATCAAAAATTATCAAGGAAGTGTTCAGTATTCCAATCCTTGGATCAGTTTGTGAATTGTTAAGTAGGGCTCTGGCAGAGTTCTGATATTGACCAAATATAGAGAAAAAAACAAATGCTTTAATCATGTTTTCCTGACTTTACATAAGCTCAAATCAGGAATTTAATTACTTGCAAGTTTTGAAATCTTTTAACATCTGTTCCTTTAACCTGCAATGTAAGCTGCAGAAATTATTTGCAAAATTTTCACTCAGTGACTATGTGCCAAATACTTTTAATCTTTCACCATATATCTGTATAGAAAGTATTTCTTCATTATCATAACCTGTTAGATTTGAATGAGGAAAATATAACTAGTCAGTCTGAAATTTCTTCCACTTTCTGTCAATTGTCTAAAAATGATTTCACTAGTAATAAAATACTATTTTGTTAACACCAGAGCAGCCAATATGATAATCTATAAAGGCAGAAAGGTGACAAAAGCTTGTGGCTTCAAAAAAGTCTCTGCCTTTTCTATGCCTCTTACCTATATTTTAGTGAGAGGAACTAATGCACAAAGCCAAGTTTTGAATATGTTTCTTAAAAGCATCAAGCATATTGTTCTTACCCAAAATATTAGCTACACTAACAAATTATGAATAAAATCTCCTTAACTTTATCCACCTCCAAAAATAAAACTATATATGTAAGATTAAAAAGCATTCAGTTTTTCAAAATTACATGTTCATATTTATTTTTCTTATTTCTTAATTGGGCAGAAGAATTCAATCTTCTCAAGTCTATGTCTGAAATTATGCAGTGTTGGAATTTCTAGCACAGAAACTTTCAATTCAAAACTAATTCTCTGATTCAAGAGAAGTTAGGGAAATCCTACAATGATGTTCAAGGGGTACAAATGATCACATCAGTCCCTTCTGGTTTTTGGTGCATGAGTTGTGAGACCTGAAAACTTAGCCTAAAAATAAAAGCTGAGAGCCTCACAAAACATCTAACTCCTAGAGCTGATGCTTTAGTAAAACCTCCAGATATAAGAGCACTGTTGTAAAAATTGTCAGAGTGATCATATTATTGGCAGATTGCTGATGAGAGTTGTGTCTGTTTTCAAGGGTTCTCCAGCTGGGTGCTCCGATGTGAGATTTTCACTAAGAGAGGAGCTGTGCAGCTAGTCCCAGTGGAATTGCACTACTCTTCCTCAGGATAAAAGGCCTCCCTTATTCCATGATGTGATTTTTTTTTTTTTTTTGTCTTTTCCCAGGTAATGGGAGAGTGCTGGCAAAGGGATGTTTATTCTCATCATGGTTGTATAGAATGGTGCTTCCATATTTGAAGAGGGTATAAAAACCATTCCTTGTTTTTCTAATAGACTCTTTTCCTTATCTTTCTCTATTATTTGGACGATGCTTAAAACTGCCCAGGGGTCAGATTTGTCACAAGAAGCTTGTTTATAGGCAGGAGACACGAAGCAGGGCTCAGGATGTGTATGCCAAGTTATATAGAGATACAATGACAGAACATGTTGTGGGGTACAACAGAAAGTACTTTATATTGCATGGACATGGGAGAAGTGGGCCAGACTGAGGATACACCTGTGTATGTGCTGGCACAATTATTTCCAGCAGAATTCAGCTGTTCAAAGAATCTGAGCCCATAAGGTACAACCTTCATTCTCCTGAGCTCTTGGAACTCTCTCAATTCCCAAATGTTCCTCTCAGCCTAACTGCATGTGAAAGTGGGATACAGAAGCAATCTCAGTGAGAAAAATAACTACAGGTATTGTTGATTGCACTGATGCTTAACTACTATTCAACTTCTATGGTTTGTTTATTTGGCCATAAATTTTGAGCCATTCATCAGTATTACTGATATTTCTGTAGTTGGAATGGTTTTTTTAAATATCGTGTTCAAAGTACTGTGTTTTCTTAGTTTTAACAGCATGCCATTACAAATCTCTCATTCCACTTATGCTCAAAAATATTACGGGAAAAAAACCCTCTTAATTGGTGGTTAAATCTAAGAGCAAGACAAAGCTCTGTAAAGAAGGGCAGATGAAAGACACAGTATAAAATTCTGTTACTCTCTGTGATTTGGACATGCAGTTGGGAGAAAAAATCTTTGCAAGGGATTTAGACATACCCTTCTGGAGGACTGGGGTTAAAATGAAAAAAAAAACCAAACAAACAAAAAACCTGAAAAAAAATAAGTTTCCAGCATCTGAGGGAGACTCAGTAATGTGAGCATTGCCAAAAGCTCCTCTCAGTCTCCCCATCTTAAAAAGTGCTCGTGAGGAAAATGCTTTTGCTTTGAGGAAACAACACCTTTTCCTTGAGCCAAGCTTCCATAGGGTAAAAGTGGGATGAGCAATAAAATCTGTGTGTTTTATTGGATTGTTAAAATTCAAGTACTACTTCAGTAAATGGTTTGCAAGCAGGGGAAATTTATGTTGAAAAGTAATATATGCTAGTTATAAAGATATAATGTGATTATCCATATGATTTATGTGGTCATTATAAAAATTTGCCAGCCTTACTTTGTGTGTTTGTAACATGTTCTATATTTTAATTGTAGAATTAAAAGCTCCTTTAAAAAATCTAACAACTTCAAGCTGCAAAAATGCAGCTCACATTACTAACCTTTTTAACTCTATGAAAGAGTCAATGAGGTTTCAGTAACTGCACGCTTGGTGGTCTGATCTTAGTATTGTGCAAGCCTAAGAAGTGAATTTTAATGGAAAAAATAATAACTTGAAGGATGATCAGATAACATTCTGTGGGCTTGACTGAATGCAATCAGTACCTTAGAGAAATAAATGGTTGGGTGAAGATGACTGTGAATTGCCACTGTGATGCGATCACAAAAAATTCAAGTGTATATTTGGGAAAATTTAATTTGCACAGGTATTGGTGGGTATTAATTCCAAATTAATAATTTGTCCCCTGTTAAAATGTCAAGGTAATAGAAAAAGATGCATTTGCCATTATACTTATTACAGATCCATCTGTCCCTAAAAAATAAAAGGCACCCCAAAAAAATTTTCCTGCTTAATTTTTGAATTCTTTCATCTGGTAAGAAGGTAAGATGAAAACTATTTACTTCAGATAAATGCCAGTAAAAAGTAAGACAAATATTTTGGAAGGTTAGAGGAGATGTGAAAGATAAGATTAAGCTGAGGAAAGGAAACTTTAGATGAAATATAAAGTCAGAACTCTTTCTTTAATTTCAATAAAAGTGTTTTTCTTTCACAGTATATCAGCAACATCTGTGTCTTTGCTCATTCAGAACTGAGCACTGAGATACCTGCTGTAAAGAGCAATTTTATATTGCCAAGGACAAATACAATATGATCTAATAAGCTTTTTCTCATCACAAATTTCTCTTTTTGGTACTTTAATCTGGTGATTTGTAAAATTGAAAAGAGAATTGCAAACAAGATGAATGCTTGGTTTAAATTTGATTCATATTTTTGCTATTTCTCCTCATGGCACATCTATAATTATGTTCTTGTGGATTCGCTGAGATTGAACTTCTATTTGTCAAGTACAGCATCAAGCCATTGACCTGCATCACTCACAAACTCAAAACCCAGCTGTATAAACTAGAACCTGAAGTACCTTAAGAACTTATCTCTTCTTTTATTGACTGGGTTTATCCAAAAGAGAAGGAAAAGTCATTTACTTTAGTCTACTTCACACTACTGTTTTTCTTTCATCAGAGCAACTGCTGTTAGGTGTGGAAAAGACTCCTTGTGCCATTTATTTTCCTGTCTAGGGAAGTAAAGGCCAGGCAGATTTCTTTTCCTAGTAGCTTTTGTCTGGGAGCAATTCTTGGATTTGTTTGAGCTCAATTCTCTTTATTTTAGCTTGATGAGAGCAGAAAACTTTGAGCCTGAATCTGAAAAAACACAAAGCTCAGGGAGGACCAAAAGCATTGGTTGGAGAAATTAGTACCTCAATTATGCTGTTTGTGATAGCTACACAAGTGTATTATTCTTAAGAAATAAGAAAAAGTTCTGTGCCTTTTCTCATGGTCAGACTTCTAGTTTTTCTTTCCAAGGTCTCACATTTCATATATTCCTTTGCATATATGGCTCAAACATGTTTTATTCACCTCTGATTGCCCCACTCTGTTCTGCTCTGGTGCAACCTCACGTTGAGTACATCCAGTTTTGGGCAACACAATATTACAAAGATAATAAGGTGTTAAGGAGCATCCAAAGGAGGAACAGGAGGGTGGTGAAGAGTCTGGAGGGAAAGCCATATGAGGAGTGGCTGAGATTTGTGTTCATCCTGGAGGAGACTGAGGGAGACCTCATTGTGTACTTCAGCATCCTCACAAGGAGAAGAGGAGAGGCAGGCACTGATCTCTTCACTCTCATGACCAGGGACAGGATTTGAAGGAATGGCATGAAACTGAGTCAGGGGATGTTTAGGTTGGATGTCAGGAAAAGGTTTTCCATCCAGAGGGTGGATGCGCTCAGGAATAGGCTCCCTAGGGAAGCAGCCAGAGCACAGGAGCATCCTCAAGAATGGCACACATCATGTGCACAGGAGCATCGTCCAAAAGCTTCTTGAGCTCTGTCAGGCTTGGTGCCATGAACCTGGGGAGCCTGTTCCAGTACCCAACCACACTCTGGGTGAAGAAGATTATTTTAATATCTAAATAAAACCTCCCCTGACATAATTTCAGGCCATGCCCTGGGGTCCTGTAACTGGTTGCCATGGGAGAGATCACTGTTTGCCCATCACAAGGAAATTGGTGACTGTGATGAGGTTCTGCCTTCAGTCTCCTCTTCTGAACAAACAAAATGACATCAGTTACTTCTCAGACTGCTTTCCTTCTAGGCCCTTCACAATCTTTCTTGTCCTCCTTTGGACACTTAATGCCTTTTTTAAATTGTGGCAGCCAGAACTGCCCCCAGCACTGGAGGTGAGGCTGCCCCAGTGCAGAGCAGAGCAGGACAATCCCCTCCCTTGCCCAGCTGGCAATGCTGTGCCTCATGCCCCCCAGGACAGGGTTGGCCCTGCTGGCTCCAGGGCACTGACTCACATTGCACTTTCCTTGACCAGGATCCCTTTTTCTGTGGCCCTGCTTTCCAGTATCTCATTCTCCAGTCTACACATACCCAGGGTTGCCCAATCTATCTGTAGGATCTGGCACTTTTCCTTGTTCAACTTTGGTTGGTGATTGTCCAGTTGTCTGATTTGTTGAGGTCTCTCTGCCTTTGAGGGATTCTGCTCCTCCCAATTTTGTGTCATCTCTGACCTTGCTCAGTACCTCTCAGTCCAAGTCATTTATGCAGATGTTGAAGAGCAAAGGGACTTAAAATGAAGTTCTGTGGAACCCATATAATCACAGGTCACCGGTCTGATGTTATCCTATTCATTATGAATGATTTCTGGATAAAAGTGCACAATTTCCTAATTCTGTCTAGATTATTTTTTCTTTTTTAAAATACTAGCTCTTTCATTTCAAGCTGCAGAAATTTATTCTCATTTCAGGAATAATTAGGATCCAACTAACCTGTCAATTGCTTCAGTGATTGAAACCTCCACAGGTTGCTAAGTGGTTCTTGATTGTCCCAGCTGGCATCTGGAGACAGCTCTTTTTGTGTTTCTGGTCAAAGTCCATGTTTAGAATACAAATGGGATTTTCATGCATTAGCCAAATACAGGTCTTCAAGTTCTTTCATCAAGGCAAATGGATAGTTCCGAGATGTCTGTGAAATAATATAAATGCTGGCATTATGATATGAATTTGCTTCAGCTGTGTATGGAATTAAAAATTCTAACTGTGGTGTATTTTGCCCATGTTTATATATCTCATAAAAATATTAAAGCCCAGTAGAGGCAACTTCTTTAAGCTTAATCATGGTAACATTAACTAGGAAGCAATACATATGAGGAGTCAAATCAAAATCTCTGTTTGCTTATGGTTGAAACTCATACCATTAATTTTTCAATTATGTATTCATTGTTAATGGGAACAATGGTTCTGTTTGCTTCTGTAGTGCTCTCTATGTATATCATGGGAGATTTTAAACTCAGACATATAAATATGATAATTTCCTAGGTTAATATCCTCAACTCTTTCTCATGCTGAAAATAAATGATTGTGCATGTGATATCAAATCTCCTTAATTCTCCTAACAAGTGCCGAAAGGATGGAGTTAGAGGAGTGGTATCCAGTGAAGGGACAAAAGGGGGTAAAGTCCATAAAATGAAATATAAGAAAAATAAATTTCCCAAATTTCCCAATTGAGCACAGTCAAACACTGAAGTAACATTCCCAGGCTGGTTGTGGAGTTTCCTTCCCTGAAGATTCAGAACTTCCCTGGACATGATCCTGAGCAGGCCTGCTTGAGTTGGCCCTGATTTGAGCAGTGGGGAGTGGACAATGTCCTTACCAGCCTAAGCCCCTCTGAGGTTCTGTGAAATCCTTCCTTGGAACTGTTGCCTTTAATTGCAGCTGGTTTCAATGAACCAGCTGCAATTAAAACAATAGAGAAAGCAGGTTTTGTTTTCTGGTTTTTTTTTTTTCAATGAGGTGTGTTTCTTCATGCCCAGCTGAGTATGTAAGTCAATGGCATTGTGTATTTAGATTGTTGTGCCAGTAATTTTTAATAAAGCCAACATCTGATTTCAGATGATTCCCCTTAAAATACTTGTGATCCTTTCTCTGTTTATTGTATCTGAATGTTCAGAATCTGAATTAATCTTGAACTGAACATTTTTAGTATAGCACCCAGAGTTCTTGTAAAACATAACAAAAAGGTTTTAAAAAGTTGTTGTTAGTATTAATGGGAGCTTAATACTTTGATCAAGGAAAAGAAAGCTCTTTTGTCAATGTGTGCAGATTTGTTACAAAAGTACTTATTACTGGAATTATTAAGAGGGATATTAAAATAAATTTAGATAATACACTGGTCACATTTCAGAGACATTTTTTAAAAAGTAAATTTTTAAACAGTGTGAATAATGGTTACTATAGCAAATTGTACTCTGTCCCCAAGACACTCTGTGCTATAAAGGGGCAGTCTCTCTATGCTATAACAACATGTGATTTGATGACATGGAAAAACAGAGGATTATTTCAAAAGAATTTAGTCAATTTGTGCAGACTTCAGAGAAATTAAATATTATCATCTTTCCTTCTCTGACAGCTGGAAAATGAAGTACACACTTTAAGTGCAGCGTACTACTTCAAAAATTGAAAACAAAGCCAGAATTGTGGTCATTTTCTGCACAATATTTTTTTACTTCTGTTGCAGCAAATCACTGAATTACAGCAGTAAGGGCTTTGCATCTCACTCTGCAAAAGTATTAAACACAATCTGTTTTTTACATGTAACCCTGTCCCTACCACTTATGTGTCCACTCTGTCCTGCGCACTTTCAGTTAAGGATGGCTTGCTGTACTGCCTAACTCTGTAACAGTCTGAGTGTATTCCACAATGAGTTCTTTTAATTGTACATCTAATGCTTTTTTCTTTTTCTCCAGGGGCCATGGAGAGGACTTAAATTGCAGATTTTATAATAGGCTGTCAATGGAGGAAAATTATTGAGGATGTTCCTTTGTAGGTGTGTTTCTCTAGACCAAATCCTTCCGTGTTTATTCATATGTGAGTAAAAGCCAAACAGCTTTTATATGTTTTATTGTATTTCTGAAGATGCTTGTTTGTGGTTTGTTCCTTATTTTTTTTTCCTGAAATGTCCTACCCAGCTGAAGCATGGTCATCTAAATAGGATTAAAAGTCCTGAGTTGCAGAAATATATTCCCTGTTGTATTCCTACTGACTCCTAATTTCCTGCAGGAGCAGTTTATTGTTCACTCATAATCCACTTATTTTCCAACTTCAAAGGGAAGAGTAATCTGATATTTTTTCTATTTTATACTTGAGCAGTTGATTTTCTTTTTCCTCTTCTCACTAAATCTGTGGGTTTTGGAGTACAATCAAGCAAAATGGGGAGAATGAAGAGTATTATGAAGAAAATATACTTTAAAGTAACATATGAGTGTATTGAGGTGCTTGAATGTACCTTGAAGGGTGCAACAAAGCTGGTGAAAGGGCAGGAAAGAATGTCCTCTGAGGAGTGATTTAGGATACTGTGTTTGTCCTCATTGAAAACAGCCTCATTGCTCTTTGCAGCTTCCTGGAGAGGGGATGTGGAGAGGTGCTCACCTCTTCTCCCTGCAAGGATTTTTTATTACAAGGGGTGTTTTAGCAGCTCAGTTCCTTTTTGTGAGTAGCACAAAGTGAGTTAAATTCAAACAGGAATATTTGTGTGTCTATGTTATCTCCAAAACCCTGTAGTGACTTGACAACAGCTACTGAAATTTTTAGAAATACACTTAAGATTGTTTTAACTTGAAAAACTTAAAACATGAAATGTTGTTATATTAAGCTCATCAAATCTCAGCAATAAGTTGGATAAACTTTTAAATAAATACTGATGGGAATATTATCTTATTTTGTCCATCAGGAACAACCAGATCTTTTGTTGGCTTATCACTACATGAACAATGGAAATTCATTCTTTGGTGTTGCTCCCACATTACAGAACTATAGACTCATTAACAGAATCTTGTAAGCTTCATTTTGTGTTATAATGAGATCCATGTGGAAAGTATGACCATGGTCAGAGCTCACCCTCTGGTGACTTCAGTGGGCCTGACAGCAAACTGTGTTTCCTGGTTAAAGACCCTTCAGGCTACACCCGCTGGGATCAATGGGAATAAGTGGTCACAATACCAAAGCTGGACACACAGATGGCTGAGATTTCTCATTCTCTCTTTTATACTGTGCAGTCCAAAGATAAACACTTGATTCCCTGTAGCATTAATGTTGCATCCAGTGAATAATTGCATTGCTGTAAGTTTTGAGATAATTCTGATAGAAAATTTCTGGCTCTGTAAATATCCAGAGTAGGATAAAGGTAGAACAGAGATACATAAGAGCAGAGTTGACAGAGAGGCATTTGCACATTGGATTCCTCTTTACTGGGCTGTTGACTGCAAATGAAGGTACAGAAAGCAAATGGGGATTCAGAGAATATTTTTCTGGTTAAATATAGACATGACTCTGACCTTGACCACAGAAAAACTTTACACTTTCCATAATATACTGACCTTAAAACCCTGAGGTTTTGCAAATTCTGTACCTGGAGCAACACTTATTCTGGAAGAGAGGACTTCACCTATCTGCATTATTGCTGCCTTCTTGAGCAGGCAGAAATTACCATATTCTTTATGTGTATCTCGCCCAATTTGATAGAAGTGTACACTTGATGATGATTGGCCTCCATTTTTCTTTGTGTTGCTTCAGTGTCTTTTTTTGATGTATTGTTTCCCCATTTAATTTTTAAATATCTATAGTATCTGCTAGGAAACTAATCAAATTTTGTCTTTAGACATTATAAGAAAAGAAGTATGAATTGCAGAAGACCAGTAAAGAATTAGTGAAGAAGCTACCAGGCTGTGACAGAAAATACATGATAAATAAGCACAATATGTAATCTGCTGAATAAATAGGAAGTTGTATATTGCCATCAGAGTAACTTTCTAAATTCAGCTGAACTCCTCATGCTTATGTCAATATTATATAAAAACAAACTCGCAGTATCCTTGATCCAAATAGTAGATGTGAGACAAAAAAGACAGTATGTCCTTCAGCTCTGATAAGAAGCATCTATTTATCAGATAAACAGAAGGAAAAGGTAGATGGTTCTTTCTTGGCTGTCTGCTCTAATGTATCATTGTCAAGTTTTGAGAGTGCTACTGTAAAGCAATTGTGATGATATAAGAATTCTCTTTTTAAAGTGCTGGCTGAAGAAAAATATTTCAAATAATAATAACGTTATGCAAATGGTGTATTACAAGAGTTGATTCCATTGAGTGCTGTGTTGCAAAAGGGATTTTGCTGCTGTGTTGTCTTCCCATTCTTCTTTTTACCCAGGGCACGGTGTTAAGCACATTACACTGGAGCCCATCTCTTGGTTTATGTGGCTTCAGAATTGCTCTAACAGATTGCTAACCTCTTGTGGTGTTAGTTCACCCGGGGGCACCCAACAAAATCTTGCAAAGGTGGGTGCTTGGCCAAAGGGAAGAGTTCCTGCAGCAGAATGTGAGCAGGCAGGTGTCAATAATCCTGCTGCTCTGGAGGAAGATGGAGCAAAGCAAAAACACAGGGATTACATTGAAGTTATAAGAATAATGGATGAGAGTGAAAAGAAAAACCCAGGAAATTTGTTTTGAAATCTGTACAGCTTCAATTATGTCTGTGGAAGATCCTCCCCCTCTGCCTGTCATTTTTTTACTAAGCTTCTCTTATTTTTTTTAATTAAGCTTCTGAGACTGCCATTAACAAAATGCAAACATAAGTTATGCTTATCCAGTAAAGCATTTCCTATCAACTGCTTCACAGAGGTGTTCAGAAGCTGGTAGTACAAAATTTATAGCAAAATCCAAGTTTTTTTGCTTCCTCCCACTTTGCCTCTAGCTGTGTGATAGCTAATTTGAGTGAAACACTTAATTATCTATTAGCCAAGGTTATAATATAAAATTAGTCACAGCCCTCTATGAAAAATAGCTAACAACTTTCTTCTCATAAAAAAATCAAACACAGACTTACCCATTTTTGGTACAAAGTGACTGGAATAAGATTTGTTTGAATGAGTGTATTAAAACTAGTCTGAAAAAAAAATCCCTAAATTAAAACCCAGAAAAATTCCTAAATTAAACCCCAGAAAAAATCCTAAATTAAAAACCAGAAAAACCTAGAATGGAATGGCCATTTACATTTTAATATTTTTATCCCAAAGATGATGAATGCTTATGAAAGATCTCAACCTTCATTTTTAAGTTTGAATTTCTTAATACATGGGTGGAGCAATACTTAATTTCTCACTAGCCATAAAGGAGTTCATTAAAACACACCCTGATCTTCAATTACAGAATGAAATGCTATTTTCAAAGCACTATGTATCAGATTATTCTGAGATACACAAATTTATAGTCAGTAAGCTTTAAAGCAGATGAATGAGGATGTTCAAAAGGGGATTTTGCAAATGCATGGACAGCAGATACTAAGGTCAGTATGTGTATACAAACCCCATAATATCCCAAATCCAACAGCTGTGAATCCAACAAATGGGAAAATCCAAAGGGAAATGTACCACAGAAAGTGGCTGAGAATGTGTGCTATTCCTAAATGGAATCTTCTATGGCTTATGTCAGAACTGTGATCTTGGTAAACCAGTGTTATAATGGGATTTTTCTTGTGTTCTCTGTTAAAAAAGAAAGATCAAGAAAGATCTTGATAAACCAGCGTTCTTAATGGGATATTTCTCATGTTCTTTACTCTACAAATATTATAAAATGTGAAGATTTTAATGTGTATTTGCTTTATGCACCTGTTCTTTGGTTAGTGTGATGGTTTGTTTTGAGTTCACACGTCACAGTGGGAAAGGAGAGGAAAAAATAGATGCACAAGGGCAAAATGTCTGCATGCACACCTTTCAGATATATCAGCACTTTCCTGGTTTTGTTGTGAAATCTCTACTCTTCTACAGGGCATCACAGCAAAAACAAGACTTGAAATTCCCAATATGTTGCTTAATTTGGCGCCCCGGGGGGTTTTTTGAAATGCCTTAGCTTCAGCTGATATTTGGATCATCTTTTCGTAGGGCTTTTTTCAGGGTCACTTATCACTGTGGGCTCAGGAGACAGCTTCAGTGATGCAGAGAGGGCTCCCACTGGCAGGAGCATTAACAAAAGCATCCAAACCAGGATGGATTTGTTTGGTGCAGCTTGGCTGCCTGACCAGCAGCTGACAAACTCTGCAGCCTGCTCACTGAACCCAGATCAGGCATGCTTTGTTTAACATCCTTCCACTTTCTGGTTTCAGGTAGTAATTACCTGGTTTGTTGTGCAGCCCAAGGTGCAGCAAAGAGGCAGGACCAAAAAGGAATAGCTGCAATGCTCACTTTTCTTACTCCGAACTTTTTGTTGCTAATTATTCTGGGAATCTGCCAAAATTCCCCTGTCTGCAGGACAACACAGATATCTACATGCTTTGAACAGCTTTGAAGTAATGTAGCAGCTAAAGACTGGAATGGACATCCAGTGCATGAGTTAAAAACCTTGGCCCTCAGAATTTAATACATAAATGAAAGGCTTGCAAAATAATTTCAAGAATCTTTTGAGCCCTGTTGTGTGATTTTTTTTTTTTTTTTTTATTTTTTGTGCTGCTAGTTTGCACTTTTATCCTTTTTTCCTTTTATTTCTTTTACCTTTTCTGGTGCAAAAAATCTTTGCTTCATTGGCATTAATTTAATTTATTGCATTGATTTTTTAAGGATTTTTCTCTCTTATGTGAGCAGCGTTAGTTTTCCTTTTCTCTCTTAAAAAAAAATCCCCAAAAACTTGTTTTTGTCAATTTATTAGTCTAAGCCAGCAGCAAGTACAATCCCATTATTGCTGATTGCATTCAAAAAGACAGCACATTTTTTCACCTCTCTTAGAACATGAGCAAAGTTCCCATGTAGCAGGTGGTTGTAATTAGTTTTGAATTCAGTTTGGCTGGCAAATTCCTTCCTGTTCACTGCATAATTTCACTGCTACAGTCCCAAAACAGTGGTGGGTAACAGCAAGAGAAGTCTCTGGTACTCTGGTATAAATCCTAGAGAATTTCCCCTAAGTCCTGCTAATGCAAGCTGCTACTCTGAAAATTAAAATCATGCAGGTTTGGGGGTCCCTGACACTCAGGTCATAGGACTGAATGATAAAATAAAAAAGTCCTTCAGTAAACATAATGCACAAAATGTGAATTACCTCACTGGTTTTAGCTGACCTCTGTGCTGTAAAGGATCATGTAAAGTCTGACATCTCCACCCCTAGTTCTCAATGGGAATCACATAAACTGCACTTCTTGTCCTTATTTTTGAGGTGTGTTGCATGATATTCCACAGAATTTTGTGACAACAGTAAACAGAGATACTTAGCATCAGCTGAAATAGTAAATAGTAATAGTTACTCTTCAAGTAATAGTAGTAATAGTACTATTTAGTTGGTAAATAGTAAATCATTCTGAAAACCCTTGTGAAGATGGCTGCCCATGCACAACCACATAGGAAATGTGTTGCTCTGGCACAGAAAGCAGCTTCTTTTGCACTGATGATCAAGTCTTGCAAAATGATGCAAAGTGGACTTTCCTTAAGTACTGATATTTTGAAGGCTTTCCCAGGTTCATTGATCTTGCCAAAGAAATGATCATAAAATCAAAGACATGCTATTGCTTTGCAGCAGAAGACAACATTTCTCAAAACTGAGATGTTGGCAGTGACACATAATCGAAGTTCTGCTAAAACCAATCAGCTGGCTTTATTATTCAAATTGCTAAGTGTTGATAAATTATACAATTATAAAGTGCATTCAAAGCCTGTGTTAGATTAAATGGGTGGCTGTATATCTGCTATAAAAGATAAATCACAATACACTATTAGTTGAATAAGTGAAACACAGAATTGCCAAACTTTCATTCCCTCCAATTGTTGAACAGCCTTTTTTATTTCTTCATTCCTAACCCCTGTACTTGCAACAAGGATATTTTAAAAACTATTCTAATTTTTTTTTCTACCACTAATTTTTTTTTTCAAACCTTCAAATTTCTCATTAGAAAATATTGGTTTATCTCCACTGTGAAGCTTTTCACAGGGAAGGCCCTGTTTTTTGCTAAAACTGGCCTTGCAAATCCCTCAAGACCTGGAATTTTGCCTCTTTTAGTCATACTGTTTATCATAACAGTTTCATAAACATCTCTGTAAATGGTGGGAACTTTCAGTGACTGTTAATGATTGAATAACTTAATTCAAATACCATAGCTATAAAAAAAACAACAAAAAAACCCACCACATCTGAAACTGTAGCCCCATGGTCTCTTTGAATCTTGCCCACTGACTTTTACTCTTGTGGTGGACAGTTGCATTTTTCAGATGTGTAGTGCTCTTTATACTAATCCTCAGTGCAGTGCTTCACCATTTGAATTATTCTCAGGCTGAATCCTGAAGTCATGTGAAGATACAGGCACTGAGCATGTCCCCATCACAGTGCTTTATTATCATTACCAGTGAGCTGAACAGTGGACTAGGTGCTTCAAAACCACCAAATTGTTTGAGTTGTCTGAATTTTTATTGCCAGTTGACTAAAATGGAGACCCTCTTCACAATGATATTAATTTTCCTTTTCTATTTGCTTTTATCTTTCAATTATGTCATACAGTCTCAGTCAGTAAAGTGATGCCTCCTTTTGTCCTGTTCCTTTACAAGCTGTCAAGAGCTTTCTTTCCAATTCATATTGCTAATAAACTGTATGCAATAGCTTATACTGAAGGAGAAAACTGATCACTTGATGTAGGCTTATAAAGACCACTGTATCATTTTGTCTTCCACAGAAGTCCCACTGTCACTCAATAAATAGGATTTAACTATAAAACATGACCACAGGGTCTGTCCAAGATGCTTTCTTGAGATAAAAATCCTCATTAGGTTAATGTAAGATCACTGGCTGTAGCCTACATTTTATATAATGAGCTCCTTTTTATACAATAAACCTTATGAAAGGAGAAATTATTGGCTGATGGGGTAGAGATGGATGAATATAATAACGCTTCTGCTGGAGGGATTTATGATGTATATTTAGCATCACAGACAAGGTACTAAATCACTGCCACAGCCAATGTGAAAGATACATTAGTTGTCATTTGTTTTTACCAGCTTCGCTAGGTCCTTTTCAGATGTCATTCTAGAGATTTCTAAATCAGTCTCACTTTGTGTTATTAAAAAGTCTATTATACATTCTAATGCTACTCTAAAACATGGCAAATTGTGTCACTTTCATTGGTTTTGATACCATTAATATCTGCTCCCTCTTGTGGGATATTTATACTAGATAGAAGAAACCCTAGTGCCAGTGTGATGAAAACAACACACTAATTGGAAAGGCAGATAAAATGTTTGTGAGAAATGTAATAGGGGTAAATTCCCCTCAGTTTCCTGGGATTTACATGTAAACTGACAGAGTATTCTCTGATCAGATGCTGCTGTTAGTACTAAAACAAAAAAAGAAGTTATTAGTTTGGAAAGGGCTTAGAAGGGCAGATCCAGTATTGTAGCACATGAGCTCTGTCCATAGTGCTGGCTATGGCAATGTCTGTAATCAGAAGAATGCCATGCAATTGGATTTTTGTGTGGAAACTTCATAGGAGCATCTATGGCCACGTTGTTGAGACCAGTGTTTGCTCACAAGCAGAGTTTTCATAGAACTCTTCATAGTATCTTTATGCTGCACAACATGATCAGATGAAAAAAAAGAAATTAAGCTTTTTAAAAATAGAGATGACTGGGAGACTTAAAAACTCAAAGGATGATAACTGTTACATTTAGTGAACACTCCCAGCTCACATTCTTCAGTTTCTGCCCCTCTGGTAACAAAATAAAGTGCAGAAAATGCTCCCTTGGTGAAGGGTGTATCCATACAATGCAACTTTTTTAACTTGGAAAAGAAAGACTTAAAAATCATTTAAGAGTGTTTTGTTGTAATGTATGGCAATGTCTTCCAGGTACCTCAGAGAGGTTGGGATATCAGAAATGGCTTCAGTTAAGAGGGAAGACACAGTGTATGGGAAGAGGGTCAGTACTGGAGTGACAAGACTGAAACCCAATAAATGAAAGTTTCTCTTGTAGCTCTCAGAGGGAAAAGTATAGAGCGCCATCACTACCAGGTTTGTGTTCTTTTAAGTAATATTTTGCTTGATCTTGTTCAGTTCACATGGGATGTATTTTGCTGAGGTGCATGGATGCATAGATTACTGGTTAATAATGGACAATTTTGCCTATTTGTGTGTAAAGGCTTCAGTTCTTTTCCAGCTTGTCCAAACATGTTTTCCCTTTTTTTCCTTAATTCTATTATTTTAAGAGTTATTGAGATATAATTGATTGCTAGGATTAAGCCATACCCAAGTGACTTTCATGTATTTGTTATTCATGGTGTTTTCCTCATTTTAAATTAACCTGTGATGAACAAGAGCATGTGTTTATTTACAAAGAGAAATATTTCAAATGTCTGGCAAAGTTTTTATAGCACACAAGAAACTTGTCACTATGGTGGAGAAAGTTGAGGACATCAGTTATTACCAAAACAGTTTTATTTCATCTCTTTTACTGTCACCTAGTCGAAAATGTTGCAGTTCTGAAACGTGGACTTGTTCCACAGCTGCTGATGGTTTTCCTCTGGCAGAAGCAATCTATAAAGCAGTGTCTCTGTGGCTTAAACATGTAGATTAATCTGAAACTTTGTGTTACACAGTTACTGGTCTTCTGAATTCCCTGAGAAGAAAATGGCAGGCATCTTTTTCATCTTTTTTTTTTTTTTTTTCCTGTTGTTCAGCACTCAGAATACAAGATGTCCCACACCATTTATTGGGAAATCCCCACTGGGAAGGCTCAACAAGCATGTCTCTGTTTTCACTCATGAAGAATCCTGATGAGAATTATCCAAGCGTAATGACAAAATGAAGGAGGAAATATGTAAGTCAGTCTTCAGATCTGAAAACATGCTTTTTGTGTTTAATTTTATGTTTTGAAAAATAGGCACAGACATGGAGATCAGTGCTTTGTGCACATTTGCAGTATCACCATTGACAGCTTCCTTTTTATGGGAACAGTGCCCTCTGAGGACCAAATACCTCTTTGTCTAGATTGCCTGAGGACAGAAACATCTAAGATAAGCAAGATAGCAGGAATTAAATAATTCCAAGTCCCATTAACTCTAATGACCATAAAGCACAAATAATGCACACTCAAACTAATCATTATTTATAATGATTTCTGAAACTACATTATAAAGTCTGAAGTAAACTCAAATTAAAATCAATACTATGTCACACCAGTAGTGATGTGTCTTCTGGAGTTGGTATGGAATACAGAAAATGGTTATTAAAGACTATATTCATTAAAATCTGTGAATTCATGTTTCTAAAAGCATCTTTAAAAAATAGCTTATATAGAAGCACTGAAAATGCTGAGTTGCAAGGATCACTGAGTCTAACTCCTGGCTCTGTACAGGATGCCCCAAGACGCCATATGGACAATGCCTAGAGTATTGTCCAAATGCTTCTTGAGCTCTGTTGGGCTTTGTGCTGTGACCACTGCCCTGGGAAGCTGTTCCAGTGCCCATGCACCCTCTGGATGAAAAACCTTTTCCTGATATCCAGGCTAAGCATCCCCTGACTCAGCTTCATGGCTTTCCTTCAAATCCTGTCCCTGGTCATGAGAGTGAAGAGATCAGTGCCTGCCCCTCCACCTTTCCTCAAGAGGATGCTGTAACTGCAACAAAGTCTCCCCTCTGTCTCCTCTTCTCCAGGCTGAACACAAATCTCAGCCTCTCCTCCTGAGGTTTTCCCTCCAGATCCTTCACCATAGTAATTTTTCTTCCTCTGAATATTCTCTATCAATTTAATATCCTTTTAATAATTCCAAAACTGCACACAGTAATCAAGGTGAGGCTGCGCTAGTAGAGCAGGACCATCACCTTTTTCTCTTTTTTCGGTTTTAAGTGTCATTGGCAATGTTTTTGTGTATATATATGTCACCTATATGTACAAAGAGAATGTCAAGATTATAGTTTTACTACTTTGTAAATAATTTGATTTGAAATAATTTGGTTTTTACTTGAGGTAAAGAAAGAACATCAGATGTATAAGTAATTCTTTCTTGGAGAACATTACAGCTTCCTGTGTGCTTGGCAGAGCCAATTACTGGCTGGCTATAAAAAAATTGATATGGCAAGTAACCAATTAGAAAAACTCTACAAATCACGATATTTAAGAGAAGAAAGAACTGCTAAAACCTCTCTTGCTTCCTGCTTTCTTCAGAGGAGAGGAGCTTCCCCCCTACCCTTCTCCCGAATCAGAGAAAAGGAAAAATGAAGGCACGTGAAGAGAATAACATGGAGACACTGAGGTCAGTGAAGAAGGAGTCAAATCTGAGATGGAAGGAGATCTTTAACCCTGCCCTGAAATTCTGTGGTAAGGCTATGGTGAAGAGATGATTGAGACATCAGACTCTTTTTTTTCTCCTGTAACTCATGGAATGCACTGGGGGGATGCAGTGTTCTAATCACAGCCATGAACAGAGTAAACACCTGTGTTGAAACAAGCAGACATTGAAGTAGCTGTGATTCAGTGAAAAGCTTGAATAGAATGAGAAAGACGAGAGAGATGAAAAGTTTTGCCCCGGGAATAGAAGAAGAAAACCTCTGTTCCCAGAGATAAATAAAGAGAACTTTTGTTTCTATGCTAGAACAGCTCATCCTTAAAATTGCTTCATCAAGCAATTAAAATCAAGCAATTTAAAGGATGAGTTGAGATGACCCATGTTTGGTAGTTGTGGGAAGACTACCAAACTGTGGGAGGGATTTAATGATTGCAGATTTCCAGGCAGCTGCCATTCATGAAAATTAAAACCATGAGAGAACAGTTTCTTGTGGAAAAATCTCCCTGGCATGGCAGGAGAGACTCCTCTCCCTAGATGGACTGAAGAAATATTATTTTAGAAGTGGTAAGCTGACTGATAATACCAGAGAGGAGATGGGGGAGGAGAAGTTTTCTAAAGGTTTATTCTGATTCTTATTATTCTTCTTTTAGTTCTTTTAATGAAACTTTATTTATACCCTTTAAAGTTTAGAACCTACTTTTGCCCTTCTCCTAATCCTTATCTCACAGCAGAAAATGAATAAATGAATTTAGCGGGTGCATTGGCATTTGGCCAGCTCTCAACCCACCACATGCTTGTATAGATGTACAAAATTTACAGATTTTACAAGTGATTCCAGTTTCTTAATTGTTGAGGAATCCTATTTGCTTCTACTTCTGAAAAGAGAATGCATTTATTTTTCCCATGCTGTATAAATACACAAGTGTGGCAAGAAAACTCAAAACATATTTCTGGCACTGTGAGTATGGAAAATTAACACTGAACTTAACAACTTTGGGTAATTGTGTTTGTTGAGGCTTTGGCATATGTTGCATTTGCTATTAAAAAAAAAAATCTGTTGTCGACAACCACTACACTTACAGTTTAATGTTAAGTATGACTTTAGACAATGAAAGCTGTATGAACATTTTTGCATGTAGATTGGCACACTAAAAGTTGTTATGAGTAGAGAAATCAAACAATATTGAAATTTCCTTACACATTTCACAATTATTACTAGAAAGAGATTGCACATTCTCCTAAGAAAAAAACATTTGGAATCTGACAGAAGTGCAGGGAATGGATTTTTTAAAAAAGGGTGAAAAAAGAACAGAAAAAAAAAGAAAAAGGAGTCACACAGTAGTCAGATAAGATTTTTCATCTATGGACTTTCAGTGCACTTTTCTTCAACTCAATTGGAAGTGATTCAGTGAGTGAAGCTGCTAGGAATGAAGTGGGTGTTTCCAAGTGTCAGTCAACAGAAAAATGATAAAAATGCTGCAGGACCCAATGTTGGTTTTCAGAGCTAGGAAATGAAATGGCAGTGTCCTTTGTATTCAAATCAGCTCTGTCTCCTCCAGTATTTTAAATTCTTGCAAATTTTTAAGAAGTTCAATGTGAACAAAATGGTGAAATGCACAGTAAGTCAGTGTTTTGTTATATGAAATCCTGTAGCTCCAAGAAAATAGTGAAATGTCTCTTATACAGACTCCACTGTGAGTATCTTGCTGTGCATCTGATACCCATAGCGCTGTCATTTTCTCCTCTGCCAAAAAAATTTTTCCAAACTTTCATACTTCTAAACTCTCAGTTTTTATGTGAACCCATAAGAAAAAAATGCCAGGTAAAAAACCCAAGCATAAGTGGTACTATTATTATTATTTGTAGTAGTATTTAATATTATTCATTATTATTATTATTATTATGGAAAACAATCAGGAAATCTCTCAAACAAGTGAACATAATGGCACTTAGTTGTTAAGTGGTCACAATAAATAATCTCTTTTAATATTGCAAAAAGGAAGGGATGATTTCTGGCTTTCTGCTGAATTAGTGTGAAGTAGTTTCATGGCTGATGATGTTTTTTTTGCCCACTCCAATCAGTTTCTCCTCTGAAGGCCTCTTTCTGCCCTGGTACACATGGTCAGCAATTTGTTTTATCTGATAAAAAGGTCCAGAGTCAGGGAAGAATAAAATTTCACATGAGAAGCTCATTTAGTTTTGCCTAACCTTTGTCTTTTTTCTTTTCCTTCAGGAATAGCAATGGTAGCACTCCTATTTCTTCTGTTAGCAACCATATTTGAAAATCTGTAAAAATTCCTCATTTGGCAGCAGTTTCTTCTGATACACAAATTTTAGAGATTCTTTATGCCTTAAAAATATCTTATAGCCACCTGTAAAACACGAGAAATTATGCCAAAATATAGCAAGGGCTCCCAAGTCAAAGCTCTTAGCAGAGCTGTAATTTGCCATCTTTGTAGCTCCAACTGCATGGCTAAAAAGTGGAGGTGAAGAGAGGGTTTGCTGGATAAAATGTTTGTGAATTTAGAAATCTCAGTTCAGATTAATTGAGCTCTTTTTAGGCTGATTGAGTTACACACTTGTGTTTGGGATGCTCCACGTGTATAAATACATGCTCAAATATTAATAAGATCATGTGAAAGACCATAGAGTATTCTGATGCTAAAATAGCAAAGTGAAATTGAAAATTAAGAAAGTAAATTTATCCTGGTTGACAAAAATTATTTCTAAGCTTATAGCCTCCTCTTTAATGATGTCGTAGGAGTGACTCCAAAGCCAAAGGTTTTCAGTGGTTTCCCAGAAAATCTTCATTCAGGTAGGGTTAATTGATATCAAATAATGTTATATTAACTGAGGAAAGTTTGGGGCTGGCCTATACGAATGAGACTAAAGTAGTACATTATAAAACTGTGTGGCTGTATCTTCCATCACACCTTCCACACAGCTGGAAGGTGGGAGAGGATGCCCAGAGGTCCCAGATTTGCCTAGAGCTGCAAACACCAGGGTAGCAGGGGTACAGCTGTGTGCAAAAGATCTGTTCTGCATCATCCAGAGACAGTGGGGAAAGGTAACTGACCTTCTGTAAGAGGCCATCTCTTGGGTACTCTTTCTTGGGTCAAATTCCACACAGATTTGAAAGCCCTGGTGTGAATTTTGCTAATTTATGGTGGGACACTGAAAAAACTCATACCTCCAGCTCATTCAACATTGAACAGGCTTTGGTAGTTTATCAAATATGGCATGGGGTCTAAATACCTTTTATAACTTTTAAAAATTATGTCAGTGGGCACAATGTTCAAAAAAATGAAACTAGGAACTCAGGTTCTCCAAAGTTAGGAAATGACATGATTTCAGTGAAACCTGAATTTTAACAATTTAAACTGTGTGCAGAGACTGTTTAAAGTCTGAGACTTTCAGATTCTCTCCGACAATCCTGCTAGCAGTGATTTCCAGAAGTCTACATTCTTCTCTGTATCAGAGGGTGGTGATGTAGGCTTTCAAGTGACTTCCAGCGATCATTTTAAATGTATTTTATATTTTTTTTTCTTTCATTTTATTGCGACCTCTTTGAAAAAGGACACCTGCTCCAGCTTGTCAGTAGGTACTGGTTAAGTTCTTCTTCTCATGTACAGTCATGACTGAGGAGCAAAAATGGTACAACTTGTTCATTTAAAATGATAAAATATAGCTGAAAACATCAACTGACAACATCAGTTCTCCTGTTTCCTGGATTATCAATCTTTGATTTCCCAACTTAACAAAGATAATTTTTGAGAAGTCTATTTGACACAGTTCTTTATGGTTAAGATTTTAGATGAAAAAAAACCAAAAACAGTTACCAATGCATCTATTTTAGCTCATATTGTGAAAAAATAAAAAAAAATGTGGGCTCTGTTTCCAGCCTTGACATGATATCTGTGTAAACACTTGCCTGGATCAATAAGGCTGTCTTTGATTTTTGGTCTAAAAAAGGAATACTGCTATGTGATCTTCCTTTCTGAATGTTGTAGGTTTTTAAAAGTATCTCCAGATACTGAGGTGTGACATGGTTAATTTTAAGAAATTAAGGAATCAAATAGAATCATATATTTCAAAGATTCCCTGGGAGGCTTATTTTGGTTAATTCCCTCTTTCTTTTTTCAACTGCTGTGCCCTGTGAAGTCATTGAGTAGATCTGTGGTTTTCTTTCAGAGAGGAGAAAAATGGCCAAATGAGATTAAATTAATGGGTTTCCCTTTATTCAGCTGCAGTCTTTTCAAGAGACTTGATTGATGTTTTGCTATTTTCACATTTTGTTACATTCCTTGCCATTTGAATGAATTGTCAGCATTATAATGTCTTGAATACTCTGTAAATTATATCATAAGTACTCCCACTTTGTTTACACACTGAATTGTGATTGATCTATCCATTTTATATTTCTTTAATTTATAACTCTCCTAATTGCTAAGTATAATGGGACCAATCAAACCCCAAATTATTTAAAGCAAAGCAGTGATTTAATCTGTTGTCTTTCATAGATGGCATGAGGTACTAAACCCCAGCCCTGTTTCAAATGGCTCTGAGAATATAGATGACTAAATATAATGTGAAGATGGATTTTTTTGCCAGTTTTGTTTTGGTTTTTAAGGAGCCTGGTTTAAATACATACCTCCTCACTGAGGTGAGACTTTCCCCTAACTGCACCCTGTTCTTTTTATCTGTTCCCAGGAAAAATATAAATGAATATAAATGAAATAAAATAAAAATGATATAAATGAAAAGTGAGTGTGGAGGAGCCATCATGGCCACAGTTGATGGAGGAATTGTTACTGAGGCAAAAAGGGAGGTAATGGGAGCTGGCAGTGTTAGTGATGTATACTGAAGGTGGATTGTGCTGAGAGAAAAGAGGAACAAGGGAAACCCAGGGAAGAAGAAAAAGAAGAGACTGTGAGTGGAAGAAAGAGAAAATTTTCCATTCCTTTCAACTTTGAGACTAATCCTGCTTACATGCTGCTCTTCTTAGCAGTCTGTTTTACTTCTTGCTCTTCCCCTTCCCCTTTGCCCTTCAGAGGCAGGGGAAGAAAAAAGAAGGGAAAAAAAAGAATAGATGGAAAAGCAAGAGTGAATTTTCCTCATCATCTCCCTGACTGTGAGATTGCTTCTCCTTTCAGGTGTTCTAGTGTGCTTAGCGTTGTTCTGGAATTGCACTTTTTATCTTGTCAGTAGCTGTGATGAGATAAAACTGAGAAAGGGTGTGACACACATGGCTGGTTTGAATTCTCTCTGAAACTCATCATGTTCCTTAGATGAACAAATATATTATGTACAAGTTGGAGTATATCACTGGAAAAAAATTGCCAGACAGAGCTCAGTGTGCACAGAAACTGGTTTCATTCTTAAACCAGACCAGTGTTGGGGATTGCTTGTGAACACCAAGAATGAAATATTTCTAAATGTGTGACCTGGATTTTTTATTACCAGCACAATAATTTTTTTGTTCTTGAGCATTCTCATCCTCTTTTCGGTAAATCTTGTGCAGGCTCTTGAGTGAAGGTTTTTTTTTATCAGTGGAGAGCAGGCTGAAAATGTTAGTGAATCTGAATAATATTAGGCTCAGCTGAAGTATAAGCTATAAGGCAATGGGAGAATCAAGCCTGAAATACTAAATGAAATGTGCCTCTTTAGTCTTCAAGAAAAGCTATGTCTCAACAGTAAAGTTTGAAACCTAGGACAAGAGAAAAGACACCATTTTATTTTATAAAGGTTTAATATTCTAGAATTAGCAAGAAAATCATAGGCACCTAATTTCTGCTGCATTTTTAGAAAATGAATCAACAACATGAACAAGTCAGGGATGATTATTTTCCTTTATGTTTCTATTTCCATTGTTTTCAGCCTGTGGATCTGTGCTGGCTCACACTGTTGGCTCTGCCCTTCTTTAGCAGTCAGGTAGTTGATTTTTTTTTTCCCCTGCATCTTTGATTACCCTGCCACAAAAATGAAAGGAGCCTCATCAGATTTTATTTTAAGTCTGGGAACTTTTCCTACCTCTTGAACCTGAATGAATATTTAAGCAACTCATAATGCAACAATTGTTATTCTGAGGGAAAATAAAAAGCAATTCTCTGCTGAACGTCTCTGTAGCCTGATGGAAAGGTAATGGCACTGCTGCAAACTAGAATAAAATCAAATCCTAATTGTTTTGGTGAATTAGACTTCCTAGCAAGTCATACTTTAATCTCTGCATAAATTAGAGGCCTTTGCTCTGTTCAAATTCCTGTGGGGTTGCTGTCTTTGGTTTCTGTCTACTTCATTCAGCTCAGCTAGTGAGTGCTTCTGAACAATGTCATGATATTTCCACTAAAGAATTCAGAGTTGCTGAGAAGAAATGTGTCGAGCTGTTGATAAAATTCAATCTAGATGAGTTGCAGCAATGAGCAGCAGGTTGAGTTGCAGCAATGAGGTTTGGCAGGTTCCTCAAGCACTCCAAGGGATGTTGGTGAATAAGCCAAGGTCCAGAGCCCAGGGGCAAAGCTGTTTGTCCAGAGTACCCAGAGAGCAAACTGGAACTCCTGTTACTCCAAATGCAGGTTCTGGGGCTCGTGGCTGATGAAGAAGAAGGGTATACCAGTGATTGCAAGGTTTTGGGAAGAAGTTGAGCACATACATGAAAGAAAAAAGGTTTAAAATCAATTATTTCTTCGGGAAAGTGAGCTAGGTGATGGGAAAATATATATTCAAGAAGTTACAATCTTGGTATGGTTTTGGTTAAGCATGTCCTGCTTTTCTCATTTTTTTCTGTTTCTAAATATACCATATAAAAACTTTCTCTACAGTAAGGCTGATAAATAGTCTAGCAGACTTAGATAAATTAACTTTAGTTTATTTAACTTAGTAAATAGACTTTACTGAGGGTCTAATTTTCTCAATAGAGTACTGCTGGTTTGATTTTTTCTTTATGCAAGGAATATGAGGAAGGTCATGATATTGCCAAAACACACCCAAAACACAGTTCACAATTGCCATCAATATCAAACCAATGGAATATATTATAACAAAAAAAGAAGAAATCTCTCAAATTCTCATGGAGTTCTGTAGCTGAAACATAAGTAAGTTCAGACTATAAGCAGTAATTTACATCAGTCTGAGATGCAGATTGTTAATTGGTTAATTATTAATTTGTTTGTTTGCTCTAAAAGGTGCAATGACATAAATATATTAATAAAAAAAAGAAAAACTATTTTTAAAAACTATTTCTAACCATCTTTTTAAAAAAGCCCTCTGAATACACATATAGACACCCTAGAGTTACACAAATCCTGCTATTTATTAATCTATTTGGGTGACCTTGAAATGACCCTATCACCCTAACTCAAATCAGCTGTAATCCTGGAAAGTGGCAGGAAAATGCCTATGTAAGAAGAAAAAACATAAGAAAAATATTATTTTCTGGGGAGCCTGAGTTATAAGATTAGATTATGGCTGTCAGAATCAAGGGCACATAGGCATGGCGCATAATGATTATGATTTATGGGAGCCTTAAAGAGAAAGAATTAAATATATATTCTAAAAGTTCTGTTTTGCTGTGATTAATCTAAACACCTTCCTTGGGTTTATGATGACAGAGGAAGGCTATGTTGACAAGAACTTTTCCTTTTTTCCTCACCAATAGTTTCAGTAACTTCTGATGTACAAATCCAGATTTAGAAAATGAGCCTTTTGTAGGCTTTCATTGCAAAGGATGAAAGCTAGTAGGTACAATTTGCAATAAATTTGAGGTCAAATGTGACACTAGATAGACATCTGCTACAAATAAACAAAGTCATAGTGCACTACATGAAGATGCTATTAGCAGGACACAAAGTCAAAAGAACAGTCTGTCTACAAAAAAAAAAAAAATCTTCCTTTCAGCTCTTTTTAACAGTTATTTTCCTTGTTTTGAAGCCTGCAGCAAAGTGATATCTGCAGCTGAAGGTCTAGGCTGGTTTTAAATTTATAGCTTAGTGCATCATAGATCTAGTCAGATATTTGTAGCAAATTGAAAACTGCATCATATTTTTCTCCCTAATGAACTCTATGTGATTTCTTGGTACCTTTTTCTCATCCGGTTGTCTGAAAGTATTTCTTCAGAAATTTTGTTATTTTAAGACACATACTCCTAAATACATTTTCTAGTAATATTAAATCTTTCATTTCTTGGTGTTACAGAAAATAAAGAAAAAAATGCAGTTATTAGAAACATACATCCATATAGCCAAATGTTTGTCTCCATCTTGGTCATCCCATAAATGTCATACAACCTACTTAGGAATGGGATGGATAAAGACACAGTTAAGATTCTTGTTACATCAACATGGTAAAACATCTTGACTAGAAGAGTCATTGTATGGTTTTTATTAAGTGTCCATGCAGTCATTGCTGGTACTCCTTAAAAATATTGCCATTGGGATGTGGGGCTTTTTGAACATCCAGCTTCAAAACCAAAACTTTGAACCAACCCAACGGACCTTAAGCATCAGTATCTTAACACAAGAGAGATGAAGGGGTGTTTCACTGCATTAGTTTTGTTTCTAGAGGGTGAACTTCTAGTTAGGCAGTAGAGCTTACAAAGGACATCAATCAGAGTATCTACTGTAAAATAGAAACCAGTTAAAGGGAACATCTCAAAGGAAAAAATGATGGGAAAAGTTAGACACTCACCCCATCCAGGTCCAAAAAAAACCCCCTTAGATTATAGGGTGGATCATATGGATACATTATATTTGTATCCATTATTATGGATACAAAATATGGAAGGTTATTTTTCGTAGTGGTTTAAGAGGTTCAGCATTTGTACATTGTCTCTTAAATGTCACGAAAATTAATTCCAACTACCCAGCATGGCTGTAGATATAATTAGAGATTGAAGAACTCTAATTACTGCACTACAAATGTTAAGAAAAATACAAACTATGAAATAGCCTTACAAACATCTTTACTCCTGAAAAAATATTTCTGTACTGTTATATTTTTGATAGGATTTAAAATAAAAACATACCAATAAATGTCACTAAAATTGTTATTGGAAGAATAGTAATGAACATAAATGATGAATAAAGTTCTAGAAGTTAAAATACTAGGAAACTGTTAGTAGAAATAATTGCTTTGTAAGTATCAATCAGTGAAACTTCACAGTACTTTTATAAAATAAAGAAATAGTAATTAATTTTTTAATTTTGTCTAATTGGTTGGTATAAAGTAAATTTGATGGAGCCCTTGATAATACTTGCAAGATAATGAGAGGTCTATGTAAGTAAGAGTAAAGTAGTAAGAGTTTGATTTTGTTTATGAAACTCATTTAGACAGTAACTCCTAAAATGAAATCTCACTTCTCTTAAGACAATTATTTCCTTAGATCTCACGTGCAGCTTTACAATTAAACCAAACTTCATGAGTAGTCTAGGTTAAGGTTGAAAAGTGTATTTTAAGTTATGAGGTGAAGAGAAAGGACTCTTTGTGGCATAGTGCCTCTCCAGACAAACACTCCAGCTATTAAAAGATGCCTGGAAGCAGTGTTGTAGAAGACTTTTGTATTTCACAATAAATGTACAGCTGAATTCACAGCATGCTAGAATCCATGAAGAACAAGCAAAGGGTAAAGGTTGTAGTTTTCTTTGTGTTCCTTCAAGAGAGAAATAGTATAGCTATTCAGTGAACATGAAATGGGCTTCCATACCTGTTCAGTTTTTAGAAATCAGCATAAGCATTTCTTTTAAATGAAAAATAGAGAATAATTTGGGTTAAAACCCAGTACTAATAAATGTAGAAACCTAATCTTGTAGTTATGCAAGACTTATTATTCAACATTTGTGTCAGAATGTTTGGAGCAGACCGGTTGCACTTAATTGCACAAACTTTGAGAAAATGACACACTAAATTAGAAGGAATGCTGGGTGAACAGTTACATGAACTGTATTCTACTCATCAAATTCTACTAGATTTTTTCTACTAGACAAAAACACTAGACCTTAAAAGAAACACAAGAGTTAAACACAATGTAAAGGGCTTCTTTGTCTGTTGATACACAATTCCTGAGAGAAATACAGCCTAGCAGATAATTCCAGTTAAGAGACTGAGTTAAAGGAGGGGTAGAAGAATGCTTTGGATTCACAGCAGAAGAGCTCTTGTGAGACACCTGTAGCCTTGTCTGCATTAGAGGTTGGAGCCAATTTTGGGGGTGTTATTTCTCTTTGTGAATGTGTTGGGTTCAGAGAACTCCAAGGGTGATAAAATGGTCATGTCCTAGAGCTGGTGAGAGAGGTATGTTAACTTTAGTCAAAACCTCACAGGAGGTAGGAAAAGAAGCAAAGCAGGTGCTGCCTCATTGGGAAAAAACAGGGAAATTAAGACAGTGCTTCTTTATCAAAAATTGAAAGGGTCAGAAAAGGACTAGGCAAGAAAATGATATGGGCACTGCAAGGTAGTGAGGAGACAGTTGCTGATGTCTCAAATCATACAGATGAAGCCAGTAAAAGAATTATTTGGTGCATTTTACTAAGCTGGTCAGGAGAAGCAAAGGCCTCTGTTGGCTCTCTGATTTGAATTAAGAAATATCATCTGTTCTTGGCTTCATCAGCATCGATGAGCATCTCAAGGATGAAGCTCTGAGTAACACTTTTATCCTTGGATGTGTATTGGGAAGGTATGTGAGGGTAAATAATAAAGCCTAGCATCTAGTTCTAGTAGGCAAGACTAATGTACTTCAGGATTTAATAGAAACTGGGCTATTGATCGATCCCAGGTACGTGGAACTGCTGGCTGATGACCATTATGGTGAAAAAAACCATAGTATCACCCAGTAATTTTTAATTATATGGGTCAAAGCCAATGAAGCAAACCTTATCTGAAGATGAGAAAAAAAAATCAATAGAGCAGCTTGATCAGGTTGGTTTGAGGTACTTGAGTGCACAGTCAGTTGCAGTCTAAATGGCATAAATATCTTAACACCTATCCAGAGATGAAAATGATGTCTTTATTGCTAATCCATAGGAATTTAATTTAATTTATTATTTTCTTCATTGTAAGTTATTTATTACTTGTATTTACATGAATCTATTTGGATTATGCATATGTATTATTTTTATAAGATTGGGTTGATGGTATAAATATCAAATGACAGTTTGGTCTAGGATATTTGGATACTGATATTAAAGTGTAGGGTCACAGGTGGAGTCTCTACATGTCTGCCACCACCTTAAAAATCAGGTGTTGCTAAAGTACAGCTAGAAATTGTTTTTTTCCTGTGGCATTTGACAGATCTTTTACAATTCCATTAAAACCTTTCAGAATCTTTGATTCTTTGACATTCTTTACCTGAATCAAACAAAGGATCTAATATGCTTTCTCGCACAGGCTGTAATTTTCTAGCACTGCAAAAGACTTTAATTTATGGGTCTGCTTTTCTGGGGTATTTTTTATCACATAATTGGAGTATTTAATTGATTAGCACTAGGTTAATTTTATTTCATTCTTGACAATAAATTTTTTGACAAATTAGTAATTTCTACCACATCTATGGATATTTGATTGCAAATACTTCTAGTCCTCTCTTTACTTCAGATGATGTCCTCATACTGCCCATTATGCTTTTTTTCTAGAATACATGATCTACTTGCATATAATTGTAATAACTTTTGCCATTTAAAAAAGTTTCAGGTATTGTGGTACTACTCATGGTTTATAAAGAAAATACGTTAATGTGGTAACATGTAGAATTTTAGTAATATTTTCAGATTCATGCTGCTCAAATGAATAATGCTCAGAGGACTCAATGAGATCCAAAATATAGGATTAGATGTCCTCTTTCTGACTATTTCTGTTTGCTATAAAAATACAACATGTAAAGTTTAATTTTATTTCTCCTTTTTATGATATCCAAATGTTCTAAATTTGAAAAACTGCAAAAGGTTAAATTATTATTTAATGTGTACTTTGTTAAAAAATCCAGAAAAAATACACTTATTCTTGGCTCCTAATTAAATGATCTTGATTAAATGATCTTGATCTCAGAAATATTACCAGCTTTATCTACAAGAGTTTAAGAATTTTAACTGAATTTTATTAGCTTCCTCTAATAATCTTTCATGCAAAACTAATCCTGCTGCTTCACTATTACTGCAAGTTTTGTCAAAAACTGAACTGCAGGCTTTTTCTTCTCAATGTGGCAAACATTAGGCCATTCATGTTTATGGATTACTGAATTGTAAAGACAAATTACTTTTTGTCTTTTAAATTCCAAAACACAAAGTAACACTTGAAGCAAAACTAACACCTTATCTTTGAAAATTTCACAGTGTGTATGCATTGAAAATTCTTATCTTCTCTTCAGGCTTCAGAATTTCAAGAATTTCCCTTGGGTAAACTTGAAACTGAATGGGCCCATTCCATAAATGCTAAACATGTTAATTTTGATAGCAATTTATCTGTATGGCTTGTTTTGTTTTAGTATTACTACTTCCTTCAGTCTCTCATAATTAAATTGTCATGCATGTCCGCAAAGCTTAATGAATCAGAATGATTTGGGTTTTTTTTCCTTAATTTTTACAGCTTTTCCTTAATTTTTCCAGCTTGGTAAATTTGCTTAATATGCATTTTACCATTTGATACATGATGCTTCCAAAATATTCTTCTAATGCTTTGGGCTTCATGGCTTTCTTTTCTCAGTTGCATGTGCAGAAGAGCCCTACCTCCACTGAAGGAGGCTCCTTTCTAATAATATTTAGGCAAAATTTTTCTATTATTATTGGTCAGACTCCTGTGAATCATTCACTTAAAACAGAAGGAAATTCAGTTGTTTTTTATGGTTTTCTGAAAGACTCTGTGGTGTTATAGCCAATTGGTCTTCATCAGACTCAGGCTACCAGAACCATAGCAAGATTTTGAATTGTCTTAGTGTGGCTTTCCTGTCTCAAGTTTGTTGGATAAAGAACAGGGCAAAATAGAAAATTTCTGTGTCAGTCAATATATATGTTTTTACTTTCTCTCTAGCAACCTCTACAGAGAAAAAATACAGATCACACTCTTTACCTCTGCTTTTATTCTAGATGTCCCCCTTTCTGCACCTACATTAATATTAAAAATGTGTTTTCTTTGAGAATCAGCTCAACAGTGTCCTGGGGGCCAGAAATGTCTCTTTTGGGTTGAGTTTTCTATTGCAGTTTGTCTGCTTGTCTTGATTCCACTACTAATTTTTTTTTAATTTATCTTTTATGTGCTCTCTCGCAGTGTTTAACTCTGAAGTTGGGGAACCATTTCCAAACAGAACAAGAGACTTATACACAGTTGAAACCCAGATTTCGAGTAAATTTTCATTTTAGGTAAGTTTAGCCCACTTTATTTCTAGCCAAAAGGGAATATGAAAGACACATAAATATTTAAGTGAATTCAGTCTTACTGTATAGAAAACAGATGTGAATTACTAAGACAAATTACCTTCGTTTTAAACCCCTCTTGCACAAAAATCTTCATCAAAAATACCTTCTGGGTAAAATTTCTGGTAAACCAATGGGCTTCAGAGAAAAGTCAAATTAGTAACTACTTGAAAAGTTTCTTTTTTCCCTTGTCAAGTAAAACCTTCATTCTCAAAAGTAAACTTGTATCTCTCTGTCTATTTGGATAAATTTTTATATTTATTTAGCATGCTAGGAGAAAAATACTGTTGACTGAGCTGGTATGTATTCTTTAGAACCACCTGAGGTTTATTATATTATCTGGCTCTTTCTAATGCCTATAAACTCACAAGATATTTCTCTCTCTAACCAAAAGAAGCATGTAGAAAAAACAATTGAAATAATGCTCATAATAAATGAAAAATATCTGGATTTTTCTTTCTTAGTAAGATTGAGTGTCAAAAGACTAATCTAATGACCATCCTGATTCAGCTGTTTTACAAAATAAATGTTGCAGTGTTATTGTTACTCAGAAGTTAAAAGAGCAACATATAAAATCTTCTTCCTCTACATGATTTTCTAAAAACCTCACTGATTTGCCCTACAGCCATTTATGACAGAACTTCCTCTATTTGTGCTCCCAAATGAACATAAAATTAAATGTAATTTGAATAACTTTATGCAATTGTTCTCTTTCATGCCTTGCCTTGAAAAAATTCTGAAATCATGCTCTCAATTATTTTCAAAGAGGACATGATACTCAGTTTTGGAAGTTAGGCTCATTAATTAACAAACTTTTATTCCACCACCCACTAATTTTCCCTGAACTGTTCTTCACACAGGTGAAAGGACACTAGGTGAGATCTGAGTGTCTCAACATGAGAAAAGATTTTATGAATATTTTATATTTTTTTGAATAAAACATTTTTTCAGCAATACACAGATAATTTTTATGCAAGGTGTTTCTTACATTTGGGCTGTATTTGTAGAAAAGTATCTTTAACCAACAGTCTGTCAAGTTCTGTTTTTTTTTCTCTAGGATTGTTTTATCTCTGTATCACAACAGTCATTTTAAAAATCTTGTTGACGTGTAAAACTCTATGAAATGTGTCTGGAGGAACTTGCAACTTCTATGAGAAAAACAGCTCTTGTTCATTATTCTAGTTCAGGTAAAGTGAGGACAAATGAGGAGAACAACTCCTAGTGATCTTGCTGAGTGGAGCAGTACACTGGATAATCTGTTGAGTCACCCTTGAAGTGAATTTAAAAGGCTGGAGTGCATAAAGCATGGGAAAAGGGAGACCTACATTAAAATGGTGTAGGTGGTGTGCTAAGTAAGAAATTCCCCCTTGTGTTGACATTAGCATGCACTGAGGTGAATATTAAAATGCAAGAGTAAACCTTAAAGACATCTGATTTAAATTTCTGATGTCTCAATCTTCTTACTCTCTTGAGAGAAGAAGAAACAAAGCCTGTGTTTGATTGTGTAGGGTACTGAAAAAAAATCCATTAGAGGAGCAGTATTTGCAATCTTTATAGCTGATATTGGTCAAAAGTCCTTAAAAGCAACAGGTTCTGACAGTTTCATTTTTTTTCATGGTGTATCATGTATCTCTCCAAACAGCAGGCAATATAATCAGAAAGTGCTGACCCATATGCTACAGAAATGGCATAAATAATACACTTTAGCTTAGTGAATCCTGTCTTGGAAAGAAGCTCTAATGATTATAAATTAATTACCTTATTTTGTCCTCTTTGTTTAGCCTGTCTTTAGGTGTGGCAAGATACCACAGTTCTTCACACATCTAAAAGGAATATATAAAACCTTCTGGAGGTAAATGTCCTGCTCCCTAGTGCTTAAGCTCATTCACCAAAACAGTTTTTATCACCTTTTTTTTTAATTTAAATAATTGCAGAACACAAAATTGGCAGACTAGTGTGAAATAGCATTTGTGAAGATACAGAAGTTTTCTGGTAATATATCTTTGTCAGTTTGTTCCTTGTTCCATTCAATGAAATTTTGTCTTTTTAATGAAAGTCATTAAAATCAAATAGCCCCATATACAGAAGAGTGGGAAATCTACTTTCTGGCATACATTTTGTTTCCTTCTTGTCTCTATTTGTAATACAGTCTGTGTTTCAGGATAGCATCTGCAAGGCCCATGTTTTTCTATAAACATGTGAAAGTCACAGTCTAATGAAAAACATAGCAAAATAAAAAATAAAATCCAGATGTAATAAGCCACTTACTAACTTCACTAGCATTATATAATGGAAACATTATTTCTGTGTAAGCAAGAACTGCAGAATATTAGTGATTTATTAATGGCTTCCATGTGAAGTTTACCTCATGGAAGCTTTCAAATAGCTTTCCCTCAGTTTCCATGTTTACTGAAATATTTAAGGTACACCTTAAATTAAAATTGCTTTTATCATACATCTGCACTAAACATGTTTACTCCAGAAAGTTTTCTTTGAGAAATCGTGTCTGGGTAAGGAGACTAATTATTCAAAAATTAAGATACTTTCATATAGCTTTGAAATGGTAAACCCCATGCATTTATTCACTTTAAACCAAAAAATTAATAAAACTTTCAAACATGTAGAGAACAGTAATTATTTATAGTGCCTCTGGGTTAAAAACCACTAATTTTCTAATTACAGTGCTTCCAAAGTCATATATTCTTATTTGTTCTGAGATACATAGCATATAGCTTTTCTAAGGTTAAGAGAGGTAACATGTAACTTTAGGAGAGGTAAAATCTATTCTAAAAGACTTTTGTGTACACACAACAGATCATAATCTATGATAAAATAAAGAATGTTCACTTTTATGATAGATACTGGAATGAAATATTACATACTCTCTTTCCAGACTTTCAAAAAAGCTCTGGTGAATATACCTGAAGAAGGGAAAATAAAGAGACAAGGGGGTAAAAATGTCATCATCCATCTTAAATATAATTTTTTCCAAGTTTCCCTGCTGCTGAATTGTTGTAATTTCCAAAATAAGGCCAGTTAAATCCATTGTTGGGGTTTTTTTCCCTCACACTTCTAACAGATGCCATTTTCCAAATAAATTGCTCAGGGCAATGTGGGGAGGTGACAGAATACAAAAACATTTAAGTATTTTTCAGAGTTAATGTTTTGAAAGCCACTGTATTTTTTTCCCTTCTGTTTTGGCAAGAAGTATTATGCATTGAAATTGAAAAAAAATCAAATGTGCAAGTAGTTAGTATAGCAGTTTTCCAAGCTTTAAGAGATATCAGATGGATGATTTCAATATTAACAGAAAAATAACCTTCTTTAAACTTGTGATACTGAAGAGTCAAATATTTAATTTGGTAATATAGTATATTTGTAAAACCCAGATATATTTTTTATTGATTTTATGTATTGATATCAACTATAAAAACTACATAATCAACTAAATATCAACTATATATTGATTTTATTAGGTAGTTTTTCAATGGTGTTGGTAATTAATCCTATGGCAGCACATGAAAACTCTCCATATATTTATTCCCAGATTTCCACTTATTTTAGTAATTCTGTATAGGCTCTACTTACAGAATCTCTGCCTTATATCTTTGGTAGGAAATAAAATGCTTCCTGCAGAAGTGTAGATGTGAGGTCTGATATATCTAGACTTCAGGCTATAATTATATCTATCATCTGAGAAGACATCAGCAAAACTATATAGGTGGGGAGAGAGTATCTCAAACCCCTTTTTAGATGATATAGTCATAGAGGTGGGTTACAAAAGTTTGTATTTGATCTAGCTCCTAGGGAGAACAGCTTTTAATTCAGGAAACCCAGCAAAATTCAGGCATAACTTAGGGTTACATGCACAAAATCAATGCTGGAGGCATCTTACTTCAGAGCACAGAGTTTCAGAACATGAATGATGCAGCATGATCTTCTCCATGTTTCCTAGCTGGATTTTCTGATGAATCCTGCTGGTTTGAGTCCTTTCTTTGGGAATACATCCTGATAAGTCTAAAAATCCTGTCTGTGGTTAATAATTAAAAGGTGGTGATTGAATCTGATATTTTGTTTTTATGTACATCTCACATTTCATGAGACTCACAGAGACAGCCCTCTGACACTTATATTGTTAATTACCCGACTGAGAAGGGATGTTTCTAACTTTTGACAATAAGAGAATGAAACTGCTTTGCTGGTAATTCAAATGTGCATGATCTGTTTCTTAAATTTAGAAAAGGCTTATCCAGCCATGCTTGACTTGATTCACTGCTGTGTTTCAGGGCAGGGGTGGCAGTGTGTGAATGTCACAGTTTTGGGGACAGAGCAGTGACAGGACACACTGAGTTCATGCAGCAGCAGTGCACTTTATTCACAGTGAACAAGTGAGAAGGTTTGTTTTGCCAGTGAAAACGGTTTGTTTCTCATTAACAGAGGGAAAACTCTCTGCCACATGAGATGGTCCAACTTGTAACAAAGTTGTTTATCACACATCCTCCTTTGATCCTCTTACAAGCTGATTTTCGTTAGTATGTTGTCCTAGTCCACTAGTTCAAGTGAAAAGCCACAGGATAGAGATAACATCCAATTACTTTTTAGGCTGAAAATAATTTCTGTTAACATTGGAAAAAAGATATAAGAAGCATCACACCAGCTTTAAAATGACTTACAATATTACAAAGGATATTGGAACCAGCTTTTAATGTGTGCTTCCTCACTAAGGCAGAAAATTGCACTGGGGAAAAAATACTCAACCTGTTTCTGCTCCATTGCAACAGTTTCACAGATGATGCTGTGCTTTGAATTTTTGTTGGAGAAAGTTTAACATTACTAACGCTTTGACTGTACTGATGAGTCCTGATATAAAATGTTAATTAAAAATCAGTTTGGTTGCATATGTGTCTATGTTTAAGAGTGGTCTGATATTTTCCTAAATTATTATTCTGAGACATTTCTGCTTCTTACCAACATCACTGATTTCATCGCTGAAGCACAAGTGTAATTTTTAGAGTATAAGAATAGGGGAAAATTGCCCTTTTTTTTTTTTATTCCTCATTACAATCACCATCTTAACAGTTTCCTGGTTTACCAATCCTATTCTTGTTACAGTTCCTGTCACAGAAATAAGAATGGAACTGTAATGCCAATGCAGGCTGTGAAATGATGAGTGAGTTACTGGAACGTGATGGTCTGGAATCCACTTATGGGTTTTTCTACCTAGAAGAAAAAAGACAACTGGCAATCAAAAGAGAAACACTGAATAAGGCAGAATGATGCATTTGACTATTGGAAGTGAGTGGGAAGGTAAGAAAATAATTTTTGGGGTGGGAAAATTTCCTTGAACTCCTCTTCTGCCTGTCCCTTGTCGATTTATTGTCAAAGCTGATGCATTTGCCAACAAGCCTCCTAAAGAATGTTAAGCAATCACCATGTTACTGCAGCTCCAAAAACAACAGTTAAACCCCAAAATAAGCTAATGTCCTGTACAATTGTCTTTTCAGTTATAATAACTAAGGGATTTGACCCATGGTACATTCGTGTCCTTCCCTAATCTCAGTAACATTTCAATCACTTTATTATATGTTGTAACTCTTGCTGTATGTTGGCAGATATCTTCAAGTAGCTATCATTGCTGATTGAATACTTATGGCCAGTTAAGACTCAATTAAATGTAATCACAATAATTGGGGTTATTTGGTTTATGATGTTCACCCCAGATTTTCAGAATTATAACTGAGATATGAATTTGACTGTGTAATGGAATCCTGTTGTTACTTGGTAGATAACACTCATGGAATGCTAAGTATCACTTTGTTCTATGTGCTAAAGGCAATTGTTTCATCTAATTTAATGTGTTGAAACAGTTGAAATAGTTCTGTAGGTGTCCCTTGCCTTGTACTTGTTTGCTCTCCATTTTATTTGATTCTTTCAGTTTACAACATAACATCGTCTCAGAGCATTTAGTATAATGTTGCCTTGTCTTAAGCATTCTGAATGATTTTATACTGACAGCAGTTGTTCTTCCTCAGATTTCCTGTTTTCCCAATCTTTTTCTGGCCTTTATGAGACATTTTATTAACTGTCCATTTTGAAACACATTAAAAGAGTAACATTCTTTAATCGTAATCACTAAAAGCAATTTTTGCTTTGCCTGCCCTGGCCCAGTTCTCCATATTCTAGGTGCTTAAGAAAAATCACAGCCAGAGCACTACAGTTATTATTTAAATGTTATTACAAGTTTTAGTCATGTAATTGTCACAAGGACAATGATCTCAACAAATATGCCATTCTTCAGCAGTGGGAAAGGAGAAAAACCCATGCACTCAGAGGAGTCTTGTGAGATGAGTTATCTATTGATGAACCCTCTGTGATTTCCTCATGGTAATCTCAGGCAAAGATTTAAAAAAAGCTGACACTTTTGCTATACATCTCAGTACTTCAGTGAAGGTGATTTGACAGCATCTCTGTGAAAGACCAGATGGTGGAGGAATACTCTGAAGTGTGTTCTTTTCTTTCCCTCCTGTACATTGTTTCATTCCAGTGGATAATTGATGCAGGAGGGAAATTCGTAGCATAGACTGCTTTCTGTAAACATCAAAATCATTTGAGAGGGAAACAAAGCTTAATTATTTTAGGGGAGAGGCGTTGAATGCTGTTTAGAAGGTGTCTCTTATCAGCCATTTTAGAGAACACTTGGGCAAATGAGTAAAAAAGCAGTAAAAAGCCCTGATGTTTATGATTGTTAAGTTCAAACTCTTGCTGTCAGCAGGTGATATCCAATATATGCATGTGTGCATATATGGAACACAGAGGTTATTGTCTGTCTAGGTAATGCTTTAACAATTATGAGCAATGTAATGTAATTGGAGCAAAGATCTCTCTAGTGGGAAATCTGAATGTCTTGATACTGCTTTAGGCAACTGGGGTTACATAATTTATGCTTTAAAATAAGTTCATATAACTTTCCCAAATAAGTATTTTAATGCTACCATGTACCTCTGTAACTAGGCAGCCAAATCTTGCAACTCTAATATTCAAACTACTATCCAAGTTTCTTTCTGAATCTATAGTAGTATTTCTGTTTCTATGTGTCTTTATTATATTGACAGTAGACCTTTCTACAAAAGACACAAACTTTTTTTATGCAAAAAAGCTTCAAACCATAAAATTTCAGCAAGTTACATTAATTAGTTAAAACATGCAAAAATGATCAATTTGTTCTCCTTCAAAATGAAAATATGTGGACATCGAATGCAATGATGGGTTTAACCAGAAACTATACAAACCAGAAACTACACAAAATCTACTGCTCTAAATTAAATGGTTTGCTGAAACAAAATCACTAGTTGCCTAGGCCATTTTGGGAGCAGAAAGCAGAATGATATTTTCTGGATTGTTTAAATGAACATGGGTAAAAAACATTTTGTGTCTGAACCAGGGGAAAAAAATATGCAATGAAGCAGCAAATCAGATAAACACGTAATTGTCTTGAATGTTGATGGATGATTTCCCATGGTACCAAAAGGATGTGTTTGGGTGTGTGTTTAGCTCTTACCATTGTTGTTGATAATTTTATCAGGTGTAAGGTATCATATTGGTTCAGTGTAAAAAAAGGTGCATTTTAAGACTAATTAAAGTAAATTGTAGCACAAATACATGAAAATTTGTTTTAGTAAAAAAGTAAACCACTTACTATAGTAGCAACGATGTTTTAATTTTCTTTCATATTTCTGAGTTCTAAGCAGTGTTTCATAGCTGAATAAAGTTTTTCAACCTGTAACTAGCTCTTTCAGGTTTGGGAATTTGGGTACCTTTTTGGCATCCAGCTTGAGAGATATTTTTGCTTTTGCCCTTGTCCACGTTGAATTGCTGGTGAATTTTCTACCTTGTTATACAAAGTGTTTTTTAAAATGTTGAAAATGGGATGGCTTTTTAAATCATACACCCTGCTGCTTTCTGGGGAGAGTTTTGTTCTTAATGGCTCTGGAATTCAGCTGGAGCCACTGCTTTTTGCAAGCATGGGCAGGTGCTGTGTGACTGTTCATGCTGAACAGCTCCAAGCTGCTACCAGTCAGAACTATTCTATCATACCTTTAATGCTAAGATGATGTTTCCTCAGGCCATTCCTGCATAGTTCTACCCTTTAGGCTGCAGTTAGATCCCCCTATAATCAAATGTCACAACCTGTGAGGCCATGATGTGGTCAAGATAGGCAAACATTGGCTTTTTAATTGGGTTCACTTTATAGATGTTAAAATGTTTATGTGTTTGATTGTTCATTTATTCTCTTCTAGTAGCTCTTGTTGAGGCAAAGCTGTACACATTTAATTATTTCAGGTTTTTTTGATGAATCAGACCCTCTAAAGTGGTAATTAATTTAGATGGCATTCTCTGAACTCTGAACTTCTTGCAATATATCATTTTTTTGCTGCTGCACTGCACAGGAAAGTGGAATTTTGGCAATGCCACATAAACAGAAGTCATTAATCATCTCCATGTGAAACCTGTGTATACACAACCAAATCTAGCACTAGTTTTTACTGCATCTGATATCACAGAGTAAATATTACAAACAAAAGGGTCAACTCAACTGAAATCTAAAGGATTTTGTCTGAAAAATAATTGGTGTTATTTCCTAAAGGAATGACACTTTAAAATGTGAGGCTCTATTAACTGCACACAGTTGTATCTAAAGTCTGAACTATTACTGTGTTTTCAAAAGGTTTATTAACAGCCCTGACTTGGGCTAAGCTGTTTTCACAGGTCCCACACTCACTAGTATATCTTTCTGTGTGAAAGAATGAAACTGTGAGTGTCCCAGCAACAGCAGTAAACCAAAAACTTTTCATTCAATTAGCATCTTATCAAAGAAGAATACAGCTGGATGACACAGATCTGTGGGAATTTGAGATATGTAAGTGGACCTTTATAGAACAAGTCATCTTCTTACCCACAAAAAGGATTATTTAAATCAATGTTGTTTTTTTTTCACCCAATTATTTGTTTAACCTTTTACACCTTTAAATAGTCTGCAAGGATAAAAGCTTCACCATTCTCTCCTGTGCTTCACTGTTTCTCAAATGACAAAAGCTTTTTAACTCTCAGGCACCATTACTCCCATTTGTTATAGAGGTACTCTGATAAGCATTTTGGTAATTTTTCTTCTTGTAAGTCACTCTCCAGTCAAAGAAGATTAAATATTTTTTTTCCCCACTATGAACTTCTAATGCACCAAGTCATCTGATCCTTTCTGACTTCTTGAGAACAAAAGCCAGCAGTACATGACAGATAAAAGGGGTATGGGAGAAATGTTGCCTCTATAATAACTACCTCCGTTGAAAAAAAGGATCTATTTTCTAGTTGCATGTTGAAGCTGGATTCTGTGAGCTGCAAAGGAGTGACATAGAAGCAGATGATGGCAGTCTTCTGTTTATTAGCCTTTCTCCTGAGTCTTAGGAGGAAATGAATGGGAAATGCAGAGACAGAGAATGTTGTTTCCTGTGTGGTTTCATGTACCCTGTGATGTACCAGTGGGAACGCTCACCCTCAGATTCTTGTAGTCTCCTAGATAATGCGCATTTTATGCAAAAGCTTTTTCTGTTTTCTAACAATATTGGTTTCCTGATGCATTTTACTGTTTATTGGTTACATTACAACACCACTGAAAACTCTCAGCTGAGCTTTGAATGGTGTTTGTTGCAGTATATTTGTGTGTAAATACCTATGGAGATATTAATAAAGCACAAGGTACTTGTTTCCCTGCAGGATAAGGAGGCAAGGGGTGCCTTTCATTGTGAGCTTTTGACTCATGGCAGAACTTGCAATCTCATCTTCCTGCCCAAACCATCCACAAATATACAGGTGTACAGGAAATACTGCTTCTTACACAGATAACTGAAGACACCAAATGCTTTGCCATATTTGCCATAAAAACAATGATAAAAAGACTCAAACATTTTTTTTTAGCACTTCAAGGAAGTACTTTTGGCATTAGACTACTCTTTTTGCCTTTGCAGAATCTATGTATTGTTACAGAGAAATGAATTATCACTTTGTGTTTACTGTTTCCATTCACATGCAAATCTTGTTGCAAATTAGATGAGAAATAGATAAAGCTACTGATTTCCAATCAGCTTATGGAGTCTTTTATTCTGTGCTGATCATACTTTGAATTTATTTTCCAGCTGTTGCATACTTTTTTCTCCTTACAGTAAAGGAGAGGGAACTCCCACTGACAGATTTACCAGTTGTTTTTGGTGTTGCCTTGACTGTTTATAATCTCAGTAGGGGATATTACTCCTTCATGAATTATTAAACCCTAGTACAGTTAGTAGTACAGTTGTGAGATTTTATGAAATCTGACAGATGGCTGTTCTGTTCTTCTGAGCCTTGGTTATCTTCCTGAAAAGCTCCTAGGTGTCTGAATATATCTAGACTTCAGCAAATAAAGCCACAGAGCCTTGTCGTTGGGATAATCTTTGCAAACTTTTTCTGGGCTCTCGTGACCCATAAAACCTGTGTGCTGTAAAATAACCTTTATTGTGTGTTCTCAGTGCAGGTTTCCCTGCAGTTACACTTGGAAAGTGAGGTTTCATTTCATGTCTATGCAATTGTCTGCCTGCACAGATGAATGTGAGGGAATAGCAAAGCCATAGAAAGAACTAAATTACATTTATCACATACTTTCAGTTGACTTCCTTAAATTTTGGCCATTAAATCATTTCAAGAGGTGCCTCTGACCCTCTTTTTAAAACTGTTTATTAATGTGAATATTTTTTATGGGTGTGAGGCATACCATAACCACATTTATGGGGGACTGAGACCAAGAAAAGTATGGTAGCAAAGAGGCTTTTTGTCTTGATTTTCCAGAGAGAGATTTTCAGACATTAAGAGTGTACCTATGCAGTTTGGGCAGTAAAAAAGAAAGAAGCAGCATGAACCTTTACAAGATCAATAGAAGTTTTAGAATTAAAACATTCAGCATGGGGAGCCAAGGCCAAAGCAAAAACAAAACCTGGGACATTCTGGAGGAGCTTGCACAATTCCCTTGTAAAGCCTTTTATAAAACAGCTTAATTGCATTGCTCTCTGCTGGTAATAGAAAAGATTGCAGTCTGATGTTTAAGACCTGAAGAAAAAAATATCCATCTGGCATAAGATCTGGTAGAAGAATTCAGCAGAATGTTTCTGGGTTTGGCATCAAAATGTGGTTTTTGGGATTTATTTTTCCCTGCAAATAGGATGTTCCCTTCCTTAGAGTAAAAAGAAACCACCCACAGCTACATAGGCTGATAAGGGAACTGTTGTGTGGAATTAGGAGTAAAAGGTCTGCTGGGGTCTGATGCTATAGTTTTTTTTCCTGGTTGTTTTAATTTTTCATTTCAAAAGAATATGCACATTGAGGTACAAAAAAAAAATACACAATCTAAAATACACAAGCTTTCCCCCCATTGAATTAAGTTGGGAGTTTTCTCACTGTTGTCTGGGGTTTCACTCAAATATTTTTTCTGATTAAAACTTCAATGCATGCTTTGTGCTACTGAAGACAATCTTGTGACAGTGAATCTTGTTTATATGTGTTAATATCTTAAAATGAGGCAGGAATTAAATTCTTAGCTGATATGTACATGGTAAAATCTTCAAAATTCCTCTACTCATATTTAGGTACTATTATTTAGTACCATATTTAGGTACTCATATTTAGATACATGTACCCGACGGGAGTCTACAACAGAGGTGGGGAGAAACAAGAGTAGATATTGCCAGGACAAGGTTTCAAATTGAAAAAAAAAAAAAATAGGTTAGGTTAGACACTAGAAAGAAACTCTGTTTACTGTGAGGGTGGTGAAGCTCTGGACCAGATTGCCCAGAGAAGTGGTGGATGCCCCATCCATGGAAGTGTTCAAGGCCAGGTTGGAGGGAGTTCTGGGTAACTTTGTCCAGTGGAAGATATTCCTGTCCATGGCAGTGGGGTGGGAACTGGATGATCTTTAGGGTCCCTTCCAACCCAAACCATTCTCTGATTCTATAACTAGGTGCCTAAATTCTGCTGCCACCACTTTGGTTTGATGCCTCTCAAGGCTCACACATCAACTGATGGGGGATCCAAGGCCAAAGAAAATTATGTGGAAGGACATAACTGAATCTGAGAGGAACACTCTTTACCAATGGCACTTCCTTCATCTTTCCACCATTAATCTTTTTTACATTCCTAGAAAGCACCCAGACTCAGAGGAAGGCAAAATAATCAGTTTTTTGATGCCATAATTGCCTACCTACTGTCTTTTTTCTGTTCCTCAATTCACTGGCTTCAAAGAAAGTACACAGGCAGCATAATAAAATTAGTCTGGGTAGTGAATGGGGCCACTGTGCATTGTAATGCTGAGAGCCAGCTTCTCAAAGTATCTCTAGAAGTAAATATGATCCATTCATTTTGAGTGAAATTAATTACCATGCTTATGGGAGTTTGAACAGAGTCTTCTACAGCTTTCTTCAGTTGGAACAAACAACAGCAAAACTTAGGAGAAAGGTAGCCAGCAACTAAAGAGATTGTACCTTTAAAAAAACAAAACCAATTTTACTAGGTAATTATTTATCTTTAGGATCTTTGGTAACAAACCCACTGAAGTTGCAGCCAAGCCAAAGCTTCAACAGTTTTCTTGTGTATGAGTTTTAGAGGAAAAAACAGTTTAACCAGCTTAGCATAAGCCATGTCAATGTAACAGGCTATATGCAGGCACAGGAAATTTGATTGAACCAGGAAAAACAGAAGAGATTTGAGAAAAGATAGGAAAAGAGCACTCAGAGTATAACAAATGAACCTTAAAGTATGTTCAGTACCAAAGACTCAGGGATATGGTAAACTAAAAATGTGTGGTGAAAGTGGTCAGCAAACTAACAGTTTCCATGGCCTGAGTCTGACTACTCCTCGTGTCAGAACATTGGTGAAACAGGTTTTATTTTTAACCTGAAACATCAGTGAGGAAATAGCAGTCACAAGTTACTGACTTTGTTGACCTTGTTCTGGCATGGGCAGACTGACCAAGTGTGCTGCTTAAGAGAAGTTTAGAGCAGAGTTTTGAAAGAGCTTGGTTACTGTGTAACTGAATTCACTAATTTTTACATGTTAGAGTAATTTCAGAGAAACACCTTTCCTTCCATAGAAAGAACTGCAGAATGTGTGAATTTGTCACAGAAGGCAACTGAAGATCAGGTTTGTTTTGTGTAAAAAATTAAAGATTAGGTCAGGACTCCTGCTTACTGTAGGATAAACTATCATTACTTTTATTCCAGCCACTTCATTAGTGAGTCTTCATGTTGTCCTTCAACAGGATCATACTCACTTTAAAAATCATAAGTAAAAAACAAGTGAAGTGCTAGTTGTTACAATGATAGAGCAAGTTAATTCTATAATTTACTATATTTTCCACAAATAAGTCACCTGAACATTTCTAAGTGAACAAATCTTTTTAACTATTCTTTCTTCCTAAGAGTATTTTATTGTCCTAAGTTTCCATTCACACCTGCTTTGTTTTCTAAACTCCAGGTACCTCTTGAAAGCCAAAAAAAGGGTTGACTAAATCAGAAGCATTGAACTCTGCTTTCTATGGCTTGGAATGAGTGAGGTAGGATGTTTGACAGACTCATCTATGTTTTTAAGGAAACTGTAACAATGCTCTTTTTATCCTAACATTTCATAAAACACAATTTGATTGCTGTGTTGTCACTGTCAGTTATTAATCTGCAATCCATATTTATATGATATGTTGAAATTGGAAACTTATTCTGAAAGCTGTTTAAATACATGTGCCATTATAAGAATGTAAAAATACCCGTTGCCAAAAAAATTGCATACAAACACAAAGCATTCCTACAAAATTGTGTTTTTAGACAATACACAACTATGTAGATATCCCTAGAGATAATGTTGGAGGTTTTCCTAGTCACCTTGTCCTCCAAAATCAGGGGAGTGGAGAAACAAAAGGATCTATTCTACCTCTGCTTCTTGACTAAGCAGTTGACAGCTACTGAAATAAACTGGTGTGGAAAATAACACTGACCTCAAGTGACAAAAGTTACTGCAATTTTTTGTTTTGCAAAAAATGTTTCATTTTACTTTGAGTGGGAAAGAAGATAAAAGGAAGTAATTACCAAGTGAACAAAGTGTCTATTTCATGTGATATATCATAAAATCCTATTCTTCATTTGGTTCTTGAAGATATTGTGGTTGCAGCAAAAGTCCATAGATTTTCTTTTCTCAAGTAAGCTCTCTCCTGGAGACTGATAAAATGATAGGACAATATTCAATATATTTCATAAAACACTAAACTTAATTTTTGTAATTAATTCTTCTGTTGGAAAATACAGTTTAGTCTTGTTATCAGTGTGTTTCACTTCAGTAGTTTTACAACAATGTATAAAAGATTTACATGGATATGTACATTCATATGTGCCTTTTTTTTTTTTTCAAACCCCCCACACACTTAGAATTATGATATCTGGAGTAAACCACTGCAGAGCTGGAGAAATCTCCAAAGATTTCCAGCATCAAAGGTCAATTTTTCTTCTGATAGCTTACTGACCTTTCCATCCATTTTCTATTCTATTAATTTTCATAATTTAGTTGCATGGTTAAATACTGAGAGCAAAGCTAATAAAAAATGATTGGGTTTTGTAAAATAGGACTTTTTGGTGACTAATAAAGCCAGTTCTGCAGATGTCTGCTACCTCCATTCTCAAAAACAAAACTAGCATAGCTTTATTTGTCATATACTGTACATCCAATGATATTTATAAAAAGCCTATAATAATAAAAAACCAGTAAATTATATGATAATAAACAAGAATAAGAGTGAGGTAATCAACTTGTACTCTGCCTCTTAGGACACTGAGTTTGTATAACACAAGAAAAATGTTAGGGTAGTTTCAATATTTATTTCAGAGAATAGACCACAAAAGTTCAAATTAGTGCATGTTTTGGATATGTTACTAGGTTGGTGAGATGAAAAGGTGCATTTGTCAACATTATTTTTCATATGATTTGATCTATTTTTCAGTAGTTTTAGGTGACTGTTTTAGGAGTCATGCGTTAATTTTGCAATAAGATGAGAGATTTAACAGTGATCATGCAGGCAAGCTGAGAGGAATATATGATGTTTTTTTTTCATATGCTTGAGACTAACCATCTTGACATTTTATGAGTTTGTACTATGATCCATATTTGTTCAGGAATCATAATCCTTTATAAGAACTTGATTTAAGATTCAATGGAGTCAGTGAACTTTACATCCAATTGAAATTATTTGGTTTATATTCAGTTTCTAGAATAACATTATTTTTCATTTACTTGTAGGGAAAAAAAAACACATTGCTATTGTTTGTAAGATACATGATTATTTTATGAAAAATTGAAATTAAATTGGAGATATTTCAGTCACATTTTTCCTCCAAACTGGGCTAATGCCTGGATTTAATCAATGTAAAAGAGTGGGAGATAAGATTCAACACTTTGTTATAAAAATGTTATGACTGTAGATTATACATGTCTTCAGATATATATTGAAAGACAAATGAATAGTCCAGGCAAGCTGGTTGGACCCTTTCACCACAAGGGAACTGTGGCTGAAAAATATTTCATCATATTCCTTGCTTTATCTTACTTCTTTATTTTCAAATAATAAAAATGAATGTCTTGAAATAGCTTTCACTGGAAAGCTTTTTTAATCCAAGATATAATTTCTCACCTAAATGAAAAGAAGGAGCCACCCAAAATCCACCTATATCAGTCAAGCACTCCACTTGCATCCAAATTAAGGAAGAAAGCCACTAGACCCTTGACAGATCTGAAGTAAGACACCAATGATATTTTTGAGAGGTCATGGCTTTTCCAGGAGCAAAATAGAAATTTAGCTCTTCCTTGTCCTGCTGTGGGTGTTGATGAAACCCTCTGCTGCACCATTCTTTCAAACAAATTCTAGAAACAGGAAGGAAAAAAGCAAACTGGAAGCACTGTTTCCCCTAATTCACCTCTAAATTGGGTCTTCAGTGATGAAGTGATATTCTAATAAAAAGATCCTTCCTAGATTCTTCTTCCCCATCCCCCATCCCAGCCACAGGACATTTCCTGAATGCAAGGGGTGGAACTGCACCCAAGACAAGTCCGGGTTTTCTTGAGAAATCAAAAAGAGCTCATGCTAATGATAGCTTTTCTCTGGAAATGAGCTCATTACTGTTCATTTTCCTCTGCTTTTAATCTGTTCTTCAAGTGTGTGTCATCTTGAAAAGTTTCAAAAGGCATTTCATGAATCTGCAACAAAAGCAAAGTTAAAAAGAAAAGTCTTGCACTAATGAAAAGCACAGTCATGCCTCAGTCATGAAGCTGGGAATTTAATTATTGAAGAGAGGAAAGCAGGGATGGGCCACAGATCAGACAACTGAACTGAGGAAAAAATGCAAAATTATACAGAGGGAGAGAAAAACAAAAACTGAGAAAATACAGCTATTAAATTTGTGAAATGAAGTATGTGACAACTACAAATAGAGTAAAAATTTTGAATATGCATAATTTCCTGATAATAGCGTGTTCTGTCTAAGCTGTGATTATTTTAAAGTTATAATTTACAGATTAAAGATTTGATTCAGGATAATAGAAGTAAAATTTCTAAATAAACCAGAACTTTAGCTATTTCAGATTTTTCTTGATTGGACTCCATCTCTGCTGTTCACTAAGTTTAGGATTGATTATACTTGGTTTCAAAGTACTTGCATCTAATACTTAATTTTTATTTACCTGTGCAGGATTTGTTGGAATGACCCAATCTGTGATTTAAGTTGCTCGTCAAATAGTAAATTATTTTATAGTAAATTTACTCGTCAATGAGTAAATTATTTGCAGAGCTGAACATTAAATCCTAAATGATCCTGTATGCAACAGAATACAACCATTATAGTCTATTCCGTTCTCAATATTTCATAGAGTTTAAAAAGTTTCATCAAATTTAGTTTCTACTACTCTCCATCTAAAAATTTATCCTAAGCAGCTTAAGATTTTGTAAAAACTGAATTATTTTCTTTCTTACATGAGGTTAATTTTTATTTGTTAAGCATTGTAAGAATCCAGAAATAAACATTCTTTCTAGTATTCCCTTTTTTGCTGTACAACATTTCTACTTCTGATGACTTGGCATGAGTCATTTTTATGACACTAAAAGCACCATGTATGAATGAAAATCAGGCCCTCAGTCTCTGCAGATAGCAAACATGATGGAGTAAAAAGGTATCAGAGCTCTTTAAAAATGTTAGAATAGATGCCCTCCAATAAAGCTTTTGTTTGCACAGCGTCCTAACATATAAAGGTAGTAAAATGGAAACACACTGCTACAAAATAATGGTATAAAGTGATGTAAGTACACTCAGTGTAACTAGGGCTCTGCTTCCTCAGTTGTTTTCATTTTGAGAATTTTGAAATGCGTATACCTTATTTTTGCTCCTTTAAAAGATAATTCTAAAGTATTGCCTGCTTCCGCTGAAGTATTTTCAACAGAGAAACGGATCACTTAATTTGGAAATCATGACAGATGACAACTAGCCCTTGTAAAAACCTAGAAAATATTAAAAAAAAATCTCACTTGCATTTTCATGTTCAGATTACCTGCCCTTGTTGTCTTTTAGCTCCTCTTATATTAGGTCTTCTGCATACTAAGCAATCACTGATGCTGCAAGTCAGTGATTACTGCAAGGAAGTGATGATCTGCCTGTTGGAAAAGTGCACAGGGATATATATCCTACATCACCTCAGTATTTTGATACATTCTGCATTCCCCAGGAGCTAAAATAAACTCATAACTCACACCTATTCAAGGGCCATGTGACTTCTCAATGTCCTCTATTAAAGGTCATGATATAATTCAAAATTATAGTTATAAAAATAAGACTTTATGACTTATGACAGAGAAATAGAAAGGTCATAAACTTCATTTAGAGATTAGGTTCTAGTAGAATCTTGGGGAGGTATTGAGTCATGTGATTTATATGATTAAATGTACACATATTTTAAATTCTGCTCCTTCAAATAGAAAATGTGTTTTGCAGCCACTCTAGTACAGGTTAGTGTTCAGCAAAGTTTCCATTGCCTGGAATAGTGAATCTCATTTTGGAGCTCTGACTGCAACCAGAAAAATAAATGTCATTGAAATGAAGAATTTTTCTAGAGAAGATAAAATAAATTCTCAACTTGGGCTTCTGAAGATGAGTGAAGCTGTCAGTTTTGCATTGAAAACCCAAGACAGCAATTCAGTTTAAAATTAATTCAAGAGAAGTTCCTGTTTGGACCTTCAAGCTTTGTATAGCACAGGGGATAAATGTAGGTATAGTCAAATATAAAACAGCCAAGAGGATTAATTAGACACATAGTATTTTGTAACCTTTAAAGAAAAAAACTTGGTATTATCATTAGATTTCATTGAGTAAAATGAGAAATGGAAATAAGGAAGTCTTAGTACTGAGTGTTTTTATAAAGAAATATGAGTATTCTTTTGATTAAAGTTTTAAAATAATCTTTATTCATTGAGAGAAAAATGGTTATGGACTAATTCTAGCCCACTTAGAACAAAAATTACACTAAATACGGACACATGACTTTTTCAGGCTGAGTAATTGAAGGTCAAAATCTAGGTTATAATTTTCCAACCGAGATAGGTTATCCTTACAGTTCTTGAAAAATTGAGCCTATGCTATATGAGATACCTAAATACACATTTAGCCAGTAAGCATCCTTTTATTTTCAGATGGTGGTTTGATTTATTTAAATGAGATAGGCTCCTACTCTGACCTTAGTTTTTCCATTTCCTTTTGTTGTTTTATCATATACGTTTTCTATTTCAAGTGATTTTGGCACCAAGGTCAAAATATTGAATACATACTGTTAGGCTGAGCAAAATAGATGCAAGTTGCTGAAGGAAGAGACGGTTTCTTCCTGATGTAAATCAGCTGAGCTGAGCAATAGTGGCGCTATCTTCTGAGATTTTCCATTTGGTGTAGTGCACTGCTTTCCAGCCAGTCCTATTTCTCATGCAGTGTGAGTCGGGTTCTGAGCTCATACATCACTGGCTACGTGCTAAAAATGGAATTCCATTGACATTGAATACATTGTCATCCAACCTCTGCTTTCGGGAAGGCTTTCTCTCTTTCCCCCCTCAACATATAATGATGGGGTGGGCTCTTGAGGAGACTTAATAGCCCTCTCAATGTTCAGACAAATAATTTAGAGAAAGATATATAAGCCTAATTAATAAAATGGTGCTACTTCATCATCTGAGCATCACCTAATTAAGAATAACACCAAAAAAAGATAGAAGTTGTGATGTCATCTGCCTGCTCTTTGTCTGTGTGATTTTTACACTGGCACAAGAAGTTATCATCCATTCTTGAAGCTTATCTTTAAAGTATAAAACAAATAGGGGGCTGGGAGATGGAGGGAAATCTGACACTTTAAAGACTGGATATACTTTGAAGGTATAACCATAAAAAAATTGTCAGTGTTTAAAAATACTTGTGTTTTAATTTTTTCTTTTCAGATTTCTATAATGCATTTCAATGCACCTTTAGTTTAAAAAAAAGAAATCAATAGACAAGAGCTTTGTTTGGTTAATCTTTCATTTTGATTTTCCTCCTAAATTATTCTCTTATGTTCTAAAATTGAGGATTTGGGGGTGGAGTGGAACTTGGTAAAAATTCAGCAGTTTTTGAAAATGCTCAGAAAGGTTATTGCACAAAAGTAAAACACAGTAGTCAATTTTATCTAAAGATTAATAGGATGAATTTGGTAGAATTAGAAAATAGAACTGTGTTGTGAAGATATATGCAGATATCTGCATGATTTATATAAATGAGCTTTTTTTTTTTTTTTTTAAGGATTTTGTCTTGACAAATTTACCAAGGCCCGGTTTAAATCATATGAACAATTACAAAATATGAATGAGCCCCTGTGAGTGTCATAGCCAAGTTCAGTTCCACTGAAGGGTTTTGCATAGATCTGTGCAACTGTGTCGTCTGCCAAATGCCCAAACCAGCTGCAGTCACTTGCAGGGCTTCTGAGGAAAGGAAGATTTGGGCTTGAGCAAGGATTTTTTGGAGCATGCTGGAAGACTAAGCAAGGTGTTATTCTTCAATTTGCTCTCTTTCTAAATTACACTATTGTACATGGCATAGTACTAGCACAAAAAGAAAAGAAGTGCTGTCCTCATTAGATGATGTCTGGTCCCAGTGTTAAGGTAAAAGCAGAGAGATTTCCTGGCTCTTCCTTTAGAACATGAAAAGAAAATCACAGGCACTCCAAAATGTCTTATAGAAGTCAGTAAGAGCCTTTTCTCTGATCTCAAGAAGCACCAATTGAGGCTTTGCAGACTTCCTTCGAAGGTGGAAGCTGTTCCTTACTCTAAAAATTGTTTATTAGATCAGGTACACCAAGGAGACTTATGTCACAGTGAAGATTTTCCTCTTAGTATATCTTTTCCCTTGGTGCTTGCTTGTTCTTGTTTCTATTAGGCCATTTCTCTTTGCTCCAAGAAATTCATTTTTTCACCAGGTATATAAAACAGTGTAGAAAGTATCCCTTAAATGCTATGAATCAAGATTTTAGCTAAATGAATAAACTATAGAAATTTGGAAGTCCCACTGCTGTGCCTGCAACCTACTGATACCATCATTTGAAATCATTGTTTTCTCTTTTAGTGATTCTTCATAATTTACTTATAAACTGCAAGACATAAGTTTGTCCAGGGAAGAGGCTGGGTCAGAATCAGAGATAATGTCCTTTTTGATTAGTATGGAGTGTTAAGACATTACAACTTTAGATTTTTTTGTTTTCCATGTTTGGAGAAAAGGCTTTAGTTAGTTATGTATGAGCAAAAGTATCGGTGAGGAAGAGCAGATTTCCAGTTGTGTGCCACATGGAAATGAAGTATTGGTAGCTCTTCTTACCATGTTGGTCTGCATCATGTGTTCCCTGAGCAAAAAGTATCTTCAACAACAGACAAATTCTCATCCACAAATTAAAGAAGAAAAAAAGACACCTAAAAGTAAAATCTCTGTTGGTTGTATGGGTTTATGGATGGTGAAATCCATTTCTAATGAGCAAAATTAAACTGCTCTAATGAGAACCATTTTGGGACTTAGGAATTTCTGAAATAGCATTTAAATTTTCAGCTCAGTCTTGCTTTACAAAGTCTGTCTTCACCTAAACTACACATAATTTAATCTGGAGCATGCATTACATGGTAAAGTACAGGAAACTTTGTGCTGGAAGTTTCCACTGCTGAAGTAAGTTCAGCTGATGAGATATGCAGCTCAGCAAGAACATGAGACATCAGATCCTGAAATATACATTCTGCTAAATAAAGGTTTGTAAAATGTCAACAGGTAATGTGTAACACACCCTTTAAGGTGTAGTCTGTTGAAACCCTTAAAAATAAAATGGATCCACAAAACACATATCTTCATGACTAAAATTTGCAAAACAAAATTCTATACATCCTTAAGTTGAAATATACTATTCAAGCTATAATATGGATAAGAATTTAGACTGAAAAATATGTACATAAATCAATGAAGAACCAGCTGACAGTGTGATTTGATGTATGCATTATGTAATTTGATCACAAAATTAAATTAAATATTAAATGGCAGAATATGTTATTTAGATGAATCATTAAAGAACACTAAGAAGATTGATAATTGATTCTTTAGAGGAATGGATAGTCTAAGCAACTTTTGAGGGAACCCAAAGCTTCACACCAGATCACCTTTACTTCCATTGCCATTGCAAGGAGCACTGTTTTATTCTGTATTTATGCAGGAGCACCAAGATTTGGCAAACTTGATAAAGTAAAATAACATGCTCGAGATTTAGTGCTGAAGATTTGCCTCACTTTTCTGTCTTTTGGTTCTCTTATCTGCTTTCATGACGTGGCACATGAGTCTGTAAGGAGTGTCCGCTCACAAAACCAGCTGAGAAGACTCAGGAAGCTTCTAAAAGAAGTCAACACTAAATGAGAAAAGCAAGATTTCTCTGCCCTTAGCTGAGGAGGCAAAATGCAGTGTCTTTTGTTTTCCATTTAGCTGGGGTTGCTCCCCCCTGGTATTCAGTGCCCCTTTGACTTCTACAAAATCTGTAGGCTGGATTTTTTGCTCTTAGAAGTGAAGAAAGCCAGTACAATGGAAGTAAACCTGCTTTTGGGGGATTGCCAGTCCCTCCTGTGTGAAGCATTTGAAGTCCTTTGGAAGGGCTGTTTGCCAACAGGTTTGAAGAATTTTCTAGGGGAAAAGACAACTTTGACAAAATTGGCAAACCTCAGATTTCCTTGCTACTCTTTGGTTTTGTTTTTGTAGTGGTAATGATAGTGAAATCCTATGGATTGTATCAGACTTTTATTTGCTATGATAGGAGATTATATATCTAGTGATAAAGATTATATCCTCCTGTGATCTTCTTTGATACCTTTGCCTTCCTTTTGATTGTAGGATTATAATTTTTGCATATTTTCAGATCATTCTTCAGTTGGCATTAGGCACAAAATATCTTGAATTTTCCTTCCTTGTCAACTGTGTACCAGCATAGCTCTGAAGTGAAAAGTAAATCATCAGTCTCATGAAAAAGCCAAATCAACTCTGATTTTACATAACTTATATAAACTCAGATAACCAGACTGGGTGATTTTCTCACTGTGCTCCAAAATGTCCATTGAGCAAATGAGATATAAACAAGGAGCTACAAACTACTTAGGGCACTTGTTTGCTGCATGAGAAGGTTGTTACTGCAAAACATAGTGAGTTCATTTCATTGAATTTCAAAGCATGAGAGCAGCACATGGGATCAATTACTTTCTTCTGGGCTATTCTGTTTCCTATAGCAACAAACTGTTCAGGAAGTTTAGGGAAGGCTGTAAAGTCAAGCAAAACATGCAATGATGCTCATAGAATAGCCTCTTGTCTTCAGGGCATCTGGAGCTGGAGGGGATGCCCTTGTCCTAAACACCCTTTCCCAGATAAACATTCTGTTGATTTGTCTATTTGCTCTTTGAATCTCTTCCAGCTTCTAAAACTCAACTGAGCTTCACAGTGCAATACATACTGCTTCATGAAACAGCTCATTTTTTCTTTTTATTTTGAACCTGCCCCATGTTTTTTCACGCCTCCCATTTTTTTCTACTACAAAATATAGAGAGCAAGACTTACTTCATATTTCTTTTTGTTGTCTCCTCTCTGAGTTACAGTTATTTCTTTTTTGGCAGGCACTCAAAAAATCATTGCTGTAATTTCTTGTATCTACATCTAATTCTAATCTAACCCTTATTGGATATTTGGAATGAGAGTGAGTCACTTAAGTGGGCTGCTGGCAGTAGACATCACATCAAAGGGTTTTATTGATGATCTCTCACAGAACTGCCTGACATTGCTGCTCTCAGAAAGGAGTTGATGAGTACATCACACTTTGGACCCTCTGTTCCAGCTCACAGCTGCACAGAGCAGTGTGTAGGGACTGTTTTTCAAATATTTTACTGAATTCAAACCTTTTGAGCCTTTGCCCTGTCTGAATGAATTATCAGTTCTTCTTGTCAGCCCTCTTCCTCATCTTCCCTGAAACCATTCTGGGGATGAGAGATACTGTTCCAGAAGCCTCTGTGCAGCACAGAGGCTCTTGTTGAAATTGTGATATTTGTCAAGAGTAAGGTTTGTCAAAAGGCTACTTCAAAGGTGACTGACATTCTGTGGGATGCTTTTGTCCTATGATTCTGCTGCATTTGCTTGCAGGAGTGCCTAGTGGCACTCAGTGAGGATGGATAAGGGGATTTGTCTGGTTGGAATAACCTTTTGGCACAAGTGGTTCATCAGAAATCAGCACCATTTGACCTCTGGACAGAGTGCCCTGGGAAAGTGAAGGCTGAAGAGTGGAAGAGTAGAGGAGTACTGTGGTTGAGGAGACACAAGTAAAGCAAGAGGTGAAGGACAGAAGGAACGGCAGGAGACATGGAAAGGCAAATTCAGGTAACAGTGCGTCATAGGAAGCTGTGAACAGTACTGAGACTGCAGCATAACTTTTCTTTACTAATTGAAGTCATTCTACATGTATAGTTCTGACAAAAAATACATCCCAGACATGTAGAAGATTCTAGACTCTAATCTAGTTGATGTATGAACCGATCACTAACTCTAGGTGGTTCCAGATAAGATGATTTTTTTCATCTTTCCTGCTGCAGAATGAGCCAGAGCTACTGCAAAATCCACCTTTGTCTGAAATAAAGACTCTCTTCCTGTGTATTAAAGACTTGCAGAGAGTACTTTTCACACATGGATTCTCTTCAAGCTGATTTCTTGGGTTGCTGATCTTGAAACAGTTTCCACAAAGAACTGTAGTTGAAATACAGAACTAAGTCTAGTTCCTGTCTTTGCACAAAACAGATTTTTCTGGCCCTAAATGGTTAGTGTGATATATTTAAGAAGATAAAACATATTTCCTATATTTGGAATTAGACCAGAATAAATAAAAACCAAAATATGCCTTGTGCTGCATAGTTTATAATTGAGTTTGCTTCCATTTTTTCTGTCTTGAACATATAGGTTATAAATTAATGGGCCAGCAGAGTGAAACAGAGTGTAAATACTGCAATAAAATTAAACAATTTGTGTCTTCCTCTCTCAAAGTTATGATCATTGCAGAAGATAGTTATTAAATCTCAAAAGATTACTTTAATTGAATTGCTTGTGTAACGATAGCTTACTGATTCTCAGTCTCAAAGTTTTTTTAAAAAAGCTGTAATGCTACTCTTCTCTATTCAGAAAGAAGCTGCTATGTTGAATTTTCATGCAAATAAACGGGTTTTTTTTAAGGCAAAAATTAAAAATTCTATTGTTTCACATCTTATATGCAATTAATTTAAAATGTGTTATGTAACTTTAACACATCTGTAACATTAATATTATTTTTTCTTCTATTAATGAAATTGACATTTCTTCAGTGATAATTTTGTGCCTTGATAAATTGTTTGAAAAGCAGAAAAACCAACCAAAAAATTCAGCGTGCTTGACATCTGAACTGGAGAAAAAGACAGCATTAAAATCATGATCTTTTCTTTTTTACTGATTAATCTCATAACTTTTTTGGCATCCACAGCGGACTGACATTCCATGGTTCATCAAGGCATGCTCAGAGGTAAGGGTATCTCTCTTTTTTGGGGTCAGAGGTTGACCAGACAGGTATTCAAGCACTTAAAACTGTTTTTTTTTTAAATTATTATTTTTATATAAATATAATTTAATCTATTACATATATATATATGTATATATATATATATCTCCTGCTTGAGCACTGGAACTTGGGCTCCTCAGGGAAGTGGTCAAGGCATCAAGTCTGACAGCGTTCCAGAAGCATTTGGACAATGCTCTCAGGTACTTGGTGTGATTCTTGGGGCTCTCCTGTGCAGGGCCAGGAATTAGACATTGATGATCCTTGTGGATCCCTTCCAACTCATGATATTCTGATTCTATGATTAACCATCAGAGCTTCTGCAGTCTCAGTTGCTGTAAAGTCTTAACTCCCTTCCTCAGCCAGAAGGCCTCTGGAAAAGTATCGTGGCATGAAGTGTCCCTGTTATAGCTGTGTTTTATTCTTGGAATATTTTTGTTTCTAGCAAAATCTGTTTATGACCAGAGTCAGGACTATGACTCAGTTTAGCACCTATTTCCCATCATCAACCACAGTACCCACGTACCATGATGGTTCCCCTTGAATACCAGCCTCCTTTTCTAGTTTTGTGGTGAGTTCTTGAAACCCTAGATATAAATATAAACGTGCTTTGTGTCCAAGTTGACATGTTTTAAAATCTGTCTTTAATCCATTGATTAAAACAGCAGTACATGAAAAAGAAATAGATTAACAGCAGCAGATCTGACATAAGTATTTGGATGCTTAGTAAATCATTACAAATATGATCCACAGAACCACTATTGGCATATAAACTGGGCACAACGAGGATTTTAATGAGATCTGAAAGGGTAATTAATTCATATTCTTGAAGCATTATCTAAATGTGTGGAAACTGAAAAAAGCCAAACAAATAAACAGAAAATAAATAAAGTAATTGCAATGTTTGTGTGAGAAAATACTTAGACTATGTAGAATATAAAAATAACTAAACCACATGGCTACCAGAGGAGTTTACTGCAATGCAGATAATCTCCTAGGGAAGGCTTTTATAAAAATTAGAACTTCTGTAATGAACACGATGTCTGAAATGAATAATTTAGCAGCAAAAGAAGGGAACTAGCATGGTTTGGGTACTTTTATTGATCAGTCAGTCCTGAGTAAGAAGGCATTTTAGACAAAGCTATTATAATCAATAATTTCTGTAACAAGAGCATTTATTTTGATGGCAGTGCTTTCCTCTCCTTGAAGGAAAATTGTTATTATTATGGTTTTCTTCAAAAGGCAAAAATCTCAACATTTGAGTCAATTTAATAAAGTAACATGAGTACAGTATTCAAATCCAGAGCATTTCTTTATGGCAACTTTCATTTACATCTCTCAGCTGATACCCATTGTTGCTTTCACCATCACCACTAGCACCAGAATCTTCCAGTCTTACTTCTGCTTTTCTCTACCAGTTTGACATCCAAAATAAGTCATTACTCATCCATCTTTCTTGTTTCTCCAAGTCATACCGCTTGTTTTATTCTATAAATCTGTTAACAGCTGACTCTGCTCTACATTTTCTACTGTAGGAAATCTCAGATATTGAGCATTTAAAAGCAAGTCTTGCTAAGTCACAGTCCAGGAGTTTTTTGAGTTAAGAAGGGATAAAATGTCAAACTTTACATTCTTGCTTTTGTGAGCAGCAAAGCTTTCCACTGTTTACATTTCTGTGGGTAGTGCAAATTGTAATTCTGAATGATTACTAGGGGAGAAAGATGAAATCCATACACATCTCTCAGATAAATACATCCTGTTTTCATGTAATGAGGTCAGAGACAATATCTTAAAAGTCATTCTGGTTTTGGAAGTATTTCTCAAAAAATATTATTCTTTCTGTCAAGTTAACAGATTGACAGAATATGATTTGTTTGTGATCAGCATATTCACTCAGACAAAAGGAAGACTTAAGTCTTTGATATGTCCATTTGAGGTCTTTGTGGGATTCCTAGAAGGATTATCCAAATATATTCAAGATGAAAATAAAACCTCACATGAAAAGAATTTCTTGCAACATTTACGGCAGCCAACAACCAATATTTGCTAAATAAAGAAATTCAAAAATGGTATCTTATGAGAAAAATTTAATGAGCAAAATATTCCCAAAGAGAAGAGGTTTTTTTAATTTGAAAGACGTCATCTAATTTCAATCTTTACAGATATTGGAAGTCAAAATAAAGATGTAGGCAAGGCAGGTCTCTCCTGTCCTTTTAGTTTTGAATTGCTGGCATTGTAATTTAAAGCTGAAGCCTTTTTCCTGAAGCCTATTTTGGCTAATATGGGAAATAAATGCTTTGATTATTTTAAGTAGCTAAAATTCACATTGTACTAATAAGACTAGAGTTTCAGATTTCTCATTCTATTTTACTCACAATATAAATTTTGTAGGTCTTTGTCCCTATGTTTTTAAGAGGGGAAGGTGATGCCTGTGTACCTTTTCATGCTAAAATATTTGAGTTATCACACTTGTAGTTAAAAAGAAGTGTAGGGAAAAAAAAATTAAGGTACATCTTATCCTAAAATGGTCACCACTACTGCTGGTGTCATGCATTTTTGTGATGCTAATGTAGCATTTGGGAAACCATTTGGTGAAAACCTGTTAAAAGAAAGAACTCCTTTTCCATTAATCCACTCATGCTCCTACAAAATAAGTTTGACCTCTCTGAGGTCATCTAAAAAACCAAACTTGTACTCATTTTGTTTCCAGCTGTAAAAGCTTTCTGCTCATACTAATAGCAAGGTACTTTTCTGTAGTGTTTTTTTTTTTTTTCTCTGCTATTTAAAGTGTGAAAAGTCACTCCAAAGAAGATGAAACTTTCTTTGTTTGCTTCTTGTAGGATCCACAAACAACAGTTTAAGGACTTATAACTGAAAAGAGTCTTAAAATTTTGAAGACAAAATGTTTCCCTGAAGTTTGAACATAATGATGGATGTAATTAAAGACACAGTAAATATGTAAATATTCTTTTCTATTTCAAGATATAATGCCTGCTCTTCATTATTCACTTTTTGAGGATTGTAAAACTTGATTTCATATATCCTAATCAAAAGAAAACATTAGAAAACTGGAATTTCTGGAGCCCTTATAGTGTTATCTTCTAGATATAATTTGAAGTGTTTGTGCAGTGGCCAAATGCAAAGAGAAATTATATTTCTTGCTTCTTAATATCTTCAGAGTAAAATACAGTAAAGAGTTTTATATAGAATTACAAACAACCAAAACCAGAGAGGATTTTAGATTAAACAGAACAACATGATGCCTTTCCTGTGCAGAAGAGTTTGATGTCATAATTTTTAATAGAAAAGTGCTTTTGATTGCAGGTATATTTTTATTCCTATTTATTAAAGAGATATAGAAGGACAAAAGAAAATATATTTCAACTTGGAAGTTTTAGCAGAATGAATATTACCGCTATAATCTATTGAAATCCAGCTAAATCTATTGGAGTCCAGCTGAATAAAACTAGAATCACTCTTTTTCTTGAAATTAAGTACTTCACTCGCACTGGGGATAGAGATCTTAGTATTTTGGCTTAATCAATGTCCCATTGAGCTCAGTTAAAAATTTCTTCCTTCACTTGATTCTCACAATTAGCCAAGAAGTTTAATGTCTCTTAATGGAACATCAAGCATCACCTCCTGCTGAATGTAAATTGACCATTTATCTTTTGCTTTTGTGGTAATTGTGTACTCATTTCCAACTCCTTCCCTCAAAATATATTACTTAATTAGTATTTATAACAATGGCCTATTTTAAGATGAGCTTCAAAGGTTTAAGAGTAGTTTAATGAAATATTTCAACTGCTGACTGGTAAAGCCATTATTACTCTCCGGAGGGGAGTTGTAGCCTTTATATAATTAATTTAACAAAAATGGCTAAAGGTGAATGTGAGGTTTTCCTTAAAAGGGTTATAGGTAATATTGTACTGAAGACAGCATGTTCAGGAAACATGATTGTCTACTGGATAACAAGATTATCCCTTGCCAAATTCATCCTGTAAAGAAACAGGCAAAATATTCAATAAAGGAAAAGAATGTGACCACTACAGTTGTGGAGCAGATTTTTATTGCAGCAATTTTGCCTTTTGAACAAAGTGGAATTTGAAAGGTTGAGGAGTTAGGAGTCAAAAAAAGTTGTAAAGTGTCAAACACGATTAATATTAAAATAAGCTTTGTTATATATTAAGTAAGATGCAGTTTAATATTAACTCTTCTTTAGGTATATTTATTTTGGATACTTTCAACAATTTGAGATGATGTTTTTTACACAGTGCTTGATTGAACAGAATTTTCAGACATAAAGAAAGGAGTGAAGAGAAACAGGTTCAGGGATGTGATTGTGACCCTGTAGTCCATTTCTGTGGGACCCCACCTGGAGCACTACATCTGTGTCTGCATAAGAAGGACATGGACCTGCTAAAATGAGTTCAGAGGAGAGAGATGGAGATGCTCAGAGGGCTGGAGCACCTGTGCTTTGAAGGCAGGCTGGCAGAGAATGGGTTCCAGTCGGTTTAGGATGACTGTGCCCAAATTGAGGCGCAAATGAGACCATATGATGACAACATCCAGACTTTATTAACAAGAAATGGGAAAAAGAGAGATGGAAAGAAATTGGAAAGAGATCTCACAGAGGGAGAAAGAGAGATGTTTACTGTATTTTACTCTGAAGATATGAAGAAGAACTATTGGAACTAGGTGATCTTTGAGATCCTGCCCAAACAGAACCAATCTCTCATGACAGAGGATGCGCATTTCACCTTGATAGTACTGCATCAATAATAATAATCATAATCATAATAGTAATATGCTAGTACGACAGTTTCATCTTAATCTTCTTCTTAGTATTTACTTCTACTATTTTATCTTCTACATCAACTTATTACTTTTTTCTTCTTCCTTTTCTTCTTCCTATTCTTATTCTCATTCTTATTCTTTGTTTTCTTTTTCTTGTTTTTTTATTCTTACTCCTATTCTTTTCCTTATTTCTTTTTTTCTTTTTTTCTTTTTCTTATCCTTCTATTTTTCTTCTCCTCGTCTTTCATCTTCCTCTTACTATTAACTTCTACCAGTATTTTATCTTCTATATCAACTTATTATTTTTTTTTCTTATTTCTTGTCCTATTCCTATTTTTATTCTCATTCTCATTCTTTTGTTTCTTTTTTCTTGTTTTAATTCTTAGTCCTATTCTTTTTCTTATTTTTTTTCTTTTTCTTCTTCTCCTTCTATTCTTCTTCTCCTTGTTCTCCTTCTTTTCCTTCTTCTTCGTCTTATTTACTTCTACTAGTATTTTATCTTCTATATCCACCTATTCTTTTTCTTTTTATCTTTTCCTTATTCCTTTCCTTATCCCCATTCCTATTTTTATTCTCATTCTTATTATTTATTTTCTCATTCTTATTTCAATTCTTATTCCTATTCCTTTTCCTGTGCCTTTTCTTACAATTTTTTTTATTTTTCTTCTTTTTTTTTCCTGTTCATATTCTTTTTATCAGCAGTGTGCCCTAATCCTCGGGCCGTGGTGCGAGGCACGGGAAGCAGAACAGGCTGCGCAGCGCCCGCAGCACCTGTGATGTCCCAGCCTGTGGCGTCCCAGCATGTGGCGTCCCAGCATGTGGTGTCCCAGCCTGTGGCACCTGGTCCTGGAAGGCAGGAGAGGCCGTGTGTCCTTTGGGGGCCGGGGCTTCCACTTGGCGAGGTGAGGCACAGAAAGTTCCTCCAAAGCACTGCCCAGATTCCCCGAGCTCAACCCAAGCCCCAGGAGGGATATGCACAAAGAACCCGCCTCCCGTCAGACCTGCCGCTCTTTGCTCTCTGTCTTTATCTTCACGCAGCTCCAGGACACTTCTCTCATCCCACTCATCGTCCTCTTGCAGCAAGGGCTTGGCCCCGATGCTCTGTTCCCAGCTGTCCTGCATGAGGTCTCGGTCACTGTCACTCGCCCAGCTGGACTCCACAGAGGGTCTCTTACCGTTCCTTCTGGACAGCCCCTGGCCAAGGGACTCCTCCCAATCTGATGCTTCTTGGCAGCTGCTGACATCTCCGTGGCACAGCTCATGCTCGCTGTATTCTTCCCAGTCAGAGAGACTGTGGGAGCTGCCAACTTGGAAAAGGCATTGCTCTGTGCATTCTTCCCAGTCTGACACTTCTTGGTAGTTCCCAGCATGACCATGGCACAGCTCTTCCTTGATGCATTCATCCCAATCAGAGAGCTCGTGGTGGCTACAAGCTTCTTCTAGGGAGAGCTCCAGTTCAATGCTGGTTTCCCATTGGGACCCTTCCAGGTAGCTACTGGTTTCTCCAAAGTACAGCTCCTGCTCAGTGCTGCCTTCCCCTTCGGACCCTTCCTGGTCACTACTAGTTTCTTCTAGGCACAGCTCCAGCTCGATGCTGGTTTCCTCTTCGGACTCTTCCTGGCAGCAACTGGTTTCCCCCGAGGACAGCTCCTGCTCTGTGCTGGTTTCCCCTTGGGACCCTTCCTGGTACCTGCAACATTCCTCTAGGGATATCTCCTGCTCCGTGCTGCCTTCCCCTTGGGACCCTTCCTGGTACGTATCAGCTTCTGCCTGGGGAAGTTCCTGCTCAGTGCAGGGTTCCTCTGGGAACCCTTCCTGGCAGGTCTTGGATTCTACTTGTGGCACCTCTTGCTCATTGCTGGCGTCCCTTTGGGACTTGTCCTGGTGCCTATCAGCTTCTGCTTGGGGCAGTTCCTGCTCACTGGACCCTTCCCTTTGGGACCCTTCCTGGTAGCTACTGGGTTCTGCTTGGGGAAGCTCCTGCTCAGTACAGATTTCCCCTTGGGACCCCTCTTGATAGTTGTTGATTTCCCCTTGGGACAGCTCTGTGTGTTCCTCATCTTTCCACTGAGAATGCTCAAGCTCCCCAGCCAAGGCCCCCTCCTTACTCTCTTCCTCTGCCAGGACTGACTCCCTGTCTGCCTCCTCCTGCTGCTCCTGCAGCTCTTGGTCTCCCAGTGAGCTGTGTGGGGCAGGGGCTGGGCTCTCTGTCCCTGCTGATGGCAGCTCCTCACTGCCAGCAGGAGAACCTGGTGCCTTTTCCACCTCGGGAGCCAGAGGCTCTGGGGGCTCCTCCACCTCCTCAGCAGCTCCAGCTGGAACAGCAGCAGCTGCCAGGTCATCCTCTGTGGGACTCCCCGGGGCAGGAGAGGCACTGGGCAGCTCAGGGGCTGCCTCTGCTGCCACCGGGCTGCCCACGCTGCTGGGAGAGCTGGGCCCCTGCTGGGCACAAGGCTGGCACTCCTTGTCCTTCTCTGGGCGTAGGGGTTTGTCACAGATCTTGTACCTGACACTTTCTCCCCATTGACACAGCCTCTGGCTGCTGACACTTTTTTCCCTTTGGCACAGATTTTTAACACTGCTATGTTTTTCCCTTTGGCACGGATTTTTAACACTGTTGTGTTTTTCCCTTTGGCACGGATTTTTAACACTGCTGTGTTTTTCCCATTGGGCCAGCTTTTGGAGACTGTAGTCTTTTCCTTGGCATACCTTCTTGCTGCTGTTGCTTCCCACTTGGGACAACTCTGGCTCTCTCTTTTCTTTTTCCCATTGGTACATGCGCAGATGGCTTTGAAAATCTTTTTTCAAAGGATACAGTTTCTGGTGTCCCTTCCCTTCCCACCGGGGCAGCTCTTGGTATGTCAGATCTTCCAACTGGGATGGCTCTCGGCATGTCTCATCCTCTTTGTCCCACCGGGAGAGCTCCTGGACTGTCACACTTTCTTCCCAGTGGGACATCTCTGGCTCTTGCCGTGTGCCATCTCCCCACTGGACTCTCACACTCACCTCGCACTGATGGCACTCTTGGCATCTCGCAGCTGCACATGGCAAAGCTTCTTGCTGTTGGCAAAACTCTTGGACTGTTACCTCTTCCCAAAGGCAAAGGTCTTGGCTGGTAACTTCTCCTGACTGGGAAAGCTTTTGATCCATGTCCTATTCCCTCTCTTCCTCCATGCTGGCCAAGGCTCCCTCCTCCTGAGAGTCGGACAGGGCAGGCCTGAGCCGCCGCCCGCCCCGGCCCTGCCCGCTGAGGGCCCGGCCTGCCAGCCTGCCGGGCAGGGCTGGGTGCTGCAGCTGCCTTCACCTTCTCCTCCTCCTCCTCCTCCGTGTCTGAGCTCCTGGAGTGCAGAGTGGGATCCCAGGAGCTGCTTCCTCCTGAGCCAGCGGCTCTGCTGGGACTGGGCAGTGCCGGGCCCTGAGCCCCTTGTGCAGCCCCTGCGGGGTGCAGCTCTGCCATGTCACAATGGCCACCGTGTCCCACATCACCCAGGGCCCTGATACAATGTGCCTGTGTCACAAAGGGCCACACCTGGCACCCATCCAACCCCTGAACCTGCTGGAAGCGGCGTGGAGCAGCCCCTGGACTGGTGGGCCTTGAGCCCCTTGTTATGATCTGCTTATTAAAATTATCAGAAATGCCTCTGCCCAAATTAGGGTGCAAACAAGACCATATGCCAAAGTCTGTAGTATGGGTTTTATTCAACAAGAAATGAGAGCAAGAGAGAGAAAGGGAGAAATAGAAAAGAGGTGAGGAGAGAGAAAGAGTGACAGAGACAGATTTAATAGAAAACCTCACCACTCCATGGATGCCAATGGCAGCCTGTGGATGCTCTCCATCAGATCTTCTTGGTGCTGAGGGTTCCCTGCAAACATGGAGCTCAGTGCGTTGATGTTGTATTCTGTTTTTATACCCTCTATTTTGGTTTATAATGGTTTCACCTTTGTACCCTTGTTCTCTCCTAATAGTTTACCCCAGGTTGTTTCCCTCTTCCCCCGTGTCGATCCACCCTGCTCTCCACCCACCGCCATGAGTTTTTGCTGAGTCATTCCCCAGTCTCCTCCCTGGGACTCTGTCAGTCACTTGGCCTCCCGTCCCCTTTGTCCAGAAACTTCCATCAGGGACGTCGAGTGACTGGCCAAAGGCCAGGGCCCTCCCTCCAAGTGCTTCCCAATTTGTGGTCCCTCATGCCTATCTCCCCAAGTTCCCTCATTGGTTTTTGTGTGGCTCCTTCCCTTGTTTTTCCCCCTCATTTTAAAAGTAGCTGTTGAAGCTCAGCTGGGCTCTTCGTAGCTGGTCACCCTGTGGTGTGGAGCTCCTCAGAGTTCCAGAATAAACCTTGGATTACACCCTGTAGCAGCCTGTGGCTACAGTGAGGAGATCCTGTCCTGGGAGGCCTCAACCTGACAGCAGGGGAAACAGATGAGACAAGTCCCCTTGTTGTTTAGCACGAGAGTCCATTTTATTTCCCTCCTCCCCCAGCACAGCAGAGCAGAGAGAGGGGGAACAGAGACTTGGGGTCGGGGTTTTATCAGGAGTCTCATGGGAGGAATCTTAAGTTCAAATCACAGCCTCCTCAGAACATGAAGGTTCCACAACACCCTGCCAAGAGTTGGCTTTTTCTTCCTCTGCCATTGTCTGCCAGCGTCTCCTCTGCCATAGGGCTAACCACCCTAGCTGCCCTCCTGTACCCCAGGGCATGGGAGAGTGTCCCCTTGAGTCCACCATGTTGGAGCTGGTTGGGAGTAGCCAGAAGGACATTAAGAGAACACGGCAACAGGTTGATGTGGGCCAGGTAGGAATGCCCAGGTACCTCCCCTGGCGGGGATAAGTTTCACAGAGTGTCGGGCAGCAGCCTCTGGATGTGTTGCATCCCTTTGCATCAGGAGCAGAGCTCTGTGCAAGGCCTCAGCAATGAGTCTGGGCAGCGCTCTGGGGGTGTTGGATGGATCATGGCACCTCCTCAGCTGCCCCTCATGGGAATGTCCATGGATGTGGCCCTTCCTGGGTGGGGGTTTCACAGCTGAGCCAGTTTGTGTGAGGAGGATGGGTGTTCACTGCCTGTGACCAGAGGTTCCACGGCCCCCCCAGAACTCTCCTGCTCCCTTCCTGGCTGTGGGGCAGGCTGTGCAAACGTGGCCTCAGCAGATGAGCCCGGGGGCTACAGCCTCCCCCAGCCTGAGCCTGGCCCCAGCTGATTTTCAGGACAGCTGCTGGATTTGGCTTTCTTGTGGATACATTCTCCTGCCTTAGCCTTGCTTCCTTGTCCCTAGACCAGAGGTAATTGAACAATAGCATTGCCTTTATCATACCTCAGGTTCTGTTTGGCAGCTCAAGTCTCAGCCCAAAGCTGCAGTCAGGTGAAGGAGGGCTGGGCTTGGGTGGTCTCAGCCTCTTTATTCAGTTTAGCCACAATGGGCAAAGCTCCATCCTAGCAATGTTTAAGCCATTACCCATATCCTCTGTCTGATACCCAGAACTATGTCTGTTCATCTCATGCCCCACTCAGGAATTGAAGTGCGGGACAGATTTGATACATGATAAGCAAGGGGTGCATTTTTTTGAAAGTGTAGAAATAACATTAAATTTGCTTGTGTGTATCAGTTAATACAAGATTATGAGATCTAGCTACCACCTCCACCTAGAACTCCTTCCAAATATATTTTTATCTTTCTGAATGCTGTCATTCTCACCAGTACCATTTCCTCTTGAGGTGCAATGTTATTGACAGTGGTAAGTCAGGCAAGAACACTTTTCTGTAGTTGATTTGTCCCACTTCAGCACTGAGCAATTCAGTGTAATGAAAGAAGGAAAATGCACCTGCAGGCAGTGTCCCTCACACCATTATATAATTTTTAATCACATATTATGGCTTAACAGAGGACTACAAAGTCATCAGCACAAAAGAAATAAGACCTGAAGGCAAGATTAAAGAAATGACACATATCCAACAGTTGATACGTGCCTCAATTTTTCCATGGGCCAGACACTAGGATTTGGGTCATAGGGTGAATTTGTATATTGGGATGAGGGTGCTGTGAGGGAAGAAGGATAGCACAAGGAATTGGTCAAGGCTACAGAAAGAAAAATGAAGAAATTGAAGGCAAAGGAAGGAAGGGACAGAAATCAGAGGTGGTTAGAAATGACACACAGGGATTGAGATAAGGATCAAGAGACAGAAATAAAAGAGTGATGGTTACATTAGGCAGGCATAGATAGGCACACACAGCTGTTTTCCCCCACATCTTTCACTTAAAAAACCCCAAAAAACAACAAAGAAAGAGATAAACCAGCATTAAGACTACCATGAATTCTAGGGATTCTAGCCTGAAGGCGTTTTCAGCTTTTTTTTTTTAATTTCTTCTTTCACAAGAAGAAAAGACAAAATCCTTCAGCATTTCTGTTCTCCCTTTCTGTTCTCTGTGTGGGGTCCATCTTCACATTACCCAGATATTGTATAAGAAAACATGCTGGTCTGGAAGAGAAATAGCCCATGGCTCTTCAGTCCAGATACAGTCTGTGTGGGTAGGGAGCTAGCAAGACATGAGCTGTAACAATCTTTGCAAAATCATTTGCAAAACGTGCTAAGCTTTGGCTGTCTGCACTTTAGCAGCAGATCATCTTTGTTTCTGGTAACAGGAGTACCTTTTGTGTACCTCAGGAGACTTTTTGCTTGTTTGACTGGATTTGTCTTCCTATAACTCCATCTCAACAAGTAAGACGTCTGTCTCGGAATTAATCCAGTGGTTCTCGTTAAACATCACTGCTTTTTCATCCTCATTTTTTTTCCATCCTGCTTTTAGAAGAGGAAAACTAAAGCTCATGGCAGAACCCACCTGAACCTTAGTGAACTCTAAACAGGCAATCTTTCATGTCACTTAGCAATTTAAATTATTAAAAAGTATTTTTTTTTAATTTTACCTGTGAAAGTATATTGAAAAAGGCATGTGATAAGACTATTGTCTCTTCTGTAATTAATTACCTAAGTGAAATAAACAAAAGGCCTGACAATTCCCAGTTAGGATATGATCCTTATTTGGACTATGAACATTCTCCAGGATTAAAGAATTTGTGGGCCCCATCATCTGAAGCAGTCTCATTTTCTATGCCTTCATTATGGTCAGTGGAGCTAGGACAATTTACAGGGGTGGAAGAACTGACCTGATGTCAATGTGATAGATAAAATGATACTTTATTCTCATTATCCTCAGTGTCAGCACATATGGCACTTCTATGTGATACAATTCCCTTAACACACAGCAAATATTTACTCAGCTCCTCTTCTTTGCTTGAGCTGGACCATGGGTGACCAGCTGCCATCATCAATCAATTCATCAAGTGTAAGGTTTTGACCCTTGCTTTATAAAAGCCCCTGATTGAATAGGTTTCTTCATGAGAGAGTGCCCAAATTCAACAGAATGATGATTCTTATGTCACTTGTAGTACTTGGCAGTAATATTTTACTCTCCTTGGGAAAACCACTGGTGGTATGAACCCTGTTAAGAATTTCAATTTATTTTGGAGGGATGAACAGGGCTGAAGGATACCTTTATGGTATGGAGACTCTCTATGCTTTTGAATGTTAATCTAGAAAGTATGATTACTTCCATTTCTATTTGAAATAAATATCAAATGCCAAGTATACCAAGGTGCTTGATATGCAATATGAGATGTGAGACCTTCCATTCTGATGACAGTAACAAAGGCTATTCTGAAATCCAGAAGTCTCAATGCCTTGAAAAATTAATTCTCTCAGAGTTTTGTTTTATAAAACATATATAATTCAACGGTGCTGGATGGCAAAACTGCTGTGGCAAATTACAAGAGTTATGAAAAATTCTCTTTGAAGCTAATATCAAGTCATCAAAAAAAATGGAATACTCCTGACCCTTTCTCCAAAGTGTAAATTAGCAGCCTAATGGTAATATTCAAATGTAAGCTCCTTTTGATGAAAATAATATAGGAAAGTGCTTCCCTACTGTGAATCATCCTAACATGAGAAATGGAGTTTGGGTACTGTGATCTCTGCAAAGGGCACAGCAAGCTGCAAATATGGAAATAGAAGATGAAAGCAATTTTGTGCATCTCTTGCCAATGTTTTATTCCCTTTTTAGTTATTATATAAAATCCAAATATCTCAAAGCCTTTCTCTATGTTGCCATAAAAACAAATTACTTGCCTAACCAATTAAATGTTTTTATACAAAAAACTGTAGCAATGAATGTAAAGTATGTAATACACTGACCATGCTTAAGAATGTTTCTTGTAAATATTTTCATCTATCAATATTAGGTGCTTTTACTGAAGCATTAATATTTACATAAAAAAGAAAAAAAAAAGCAGTGATTTGAAATAGTATTATTAAAAAGTTTTAGATATTTAAAATATTTTCTTCCATAATTGTATATTTTAGGAAAAGAGCTTTTAAGAATCCTTAAGCATAGAGAAAGCAGATTTTTTGATTTGTCATACCCGACTAAGACCGCTTAGGGCAAAGGTTGTATAGCCTAAAATTCCTCAGTGCTGGAAAATCCCATTTTCATTACTAAAACTTTATTGTATTATGCTAGTTACTTTTGCTCTTTTCTTTTGAAAGTAGACTACGTGTTGCCATATGTGTTAATATCCTTAAAATCTTTTCTATGTATAAAGCAGACAGGTGTGCCCTTCCCATCATTAATCTTGCCTGCTTGCTTTCATTCACTTTTGGTGGGCACATCTACTAAAATATATATATTTTTTATGTATACTTTTCATCCAATGTTGACCCAGGTTGCTTTCCAAGATTGCTGATAAGATTGAAAAGAATTGGAATAAAGAAAAAATGAATATTCATGTTACATTTTTATCTCGACAATTCCAAATGAGAGGTGAGAGCATTCTTGATGATTCATTTAATTACTTCTGCAGAATCTTTATCTGACTTGAAAGCTTCTTCTCCTGAGGACACATCTTTCACCCACATATGACTGATACTCAGAAGTACTCCTGAAATCAAGGATGTTCTGCTTTGGACTAAAACTCACTTAGTTTGTTATTACTAACAATAAATTATTAACCTTATATACATCTTAGACTAAAATGGACTGCTAAATTAATAAATAACCTTATATATGTCTTAGAATAAGATGGACTGTTAAAAATGAGAGTTCATAATGATCAACAGAATTTGTGTTGGTTGCTATTAAAAGCTATATTTTTAGCTCTTTAAATCTTTCATACTTTTTAGCCTGATATATTCTTCAGGGCAGCATATTTGGGTGCATGACTGTAATTAGCTGAAGGCTCTGATCCACAATAAAAGCTGAGAATTTGGAGCCAAAAGAAAAAAAAAATGCTTAGCTGAGAACTTGAATGGAATCAACCTTAGACTTTGGTTGTTGGCAAATGTAAGTAACCTAAGGTAGTTATGGAATGGAACTGATATTCTCTTCAGCTCATGTTATTGCACTCATGGTAGACATATTCCAGATGAAGTGCTTTGGTAGTCCAGCAATCACTAAGTTTGGTAGGATCTCTAAAGGACCTCCTTAATTAGAGTTGAGAACCCTCCAGAAAGCTCCAGACTCTGTTCTATGCACACATGGTTGAGTAGGTGGTCTCTGTCTCCTTTATAACAGGGAGAAAAGAGGTTATTATTGGTCAAATTGTGTCTTGGGGCTCACTGAGTCACTGCACTTTAATGATGCCTAAGGTGCTTGTTTGTGCACAGATTTTGTGGGGTTCAATGAACTGGGTATTGCAAGGTTAAGGGCACTGTGGATGTTTACACATTAATTTTCTGTACATTAATGTTAAGTGATTGGCTTCACTAGCAAGGTTTCTTATAATGCAGTGAATTGTGATAATAAAACTTTTTGAATTGGTTAAAGAATGGTGCTAAAAATGCCATTCACTTAAGAGCTGAACTTGATGATCCTTGTGGATCTGTTCCAACTCAGGAAATTCTATGATTCTGTGAGTAGCAAATGCTGTGATTTGCATTTCCTAGAGAGCTGTATAATCTAGCCTCATACTAAATATAACTGTATTTTGTGTCACGCATATTATGTGGTTCATGTAGGAAGGCCAAGTCATAAGCAAACTTGGTAAGAATACAAAGAGGGATAAGAATGCCTGAAAAGAAGTATGAACAAAATTTAGGTACAGATTTAAAGTGATTAGTTACAATTCAGGCATATTGATGTACATCTGGCTGTCACTTGTAATGTTAAAATCATTCCACTTCCTTCTCTCTTAAAACAGCTTCTTTCACAAAATTGCATCTTCAGTCTACAAAAAAAATTTATATTTCTTGTTATTTAATCAAACTTCCTTTGGGACTTAAAAGTTCTTTTAAAACTAAGGGGCATTTCTTTTACAAATGACAAACTTTGTCATGTACAGTGAGAATTTATCAGTCTCAGGGTTTCAGAGAACAACTTCACCTCTACTATGGACAGGAGGGCAAACACCAGAAAGAAGCATCCTGTGTAAAACCTTTCCTGCATCAGCTAGTTGGGCATTATGATAATTAGATCATCTGTCTAAATAGGCTCCATATGGTGATTTTTCTGTAAATGTTTTCTTTACTTGAACACAGTGTATTACTCTGTCTACAGCTCCACATTAACCTTGGAGACTGGATGATTAGAATTTGGGCTGAGTAGTAGAAAAGTCTTTTATTACTCAGGGCAGGGGTGATGGAAATATTAGACATATTTTCTCTGATTCTGAAGAGTAGGAAACAAGTTAGAGATAAATGAAGAAATGAAGCTGGCAGTACCAGCATGCTCAGATCAGCTCAGGAAGTCTAGTATCAGAAAATCCTGGACAAGTTTCCCAATAGATTTGCCACGTTTTGTTTAAAAGTGCAGCAAATAGGCAAAACACCCCAGTCCCTCAGACCACAGGCTGTAAAGTGTGCAAATCTTAGTTATGGCTCTGTATGGAGCCAGCTGGAACAGTAAGAGTGTGGTGTTTAAATAAACTTAAATCCCTTAAAATTAACAACATCTTGCTGCAATTTCAGCAGAGCGCAGTTTAATGAAATTGTTATTAATAGAAATCACCTTAAGAAATAACTGGAAGATAAACCAGAGAGGAATCTCCTTCTTTTAACCTTAAGATAGCTGCAGTGTAGCTGAGCAGAAGTGTTCAGTGATCGTTCAGAAGCCACACTGGCTGGGCTGTTACTGCTCAGTGTCCACACTGGTGGCCGTGATGGTTTCCCCAGCAGCCATGAGGAGCCACTGGCTCTGGGGCTCCAGGGTGGGGCATCCCGAGTCTGGGTTTTCACTGCATGTTTGAGGCCATGTCACAGTGCCAGTTCACATCCAGGAGGTCCTTTCTTTGTGATGAGGGGCTGATGAAGCCTGTTATTCACTTGCAAGGAAGCTGACACCTTTTGGGATGTCCACCCCACTTTTGGAGGAGTTGATTAAAATATACTGCAGGACCTCTGGAAATAGCAGGCAATGATTTCAAGGATGATTAGTGGAAAGCCTTTAACTGGTAGGTTGTCTCAGCACAGGACCTTTTTAAGACTTTGGGGCTGACTTGCTGGATTAGGTTCTTATTTGCTTATGTATTTCACCTTTTGAAAGAGTTTCTATGCATGAAATATTCTGATATGTGCCCAAAAATATTTCAGATTACTTCAGGCTACTACTGTACTCAACGATGCTGCATTCTTCTTTGCATGATTTTACTTTTTGAGAAAAATAATATTGTAACACTATTTCCTTTTTTAAAGAGGTCTAGAGCTGCAGTCTTCCATTTCACCTTTTATTTTGTTTCTCAGTGTTAGAGACTAATTTTTAAGAGATGTCTCTGCCTGAATTAGGATGCAGATAAATCATATGCCAACGTCAAAGTGATGGATTTTATTTAACAGTAAATATGAGAAATAGGAGTGGGGAGAGGTGAAGAGAGTGAGAGAGGGATTAAGCAAAGACATCACCATGTGGAGTGCTGTGATGTCCCTCTGGTACTTTTTCACCCTGGTCTGTTTGGTGGTGGGGTCCCTGATATCCATGGGACATATGTGCTGTTCCCACAGCTTGGGATGGCATGTGTTTAAGCAGCTGCTTCCTTTATCACACTTTGCCAAGGTGGGATATTTGTCTGTTTAGGTTACCCAGGTCTGTCCCACCAGGCCTGGCATCTTCTTGGTGTTGCTGTCTGTGCTTTTCCCACAGACTGGAGGGTGGAGCCTTGTCCAGTATGCTAATTCCAAACCTCTTCACCTTCCTGTGGGCCTGAAATTCACTCCTTTTTTTGCCATCTGTGTCTGCTGTGGTAGCTTATTTTGTGGGAACTTCCTCCTTTGTCACAGACTATTCAGTGTGCTTTTCTGAGTCATCACCCAGAGTCATCTGGTCCAGGAATTCTGTTTGAAAGCACACCCAGCTCCTCCTCCTGAGCTCTGAGGGGAGTAAACCTGTCTCAAGCTGACAGAACTTCATGTGGAGTTGCAATCACCATCTTCCCCCTTTCTCAGACCTTTTTCAGAGTTTGCACTTACTAGTTCTAATGACAGACTGTAAGCCCCCAAAAACTGGCTCCACAAGCATCTTAAAAGGGCTTATGGGATTTTTGAAGTACTCTGACTTGGACACACAGGTGAAATACTGAAGATTTTTCCAAAAGATCAAAACAACAAAAATACTGGCAACTTCAGAAAAGCAGAGAACTTCATCAGAAGTTTAGAGCTGCATTTTCACTTCTAGAGATAAGCATGTGCCAATTTTTATATCATATTCAAATCAGTTCTGAGTTTCCACACATCAGTAATCTTTATGATCAGATAGGACAACCCTCCTGTCACTTGATTTTTGAGCTAAAAAAAAAAAAAAGAAAAAAAAATTAAGCAGGTTTAGCTATCATCATCAATCCTCCCAAGTGGATAAAAATAGTCAAAGCTAAGTGCTACAACTATAATGTGAAATCCATGTTAATGATGAACACAAGGATTTTTTAAATTTAAAAATGAAAAAGAAAAGCACTTGGGACTTCCTTCACTTTCCTTCATTGCTCAGTAGTATTATAAAGTAAAAAGGGGCCAGAAAGATAATGGTATTTCATCATCTTCATAGCAAACTGCACTAGAATTTACTGGAAAAGAAGGATATTAAAAAAGGTTGGTTTGGCTTTTTTTTTGGGGGGGTTTTTTTTGGGGTTTTTTTGTGCAATGAGACTATTGTGTTCAGGCTAACAGATATTTAGCAATATTCTGAAAATTTGTTTTAGGACCCCACAGAATTTGCTACTGAACGCTTCAAAGACACTCATGGAAACCTGCCTGGATAAACAGGCAACCCAAAGTGCTAGAAGACCTGAGACAAAGCACCTGGGCTTAAAAAAGGTGATGAGAGCAACTTCAGTGCTTACATATATACTTTTAACATTCAAATTAGTTTCCAAGAGACCCAGCTTGGCCTTCTTGAAGGTAAAATGTACAAAATCCATCTTATTTCCATTTATATTTCCATTTTATATTTAACATAGGCTGCAAGAGAGATGCAGTGCCATGCTTCATTTTTAAAAATCATTTCCCTGTTCTACTACATCTCAATATTTGCATACAAGTCTATCACTCATATTAGAGGCATGGTCTTGAGGAGACAGCTGGCAGGCTGAGCTGTATTCCTACTTCACTGCTGAGGCACTGGGTAACTTTGGACTCTTCTAAACTTTTGTGTGCTTACAGGCATCATGAAAAAATGACAGGCCTATTATCAGGATCAGCTAATTGCTGTATGCCATAACTAACATGGCTAACAGGACAAGGGCTTCAGGTTCAGCTAATGTACATACAAAGCAGGCTTAATTCACAAATTATTCACATGTATTCCTAATAGAAACTGGGGAAAAAAGGGCTGCAGTCAGACAAATGTAAAACCAATGGGAAACTAGAATTATGTTTTTCCTTTCCATAAATTTAATTACTTCCTCCTACAGAGTGCAGCAGCTCACACATTTTCCACTTATACCACCATTCATGCCTATAGCCTACAGCAAAACAAGAATGATGACTTTAAAATGCAGGATTTTTATGATATGAAATTAGGTTTTTATCACCTAAAAATGACCTGGTTCTGACTATGAGTTAGTTAATTTTTGCAGTAGCTAGGATGGGGCATGGCTAAGATCCAGGTGTTATTCTAAACCACCTTATGTCCTTTTAGGGAAATGGGGGAAGGGGTTCCTTCAGGTCAGGGTAGCTGGCATGGAGGTGGCTGGGCATGGTTGGAATCCTGTGCTATATAGGGCATATAGAGCATTTGGAAGTGGATCACTCACCTCTCTTGTATGCTTTTGTTATAAATACTGTTACTGCTCTTTTTCTCATTTCTTTGCTGTTCCCAGTGAATTGTTATCTCAATCTATGACCTTTGCCTTTTGTCTCCTGTTCTTCTCTCCACCCTGCCAGAGGGGAGGAGGGGGGGGGAGTGACTGAGTGGAAAAGGCTTGGAGTGGTTTCAGTGGGAGCACTAAATTGAAGAATACCATTCCTAAACCACAACATACATTCATTGCATTGAGTATGAAAATGGTATACCATGAGACTTTTTGCCAAGAGAGCAAAATGCTCAGATTATATTTGCATTTAATTCTTCCATTCTCCAATAATGGCTGTAAGTACAAGGAGGATATTCACATTTCTAAGCTCTTAAATGCCATTATAATCACACTAGTAAGAGTAGAATTTAGATTTTAGATTCCACAAAAATAAAGGGCTCCTCCCAGTTTTGTATTATCTGCCAAGTGTTTTTTTAAGTATCCCTTCCAGTCTTGTGACCAAGTAATTTATGGAGATGTTGAAGAGCATTAGGCCTAGGATGGGGACCTGCAGGACCCCACTACTGACAGGTCACCAATCTGATTTAAAGAAATTTTCATTTCTGTAGATGAATTTTTGTGGTTGTCAGTACACATACCCTGTAGGTCTGTATTATTTATTTAGTTGCTTCTGTCCAGTATCACAGGTCTAGTATGTGTCCAATATCAAAGTATTTCCTCACATCTCAAAAGCTACTGCGTGACTGTGTTTTTCATAAACCCTCCTGCTCTCTGCTCCTGCTCTGCTCATGGGAATTACTGATGTCCCACTCTCTGTGTTAGTCCTTTCCTTGGTTGCTTTACAATTTTTGTATTTCAAGGGGAGTACAATCCATGCAAAAATAGATATTCATCACATATTTCTTTCTGCACAGTGTTACAGCCTATAGCATTACCTGATGTTTAAGCCCTCATATAGTGCTAATTTTTAGGTGATAAAAAATGAAGTGTACCTAACAGAGTGTGTACATTCATCCAGTATTTTTGCAGATAAATAACCTCTGTTACAACTATCAGCATGATGCCATACACGCAATAAAGCAAAATTCTAAAATATGGACAACTCTGACAACAAAAGATGGCATGGCACTGGTAAAGACACAACTGTGAGCATCTCCCTGAAAATTAGTTTTATTGACCTCTCAAATGCCATGAGTAATTCCAAAATTTCCTGGTACTAAACAAACAGTTACAAGGCAAACATCACCTGTGCCAAATATTCACTAGGTCTGGCAGAATGACAATAATGACAGTAAACATTGCTTTTCATTGCTGTGTGCAACCATGCTGTTTTAATATTTTGAAAAAGCAAAAGTTCTACAGATATATCATTAAATTGTTTCCTTTGGAACCATGCACTGTGTTGGCAAAAGAATAAGCAATAAATTTAAAGTAGTTTAGTTATAGAAATAGTGCTTTTAAAATAGTTTCCAGCTTCTGCATTGCTAAGAGGCATTTGAAAGTCTCAGGTATCAGCAGCCAAATAGTCATCAATATTAATCACTTTGTCCCTGTTTTCCATTGACTTGGATGTCCCACTAGTTGAGCTCTTAGAACAATGAAGGGTACGTTTTTCTAAAATTTGTGATGGCTTGTTTAGCTAATTTGTATTCCAAAGGGGAATCCACAGTATGACTCCTCCCTGATGCTACAAAATGAGAAAGTGGAATAGTCAGTAGGACACTCAGTTGGGATTAAAGAGGTTTGACTTTGGTCCAAGGCCAGTTAATGGCTTAATTCATAACAGCAGACAGCTTGCCTCTCCTGTCTTTGAAACAGGAAAATATTTACATGATCCTTTGAACTACTCTTTTGAACAGAGTTTAAACATCTCACATTCTCATCTAACCTAATAGATGGGTTGATCTCTTGTGATGAAGCACATCTTCAACCAAATTTCATCTATTTCAATTTGCCAAACATCACAGGGGTGTTCATCAACCAGGGAACCGATTCTCACTGTTCATTTGAGACAATTCTGTGTTATAGAAAAAATACTTACTTGTATGACTTCAGAGTAAAGTAAAGGGAAAAAACTGAAAACGGGTTACATCAGCCTGAAAGAAAGTAGATTTTTCATTCCCACACACAAAAAACCATCAAACAAAACAAAAAAACCCCAAATCCAAAACCTTCAAAGAATCCAAATCCCCCCAAACAACCCACAGGTATCTGCCCCACCCCCTTCCATCAACAGGAAAAAGAGCACTAAGAAATGTCTGATCAATTTTGGTATTAGATTCCTTAATGAAATACTTTCATACCTAGTGATGAGAATCATAATTAGTGCTTTAATAAGGTGTTGAAGCACACCAGACACCAAATGTGCTATCCTCATGACAGCATCACTTCCTGTTGCTTTCAACACAGCCCAGGAAGAATGATGTGTAGACTCTGAAAAACTCCTCAGAAAAATATGCAGATGTTGTTTTCATGCAAGTCACATTATGCATGGCACAAAAAACAGAAGACTGTTTTCAATGTTTAAGAACATTTAACCAAATTGTTCCTGAATGACTAAATGATAATTACTTCCAGAGATTATAGACCTCTTTAAGAAAATAAAACAAAACAGCTCTGTCACCCCAAAATATTGGTAGTTGTATGGATGCTGAAATGCAAATGGCAAAGTCCAGCAATAAGGTGAATCTATCTTTGCATTTGTTGCAATGTAAAACTAATAAAAGAATGCTGTGAATTCAGGGGCAGAAAATGTTATCTGCCATGTTATCTGATGGATTAGCATGTGAAGTAAATGAAACTGTCACACAGAGATGACTGCTAACAGAACCAAATTTAGATTTCAAATGAGCCCTGGAAATACCTCTTAAAAAAGATTTAACAACGAAGAATTCACTGACTTCCCAAAGTGCAGGAGGTCATGTATTGCACCAATTCAATCAGCTGTGCTCCTTCACTAAAAAAAAAACCAGAAATGAAGAGCTGAAAGTGACTGAGATAAAAACTATTTCTTAAAAGAAAGAGTGATACTCTATAACTAGGGTCATGGGTCACACCATTTAAAGATAGCAGAAGCAGTCTTCCAAAAAGTGCAAGACAAGGTCCAGATGGATCCATTTCTTTCAGAAGATCAGAGCACTCTTGAAGGCTGAAAAAACCAGATGTAATGCTCTTGTTTTATATCACATTAGGAAAAGTTCTTATAACTCTAGAAAACCAGGACTAAACCCAAAAAATGGCTGCAAATAGAATGTAACATCTTGTCTTCCTTACTTACCAAAAGTGTCATAGTCACTGTATTCTGAGCTATATATAGACAAAAAATAACACTGCAAGATTCTAAAATGTGAGCTTGATGAGAGGCTTTTCTAACTAAAATGGATAAAGAATAGAACATATCAGCTGCAACAAACTAGATTAGATATCATATTATTAGATATACTACTAAATCCCTGCTGTATCAACTCTGCTGCCTCTGAGGGACATGAGCTTTGCTGAAAAGCTGCAGCTTTTTTGGGATCAATCCAAGTGAAAAGGAGAAGGAGGCCTCCCAGCACTGGTGGTCCTTGCAGTCCCCCTGGGCTTTGAAACAGCCAGGCACACACTCATCACCTGAAAGAGGAGTAGTAGTCTACTCACCTGCAATGCACTAAAACCATTAGTTTTTAATGAGTCATTGTAGAAACTATGTGTACACACCCTCACATCCTAAAAACGGATGATGGTTCACTCTGTGAGAATTTCTTCCCCTCACAATGAACAGATTATAGGAAAACTCTAATCTCAAATCTCTTATGCTAAATTCTTCTACTAGCAAGAAGCATCTTCTGTAAGTGTTCCCCTTCTAGCTATTGCCAGAACAAAGCTCATGTCTCTCAATAAATTAATCTTTAGAAATTCAGCCAGTCTATATTCTTTATCTCTTTCAAACAATACTGGGAACAGACTTGTGGAACTGTTTTAAACACAAAATGTAGGATGGTTTTTATAGAGTAAAAACGCAAAAAATAATCCCTGTGCAATTATACGGATAAATGAATACTTGTTCAACATGAATTATAAGATAAAACTGGCCAGTAAAGACCAGCAGAAATCAAGATGCCAGCCAACATCTTAATGATCAGAAAGACCCTGCAGAAATTCAGCACAGTGCAAGCATAAGTGCTACTGAAGCTCAGAAGAGTACAGTGTAGAGATTCTCTCTATATTCTGAGTGTGTGCTGGTTGGCATTTCAAAAACATAAAGCTGCTTTGAGTGAGCCACTAGAGTTCCTCCTGCAACCCACCACAGCCAGCTGCAGTCAATCTGGCCTAAAATATCTTCAATTTTCTGGATATAGAGGAAGAAAATAAGGCACAGTGGGAAAAGAAGAAAAGGTAAGCTTACAAAACCCAACAGGAATAAGTGTTGTAAGGGCCTTTACGTTTTTATGGCAACTAATCTAGGTTGTACAGGCCTCCCAAATTGCTACCCTGAAGCTCTGGATACTTAAGTATCAGAACACAATCTCTCTTTTTCTGGTTTTCAAGGATACTTGACCTATGATTTTCCTTCCAATCTTAAAAGCAAAATAGAGACACCTAAGTTAGAGTGTGTATGAATAAAGGAAGTTTTATTCTCTATATATTTTTAAACTATACCTTAGCCAATGCTAAAGGGTTTTCCAATGTGATGAAATAAATTGTTTTATTTTTCATTTGTGGAAAAATAAAAAGCAGTGAGTACCAATAAAGTAAAAATCTGCATATGCATTCAGAAGTCATCACTGTTTAAGTCAGAATTATCTCCTTAGCATCGCAGTTTTTTCATTGATTCAAATAAAATCCCTATATCTTTCCAATGAGGCCTGAGTAGAAAGCATCAAGCAGTTACTAATATTTACAAATATGTCTTCCCTAAAGAAAAACTTAGTGAATTACTGTTAAATTAGCAAGCTACCCAAATGGTCTAAATTATGAATACTAAATTTTTATTACGAGCTCTGCATTCAACCTTGAACAAAACATAGAAAATTAATATAGCAGTTGAGTGCTATTAAGGAACAATTTGTCTATTGTTTATCTATTGCTTCTAAATATCATTGTTTGATCAGCTATTCAAAAATCACACTGAAAATTTTGTGAGTGCCTGTCACCATTAGAAAAATATAGGAAAAAATGGATAATAACCCCCTAGGGTACAATATCTTTCTGACAATGAATTTTAAAACATATGCCAAAAATTAATGAGGCAGAAATTAAAACAGATTGAGTAAAGTTTAAAATAGCTTAAAGTGAAAGATATTTATTGTGAATTATTTTCACAGTTTACTGAAATAAAAAGTCAAGAAAATAAAGACTGAGGTAATGATTGCTAGGAACCAATGATTAAAAGGGGTGCCTCTGCCTGAATTAGGGTGCAAAAGAGGCCATATGCCAAAGTCAATAGTATAGATTTTATATAATGTATTTATTTAATTATTATACATTCATATGCAGTCCTGAATGTCACCATTTACTGTCTAATGTTGGGGGGTTTACACTTTTTCTTCCACCACTTGTGGTTATGCCCCAGGGTCCAACCAAGTTGAAGACTGAGCTAAGTATCCAGACCAATGGCTAATCCTTCTTCTACTATAGGTGCATCTCTTGCTTCTTTGAAAAAAACCAAAATTCTTTGTATCAAGGGGTCACCCTCTTTTGGTCCATATTGTATTACATTTCTGATGAGTTAGGCCTCTCTTTGTACCTTTTAAAGATGCCCTGTAAGATTATGGGTATGAAAACAGTCAGTTTGAATTTGGTGATGCTGTGGTAAAGTCAGTTTTCACTCAAATACTGTTAGTGAATATTTTATTAGTCTAGGTATCTTGTCCTAGATACCAGAATCTTTGGTTTCTAACTAGGAGCTAATTCCCCCTCTTCCCATCAACTTGAAAAATGAATTGATTTCACATTTCTGCATGTTTTCTATTTTAGTGAAATGTTACTGATGTACAATAGGGCAGAAGTCAGTGTCTCTGTGGTAGACCTTAAACTCCCTAAGAATATTGAATAGAGTCAGGAGTACCTGGAGAAAAAGAGCTGTGAGGATTTACTCTAAAGGTAGCTCCTGCTTTTGTGTCTGACACTGTATGGAAGAGTGGTATAGATATTCCAGATGGAGTAGAATAAAATTAAATAGCTCAGCTCTGAAGAGTGGAGATATGGGGGAATAAATGGAAAGAAGGGAATGGTGAAGAGCAGGGAGAAAATTACCCATTTTGCATATAAATGATGTAATTACCCCCTCAGCTTCTCAGGCAGAAGTTGACATCCCTAATTAGAATAATTTTATGATCTTCTGGGGACAGATATACAAAAGCATAAAGAGAAAGAAAAAATAACAAATACAACCAACATCATAGGCTGCTTTTACAACATAATTTTGCAGCAGAACTGATGATGTACATCCAGTCTCAGCTTTATAACAAATTACCATGTTTGTATTTTACTTGAGATGATTCACAGGGCTTGATATAAAAGGCAGAGGCTGAATGAAACCTTTTCAGAGAAGAAAATGATGAAACCACAATACAAAGACAGGGATTTGAAAGCCTGCTGTAATGTGTTTCATTATTTTCTTCTGATTAATACTGTAAAATGAAAGCCACTGTGTTTAACCTGTGCTGATGCTACAGTTGCTGTAATTAAGCATGAGAACTTACAACTTGTGCATGCTGATTGTTTCATACAAAGCACCTGGCAGCTTTGCCAGGCCATACTCTATTAAATCTACAACAGACATGTCCAGCCACCAAAGGCTGCCATTGTTACCTGTCTAATTGATCTACAGTATTCCACCACATCTCCACTTCCTAATTTCTGGGCAAAAAAAGGGGGTATTTAGCCTTTTCCAGATGGTGAGGTAGCAAGGGGACTTGTTTTAGTCATGTGGGAAGGAAGGGGTTGTGCTACAAAGGAAGATAAAACCCAGTGAGTGTAGAAAATCTGGAAAATTCCATTATCATATGGCTCATCTTATCACTCTTATCATCTGACTGACTGATTTAATGTTGCCAAGAGACTTGACAGACCAACTTGTTAGCACTAGATACTGCAAGCAGTTGTTATTGGTAAATCAATTGTTACCACTAATTTTACTCCAGCAGGTTAATACTCCAGTAGTCAGGACTTGGCTGAGGGATATGTTTGTGTGCAGGCATTTCTCTCTTTTTTTTTTTTTCCCCTCACATAGCTGATTCTCTTTTGCATTTCCTAAGCGTGATTTCATGGTAAGGAGACAAGCTAGAAGCCAAGAGAATAAAATTATCCTCAGGCATAAATGCAGAAAAGCAGGCTTGAAATCTCAGAGGAGCTGATGTTCTTGTCCTATAACCATTACTTACAGGAGTGACTAAGTTTTGAATAATTAGGAAAAATTAAAATCTTTCTGGAGTTATTTTCATGACCAGTCCTGATTGATTAATTAATAAAAGCTAACAAAGGTTTTAAGCCTCAGAAAAGCTTTGGGTTTCGTTCTGCTCAGAGGATGGTCACGCTGTCAAGTCCATTCGTTCTGAGCTGATTCATCCTGCCCAAATTAATATGATTTGCTCATAGACCACAGAATCTGGAATAACCACCGTGCTTTTTGAGCTAATTAAATATTATCTACTGCACCACGTGCTTAATTCTTCAACTCCATTTACATAAGTAGAGAGAGAAACATCTTCCAGTTATTTTATCTGAAAAATAAGTCTCAGATTTCATAAAGATGAATCCTTCCCTTCCCAATTCCTGTGTTTGTTTTGCAAAACAAGGAAGGATCAGATAAAATGACAGTAGTGGCTCAAAGCATCTCTCAAGGAGTGGTTTTGTGCAGGGGGGTCCACAGTAGGCACTGGTGGGGTGGTCAAATAGGATTTAGGGGTCTTTGTGTTATCCCAGTGTGAGTCATGGCTGCTCTGAACAGTGCACCTCCCAAATTCATGGTTACCAAGGCTGGGAATAAAAATTAGCTCACAAAAAGTAGAGTGCTCGGTGAATATTCCTGAGTGAGGAGGTCTTTTGCAAAATGCCCTTCTGTGCAGGACTCTGAGGGAGCCCAGCAAAGTGTCAGGCAGCTGAAACAAAACATGTGTATAGGCAAATAATGTCCTTTGGCTGTTGTGATGTGAAGGAGACAACAACACAGCTCTGCTCTTCCTCTGAGAGAGAAAGAAAATCAAAGAAAAAGAGTGTAACACATTGTACAGAAATTATCTATGGCACCAGTACAATGTGTAAAAAAGCTGGCAGAGAGGGACTTCAGTGGCTATCATGGATGTGATGATCCTGAAAACATGTAAGCATAAGGGATTGATTCTTGAAAATAGGCTGAGACATGGAAAACCATGTGGAATGATCCATCCTTCAGCTACCCCTGTCCATGAGGGAAGGGTGCTCAGTGTTTACCCTCTTGCTGGAGCTCCTTTCAATCAAAAAATCAAGGTATATTTGCAGAATGTTTAACTCAAAAGCAAATATATGGCTTTCCAGCTTCTTCTTTTGTAAAAATGTATATAAATCCTGCCAAAAGTAGCATGCAGCCTGTATCAGATAGAAATTTTGTTTATTTCTGGATTGTAGCATGCATATAAATTAATCTGTCTTTATCACTATTTCACAAGAGGGGTGCACTGCCATCCACAGACCAGCATTTATCTTTCTGGTTCCTGACACTGTGTGGATAATACATCACTGGAGCAGTGGTGCTAGTTATGATGTATGACACCAACATATCATAAAAGCCTTGCCACTTCTGTGATGTATTATTAAAAACACGGAACGAAACGGAAAGATCAATATAATACAGGTCCTTAATTTTTTTTAAGTGGGTTAGAAGTTTTCAGATTAAAGAAAATGGGCTTCAGAGAGTTTACATAGAGTCTCAGTACATAACAGAAAGAATGAGAATAACTGTGATTTCATATATGACCCAGTTTTTAATGAAAAAAAAATCTGTCTTTTTAAGTTTTCTATGTTTCATGTCGTCTCTGTACTCAGTTGTGCTGCAGCCAGCTTCCTACCACATTCCTACAGAGCATCTTCCACAAAATACCTTCTTCTAATGTGCTCAATAATCAGAGAAATTGAATGAGAAATTATTTCGATTTCACATTTCTTCTTTTATTTCAGGTTTTTATCTCCTTCTAAAGTGCTTGGACAGTTTTCCCCACCTTGTACTCAGAAAGATGAAACAGCAAGAGTCTGCCAGGTATTCACATACATGAACTTTGAGATATTGAAAAATATTATTAAAAGTAACAATTGGCACTTCTGGCTTCTGCATATCTCACCTAAAGAAAAGCAATCCCTCAACAAGCCAGAAAGACATTCTTAGGTCCAGAAGGTCCTGATCTTATACATCTTAACAGAATAAAACCTCAGTATTAATATCAATTTTATTTTTATTGGGGAGTTGCAAGCAATCTTTTTACACTGTTCTCTTTTCATATGGTTTTGGTGCAGCCACCTGTGTTGTCTTCTCTACTTGAGTATTGCATTTGTCTATCTTATTTAGCCATTGTTGTCTGCTCTCTACCCAAAACATGATGGTTTTGGGATTGTATATTTATTAAACTTTCTTGGGTAGCCTCCACATTTTTTTCCTGCCTTGATATTATTTCCTTGGCTCCTTGAAGATATTTTATATAGTTTTATATCCCCTTAATCGCTTTTTAACCTTAGATGTGTAAATTAAGTTCCCTTCCTTGTTCTTCCTCTGTAATACCTTCTAATCCTTGAATCATTCCAGTTGCCCAAATTATCAGCATTTGTGTTTTCTGGAGACTTGGGACATAGAAAAGGAATTAAGAGTCTCCTGTCTTCTACAAGGTGCTGCTGTGAACATACCTGTTAAGTCTAGCCTTAAACAAAAGGAATTGAAATTCTTCTTGCACAAAGTGGGCCTATTTCTATTTACTATGTATTTTTATCAGTTTTTGGTACTATTCACAGTCCCAGACACTGTTTATGCATTAGATAATGTGTTTTCCAGCTCAAAGAGCCTAAAGTGGAAGATTTTAATTGCATGTGAGAAACCCCTAGCAGAGACCCCTGCAGAAAGAGCTACACATTAACACATTACCTCCATGGTATTTCAGTTCCTTTAGAAAACATATTTAAGACATATGTGATAAATGTGTTTATATTTATAATGGTTTTTTGTCCTAAAAATAATGTTTCAATAAAAGCAATTCTGGGACAGTGAGAGAGGAGGGAAAGAGTTTTGACTGTGCAACATCCAAAACCTCTGCAGTTTATGGAGCTCATGAAATTTAAATCTCTTAACCTCTGATAATACAGAAGTGTTCATTCAGATCATTCTGATGCAAATACAGTTAACTTTATCTAGGCCAGAGCAAGAATATAACTACCATGGGTCCTCCAGCCAGTGATATATAATAACTGTCTACTCACTGAGGAGGGACACTAAATCTGCCAAAAATGTTTTTCTCTCTCTTCAGGTCTGAGCCTGAACAAATCCCTACATGTGATCAAAGTACTAGTGATGCCAAAGAGAAATATGGTTGTGCTGATAGGCAGCTGAAGATGCACATCTGTCTTCCAGCTTCCTCTTTCTCCACATTGTCACTGTAAAGGAATTAGCACAAATGATATGTTTGATGTGGAATTTCCCAAAGAATTGCCTATAAAAAACATGGGGTTTTGGACAGAGAACAAAATTCTATATTGCTGTAGCACAGAAGAGAGTAACTTAATATAGTGAAAAATAATGTGTTAGGGTTGATTATGCTGTTGAATATGTATAAATGTGAATACAAATGCAAATGAGCAGTGTAATTGACACTTTCATTTCTAAGTTTCCTGTATATATACAGAAGTACATATACTCTAGTATTTTTTATGTCTGTGTACTTGAGAGCACCAACATCTCTAGGAAAAGCTACACTTTGGAAGCCTTTTGAAATTCTGAAAACGTACAATGGGATGCTGACCCTTAGAAAACCTGCAATTTACCTGGCATCAATCTCTGACTTTATGTACAGTGTTGGCAAGGAGTCGAGAGCAGAGGGACTGTCTTCTATGATAGTAAAGGAATGCTAACTTTTCAGTGCTGTTTAATGCTAAGTTTCTCTGTTACAGTACATACCTGTCTCTCTACCCTAACCTAGTCCTCACCACTCCCTTTTTCTACACTTATTAAGAGCCAATTAAGTAGCTGTGAAACAATGACCTGCAGTTGCTGCAAGTGAAACTTGCCTTCTGAGAATGCTCAAGTTTGAGATATAATGAGTACAGTGAAGAAGTCAATTTTGGTAATGTCATGAGCATTCAAAATCATGTCTTTTTAAATACAAATATGTATGTCTTAAACCTAGAAATACTGAATGTGGTGAAAGGTGGATATTGCAATTATTGGAAGTACATACAAGGTACAAAGAGAGATGAATGTGTCTCAACTGACAATCATAAGTAGAAAGTATAATGTAATTTCCTTTTTTAAGAGCTGTGTTGGAGGTAAAAAAGCTAGATGGGAGCCATTAGCTTTTAATGATTTATAATGGTTTTAAAAGCTTCCACACAATGAGCAGAGAAGAGAAGAATGGTACTGGTCCGTAATTCACAGATGGTCATTTAGGCAGAGAAAATATATCCTCTGATGTGTTTATGTGTAAACTTTTTACAACACAAATAGAGATTTGATAAAAGGAGCAGAATGATGCAGCAATTATGTAAGGTACACAGTTAAATCCTGAGCTTTTCTTTCAGAAACATATCAGTAAATATCAGAGTGTTGATTTGCAGAAGCACATATTTAGAAAGACTCATGGTTCCTTTTGAGAACTTTTTCATTAGCTTCTAGTGCTAGCAAATAAAAGCTAAAATAAATTAACTTAGTACATATATTGCTAAATTTCAAAAGTACAGAAATGTCCCTGAATACATAAAGAGAAGTTTAGAACTGAAATATATCTCACTTCAGCCTAGGTCAAAACAAAACATAGTTGAGAATTTTCCTTGATAAAGACAGCACAACTGCTAGGAATTGCTACAAGGCTTTTAAACTGTATCCTTGCATTCAAATTATGTTATTATTTAAGGGAACAAGACAAAGGGATGATTGTACATTTTGTTGAAGATTGAATATAATTTATAATTATTTCACTTTTATTGTGGAAAGAGAAAAAAAATGCAGCCAGCCCCTGAAAGAGACTGGGAATCTTCTAGTTTCAGGTAGATACTGCACATTATTCAGCAAGCAGCCTGGGTGAAGTAAACACAGGCCCTTTTCCACCCCTCATAAATGTGTCCTAGCACCTATGACCCTGACGGCAAGCCCTAGATTGCCATGTGAAAGGTGAACTGCATTTCCACAGAGGCCACTTGTGGGAATCCATAAAATCAGAAGGTTTTGGGAAAGCTGCAAAAGGCAGGCTTCAGCGAACTGTGATTAGCAGAACTGTGATTAGAGCTAAGCAGCAGCCATGAGATAGGTCAGCAGAAAAATTAGGTAAAAAGTAGAAAAGCAAGGACAAATAGAACAATGGTGTGTGTTAACTCTTGTCTAGAGTAACTCCCTAAACTGCAGAAAAGTTTATCTAGCTATTAGGAAGATATTAGGAAGATATTAGGGAGATATTAGGAAGTTTGAAGCTTAATAATGGAGCTCTGTGCATTGTGTTTCAGGCTTACAAGCAGGTATTGTATTTGAAATAAGCAAGCATTGTTTAACCAAAGGTACCTGTGCTTATAGTGGTTGGATAGAACTACTGTCAATGTGCTTTTGCTTGGTGTGATTGGTCAAAAACCTTTTAAAGTGAGTTGTAACATTAAGTTCTTGTTCTGCTGCCTGGGATGTGAGCTGCTGGCATCTTCCCATTGTCATAACCATGTAATGAGAGTGATGCTGGAAAATCAAACAGCTCAAGGCACGTTCCACAGCAGCCCCGTCCCATTCGTGATTTGTGGATAGACTCCCGGCTGGCGACAGCCACTATCTTGTATTTTGTCCCATTAACTGTGCTTGGCCTGTCCATATTTAAAAGCTGAAGCTCCTTCAAGCTGATCCTTGGCCAGTGTTTAGAGGCCTGCTGGTGTGTCCTAAATGTATGTGATACCTGGGAGCAGCTAGGTCAGGTCAGAATGCTTCTGAGAGTGCAAAGACATTTTTGCTCTGTTGGGCTGGTGATTTGCTCATATGTGGTTGTCCAGTTTTGGGTATTAGGCACCCTGCTTTGATGTGGATTGCTGCTTCTCAAGGAAATTATTTATGTTCTGCAACACACAATATAGTTACTATTTTGAAAGACTATTTCCTTTACTCTGGCTTTGGTGTCCAAGCAAGCTGGCTATTGTGAAGAACCCTGTTAATACTTCTCAGTATTTAATGTGGATGATTTAAGGACCTTATTCTGGGTTGTCATTTTCTTTAGCACTGAAGCACCGGTCTGGCTCTCATTGATTCCTGAGATTAGGTAATTACTAGCCTGAGATGTAAGAGGAATGTAATTCAGCTATGGAAAACAGCATAATGCAATGCCATACACCTTGAAGAAACCTATTACATGACTTTGGGTGGTGTTCTGGAATTTGACAACTATGTGGCCTTGTTCCAAACAATTAAATGAATCTCTCTTCAGAGCATATGGTGTAGAGAACATGTCATGTTTGAGAAATATGGTTGGCTGGTAATCTTGATTTTTAATTTTGCAAAAGAACAATTATTTGGCACAGTATAAAGCCTTTTTTTCCCACTCCCTGTTAAGTACCGATGTGTTTTCTTCAAAGACAGAAAAAAAAATCTTTTCAGGAAAATCCAGTTTTTCCTTGCATATCTGATAGATATTAATTTTTGTCTCAGTTCTTTTGAACAACAGTGTGGCTGTTTTTATATCCTATTGATACTAAAAGTTTGTGATGAAACTCAAAATCCAAAGACTCAGTTATTGCAGATTTATAGGCTGGTCTGTGTGAAGGATCTGGCTGGTATAATTGTTTCTAAAAAGGCAGTGCTTGAGAGAAAAGATTCATTGTTTGATACACCAGAAATTCATCAACCTATCCTTCTCCCCTGCCTGAGATTCATAATTATGTTTAATAGTTGCACTAGGGTCCAGGCTGGGTGATGGAGAGGAACTGTTTGTGCTGCACAAAGAAGGAGCAATCTTGTTGGAATCCTGGATGCTGAGAATTTTAAACTTTCTGTGCTGAAAGGCACAGACTCACAAGAGAACACTGCATTTGACCTGAGGCCATGGAGAAGGCTTCCAAAATTTATTGATAGCACTGGGATATGGGTGTGTAGTTTGATTAGAAGTGTGTAATATCACAGGGTGGAAAACTTAGAGTTTAAGGTTTTAGAATATAGCAATATATATGGGGCAAGATGGAGGTTTTAGGGCAGTGGCTGGTTGTTCTTCTTTATCTTCTTCACCTTCTTCTTCATGGATTTGGGTGGTGTTTTGTAATTGGATAGAAAAGTCCACATTGAGGACTTTGAGTGATTAGTTATTGGGTTAAAAGTGAAAATAATTTAGAGGTAATTTCTTAATTGGATAGTTTAGCCTTAAAAGACCTTGTAGAGAAGATAGTTAGCCATTTTGTAGCTTGTTAGTTGCATGTTATAGAGCTCATGACTTGTAATATAGATAACAAATAATAAACATCTAAGCTGAAACTCGAGATACCATCTCAAGAGCTTCAATCCTGACCTTGACAGAGACAGAAAAGAAGTGCAAAACTGGCACAATCTCACTTTTCCCAGGCTTCTGGAAGCATCTTAGGTGGGATCTAGATGCCACTACATCAGGAGATCTCCCATTGGTTTCACTGAGCAGAGAGCAGTGGTATTACACACAGACCAGCCACAGAAAGACATCTCCCTTCTTGGGTTTTGTGTTGCTGAAATGGTTCCCAAGGTAATAGAGTCTTTTTTCCCAGCTCTGCAACTGAAGAAGTTGGGATTCCTTGGCTCTGGTTCTCAAGGTTGTTTATTTTCTTTTATCTAATGCATTCTTTCTCCAGCCTGCTGAGGTCTGTCTGGCAGGGTGGTTTGTGACACACTGACCGCCCTTGGGGCGGTGTTATCTTTTCATACTAAGAACTACATGTACTTTATTTACAATAATTTTCCAATACCTATCACCTATGTTAGACAGTCTGTATCTACTCTAAACCAATGCAAAAGTGCCACCATCACAGGAGAAGATGATGGAGGAGGAGGAGAAGGAGAAGGAGAAGGAGAAGGAGAAGGAGAAGGAGAAGGAGAAGGAGAAGGAGAAGGAGAAGGAGAAGGAGGAGGAGGAGGAGGATGAGAAGGAGAAGGAGAAGAAGGAGAAGGAGAAGAAGAAGAAGCAGGAGAAGAAGAAGAAGAAGCAGGAGGAGGAGAAGAAGGAGAAGGAGAAGAAGAAGCAGGAGAAGAAGAAGAAGAGGGGGAGGAGACGGGAAACACCCAGATTCCTCCATCTCGCCTCTTGAACCCCCATTCTAAAACCCCAAAATTCTACTTTTTTACCCTGTGACAAATTCACTATCATTCTACTCAAACCCCTGTGGCTTGTAAATCCTCACACCAAGTTGGTAATTGTTTCCATGGGTTAAAATCGAAGGCACAGGTGTCTTTGACTCCGTGCCAAGGTCTCTGAGCCCCTTGCCAGGGTCTTGAGCCATCCAGGGCAGCCAGAGGAATATCCTGGGCTCTGACACTCCCTGTCCCTTTGTGCTGCTCCTCAATTATGGGCCCTCTTCAGATTCCCTGAGCTGGCCCTGGGTGATGGAGGATCAGAAGGCTCCTGCCCACTTGGCAAAGAGTCTGTGCAGGCAGCTTGGCTCTGCTGGGCACTGTGCCACAAGCTCTCCCAGACAGCATTTTTCTCTAAGGAACTAAGGGGATTAGGCTGCTAAGGGGAAGTCTAAGAGGATTGCTGATTTAAGAGATGGCCAAAGGGGCACATTTAAAGTTTTTTTAATTAAAAGATATTTTTAGTGGAAAACCAGAAGGATTAAGGAATTGGTAAAACCAAGTTAATGTCAAGTGCAGGGTTGAACCACAAATTAGATGTATTTCTATCAGATCTTTGGCTTCTAACTTATTTTTTCCTGAAATAAAACAATCTGTAAATCCTACTAAGGTAATCTCCCATCAATCTTTTTGACCACTCCATCCCTCCTGTCCACAATTATGACATTACAAATACATTTAAATCCATCACAAGAATTTGAATGGCTGGTAGGATAAAAAGGGAGACATTTAACAGACTATGAAATACTTATAGAAAAATCTCGTATTTCATGAGAATAAAAACCAAGTCCTCATTTTCTAAGCACAGATGTGTTTGAACATTTAAATGGACCAGTCTTTGCATTATTACTTTTATGTCTACTTATTTTAAATGATCTGCTGTATATGAAAGTCAAAAGGAGAGAGGCAGAGTATCGATCAGGTTATAAAGAGAAATTATTACACTTCTAATTCTAATGCAAAATAACCACTGTTCCCTATTTTATCTATAAATCTCTTGTTTTTATACTATTGAGTCATGTGAAATTGTTTTAAAGATAAAGTGAAGGTGTTAAGTCAAAGGAAGTAATTTTAAGTTTTTAATTATTCTACAAGTTTTGCCCTACAGCACATTTTCTTACAACTGTACCTTTTGTTCAGCACTAAACTGCATTAATTACTTATAAGGCAGACAGATCAATATCTCAGAATGTCTTATAAATAATAGTTTAGTTCAGCTGGAAGTTTTCGTTGTTCATTCACCAACCTTTTATTCTCATAGCACTCACAGCAAAAATATTGTAGTGAAATAAGAGTTCTTATCAAATGAATCTGTCAGTTCAAGGACACAGCTTATATTTAAAGTAATACCTAACAGCTGCTAGCATCCTGACACTTTCAAAATATGAAGGGGAATAGGTGAATATTCCTGAAAATCAATATTTCATGTTTAGTATTGGTGAAATGTTGCAGGAAGTGTTCTGTGTATGACAGATGTCTGTATCTGCTTGTGGCTTCAGTAAACCATATTATTTGTTGGACTGTGCTCTGTCAGGAGCATCTGTAAAATCATCTGCTTTGAATATCTTTGGGAAGTATTAGCACAAGGTTAAAAGGAAAAAAAATAAAAATAAGCCAGGACCAGAAGATGTAAATCACACAAACCAGTCCTAAAATCCCCTGTTTTCCTGAAGTCCAAGCAGAAGATAGCAGAGTTGGGCATGCTTCCTTAAACTTTCACCAAAGGATTTCTCTAAGGACACTGCTATACCTTTAATGCTTTACAGTCTGCTGATTTGTTGTTTCATTCAGCACTTATATCAACTTCTATCAGCTCCATGGCACAGACTTTAATCTTTGTAGGGCCACAACTTGCTGCATTAGGGTAAGCCACTCAGACCTGGGCAGGGTGCTGCTCTTTCCTTTATAACATTCTACATATCCAAAGCAATGCTAGGATTTATTCTGCTGTAAAAGATAGTCACTTTTGACCCTTCTGTTTCTAAAAAATCCCATTTCAATCCTAAAGCTATAATATTGTTGAACCTCTTAATTTGTGAAGTTCTTTGATCTTGTGGAATGAGAACATCTAAAAACATGTCCATTCACTATTTGCCCTCTCTGATATTTTGAATGGATGGTGCAGTCAAGCTCACTGTTTTGCTTTTTGTTTTAAAACAGACTTGGTTCATATTTATTTTTACTGCTTGTGGTCAAAGGTTCTGGCATTTCAAACGTGTGTTTCCAGGGTTTTAGTATCAGCACTTCTGTGTGCAGTTAAAGGATAGAGGAGGACTAAAAGAACTGAACTGAAATGGCACTGAAGTGTTGAAAAACTCGTTACCCATCCATTAGTGGAAAGGACCCTTTTGAGATTCCTGCCCAGCCTCTGGGACCTTAGAAAGACATTGTCCCAGAAGGACTGGCTGCCTGGGCTGGGTCCTGGCACACATCCCTTCTAGCTCCACCTTTTCTCAACATGAATTTTGTATACTTACTCCCTCTGGTCTGGGCTATGAAGTGGCACTTTATTCTGGTCCAAAAGATTCTCACAATCAACCAGCTTAATCAGTTCAATCCAAAGCATTTTTTAAAGAGAAATGAGGGCAAAAAAGCATTGCCTGGGTGCTGAGTGGTTTTTCTTGCTCTCATATCCAGTGAGAATTTGGGGTACCTGAATCTTACCCCAACTTGTGTTTGCAGGTACTCAAGTTTAAGTCACTACTTAATTTGTATTCCTTTAAATATTTGTTGGAGTTCAGTTTTGTACAGTTGTGCTGTACAAAACTGACTTAGAATATTTTCCCTCTGCCTGTTGTTTGTGCATTTATGGTGATCTTTCCCTGTATGTTTTATATGTTCTTTCAGGATATTTCTCTCCATGAACTCCACACTTTTCGAAGGATGAGTTCTGGCAATATGTGGAATTCTATTGATTCCTGAATACAATGTTTGCCTCTATTTTTTTCCCTGTAAAGCCAATATTTATAGCATGCTATATAGAAAATGAAACTCACACTACCCTCCTACTTCCTTTAATAATTTACCCCTGTATTGACAGCTATTCCTTTGGTATTGATCTTTATCAGGCTGTCTTTATTTACAGTGTAGCGAGTTCATACTAATAACATCAGTCCATAAAACAGTCAATAGAACAACCTAAACTGCATAAAACCACCTGATTAACACTTTTTACAACACTCTCTTCTGAAATAAAACCACTGTGCTAGATTTGGACATCTGGCCCCAATTCTTGGAGGGGTGATAACTTTTTTTTCTCTCTCATTGTAAATGCTGGCCATTTTTTCATCTACTTTTTCATGGGGGTATAGCTGCTGCTGCAAAGCACCACTTATTCATACCTGCAACTTGGCTGATGCTCACTTCCCTTTACTTCTAGCTGACATCTTCCATTAGGAGAGTTTTCAGCAATATATCTGTAAATGTTCTGGGCAAAGTCAAGGGAACACTGTCATCAATCAATATTTCAGAATTATATTTCATGGGGTTTATGGTATTTATCTGTTAATGTTTTGCTTTTCTATTTAATTGTTCATCTGCACGACTTTTCTGGCAATTCAAATTAATTATTCTTCATAGATTCTCAAGATGCATTACACTCTATCTATTTGTTGTACTACTGACCATGATTAATGACCTAACACAATCTGAATATCTCATTTTTAACAATCATGATAAATTGTAGCCTATCATGGCAACTTTATATGCTTCCCATGCAAGATCTAAGTGAAAAAAAAATTATGTCATAATTAGGAAGCGCAAGAATACTTTGCCAAAATAATGCTTGAATTTCCATGCTTTTGCTAAAAAGGTTTTAGAGCACATCATCCTATCTGTTGTGTTCTCTTCTTATGGGACTATAGGTCAGGAACTTTACCACAGTGCATCTCATATTGAAGGAGGGTCCGTTTGCAGAATTTTATTGCTGCCTTGAGAACTCAGGATAAAACAGCCTGTCAGATGGCAAGGTGACACTGGAAAACTCCTTATGTGGTCTCTAGCTGATATGGGATAGATCCCAGTCCCACTGCTCTTTGGTGGTACATTGCCCAGCACCCAGCACGTCCCAGCTAAAAACAAGCATCAGGTTCATCAGGCTGAAAGCTGGTGAAAAGCATAATTTCACTTTTTACCTCCTTTTTTTTTTTTTTACACAGAGGAAAGCTGTGGCCACGCGGGCTCCAGAGGGGCTGCAGCAGCTCCTCACAGTGTCCAATATGGGTGACTGAGATATCAAGTATCACCCCATCAGGTTGTATAGACTTGGCCTCTCTGAATGTCACATTTAGTGTGACACCTTTTCATGCTTAGTTTCTCCCTGCTCCCATGTCTTCCCTGGCCCTGCTGTCTTTCATCACTGTCTGGGTGACAGGGGAGGGTGAGACACAGAAGCATCAATCCCAGTCCCAAATCACCTGCAGCTACACTTGTGGTAAAGTGTATGTTTAGCAGATCCCTTGCAGTTTACCACTTGATTTTACTTTTAAACAACAGGAAAAAAAAAAACCTCCACAGTAATGGAATTGCTAATTCATATTTTAAATGATTTTTTAAAATTATTATTACTGTGACATTTATGGTTTCTCTTCTTGCATTTGTTAAATCCTTTCTGAGTTAGCATCTTGCACTTGGCAAAAAGTTGTTTTGGACTAATAAGTGTGTTTGTCATTAATATCAAATAACATCATGCACTGTAAGGAGAAGCATGATCAGCAGTCAGTAAAATTGAAATTAGGTAATTCTTTGGTTGTCTCCCTGTTCTTCTAATGTTCTTCTAAGACTTCCGATGTTTACATTTTTGTAATGGAGTTTCTCATGCACTTTTCATGTAAATAATGATTGTTTTGCATTCTTTTCTGGAGGAGGAGAGAATTGATGGACTGTTGGTTTGACCAGTGTGGTTAGAGAGGTGGCAATTTCATCCTCCAATGCATGGTCACTTTTGGAATTCTATAAATATTGAGGTCCAGAAATAAATGTACCATTTTTGCCTTGGACATCTCAGCGTGTCAGTGTCGTTCATTTCGTGTCGCATTGCGACATTTGGTTGTAAGCATATTCAATCAATTATCAGGGTTTTTATAATTTGGTTTTAAGTTTGTCAGTAGAAGTCATTGGACAGTAGTTCTTTAAGACTGGAGTCTTGCTGTTCCTACTCTTAACAGAGCTAAGGTAAGAAAAATCCTAATGTTCCTTCATAACTGAAGAGAGCTCTGTGAGTGTTGGTGGGAAGAATCTGGAGAGACAGAAGAGTTGGATCTCCTGTCACTGCCAAAACAGAGCTCTGTGAGTGTAAGCTCCTCTTGCTTTATCAGAGCCAGTATGCTTGTTTTTAAGAAGGATATGCCAGAAATTGCACAATTCCTCTAAAAAAGCACCTAATAAAAGTTAAGGTTGCAGTTGCATATTAGGTCTTATGGTTAGGGGTTAGGGGTTAGGATTGGCATTGGGTCCATACCTCACAGTGTTTTCTAAACTGATGCTTGAATTTATAGCTCGAATTTTAATTTAACTGACTGAATTTTATTTTGTTTCTTACTCTTTTAGAGACTCTCTTTCAGGTCTAGAAATATTTACAGATTTTTGGACCTTGAAATAAAATATGATATTCCTCAGAATTTAATTGCTGTTCAGATGAACTTTAAAATATCCAAGCAGAATATATGCAATGTCTGGAGGGATAAATGATTTCAGCTTTGAAAGAAGCACAAGAATGGATTACCTTTCAGGATTTTAAATGAAGCAACATGCAGCAGAAACATCTAATCAATGAGTTGTTTAATCAGCTGTAGAACTAGTTATGGGTTTCTGCTACAAACTTACATCATTATTAGTATTAATTTTTTTTTTCTTTTTTCTAGTAATGGAGGCTTTTGTGATTTTTTTCCTTGAAGAACACGTTTCTCCAGACAACAAACTGCTCTTTGGTTGGAAAAGGAAATCAGGAGTAGTGTATTTATATAATAAATAACTGATGAAGAAAAATTCTGTATGTTAAATTCTGAAAAATTTCTTCTCCTACTCCTTTATAATGCTCTCTCCATTCCCCAATTTACTGCTGCCCATAATTTGAAAAAAATATTTAGTTACTTTAATTTCACCTCTTTTTCCCTTTTATCGATGTTCTCTTTTTTAAAGGAGAATTGATTATTTTTTAATCTTACTGATAAAAATTTTACAGTTTTTCCTTTTTTCATGAGGATCAGCTGGGAAAACCCATGATTTACCTAGCATATGAAATCAAAATCACTGGTCCCCACAGAGATGGCAAAAACATTTTTTGAGCCACGTGGAAGCTTATGCAAAGGCCAAATTACTATAATAATGGCAGATTGAATAATCCAAATAACAGAAATGGGAAAATCATAGGCTTATTGAAAATGACGGAATTGAAAATATTATTTGCAAGATGATTTTGCTACAATCTGTAAAAAATGTGGTGCCTCTGGGAATTGCACTTGAAACATATTTTTTTTGCTTCTATCTGCATCAGGACTGCTGTTTCAGAGTTGTTAGTGACACTTTAATGTAAAAGCAGTTTTAAAATATCAGTCGAGATTCTGTGTCTATATTAAATGCAAAGGCGAAAAAACCAAAGCAAATTTGATATGATTAATGAACTAAACACTCTAATCTCCTGTCCCCTTTTCCTTTAGTGATTACTGTATCTAATAGCATAAGACCATTAAATTGAGCCTTCATGCTTTCTGACATTTTTTCAGAAGTACTCTGCACTTTAAATATTATGAACATGTTCATGTAAATGAAAATTGTGTGTCTTTATTAGAAGAACAATGCTAGAAGCAGAAGAATTTAAGCCCAGCCACAGTGACACTGAAGAGAATTCCTCATTCAGCTCTATCTGTCTCCTGATCTTTGGCCTTCTCTCCTCTTGACCTAAGCTGACTCTGAGAATCGAGGCTGTTTAGGGGAGTCTGTGTTGAGGGCATTCTGATGGATCTTTTGTGTCTTTGGCAAATAACACCAGAAATGCTATAAACCTCTTGACTCCAACAGGGAGAAAACAGTGGAAAATTAAATAAACTGTTTATCCACTATTTCTCTGTATGCCTGGTCAGAATCAGCTCTATCTTTGCAATGTAAAGGGTGTTTTTACAGAATTATTGTGTATTATGACTCAGTTGCATTTTCAAAATTGTGACCATCCTCTGTTAAGCATTTATCATAATAAGTGGTGTTCATAGAGCCAGATCAACTCTTTCAACAATTTTCAGATTTGAAGCTCCCTAATTTTGAGCAGTTTCTCGATAGCCTATGACCAGCAGAGAGTGAAAGAGAGAAGGAACTGTGTGGGATGAACAGCAGAGATGTTGGATTTGCCTTCACAACTTTGCAGATGTTTTGTGTTTCTATTTTGGAGTATACAAGGGCTGACAGCAAGAGTCTCAGGCCAATGCTTTCCTGAAAGCAGATGAAGGTGTTCTTGCAGGAACATATTGCAGATTTCACTGGAGACAGCGAGAAAAACTGGAAGGGAGAATGGCAAATAATTGTATCATAATTACATGCTGTTGAATTGAGCTGTCTCCAGCCAAACCAGACAGAAGATGGGCAGAAGGGGTGAAATTCAAAGAGATTTATGGAAAGTTATGTAGAGATTTAGTCTTTCAACATGCCTCTGAAAAGTTGCTAAAGCAGAAAACAATCCTACTTTTAAAAGAAATGATTGAAAGAGATTTGTTTTCTTTAGTTGTCTCCTGTCTATCTGCTTTTGAATAGTCTGTGTTTAAAAAGCCTGCATCAAACAATTTTCTTATTTCTTTCTGTGATTTGAAAAAACAACAATTTATAGAATTTTGGAACTTTTTGACATGTCTCTTTCCAAAAGATGTTCTACCTCCAAACTTCTTCTAGATCAGGATTCCACTGGAGTAAACTTTGAAGAATTTACAAACTACATTTGTAGTAATGCTAAAAATGATCAATTATTTATAAAATATCAATTATTTATAAAACTTTCCTTGACTGAAATCTTTCTTATCAAAAGAAATTATAAAAGTGATATTTTGCCTACAATACTACCATTAGCAGATTTTTTTTAAAAAATTGTGTGAATTAACTTATTGATTTGTGAACATTAAATAAGAAAAAGGTCTCTTCTCTTGGGATTTGTCATTCAGTCCTAAAGAGCAAATAATGAATTTGGACATATGATAGCCCAATAGTCCCAATATTTAATTAGGATGGCTAGGTGCTTAAAAGTTGCCCACACTGTTTTAATTCAAATGATTGGAACAAAGCGCTCATAGGATGCCTTGTATCTCTCAAAAATTAGATGTTAGAGGGAATTTAAACAGATTTTCTGCACAAGGGAGTGGATGGATCACATCACATTCAAATATTTGTGAATGAACAATGCTTGGCTAATTCCAGAAGAACAAAAATAAGTGAGTTTATTCATCTTTTCCCATTATAATCTCATTATGTGGAAGTGCTTTTATGTCTTTTAAATTTTTTTTGTTTGTTGTTTGTTTATTGCAGGAGGACTTCTAAGGTGTCTGCAAGTGGCTGTGTTGCTGTTAAATTTAATGGGCTCCAGCTGTGCAATGGCATTATCACTAAGAAAGGAAAAAATCACTAGAGGGAAAAGCCAGGAAAACACGGTGCTTTTTAAGGGTTATTTGCTTATTGGGAGGATGTATCATGGATAGGTATGTGTGGGGATTTTTAAACAGCACTGAAGGCATACTGAGTTGCATAGGCACGCAGTATAATTTTGGTAACCTGAGACACCAGAGTGACACAATTAAAAATCTGTGGTGGAGGGACTGCTCAAGCCTGAATGTCTTCTCACACATACTTTGCCTGTAAAGGAATTCAGAATCACGTTTTTCTATGCATTAGAAAACTTGTTTATAAGATATTTCTCAAACACAAAGCCTTCAGCCCCTATTCGTGGAGCTTCAAGAATTTTCCTCTTCCACCTTTGCTGCCACAACTGAATCTTATTTGCTTCCCTGTATGCACAGAGCTGCATCAGCTGCTGTGCTGCATCAGCACTGCTGGCTCCCCTGAGGGTCAAACCCCACCTTAGGTTGCTTCCTGTGCTGTCCTATCCCTCCATCTCTGAGATATTTTAGGAACAGTGAAGAATGCTTTGCTAACTGTTGTCACTATGTCCCCCTTTCCTGCTCCCTTCCCGTGTCTCCCATTGTCCAACAGTGTTTTGGTGAGGCAGATGGTTGAGGTGAATGCACCAACAGCAGCAGGTGGTCACCATGACTTGCTGGGCACAGATTTCTTGCTGAGGGGCTGCTGTCTGATGATGGCATGTGCCATGGATGAGGTATTTGTGAGATTCAGATGTATCTGTCATGCTCAAGTCCCTCTTTGCATCACACTTGTGTCCTCATTCTTACAAGTGCCACAAGGGTGAGTTGATTTGACCCAGCAGAGCAGGAAAGGTGCAGTTAAAACAGTGTGCATAGGAAAGGGCAAGTAAGACTTTAAATTCATGTTACAAAGAGATGTGCCTAACTTCACATACTGAAAATCTGATGGTTTACTGATTGCCAATCTTCTGAAAAAATCAGAGCCTTTTTGATAATGACCCAAAATGAAATTGGGCAATTTCCTATTGCCTTCGCTCTAAACATGATTCATTTCTTCTACCTTACTGATTGATCGTGCTCAAACTGAATTTGACCAAGAGAACAAGGCTTGTTTACAACTTGACTTGGAAATACACATGAAATATGTATGTTTGATGATATTTCTTTTTTTTCTTTTTTTAGATTTTTTTATTATTACATTCAGAGTGAGCAATCTAAAAATTTGAAGAGACATACAGAAAGCAAAGATCCTGCAGAGGGCTCTGCCTCTGGAAGCAGTTCCAACACTGGACAGAAAGTGAAATTACAAAATGGAATTGGGCAATTTGGCAGATCAGTAGTTTCTCCTGTAGGTGGGTAAGGCCAAATATATACCTCTGCTCCTCTGCTTGACTTTGAGTGTGGAGTTGGAGCCACGCAGCCTCAGGTGACATCCCCGTGTGGCTGGAATCAGGTGCTGTGCTCTGGCTGATACCCTTGTATCCACTGCATTTCCTCCTACCCCCTTTGTTCACAGTCTGTGTGTGTTCTGGATTAAAACCACTGCAGTGATGAGAATAGGATTAGTAATCACATTAAATTTACATTTAAGAATTGATTTTGCCTGGAATTATAAGTATCTAGTACATCAGCCAAGTTACCACAAATTTCATTTAAATGTTCCCCTTTGTGTGTAATGATGTGACTTTGAATTTACTTTTTAAGAAATACTCATCATGAATATAAAATGTTCATCTTCAAAATCAACACAAAGAAAGATCCATTATTTCAATATGTTTTCTGTTATTCAGCTATGCTTTCCGGTTATTTTAATGCTTAATCCATCATTTTGTGACCTTCAGCATGGGAAAGGTAAATGTAAATCTTTCCAATATCAGAGAAACAAATGGAATGAAAATGAAGACTGTTTTGTTTTGATAAAAAATACTAAAATTTAAAACAGAGAATTCAAGCTAAAGCTCTGCTCTTCAGAGGGCTGTCTGCTGACTTCATAGTAATTATTCATTTTATATGCTTATATTTGTGGATAGGTAAACAAGACCACCTAATGTTTTTTAAACTGTGTCAAGGGAAAAGCTGGAAATACATATAAAAGTTTTGATTTATGGTTTTTGTCTGTATCTTTAACCTAAAGTGATTTGTGTTGGCTATTTTTTTTTCCCAGTGCAAGCAGAAGAGCCTTACAGGATGTGAGGAGGGAGAAGAAACACTCATCTCAACAATCCACCTCATGTGTCTCAACAAGATGAGACTTAATTTTTCTATCTTCATCTTGTGCCTCCATACTGCCTGTGGCAATTGTGTTTCTAGCTGCTTTTTCTGTCTCCTCCCCACCTTGCAAGGTAAGAAATTACTCAGGCTGTTTCTTGCTCTGACGCCATGTCTGTCAGCCCTGTCCTGTTGGGAATTAGAGCCATGGACCTGAGAATGGGAGACTGGGCCTAGGGGAGAGTTTTTAAGGGCTGATAATTCACCATTGGGATCTCTCGAGCAACACAGGCTCTGTATTTCATTCCCACACAAAATCTAATTATTGCTGACATTGGAGATAGAAACCTTTGGGACATAAATGAAATGTTACGCTTATAGCAAAGATGGTAAACAGGTTTTCTTGTTCTGCCTGGCATTCAGGAAATGTGACATGGGTTTTCTAGCTATGAACATATATTTTTGGCAGGTTTTGTCTGGTTGAAGGACTTCTAAATCATTGAATGGCACAGCAAGGAGCCTGATTTCCATGGTGGTAAAACATGCAGATGCTTTTAAGATTAAAGTTCCTCTCAGTTTTGGCATGAGTGTGGTGCTGGTTTTTCTGCTCTGACTTTGGCCAATCCTATTTAGAAAAGATGAGGTCTTCCCACACTCATCATTTAGCCATTTGTGATGGCAAGTGCTATTTGAAAATGATGATGCACCAACATTGCCCCAATTAGAAATAATTGGTGTGATGATTTATTTTCTATACCTATGAAAAAGGAAAGATGAAATGATTTTTCAGATAAAATCTACAATGGCACATTTAGGTTTTGACCTGTCAGAAATGTTCCCTTCTGGCTTTGCTCTAGTTCTTGTAATTCTGGTTCCTTTGCCAGTCTGTAGCTATGCTGAATGGTGCAGAAAGAGTGTCAGACCATCATCCTGTTTACTCACAGCAGATTTATTCCACTGAAATGCCTTTAGTTACAGAGCACACCTCTCCAAATTTGTGCTCAGTTTTATGTAGCACTCAGGGAATCAAACTGGACCCTAATCACAAATTAGGAATTTTTAATCCTATTATGCTTTCTTTTGTTCTTATCTCCAGTTTATTGAATTAGTAGCAGTTAGTCCAAATAAGAAAACTGATAGAAAACTGGTGAAAGTGAGAAGCCTGTTGACGTTTTGGTGTCTGTATTTGAGTGACACTAATATATATTGAGGGACATGTCTCTCAGCAAGCTTTCTTGATAAAAGAAATTTTCTTTAACTAACAGGAATAACTTAATTCAGTTTTAGATGTGTGAAGATGCCTATGTCTCAGATGAAATTCCCTCAGAATAATGTACTCAGCTAACACTGGATTCAGGCTGAGACTACATAATATACATTTTGTCTAACATAGGACCAAAGAAATTGCATCTTAAAAGTCAAAACACTGTTTTCACTAAGGTTTAAAGGTCTGTATTGCTTTTTAACTAGGGAAAACAAGAAAATAATTCTTTCTGATATTTATTGACCCTTTTTTCCCAGAAGATACAATATGACCTTTGTGGAAGTCCATGTCACAAGTAATGTTGTAGTAGGCATTCTAGTACCTTTTTCTTGATTCTTACACTTTCTCATTTAACATATTAATGTGATTGGGTAGAGAAAATTCAATATCTATGTATTTCCCAAAGTATTTGATTCATATAATAACTGTACTTTGTTTCCTGTTTTTTATTTATTTTTTACAAAGCCCTAAAATGCCAATTGCCATAACAGCAAATGCCACTTTAATTATCTATTTCTTTAATAATTTCATTTCTCTCTCTGTATATTTTCTCTCTGAAAAAGAGGAAAAAGACTGTGACAGGTGGAAATGAGATGACATGATGGTTGGTCTCAGGTGGAAATTAGATGATATCATGGTTCTTAATACTCCTAAAGTAGGAGTTAATCACTCTCATATCATCTTTCAAATAACAGTAGGAAATTTGTATGTCCAGATTTGTTCTGTAGAAATAAAATTAAGAGAGAAAAAGCAATGAGAGGAGAGCTAGGTTAAAACTAGTATTTTATGATACTTCACTGAGTAACTAGTAAACTGAAAGAGAAGAAAAACATGAAATCAGCAAAGGCTCAAATAGCAATTTCAGATAGAAAATTAAGATAGACACAGCTGTTGTAGCCGGATGGAGAAAAACCCCACCAATCCAAAATAATCGAATGCTTAAAATGCAAATCCATTTCCTCCTACACAGTTAGGTATGTAAAGTTCTGCTACTTCATACACTCTGAATTATCTAACTTTGTTGAAACTAACTATCTTGTAATAGCAGAAGTTCTAGATAAGATTTGTTTGAATAAAGCTGTTTAGCTCTCGTGAAATTATATTAGGTGTGCTCACAGAGGCATTGATATTTCAACTATTGGAGAAATAACTTTTCATCTTCATTTTCCATCATGCTATCTCCATTATCAACTCCTATGTTCAAAAATTTTCAAAGCATAAATAATATTAGCCTTCCTTAATTAGACTTTTCTATAACTGAGATTTTTCAGAGGATGATCCAGCTGATGTTTTTAAACTTCCTAGTATGCTAAAACCACTGACAAGAGTTTTTGTAAGGAACCATGGCTTTTAATGGTCTGTCTTTTAGATGACAATTCAGTGTATTCAGAGATCACTCATTGGGCAGGAGGGCTCCTCAGCTGCAAGAGGAAGGCACCAAACTCTGATGGATGCTTTCCATGGTAAGCCAGATGTGTGCAAATTTGGGCAGGTGGTTTCATTCAGGTGGAATCCAAATTTTACTGAATAAAGGTGAAATGTACTTCACCCACATAAATCATGAGAATAAAGCTATGGATGGGTGAAAGCTGAGTGTCAGGAAGTGCATGCCCTTGCCTCCACATCTGGTCTAGCTCATAATAATGTCAGTCACTCCACATGGCAGGAAAACCAAGTGAAAAGCAGGATCTTGAATGTAGGAGGCTTCAGCAACCCTCAGCAAGGTCGGCCCTGTCTTCTCACACTCAACAAGTCATCTGAAAAGTATGTTTCATAATGACCAAGAGATGTAAGACTAACAGCCTAACTCCCAACAACCTCCTGCAGTATTTTAATTAGTGTGAAAAGCTCTTTTGTACTTTCAGTTATCCTCATTAACAACATCATCAGACAATAGAAATCACAGAGAGAAAACCATTTGGTATCTCCCATGCATGTACTGAGGAGGGCATGATTCCATTATTGACTGCTAATTCATTTACTTGGACTCACCATTGTCTAAAGAGCTTCCCCTTTTCTTTCTCTTTTAAATACAGACTTATTTGCCACTAAAGAAGAATTTTCTAAAACCTCATCCTTCTCTTGACTTTTTTACAATGATAGTCTCTAAAAAGGTATCAGAATTTTTTTCTCTTTACTCTGTTTCCTATTACCTAAACTGTCTACCATTGTATCTTTTATCTCCAGCAGCAGAATGCTTGGCAATATTGATCCATCTTTTCTATATTATTGTAATTCACTTTTAGCTGAGTTACTTCTCTATGATTTTGATGAATTAAAGTACTTGTCAAATCTTATTTGCAAATCAAGAGCCTCTGACTCCTGTAGGGCCAAATGTTAGAGAAAGAAGCTGTGGAGCAGCTCATAGGCAGGAGTGTTTGCAGTATATTTTGCAGTCACCTTGCAAAGGAGGTACGTAGAGATGAGTTTGGGTATCTTGTTTGGGTAACTTATTTAAAGCAAGTTCATTTATGAGCTCACCAATGGGAAAAAATAGTCATGCAGCAAGATATTGCAACGCCACAAGGTTTTGATGCTTTACTATAGAATATCAGGAATATTTTATTTGACCCTTCTGTTTCAGTAATTATTGCATGAGACAGTATATCACTAAAACCACTGTCAAATACTTCATAGTATGGCATTTTAAAAATTGAGGTTTTTATGTATTCTCTGCATTAATATATATTTTCAAGAGGATTTTCCTATGGTGAGCCTTCATTATTTTCTCTTTGGCTCATGCCTTTTGAAGTAACAGCTCAGTTCCTGCAGGGCTACTTGTAGAAGACTGTCATTATTTAGAATGGATCATTTAATTAACCTACCACAGAGTCTGTAAGGAAAATTAATCAGTGTAGTTATAGTGCTTGTATGAGTCACAATTACTAGGCAAATAGGTTACTGCCCAATAGAGTTGCTGTAATCCAACTGTACATAGGCTCAAAGAATTTGGGGACAAGCTTTGTTTACTCATAATTACACCTAATGCCATTTACTCTAGATAGGCTATAGCTTTTGTTGTTACTAATTAATTTATGTAGTGGGTAAAATAATTTATTTTAATACCAGTGTGTGACACTATCTGAGGGTAAATTGCCTGTCCTATGACTGGAAGGAATCATTACAGAGAAAATATATCAATTAAAATGAGCTTTATTAAACTATGTTTATATTGTGAACACAGTAATAAAAACCTCCAAAGATCTGATCTGTATGCTTGACCTTGGGGCACTTACTTAATAGAACATCTCATACATTATGTTTTAATTGAATCATCAGGAAAACAAAAGATATTGATCCTTCATCTCATGATCTAAATCCACATACCTGGAGGACAGATTAAAAAAAAAAAAAGTTTCATCTCATTTGATATGGTAAAATCAGGTTTCTTCCATAAAGAAAAACTGATGTACAGTCAGACAATTATAAAGGATGCTCCAGTTAAAATAAATTGAGCTACAGCAGAGCAGACCTTGCTGTTTCAAGTGTGGCTAGAGAGATTCTGTAAGATAATTGAACTTTAGAGTGCTAATTTTGAAACAACAAAAACTAAAACCTTAAGGTGCAAAGCACTGATAGAGTGCTACAAATGTTTTGTTTGGTTTTTTTTTTCCCCAAAATATGTGAAATAATACTTTAATCTGTCAGAAATTTTGCTGCTTCTGGGCTTTAATTGGATTTCCTGCACCAGCTCACAAGCCCTTGTTTCTGTTTTACCCTGTGTCCTATGTGCAGAGGTCCATGGGGGGGAATTCCAGGGGTTTTTTCCCAGCAGGGCACAACCAGCAGACTTCAGAAGCTGCACAAATACACCTGGAGCTGGAGTGGCCACACTCCAGGTGTGTGCAGGTGGGAGACTCCCAGAAAAGTTGGTAAGTGGGATTGCAAGAGCCAAGCTTGGCCACATCGCTATGTGAATATGTCTAAGTGCAATACTGTGTTGTTATAGAAGTGGGTTTAAAAATTTTCAGCAGTTTATTGATTTAAATACCTTTTTTTTTGTTCATCTGCTGTTGTGGGGAATCCTTTGCATACCTGATACTGATCCTGGGTGTGTAGTTCAGTGAGTGCCACTTACTTACCCATCCTTACCCAAGAGATCCAGCCCTCCTGAGTGGAACAGTTTTCCCCCAGAGCAGAACTCTGCCCTAGATTTGCTTTCCATCAGCACATGGCTCCCATCACTGCCTCAACAATGCCACTAGAACAGCAACACAGCATCCCTGTTGAGCCTTTTCCAGGACTGGAGACAAGCTACCATCCAACTTGGAGTAGGAGCAAGATCTATAGAATAGTTTGGGATGCTCCACATCTTATACTGCTGACAATTCCAGTGCAGGTAATTAGAGAATTAAGATTACAGGCCTGAAGTGTTTAATCCACTGGGTTTATGAAGTAGTATTTGACAACTACTTTGTGTATTTGAATGTTAGAGGAAAAATAAAAAACAACAAAACAAGCCCAAAATTAACAAGTTACTGTTCAATCCTCAGTATAAATTTCCTTCAGTTTGAAAGCTGACATTAGCCTCTGGATATTGTGCATGTACTTATCCCATAACTGATAATGTTTGGTTTTGTATTTCACATCTTGTGAGAGTGTGAAGCCCCCAGGCTTTTGGTTAATAAAGACTTGTATGCTGGAGTGAAAAATTACTTAACATGTTAAGTAACCTTCAGTCATCTAAAATTTGCATGCTCAGCAAAGAAAATTTGTTCATATCCCTGGGATTCACAAAACTGTGAACTCTGGTGAAAACAAATACTTTTTTTTTGACAGTTCAAGATAGATTTTACAAATTTGGGGCCAAGAAGCATCTTCAGAATATTTCAATAATATCTGGTCTTTGCTTTTGCAATTGTAATGATTTATTTTTTTGCTGCCATTTTTGGAATTCTGACTTGAGCCAAAGAAAAATTGTGGTTTAGAACATACCGGTGTCAGCAGTAGCAAAATACTGGTAATTACAGCTAGAGGTTAAAAATTAATAGGTCTGATTTCTCATTGAAAGTTTCTTATCAATCCAGTGGAATTATCTTGAGGTAGGAAATTGTAGCTTTTCTGACAAGCCTGCATCAACTTTAAGTGATACCTAAGAAACACACAGTAAATAGCCTTTCCTTTTCATTGCAGCATGTATATCACATAAATTGATAACATTCAAAATAGGTATCTACAATACAAAGTGTTTTCAGGAAACAATTCATTTTATGCACAGACTAAAGTTCAAGTTATTTTGTGTTGAAGTTTTCTAAAAGTACAGTTCTGTTAGCATTATATGAGGTATGCAATCTGAAAACTGAACATTTATTGAAAAATAACAGTATATGTAGGGGAAAAGTGATTTATATAGCACAGGAAGAAAAAGCATGTACTTACAGAAAGTAAATAAATTGTTTATTTTTTAAAAGCTCAATGTTTTTAGTTGCAGTTGACTGAAAGTGCTGTGTATTACTAAGAGAAAACATCCATTTTAGTTTTAGCTCCTACATTATTTGTGGAGAAAACTTTACTTTGCAGAATTTTACTGTATTTGAGGACATGAAACAATTCACATGAATGATATTTTTTGTTTCCTATATTACTTTACAGAATCCAAAAGTCCCTTACAATAATTTATAATTATCCAATCAAAGGAATAGTTTACTGTGGATTCAAAATAAAAATTGTCTTTCAAAAATATTAGCAGCTGATTTTACCTAAAACAGTTGGCCACCGAAAGCCACTACTAAATTTAAACAATAACTTTCAAGATTTATATTTTCAGTTTTTAATAATACATAATATACCATTTATTTTCTCTTGCTCTGCTCTGCTATTTTTCTGTAATTACAGTAATTTTTAAGTCTTATCAATCAATTTAGGAAGGTAAATCTTAATTTATTATTTTTTATCATTGTCATAGATCAATTTAGGAAGCTAAATCTTAATATATTATTTTTTTATCATTGTCTCATATCAATTTAGGAAGATAAATCTTTATATATTATTTTTTTATCATTGAAAGAGCATCCTGTTGCTGACAAACTCAATGTGCAATGCAGTTGAGAAGAACACTCAGCCCAAACAAGTCTCAAAAGACCCTGGTAAAATATTTTCTGTTTAAGAAATTCAGTTATGAAATAGGTTTAAAGAGAATAATATAAATTTCAATTTTTGCTAGGAAGAGATCAAAAGTGTAAGTAGCTCATATTTAGGACCTACTTTTAATACATCGTTCATATATGTTCATATAAATTCTCATACCAAGCAAAGTTTTAAACTTGAAAAATAAAAATTCCTAGAAAATCCTTACATTAAGGATTGAGGATTTCACAACAAAAGAAGTTTTCAAGTCTTGCCATTTTTGTCCTGTTTTATAAACAGGCTTAAGAATTTCCTGGCTCATTTTCCCAGCTTGTGAATCCCAGTTCTGTGCTTATAAATAAGTACTTAACTGAATGGGGAACTTTGTGTTCCTCAAGTATACTGTTACTGATTTCCATATCAGAACTTGCCATTGAGTGTAAACATCCCACAATTTTTTTTTGGGCCTATGGTTTTTCTATGTGGTGCACTTTAAAATAGCTTTATTTTAAAGCACAAGAACTAAAGCAAGAAACAGGCTGAATGAAATGCCCCAACTGTTAAACTCCACATTTTCTGATCAAGTATTCCATACAATGGAATTTTGCAGTTCTTACCTTAGAATTCATTGAATTCAAGTTAGAATTGTCTAAAACTAGAACTCTGATTCCAGTTTTAGATTGGATTTTCTTAGATGACATAAATTACTGTTGACTCGTGTTCCACTTTGCTGATGAATTGTTCCACATTTTCTGAGGAATTATTCCATACAATGGAATTTTGCAATTCTTATCTTTGAATTCATTGAATTCAAGTTAGAATTGTCTAAAACTAGAACTCTGATTCCAGTTTTAGATTGCATGTTGGTTCATGTTCCAACTTTGCTAGACTGAAAGATCTTCCTAAACTGGGATTTACAGAAGAGAAGTCCTTTTAACTTGAGGACAAACATAACTTTCAGAGTTCAGCTCATTGTTGAAGGGAGAGCTCTGGGAGCTCTTCAGTTTCCTTTTGCTTGTTCTGAAGTGCAGGCAGAGGAAATGCACAGAGCAGTTCTCTCATCAGTGCTGCACAGAGATGCCTCCTCACAGAACAGTGTTTTTCTTGGATATCTGGAAAATATTAGGGTCACAGGGTCATATTGAAATTGATAGCAATTCTTTACAAGGGTATTCTTTCCTAAATTACCCTCTGTTAGCGTGACAAGGCTTAGATGAATTTTCTGCCTTGTTTAAAATTAACTATGCACTCAGATATTTCCCTGCAGCATGGAATAGATTTAGCAGCACAATAAAAGCCCCTCTGTTATCCCACCTTAGCATCTGAGGCAGGTTTTATGCAGAGTGAGAGACCTGTGCCTTCAGAACTATCAGAGAGAAACAGACTAGTAAAAGTTTGGGGAAGTAATACCTCAAAGATGTTTTTTCTTGTTGTTTTCTTCGTCTATCTCATTGCTGGGGTTTTTTTTCTTTTTCTTTCTCTTTTTTTTTTTTTTTTTCATTAGATTCACTTAGATCCAACAGTAAATATATTAATTCCCCACTTAAATCACAAACTAGTTTTGGTTTTTTTTGTAGCTTCAACTGATTGCTTCAGGAGTGAAACAGCCTGAAGGAATATTACACTTAAGGTTATGGTAGAACATGTTGAAATCTATAAGAAGGACTTAAAAAGGTTTTAGTAGATAAAGCAAACATAGTTTAATGCTGGAAAAGAATCTGTATTCTCCAGTCAGCTATCAGGTGGAACCAGAAGTTGTTGCAGGAAGGACAAATGTTCACAGAAAGAAATGTGTTTATGATGGCACAGGCTTTTGGTGTTCTAGAAAGACCACTGATAAGGTGCCCTGCTGAAATCGACCCTTGCATGTCCAGAAAACCCCAAATTCCTCATTTTATGGTTAAACCACATACAATTCACAAATAGTTTTAATGCAGTTGATAAGTTAGGATATTTTATGACCAGCTCTGAGGATGTACTTGGAACCACAGTTCACAATCTTCTAAGCTTCCTATGCCATTAAATAGTATGGGCAGACTAGCTGGGTGTTACACAATCCCTATAATTTAAACATTTTCCAACCAATTTAGAATCTGATCAGTTCACAGAGTAACTGACTGTGCTGTTATTTCACTTACATAAACATAATAGAGAGATTTTTCTGGCAAAAATTTGCTCATGGTCTTCCTTCTTTTCCTTGGTACTGTTCCTTCCTTGAAATCTGTTATTCTGCAACCAAACCCACATACATTTTAAGATATTTTAAGATATTTTAAAATATTTTAAGATATTTTAAGATATTTTAAGATACATAAACTGCACCAGAGTGGTCAGATTGTACTGTTTCTTGTTTAAAGAATTACATATCTCTTCAGCCTGACTATAGTCCTCTAGTTTATCCACTTAGTAAATAAAGTCACAAGGTCACAGAATCCCCATAACAAAGAATACCAAAATAAAGTAGCAAATCTGTTATCAGATTTAGAAAGCTTAATTTACTTGGAGAAAAACTGCCTAGCATTTTCCACTTAGGTATGTAATACTCCCTATGGCTGATACTTGTTTTCATTAATTTTTTTTATTATGTTATTATATAGATTATGTTCTGTTGCCATGGAATTCAAAAAAGTTGATGTAGAATTCTCTGGCAATGACCTTTCATCTTAACTGTAGGGTAACTGGAAGAGGATTATCTTCAATAACACTTTTTATACTGAGTATTAATTAAAATTAATGAACTCTCTATATTTCCAGTTATGAAAGCACCATTCTGATAATCTAATATGGCTCCTTAGCTAAGCCCAGCTCTTTCCTCCTCTCACCACTAGCAGGTGCCTGAGCTATGACATTATTTCAAGTATTTATTTAATGGATAGCATAAGAGAGAGAGAAACAGTTAATATCCTCTGAATAAACCAAAATATACAGTTGTAAATTTGTTTTTTTCCATGAAAACTTAGTCCCATGTCCAAAGAGTTTGGAGCATCCCACAAGCATCAAGTTCTGTAGCATCAAGCTAGCTTAACATTGCAGGACTTGGCCCTGAAAGATTTGTTGATGTAAATAATTTCCTGTTCCAGTCGTTTGTATCCTGGAAATAAAAGCTTTCACAAGGTACTGCTTGGGCCTTTGTTAGGGTGTTTTGTCAGTTTGGTGAGAAAAGGCTAAATTTTGATGGCCTGCCAGAAGATCATCCAAGATTGCACAATGTGACTGTAAGGTCAAACATGGAGGTACAGTAAAAGAAGAAGAAAAAGGGAAAAAAAAATCCCTCAGGAATGAGAATTGTCCAAATAAGATGATAGACGTCATAAATCAGACATCACCATTGCCCTGAAGTCAGCAACTGTCAAAAAATTTTTCCTTTACCACTAAAATGCTCTGCATTTTTCAGTGCCCTGCATGTGTGGACCAAATGCATCTCAGGGAAAGGAAGAACCAGAAGCCCAAGACACTCCAAGCAGAAGCTGTGAGAAACAAGGCACAATTTTGCCTGTGGATCTTACCAAGAATAGTATTGTCATAAGCTCATATAATGTCTTGGATTGGAAGAAACCTTAAAAGGAAATCTATTTTAAACTTCTCCCCTTAGAACTGCCTGCAATTTGCCGAATTAAAAAAAAATTCTTTTTTTAAATACTAATTTGATATGTTGATTTGTTACAAATGTTCTGAATCATCCTGTTGAATTGAATTTTTTTGTGAATTTAGGAGCAGCAGAACTCTGTCAATATTTCAATAGCTGTCTTAAATTTACACTTTTCCTGCTGGCTGTTGCTAAGAATTAGCTGAAAAAAAATGACATTGAGAAGAAGGAAAACATTTGCTCTGAAATATAATGAAAGTGATTTAGCAAAATCATGTTGATGTTTTTTGGCCAGCTGGGAATCACAAAGTGGTGCATAGGAGCAGGAAATTTTGGGTGAAAAGTTTGGAGACATTATGTTAACTGTTGAAAATTCACCTTCCTTCTCTTGCAACTGCTCCCTTGCAATATACTGCCCATTTCTGCTCTTGCAAAGTCCTGCTTCCAGTCCCATGCTTCCTTTAATCTTTTCCTTCAGAGGTTTTAATGCATACAAGAGGGTGTCAAATTTAGAGTCTACTCCTTGCTGGCTGTCATCTGAATGAGCTTCAGAGATCATTCCCTTTTATTTTTTTCCTTCCTGCAGCTGAGGAAGTGTGAGAAGATTCAAGTGACTACTGACATCCTTTCAATTTGCCTTAGTCTCAACAGGGTTTTCTTTTGTTGCTTCTTAAGTTCAGCAGAGCAAGCAGAGAATGGGAAGCACACTGTGCACTTGAAGTCACAAGACATGGGGGAGAGAGGAGGGGAAAATTGTAGGAAGCACACTTCAGAGACATGGGTACAATGCATGACAGAGACATCCAAACATTAAAATTGTGTGTAACTGGTGAGCTACTGCTGCTCTGTTGTCTCTCTCTCCTCGTAGCACTTATGTTCCTTTAATCCACCATGCCTTTGAAGTACTGACTGTCCTCCAGCTGACCACTCTACTGTGTTGTCTGCATTGAAGTCCTGACTAGAACTGCAGCTCAAGGTTTTCAAGAGTGCTGTGGGAGTGTGAGGAAGCTGCTAGTCTTAATTTAAAGGCTAGGAGCAGGGCAGCTTGCAAGTGCATGAGCAGAATCAGATTTTCTACAAGAATACATTACAGAGAAACCTGCATTTTCTCCCTTAGTTGCTTATGTTCTTTTGCTTATAATCTTGTTTCTTTTCAAATAGAAATTCTACTACTGGAAGTCAAAGATAATGTCCAGAATTCATAATTTTGTTATTTAAGGAAGAGAGTGCTAAAATAATATTTCTAATGCTATTGAAACACAAGGACTCATATTTGCTGTAATCCTGCTGAGTTCTTTTTATTCATGTACATTTTCCTCTTAATGCTGAGTTCACTTTGGAACCATATCTTCCCCAAATATAAATGAAAGCAACACCGCTGAAACTTGCCATCAAGAAGTTATGAGTAAATCTACACTAAAAAATAATATATCTGAATTCAAAGCCCTTGAGATATTTGGAAAGATTATAATCATTTTCAGTGTGTTTGGGTCAGTAACTTATATTTTTCAGTAACTGGAAGTAAACCTCTTTCTGACTTTTCATATCACTTCATGGCAGTAACAAGAAAAATCCTCTCCTTTACCTGTTAGGAGCCTTCTATTATAGCAGAATGGAGAAGTCAGGCAGGATATGGTGACACAGCCTTTGAGTTCAGTAATCATTAATTTATTATGCTCTAAGAATTTACAGAATCTCTATCTGATTTATATAAACCTAGCAATGTACACTTTTTTAAATGAGATTTCTCTGGTTGTAAATTCCATATTCCTCTGAGTATGTTTTCATTTTTAATTTACTACATCCCCCAAAGGCTTTCTTTTAACTATTTTGGTTGTTGTAAATTCAGCAGTGATATTCTTTAAGTAAACAGAAGCACGGAACATAATTTCCTGGTAACACTGTTTAGAAAATGGATCAGAATAAGGCCCCAAAGCTATTCTGATGATGAATTAATTATAAGATTCCAAGAAAAACGTGGCATTGACATTTTACAAGTTTTGGCATGCAGCCTTCTATAATGCTATGCACTTAATAAAGTTGTTTTGACGCTTGTAGTATGAACAAGGACTTAAGTCTCTAAGAATCAAAGAATGTAAACTCAAAGGGTAACCTCCTGCAGCTAGTTCTCCATTTAAATTGTGGTAATCTGTATTATGCAAACAGAACAAAAGAATGGCTGTTAAAATTCTGAGCCTATATTACAGTATCTTGACTTGGCTTTCCTCTTGTGTATAAATTTTCAACGGCTTTTTCTTTAACAGTGAATATTTTTCAGTCTTTCATCATAAGAATGATCAAGAGAAAAACATAGAGTAGTAAATGTTTTTCCTTCATACTATTTCAGTAACAGTTTTGGTTTTTTCTTCTTTACATGTATGCATTTTGAAGTAATCTGTCTATATATACCCATATTCTTCTGTGTATCCAGCTGAAAAATTTGCCAACATTTAAATTCAAAATTCCTCTAAAACTGAGGTAAGATATACCTTGTTTACAGTTTGGGAACTGAAGCAAATATTCCCAAACCTGGCTCACAGGAATGCAATCCACACTCCAATTAACAGAAATTAGATCTCTAATAAACCTTTCAATATTTCACCTAAAGAAATAAGGCTGCTAGCAGGAAGAACAGAAAATTCAAATGAGTTGCTGTGTGGTTTTGTGTACTTGCCTTCTCCTTTCTCTGAAGGAAGCAAGCTGTAGCACTCACTGCTATTTTTGCCACTTTTGTTACTGCAGGAAATATTTCTCAGCCTTTCTCAAGTTGAAAGAGCTGCACAAGTTCATAAACATTACATTTTGCCTAACTTAATTAGCTATTCTCAGAGCAGGAACAGGAACTAGCAGGAAGGCTGCTGTGATGTGCTGCAGTCAGTTATGTTAATTTGTTTAATCCTAGCTTGATTTTGTCTGCTGGGTGTGGTGCTCCACAGCCTAAAAATCTTGACCATACATGGACTGGCAGAGAAATCCTGGCCTGGCTGAAGTCCTTGTGATGTGAATTGTTCGAGTGTGACTGTGTAACATCTGTCTGATCCTTACTCATATTCAGCATCATTAAAAAGGGGCTTTATAGTTGCTCAGTATTCTGATGTTTCTGCCTTTAGCCCTGGCCAAGGAAGTGCCATAGACTGTGAATAACAAAAATTAATTTTCTAAATTGTTTAATAATTTCATAAAATGCAAATGATGTTATGACAAGGGTTTTAATTAGTTCTTATTTTAATTTGACTGCTTTATCCAGCTCTGTTATTACTTAGCCTTGGAAATTACCTTAATTCTGATGAAGCTGTTTTGTTAGTCATAATGTTTCCAACAGAAAATACTACATTATGTATTCAGTTGGTATGCAAACTGTCTGAATAAAGGAATTCCTTGCAGATAAAGGAATGGATTACAGAATCACAGAATCAATTAGATTGGAAAAGACTTATGGGATCATCAAGTTCTACCTATGACCCAACACCACCTTGTCAACCAAACCATGGCACTGAGTGTCACAAGTGTCACATCCAGTCCTAAACACCTCCAGTGATAGCAACTCTACCACCTCCCTGGGCAAGCCACTTCAATGCCCCATCACTCTGTCTGTGAAGAAATTCTTCTTCAGGTCCAGCCTAAACCTCCCCTGGTGCAGCTTAAGTCTGTGTCCTCTCATCCTGGCAGCCTGGAAGAAGAAACAGATCCCAGCCTGGCTACACCCTCCTTTCAGGGTTTTGTAGAGTGTGATAAAGCCTTCTCTTCTCCATGCTAAACACCCACAGCTCCCTCACCTCTTCTCACAGGACTTGTGTTCCAGATCCTTGCCCAGCCTTGTTGTCCTTCTCTGGACATGATCCAGCATCTCAACATCCTTCCTAAATTGGGGAGCCCAGAACTGGGCACAGCACTTGAGATTCAGCCTAACTAGTGCCATACACAGGGGAAGAACACTTTCCTGATCCTTCTCCACACACTATTCCTAATGCCTGAATATGGTACCCTGTGCAGAAATTTATTATTGTCTTTTCTTTTTCCTCTTGGATGCTGGATAACCCAGGCTTAAGTCAGAGTAGTAGAAATTCAGATAGACCAAGGATGCAGATATTTGTGCCTTCTTGGGAATGCCCTGTTTGTAGAGATATCTCAGAGTTCACTGTGAATTTCTAGAGTCCTTTTAACCTGGTCCAGTGCCAGGCACCCACCAGAGTCACTCCCTCAGCCTCCCCTGCCACAGCTGGGCAGAGAAGGGGAAAGGGAAGAAAGTTAACAAACACTTCAAGAATGAGATAAGGAGCAGGAGAAATATATCAAGAGCAAAACAGGCTCAACTTTGCAAAGTGAGATTTATTACTACCAGAATCAGAGGAGGACAGTGAGAAGTAAAATAAGCCCTTAAAACAGCTTCTCCCCTCCAGCCCCTCCCTCCTTCCCACTGACAGTGCAGGGAGACAGGGAATGGGGATTTTGGTCAGTTCATCACTGAGATTTTCTTCTGCTGCTCTGTGAGAGGAGTCATTTCCCTGTGAGACCATAGGGTCCCTCCCGGGGGAGACAGTTCTTTGTCAACTTCTCCAGTGTGGTTCCAATCTCATGAGCAGCTGTCCTACCAAAACTGCTGAAATGTGAATCCCATCCAGAGGCACACAAGCCGCTGTGCCGTGGGTCACTCTTCCACGAGGTGCAGTGCTCCAAGGCCAGGCTGCTCCAGCCTGGAAGCTGGGCCCTCTCTTTCCACCAGGCCTCCCACTGGAGCAGAGCCTCCTCCATGCTCTCCCACTCTGCTGAGGGCACCTCCCCCAGGGGCTGCAGGTGGATCTCTGCATTCCCCATGGATACCCATTCCCTGCAGGTGGATCTCTGCATTCCCCGTGGATCCCCAGGGGCTGCGGGTGGATCTCTGCATTCCCCGTGGATCCCCATTCCCTGCAGGTGGATCTCTGCATTCCCCATGGATCCCCAGGGGCTCCGGGTGGATCTCTGCATTCCCCATGGATCCCCAGGGGCTGCAGGTGGATCTCTGCATTCCCAGTGGATCCCCATTCCCTGCGGGTGGATCTCTGCATTCCCCGTGGATCCCCAGGGGCTGCGGGTGGATCTCTGCATTCCCCGTGGATCCCCATTCCCTGCAGGTGGATCTCTGCATTCCCCGTGGATCCCCATTCCCTGCAGGTGGATCTCTGCATTCCCCGTGGATCCCCAGGGGCTGCAGGTGGATCTCTGCATTCCCTGTAGATCCCCATTCCCTGCAGGTGGATCTCTGCATTCCCCATGGATCCCCATTCCCTGCAGGTGGATCTCTGCATTCCCCGTGGATCCCCAGGGGCTGCAGGTGGATCTCTGCATTCCCCGTGGATCCCCAGGGGCTGCAGGTGGATCTCTGCATTCCCCGTGGATCCCCAGGGGCTGCAGGTGGATCTCTGCATTCCCCGTGGATCCCCAGGGGCTGCGGGTGGATCTCTGCATTCCCCATGGATCCCCATTCCCTGCAGGTGGATCTCTGCATTCCCCATGGATCCCCATTCCCTGCGGGTGGATCTCTGCATTCCCCGTGGATCCCCATTCCCTGCAGGTGGATCTCTGCATTCCCCATGGATCCCCATTCCCTGCGGGTAGATCTCTGCATTCCCCGTGGATCCCCATTCCCTGCGGGTGGATCTCTGCATTCCCCGTGGATCCCCATTCCCTGCAGGTGGATCTCTGCATTCCCCATGGATCCCCATTCCCTGCGGGTGGATCTCTGCATTCCCCGTGGATCCCCAGGGGCTGCGGGTGGATCTCTGCATTCCCCGTGGATCCCCAGGGGCTGCAGGGCCACAGCTGCTCCACCAGGGGCTCACCATGGCCTGCAGGGGAATCTCGGCTCTGGGGCCTGCAGCACCTCCTGCCCTTCCTTCTGACCTTGGTGTCTCCATGGTGTTTCCCTCACGTGTTCTCACCTCCTCCTCTTCTCTGGCTGGAAGCAAAACCCCCCATGACTTTGTTTTGATTTCTTTCTTAAACATGTCATCACAGAGGTGTTACAAACCTCTCTCCTTGGCCCAGCCTTGGCCAGCAGCATGTCCATCTTCAGAGCCATCAGGGACTGGCTCTGCTGGACATGGTGGAAACTTCCAGCAGCTCCTCACAGGAGCCATCTCTGTGACCCCCCTGCTACCAAAAACCAGGCCGTGCCAAACCAACACACCTATGTTATCTGTAGTGTAGCCTGGCATGAATTTGGCTTCAAAACCTAAATCATAATAGTGTGCTAATTGCAAGTGTTTCCGATGAACTGGTAGGCAAAATGTTTTACTATCATGGTATTGATTTTCTGATGATGCTCTAAATAAAAACTAAACAGAGCATGCACTCCGAGAAAATTCTCAGAGCAGCAGTCCATCCTCCAAGTAGTAAATATAAAAGAATGAGACTTTTTTCACTTATGGTAGGACAGAATCAGTCTCAAACATCAGTGCAAACAATTCATTATTACCACTCTCATTATTACTTAACTTCTTCTGATTTCTTACTATTATTTTCAAAATCTTCTTATACATTTCCATACTTTTCAGTATCTAATGTTGATCACTCCTGTTTATCATTAGGAATCTCAGAAGGAATGCTCTCTACCCATGACCTCAAGGAACAGACAAATTTTGTTCTCCCATTCATTTTATCAGTCTCAATATTTATATTTTTGTCAGCATGGGTAAAAACACATGTGTGCACACATACATTCTATCTCTTTCTATGTCTTGGGTTTTCTACTGTCCTTCCTGGCTATTTGATGTATATTGGCTTTGGCCTGGAAAAAAAAAGGGATTTCTTCTGGTTAAAAGACCAAATTGGTGTAACTCTGAGCAACACACTGCAATAGAGGCCTTGGTTTGCTGAGATACTTGGGAGGAAATAGCACTTTATACTTCATGTCTGCTGAATGGAAACTCTGACCACAAGAGTAATGTTGTTAGTAGATTAATTTTTAAAAATTAGCTAAACATTTTATTTTTTAGAAAATTAGTAATATTAAGAAGATATCAATATATTTATATTTTTTAAAACCAATGTTCTCTTGCACTCCAGCCAGACAGTTATTTATTCTAGTAAAAGAATAATAAAGAAACACTTCTATGTGTCTGGGCAATACATCTATTTCTCAGTCCAGGCTCTCTATGTATTCCATTACACAAGAGAAAACCCTTTAATTATAAGATCCTTAATTTACCCAGGAAATTTCATAATGGAAAGTGATTAATTACTTTAAGCAATCAGTTTACAGTTAATCACAGTTCTTTACTTAAACTGAGAAAGCAAAAGGGGATCTCATGAATAAATATAAAGAAAAAAAATATATAAAATATATTGTATAATAAAAATATAATGAGTAAATAAAATAGAAAGAAAAAAAATGCAAAACATCTTTTAGCTTAATAAAGATGAAGTTAGCATTGAAATATTCCTTCAAATAGACATATCTTGTTTATATCTCTTCATATGATTGTATGGAATGCAATGCTGCCGATTTCTCAGGACACTCAAGAGCTTTGTGTTTTGAACAACACCACAGTAATTTCACTGTGAAAACCCAATGCACCCATGGTGTTGGATAGCAAATAGACATTCTGTTCCACAAGTCCTGTACAGTACTTAAATGCCTAAATTCTTCTCCTGAATAATGTTTGAGTGAAGTATTCTAGACATTGTGAAAAAAATGGAAAAGAAATTTTGGAGTCCTCACATTTTGACCATCAAATTCTCATGCTGTCCATGATTTTATCTGAAGTGGCTGAGTAATTCATGCCATACAGGCTTTATTTAGCATTATTACTACTAATGGGCCACAGACCTGTGTGGCCAGAGGGAGAAAAAAACACCTCAGCAGCAAAACTTAAATTTTATATTTACTAGTTCTTACTGAAGCAGAGGTGTCAGGAACACCATCTCTCATCTGAGAGGTTGATAGCTATTTGTATTGGGTAGTATGCAGGAAAAAAAAAAGCAGTTTCAATTGTATGTAGAAGCTCTGCAAAGCGGAAAATGTGAAGAAATGTTCTAGATGAGGGAAAATGGCATTGGTGGCTACCCAGGCTGTGCTTATGCATCTTGGATTGAGCACACAGGGCACTTGTTTAAGGAGATAAAAGAAAGGAATGTCACTATTTACACTGGGAGACGATGCTGCCTTTGTGCTGCAGTGGTGTCCTGCTTGTAAAGCACTCTGAGTGTCTTGTTAAAGCTGCTGAGTTTCAGCTGAGAGGGATCTCATTTGTGGCAAGGGCATTTTTCCTCCCCTAGCTCTGATAGACATAGAATGGTTTGCCATTAATGAAAATTTTCATCTGCAGTGCAGTTGCATCAATTGATGGGATTTCTTTCTGGCACTGTGGACTCTGAGGATTTTTTCTTTTAGTAAAAATTGATTATCCCTCTAGCTTTTCCTAGAAGGAGATATTCACATCTAAAACCTTTGTTACCAGAATGGATATCTCCTCTAAGGAATACTTTTCTGGTTTTGTATTGACTCAGCCCCTGAGGCTATCACATCTATTTGGAACTACAGATTGAGTAGGTTTGTAGGCTCAATTTAAACATCAGATATGAGTGATGGGTTATGATAAGGAAAAGAGTGGCAAAAAAAAAAAATCTGAAAGCCATTAAACTTTTTGCACTAATGATTGCCTTAGTCCCTAAAAGAAAAGGAAAACTTCCTTAGCAGCAAAACCTCAGTTGTAGCTGATGTATAATATTTTCTGAAAGTTTTCTTTGGGTTTGCAGTTTGTTGTAGCTTGCAAAGGTAACAGGTTCAGTAGCAGACAGACAGAGTAGTAGGGGGACAGTAGGTGATCACATTGATCGTGCTCAGCTGTGAAAACAGACATGAGAAGATTATGTAAATGAAAAGGAAATTATCAATAAAGGTTTTCCTTAGGATGTTGTGACAACTGGCTAAGTGTTGTTTAATGTGGGCAAGCATAGAAAAAATAATTAGAGATGCACTGGTAATTGGAGCTGTTGATAAGGAACTGTCATTAAGGTCCAGAGTAGAATCTGATTTCAGAGGAAATTATTATAACTTGTCACAGTTCATTAGCAAGCAAGATACTGAATCAGAGTGGACATGAGAGTGGACATGTTTGCTCAGAAAGAAGAAAAAAAGTAGTTTTACATAAAAGAAAATTGAGGTAGCAGCCCAATGTTGCTGCATTAAAAATTGACATATTTTTATCTACACAGCAGAAAAGGGGATGATTCCAGCTCACAAAAGAGCATAAATCAACAAAGTTGTTCTTTGTCAGTCAGGATACAGGGGGAAAAGGGCACTTTAAAGTGTTAAATTCTATATGAAGATCGTATGGGGCTACAGCAGCATGCCAGACTACAAAATACCAAGATTAAAATGATGATGCTGTAACCTCCATTGGACTTCACTGGACCTATGATAGTTTACAAAGTCTGAAGTCTGACATTTTCCAGGGTGCTCTGAAACCCACCCCAGAATTTCAAACAGCCTTAAAGGAACACACACTCACCACTCTTATTCCATTGTGTCCCACATTGCCTTCACAGACCTGTAAAACTTCCTGCTGGCTGAAGATTTGCCACTACCCCACACATCTCTGATGCCTTTTGTATCACCTCTGCACCATAAACATTTCACAGAATTGTGACTGGAGGGATGCAAGAATAGGAATAATTAACAATGTTCTTGTAGGAGAAGACAAAATACAAAACATATTTTAAAAGATCAATTTCTATGAAAAAATGAGAAAATTTTACAGTTCATTGCTAGGTAAACAAAAATACAAGGAAAAAGTCATGATTCTTTGTCAGCAAGGAATTTATCAGCAAATTTCAGGATTATAGTAATCAAAACAAATAGCTCTCAGATTCATCACATTTATGTGCAATTATTTCAGATAATAGAGACAGAATAGTAACTCTGTCAATACAAATTTCTAATAAAATAAGTAATTGTGATCTAGTTAATAAGAGACCTCTTCTTATTTAATGTTTCTTGGCTATTAAATCCCTAAGTTCCAAAAAGATTCTGATGATTTATGCTATCAAATAGGTGGTTTCAAGTTTATTTTTGCCTTGTTATGAATGTATTTTTAACCTAGTCATTACTGAGTTAAACATTATTTGTATGAGTGTGTGCAATCTAAATACCAAATACAGATGCAGTTGAATGTATAGGATGAACGTGTGCAGTTAATTTATATTTTTTTTTGTTTCCAAGCAATAACTGTGTCAAGAAAGAAGCGTGATTTTGAAAGTTAACTTTACACAAAGGTGTGATTTTGTGAAGAATGTGATCTTCATCAGACAAATTTAAATCCTTTGATCTGGTAAAATGCCTGTAAGCAGTAAGTTACTTCATCAAAACCTAAGTTCAGTTAAGCATCTCTTTCACTTCACTGCCTTTGATGAAACTTGAGATTCATCTGGTAATGGGAATTACCTTGTCCACACTACAAACTTGCAGAAAACAGTCTCTGAGGTGAGGCATATTTGGGTTCCTAACAGGTTTTTTAATTGCAACCAAATATAGAAACCCCAAACTGTCAGAATCACGATGGTGTTTCCCTTGGCTTTGGCTGAACAGATGTGAAATCTACCTTATTGTTCATTACAGAGGTATTTCTGAATTATTTAATGTCTTTGGGTGTTTTAACACTGGGAAGGCAGAGTTTAGTGATTGTTAAATCTGTTCAGTGTCTGTAAGTTGTCTATGCCCAAGTCATGAGTCAGACACATCATAAAACTGGTCCAAGCAGCAGGGGTAGAATTCTTACCATTAAAATTAAATTCTAAGAAAATGCTGCATCAGTTTCAGACTACAATGGTATAAAGAATATGGTTTAATACTATTTCTTTCTGTTTAATTGAATTGTGTTAAGTGGTTGAAATCACAGGCAGTACTGTATGATGACAATGTCTTAAAAGACATTTTATGTAGGGATTTGTGCCTTAAAATGGATGGTAAAGGATTTTAATTAGTCACACCAACTTGGATCAAGGCAGGAATATACAAGGGTGCACCAGGTTTGTGCATCCAAAGGAAAACTCATGAAAATTTAATGAGAGCTTTTCTAGAGGATGGGTTGCTGGTTTTATTTATTTATTCATTTCTTTATGTTTAAAAGAGCACCAAAGAGTGCTCATCCTGCACTGAGTCCCCATGACAGACACTTGAAACAGAATAAATGAGATTAACACTATTAATCAGCAGCACCAAAGATTTAGGAGTTACCTTGTTTGACTTTTAAAGTTTCTTAATAAAAAGATATCTGTTGTGACAAAATTTCTGTTACTGGTCATTGACCTTATTCACCTTTCTACTGCTTACACTTAAATTGCCATTTTCAGGTAAAGAAAACAACATTTCAAGCATGGAAGCTATTGCCATTGTTCTCCATTAGGCTGTGGATTCTAGTCACTGTGTGAGATATAAAGGGAATAATTATACAATTTATATTCTTTCTGGGCCCAAATTAGCAGGTGATTTGAGGTAAAACATGGATGAGTCTCCTGTAACCGGACTGATGTCGCAAACAAGATAGCTAAAAAGTGCCTCTGGTTATCTTGAAATGAATTTATATTAGAATTGTGTCCAGTATACTCTATTACATGGTGAGCACACCCAGGGTAAATAGAAAGTGATGGACCTTTTTTTATTCTCCATAGCCTCTGTTCAATTGTTCTTAGTAATTTTATTTCTATTTCTTTTTTGTTTTATAAAAATGAAATGTTGAGAGTGAGATTTCAAACTGCTTATAACCTGTTTTTTCCCAGTAGACTACATTTTAAAAGTACAGGACCATGTCTAATGGGGTCTTTTAGCTCTGATTACTTTTCCTTGTCCCTATGTTCATCATTCATGTGATTTTCACTATAGCTATAATTACCTACCTGATCCTATTTACAATTGATCCAAGTTAACTGCTCATAGTTGTGTTCCCAGTTTCCTTTCCATAACTGTCTTAGGATCTTTCTTTCTTGTATGACTGGATCATGATCAAGCCAAACATTTGGTTTAAAATCACAGAGATCAGGGAATTTTTTTGACCACTGTTTATCTATAAACAACTGTTTGTAGTTTTAAACTTCCTTGCTTTAGAAACTTTACTATACAAACCATGGTTTTTTTACATGATGAAAAGAAAAATTGATACTTTTTCCATGTATGTCTGAGTTTAATTTTACACACCAGACTTACTGTTTCTTTTAAATAATTTTATTCTATCCCTTTCATTTTATTTAGTTACAGATGTTCAAAGCACACTTGGGACAAAGTGTGATGGTTATTTTCACAAAGATATTAAAAAATGAGTAAATTAGGTGCTTACCAAATACAATATTAAACTGAACATGAAATTTCCTAAAAATGTCAATATTTTCTACCTGAAATTGAAAGATATTAAAATCAGGTTAGATATACATGTACAATACTAATATACTAAGGGAAATTATTTTTTTTTAAAAGTTGGAATTATTTGGTATCTCTACATTATTGTAGTCAAAGTAATTTTAACAGCTCTCCCTCCACAATTTCAAGAACATCAGAGTATAAGAGCTTCTCTCTGAAAGTAATAATAATAATTTTTAGCAAAAGAGCTTCACTCTCTCCATTTGGAGGCTTTTATGAGAGACCTAAGTGTCTTCATGCTGTCCACACTATTTCATCTTACTGCTGAAAGTGGCTCAGCTTCATAAAGGGGAGGGGACTAAAATAAAAAAGTATTTGAGTAGATCTTGAACTATTTCTGTGTGAGTTAGCCTGGACCAGAGGCAGTTTGTCACAGCTTCTCAGAACATCTGCTGCTTTTCTTCACCTTGCTACAGACAGTGCATCACTGTACTTTGGATACCTGATTTTTTTTTTTCTTTTTCTTTGAATTTCTAAGTATTTCTGCTTTGAATAAAATCATGGCAGTTGTTAAAAATTGACCTGATTAGTCAGTATTTGTCATAGAGCATTCACCAGAAGACCACCAATTCTTTGTACAGCTGCCTGATTCACTCAAATTTACATCTGTCTAAAAGCAACATAGTGCTGCTTACAGAAATTTTTGATTAATCTTTTTAACAATGTCAAAAACTCAATATCAGTATTTTTTCAGGTTTTATAGAGGATTTTTCTTCTTAGAAAAATTATTAAAAAAATAGCATTTCAATTTTCTTAAGTCAGGTGCAATAGTATGACCAATCTGCAATCTCAGTGCTGTCTAATATTCTCACTTCCTGTGTTCATTTCTTAGCCTTATTCAGGTTTGGAGAGGATGAGGAATAGCAGAGAAAAGAGGAGGAAAATAATTGCTTGTATAAACAAGCATTGTTATGTTAAAAAGAAAAATTAATCTTCCTATTTGGTGGAGTTCATGTTGAATTCTGCAGCACTTAAATATGTGTTAGGTAAATATATAAACTAAAAAAAGAATAAACATCTAATTTCATTGCTCGATTCACTAAGTTTTGTATTTTTTCAGAAATAACAATGGTATCGGTGAAATCACATCAGAAATATTATAAAAACATTAAAAGCCTTTAATAGACAGAATTAAGACTAAGAGGAAAGCTCACAAAGGTAGAAGTAATATGTTGTCATGAAAAAAATCTCATTCTTCAAGGGAAGAAAATGAAGTCCAAGATGAGAATGATTCTTTTTTTTGTAGTGACGTCTGTTCTTTTCCCTTGCTACTGCTAAGCCACAGAGTAAATGTGCGGAAAATGAAATTAACTCTGACATACCCATCTCGTATCATCTAAATACAGGCTGACGTGAAATAGCCAATAGAATCAATTGAATCAATGGGCTCTTCAGAAAAGCAGTGAAATAAAACCAAGAAGCTAAATTATGAATAGGAATAGCAGAATCGAAGGATAAAGCCTGAAAAGGCTTCATTATGTTTTTCATCTGCTTATTTTGCAGATGTTTGTATTTATGCTCCGTTTGAGGAAAAATCCCATTTAATTATAATTTCTATATCACTTTCAAGAAAAAGACTTTATAATAACAGAAGCAGCAGTTCACACTGAGATGCTGCAGTGACTGGCATCAGCACAAACCAAAAATAGGTGTAAGATACCTATTCTTTCTCCTTTCCTGTCCTGTCATAGTCCTCCAAGCCATTTTGTCAACTCATCTCATTCTGCTCCTTCCCAAGAATGGCAAGAAGCACAAAATGAAAGCAAAAATGTAGGTTGTAAAAAGTGTACATCACATTATGGTATTTTTCCTAGCAAGTTCATCAGCAGCAGGAAAACACCCTTCGACTGCCTAGTCAAACAGCATTCATTAGAAAGAAACATTGTGAGTTCAATAGCCTAATTTCACTATTTAATTTTTTTTTCAATTTTTTTTTTCCTAGACAAAAAGATTTGAATATTTTTTCAGACTTTCATATATTATGGTTTCAAGATTTTAATTGCTCCAATATACACATATTCCGTAAAGTTTCTTCATAATCTTACTCTTTTCCTTACCTCATTTGACCCATTTTTCTGCAGTTACGTTCTTTTAGATAGGATCTGTTTCAATGCAGAGGACAACTACTGCTAAAATAGTCAAACAGTCCTAATTCTGACTATACATACTATGTTTTTCTATATTTTAGCAGTAAGGCTGTTTTATAGTCTTGCTAAAACCTGATTTGTTTTAAAAAGTTTGCGTATTTCAGAAAAGCGGAAATGAACGGAAGCCCTTTGTAAAGTCTGACCTCCTCGTTAATTTTTGTGCCAATTCTATAGCTGAAAGTATCGTGCCATTTTGACCATGAAACAAAGGACATTTTCATAGTTGTCTGAAGTGCTTAGAAATTCCTGCCTTCCCTGTGAAGTTAAGTTGATCTGACTGGGGCTGAGGAAGAGATCGGGTGTTTGGTTATCCTCAGTGACGGTGAAGTCATCCCTTGCACAGAGCCAGGCAGGAGTGCTCGAAGAAGGAGGCAAACTTAGGAGCTCCGCTGCTCATCCCTGCTAAAAGACTGCTCTCAGTAGATATTTTTTTTATTTTCTTCTCTTTTATACCACTCACATTACTTGCTTTTAGAGTTTTTATGTGTGTGATGTCCGGAACAAAGCCAAATGTGCATTAATGTTGAGTTAAATGCATAGGATGCTTTACCATTTTATTGTGAAAAACGAGCAAAACAGCCCAAACATCCACTAACACTCGTGGTTCCCTTTTCACATATGCTAAAAAATCCCACTTAATCGTAACAGAAAATCCAGACACAATGACAACAAGCACTTTTTCCCAAAGGCTGTGGCACAGATGATGTCTGCTATTATTAAGATCTAGCTGTAACTCATCCATCTGTTCTCTTCTTGTGTGTGCCATACCAGGTTATTCATAACTGAAGGCTGAATTAAAAAAAAAAAAAAAAAAGACTTTTTGCTTCTTTACAATAACCTTCAATGACCACAGGACACTCTATCTATTAGTGTCCTCTGTTTTTTGAAAATGAGAAGTCTTGTACACTTCTGTGTTCTTTCATTTAGAGAGGCAGCCTTGTACTTCCCATGGATTTTTGCACTTACTAAGTCTTAAGAGAATCCAATCAAAATGAAGCAGCTTGCTTAATGTCTGTGAGATGCATCCTTTAAATTTCATTTTAGTAGCTTTAAGTGAAATATATCTCAGGCATCTGAAGAAGGGGGGGAAATAAACAAAAAAAAAAAACCCAAAAAAACCAAACCAAATTCATGAGAAACAAGCCACAATCTTCCAACATATTTTGCATCCCATCCAGGCAGATGTTTGACCTTAAGACATGTAAAGCAGATGGATTTGATCTGCTCTTGATTTCCCTGTAATTTTGTCTGGGGAGATTAGAGATGCTCATCAGGAATTTAGCTAAATATTAGAACTAGCTAGTCAAAAGCAAAATGTTGGAGAATATTGTAATATGCATTTCTAAAACTAGATTAATATTTTCACCAATTGTATAAATTCTCCTGAAACATTATAACAGCTTGTGTTTAAATGTGTGTGATAAGCCTGTCAGGATATAATAAGAGTACTTCTAATGAGGAATGTGATTTTCTTAAATTTGTTTAGAAATCTAAGGCTAGAGTCTAGTTTTGAGACTAGACTGAAGAAGAACTAAAGTAATTTTTTTCCATTTTGTAGTGCACTGAATATGCTATTTAATTGCAATATGTGCTTTATTACCTTAACAAAGAGCAGCTGCAGTAAACAGTCAGTCAAACCTGGCATCCAGTTTACAAGGGCAGGGCAAAATCTGAGGCTTCTTAATTAATTCTCCCAACTCAATTGTTGCAGTGCCTTAAAGCTGCACTGTCTCCTTTAGGCACCCACTTTGCCAATGTTGGGGGTAAGGACAAAAATTTTTTCCTCCTTCTTCTAGATTTCAGTGGTCCAATAAGAAGGAAAAAAAGAAGTATTTTCTTTCTTTGATGCTTGTGTTTGAAAACTAATTGTTGTTTTGGATCATCAAAATATTTTTAATACAACTACAGGGTTGTATTTTATTTATGTAATAGCAGCAATTGAGAAACCTGGAAGACAAATTAAAAGCACTATACAAGGTGAGAAGAGAATTGCCTTTTTTTTGGCACAAGAGGCAAGAATGGCACACAGACCATGAAAGTTGCCAGCAGAGCCCATCTGTTAAGCAACAGAGTAAATCAGATGCTGCAAGGTTCCAGTGATTGCAGGAAAAGCAAACACTGAGAAGGGGCGAATAAAGGCAGCAAGGTCATTTTCACCTCAAAGGTCTAAGGGAGTTTCTTTTCTTTACAAGCTGCTCTTAAGTTGGTTCTTTCCTGCACAGGACTGTGATTGATCAGTCAGCCTAAAAAGGACCCAGCCTTTGCATCTCTGCCTGTGTCTGTGTGTCTGGGCAGTCTCCTGAAGCTTCAAGGGCAGCATCCTCATGGGAGCAGCCCTTTGTTGGAGCTTGGTTCTTGACAGATTCCACTCTTGGATCTTTTCAATACTTGTTCATGTGTGCAGATGCTACCCTGGGACTCCAAGGAGCTGGGAACTTCAGGTCTTTAGTTCACGTCCTAGGATAGAAATTGTTTTTCAAAAAATTTTCAAGAAATTCAGTCTTGAGAACAGATACCTTACTTCATACATGTGAGATGTGCTTGAAAGACACAACTCTTGAGGAAACTTTTTTTTTCCCCTAGCAAACCCATTTCTCTAATTGATCCAGTCTTTATCATTTTCAGAGCCTGCATTTTTATGATAACCATTAATGTGAGTCTCCTAGTTGTTAGCCAGGAAAGAGAATTTTTTTTTTTTTTATTATTTTTGCTGTGGCCATGATAATAGGGAGGAGCCTGAAGCCCCTGTGGATGTGTTAGGTTGTTATTCTACACTACCTCAGGTCACCAGCTGGAAAGTGGAAGTGAGGAATTCCTGCTTTGAGAAGAAGGCAGTCATGGCTTATGGCCAGGGAAAAACATTTTAAGATAATAAATGTTCTCTCTAACATAAAAAGCACACTGGAGTCTGGAATCAGGCCCACAATGCCAGGATCTTGAGGAGTTTTGGAGCTTCACTTCTAAGACTGTCTAGTTCTTTTATTCTGACTCCTCTGATCCACAACATACCCTTCCAATGTCAAAAGTACACAAGATTTTGCATTGTCAAGGCTACTTTTGACCTTTGTAAGCTATTCTTGGCATGGACTTTAGGCTGTTAGTTATCATGAAGAACTGTAGTCCAAACCAGGTATTTTATTAATTTTTTTTTAGAAAATCACAGAAAGAAAAATCACAGAAAGAAAAATGATGGAAAGAAAACTTTATCTGCTTGATCAAGTCACAGAGAAGAACCAATCAAAAAAATTCAGTGCAGAAGGGAGTGAATTGAAACTAAGTGTATAGTTACAGTGCAGTGTCTATCTGAGGCTCAAGAAATCTTATAGTTACTTTAGTTAGATTCCCTACCTTAACATCCACCAAATTTTAAAAGATATATTATTGCTTTTTGTATGAAAAAGGAAAAAAGGAAGGACAAAAACATGTGTATGTTGTTTCCCCAAAGGAGAAAAAAGTAATAAAAGAGTACAGCCCTTTTCTATTGAATTGTCTGAAACAGGAAATATTTCTAAAATATTTCTAAAACCATATAGATATATTTATTATGGATATATTTATTTAACTTTTTTTAATGCCTTTTGAGAGAAAAGAAGTTCCTATTGAAGATTGTGAATAGTGATTTTACAAATTCTACTCTATAGCTCATATCATTCTATGCACTCATGACCTTCTAGTTCTCTCTGCAAGTGACTATAATTCTCAAGTTCCTCAAGCAAACTATAAAAGTAAAAATGAAAAGTGTGTGTGTGTATATATATATACACATATTCATGTATATGTTATCTGTACAATGAAGCATCCAACTGTGGTTTTCACTACAAATGTATGGAACTTTTCTTCTTCTATGGAATGCCTTTCTCTTTCCACCACAAGCTATGCTGATGTGCATTTGTCCTGGACCAGGCTCTCTGAAAATGGTGACCAGAAAAAGATTTTTTACAGAAATAACAAAACTGTTGCTTCATTCAGTCGATTAAATGAGATTCCAGCTCATACAGTTTAATACTGAGCTTAGTTTTAGATGTTTGCAGGAAAACTGGAAAGAGTCTCAACCTAGATGATCTGGAGCAGCTGCTTTCATGCGTCTGGCAGTAATAAAAGGTGGAAGCTGTATTAGTTTATGGGAAAAAGCCTTGAGTAAATGAAAGATGAAATTAAATGAGTATTGTTTAGATAGTATCCAGTATATTGAAGTGTGTGAAGATGGATTAGCACTGTTTGTTACTAGTCTCTGTTCATATGATTTGACATTTTGATAGAAAATGCTTTTTCAGAGTCTTAAACCACTAAGGTAATCATTTAATGATGAGATATTGAAGAATATTTTAGAAAAAAAAATACTTGAAATATTTTCTATAAAAATGTGGGTTTCCAAATTTTTCATAGAGCTTAAAAACTTTCTGTTAAACAATAATTTAAATTAAAATACACTACAGTAAAATGAGAAAGACCATATACATATGCATGCTTTAAAAATATAAATGAAAATATATATACTTTAAAATTGACCTAAAAGAGACAATGTTCACTCATCTACAATATTTAGAAGAATAAAAATGAACATCTGCACAGATTTTTTAGCAGTCTTTCTTTCACAGATTGAATCAGTAAAGAAAGGAGGAAAAACTGAACAGAGCAGCTCTGTTGAAATTTCAGCTTTTATCTCTCTTTTCCAGGTGTGTTTTTTTTTTCCCTCTATAGCAATATCCAGCTCTTTTATGAGGTTCCAGTGGCTTCTCTGACAAGAGACTTCTCCAGAAGTGAAAGGTGTAACCCTCCTGTCTATCTGTGAGGAAAACTCAAATAGATGTCCTGATCAGCTGTCACTCTGCATCTGTCATCACCAAGCACTGAGAAGATGCAGAAGATTGAGAAGATGGAGAAGATTGAGAAGATGGAGAGCAGTGTGTGTGGTTTTGGGGGGTACTCTTAGCCAACTCTGACAGCAAACTGAGGGATTTAAGTAGAGGCATTAATAATGCTGAGTTCTAAATAAATTTAGAGTTGTCTGAAGTTCCCAAGGCATGCATGGGGGTGGTTGTGTGTTCACAACTCTGGGCTGTTCCACGTGGTCACGAGTTCTTCCCCATGCTAAGGGATCGGTGTGGCAACGTCCCTCACTTGGGGTCACCAAATGTGGAATTTGCAGGCAATCCTGACATAGGAAGAGATGAGAATCTTGACCCCAAGTTTCAGAAGGCTGGTTTATTATTTTATGATATCTATTATATTAAAAGAAAATGATATATTAACACTCTACTAAAGAAAATTATATATTAAAACTACACTAAAAGAATAGAAGAAAAGGACTTCATCAGAAGGCTTGAAAGGAAAGGAATGGAATGGAATGGAATGGAATGGAATTGAATGGAATGGAATGGAATGGAATGGAATGATAATAAAACCTTGTGACTGCTCACAGCCTCGACACAGGTGGCTGTCATTGGCCATCAAGTAACAACAATTTCACATGCTGGGTAAACAATTCTCCAAATCACATTCCAAAGCAGCAAAACATGGAGAAGCTGAAGCTTCTCAGCTTCTCAGGAGAAAAGATCCTGACAAAAGGATTTTTCATAAGATATGTCCGTGACAGATGTCCAGAGAGAATCCATCAGAATGTGTGTGGTTTTAAGCCCCTGTTCTTTGTTAGCAGTGTTTGGAATCAGGACCTGTGTGCAGTGGCGGTGTCACACCTCAGAACAGCTTGTGTGCCAGCTCTGCTGTGCCTCAGGAGCTCAGAGCTGAAATGCCCTGCATGATGTGCTCCCTGCCTTGGCTTGGGCTCGTGCTGCTGGGGGTGACACCAATAGCAGCAAGCCCATCAGTGTGTCTCCAATATCTTGGGCATTTGCTCCTTTTCACAGCTGATTTCATGGCAAAAACATTGCTTTCCCTGGATTAAGATTTATGTAGAGTGATGCCTTCACCATTTAGTTATTTTTGCACCTGTAAGGATCCAGTCTTGAAGAAAAGTCTGCCAGACAATGTGTATCACTCATAATGACAGCGCCTTTAAACAAAAATATCCAGATAAAAAAGCTCAGCATTAAATCCCCAAAATACTTTATCACTCTACAATCCACCTAACAGCTATGTGTGCCTCTGCTTGATTGTCTGCCTGTGGCTCTTATTTCCCAATTGAAATTAAAAGCAGGACAGCTTTCAGTAGTAGCTGAGATTTTGTAATACACTCAACTTGACATCAGCACATTTTTGTATTCTGGATCACATCCTCATGCTCCCTCAGTCCAGGCAGTTCTATTTGAGGAATAGAGGTGATCAGCTTGTGTCTTCCTAGTGCATAAGATTAAGCAAAGTGAACCATTAATCAAATAGATATGCAAATTAGAAATAATAATATGAGGTGTTAGATAACACAATCTGCATGCAATAGCAGCTGGATCTCTCAGGAAATTAATTTAGCAAAAAGTCCATATTTAACAGACTGCGTGGTGGCATTAAGAATGAAAATCTAGCCTATTAATCATGCAAGAAATTGCAATTAAATTGTATTTGTTAATTTCATAGTGAAGAGGTTTTAAATTAAAGCATTAACCATTTTCTTGAGCCTTTATTTCTGGGCAATTGTAATTCAGAGGCAAGTGAAATGCGGTTTTTATGGGTTAAAAACTGTTTTCTATACAATATATTTTAATTTCCTATGAATGCTTTCTTTGAAAAAAAAAAAGAGGCACAGACCTCAAATTATGTATCAGTTTGTTTCTCACAATATTTTTCTCCTGGCTCCTTTGTTTATTTGTATCTCATCTCCCCCAAGCAACATGGTGCTTTTGTCTTCTATTGTGGATTATGAAAAATAAGGCTTTGTCCAGATTTTTATTCATTTGTGATGAAAGTATTTGATTTTTCTATGTCTGTTTTTAACATATGAATGGAAAACCATAAAGGATACTTTATTTGCAAATGCAAGATGTCAGGTCATCTGGAGCTAGTTTTATTATTTCCTCTGCATTTTTTAAGGCATAAGGATTACTTTTAAACTTTGCCACTGCAACATGAACATTGCAAGCGTAAACTGAAAACTACCCTCAATTATATTTCAACTTCGAATAAAAAGTGGAGGAAAAAATTGGAGAATAAGTGTTTATTCTCAGGATTTTTATTGAACTATTCAATGTTATCACTGCTATCAAGTAGGTTGCCTTGAGTCTTTAGAGAGGGCTCTGAAAGTCCATCCCTGCTAAGTGGAGATGAGACAGATAAGACCTGAGAGGTCAATATTTCTGATGAGGGATTAATTTAGTGGATGATCTTCAAAGAACTTTTTTTCCTTTTTAAACTTATTGGCAAGATAATGCACTCATTATGAGTCAGTTAATTTAGACTTTACAAAGTTTAGTTGCCTTGAAATTATGAGTCTAGTCTAAGTAGCAGATGATGTAATTTATTTAGATGATAAATTTATTTAGATGATAATAAATAAATTTATTTAGATGATAAATCAAGAGACAGATTCTTTCCTAGACAGTGCTCTTACCTTTACAACTTTATTTTAGGGTGGGAGTAATTTCTTCTGTGAGGTGCTCTTTTCTCTAAAAGGAGAAATTAAAAGAAGGTGCTTAAGTTTCTAGACAGCAGAAATTAGATGAGCTTTTTCCATTAACAAAAATATAATTTTCAAGGCCAAAGTCAAACTGAACTTCTGTATTAATTTCAGGTTTACTTTGGATTGTCTCCAGTTTTACTTCAACTAATTTCAGTGGTACCTTAGATATCCATGCATCCTCCATGCACTAATGGAATCTGATGGGGGAAAAGAAATATCATCAAATTGCAGTAGTAAGGTGATATTTCACTACAAAATTGAATTTTAATATAGTGTATGAAGTCCTAGTCTTACATAAATGTAATGAGTGCAACTTTATGCCCATCTTATGAGGGTTTGTTATACTTGCCTTCCAAAACATTTGCTAAACCTTTACAATTTTTATCAGTTATAATATTAAGAAGTCCAGTCTTACTTGTGTAATAAAATATATTTTTTCCCTCCTATCCATTGTGTTATTTTAAAGCATGCTATTTTTTTTATTTGTTTTTTTTTTTTTTAATGACGACTGCTAGTATTTTAGAATTCCCAGAGCTCTAATTTCATACTTAAAAAGCAGAACTAAGTTCCAACATGTCTTTTAAAGGAGGACAATTTTTAAAGCTACCCCTTACTTTCCTTCCTACAATACCCTTCAGTGAGATTTGATTCAGAGCAACTGTTTACAAGTGATTTCTTGTTCTACTATCAGAAAGTGAAGATCAGGTTTCATAATATTCTAAAATATCTCCTGGATGCTGTTTCAGGAGTATTCCAAATTTTCTCAGCACCCACATAATTTGCACATGTTTGTTATGCTAATAGGAATGCAGCATTATGCATCGTGTCCTTTATCCTGGTGTGTTTTGTTTCGTGCATTGTGCTTGTCTTTCCCATCTGATAACAGCATATTAAAACATCTGTCCTTGTGTTACAAGTATTTGTTATTTGTAGGAGACAGGAAATAGAAATATGAAATTAATTTTCATTATGAATTGTACTTGCCCTTAAAAGAGGTTGCTAGATATTGCATGTTTTTCTGTTTCAGAGCAAGAAGTGAGATTATATCACATTACATTGATTAGAAATTCACTGTTAAAATGAAACTTGTGCTTGGAAAAACAGCACCCAGCATTTGTTTCTCTGTATTAAAAGTCAGGATTTCTCTGGCTCTCTGAAGGCAAGTACAGTCAGGATTTCCATCAGCTTTAGCATATGTGACAATTGAAGTGTGTCACGAGTTATGGTTTGCTTTATAGGATTAAATTTATGCATTGGTTATGTTTCTATGTGTCTGGAATCTTTTAACGTCAAAAAAAATTAAAACAAGTTTAGGAAAGCCACCAGCAAGATTGTTTTGGTCAAAATAAAGAGTGTCTTCTTCTTTGTGATGTTTGTTTGCAAAGATCACTGTCAGATGAATTTCTAATAATAGTGGGGAAACTTATCCAAGGCACGAATAAGCCTAATAAATACCTGTGCTAAAGGCTTTTGCACAAGTCAAACTTTGCAGCCCTCAAAAAGTGGATCAGAGTGTTTCTGAGTTATGGGGGGGATTTTAACTATAGATTAATTATTTAAGATCAAATAATCAGTGTATTGATGATGAGGTTTAGATCATCGTAATCTTCAAGTTTTCCATGAGTTTAGGCTCTGATTTTTGATTGTTTTATTACTTTTTTTTCATCCTGTGACTTCTTTTTTTGAGATCCTCATGGTAAACTGACTGTACTTATCCTACAGGCTTTTTTCCCCTGTATTTTTGTTTTGTTTTGTTTTTTTTTTACCTACAGAAAGAAATATGTAAGATAGATTAGCTCACTCATGGCACCCTTTAAATCATTGCAGCCTTCTTGAAATGAAGTCGTGAACTGTGGGAAAAATAACCCTGAACTCTTCTGTTGGAGAATATGAGAACTTTTTTTTTGTCCAGCAAAAAGAATTCATTCTCTCTCCCCGTCTCGAGACTTTAATTTCTATTTGGAATTTATATATGGCAGCAGAGCCACATGAATACTTGTCTAACTCAAATAGTCATGTAAATCAAATTGTTTTTTTCCCCCAAAAAAAGTTTATTCTCAGACGAAAGGATATCCAACTCTTTTTCCAGTAAAGCCTTTTGGTATAAGAGTTAAATTTTTTAGCTGTTAGCTGCCCCCAAGAGATAATTCAGAGTGTATCAAACACAAAAATATGGAAGCAGTAAAAAGGACAGCTATCCTGCCTTATTGACAGTGCAAATTCCAGCACTAAAATGTTTTAAAGTGCTCTAAAATGCCAAATTTTCTAGACCTCTTCATTGCTTGATTTAATAGTTTATTGCTTGGAATTTTGCTGTAAGTCTTAATCCATTTGTGCACACCATGATGAAATAGGAATCATATCTTAGGAATCCTGACATGCTAATCTTTAATTCATATTAGTGATGGTGAACACATTGTTGTGCTGTCCTGGGAAATGGCTTTGATTAGGTAGAGGTAATGTTTCCCAAGTTTCTATAACAACCTATAACAAAATAAAAATCCATATCTTGTCAGCGTCAACCCACATTTTTTGTTATAGATTTTATATGTATATAATATAATATACATATAAAATCTATTAAAAAAATGTGGCTTGACACTGACAAGATTCTGGCACCAACCAAAGCCCCTTGCTCACTCTCCTCTGCAGCCAGACAGGAGAGAGAAAATTTAACAAAAAAAAAAAAAAAAAAAAAAATATATATATATATATATATATTCTGTCTAATATTAGTCTAGACTGAAGTCTTTCTGTGAAATCTAAGGCAAGAAGTGGCAAGAGGAGACTAGAAAATTATACAGATTTTTGATTACAATAAGTAATTATTTTCATTCCATTTGAGCAGTTTTCACACTAAAATTTTCTCATTGTACTGGCTGTCAAACTTCGAGTACTCTGTTATTCAGCTGCAAGCCAGAACCTGAACTTACAATAATTCATAATCTAAATAAATGTGGCCAGAGGCCCTGGGTGTCCATTTTATTCTGCATATCAGTACACTGCTCGTGCACTGCTGTGGGATAGCAAAGGACACTGGTCAATTTATTTTCATTTGAATTCCATGATTTATGAAGTTAAACTACAAATTTGAGGTCCATCTGCCAAGGTACAGCTTAGGTCAAGGAGCTCTGATCTCCTGGGAGCTCATGAACTGGGGCTCAAGGCAGGAGTTAGGAAAGGCAGTAACAAAAGTTACCTACAATTAATTCCCTTTGGTTTGCAGTACCATTGGCTGCTGTTCATATCCATATGTAAATGTGAGCAGGGACAAAGGATGGGGAAACAATTCCCAGCTCTACAGAGGTACCTGCCTTGTGCTGTCTTGACTTATTGAGATTTTCCTAAGCTTTTTGATGTTTACATTCTTGTTATGAACTTTCTCACACACTTTATGGAAATAATTTATTGTTTTACATTATTTTATGGAGAAGGAGAAATTTGAAATTTGATGGACTGTTCGTTTGTCCACTGTCATTGGAGAAGTGGCACTGTCACCCTCCAATCCACTGTCACTTTTGGAAATCTAGAAATGTTGGAATCAAAAATTAAAAAGTCTTTTTTTACCTTAAAAAGAGCAGCATGTCCACGTCGTGTTATTTCGTGTCCTATAACAACAGCCCTGGTGTTATTATAGGACAGGAAATAATATGAAAATACTAGAGTATTAATAATATGAAAAATTTAGAGTATTTGTACTCTGCTGTCATGTGGAGACATGGATGAGAAGAAAAATCCTCTAGATCCATCTCTCTCTTTATAAATGTGTGAGATATTTTAGGAAAAATGTGCTTGCCATGAGTTACCAGGAGAGTGGTTAGAGAGGAGCAGTGCTGAAATGCAGATGATCTCTAAAGAGGAAGGGAATTGTGGGGTTAAGTGTGGATCTACAGGCACATTTACTAAAACTCTGTCAGGATTTAGAGCAGTAAATTGTCTCAAACACTGGCAAAGAAGGAAGTTTCCATAAGATAAGCCAGCACAATGGGCACAAATGGCAAACAGAAAGGAGATCATTTCAGGCCCACCCAAATATGACAGGTTTGGAATTAGCAAAGGAGACAAGATTCCACTGTGCAGACCTGTGGGAAAAGTGCAGACACAACACTAGGAAGATGCCAGACCCGGTGAGGAAAATCTGGCTAACATCCAGACAAAAATTCCCAGAATGGCAAGCTGTGATGAAGGAAGGCCCTTAAAAACATGCCCTGCCAGGCTGTGGGAACTGCACCTTGTGGATACCCATGACTTGGAGTGCTTAAAAGTGGAAGAGGGCCGGTGGGATGCTGCAGGAACAGATGTGTTGGTAGTTACCTTTCTACTTCATCTGTCTCTCTGCCTCTCCCCACTCCTCTGCCTTCTTACCTCACATTTACTGTTAAATACAACCTGGACTTGGCTGATGGTCTCATTTCCACCTTAATTCAGACAAAAGCATCTTATAAGAATTGGACCCTAATATTATTTCAGAAGTGAAATCCTAATATTATTCCAGTGTATCTTAATACTGTGTTACCTGGTATTCTGGATGAAACTGCTGTAACTGAAAATATTTATGGCTAACAACATTTATTCATAGAATTAACTGGGAAAAAATGTGGGTTTAAGTAAGAAAAACTGCATAAATAAATCTAAGCAGCATTTCAAATAAAAGAAATTGTTTCCTTACTCTGGCATTTCCAGTTTACTGAAGACTTCATAGCAACAATATTTCCATAAAAAACTGTAGCATGTTCTTATTGTCTCCTCTTTAAAGGTCAGATGTTTAACATGACCTGAGGTTTTTTGTAGCATGAGAAAACATTTAGTGTATCATTGACAAAGTATCTTGATACATGTGCAAATGAATGCAGGAAGAAAGGAAGATAAAGATACTACTGAGACTGCAAATGATGAATCTTCACGCAGCAAATGGTCAGCAGTTCAGACCTCAGACATGGAGTTTTAAGACCAGTCTAGTATGATTAGAGGTTTGAATATCAGAAAAAAAATAGTCACAATGCTTGATCATCACTTACCAATTAACTGATACAAACTGAAAATATCTAAGGATTATTTTATCCTTCAGATAAACCTGATCTGATGAAAATGTTGGGAGGAAAGGGTTAAAACTGGAAGAATTTGCAAAGAGGGAACAATTCTTGCTCAAAGTGACCTTGCAGCTCAGAATGCTAAGAATGTAGGTGCGGGAAAACTCCACTTATTATGCCTAGTGTTGCTCATCCTCGGCCTCTTTTGAGAATTAGGAATGCTGTGTGACGTGCTTGAACCTCCTCCTGGGAGAGGGAGAGATCATAAAAGCACAGCCTTGTTACAAACTGTGTGTGCACTGAGCCTGCTGGAGCCTGCTGGGATGAACTGAGCCTGATGGAGCCTCTGTCCATGCATGCTCCTGCTGCCTGGGCTTCTTAGTGAGGTAAAGAAATAAAACAACACTTTTGCACTTCAGCTGTGGTTTGCTGGTCACCCTGGTGGCCATTCACACATTTGAATGGTCACACACCTGTTGATTCACACAAAAAATACAACTTTTATTGATAAATGCAAAAATCTATCACCTTGAAGTCAAGACTACATAAGTTTTCTGTGAAATTACAGATTTGTATGCCTGCAATGTCAATGCAGGGTGTACATCTTGCAGTGTGCTTCACACCATGGCAGAAAGTGGGAGAGACAAGAGCCAGCTCCCACTTTCTGTCATCTGATTGGCCATTAGCAGTCAGGATATGAGATTTCACTTTGCACATCTCACCAAAATGCATCCTGTTTAAGGCACAGGAAGGACTTGGTATCCCTATTGAAGCTCTTACTCATGGGTGTTTGTCTTGTTCCAAAGGCAACTGACTGTGGGATAAAGGCAAAACATGCTCCCAAGGAACAGCAGCAGGAATATTAGATGTCAACCCTGATGCTGGATACTTAAGACTTTTCATTTCCACTTAATGCAGATGAAGAGAAATGTGATTCTGTTTAAGAAAAGAATTTTCTTGGTTGGTCTTGAAATTAAGAATTCGCAATTAAATAGGCATTTCAGACGCCTAATAATCATAATTTCAGCTATATTGTTTCACTGAATTTCTGTATTGTTTTCTGTTTACAGTAACATTTGTTTACAGTAACCTTACACTATCATTGAAAGCTTCAGTAACTCACTGCCTCAGTACCTGTGTTTGGTCAGTTTTTAGTGTTTTTTCCTTCTCAATTTTACAGGCAGGTCAAAGTAGTGGAGGGAATTTTAAGTTGTTCTGCTTTGAAAAAGTTAAGGTGTAAATCCCCTGAGAAAAGCTACACTTACAACTAATACATCCCTATCAAAATCTTTTTTTTTTTTGGTCAGCTTTTGACTACATCACAGAAATGAAACTGGTAAGGATCTTTCTGAGGCATAAGAGAGAGGAAGAGTGGACTCTAAGCCTCTCATTTAATGCATTATTTGGTTTTCATGTAACACTAGGAGAAAAAAAAAAAACAAAACCCAACAACTGGCCTTTAAAGGATAATACTTCATGTGGATAAAGTGGTAATGCCATCAGAAGAACTGGGGAGATGATCTGAAATAACCCAGAAATGGACTCAGGCTAACAAGAAGAGCACAGCTGTCAGTCCAGACTACCCTGTGTCTCAATGCCTTGATCCAAAATTGAGAAGAATTTGTAGTTAATTTCGCCTATACATTTATCTTAAAGCATACATTTGTATGAGACAGGAGGAAGGGCAAGTTATTTATTATTTTCTTATGGAGAAGTTTGATGTGTCTTTTCTGAGTCATCTTGAGTTGGTAACTCTCAGAAATATGGTCCTCAGAATGAGGAGAGCAGATCCATTAATGTGTAATACACAAGTGGGATTCATCTCATTATCACTTACTATAACATATGGATCATTACTAACCACCTGAAATTATTTTATTTTCAATCTTTAAGCAATGGGAAATTCTTGTGGAAGTAGAAAAAGTGGAAAAAATCAGCCTTTCATTCAGCTATATGTTAGTTTCACACAATGCTGAATGAAAACTGTTCTGATTTTAACCAGCAGTAAAACCTAGCTTAAGCTTAGACTTCCTGAGAAACAAATTTCTTTTTCTAGAATGAGTGGCTATTCTTTATTTATATTTCTGTATAATTTTTAACTGCTGTGGAGAGGGTCATGAATGATCAGAGAGCTAAAATAGAATAATTTACATCTGTGTTCTTTAATATCATACAGCACAGAAGCTGCTTTCAGAATCACTGTGAGTACACAATAAGCACAAACACATGTTTATAAAACATAAATTTTCATGTCAATGTAGTGACATTATCAGGTTAATACAGTTTGTGTGTGAATGACCAAAAATGTCAGTATTTAGATGGCTGCACATGGCTTTTTTGGGTGGAAATTGGATTCTCTTTAATATTGTTTGCTTTATGTAGCTCCAGGGAATGCACAAATCTGAAGCCTTAGGCTACAATCTTAATAGATCTCCTAAGCCAGAGTAGGTTTAGAAGGTACCTCATGTGGAAAACTGAACACTAATGGGATTGTGTGCTGCTGGTACAGCCTTCTGAATGGCTATAAGCAGTTCAGTAAAAGCAATGTTTAATTGTTGCTTCATATTTTTTGGATATTTTTTAAAAGAAGAGCCCAATCAATGCAGTTCTCTAGTGCAGTTTCCCCTTCTCAAAAAAGTAGTGTTTTATCTGGTTGAAAGGAGATTTTTAGGTCATAACATCCAGATAAAATAGGATGGGAATGCCCAATCTCTCTTAACACATCTGGCAAATCAATTGTTCTGATCTTGCTTGTTCATTCACAACGGTCCCTCACTGGGAGCCCTCACACTTTTTCACATTCCTTTCTGTCCTGAACTTTGGAAAATATTTGAAGTCCAGTGTTCAAGTGTATTACCTATTTTTGGAAACAGAAAATCTTTTTGAGACAAATTTATCAGGGGCAGCCTGACATGTTTTGGCATCTGAGAGATGGGATATAAAGTGTAAGGAGGCATCTTAGCAAGATTTGAATTCAGCAAGGGGAGCCAGCAATCCTGAAGTAACTCCCAAGTGATATTTGGTGCTGGATCAATGCTGGAAAAAAAATGGCTCACAGCATAAATGTAAATGGTAAAGCTGAGAGAGGACCATATGTGTCTTCAGTATCAGAAAAAAATGTGTCTACAGTCCTTTTTGTCCATGTGGTTGTGAAATGAAGTAACCTAGATGTCAAATAACTCCTGGATGTTTGCCTGAAGGAAATCCAGTAGCATCAGTACAAGATCACACACCAGGATACTCTGCTATACCCAAAAAACACCAGGGTGCTTGAAAGGCTTCTGAGGTTGAATGCAGTAATTCCTATCATAAATTGATGAATTGCTGTATGGCAGTTGCTAATTAATTGCTATTTCAATTAAAAAATCTCTGGCATTAAGGGCAAGACAATTTGTCTAGGGCAAGGCGAGATTTAGTGTGGTCTCAAAGCAAGGATTTCAGAGGATTGGAATAGAGTCTTTTAATTGACTTAAAATATGAATGGGCTTGAGAGGTGAAGGAGCACAGGCTTGGAAAAAAGCTTGAAGAACAATTGGGTGTCTCAGTGTGGTGAACTGAGGACAAAAAAATCCTCTGCACTGTCTTTGGCAGTTGAAGTGAGTTAATCATGTAATAGCAATGTCACGTTGCACAAAGCCCAAATGGAATAACAGCAGGTGTAAGGAGAAGATATAGCAAGGGATGGTCTCAAGGCAACTTTGCATCCCTTGCATTTCCAAATTCTTCTACAGCAGAATGACTTTTGGAAGTGGGATTTCTGGTTGTGGCCATTTTGTTTTTTTTCTGTAGGGAGTAGGAGTTTTACAGTTCAGTGTACTCTAAGAAAAAGAAATCAGAGGCAGCAGTGCATAATAGAAATTCTCCACAAGGAGAAAGCTGATGAAGTCATCAATTTAAGTTCTTTGGATGTATTCAGTGTATTGATAACTGAAAATTAAAAAAAAAAAAAAATATTGTTTGCCTATTTCTATTTCACTAGATCTAAGCATGCTTGTATTTTCACAGGTGGGTTTGGTTTCTAACCTGAGAGAAGAAATAAGGCTTTAGATATACTTTTGTAAATATAATTTTTGTAAGTGAGCTTAAAAGAATTGATTGTTCAGTTGTTTAGCCTTTTACAATGAATATTTTTATCCTTTTTTTGGTTTTTTATGCCATATTATGTCTGGGGTTTTTTTTGTTTTTTTGGGGGTTTTTTTGTGATTCATTGGCTACCTCAATTTGATTTTTAAATGGAAATTCAGAATAACAAAATAAATTCTCTGGTTTTCATTTTTGTAGCAATTTTGAGAACAGTTTGGGGTTTTTTTCAAAGTGAGAAGGTGTTTGTACTGAAAGATCATGAATCTGAGCCTGATAAAGTTCTTCTTACTCCTTTTGATAGCTAATTGTTACTCTCTTCTTGATAAATGGTTTTATAATAATTATTGAATGATGAGCAGTGGATTTTCACGCCTCTGCTTGTGACCCTTGTCATGTCAGGTGAAAAGGTAATATCTGGAATTTTGTACTTTGCTTGATGCCATGGTAGCCCATCCATATTTTTGAGAAGAATAAAGGCTCAGTTCTCTGCTGCAGCTGGAGAAAAAACAGTTTTTTTCTGTGTCTATTTCCCAAATGTCATAAGGGTGCATAATGCCCCTCTGCACAAATTCATTGCCTGGGATTTAAAGGCTGTAACTTGTATCTCAATGAGACTGTGTTTGAGCACATAGGACTGAAATAGCCACTAAATCCTCATCAAATGTGGATTTTCCCATTCTTATTTCAATACCTAACATTCCACTGTCAAGTGCTAACGTTAAATATGATAGGAAAGATGTATTCTTTTATCTTGTTAAATAAACAGAGCTATTTTTGCTTCAGAAAAATACATAACAATGGAAGAGACAAGGAATCGCTGCATTTATGAAGACATCAGACTCACTGTAATGTGAGTTTTCACAAGTGGAAACTGAGAAGGAGCAAAACAATAAATCTGAGTTCTTTAACAACCAAATACATAAACGAATAAAATTGCTGAGTTAAATGACAATTTATAACTCTATGCCATTTCCATTTCAAATACAATGGAATCAAAAGCATTTTTCAAGACTGCATTTTCAAGACTGCATCTCTGCCTTGGTATCTCTTTTGATAAATAAAATCCTAATAATTTTTAAGTATACTAACATTATTAAGACTTGACTCATGATCAGTAAAGCAGCTTCAAAACAATCAGAAAGATTTGTTTCTAATTCCATATCTGAGTTTTTGGAATTAGTTTTTGCACAGCCTTGTACTATTGAATAACTTGACTATTTTTATTTCCCAATGTTGAAGATAGGTAGGATCACAAATAACCAGTAAGGCTAAAGTTTTGTCAATTTCTCAAGAAAGAGCAGATTGAATAATTTCAAATGCAGATTTCCATTCATCTCTGACTAGGAAAAGCACCAACCACAGCTTCCCTACTACTTTTCTAGGTTAAGATTTTTAAGCCTTTGATAAACCCCCAAGATTAATATGTGAAAGAATGAGAATAAAATCTCTCATTGCACTCTCTGCAATGTGATTTTGCTGGCGTGGTCAACTACGTCATCTGAAAAGGAATGGCATACTAAAAGGTGATTTGGGGAACAGTTTCATAATTTCCTTTTTATTTCCTTGTTTGACACTTTTATAAGCAGCCTGAGTACTGGGGCTAGCTGGATCCTTGCAGGAATTAAGCAAATGTATCACTGGGTAGAGATGGCGTTGGGAGAGGGTTCATTTTTTTGTTTTGATGTTTTATTTTAACTATGAAAATATGGCGCAGTAGATGACATGACACTTCTCAGCTATTTTAAAACCAGGGAAATCTGTTCATGCTGTAAAATGTGCACAGTTACAGACAGCCCTCGTCAACCTGGTGTCCCTCCACCTCTAGCAGATGATAGACAGCAGAAAAACTGGGAAACTGGGGCAGTGGGAACAGCCATGGGGCCATGTGATATTTCAATATGCTTCTGTTAGCACAGAAGGGACAATCTGTTAGCACAGGAGAGTGCTCAGGTATGACAAGAAGAAAAGCCTTAACTTGTTCTTCAAGCCATGATTATATTGGTATTGCTAACTTGAGTCAGACAGTTGTCTTGAAGTTGATTTCTTGTTTGTTACTCCTTTGTACTTCAAGCATTTTGCTAATTATTTACTAGACAGTTTCCTACCTACAATCAAGAGAGTGAATGGGTCTGCATTGTGTTGTTAATAAGTTAAAGGTGTTAAAACTTTCACTAATGCATTATAAAACGATATGTGACACAGTGGCTGGACTAAATTGAAGAGCTTTTTCTAATTTTATCTTACCTCATTTACCTGCTGTCTGGCATTGAATCAAATAAGAGAAACTGGTAATGTCCTTGTGATAAGAAGGCATGTGGAGCATGCTCAAATACCTTGTTTTCTGAAGAGATGTTTGCTATGTTATGTTATGATGTTATGTGATCTTATGTTTTATGATACGTTATGTTATATAGCTTCTTTTCCAGCTGCACAGAAAAGAAAATAGATTAAATATTTCATCTATTTCCACCATTGTGTCTCCCCTGCTACACCACTTTCTAGCCAGTTAAAATGGATCTTTCACCCTGTGAATAAGTATGGATTATGCCTTTATGGTGAAGGCTGAAAACGAACATGCATTATTGATCTTTTCAGTATCCACAGCTAGGTGAAATCAAAAAGACTCATTTTAATCGAATTGCAAAAAAAAAATACAATGATTTCTATAGAAAACTTTTATTTTATCTTCTGCTATCTCTGTCTGACAATAAAATATATTTTTGCAGTCTAGTTGTCCACCTATACCATAGAGTCCCTGCAAAGAGGTTTTGGGATGTTCCTTTGAAATCTCTGCTGAAATAGTGGTACTGCCATCCCCTCATCCACAGACATTGTCATTTCTTTATAGAAGACATGCTGGTCAAGGCTGATTGATTTTCTCTAAGGGACTGATGGTGGTACAAAATCTCAAGGACAGAGTTGTGGTAAAACATTTCAGTTCTCAGCGTTAAAATCTCACAGCCAAGTGAAATTATGAATTATTAAGTAGCTTCTAGAAAATAGGAGAAGCTTCAACTCTTTCCCTTCTTTAGTAAAGTTGCTGTTACAACACTCCTACAGAAGAGGAAAAAATTAATCATTACTGTCTTTATTCTGATGACTGCTAAGTGCAGTGAATGGTAATATTTAGAGGGGCCTACCTCTTTTAACTGCATAATCACGTGAATAGCAAGAACAGATATTTCCAGTGGCTTTTTAAGTTTAAAAACAAAAACAGGTGGAATTTAAGTTTTCAAAGTTCCCCTACTGCCTGCCTTTCATGTTTTCCCTGCAGAGTGTTCACACCTCATGCAGGTGCTCATCTATTTGCCTGAAAGGCTGTGATTCAGGCAGGACCCAGTGTCTGGGATTCTGTTTTCCACTCTGGGTCTGGATGCTTCAGATCTGTATGTGCAAGCTCCAGTGTTTTATGTCCCAGTCAGATTCTGGAAATAGGCTTATATTCCTAATACATGGAATAGCTGAAATGATTTTTTTTAACATTTCCTTTTTGTATAGCTCAGATAAAAACCCAAAGGCATTTAATGAGAATAATCAGTTCTAAGATGTTTTTATGCCAACCCTGTGAAACTATTAATGTACAGATTTTTTAAATTTTGAGCTTAAAACCATAAGTTGGAAAATACAACCCAAGACTTGCACCCCATAAATGATGTTTTATTCAAGTAACTGTATGTCTTCAGCGCATTTACTCGTATAGGCTTAAGAATTGATAATACTCGTTCAGAGCTTTGGAGTTGTGAAGCTTGAATTGTTCTCATCTCATAAAAGATGAGAGTCTCTTGACAAAGCAAAAGAGAACAGCTGAATATCAACAGTGTGTGTGACAGACACCTCACAGACAGAGTAGAGAATGAAATGTGATGGCAGTCTTTAAACATTAGAGATAATTTTCAATATATTTGTATATTAAACATAGATCTTTTCAGTTAGTGCTTTGGAAATCCCTGATAAAAATTTTTTAGGCACTTATTTTATTCTTAAAGATTTTTTTTACTGTTTTTCTCAAGTAGTTTCTCAAACTTCTGGCTAAAACATATAGGAAAAAATGTGATATATGTGGAAGAAAGGAAATTTTAGCTTAATTTTTTATATGTATTAAATTGCTTTGTTATTCCTAAAGAAGAATACAAATGTTTGACAATGTAAAGAAAAAAGGAAATTGCACAAATTAAATATTTCTTCTGTGCTTTTGGGATTTCAAATGTGCAGATAACTAATACTGACCAGTTGTTAGAGCAGGAATTATAGGTGGATTTTCTTCCTGAAAAAACTTAGATGGATGAGTCACAAGCCTCTGAAAATGAGATTTCTAATGGAAACAGCAAATCAACTTTTACTAACTAGAGTGTCAGGAATATGACATTATAATAAAGCACACTGGTGTATCTGCATTTGCCTTTTGCAAACATAATGACACTGGCTTCAGTAGAGAAGGTGCCAGAGTGTTCCATCCACATCTGCTGCTCCACAGGATAATATAACAATATTCAGACATCTAATGCTGGCTGTTATGCATTAGCACTAGGAAGGAAGAGGACCAACAGAATTTCTTTAATCATGACTAGAATAACTGTGAGTTGCTGTATGGATTATGGCATCTCATCCCCATGGGGACAAATTTGAAGACATAATTTTATTTTTTTAATTTTTTTTTAAAGTATTGATGACAACACCAGTAGTGCAGACTGGGACTCTGGTTCATCTCCTGTCTGACCCAGCAAAGGCAGTGTCAACCCACTCATCCTGTGCTGTTTTGTTGATGACATTTGGTTTTGAATGTCTGCCACTGTACTTGGCAGAACCTGGGCTTTTTGTTGTCCCAAGCTTCCAAACGAGGAACCCGAGTCCAGGATGTGGCTGAATGCACACAAACAGCAATGATGCCTCCCTCATACCCAGAACATGGACACAAGACAGGAACTGAAGACAAGTGTTCTCTTCTTATCCCACACTGACCTCTGTCTCAAGAATTTCTTTTGTTTAATGGTGTCACCATGATATTTGGTGAAAAATCCCTTCGCCAGGATTCTTTTCCTGAGAAGCTGAGAAGCCTCAGAAAAGAAATGTAAACAATAAATATCTGATTGCTTGGAATGTGGTTTGGAGGTTGCTCACCAACAGGTGCATCTTTGATTGGCTCCATGTGAATTGTTTTTAATTAATGACCAATCCCAGTCCAGCTGTGTCGGACTCTCTGGTCAGTCACAGGTTTTTATGATTCATTCTTTTCCAGCCTTCTGATGTCTCCATTCTCTTTCTTTAGTATAGTTTTAGTATAGCATTTTCATATGATATGATATGATATATGATATGATATGATATGATATGATATGATATGATATAATATAATATAATATAATATAATATAATATAATATAATATAATATAATATAATATAATATAATATAATATAATATAATATAATATAATATAATATAATATAATGTTATGTTATATTAATATCAGCTTTCTGGGGACTTGGAGTCAGATTCTCATCTCTCACCTGGTCCTGGGGACTCTCACAACAACACCACAACATAATGGCTTTGGATAACTTTTTTCTGCTGTCGCATCATGTTTTATTTGATGACAGGAGAACTTGGAGCTGTGCCCATAAAGCATGGTGAGGGTCAGTGCCCAGTGAAGGGGAGGACTGGAGAGGCTGAATGGCTCCAGATTGGCCATTTGGAGAGGTCAGGGCTCTTTGCCACGTCTGCAGAAAGGGCAGCCACCCTCCCACTGTCCAGAACAGCAAACTGGTCAGATCCCAAACCGAGTTAATGCTCTATAGGTCAGTCAAGCTGAGGGAAACTTAGAGGAGGGAATCATTTTTATCTAGAATACTAAATACAGTACAAACAAGAGTTTTAAACCAAAGATGTTGGAATATTGGTCACATTTATTTTATTTTTGAGACATCTCCAGAATGAACAGAATACAATTACTGATTATTAGACTCAGTAATTTTTTCCAGCTGTTATTTTCCTACTTACTTGGCTATTTCTTCTTCTGAAACTTAAACTATTAATTAATTTTCATTCTGTATTTTCATTTTCTGTGATGTATTATGATTTTCCTTTTCAGAGAAATTGGAGATTTCTATTACATGTTTGAAAAGGTACTTTGGTATGTAAAAATCAACTAAAATCATGGGGTATGTTCCTAAGAATGCTTTTAGTTAGTGATATCTGAGAACTTTAGAAATTAGTATTCTAACCAATCTTTTAAAATGAAAAATGAATTAAAACTATTGTAATTGTTTAGCAGAGAGAGGAACCTATTTCAGTTAATACAATGACAATAAGTTTAGGTCAGATCACGCTTGCAGCAGAATATTGCTGGTCCATTCCAGTCCCAGTCAGAAAGGCATTCATCCTGAAGAGGTGAGTTTTAAATACCAATTAAAATGCTGTTTATTAGATCTAGTTCTACAAAGAAAGGGAGAACATTTAGATAATCCCACAGCCTTTTAGATACTGTGCACTGCAGCACCCAACATGTGACCAAATAAAGTGCACTGTTATCGCCCATGGCTCCCATCTTCATTTGGATCATTACAGCTCTGGCATGATTTTTTTTTTATGAGAAAGTGACTCTTTGTGATTTCTGCTGTCAGGTAGCTACCATGCTCACGTGGGATCTTGTGCCAGATTTGTCACTTGGGTGATTTTAAAGGGTTTTTCTGAAATACCTCCTTCAGTGTATATTAAACTTAGATGCAAAATCTTGTGGTGGAATTGCATTCACTATAGTTTTTATTCATGAAGATGACAAAATACCATGTTTTCCAGAGCTAATCCTGTTTATGAAAGGTACACAAATTATGTTGATATTGATAGAGCTACTGTAAATAGCTGTTAGGTGAGAGAAGAATCACCCAGTCCTTTATTTTCCCTATTTTTCCTAGTTTCCCCTTTTAGCTAGTAATAATGATAAATGACTATAAAACTAATGGCAAGGTAGGTTGGAATCCAAAATTTAAAGACTTTCTTTTAAAGGAATCTCAGTCTTCACAATGCTGTTGGTTTTTTTGGGGTTTTTTGGGGGATTTTTGTTTGGTTTTTAATTTCAGAAAACCATGGAGTGATTCAGGCACCTAAATATTTTAACCTTTTTTCAAATGGCTTCTGGCATCCCAGACATCTACCAGGAGCTGGCAGAAAAAAGACAGACCTGACAGAGCATGCTTATCCTCCTGGGGCAGCATTGGGTGAAATGGCAGCAAACGCCTACATTTGAGCACCCAAACTGCCCCACACACCATGTGCTCATCAGATTTTCTGTTGTAACTGAGTACAACATTTTAATCTATGTTTACAGCTGAGTTTTTGAAATCAAGCCTTTGAAAGTTCTAATAGGGGGTGCAAGTGTGGAAAAAAGTCTGGTTTCCATGAATAACTTCATCAGTTTAATGGTTATAAGGCTGTGGTGGTTTGACAGGAAATGTGTTTTCTGGGATGCTGTGGTTGGGCCTATGAATGTTCAGATTTTAATATTGGCATCTAATATGGCCATTAGGACATGAATCCGCCTCTGAGAACACGGGGTTAAAAGCAGAGCTCTCCCCTGGGAGGCTCTCTTGGGTTCTGGTAAGGAAAGAGTTCGGATCTCTCCCCCGCCATGCAGCCGGGTGAGGTAGGCCGAGGCCTGGACCGAGAGGGGAGGTGAAGAGGCCCCCGAGGATGGAAGGGTGGGAGAAGCACCAGGAGGCATCAGGCAGCCCCCCCAAGAGAGAGAGAGAGTACAGCCTGTGCTTGGGACTGTGTTACCTTGAAACTTGATAACATGTGCCGGCAGCACGGCTGAGAAGGAGAAGCGGGGGGAGGACGCAGGGAGAAGGTGTTCAGCCGCTGTGGGAGTTCCTGAGAAGGCAGAGTCCGAGTTTTTAACCCTTTTCGGACAATGAAAACTTTGCAGAACATTGACCTTTCCTAGAAGAGAGATAGAGTGGAAGATGAGGAAGGAAATGTGCAAGTGTGAGAGAGGTCTGGGTGAGTGAGAGATAGAAGAGTAGAGAAGAATCCTAGTGGGAAGAGATGATGGAGTGGCTTTTGCTGGACTCTTTTTGTATAGCCATGGACAGAACCATGTTCCTTGTGATACAGAGACTGCATCTAGGGGGAGGCAATGGCCACAGAACCAAGAGGGTTCAGTGTTGGTGCCCCTCGGCCCCAGGGGGTGAAAAAATATGGGGGGGACAGGTGTCCCAAAGGAGAGATTGTGGGGACAGGTGTCCCAAAGGAGAGACTGTGCCTTTTTTGGATGGGGACAGAGCATCCTTAAAAAAGACAACCCTAGAAGCAGTTCTGGTCCGTGTTCAGTGGTGAGAGCACTGGACATGAAAGGAAGAGGTCACGACACCAGATGTACTCCGGGCGGTGCCACGAGTGACACGGAAACACACGAGGCTTCAGCTGTGTTTCCAGGGGAAGCCCATGGTACAAGAAGGACTCCTCTCCTCTTGATGAACTGAGGATTGATTGTCTGAAGGGTGGTGCTGGACCAAGAGTTGGTGATTTAAGGAATAGATATATTGTGTTGGAAATTTGGTGGGGGGAGGAGGAAATGTATTTGTAAGGTTTTCATTTTCCATGTGTGTGTTCCTTTTATCTATAGTTGTAGTGTAGTTAATAAAGTTTTGTTTTCTTTCTTTCCTAAGTGGGAGCCTGCTTTGCTTATTCCTGGTCACATCTCACAGCAGAAATCAGGGAGAAGGTATCTTCATGGGGGCACTGGCATTGTGCCAGTGTCAAACCATGACAAAGGGTTACTGCCCTTACATTGTAATGCTTGCTGCAAGTACTCACAATACTTGTGCTTTCTTTAGTGATTGTTGAGATTAGCTTAATTTTGCACAGCACTGATCCAAGTACAAAATTTTCATTGGTTAAAAGAAAGGCATCTATTAAAAAGGTCACATGTGTCAAAGGTCCTTAGCTGGCATGTTTTGTCTTATAAAAAGGAAGTTAGAAGAGCTGCATTTTCATTAATATGTGTACTGAAAGATTTTTGGGTCTCAAAGACTTTATTTGTATGTGCAAAAGCATAAAAATATTACCAGAAAACAAAATGTCAAATGAAATATTTTTCCCATTCACACAAACATGCAGAGCCATTTCTTGAATTCAGATCCACTTGAGAGCAAATAAAAGATATCTGGAAGGCAGTAAATGCAATTAATTCTTAACACCCCATTCCTCTGGCTCCAAATGTCAAAGATACAAAGACACAAATGTTTAAATTAACCAAGAAATATTTTCACTTCTTCTGCAATATTAGCATCAAGACCTTTACTCATTCTCTTACAATGCTATTATTTTATTTGTTTGGAAGCCCTGGAAAAGATGTTTTTATGATCAAAACTTTCAGATCTGAAGTAATATATTCTGGGCAGGCTCTGTCACAATGCATCAGTCTGTGAATGATGGTGTTATTCTACTAATAATCTGAAACATTCTGTTATTCAGAGGCTTTCCTATTAGTGAATTTAATTGAGCCCAAAATGATGAGGCAGTTGGTTAATTCAAATGCATTGCAAATGCTGTAGAATTATTTTATTCTATTTTTATAGCCACACCTTGGCCACACTTGTCCTTTATGGCTGATCAAAGCATGGGATTTCTATTTTTAGGAACTTTTTTGAAGAACAAAATTTAGAAATACAAGAGTAACATTTGTTTTTAATTGCTTGAAGAAGCAAAGATTAAGACCTATGCATAATTGAACAGAACTGTACATGTTCTGCTCTTCCATACTAAAGCTACTTGAACATTAAACTTTTGGTTAGCCTCTGGATGTGGTTTGGCACTGTGAAAGATTTGTAAAAACACCAGGTAACTCCCCCTGTGGCATTATCTCCTGGCTCAAGGAATCATTTTAGGGTTCTCAGTGGTGCTCCTGCAAATCTTCTCCCCAGGTTTCTCCAGAATAATTTTTTGGCTGGGGGAACTCCTGAGGCTTCACCACAGCTGGAGAGGCTTTAACACTGCACATGGCTTTTATATATTCCCACATGCCTGCAGCTCCTTAGGAGGCTAAATTATAAAGAGAGGCTTTTCTCATGAGCAAATCAAGCCAAAGGAATCATGCCTGCACAATCCTGCTGCCTACAGATTGCTGTCTTTTAAAAGTTTTGAAGGTAATTGCTCCCAATTTAGATTTAACAAGAGTCACAATAGCTGCACTTTCCCTTCGATTGCTGCACCACACATTAATGAGGTTTATAATAACTTCTGCACCCTATGAATATGTTATAAACTTAGATTCCTTACCTCCATTCCACCCTCAGTCCTATCATGCATTGATAAATTTGACATGCCTGCTCTTGCTAAAATAATGGAATTTCCACTTTTGCTAGTACAATGAACTTTAGAAAGTGTTTAATCATAGATGTTGTGCTCTGGAAGACCTTCAAAACTCAACTAATCTGTAAAGATGATATTCTGAAGACAAAATAGCGTCTTAGTTATTAAAGGAAATTATCTGTACGGGAAGGAAAAAAGCTTTAAGTCTTTTCCTTCCAAATCTCAAGTGGTTAATGCATGACTCTGCATGAATCAGAAGGATTAATTTGATTCCTGTGCTGACCTCTTTCAGAAAATTTAATTTCTCCATCTCAAACATATTATTTTTGCCTAATACAAAAGGGCATTAACCTGAACCTTATTGCACCCTTTTACAATTAGTTACCTTTTTTTTCCATTAATCTTTTATAGTGTATGGGAGGATTAGTGTTTGAACACAATACAAAGCAAAGCCTGAATACAAAATCATTGTGGATACTCCCTGTATTTTATTTTGTATTATAGTGAGCTGATGAAAAAATTTTGACTTCATTTAATCTCTGATTTGGTTTTGATCCCAAGGGTCAAGTATTAAAAAGTATTTTGTTTGTAGACTTAGTAAAGATCAGCAGTATGTTGTAATTACATCTGAGGATTGGAGATAAGCTTTTATCCTTATTAAGGCTGATTATTAAAAGGATGCATATGGGTAATTCACTAATGATAATTCTGAAATCTAAGTGTCTACTGAAAGTGAAGATTTGGATACCTTCCACTCCAGTTCCTTCCAGAAGGGTCCAGAGTAGCAGTTTGCTTCCATAAATCACTCCAGAGACAAACAGGTATAGTTGATGCCCAAATCTTCTCTATTCTGCATTTAAAAAAAGATATTTAAAAATTAATCTAAAGTGGAAAGCTCGGAAATAAGATAAAAATATTTCTAAACCTGTGAATGATGGGTCTTGTCTCAGTACACCTTTGAAACTAATTCCAAATGATAGCTTTCTTTGGTTAATGAAGAGAAAGAAGGGATTTTAAAACATGGGTGATGGCACTAGATCTTTGGGGGTTTCTTCTGCTTTTATGCAGCTGGAATACTGTTTGGTAGGGAACTCTAGATTTTTAAGAACTTTTGTATGTTTTGATTTTGTCTTTGACTCTAAATGTTTTTCTTTTTCTGTTTCTGCTATAAGAAAGCTTTGAAAATCTGTTTGATTTCAAAGCATGTTCCCATTTAACACATTGGAAAAGGGACTCCTTTTCTTCCCAATTCCATTTCCACAATGATTTTAATAGATATTGCCTGATGGAACTTTAGAGAAAATACAGTGACTTTATTTAAAGTTTGGAATTCTGCTGTTATACATGACAAGCTATTTACAAGCTTGTTTTCTGTATTATAGTACAATGATTACTCTTGTACATAAAAGAACATGAATTTAAATTAGAAACTGAGTGAAATTTGATGGAACTTCTCATGAAAAGGGTAAGCAGATCATTTAAGGATTTTAGCAGGTCTTCCATCTGTTGGAGAGATATCACAAAAATTTCCTTGAGTTTCAATTCAGCCTCATCCCTTCTTCTATTGCTTATTGATTTTAACATTTGAGGGTAAACTTACTTCATAAGGTTAGATTTGATTAGGGCAGTGTTTTGTCTGTTAAAGTGGCAACTTTCTTTCCCCTGGAGTCTGGAAAAAACTTCTGCTTTAAAACTAATATCAGTAACATTGCTCACAATAGAATATCCATTTATATTAAAAGCTATAAATGTTAGCTTATCAAGGGACAAAGTTCCCTGCTGCTTTAGTGATCCAATGAATTAGGACTGTAGAAAAATAACTGAAAAGATAAGGAGGAAATGATAGGATGAAATGTCCTTTTTCAGCATAGTAAATGATTGGGAACTGTGAGCTAATTCATAGGAGTTGTGTACCCTTTGTAGAAAATTAGAGGATAGCAAATGATTACATTCATCAAATAAATGATTTGGCAGTTTTGTTTCCAAAGAGTGGATATTATTAGAAGAAATTAATGAATCCATGAACACAATACAGATGTACATAAATTATAAATAGTGACATGAGTTCATAATTTTAATGAACTGCATGGAATATGTTTCCACACATTACCTTGTTTGACTTAGCCATGATAATGCAGCAGAATTTGGTTGATACTGATATGTGCAACCAAAAAGGAAAAGATTTCAAAGATTATTAATCTTCACTGAAATGTAAGTAGTACAGCTCCTGCCAGTCCAATCAATGATAATGCATGCTTGTTGAAAAAGAAATTATTTATTTTAATGTATTAGAGAACAATGTAAAAGATGAAAGTGAGAGATGAACTGTGAGAATAGTTTGGAGGCAACAAGAGTGCTGCAGTTAGCTGTGAAACCTACAATGGCCAAGTTTAAATACTAAAAATACTGTAAATTCATATGTCACATGATCCACACAGTATTAGGAATTACAAGCATTGTCACTCATTTTGCAATTGAATTCCAGAACTAGAGACTAACAATATTAATATTTCTTTTATCCAATGAGCTAAAACTTGTGAGGTCATCTGTCTTTTCTCTCTAACCTCATGGAATTATTGGGTAAATCTTAAAGAAATATTTGTGTGTTTCTGACACAAATATACTTGAATTAATACCTGATTTTCCATGCATTGTTATTACCAGGAAGGCTACTTGTACTCAGATAAATGCTGTAATTTTCTGTGATAATGTGTGCTTACAAGATAGATGGTGTATGAAACGGCCACTTCTGTGTATTGTTCCAAATCCAGCACAACCTTCAATACTTCATTATTGCTCAAATGTGATTTCATCCTTGGAGGGATAAAAGATGTAAAGAAACACTAGCTTGTTTCCAGGAAAGGAGGGAACTGCTCTGTTACAGGTAATTTGTTTAAATAAACAAATATTGCAAGCATTTTCAAAGCAATCCACTAGCATGTCTGCAACATTCTAGGGCTGAGGATGAGAGGTGTGACCACCAAACTCTCTCCCTTAATCACCTCAGCTCCTCTGAGTCATTTTGCTGATCCCATTATACCAGTTTCACCTTCTTGGCCAGTTAGATCAATGCAAAGCTCCAGCAGGCAGGACCGGGATATTTGTTCTGCTGCCTTCAAAACTCGAGGGATGTTGAGGGAAAAAAAAAAAATGGGTGTAGTCAGTCTTTCAGTAGAATTAGTGTGTTCTTAAATCCAGAGAGGAGGTGAGGGGTGGATTCCAATTGTTGGGTGTATTCATCCTTAAAGGTGGATGGCTGCAAGGAGGGTTGAGGTGCTGGCATTCATTTCTGGAGGTGAGGAATGTTAACAGCTGTGGGTGGTGGCTTTCTGTGCTGGTGCTCCAACTCTGCCAGTAAAAATGCGAAACACAGCATAAATGTATCCTTGGTTTTTTAAATAATTTTTGCAGTGGGTGAGTGAAAGTAATGTACCCCATCCTAGCTTACATGTTTGCGTTGAAACTGCTATCAAAATGAATCCCTTGAAACAGCAAATGCTTCCTCATTGCAGCCAGAGGTGCTCTGATAATGAAGCATTTTCTTCTACAGATGTCTAAAGGATATTGTGCTGAAAAGCTGGACAAGGTAAAATGTGGACATTAAGTATTTTTAACACCCCAGAACATTCAACTATTAGGGAGCAGACTGGGGTTCCTTTACTCTGGGTTGGCATACAGGAGAAAAAACAACCAGATATTCTCTAGATGTCAACAGTGCACAAAAGTTTACTGGCAAAATAAAGAAAATCCAGGAAATGGGGCAAAGGTTTAAATACAAAACCAAATTCAATAAAAAACACTTATAGCTTAGCCACATAAATTAACCTTTAAACCCATGAGATGGTAAGTTACCCAAAATGTTTCATGAAAAGAGAATTAGGAGAAGAAGAGAGAGAGAGAGAAAGATGGAAAAGGTACAGAAAAACACATATAGAGCTACCAGCTGGACAGCTCTGCCAGGCTCTGGGCTGGGGCATTTCACTGCTTCTCCTGGGCAGGGCCTGATCTGCCTCTCCCACCACAGACACACAGGCTTGTCAGGCATCCCAAAATGTCTGGAGACATCAGTGTTTCTGGTTTCTGATGGTGTTTGACCCAAAATTTCTGGGGGGAAAAAAAAAATTGATTCTGTAGCAAAAACATGTTCTCGTTTCCTTTGGCTTTTGAGTAACATATTCTGAACTTTCCCCAGTATAAGTTATCTCTTTAATTAAGGCCAGAGTTTTCAAAAGAGTCTTTCTGAGGACTTTCTCTTCCTGGGTCCTTCTAGAAAGTACAAATTTTAAACTATACAGTTCCGCATTTCAAGAACTCACAGGAATGCCCCAAGAAAGTCCAGGATCTACCTGACCGTGCTGGTTGTGTTTATTCCTTCATTCTGCCATTACTGAATATGTTTTAGCAACATGAAAACTGGAATAGAATGGTCAGTTTATAAAAATCCACTTTACATGAATACTAAAGAATTTGCATATAAATAGGATTCTATATTTAAATGTCCTGTGGGTGAATGTGATCGAATATCCCTCAGAAATCAAAATCCTGAACTGTCTCATTTAAAGTTTTCCTGCTGTAAAGAAGGTGAGGTTGGACAGCTTTTGATTAAGATGATATTCCTTCCTGGGGAGTGCTTGCAAGCCCAACAAATCACAATTCAATTAAGCTGTGCCCTGCCCAGTACTTTTGGTGTGTTCTTTCTCTTTTCCTGGCATTCACACCCCATTTTTCCCTTGATTCATTTTGCCAGACTTCACATGGTAAGTCCCACGAGGGAGGCAAATGAGGGACATTTTAAAAACCTGAATGCAGATCTTGCAGCTTAAATCACAGGCATTGCCCACATCTGCCATTATGACTCTCTAACAATAAGATGAAGAATTTACTATCAGGCTGCATTTACATCTCTCCTACTGCTTTCTTTGCTCCCCTATAATTAAAGGATGTGTCAAATTTTCCATTATCACACCCTGCTTTTAAGGCAGCAAAAACTTAACACAAAGTACATTAGACTGATGTATGGTGATCCTGCAAAACTCTCAGCTGATACAGCTAGCATGACTCCACTCAATTCCATGAGCACAGACAGAATTACAGCTTCATATAGTCAGAATCAAAACTGATGCAGTAAAGCCATAATGCAATCCCTAGAATATCATTAGGGCTGCAATTATGCAATTTATGTACAAAATACTGCTTTAAAAAAGCTACCTTCTTTACATTCCTGGATTTGGGGATTACTTGTTTTCTCTTTTAAATGAGATTCTTTGTGAGAGCCTTTTTCTACCATTTGTAGATAAAAATATTTTTACATTTCAGATATGCAGAATATTAACTATTATCGTGTTTGTCTTTTAGTGAATAAATTTGGACATTTTATAAGTAAAATAAATCTATGTCTATATAGGTTAGTAGCCTTATATATCAGTGTTGTAGTATGCAGCCCTAATGATATTTTCAGGATTGCATTATGGCTTTACTGCATCAGTTTTGATTCTGACTATATGAAGCTGTAATTCTGTCTGTGCTCATGGAATTGAGTGGAGTCATGCTAGCTGTATCAGCTGAGAGTTTTGCAGGACCACCATACATCAGTCTAATGTAACACTAAATTAGCAGTGTCTGTGTTGTCAGAAGTAAGTCCAACATACAATGTCTTTCCAAGCAGTGAAAAACCCACAGCAGATGATAAAGCTGATTAAAGCCAGGGTAATGCAGCTGGCAGCCCAGGAAGCCAAAGGCCATTTGTGGCTCAAAATTGCACTTGGGGCAGTATCCTCCTCACTCTTTCAGGACATAATACCTTCTTTAGCATCAGCCATCTCTCCTGCAGATTTTACACACTAAACTGTGATTTTCTCATTATATTCTCATTATTAATAATATTATAATATAATAATAATAATTATAATATTATAATATAATAATTCCTAATTATTTTCATAAAGCTAGTATGTGTATTCACACACCTGCCCTGCATCATAAATGCTCCATTGTGATCTCCTTAAAGAGATCTTTGCGGCAGCAACCCATTCCCCTCCATCCCCATCCCAAAGCACCCCAAAGTGGATGTGTGCCACTAAGCCCCTGCATGTTCTGTGGCCTCTTCTCTGCCTCTGTCTCTTTTCTCCAGCATTTGAAGACAATTTGAGAAAAATACTGTGTGAAATCTATACAGCAAGCAGTTTAACATGGGATGAAAATTGCATTCACTTTTAACACCGAACAAAGTCTTAGCAGTTGGATTGACACCTTGAGCATTTTTAGACATTGCAAACCAAATCTAGGTGGGAAATTAGCAGCCACGTAGGGAATTTTCACAGAGGTGTTTGCTGGGAGGAGAGGAACTCTGTATTTTGGTTGATTATCTTGAGGAGATCTATATCTATCTATATCTATATCTATATCTATATCTATATCTATATCTATATCTATCTATATCTATATCTATATCTATATCTATATCATCTATATCTATATCATCTATATCTATAACCTATATCTATATCTATATCTATCTATATCTATAGCTATCTAATCTATATCATCTATATTATCTATATCTATATATCTATATCTATCTAATCTATCTAATCTATATCATCTCTATCTCTCTATCTATATCTATATCTATATCTATATCTATCTATATCTATCTCTATATCTATATCTATATCTATATATCTATATAATCTATATCTATATCATCTATATCTATCTATATCTCCATCATCTATATCTATAGATATATGGATTTCCATAGATATAGAGGTATATATGGAGATAGATATGCTTTTCCAATAAGCAGATAAGAGATGTGTTTTCCCTACACTCCCTGTGTTGTTTATAGGAGCACAGATCTCCAGGGGCTCTCCTCCTGACCATGCACCTTCCCAGGCTGCATCAAAGCCTGGAAACAGTGACAGTGACAGCAGGGAATCAAGGGTGGGATGCACTTTTTCCTCTGCCAGCTAAAGTGCCAAATGCATCTGAAGTGATCTTAGGTCAGATAAAGAGGAAAATGCTGCAGGATTTTCCTTTTTCTTTGTTGCCATCAGGCAGGAGCCTGGCAAACACCGGCAGGAGTGTGTTTACCAGAGTCTGCCCCAGTACCTGCTTGTCTGTGGGAAAATGATTGCAGAAAAAAGGAAGAAAAGTGGAACAATGTACATTAATTTGGAAATTACTGAATTACATACAATTGTTTTTAATTCAGGACCATTAGGCTGTTAGGGTTGGGGATCTGTGTTGCACCCTGGATGGAGTCCTGTAAATGGATGCAAGGCACGACATTCATCTTTAATCTCTGAGTCTGTATTAAAGCTTTTTCTTTTTTTTTTCCTACTGCATATGTGCTGTGTATATTGGGAGCACTCAAGCTTTGATTAAACTAAATTCAATCCCTGAGTCTTTCTAATGAACTGTAAAAACTCACTCTAATTTACATTCAAACATCACTATGCTCTCCATACCGTAATTATATTAGTAATGATCTATCTGAAGGCTTCTTAAGTTTTGTAGGAATTTACTTGTGATTATAAAAATATGGAGAAGAGATAAAGGAGAGAAAATCAGGCAATAAGAAAGGAAGTAAAGATAAAGAAGGAAGCTAGGAGGGAAGAAAATAATTTGGAAGGGCAGCAAGAGCAGAAGAAACTGGACTAGCATGGCAATGTCTGTATTTTGTAAACCTTGTCAAAATCACTTTCTTGCATAAATAAAATATCAGAAGAAAAAAAAAATTTTCGGAGTATCAGCCTTTTCATTTAATCAGAGAATAAATAATATTTAATATTAATAATAAATTCAAAATAATTACAATATAATGTACACAAATAATATTCTTCTTTTGTAAGCAGTATGAGAGCTGCCATTTGGGAACCACAAGAAGTTAAATTCTAGCTGGCTATGAAAATACCTCCATTCCAAGTCAAGCTCTTGGGACAGGCTTAAAATGGTAATCCCTCTTTTTCTTTTCTCTCTGCTTTTGATGAACCATTTCTCATGCTCATTTCATTGAGTACTAATGTCAAAGTGTTCAAAACCCAAGCATTTCAATTATAAGCATATCCCCAGAGATATCACTGATATAAAAGCAATTTTTTATCTGGCTAGGATTTGAATTATTAACTCTTCATGGTTTTTAAATCAGATTCTGAAAACACACAGTAATAGTTATGGTATCTTGGCAGGTTAATGCAGTATTTCATGTCATATTTCTGTCTTGTGGCATGACATACAACACACAAAATTTTACTTTTATTTAAAAATGTTCTTGTTCTTTGTGTTGTACAATCCATTGCAGAAATTAAAGCTACACGTTACAAAATTGCAAGAACATGGTTCTTTTCCTGAATAATTTTAAAGTAATATAGTAAAAATTCAAAACATTCTTTTAGTTTTCCTTTTAGTATTTTTTTCTCTATAGAATGTTCTCTCCTTTTTAAATGTCTATTTAAACACAGACAAATACTGATTAGACCTTTTTTGACATAGATTTCCTTCTTCTGTAACTTCTCTTTCTTGAGTAGATGTTTGAAAATTCTATTTTGAAATAAAATTTGGGTTTGTTATCCCCCAAGCAGTTTGCAATTACAATGTGAAAAACATAAAAAAGGAATCATTGAGAAAAAAAATGTTGCCTTGTCTTGCTAGTATTTTTTTTTTCTGAGGGATTATATAAACCTTTCATTATCATTGATATTATTATGCTCCCAGTGATTTGCTGTGTTGTCTTAATTCTTGTTAAGTTACTAAGAGACAAAGCAGCTCTTGAGGATCAACATGGCATTATTTCTCAAATTATTCGTCTTATTTTCTTCCTTAATGCATTTTCATTCTCCTAAACCTTGCCCCTAAAAGGGTTATTATTGTTGTGACAACAAGATGGGATGAGGAAAAATTTATTCAAAGTCACAGCAAGGGTTTAAGGAGAGGCTGACACAGCCAAAGGGACTGACAAGAGAAATTAACACAGCCACAGAGTGCTGGATGTATGGGAAGATGAACATAAGAAATGGGAAGACTACATTTATAATTGCCAATAATAACTTGTGTAAATAATGTGTGACTCAAATACAAGAACAGGTCTCTACCTGCAGGCACAGAAAAGCTTTTAGACATAGGACAGCAATAATGGTAAAAAAACTTGCTACTCCAGGAGAATAATTATCACCATGTGATGTCTAATGTGGCATGTTGAAAATGCCCTGTTGTGTTTTTTAGCTGTATTTAAAAAAAAAAAAATATAAGAATAGAATAAAATCAGAATAAATGCACAGGAGAAGATAGGAAGCCCATGGCAGTGTGGAAAGGCCAGCTCTAAATGTGTGCAGAGGGATTTGGTGCCAGCCAAGGAAGGTAATTCCAGCATGGGGAAATGGTACTAGCTAAGGTTGCCCAGGACTACTATTATTATTATTATTATTATTATTATTATTATTATTATTATTATTATTATTATTATTATTTAGGAATATTTAAGTTATATAGAGAGTGGACAAGGGAAGCATTGTAAATTAGGAATTAGAAATTTGGGAAGGAGTGACCCCTATTTGGGTCAGCTGTGCAAGTCCAGGCTATCTTCACTGATACTGGGGAGAAAACAGTGATATTAACTAAACATTGCACAGAGACTAAGAGATCTGATTCAAAATATTTGTACTGGGCTGCTTCCATAAATAATGCAGTGTCAAAGCAAAAGAGGAAAAAACAGTCATTCTCTTATGCTTTGAGTATACATTTTTGTTTCACAAGTTAAAAAAGGATTTTGAAGTTATATTTAAATATAATTATGAATGAAAAACCCTAATGTTTTTCAGCCTTACTTTATCTTAATTTGGGAATTTACCTGTTAAATTGATGTATATAAAAGACTAAAGCATTAGAAGTTGTCTTCAATGCTGCTGAAGTTGTTTACATCTGTCTCAGCAGTTGGCTTCATTTCTTTATGATGACAGAATGTCCTTTTTATCATGGCTATCATACATTATTATGCAGATCCACAATGCCATATGGAAGCGTAAATGATAAAATGCACTTTCATTTAAGCCAATATAAATAGTAGTTAGTGGCAAATTCATTCTTTTAATCCCTGGTATCACCTCTCTGGCAATAAAGAAAAACTGAGACTACTTGTCTAAACAGTTAATACATAATTGAAAAGCAGAATATCAAGAGCATTATCAAAAAGTCCACAGACAAATAGAAATCATGTCTGTGTACAAACACAAATTAACTTTGGAGGCACCCATTTTTGTGAACAAATAACAGTAATTGTCTATATTGACATGTAGCAGATTGTAGTCTGAATTATAGGAGAAGATAAATAATTTGAATTGGTAGCAATATGTTCTACTTTAAACTTGGGGGGGATTTGGTAAAGTCCCAAAGTACAGCTATGATTGTCTTGAGAGCTTAGAGGCATTAAGAGTCCATGAACTGACATCAAGATTTTTCACACTACTTGGAGGATTGAGAATATCTCAATGAAAAATAGATCAGTGCTGTAAGTAAAGTTCTTCTAAAATCCAATACTTAACAGGTGGTGTGAAGGAAATTTTAGATGTCTCACTGCAGTAAGTGCAGGTCAATGGCCAATTGAGAAAGAAATTACCAAGTCTTCTAGATCCTTATACCTCAAGAGGAAAAAAAAAAATGTGGGTCAAATTTAAAATTCATTACTATTAAAAAGAAGCAAGAGAATGTGGTTAATATTTCAGGAAGTTTCACATTCCTTACTTACAGAACTGGATACCGGACCCATATTTCAAAAATAAAAGCAGCTTCTCTGTCAGCTAGTGTGTCAACCAATGAGAAACCTCTTTTATTTTTTTTTCATTGCTCTGTCATCTTCAGCCAAAGTCAACAGCAAGCTAGAGATCTCACAGATGTGCAATTCCTTACATTTCCATGAGAAATGATAGGTACATACAAGTGAGGGTCCACAGGCTGGGAAGGCCTGCAAGGTAACCTTGTTTTTTCCATGTGATGTGCTGGTTCTCCAGACAGTAGGAATGGTGAAATATTAAGGAAAGCTGCACTTCACAGAGGAAGGGAATGTGCATGAGAATCCAGAGCTCAGTCTTGGAAATGTGAAGGTAATGTCATTTTCTGGTGCTGTCTTTCAGAGTGCATGATTGAGGTGTGGTAACAAACTGCTGAGGCAGAAAGACTCCAGCAAAAACTGCTACTATTGTCCTATAAAATCAGTTGGAGTTTGCCAAAAAACTCCTCCAAAATCACAGAGGTTGATGTGTACATCAACCTGTGACTTCCTACACAGGTTGAGGTGTAGAAAATTTTATGAAGGGTATATTCCAGACCTCTAGCATGGTGCATGGCATCACTGAGGAAGTGAAGTGCTCTCTGTTCCTACAACACTGCACAGCAGTACTTGGGATTCTTAACACTGAAGCAAAGGTAAGACTCATATTCAAAAAGAATAAATAAGGACTTCTGTTGTTTTGTGTGGTAAAACCATTTTCTGAAATAATGAAAGCAGTGCTCTAAGCATGACAGGCGTATCTGTGAATTAATTGAAGATAGTTATGTACTTTTGGATATCATAACAATCACAGGAATCTAAGTAATCTAAATTTGCATTTTTTAGTCATAGCCTATTCTACCATTTTCTTCTGTTTAATAGTGACTGCCTGTGTACTTGAAACTGAGACAATTCGTGTTGAGTAATGGGAAACCTCAGGAAGCCTCCTTTCTTTTATTCTGAAACTGAGCTAAAAAATGTTATTTTCAGGCCCTAGGTGAGTATCTTTTTGTCAGACTCCAAGCCTGGCCATGCAGCAGAGACAGGAAGACTTTTTCCCCAGTAAGCTACAGTGCCATTGAGACTGACACTTCACTTTAGCTGCATATCTCAGAAAGGCTGCAGGGGCAAATGGATCACAGCCACAGTATGGCTTTTATGCTTTCTTTCATTGGTTTATGGGTTTGTTTGGGAGCAAAGCCACCAGAACTGTAAGTCAAATTATCAGTTCAACAGAGAGCTCCAAATAGCCCTGCAAGGCCAGGTTTGAATAAGACTCTCATATAATTTGGTTATAATAGTCTACCTGGAATATATATTGCAAGAATCCTGCCTTTGAGATCTGATCCTGTAGATTGAAGCCAAGGAGAATTCTGCCTGTAATAGAATTGGTGTGTAATAAATAGCACAACGTTTGTGCAAATTAGTTTTTGCTAGATACATTTGAATATCTTCAACCTCAGATGTCATGCGAATTCTTTGCCCCAGCTTAAAAGAAATTCTCCGAGCTTGCACAAGCAGTTTAAAATCAAGAAGAAATTCTATCTGCATCTGCGTGGCACTGACTGAATAACAACAGGGCAAGTAGAAAATCAGAAAGACATTACATCTTTGCAGGTTATATGTTACTAACATGGCTGTGTGGCTAATTTGATGTGACTCAGGCTCCCGAGGAAAAGATTTGTCACTCTGTCAATCGCGTTGGGCTGCGTTAGGTGACGGAGCTGGTGAGCTGTCTCTTAGTGCTTGGAAAGAACATGTCCTGATTGGATCCTGGAAATACTGACTAAACAGTTTTTCATATCTTTGTAGCTGGTTAAATGGAGTGATAAATATCTCGAATTTCAAAACTGCAGTTTCAGGAAGATTAAAACCTTAGCAATACCCCATTGGCTATCATATTGCAAAACAAGCTGGGTGCAGGATCGCTTTTTGACCTGAAACCTGCAAAACTGAAATGCAGAATAATTTTAGATGCTGCTTTCTTTAAATTAGGAGACATGCAAAACAGGAGTACTTAGATGAAAGCTACTCTGGTTGATGCTAAGTTCAGATTTTTAACCAATTTTTCACTTAATTTTTTTGAAGTAGAAATTATCTTTAAAGCCAAAGCCTTGCCACTTTTATGTGTCATTCAACTAATTTCAAAAGTAACATAATGAAACTAAGGTTTTCTACAATGGCTGCTGATTACAAATTATTTCCATAATGCCTAGCTAGAAAAACCTGAAAGTTTCACTTCTGTGGCTGTATAAAAAAATCCAGTTTGCTGTATGGAGAGGAATGGGCTGGAGAGATCTAATCAGATCTCTGAGATGCAGAAGGGTACTGTGACTTCATAATGCATGTGTTAAGAGCTTCTTTAAAACTGTAGTAACTGTACAATACCTCTCTAAGTTATTCAAGTGCAAGATGCCATAAAACTGAAAATAAGGTTATGAACACACAAAAATTAGGAAGTGAGTGCACTCTTCCAATTAACATACCTGTGTCTTATTTAAAAAAAGCTTATGGTCACATGCAAAATTGCTTATTAACAGTGAAAACAGATAAATTAATTAAAAAAATGGGCATCTTTTGTGCAATACAGGAGAGGAAGTTTTCTCCTGTTCCTCATCATCTATCTGTTTGTAGGGGTTTTGTCCTGGATATCCATGCTTGTGGTAGGATGGAGCCTTGAGTGCAATACTATACTAATCACTGTAATACGAGGGCTAGGAAAGTTTCTGTATTTTTAAACATAAAATTTTAATGGCTTTTGATGGTCATTATGGCTCTTTTGCCATCACTCCTTTGTCTAGAAATGTTTTTTTATATATATATATATATATATATATATATAATATTCCCCAATTGTACAGTTTTTTTTTATGTTGAGGTATTATTCAAGACTTCTGCTTGGTCTTGTTTCCTAATTGAAGCAGCCATAAAAAGCTGTTACTTACTGCAAATTGCCTGTCATTATAGTCAGTTGTTTGAAATCACCAAAGCATTTCTAAATTCATGAGGTCTGCAAAGGTATAAACTCAAATACTTTAAAGAAGTTATGACTACTCCAATAAAGTTCATCACAACTTGCTCATCAGGCTTCTTTAACACTGAGACACTTCTAAGAGCATAAGGGCTATAGTTATGGATTTATGATTTATAACTTCAGTCCTCCCAAACTCTGTCAGCAATGGCATTATGGTTCAATTAAAAGGCAACTATCAAAACAAAAACTGGCATGTACCATATGACAAAAGCTTGTCCTGATAACAGGAGCTGCAAGGCAAAATGATGAATTGCTGCTCTGTGAGGAGCAGACTTATAGCCCAGGGTTCTCTGCCCACAGTTTAATTAGGCAGGCAGAGATCCATCAGTGAACCGGGACTCAGATTCTGCTGCAGGTTTCTTATCTCAGGGCACAGGTAGGTTTTGGGAGGGAGGGAGGGAGTGGTTAGATCATTCCCACTTCCCCAGGTAAGGGATAAATACAGAAAATTTGAAGGATTTTATTATAGAGAAAAGGAGAGAAAGCGATAAAAGAGATCAGGGGAAATTTCCCTTTACTTCCTGAATGATCATACAAGAAAGATTAAAGCTTTCCTGCTCTAAGACTTTGAGTTAAGAGGAGTAAAATGCTCGAGTCTGTGAGAAGCATGAAAAATGGTGAGTCAACAAATAAATCACACAAAGACATTGAGACTGGACTGATGACTTGTTATATGATTAGTTTTAATTACAAGGGGGTAATATGTCATAAAATGGGGTTAGTACAGGTTCCTAATTATTGTTTGAAATGATTTTTAGTTTAAATATGAATATAAAACAGACTTTGGGCTTCTAGATTTAAGATACCTCAAAGATTTTTTCTAGAGAAATGGTTGAAGGAGACAAAATTCCAGATCCCAACAACACTGAATTCTGCCTTTCACCTAAAGGCCTTTTGTTTTTTTATGCCATGGCAAAGTTTAGTGAAGGCAGAGAAAGAAAAAAAATCACCCAAAAGTTGTGAAAGCTGGATTAAGATAGTCTATGCAGGGTGTAAAGTAAGAATTTCAAATGAGAATTGCAAATGAGATCTAAAGGCATTCTCATATGGTAATGAGGTAATACTTTCACTCAGCATGAGTTTGCCAATGCTCAGCTCCTTTCCATGGGAATTGTGTGGCTAACATGTTCTTGGGAAAGCAGAGATTAAAAGCCAGCATCAGGCTGAATCAATGCATTTATGTTCTTTCATAGCAGATTTAAATGTAGTCCTAAGATTTAATGAGTTTGAGATTTAACAGACTTCTCTCTTCTACTTACCTCTGCACAGAACCTGCAGGATTATATTCACTTCTGGGACATCACAGCCTGCCATTTGATATCTGTTCTGGGTGTTTCTGTAGTCTTATTTTTCAGATATTTTATCAGATATTGCAACAGCATGCAGCTGTTTCTGGTTTATATTTGATTTTTTTGTTGTGGTTCATGTGGAAAGTTCCTCCACACTTGACGACTCCGTTGTTGGGACAGCCAACATCTCAGCAGGACAAGTCCCATGCCGGGGAAAGCTTTTCAGTGGTGTCAATTCTTCACAAATAAAGAGATTCTTCTCCCTGCCAACCCTTGTCTGACTGCCTCAGGTTGGTGCTGCTCATCTGAAGACTTTTCCAGTGCCTCATTTTTGGGCAGCAAAGGGAGAGGCCACTGAAATGGCAGGTGAAGGGTGGAAGATGGACAGAGGATGGGCTTAAAAGAGGATGGGCTTAAAGGGTTAAAAGATTTTCTCTGGACAGAATCTTTCTGAGGGAGTACTTCTCAGTTAGAAAATGCTGATTCATTTAAAATGAAATCTTTTATGGAAATGTGGTGACCTGAAGAGAAACATCATTAAAAAATAGACCGTTCCACTTGGACTTTTCAGAAAGACTGGTAGAATTTTCAATTAAAAAGGAACAAAAATACCTTTATGAAATTTTACGCAATTATATACAATTCCACTGATTGTAAATGTAAAAACTGAAGCTGTTATGAATTTTTTTTTTCACAAAAATTAATTATTTTGAATTCTATTTGGACCTGCTGGCCTCATAGCCTACTTCCAACCGTGTCCAACAAAATAAGGTCAAGGGTTGCTTTCATGACTCATTCTGTATTTTTTCCCTTTGATGGTGATATACAAAAAGGTTTCAAACTGTTTTTTATTATCTCCAGGCTTCAGCTTCTTAATTGAAATGAGCTCCCAGGAGTTTCTATAAAGTTTATTTTCATTCCTATGAGGCAGAGAATCTCCTCACAGGAGTTGTCCTGTTGAGAAGCTCTAGTGTGTGTCTCACCCCACACCCTTTATACTTGGGGAGATGTTTCTAGAGGTGAGAATCTCTAACAGACTTTCTGTGGCTGGATGTTAGAAGTATTTTCTCCACAAACAGCAAAATTAGGGACATGTCTAGTGGAAACAGAAGGGAATGTTCAGCTGATTGAGCTCATACTATGGGCTTGACTACAACGCTGAAGCAGAAGTCATTGCAAAGTCAGTGGGGTTAGTAAAGGTTCCCAATTATTGCTTGAAGTGATTTTTAGTTTAAATATGAATATAAAAGAGACTTTGGGCTTCTAGATTTAAGATACCTGTTTGCTGGCTGCTGCTGAGCCCCAGACACCAGCAGCAGCTGACCTTATGGTGAGCAATGAATATAGGCTGCAGCATGGAATATTCCATGGTATAAAGCCCAGGAAGGACAATGAGAGTCATTCTTTCTTGCATGAGAGAAAAAAAGAAAAAGTTGCAAGGGGAGGTACAGATTCTTCTCTCATGCCTCCCTTATGCTAGCATATTGCTCCAAGGACATTAGAGAGATGAGCTCCGTGAGCCATGAGAGTGAATGCCAGGCATGCTGGGCAGGAATTGGATGCATCATTTGCTTACTTCTGGCACCTCTTTGGATGCCTGGAGAGGGGCTGTGCCTTCCCAGTTTTCCCAGGGGAACTGTGGATCTGTTCCTCTCTGAGCAGTACAATGTAGCCCTCCCTGACTTGAACATTATGAAGATTCTTTCTAAAAATAATTATGAATAATTTAAAGACTCTTGTAGTTAGAGATTAAGCTACTGTCAAATACAGCCATTTCTCCTAATCTAAGAATTTTTAAATTTTTCTTCTTTGTTGCAGGCAACCTTCTGGAATGGTGCTGTTCCATGTAGACAGATATTTGCAGAATTTGCCTTGAAGCAGTTTTAAGATTGCAAAATGCAGCTTCTGGAGACCTGCCTGAAGCAACACTCTCAGGAGAAAAACAAAAGAAAAACAAAAGAGAGCTTCTGCCTTGTGCTGCCTCAGCTTTCCCTGAGAGAACAGAATGAAAGGGAAAGAGCAGGAGAGATTCAACCTGAGTGACTCCAGCCAAAAATGGACCAGCACCACCCCCTTGCCCCATTCTATTTCCAGCTGCTGGCTCTTAGAGGGACAGTAACAATTTTGGGCACAGATGTGGAATACAATAATATTCTGTGTTAAACAGGACATTTGGCTATAAATAGAAGTGTTTGTCATCTCTTTTGAATTTGAGCAAATAGAGCTGAAAACGGGAAACATACATTTTTAACACCATAGTTGAAGGATTGGAGCTTTTAACACTTTCATTTAAACAATTTTTCTTTGACTGATGGTATTTCAAGAGAATGTCTGCTTCATCCTTTTCCCTGACAATGTCTACATAGTCAGTATAACCTGCTGTTCTATCCTCTCCCAGGGTATTATTTTATTAAATACAGCAAATGCAGGAATATAACAGCTGCATTTAGCTTAAGGTTTCTTTTCAAATATGGTAGTTTATTTTCTTCCCTTTCCCCTTAAAATGTCCTACTTTGTGCTGGTATTTTTTTCAACAACTGCACCATATTGTGCCATTTTGGTCATCTCAAAAGTAATGGCTTGATGGACCTTGCATTGACCATACTAAAAGATAATGTAAATCTCTCCTGAAAATTGAGTTGATTCTTAAAATGCCATTATGATTTCTTCTTACATCTAAGCAAAGAGGCAAATTAATTAGGTGGAAGCATCACTAGGCATAGTGATTTCCTATACGGAAATAACGTTAAAAGCTGGAAATGTTCAACTGAATATACAAAGCACCTTTTCCAAGTCTAGGCTATGATAGTCTGGTCTGTGGTTATGTTTATATAAGCATTTAAAAAGCTGATTCAAATTCTGAGCTTCTTGGTTCTCCGTGGCATTTTAATTTCTGTTAAGATTTATGTGAATGTTTCACTTCTTGTTTTTCTATTGATATATTTCTGGAAGGGTTATAAAATGTGATTTGGTTCTTGTTTAAGATGGCTTGGATGCATGAGACTACACCATGCAACCTGCTCATGTAAGACACAGCATTTGCCTTAAATTTGAATGTTATAAATAAAAGAATACAGTTTCCTATGTGTATTGAACCAAAGACAACAATTTCCCTATATCAAAAGATAGAATTGATTGCACAGATAATATCTTCAGAAGTGGCATTTTTGATCTTATCCTTTTATCACTTCCACATGTATTAGTGCCACTTTCTTTTGTTGTGTGGTTATAATCCATGCCATGAAGATAAATTATGAAATTAATTGGGACATCCCCCACAGCTGGATCCACAGAAATTTATAATGAAGGAAGGAATTCTTGCAAGGAAGTGGTGATGTAAAGTCCATAGAAAAGGAGCATTCTTAATTCAATGCATTGTTAATGTTGCCTAATTCAAGATGTGGAATTATAGGATACAATATTTAATAGCTTTATTTAATGAACTAATAAAAAATTACTCTCTAAGCTAATAAAATAAATATGTTTATTTAGATGTTTTTTGCATATCTTCTACTTTGCTTAAATATGAATTAACAGCATTCCATTTCATATTAGGGATTAGGTACTTTTAAATATAGTAAAAACCAATAATTCTTTGAGCTGTCTGCAGAATCTAAGTACTAGTCAGGTGTTCTGGATAAAGGTAAATCCATGGTTATAGGAAACATTTAAAAATGTTGACTGCAAAACAACTTTTAGAATAAAGGATTATTAAAGTATATAAAATAAAAATGATTAACTGTAAAAAGATTTAAATTCCTTTTAAATATCAGGAGATATTTTTAAAGAAAATTAACAAAGCATCTATATTTTCATACTGAGGAAAAAAAAGAGCTGTGTAATTGTCTAACAATTAAATGGTTTTTCTAACATGATGTAATTGTCTAACAATTAAATGTTAAATCTATGATTCTACATGGCATTTTTTGTTGAATATCAAAATCATTAGAGCCTATTCATCCTAACTTGTGAAGGCCAAAACATTCCTGCTATAGCCCAGTTTGGTGATTAACAGGTAGAATTTGCAATGAAGCATGGCAGAAAAAATTGGAGAACTGCATTATATATACTTGGTGTGATTTGATCACTCCTCTGATGCAAGAAAATGCTTATTTTTACCAGATTACCCTGCTCCCAAATATTCTCTGTTCTGAATTTGACTGTAAGCTGGTATGGATGGTCTTTTTCTGGAAACCCAGATGCCAGTAAATCCCCACTGCAGTCCCCCAACACAACACACAGGAGTTCATTGTTCTTTCAAAGCTTCTTAGCTGGGTGAATTTATGCCATAAATTCATAACTTCAGGCATCCATGCTTGTACCACAGTCACTGTGAATAATTGATAGCGCTTACAAGTTTTGATGATTTACTACCTGGCCAGGCAAATTTGTAGAATGTCATGTATTTTTTTTTTTAGGCAAAGATTTATTTAAAGACTGAAATTTATCCAGATTTTCAAAATTACACATTTGGTGCAAAAATATTTTATCAAGGCATTGTTTGTGAAGTGCACTGACAGTTATTTATCTGTACAGATGGCTGATTTAAGTAACTGTATGTCATACACAATGAAATATTGCTGAAGGTTTCTCTTGTTATCTTTATTTCACTGGTTACCAAAAAGGTGATAAGATATATGCTTTGACTCAAGGCCTGCAGACTGCAAGATTTCTTGTTATATGGGGCAACTCTCCAATGCTTGTGAATTCCAAGGGGAAAAAAACCTACTTCTTGACCTTTCTAAAGATGGTAGATAATTCTTGTTACCTAAAGATGCCATGGTAGTGCTGCTGAAGAAGAAGAAAAGTGGTTTGTGTGTACCTGTGTGTCACTGTCATATTTTCTGAAAAATCCCCTTGCCCAGGATTCTTCTCCTGGGAAGCTGAGAAGCCTCAGAGAAAAAGGAAAACAATATTATCTGATTTGCTTCTCCTGTGTTTTGCTGCTTTGGAATGTGGTTTGGAGAGTGTTTATCAGACAGGTGGTTGGTTGATGGGTTTCATGTGAATTGTTTTAACTTAATGAGCAATCACAGTCAGGGTGTGTTGGGACTCTGGAAGAGAGAGTCACGAGTTTTGATTATTATCTTTTAGCCTTCTCTCTGCATCCTTTCTCTATTTTTTAGTATAGTTTTAGTATAGAATTCTTTAATATTATATCATATAATAAAATAATAAATTGGCCTTCTAAGAACATGGAGTCAGATTCATCTTTCCTCCCCACGACATTACTGTGTATGTAAAGATGCCCATGCATGTTGATGTGTGGATGTTTTAAAGGAAGAATGGCTTGAGTTCTTGTGCATGTCTGGTCTGTTTTTCCTAGAGAAAAGCAGACAGAAGCCAGGTGCCTGTGTTGTATATACCCTGTGTGTACAATGTATGATTTGGTTTGCAATACCCCCCTGAACCTACCCTAGACTTCTTCTTTAATAAGGCTGTAATTAATATTGGGTCATCTGAACCTGCCATTGTTGTTCAGCAGGTGTAGCAGTAGCAGTTTAGTCTGTGGGACACCTCAGAGGGTGTTTGTAAGGCAAATAATACAACCTCCCTACATTCTTGCCCAGAGTATTGTAGTGTGAATGAATAGAAGATCACTTAAATTTTTAGAAATTGAGGATTAGGGACTCTGTAGAGCTTCTGTTCCTCAGTGGAGTTTGGGAGTCTAGGTTTATAAAATTTTCTAAGGGCTTATCGGGTGATGATTGTTTGGGGAAATTAAGTTTTTCAATTGTTAAAACCCAGCAGGAGGGATTTGTTTTTTATTAAGCCAGTCCAAGTTGCAGTGCAAAAAGAATAGGGAAAGTTAATGTACTTCTACAATATATAGCACTAGTAAAGAATAATTATGTGTGAGACATTTCTAGGAGTGTGTACATGAACCCCTCATGATAAGCACTTCCTCCTTCAAAAGTTTCAAATAAAAGAAAGTAAAAAATCCGGTTACACTGGTAAACTTCCTCTCAGAAAGCTCTTTACAAAACCTACTAACTTTTGTCTCCTATCTCTAAAACTTTAAATCTCTTCCTTTGACTCAACAAAATCCTACAAAAAACTCTTGACTTTTCACAGGTGCTCAAAAGAGCTTTTGCTAAGCCAGAATGTCATAAATGAGTCTTGTCTTGCACACCCTGAATATGGTTTAGGTGTCCTCTCTTTAGGCTGCATCTTTCCCTAATGGAATTTCATATTATGTTGAGTTAACTGGGATAGATCACACTAGACAACATTTGCCCTGCCAAGTCTGCTAAACTATGAAATGCAGTTTATTATGTGAAAACAGCATTCTATCATGAAATTATTATACTATTATGTCTTTTTTTTTTTTAATAGTAAAATAGTAACAAATATATCAGAGGTTTTGAAGAAGGAACAAATATCTGAAGAAATTATACAGGAGGCAATACTTTTCATAATTAACAAAAAAACCCCAAAACTTTAAACAAGAAAGCAATGCAGCCTGGCTGTCTGGGAGATATACTTGCATTTAGTTAACAAAACTATCCTGAGGAAGAAATACATTATTGTATTTGGGAAAAAGAAACCTCCTAGTTTTCAAAAGCTTGGTTCAGCTCAGGTTAATCTTTTTAGAGAGATGTGCTATTTTTCAGGCACTGAGAACATTATAGTTATGTCTTAAACCATGCTACCTTAGCCACTACATCCCAAATAGTAATTGGGGTGTACCTCCCTAAGGTTTTGAAGAAAGCTTTTCAGTAAAGCATCCACAGTGGAGGAAAATACTCAATATTTAACCACAGAGGAGCTACAGGTGGTGACACTGGTGGGAGCCTCAGCCTTCAAAGCAAGCAGATTTTCTGCGCCTCTCTTCAGAACTAAATCATCTGCCTGTGAAATACCTGTTCCTGATGTCCTGAGTGCAAAGGCACAACAACATGGCCCTGGTTTGGGGATCTCAGACCTATCAGAGAGGCCGAGGAAGCAGCACAGAGGTTCCCCAAGGCATCTTCTCAGGGACAAAAGGAGGCTTTGTGGCTCTGCTTCCCACTGGGTTTGGGAACAGTGCAGGAGAAGAAATTTATTGCATTAAAACCAACTTGTATAAATGCAAAGATTTTTTTTAAGGGATCTGGAGTACTGTGTTTTGTCCCCTGAGGTACTGCAAACACAGCAGTAGCTCTGGATGAAGGTATGGAATTTTGAAGAAAACTCTGCAGAGAAGGGAAGTGAAATGACTTCAAAACCAGCTTGATGTTTGGGGTTTTGCTTCATTTGCAAACTTCACTGCAACCTTTAGTGAGAGCTGGTGATCATGTTAGGAATTTGAATCCCTTTACAGAAAACCAAAAATATTTCCATTCAGTGCTGTTTCATTTTCAGTCTCAGCATTATGTGGTTGAAATCAGCCATTTGGTTCAGGTTTCATCCTGGTTTAGGTTTCTATTTTTCTATTTTGAGTGCCATTTTGTATTTTTGAGAGGTATCACATGCCTTTGTTGTCACCTTTTCTCATTATCACTGGGTAGGGATCAGTGCACACAGGTTGCTGTCTGAAATGGAGCCTTCAGCCTTTTCCTAGTTTTCAGCTGGGACTACTCAGATGAGTTTCCTAAAGAACAGTAAACACTGGTAATTTTGATTTCTGATCTTAATTTCATCCAAATCTGGTTTCCTGTTGCTCAAATCTGCCCCTCTTTCATTTCTAGTGAAATGATGATAAGTTCTAAGGCACACCCCAGCTCGCTAGAGCCAAGGTTCAATGAGACCCAGAGGAGGGATGCTGCATTTTGAGGCTTACAGAGGCTCTAGCATGGAATCTTCCTTTGGCTTTACAGCCACTGTCACAGGAAAGTCCATGCTACTAAACAAAGTCTGAATTAGAGATTTGCACTCATGCAGTCTGACTCACTTTATTTTCATTATTTTGGGGCTGGTTCCCCACCCTTGCTCCAATTTTGCAATATCAATTTTCTTTTTTTCTTCAATATCTGCATCTCAATTTTCTCTTTTAAGGAATAAAAATATGTTTCTGGATAAGAATGGATAAAATAATGAGCTAGTTAATAGAGGGTGCCTTTCACTAGTGTTATTGAATCAGATGGTGGAAAAAAATTGAAACCACATGGCATTTCTGGGAGATTTTGATCCAAGAATTTTAGTTCCATATGTTAACTCTGGCTAATATCCTTCTTAATAATGGATTAAATATTGCAGTAAATGTTTTCAGCTATTAGTGAATAAATCACAGGTACTCTGGAGTTCCTCTTTCACTCATTTTAATTGCACACTGCAGACATCTAAATAAATAAATGGGTGTAAATAACAGGTAAATGTTGAGTCAAAGCCAATTTGCAGGAGTGAGGAAAGTCAAACTCAGATTTTTTTCATAATGTGGTAAATTTTAAAATAAGAAATCTTTCACTGAACTGTATATCCTTAGACTAGGGTGTTTTGTTTACCTATTCATGTCCAGATGCATTATTTTTAGCTATCCTACCCTAGTATTCATGACAGAAGACTCACTTGTCCATCTTGCCCGTGTATTGGCATACTTCCCAATCAATGAGCATTTTAGGTGGCAAAGAAAGAAAATGCTTTTTCACAGGAAAATGTTTCCTAAAGAAATAAATAAATGTGGGATCCCTGTAGTGAATTGATGTGCCTTGGCTACCACATGTTGCACAGATGTGCAGATACATCTCCATGACTCCACCAAGCCCCCAAGCCACCTGTGAGACACTGGCACTCCAGGGGCTGAGCCTATACTTCATTCTGAGTAAATGGTCTCTGCTTTTACAGTCCAGGGAATAGGCAAAACCTACTGACCATTTTTAAAGAGAATACACCCTGAGCTTACTTTTCAAGCGTGAAAAATGCGTATTTTATGATTGGCTTTTTGCAAATATTAAAGTGAATATTATATGTGTTGTGTAAGAAAGTTCTGCTGTATTAATTTTCTTAAGTAGTGTGTTAAATATAGTTTTAGGTTATCATGTTAAAATAGAAACTATGCTATGTAAGATACTTTTTTTAAAGAGAGGAACAAGGTACTTGCATCAAGATAGCAGCCACAGGACAAAAATCTTTCAGAGAAAGAAAATTTATTTCCCTTCTATCAGAAGAAACAAACTTCTTCCTTCCTTGAAGGCACCATTAAGATTCAGAGGAAGAAGCTGACACTGACCAGACAGAATCCTGTGTTTAAATGGGATTTATGCATCATGTATGAGGTGTATGAATATGCAACAGGCTGTTGCTTTTAAGGGTTAATCCTCTGTTAATTTGTGTCCTTTTTCAGGCTTATTTTGCCCAGAAAGAGATACCTGACCTGTCTGTAACTCTTTGGTTCTATTGTCTCATATCGTCCTAATCCTAATTGTCCAAATTTTTATTACTCTAATTTTATTACTATTTTTATAACCATTTTATTTAAAATTTTAAAAACAAGTGATTGGCGTTTTTCACATCAAGGAAATCATTGCTATCTAAACAAGAGAAAAGGCCCTGATGATTCTTTTGGTGGTGACATTTTAAAAGCAGCTCCTAACAGTGCATCTCTTTCTGCTGTCATTAAGGGAAGACAAATAGAAGCATGAACCCTGCCATGCTGGCGCTTATCAGCACCACTCTGGAAAAGCACACAGGCCTGATTTCAATTTCTGCTGTTCTAGAGTTTAGTTCACTCCATCAAATAGTTGAAGTCCAAATACACAGCACTACTTACAGCTAAAATATTTGGCAAAATGCTGCTGCAGCCTGTTCAAAGTGTTTTAAGCAGTTAAGCACTCAAAGAGTACATAATAAGGTATATACTTAAATGTGTACATAAATTAGGTTTAAGAACTTGGAGCTCTACAGGTTTCAGAATGTTTGTTAAACTGCTGCTTTCTCTGTTAATTAAAAGCTCCCACTGCCAGTTTGTTCCTGTTTTATTAAAGTGCTTCAGCATTTGGAACCTCTCCATGAACAAATAAATATAAGCAGTCTTCACATATGTGTGCATATATATATATATAGATGTTAGAAAACATCTTTTGGTAAGATAATTATTTGCTTATTTATCTGCCAGCAAATACCAATCTGCCAGAATGTAATTGTTTCTGCTCATGAATTGCTTTCTTACACAATCTCACCAACATAATCTGATGCAGGATCCCCTATGCAGATATGAACCCATACACATTTTTGATAACAATTTTGTATCATGTATTTTAGAACTGCATGTGTTTCAAGCATTTTTTGAAAGCACACATAATTTGCACATGGCAAATATAAGAAATTTTCTTGTTTTCTGTAGAATATAGAAGAATAAGGATAGACTACTACTCCCAGCAAGAAGACATTTCTTACACACAAACACTGAGCTGTAGAACTCATTTTTTCAGGTACATTCAGAAAAGTATGATAGCTGGGGCTCTGGTTTATGTTCAGTAGAACACAAGGAGACATCAAGTTTTTTGGCAATAAGTGTGATTTATATTTCATATTCCAAATAGGAAAATGTTCTGCTGCTGAATTCAAACAATAAACTCTCTTTTTTCTTCACAGAAGCACAATCAGTAGGTTTGTATCAAATTCACACATATATGTGTGCATTTTTTATTTGGATTTGTGTAAATATGCACCCATATGACTTGGGGACTAAACTGGATAAACACTTGTGTCTTTCTCATGCTTTACAGGTGTCAAAAATCCCTTTAATGTGCTTTTCCCTTCATTTCACTCCTGATTTGTCTCTGCCTTTGACCACTTTTTATCTGTTTCTCCATCTGTCAGTGCTCTTAGATCAACAAAAGCCCAGTTGTCTGATTTTAAAGGCCGTGGAGAGATCAGACAAAATGAAAGTTGGTCAAAACTTGGGAGCTGGCTGCAGCTCAGGGAAAATGAGGCTACAAGCTGAGTATTAACTCACCAGCACTGGCCTCGGGACTTGCTGGGACTCTCCTTGGCTAGAGTTCATTTTAGCTTGTTTCTGCTGTGACAGCATTTGTCTTTCTGTCACAAGATTATTACCTGCCTTGTTCAAGCTTATCTCCATGCATAGCAAATGTGATCAAGATCTATAAAACCTGTACAGTCTCTACAGAACAAGTGAAAAAAACCCCCACTTTTCTGATAGCTGGGGCTATGGGATGCTGTTGTGTATCTGGAACAGTGAAGTGGTGATGATCATCAAGCTGTAGCTGGGATCCAGTGGGGGAAAAAAATAACAAGTAAGCAAACTGCTTGAAGAAAACATGAAAGAAAGTAGCCCTGGGCAGGCCCAATACTGAAGAGAAAGAAACCTCACCATAAATGTCACATTCCTCCCAGCAAAGCCCTCGGGATGCTACTAATAAGTTGATTCCCCTCCAAATTCCTTGATGGGGTGCTGTGGATTTTGGGATCCAGATGGTCACCCTCAAGGTTGAGTGTTACACTGAAGAAAAAGGATAAATGCCTGAAAGTGAATGTATAACTAAATAATTTTAAAATATTGCTGGGGGGAGGGGGTTTGTATTCCTTTGTTCAGTGACTTAGCAGTGCTATAACTGGGATAATAGCAAGGGCCCACTGCATTTTGATTTGACTATCAAAGCCCTAATGTATCCTTAATTACTTGGATCTACTTAAAATTCATATTCCCTTTCATCCACAATCTTAAAGTGTAATACTGTTGTGTTAATGATTCATGCAATGAAACAACAAACTTTGGGGGTATGATTGAGTTGTCCAAACACAGGATGTCTTTTGAGACATCTTGTCTTGCTGTCTCTGAGACATCTGTTTAGGATAGGGACAAAGTGAAATCAAGATAAATTCATGCTGTACCAGAACTCAACAGAGAAGCTGAGTGGGATACCCAAGGGTGTTTCCCATGGCATTAGGTGCTGCTGTCTCAGGAAATGCATTGCACTATCATGACACTTTATGTAAAGGCACAGGCAGGAAAGCAAAGATTCAATGTGGATTGTTTTTTTAATTTACCATGGTCCTTGGTGTGCAGTACATTTCAGTGGGAAGCTTTATGAAGTCTGGCATCAGCTCCCAGCTTTGCAGAGCTGGCTCTTCAGTGCTGGCCAAAGATCAGGGGGCTATAGAGGGAAAAACATGGAACAAAGAAAGAAAATCTAAATAGAGCTGAGGTTCTGTCTTTTATCAGGTCATTGAAATAACTCCAGGGAAATCTGAAATCTATCCTAAGAAAAAAAAAAATCCTCTTTTTTTTTTTCTTTCTTTTATTTAAAATTTTAACTAACTAGCTGTGCTAAAGTTGAGAAATGAGGGAGTCTATTAGCTCTGTGATACTTTCTATTAATTTTGTGTTCAACAAGGTTACTTGCCCCATGCAAGCAGAAACCAGGCAAGTTAGGCTCAGCAGCATCATGGTAGGAGCTAAGTGATGAAGAGCTTGCAGTCTTTGAGAGCAGGAATATAGGATAATTCCAGACCCAGATAGAAAGCACATAAAACAACCGATAAATCAGCACAACAGGAATGGTACTAACAACAATAATGAAGGATATATGTTTTGAAATAAGAAAGGAAATTGCTTTAAACTCAGAACCATGGGTTAAATAGTTGTTTGATTTTCCTAAGTTTTAAACATTTTAACTTTCAAGTTTACCTATATAGTTTAGATTTAACTCCCCTAATGTTTATTTTGGGAAAATTGAATTGCAAACTGAATTGTCTAAGCACCTGTATTGGGTTGAGGAGAGGGAAAACAGAAGACAACTTATGCATCTGAATTATTTTCCTGAGGCCAGTACAAATACCGGTAATTGTAAATTCTAGGAGATATATATTATTTGCTCTGCAATTTCAGTGGGATGGCAGTGAAATTATTAACAATGGCATCTCAGATTTTATGTGAATGATGCATCTCTGTAGTGTTTCCTTTGGTTCTCACCATAGCAGCTATTGAAGCACTGTGGAACTATTTCATTCCAAAGTTACTATGCATAATTTTTTTTTCAATATGAAGCAATATCTTCACTTTAGCTAGGGAAACATAATCCTAAATCATGCCCAATCCCAGGGTTTGCATAAAAGGAGTATATATGTTTCTGTAGGTACTCCTACATCAGATGTTTTCTTTCCTTGCTGGGGATCCAGCCTGCACTGATTTCCTCCAGAGCACTCATCCTGCTCTGTTGTATTTGCAGGGACCCTCGTGGCAGGGAGGAATGATGGACCTGTCTCCATGTTCTCAGAAGGCTGATTTATTATTTTATGATACTATATTATATTAAAGAATACTATACAAAACTATACTGAAGAATAGAGAAATAATACTTACAGAATGCTAAAAAGATAATCATGAAAACTCGTGACTCTTTCCAGAGTCCTGACACAGCTTGGCCCTGATTGGCCAAAGAGTGAAAACAACTCACAGCAGAGTCCAATGAAACAATCACCTGTGGGTGAACAAGCTCCAAACACATTCCAAAGGAGCAAAACACAGGAGAAGCAAATGAGATAAGAATCGTTTTCCTTTTTCCCTGAGGCTTCTCAGCTTCCCAGGAGAAAAATCCTGGGCGAAGGGATTTTTCAGAGGACGTGAATGCCACACTGCTCACTGATGTAGGGGCTCAGGGGAGGCATCACTCCTGAGCTCTGGCTCCTGGCAGCTTCCTTGCAGCTGAGCAGCCCAAAGGCACCACCACGTCCCTCCTGCCTGCACACAGATAACAGGCTCTGCACCACAGGGCTTTTAACAGCTGAGGGGCAATAAATTTTATACAGCACATGCCATGGCAGTAGCAGGGATGCTGCCTGTGTGGATCTTTTCCAAGAGCTGCCTATACAAAGCCTTTGGCAATTAAAAACCACTGTAATGTCCCCTGTCAGGAATTTTACCGCTTTGACATCCAGCACTTTGGCCTTCAAACAATTCTTCACAAAAGGTTCACAGCCGAGGTAACTCTACTAAAAAGTGAATAATTTTCTGGTTTGTTTTGTTCTGAAGAAAGATCAGTAGGAGTGTCTCTTTGCATTCCCTAAAGAAGTTTTTGCAGCCATTCAAACACTGGTCTATCAGAGCAGAGATGAGATGGGGAGTGGTGTGTTCCAGGGACAGCATCAGCATTGCTCTGCATGGATTCCTCAGACAGCAAAATCAGTTGCTGGACGACTTTTTTATCCCAAAGTATCTACATCTCTGTTTCTCTTCATCAATCATCAATCCTTTTTTTTTTCTTTTTTTTTTTTAATAAACAGGGCTAATTAAAGAAGCCCTGGTAAAAATTTTAAATCGCTCAGAAATCTAAAAAAAAAAAAAAAAACCCAAAATCATCAAGGTTAGGTGAAAGAAATTTTCTGTATTTTCCTACAGCCAGAACAAAATAACTAGAAAATTCTGTGGGCAATTCATCCTCAAAAGAAGAAGGAAAAAGAGCTTTGTCTTTTGAGAAGTATGTTCATGACTCAAAAGTCATGCTGGGCTTCAATAAAGTGAAGACACTTGAAAAATCTCATCTTGATCTTCTGCTGTTCTAGTCATTCATATGATACTTCTGAGTGAAGGCTATTTCTGATTTGCACCTTCAGATTATACTTTCTTCTGCCAACATAAACATTTTTTTCCTTTGAGAGCTTTAAAAGATCTGTTTAAAACTCTATACTCAGTTTAATAGGTCACAGCAATATAGTTGGAGAGATCTCTATCCCTGGAAATGCATATTCCTGAATTTTAGAATGCCTATGTGTCCTAAAAATTGCCATTGTTTACAATTCCTCAGAATGTATCACATAATCTACTAAAAATATAATTGAATGTATTTATATTAATTAGATACTGATTTTAATTCTGGTTTTGAATAAAAACTAAGTAAAATAATTTAGAATTTTAATTATTAAAATTAATGTATGGCATGACAAAAATAAGGGAACAGTTCTAGATATCCTTTGTTGAACTGGGTTCTCTCTGGAAGGAATACCAAACATATCTAAAACCTCATTTCATAAACTTGGAAAATACAAGTGCATCCATCACTTTGCAACAGTTTTGCAATTTTATGTTTTCCTAATGATTTTTTAATAATTTAAGAAGAAGAAAAAGATCAAGCTGTAATCATCTTTAATGATGTCAGGAGAGGTTTGGAAACTGGTGTCCATGGCTTGTATGGAATGTAAGGGTTCTTGCCATGGGAATATTAGAAAATCAATATAATGTTGCTGCACAACCATCTTTTTACTATGCTGCTGTAGCAAAATAAAAAAGTAATTTGCTCGAGATTCTTCAAGAAATTATTTCCTTGTAGATAGAACCATAGAATGGTTGGAAGGGGCTTTGAAGATCATCTGGTTCCCAACCCCCTGCCATGGCGGGGTCACCTGATGATCTCAAAGTTCATCTGCTAAAGGAATTTTTTGTATTTCAGCTGCCCCCCATCCAATCTTCTAACATTAATCTGTTTCCTATAAACTGGAGAGCTGGTTTGCCAAACCCCTGTTTCTTCCAAATGCTTTGTCAATATCTGTCAATAGTGCAAAAAGTGGTGCTTGCAGAACTCGAATTCCATTACATCACCATTTTGCTTGTAGAATTGCTTTATCTAAAATGCATTTTTCCATGCAACTGGAACTGGAAATAGTCTGCAGATTTATGAGGCAACAGGTGATGAGGCAACAGGCTGTTACTCATTCTTTTGTACCAGATACATGCCCTCAAAAATCAAATTAGGAAATTATGGTATTTCACGCTGATCATTCGCTCTTAACAAAGCAGGGCTGACATGAGCTGGCTGCTGTCAGCATCACATTATGCCCGTGACAGGGGAAAGGAGTCTCAGAGTAAGAGATGTGTTCAGCTCACAGATACACTACAAGTTGTCTCAGCACTAGTCGAACAGTAATGGCAATTTTCCAGTAAGAAATTCAGGCATTTTCAAGAATTTTTTCAGGCATTTGATAGACTCAATCAGTTTTTCATAAATTCAGGGAACACAGCTTTTGATTTTTTAATCTTCCTGATTTACTGAAAATGTATGTTGATGTGTTGCCCTGCAAACAGCCAGTGAGGATTTTTGTGTGGCAAACACAAAGCTGCCGGATTTTTTTTAACACCTATGTACAATAAATAATGAATGAAATACCCTACGGTAAAATGCAATGCAGATAAGTCATCTGAGTCCAAAAATTAAATGTGAACCAGATGCTTTAATGTTTTAAAGAGCTGGCAGGATGTCATCATGCCAGAACAAGGACTCTGTCAGGACAGCTGTTCTACACACTGAGTCCCAGCTGCAAACGTGATGTACCTTTCTGAAAGCAATTCAAAATTGCCATAAATCCTTTGCTAATAAGTTTCTCTGAGGTTTCAAAATGACTTTGGTAATGATTAGATTTCTGGTATAAAAAGATTTGCTTACTGAAGAGCTCCAATATTCAACATACAAGAGAAATTATAGTTAATGGACACTCTTAAAAACATTTCATTTGTCCTTGCCTGGGTCACCAGGCTATGACATTTCTTCTGTACCATTTATTTTTAGTAGAAAGAGTACTGTAATAATTGTGCCCAGTGATTGAAGATGAGGACAGACAGTAACTCCTTTGAAACAGAGCTAGGAGCAGGGATAAAAAAAAAAAAGGCCAAATATTTTTCATCCTTTGAGATGAGAGTTTTTTATAACACTGAGAAAGTTGTATGTGTGTTTTACTTTCAGCATTTCTGGTACTGCTTATTGAATGAGACCAACAAAAGATTTAAAGTCTTATAGTTCACAGACAAAAGAATACAAAACATCTCATAGTCCTCTTCACTTTTTGGTTATTTTTGTTTTACTAAAACGTTCTGTTTGTCATTTTAGCTTAAATATTTGTCTGCAGAATCTTTTCTTCTAAATTATTCTGTTCAGGGAGCTTTTGGGCATCAATCATTGCAAAAACAACCTGCAAAAGACTACAAATGACAGTCATTCATCATCTGAAACAAATGATTCTAAGTCTGTCAAAGGACAAACTCTAAACTTGCATTCTTTCATCAGGAGAATCATAAGCAAAATAGATTAATTTTGAAATTGCACCAGGGAGAATTTGTGAAGTGCACAGATAAATAGAAAACAAGGTTCCACTAGTCCTCAAGGGGAGCTGCTTTGCTTGCTGCTTTGTTATGCTGGATAGCTGTGGAGGTTTGACACTGCTCAGATTCCTGGCACCCACCAAAGCCACTCTCTCACTCCCCTTTGCAGCTGGGCAGGGGAGACAAAATGTTACAAAGGGTTCATGGCTTGAGCTAAGGACTGGGGGGGATCACTCATCCAATACCACCAAGGGCAAAACAGGCTCTAATTAGAGATATGAATGCATTGCTAACAAAATCAGAGCAGGACAATGACAAGTAAAACCCTCAAAAACAACTTCCCCAGCTCTGCCTCCTCCCCAGCAGTGCATGGAGACATGGCATGGGGGTTAAGGTCACACTGTGCCTGTCCTGCTGCTCAAGGAGAGGAGTCCCTGCTCCACAGTGGGGTCCCTCCCTCAGGATACAGTTCTCCATTAACTTCTGCACTGGGGGTTCATCCCACAGGAAGCAGCCCCCTGTGATCTGCTGCAGTGTGAGTCCATCCCCTGGGCAGCATTGCACCTCAGGCTGCTGCAGCGTGGGTCACTCTTCCCTGGGCTGCTGGCCCTCAAGGAAAGGCTGCTCCACTGGGGGCTCCTCCCTCCATGGGCCTCTCCCAGGATCACAGCCCCCTCTCAGGCATCTGCCTGTTCTGGAGAGGGCCTTCTCCAGGGGCTGCAGGTGGATCTCTGCATCCCTGTGGATCCAGGGGCTGCAGGGACACGGCTGCCTCACCATGGGCTGCAGGGGAAACCCAGCTCTGGTGCCTGCAGCACCCACTGCACCTCCTGCACTGACCTCAGTGTCTGCAGAGCTGCTCTGCTCACATGTTCTCACCCTACTCTTCTCTGCCCATAACTCTGTCTGCTCGATAATTTTATTTTCTTTATTTTAAAATCTGTTATCACAGAGGTGTTATCAGCATTTCTAAGTTGGCCCAGCCTTGGCCAGCAGCGTGTCCATCTTCAGAGCCATCAGGGGATGACTCTGCCAGACGTGGAGGAAGATTCCAGCAGCTCCTCACAGGAGCCATCTCTGTAGCCCCCCTTCTACCCAAAGCAAGCTGTGCAAACCCAATACAATATCTTACTGCTCCTGTGAACAAAGAAGGGAAAGATCAGAAACAGTGCAGCAGGGGATGGCAGGAATTAAGAATGAGCAACAGGATGGATTTCTTGTCATGACAAGGCTATTTCCCCAGCTAGGGCATTTCCAGAGCACATCATTCAGGGTGTGTCTGAATATTGGGACAATGCTCGTGGCATAGACCTCCTTGCGGTTAGATAGATTTTCTCCCTTACATTTTCTTAAAACCTACCACCCCTTCAGCATGAGCCTTTAACCCAGGGCAAAGAAAGTGAGGTCCTGTTCCTGACTTCTGCAAGTGCTAAGTCTCTGTTTGGTCCACAATTTTGTCTATAGACTTGCTTCTCTAAACCATGCCCAAATGCCACACTCCCTAAACCCTCCAAGGAATTTGCCCATAATGGTTGTTGCATAGAATGTTTTTCAGGGAAGAAGTTTTATTTAATTTGACTGCATAGAACACAGTGTCCATTAATGCCAAAAACTATAGTTAGAACCCCGTGTTTCTAAACAAACTACTATGTTTATTAGTAAACTTTATCAGTGTTTTCGTAAAAAGGCAAAATAAATTTGCTGCCTTTACAGGGAAGGGGTATTTATCAGAGCTAAAAGAGATTTGGTAACATGACCTTTTAATAGGCTGCAGTCAGTATTCTCAAAATGAGAAGGAAACAGAAACCTGAAAAGATGTTACAAAATAGTCACAGCCTGCTGCTAGAATGACAATATCACTCTTGGAAATACTGTTGAAAGCAGAAAGAAAGACAACAAAGGGGAGTAGTTAAATATTTACCATCTGAAACTTGTAAAGGACTCAGCAATACCATAGCTCAACTGCCCTCAGTGTCTTGCCTCAGGAAGATCTGGGTTTCTTGGAACCAGAACATAATTCTGCTTTGTAACATGTCAGTGTTTCAGGGTCAAGAGACTAAGAGAGCAGAAGTGCTGTACAGCAGTGCATCTGTCTGGATTGCTGAAAGATTAATGGAAAAAAAGAAAGCAGTCAAAGATACCAAAGGCCAAAAAAAGCATAAGCTGAAAAAAAAACCAAAACAAACCCTCAGCTGCACACAACACACACCAAAACACTCAGCAGAAAGTCTTACTGTTAAATTTGTCATGAGTCTGATTACAGAGACACTTCTCCTGCACTATTGCGGGGATGCAAGATTAGGCAATCAAATCAATTCAGTAACCACCACTTTGTTGCAAACATTATTTTAATTACAATTGGCAAATGCTAGAAGAAATCATACAGAAGTGGCAACCTTCTGTGAAGTTTTTAGCTAGCAAATTTTGTGTATGAAACTAACACCATTCCACGAGATGCTAAACAGCTTTTATTTGTGTGAAGCTAAAACCACTGGAAATAATCAACATTCACAATTGCATTCCTAGCTCTACAAAAAATCTCATTGGTTATCTGGCTAGATAGGTGGATTTACAAACCCATATGCCATTTCAGGAACTGGCTGTTAAATTTATATGTAAAGAAAAAAAATAATGAAAGAACGGGTCCAGCGTCTTTTCTGAGTAACATTAAGAAAAAACAGGGAGACCAATAGCTATTAATTCACAGTTCTATGAATACCTAAAATTAACTTTGCCTCAGTTTTCATGTAATCCTATTACTTAAAAATAGGCAATCAAACTGGAGCTAAATACAAGTTGGTATGCAGCCTAACTGGCTTCTTAGAGCCATTAAGGGGAATACTTTCCTAAGGAAAAGCTTATAATTATTTGAAAAAAAGAGTAATTTTGAGGCCCAAATATTGTTGCAATGTTGAACTGGGAGACTGTTTTATACTGAGTCAATAACTCTTGTCTTATTTCCAGTGCCAATGGAATATTAGAGTAACCATGAAAGTATTAAGTTTAAGATTATATATTATGGACCTCAGCTTTGTTTGGCTTGTTTGTTTGTGTTTTTGTTTGTTTGTTTGCTTAAAAAAGCATAATATTCTTCATTAATGCAGTAAAAAAGCAATTCCAGAAGTTCTCAAAGCAGTTTTTACTAATTTTGTGTGACATTGCCTGGTTGGAGGAAAACCAGGTGAATGGAGAGTTCTAGTTTTCCTTTTCAGGTTTTTTCAGGGACCTGGGGAATTTGTGGTGGTATCTTTTCCTTTTTTTTTTTTTTTTTCCCTTTTTTTCCACTCACAAGTAGGAAATAACAAAAGAAACGTTATGATTATTTATGAAAATTTCTTTTTTTCCTTTTTTTTTTCCCCAGAAATTTGGAAGAATGCTGCTTAGCAAGCCACATAGCTAAATAAAATTGTTTGTTCTTACCTTTTCACAAGGCTGCATTTAAATGATGCTGCAACATTAGGAAAAAAGACCCAGAGGTTGTATATAAACATAACATAATTAAGACCTTGCTTATACTAAACTGGACTCTGGACATGGAGTTCTTTAGTTTTACTGACACCATATCTTCCTGATCAAAGAAGAATTGTATTTGGATGGTGTATTTTTATGTTTAGAAAGCAGAAAAGTATATTAGAAAGTTTAAATTAAAAAAAAAAAAAGTAACAAATGGGTTGATTTTGACAATTTATTTCTTTTAAGTGAATTATTTGATTAGCTTCAAATAAATGGTTTAATGTCACTTTACACTTTATACAATAATTCTATTTGAATTATATTGAATTTGAATTCTATTTGAATTGTATTTGAATTATTAATTCAAATAGAAATATTACATGTTTGAAACGAGGAGAGTAAGATGCACAAGGATGCAGTTGCAGCCCACCAGATATTATCACCAAGTTTGGGATTTTGTGTATGCCTGTGTCAGGCCCAGAGACACAGGACAAGTATCAACTGAGCTATTACAGCTGTGAATTAAAGGGGAGGTGAGGGAAAATAGCTTTTTTCTGGGCCATAAAGTGATTTTACAAACATGCTAAAACCTACCCCTTAAGCTTATACTTTTAATTTAAGCTGTATTTTAGGCAGTGGGTTGTGTCGGTTTAAAATTCAGGGGGAACATTTTTCAAATGTTTTCTGCATTTCCTTTTACTCTGATGGCACTCTGCATTAATAGCTTTACACTGTACCTTGCAACCTTGTATTTGGATTAAAGATGTACCAGCAGTGAAACTTTCAGGGGTTCAACCAGGCCATGCTGAAGAAGAGCATGGGATGCTTTTCCAGAGGAATTGCCTCTTTGATTTGGGATTTTTCACTGACAGGTTTTTGTACACAAATAATTCTATTTATATTAGCTTTATTCAGTCATAATGCACTTTAAGCACCACATGTTGTCCTCAGAGAGAGTTTACAGATTTCAAAAAGCTAGACCTTTTTTTTTTTTAATTATCAATTATGGCATTCAATTGCTCAAACTGGATGATAGTTTTACTATTGGCTCTAAATATTGTTTCTGAAAGAGGCATATCTTTCAATAGTTTCTTTATTTTTTCCTTTTGTTTTTCCCCCTTCACCTTAAATAAAGAATAAAGTAGCTTCATTTCTATTATGTTGCATCTGTGCTAAATGTGTTTGGCTCCCACTCTGCTTTTTTTTCCTCAAGGAAGAGAGAAGTGGGAGCAAATAGAATTTTGAAGTTATTTGAGCAGATTTGAGGCAGAGAGAAATGAAGAGGAAGGATCTGAGCAGTGATAACCACTGAACAGTGAGGCTAAACCAAAACACAAAATGTATTTACAGCTGTTTTATTCCAGACACAACCATTGCTCCCATATCATGTCTCAAAACGGATCTAAAAAGAGAAGGCTCACAAAGGGTAGAATAACATGTAAAATTTATATGAAGCTCTTCCACAAATTATCTGCAATTTGTCACCCAGGACTTTCAGGGCCACATTTTGATTTGAACTCGTACCCCGAGGGTCCACGTAACTTCTCAGCATTCACCTCATCTTGTCAGAAATTTCATAAAAACTTGTTATTTATATTTTCATGTCCATTATCAAAGAAACCACTTTCAGAATTCAGCTCAGAGAACTAGACACCCTGCTGCCTTCCAGTTCTGTGGAGCAGTAGTCGGTCTGTGGCTATGCCCACGTGCCAGGTTTCAGGGTAGGGGCTGACAATGTCCCAGCTGGGTTTGATGCCCCTCTCACGGCCCCAGGAGCTCCCCATGCACAAAGAGAGAGGGGATCAGGACGTTTTCAGCTGTGTGGATGTTCATCCTGGCCATAGCAGACATGAGCCTGAAGCATGGAGAGGAGTCCTTCCCCTTTTACAGCTTTTGGTGGGCTGAAACATGACTGCCTGCAGGGGCTGATGGTCACTGGAACTCACCAGAAATGTGCAAAACAGCAATAAACAAAGGACACAGACTCAGGAAAACCCAGATACACTGCTGGGCCTGGAATGCATGCTGTTTATCACATTGTTCATGGCAGCAGCTTCGCTTGGAGAGAATCAAGTTCATGCAGTGGTGGAAGGAGGTCTTTCCCAACCTGGTGTGCTCTGCCTCAAGGGCTGCTTGGCAGAAACTCTCCTGTGGCCACTTCAGCTCAGCAGGTCTGAAGCACTTGAGATGGCTGCTAAGGGGATGGTTGGAATTACAGATTTGGCCAAATTTCCATCTGCAAAATTAGGACAATAATTTCTTATTATGTGTCTCAAGGCTTCTGAAAACCACACTGCTAAGCACTGCAAAAGGACAAAACCATAATTTTCTGTGTCATTGTAATTTTTTAATATATTTTCACTCTATTTAAATGGAAGGCATCTCAGGAATTTAAAGCATCAGTAACTGTGGTCTCAGTTAAGTTTGACAATAATTTTTTTTCCTTCCCAAATTGGCTATAAATTACCATAAGAAGCAAGCAAGACTTACACCACCTCCCACAATATTTATGAGTAGGAGTCAACTGATTTTGTACAACTGGCCATTCTAATCAGTGCTGTTCTGTACTAAGAATGAATTATCACAAGGTCAATACTTGATGTAAATTTATATTTACAAGGCATTATCAGTGAAAAAAAATTGGATTTGTAAAATTCGACAGAAAATGACACAAACCCATTTCACTTTGTGCCAGAAATATAATGAGGTCTGATAATGGCAACAGAAATGAATCCATTTTGTGACAAATCTAAGATTTTAACCTTATGAAGGGATCTCCTTAGAACCATATATAAGCACTAGTGCAATACCCTTGAAAGGAACAGATGGTTTTTATTTTCCCAGAGGGACATCTTCATGTGGATGAAGTACAGTGTTATTAATGGTCATAAAATCATTTGCAAATATTTTAAACACAAATATTAGCATATCTCACACTTGGCAAATGCCTTCCTATGAAGGAAGACATATATTTCCTTTCCTTTGAATTCCAGAAACAGATTTTCTTTGAAACTAGAAGTACTACTGTAATCAAGGACTTTCTTGGTCAGTTCAACTAAATATTGAGGTGATACTGGTGAAAACTAAGGAAATGAAGGAAATTAATGATAAGGTTTTAAAAGCACTGTGCACTTCAACACTGGCCTTTCACATGCCACCCTGTTTGTGACAGACATCCTGCACTAACACATTGTCTAGAATTTCTTTCATTGCCTAAATAATGAACAATAATTGTAAAACTTATAATGAAATGGCATAACATACAGCACTATGAACCTAACCTTGATATTTTCATCCCTCCTTTATCACTACTGCTTTCATAGGAATTGGATATTGATTGTACTTTATATTTGAGGTTTAGTCAATGCTTAAGGACACTGACATAAGGAATTCAACATTTGTACATCCCTGTTTTCCTTCTATGAAGAGTAGCTTGATACTATCACTGCTCCTTTTCTGATGTTTCAGGGAAGCAAAAGAGAAGCAGATTTAATCCCTGCAATGTCAGTTTTGGGAGAAACACATACATAAATTAAGCTTGCTATTTTCAGAAGATATCCAAATATAACTTTGTAATTTATTTTATCATAAGATTGACTCCACCTTATTGTGGGTTATTTTTTGTTTGTGTCCTGATCAAAACTGTCTGGAGTAAGTTGCTGATAAAGGTCTTCTCTCTGCTTTCCCTAACTTTAACACCAAATTTCTAAACTCCTAAAGAACTAGTGGAAATTAATTAAGTGGATAAAACTAGAACTGTTCTCTTTCTTTTCCACCGAATTAACTGTTTTTATTTTTTTTTCCTAACTTTCAACTGTAACTACCATAGTCTGTGAGTTACAGCTTTTTCTTTCTGGCTTTTTTTTATCTCCCCACTTAACTTTTAAAGTATAACTTCGTTCTACCAAAAATCTCCATTTTTATCTTTCTGTTTCCAGTCTATCACAGGAAATCCATCAGTGAGAAATCTGGCTGATGCCAACAGAAGGAATAAAATGCCTATAATTGCTCTGTGGCACAGATTAGCCTTTTAATGGGCTGGGAGCTTTGCATCCTTGGCTGACCAGGTTGTTAGGGTCCCAAGACTGGCAATGAGCAGCACCAAAGCCTTCTGCATGGAGAGAGGACTGAAGCTCTGAAGAGCTGGCCAAAAAGATTAATTTCTTGTGAATTAACATAAGTTACAAGACTAACTCAATTGGCTCATCTAGTTATATATTTGTACCAGTGATTTTTTTTTCTTTCTTTGGGTAACTGTAACAATTTGAAACTTCACTTTTTTTTTCTGATCTGTCTTTTCTTTCAGTTCCCTCTCACAACTGAAATCTCAGCACTACTGTCCTGTTGTCCTTACACTCCTGGCATCCACTTTTAGCATATTTTAAACCTTCTGTGTTAATGATGAGTTTTACATCACAAAGTGGCACTTGTTCATTGCACTTCAGCAATCCACAATATTGTGGAAAACCAAACCTTTTTCTTTTCACAGAATCAGACAAAGGAACCCACAAGGACCAGCAAGCCCAACTCTGAAGTGAATGGACCTGTCCCGAAGCATTGGCATTATTAACACCACTTCCACTTTAATCAACTGAGCCAATCTCAGTGGCTTTTTTTGCTCATCTTGTTCAAATACATTAGGAGTTACACTTTTGACCTCAACCTGAATCAGGAAAGCTTCTCTGATATTTAGCAGAAATGTTTCTACACATTTCTATGACATATCTCAGCAAAAAAAGAAAAAAAGACTACTAATTAGTAAAATAGTTTTAAAGGCTATTTTAGACTATAGACTTTAAATTTTAAATATTTTAGACTATAGACTTTAAATCATGAAGCATTGAAAATCTAAATCAAATGTATTTTAAATATTTTAGACTATAGACTTTAAATCATGAAGCAGTTAAATCTAAATCAAATGCATTCAGTGAATTCCCTGGTTTATGATACTTGAGGAAATAAAAGAGCATTAAAAACAAAACAAACAAACAAAATGCCATCAAGAAGCTAAGTTCAGGTCAGAGTCTCAGCACTAAAAGTGGAAGCTTGTGCTTAAAATACAAGAAAACCTTGATATTTTCCTCCCTCCTTTATCACTACTCCTTTCATAGGAATTGGATACTGATTGTACTTTATATCTGAGGTTTAGTCAATGCTTAGGAAAAGAACTCTGCTTCTCTTTTGCTTCCCTGGAACATCAGAAAAGGAGCAGTGATAGTATTGAGCTACTCTTCATAGAAGGAAAACAGGCATGGGGTGTACAAATGTTCAATTCTTTATGTCAAAATTGACCAAGGACAACTTTGAACTGTCACAAAAGCATCCAAGTCCGAAGGTTCACATGCCCTTGTTTATGGCCAGTAAGACTGCAGGTATTTGCAGAGTCACAGCTGGATAATTCTCTTTTTTTTAGTGCCAATCAGCTTCACACACTGGGTGCTGGTACAGCTGGGGCAGCAACTCTGGTGTTGCTGCAGAAGTTTGGGAAACAGGCACATCCAGGAGGAGAAACTTTCCAAACTTTCTTGTGTCTTACTGATGAAACTGAGCCAATGAAGCATTTCCTGAAGAGGCAGATATTAACACTCTCATCAAGGTTATTTAAACCTCATGCTGGCCTCGGTTGCTCCGTGTGGCTTATTGACAAGATTCTGTGCTGTGACATTATCCTGAGCAGTGGCACCACAGGATTAACTCGTTGACTTTCACCTTTCCTGGTGAGCTGGCCAGATGATGCCACCATATGAGATCCCTGCCCAGCCAGCCAAAGGCAGCCTGAAGTGGTCAGCATGCCAGCAAATCCCTCCTGTGATATTTGGGCTCCCCTAACAAAGTCTTTTGAACAGATTTCTCTGTCTGTCACCACCCAGGACAGATATTGCTGTGAGAACAGATTGATTAAGTGATGGAAAATTACTTCTCTGAAGTGAAGAACTAATTTAATATAGTCAAAAATGAATGCTCTATACTAACTAAACTTAGTCTGTTCACATTGTAAAATATACTTACAATTTTGTTTTGTTATATGAATTTAATGGTTTGTGGGGTTCTTTTTAATTTTTAGACTATATTAAAATGTTTTTATTGAATGCATTAATTATTTGTAAATTGATTTTATTTTTTCCCAGATGACTTTCCAAACCCTCTTGGCCTCCTTCCTTGGCATGTCAGAATTTAGAAGCTTGTTTCCATGGATTCTGTGTCTTCAGATTTTAAATTAATTTTCCACAATGTTCATATCATTAAAAGTAGATATCTTAAATATTTGTGAAAACAAACAAAGGAAAAAAGTGCTGGTCTGGTCAGTCAATATTATTTTGTGCAACTTTAATTTTCTATGAAGCAGCCTCCACGAGGCTAAAGAAGTTAATCAGCTAGGAATGTGAAATAAAAACCTGTGACCTTTCAGTGGATTCTGAATAAAAGCACCTGAAAATATCAGGTAGGTTTATTTAAACAGTGTAAACTGTAGAAATGTGTTGAGTTAATTATAGCCTTGAATCAGTTCCAGTTCTAAATATATCTGAGCTAAGTGCATAGCTTGGGGTAAGCAGGCAAAAGATGGCAAATGGATGGATCTCTGTGGAGCTCTGGAAAGGCAGCTTGATGCTGCTGCTGGAAGAAGGTGCAGTGTATGAACTCCTGTCACAGGGTGGGTATAGACATTGAAAGGGGCATCCTTAGAAGCAGTTTTTTCCTCTTACAGCTTCCCACATCCCACCAGAAACAAGATTCAACAAATTTTCTAATTATTGGTTTCCATTGCGTCTCAGCCTCCTTAAGTCTTCATCCCCATCCATGGATGGAATACAGTGATCATAGCCCCTTGTTTTGAACACAATGAGAAGTAATTCAGCCAATGCTAAAGAAGCACCTTTTATTAGATGATGCCTAATAAGACAAAAAGATAAGAAATCTCAGTGTCATTTGTGTTAGCACAAAAGGGTGAAGGCTGTTTATTGGCTGGTGGCTAGCTGACACAGCTAGTTCTGTCACATTCAAAAATTCAATGACATCAAGTTTCATTTCTGTCTCCATACTTGTCCTCATGCTCATTTTTACAGGCTGCACTCACAGCTTGTGCTGTCAGGAGAAGGTTGGTTGGCAGGTCTGGAAGAAGGGCGGGGGATAAAAGTTCTGAGATGAGCACATCAGTGACTGCTGCCACTGCTGTAGGATGTGTCAGGTGAGCAGCACCAGCTCTAGATGAGCCACTTCTGCCTCAGCTGATACACAGAAAAGGAATTTCCCTTTGATCAGGGCATGTGAAACATAATTTAATGCTGAAAGCACTCAGTTATCATCCATCATTAGAGGGGAGAGAAAAGAAAAAAATTAGATTTTTCATTTTCTTCCTGATTTTCAGGAACTACTCCTGCTCTTCTTTTATTTGTTAACATTTATCTGCCAATACAGATGGCACAGATTGCTTAGGGTGTCTCAGGATCTAAGGCAATTTTGGGCTAATTGTTATGAAGAGGAGAGTGCATGGATAAATATGATCATACAGTTGCTCTTGCTTCCTCATGCTTCTTTCTGAACCACCCAATCTGGACACTCATAGAAACAGGAAAATGGGATTTGGTTTACTATAGCAATATTTTCAAAAAAACTATTCTTTTCATATTTTTGAATATGAGTATCTCAGTAATAAACATGAGAAGAGGATAAGGAAGCACTCCTCTAATTATTTCAACTGTCTCATTCACAATTCTCTCAGTTCCATTAATTGTGTTATTCCATATGTGTAAGTCTTGCTTTGCAGGAAAAAAAAATGTAGACTGTCTCAACTCCAAACCCAAGAACCTGCAGTATTTATAAAATAATCAATATTCTTTCAGAGACATAAACTTGAACAGCAAATTAATGTACAGTAAGGGAAATAGCTGCACATTTTCCCTCTCCTATTTCTGTGGAAATAGCTGAATTGTTTCATCCCTGTTTAACCCAGCTTTCAATTTTCACTCAGATCCCATAGCTCAGTAAAAACTCTTTCACCAAAGAAATAAAAGGAAAATAATAAAACAAACTCCCAAACAAACGCAAAATAAAATCCTCCCAGTGCCAATTTCATTGCCAATCCTTTATGTGAGTTGGACCTAACTGCTTTCTATTGAGAATAAAACAAAACTCCAACTGATGAGGTCAGTAATGTAATTTTGCCTGAAGCAATCTGATAAACAAAATGCCAACAGCAAAGTGAATATTCTGCAAAGATAATAGGTTGAAGATAGATCTCAGTCTCTCAGGGCTGGAACCAGCTCAACCAAGGACTTATGCACACAGCTTTCAAGTACTCTGCAGCCTCTCTCCTCTCTTGAAACATCAAAAATTACACTAAATACCAATACATAATTTTCTCCTCTAATTAATTTTTCAATCCAGGCTGGAATAGTCATAATAATTAAATTTTCTGTGAAAAAATAGCAACTATATCTCCAAAGACAATGTGGCTTGATGAAACATCAGGAATCAGAATGAAACATCTGCATGTAACAAATTCTCCTCTGGCAATAAACTTCAAAGAGCTGTGGATGAATGTAGTACCTATTTATATGTGCATAATACCTCTGCATTCAAACCTGTGAGAGGAGTTATCAGAAAGCTGTTTTCTATTTTAGCAATACTCTTAATATTTTTTTTTCCTTTAACTTTGTCCAAATTAAGTAGACCCAAAGGAGGAATATTGAGCACATTTCATCAGCTTAATAGAATGTTAAATAAAGAAAATAACAAAAGGATATTCACAATGCCTTTTTTGCTCCATGAGGAGGAGTTATTTCAAGCAGAGGATATACATGCAATTGGTAGAAGCCTCGAGGCCACTTTTTAAAATTAAAAACACATCCTGGACTAATGCCAGTGGTAATAGAGCTCCACCAGTCTCACCTACCTCACCTGCCTCAGGATCCAAGTCTGGACTGAGCCACTCAGCTGATTTTTCTTTAGAGTCAGCAAGGATGGGAATGTCCAGTAGCTCATACATCCCATTCCTTTCCTCACCTGGCATTTAGAGAGCCTTTTGAGCATGAAGCATCCCAGACAACAATCTTACACTAACCACAGTATTCAAAGGAGCCTTGAGACTGAAAGGTCTGGATTGATACCACTAGGTAGTTATAAAAACCCTTCCATGGGCACCTAAATACTCTGCAAAATTAGAACTGGGATTTTCAGTAGTTTGATTCATAATTCATCCTTGTTTTAGTGCATAAGTCAGGAACTTATACACCCCTATTACAAAAAGCATTATTAAAACTCAGCATTGATCCTTTACACATAGCTGTCATGGCTAGTAGGATCTCTTCTCTTCTTCCAGAGTTTTCTTATAGCTTTTGAAATATGTATCTCTAGTAACCAAAGATCCCACTGGTGTGATATTAAATACTCAGCTAAATGCCTTTGAAAGGTGATCCTCAACCAGCCATTTATCAAGGTCATGCCATTATTTGTCACTTTATGGTTTGTTGATGATTGTGTGAAGGGAGTGAGGAATTCACTTCTTCTCCATATAAATCCCACTGGGCTACTCTGAAAAAAAAAAATTAAGTAAAGTTAGAGGTACATTGAAATTGCCAGTGTTTTTCATATTGTTTCACCAAATCAATTCTTTGCAATTTCCTTAATAACCAACATTGTTATTTAATGAGGATGGCTTTGTAATGATCAAAAGTTACATGCTTATGTGGAGTGTTTTTATAATTACTATCATTATTGTCTTAGGCTCTGGCATTATTCAATAATTAGACTCCTACTTGTTGGAAGGCACCAGTGAAACTCAATTTATCTCATGTAAATATCTCTAAAAGGTGTCTGAAGCAGCACTAAATAACTAAAGAGGAAAGCAGGCTTGAATAAGTTTGGCTCAGAGTGCTGGATTTATCAGGCTGAATTTGACAATGCCTATGTTCCAAGCCCCACCCAAAAGAGACAAAAGGCCAAAAAGGCACAGCAATTTCTCTTCTGGAAGCAGGAGCACTACCAGGAGCCCAATCTGCTTGCAGCGAGGTTCAGAGCTGGGAACTAAGCTGAGCTGACACAGGAGCAGCTGTGGGTCCCACCGAGGGGAGGACAGGCACAAAGCATCTCCAGCATGACACAAACACAGCCTTTGTGCATTTTAATCAGCTGTGAGTGGGCAAAGCAGGAAATTGAGTCTGCCCAACATTCTTTTTCGTGTAAGGAAATATAAACTTAGTGCTCTGCAAACCAGCAACACAGAAAAAAAGGTGCTTATCAATTTATCGGTACTTTATGAACTAATTAATTCCATATCCTGAGCCAAGGCTGGGGGTTTCATCCCCATACGGGTCCATTCAATTATCAATTTATGAGTCCTTTATGAACTAATTAATTCCATATCCTGAGCCAAGGCTGGGGGTTTCAGCCCCATACGGGTCCATTCACTTCAGAGTTGGGCTTGATGGTCCTTGTGGGTTCCCTGGTCGGATTCTGTGAAAAGCAAAAGGTTTGGTTTTCCACAAAACTGTGGATTAATAAAGTACAATGAATAAGTGGCCCTTCTGTGATGTAAAATTCATCATTAACACAGAAGGTTTAAAAAGGGCTAAAAGTGGATACCAGGGGTGTGAGGACAACAGGACAGTAGTGTTGAGATTTCAGTAACTTGTGAGAGGGAACTGAAAGAAAAGAGAAGTCAGGAAAAAGAAGTGATTACAGATAATTACAATTACTTGTTGTATTTTTCTTTTATTTTTCTTATTTTCTTGCATAAAACAATTCTTGCATAAACCTACACTTTTCTTCCTACACTTTATACCATGAGTAATCACTGTGCAACTTGCACAGTGCCTCACCCGGGTTATAAAGTTATAAAAGTGTTTATAAAGTTATGTGTTATACAGTTATATGTAGTTATATATATATAAAGTTTTATATATATATATATATAACATATATATAACTTATATAAATAACTATATATTATATAAGTTATAGTGTTATCTATATATAACTTATATATATAACTATATATAACTTAAATGTATAACTATATATAACTTATATATATAAGTTATATATAGTTATATATGTTATAAAGTTACATATATACATATATATGTATATACATATATATATAGGTGTATAAATTTATGTAGGTTTGTAAAGGTGTTTATAAAGTTATCAGTCCTTTATGAACTAATTAATATCATATCCTGAGTGTTGTTTAAATGTTTTATTTGTCCTCTTTTCCTGCATAAACCAACTTTTCGTACACTTGTCTTTCTACACTTTGTACTATGAGTGATCACTGTGCAACTTGCACACTGCCTCACCTCGGTTGTAAAGATATAAAAGTGTTTATAAAGTTATATAAGTGTTATACAGTTATATATAGTTATATATATAAGTTATATATATATATAACTTATATATATAAAACTATAACTTACATAACTTATATAAATAACAATATATCTTATATAAGCTATAGTGCTATATATATAACTTATATATATAACTATATATATAACTTATATACATAACTATGTATAACATATATATAACATATATTTAAGTTATATAGTTATATATATGTTATAAAGTTACATATATATATGTACATATATATATATGGGTGTAGAAAGTTATATAGATTTATAAAGGTGTTTATAAAGTTATCAGTCCTTTATGAACTAACTAATTAATATCATATCCTGAGTGTTGTTTTAATGTTTTATATGTCCTCTTTTCTTCCATACACAACCTTTTCCTACACTTGTCTTTCTACACTTTATACTATGAGTGATCACTGTGCAACTTGCACAGTGCCTCACCTTGGCTACCTTTGCCTCCCCAGAATTATTTACTCTGCCAGCAGCAAAGGCAGGTTCTGAGAGCTGTCAAAGGCAGTTTGTTGCCACAGAAACTATGCCTTGCATTTTGCTGGTTCGGTTAGTTTGTTTTAATTTCTCATGGTCTGAGAAAGGTGGTGTTCCTCTGCTGAAAAATGAAAAACCCCTGGGCAATTGGGAAGTGAAAAGGCAGCAGTCTAGACACCTGTCCCAGCTTTTCATTAGGCACAGGACTGTCTAATCCCAAGACTGATGGTGTGAGATATTTTCATTTGCAATGCATGGGGAAAACTAAATTTTTTTTCCGTCTGCTTCGCCTGCTTGGTAAGTGTATCATTAGGTAGCCTTTTCTAAAGGCTTAATTTGAAACCTGAACTCTTTTTCTAGTCCAGTGACATAGGAGAACAATCACATTACCAAATCACTGCATCCACAGGTCTCTCTAGACCCATCATGCATCCATTGTGCCATTGAAAACGTCATTGCCTTGTAACAATCCATTCATTAAAAGTTTAAAATAGCCTAAAATAAATATTAGGTAAAAAATTTACTGCACTGAAGGAAGGTTGGTGACAAACCAAAGCCATGCTAAAAGAACAATGAAAATTAAGAGGGCACTTGGCTCTTGTGTTGTAAGTAAGAAGCAGAATTTGGAGCTTGTATCACTCTCTTTTTGACAAAAGTAAGAATACCCAACTACTCCCAGACTTCTGCTGCAAGAAATGAACCTGATACAGAAGAGAAAAAAATCTTGAATTGAGTAGATGGAGAAGAAAGAGATGAAATAAGCAGAGTGTGATTTATTTTTCACTGTGTCTCATATTCAATATTCTTACATGAAATACATTTTATCTCAGTGCTCTGCAGAGCTTTGCAGAAATTCTGTGCTATAAAATCTCCTGTGTAATCATAAAACACTCGGGTTAAACATATGCTGGGGAAAATAACAAACAAAGATATTAAATGGTCAAGAGGTCTTAAACCTATTTATCTTTTTAGTGCTTTACAATTGTGCTTTCTAGCTGTTATTTCTTTTGATGATGAATTCTGCTGTGATCACTATGGACATCCTTTCAGGAGAGAAGATTGTTTTTAATAAAGGGGGGAAAGTCTTTGCTGCTTAAAATGTTTAAAAAAGTCAAGCAATTTTAGCAAATGGCAAGTAATTTGGAAAAAAAAATGTCTTCTGTTCTTACACAAATTGTTGCAGTTTGCAAATTCTTTCATTACAGTGTATTTTATAATTATTTCATTCCAGCGTTTTGTAATTCTTTCATTATACCTATTTTTCTATACCTGCTAATTCTCAGGGGACATACAGAACCCTCCCATTGATCAAGGCTGAAGTGCTAGATCTCAAACCACACTTTTAAGAGAAGATGACATATGTTTTGTGATATATTTAAAAATTCTAGGGAAGATGACATAATAAAAAATAAAAGATAAAAAATAGAGATGCTTTTGAGCTCCATCTCTCAGGAAAAATAACATTTCTTTTGTCCATTTTTTAAAACAGGGTCTTGATTAATTTTACACTTCTCTCACTCTCCATAACTTTCAGGCAGCCCACTAGACATATTGCACAACTTGAAAAATAATTGATTCCTTTTGATTAGTGAAAACATGTAAAAAGCTCAGAGGTCCTATTGCAGTCAGCCTACTGCTCATTGCTGTTTTCATTGCCCACTGATTAACTTTTAAAGGAAGGCTTCCCTAAAGTAGTGAGCTGAGAATTGGATTTGTTAGACCTCTACCCACTGCAGGATGCAACGGGCCCTCTAATGGATTTACATCAAGTTCCCATGAAATAGCAAAACCAGTAGTTGCAAGTTTTTGTTACAAAACAGAAAACAAAACAAATACCTGCTTTAAATGCTCCCACTATTCCTGAAATGTCAGGCACACACTGTGGAATGATATTGGGAAAAAAATACATGAAAAGTATATATAAATTGCAAGAAAATTATTAATCCCTTTTCTCCATCAATCTTTATTTCAATATGGATTGTTGCAGTGATGTTGTGAGGGTCCCCAGGACAAGGTGAGAGATGAGACTTTGACTCCAAGTTCTCAGAAGGCTGATTTATTATATTATGCTATTATATTATATATAAAAGAAAATGATATACTAAAACTATACTGAAGAAAGAGAAAGGAGACATCAGAAGGCTGGACAAGAATGATAATAAAAACCTGTGACTGACTCAGAGAGCCTGACACAGCTGGCTGTGGTTGGCTATTAATTAAAAACAATTTCACATGCTGGGTAAACAATTCTCCAAGTCACATTTCAGAGGAGCAAAACACGGAGAAGCTGAGGCTTCTCATCTTCCCAGGAGAAGGGATTTTTCATAAAATATCACAGTGACAATGTACAGTCAGTACCTATTATACTATATAGATTAGGTTGAAATCTGCCTTAATAGATAGTCTTCATTTGTTATTTAGTGACAATCTATAAAAACAAGGACTATTTTTTCTCTAAGTTTTAAACACTAGAAGATAAGGAAAAATTGTACTTTCTACCCACCTTCCTTTGAGTTGTTCCACATGGATAGAGAAAGCCTCTTTCAGTGTTCTCTGAGATGATCAGAGAGATGCAGAAGTTTGTCCTTCCTAACCCCTCTGCCCTTCATAACCTCTCTGCCCTCTTCTCCTCTTCAAAGAAGAGCAGAAATGAAGAATGGAACACTTGTCCTTTTTGATCCATCTTGCCATTAGTCCAGCAGAACCAGAGCTTGCTAATAAAGAGGTTATTTACATTGACACCCAGGGAACCCTCTGCAATCAGGTGTCACAGCTCTGAGGTGGAGGAGGCAACCATCCAGAAAGACCAGTGAGTCCTAGAGTTCCATGCACACCCATTGCTTGAGCTGGCCTTGCCAACAGACCAGTCCTTCTCCTTTACAAACAGAAAGGGAATAAGTGAGAACTGATTCCTCTGGTCTCAAATGTCTGAAAGTTAAATATTGAGGCATTGACTGAGGCATTTGTCAAGGCTGGTCTAATTTGCCTACATAACAAAGAAAAGTTGACAGTGGTCAAGTTCAGAAGGGTGAGTATGACTTAAAAATAACCTTTTTAAAGGTGGATAAGACAAATTTTCTCCTCAAAGTTCCTATTATCTTTTTACTGACAATACAATGTTCCAACTTAGATATGCATAATTTTTAGAGCTATAGGGATCTATAGTTAGAGTGCAACAATATTGTTTGAAGAAAATGAGACCTAAACTTGAAAAACTGAAAGGAAAGACATTTGAGGGAGATTTGGGGATTTGAGTTTGCACGATGAACTCTTTTTCAGGCCATGGCCATTCTGTTTCTTTGATACTCAACACGCATTTAAAACCTGGCAATTAAATTCAACAACACATCTCCTTCAGCCACAGATTTACCAACTCATAGAAAAAACTCATTGTTTTTTAGGAATGTTAGATTTGATAGCCTAACAAGGGTAGCTTCTGTAACCTAAGACACATCCTTGAAATCCTCAATTGTATAATGAAGGATGTTGGAATCCTGGATGCTGAGAATTTTAAACGTTCTGTGCTTAAAGGCACAGACCCACAAGAGAACACTGCATTTGACCTGAGGCTGTGGAGGAGGCTTCCAAAATTTATTGATAGCATGGGGATTATTGGTGTGTAGTTTGATTAGAAGTGTGTAATATCATAGGGTGGAAAACTTAGAGTTTGGGATTTTAGAATGTAGAAATAAATACAAAGCAAGATGGAGGTTTTAGGGTGGAGGCAAGTTGTTCTTCTTTATCTTCTTCTTCCTTCTTCTTAATGGGTTTGGGTGGCACTCTTTAATTGGGCAGAAAAGTCTGCATTGCGTGCTTCCAGGATCAGTTATTGGGTTAAAAGGGAAAATAATCAAAGTGTCAGTTCTTAATTGGATAGTTTCGTCTTAAAATACCTTGTAACAAGAGACTGTTAGCCATTTTGTGCCTTGCTAATGAAAAGCTGCCAAACTCATGGTTGTGAGACTGTTTTACTGATAAGAAATAATAAACACTCGAGTCTGAACATGAACTACTGTCTCAAGTGCCTTCAATCCAGACCCAGAGAAACAGATAGCAGGACAAACTTTGGCATCTGCAGTATCCAAAAAACCCTGGAGACAGTGCATTAACTCAATTACTCTTTTTTGCATCACACAGTTCAGCCAGGGAAAATGAAGAAAAATAATGCTAGCTTGAATTGTTATTTGTCAATATAGTGTTTGTATTTGTTATATAGCGCTTCCTGGTCTATCAGCTTTAGCCACACCATGCTGTAAATGTGTTAAAGTCAATCATCTAAAATTAACCCTCGTGGGTCCCATTACAATGCATCTTTCATAGCTCTATTTCTCTAAAGCATCTAGTCTTATTTGCAGGGCCATCCTTTGAAACTTTTTTCTGGTTCATTTCTCTCTCAACAATGTCTGTCCTATGCCACGGCATTTCTAAGTCAGCATTTCATCTCAAAGTTAGCATACAGATACATACTACATGAGCCTTCTGTCAAGCTTTAAAAAATTCTCTACAAATCCATTTCCCACAGTTATTTAACTCTTACTTCTCCCAGTTACCCCTCCCTCCTGTTATCCTGCATGTCAGTACAAGAGGAATAATGCTCCATCTGAGTGGAAATACTCAAAGGCTGTGTTTGTGTCCATGCTGGAAATGCTCTGTGCTCGCCCTCCCTTAGTTGGGACCCACAGCTGCTCCTGTGTCAGCTCAGCTTAGTTCCCAGCACTGAACCCCGCTGCAAACAGATTGGCCATGGCCTGATGGGCTCCTGGTAGTGCTCCTGCTTCCAGAAGAGAAATTTCTGTGCCTTTTTTCTCTTTTTTTCCCTCTTTTTTCTCCGTTAGCGATCCTGCTTCCAGAGGATGGATCGCAGACCGCACAGCACCGATCGTCTAGCAGGAGGGAAAACACATTAGCCAAAGTCATTTGGCTTTAATGAGATAGGAACCTGAGCTGACCTGTTTTATTTATTAATTTGAGATTATCCACAGAAAGCTATCTTTTACCTTCAGGGAGTACAAAAAGTAGAACACCTTACGCATTAGTTTTTAATCCTAGCAGAGGTTTTTACTCTGAAAAGAGTAAGCACACATTCTCTAGTGCCTGATTTCATGATCATGTACCTGCCCTAATACAGATCATGATTTTGTATGCATTTTCAATATTTTGTATGCATTTTCATGCTTTGCACATCTATTACTTTCTTAGATTAACTTCCTAAAATGTTAGTTCCTAAAATGTTAGTTCTAAGACAAATACATTTATTATCTACTATATGGATCTATATTGATTTTTTTCTGATTACCATAACAATTAGATGATCCAAAGAAGTAGAAATAAGTGAAGTCCCGTTGTTTTCATTTTATCATTAATTTCGCAATTGAAAGTGTAAGTGGATATGATTCATATTCTTTCATACACATCAAATGGCTTGGAAAAAGTGGGTAAGCACAGTTGATTTCCCCTCAGAAACAAGGACTTTGAATTTGTGTCCTATATTTAACCAAATGTTAATATTTTACAGATAACAAAATGATTACATTGCAGGACAATAGAATTTCAAATCCGAAGTAAGGTATTACCAGCAGCTAAAATTTAATTTCATGTGTGTTGACAAATGACCAACACTGTTCAAAAATTGTTCAAAATTAGCGATACAGATAAATACCAACAAGTTTTCAAAATCATGCATTTTAAATACTGAATTATTGTTAATAGGTTGAATAAAAATTGGCGATAAGAACAGCTGGTTGGCAATTATTAAAAAATGCATATGCTATAAATTAATAATTTTTAGTAGTTTTTTAAACGTGGAAGATCTGTTCAAGCATTTAATTGGCTTTAAATGAAACAACTATGAGGAATTCATTAGGTATTAATTAATTACTAAGCAAAGAAATTGGCACTTACTAATTAATTTGGTTGATACTTTCCTTGGCCTAGTCCTAATGCACAATTTCATGTTTTATAGACATGATTATGGCTGGATTTTAGAATCCAGATGTTTACCTAAGAAAGTGCAGTGATCAGTCATCTGCAAACAGGAATGGCAGGGGCATTTACAGAAATTGTGCCCAATTGCTGCTACCTTCACAGATGTTTTGATCTGATAAAAGAGCTCTTCCAAATCTCGTCTGAATTTACTTTTGCCTGTAAAGAAACAAAATCATTTCCTTTAAAGACAACCGATTCTGTTTCAGAGATCAGAGTGAAAAATGCATAAACTACAGTGACATCAGTTAATACTGCTGTATGTAATTAAAAAACTTACAGCCCAGAAGACATTTGAGCCTTTTGGACTCTTTGACATCGATGTCATTCCCATGATCATGCCCCCAGTAAGTTTGGAAAGAACCATTTCTCTTTCTTATCTTCATGTATCATTCAGCATTTCAAAAGAGCAACAAGGAACTCAAAAATAAAACATCATAGGGAGATTATTTGAGTTCTTGTGTGATTATAGTCACTGGCTTAGTGCCAGCTAACACCACCTGAGGTGTAGCATAATTGCCCAAAACTTCAGTGCTTGTCATGTTTTATTTGTTAAAGGTCTGTCAACATTATCACTATAAATCCTAACTAGCAATGATGGAAAAGTGATACTCATTTTAGAATGTATGAATACATGAATACATGCAGGTAGATACATTTTGTGTATATATATATATATATATATATTTATATATATGTATATAAATAAACATATGTACATATATAAGGTGTCTTTGTGGCCTATATAATTTGTATATACATAGAGTTTAGTTATGTATGTAATTAATTTATTGCTTTATAGTAGTCATATACCTTATGTAAAACTATATTGCAAACATATTGAATATATATAAAGGTACAAAAATATTTTTCATGTAAATGTACATATATATATATAAAATGTATAATCTATATTAACTCTTTCATTAATGCCATAAATACATATGTTTATATTTATATCTGTCTATTAACTGCAGCCTGTTTGTACCTATTTATAACTAGGAACCTCATTTAGATGCCATAGTGAGATATTGTGTGAATTATTGTGTTGAATGCTAATGAAACATAACCTTCAGCACTCAAATATGTTTTTTACTAAAATGTTCACATGGATGACCTGATAGTGAAATGCCTAATCAATTTATAAATAAATAGAGTCTAAACTGTACTGATACAGTATTTACCATCTGATAAACGAAGAAATTAAATAAATATTTATAGATTTATTCCTTTTCAATAGCATAGTATATTCCCAAATAGTAATAAGAGAGGAGTCATAGATAAACTATTGTATTGCAGAAAAGTAAGGGTGGAAGGCAGAACAATAAAGCATCAAAAAATAGTGGAGCTGGAGAAAGAGCATTTTGGAGTTGAGACTGCAACTATTTGAAAAATATTTAGAGAAAATTGTGTGAAGTAGGGATCAAACTTTCTTACTTAGAGGAGTAAGATGAGAGTATGCTAATTAATCTTAATGAATATTTGCTAGAAAACTATGATGTTGAGCACACTAAGGGAATACAGAGCATTCTATGAACCAGGTCATCTATACCATTGCACTCAATTTTATGACACAAAATTCGATGCCCTCATCCCTTTTGTGTCAGCTGAGAACTGAAAAATACCCATCTCAATAGAAAATCCAGTCCATCCTAAATTCTAGAGTAAGTTATATTGGAATAAAGCTCTCTAAAGATTTACAGAAAGTTCCACATGTTCACAAATAACCCCCTGCATCCTCCCAGTTGGGAGGAGTGAGGGCAGAGGTGTATTTGTGTGCATTCACTGTCTATAATTTCAGCAAGAAAACTGAATCATGGACGTTCTTGAATATTGCAGAACATAAATTTCTCCACCTGAGACCCAGACTCTGGGAATGCTGCATTATTTACTCTGCATTATCATGACCCATCAGGATAATGGAATGGAAAAAGAGATAGCAATGGCTTTCCACATCTAACTTATAAAGTAGAGGTGTTACAATTTCAGTTCAGGTGTTGTACTCTAGGCTCTAAAAGGTATTTGATAGGCAACCAGAAGAAGGGTTCATGTTTCCCTTTAAAGCCTGTATTACTGAATGATGAATGAGTGGATCTAAGTGTAGTTTATCAAAAACATCCATGGGTGATAGACATTCATGCAGTGCTGTACTGGTTTGCATGAATTTATCAAATATCTCTTTTTACATTACCTTTATCTTTATAAAGATGAGCCTAGGGTTCAAACTAAGGATAAGACATAATTCAAATTCACAGATCCAAGGATACAGAGAAATCCTCACGTTAGCTCTCCAAAAGCCTCTTTTACAGACGGCTGACTTAATTTTTAGTATCTCTGATTTCTGACATAACAGATGAACTTGAGCAATAAAACCAGCACTGCCTCAAGACTACATTGTGAGATTCCCCTGTTCCTGTATCACTTCAGGAACATTCCTCTGAATGCCACAGCAGCCCCACAAGTGTCACTGCTGACATCCAGAGGCAGGGTGGTTCAGATGGCAGTGAATAACCTCAATCACAGATCTGGTGTCAGTCTGTGCCATTCTTACCCACACTCAATAAAATGCAGTATCCTGGGAGTCGGCCAACTCAGCCAATATTCAGTCAGAGGGTGAATTATTCATTTTTAGAGCCACTGGTGAGCAGTGTAACAAACATCCCACTGCAGTATTTTTCCATGCATTTCCCAGTTTGCTAAAACATTCCATTTTTTTTTCCTCAAGAAAGAAGAAAATCCAGAAAGTGGACTTTTTTTTTTTTCCTTAAAGATATCAGTTTCATGGATTTTTTTTTCTTTCTTCCTAAATCAGGTCTGAAATTTTTAAGGCAGGAAATACCTTGTGGTATTTCATGATGGCTGTGTGAAGCAGAGAACATGAATAAAGAAACACCAATGATTATGAAAAGAAGTCCAAAAGCCAAAGAATGGTTTCCATTCAGTGTGATCAGCCAAGCACAAAGCTTGATTCAGTGTGAATGGGCATGAGTGAAACTGTTTAAATGGAAGGAAATATGACTGTCAACAGAAGACCAGGAATGTGCATGGAAGAGTGGGACAGGATATTTGCAAGCATATCAGATTACTGACGGCAATGAGAAAAGAATCTTAAATATTTTAGTACTAAAAAAAAAGCTAACACATCCCACTCCTTCAGAATAGAAAACTCCAGCTTATGAATGAACCCTTTATCCCAAGGGAAAAGCATGTAGGAAAAAATTAGGAATATTTGTAGGTATGTGCTTGAAACATGCTTGTTCCAAAGATGTCATGTCAATGGTAGGTAGAATTTGGTAAAACCTAACTGAATGTGAAGAGTGATTGAATTTGAAAAATATAACCTGTGAAACAAAAAGTAAATTACATGGATAAAGTTTTAATCTGTATTTTTTTTTTAATCAACAATAAAAAATAAAGGGGAAACAAGCATATGTAGGAAAAATGCAATTGCAGGCAGATTTTTTTGCTCTGTTGAAGAGTTTATTATCAATTTCCAACACTCAGTGTAATTTTAACAAATCTTTATTTTATCCAGAAAGAATTGTAGGTGTCCAGGACCCTAGGACTCTACACCCACTTAAACTGGTAGTGTTTGGAGATGCCTATGGCAAAGAACTCTGAAATTGTGAAGCTTGCTTGCCCCAGGGAACCAAGGGGCTTCTCACTTGTATGCAACATGCACACCTTCATGTTTTAGAGTGGGAATCAAACATGCCTGAGGCCTTTAGACCTTTAAGGGGAGAAGATTATTTTTAAATAAACACGCCCTCAGTATTTGTGAAGGTGCTTCTGACATTATACATGCATTTTTATGAATAAAAATGGAGTTCCTTGCACTTCTGGAGGTTCAATAAACAGGTTGTTTTTACTTCTGAGCTTTTGCTAATAACCCATAAGTGACACCATACAGCCTTAGGACCATAAAAACCATTATGTGAAACCTTGTGAAGTTACTATTATACTTTATTACCAAGGACACTAGGGAACCAAATTTATTCAGTCTTAATAATATACCTAGCAAATTTAGGATCTTACAATATCAGGCACATATAAGGACAATTTTATCTTAATATAAGCATTTATTATTTTTTAATTTGTTTTTATTTTATTTTTAATTTTATTTTATTTTAATGTTTTGACTTGTTTTGATTTTTTTTTTTATTATTAGCCACTACAGGGAGCAGACCTGAAAAGAGGAAAACCTGTACAGGAGTTCATGTAGTTATATGTCTAATTTTTATGCATGCACACACATATATGTGTATATAGGATAAAATTTGTATTCTGCATTTCTGTGTATTAGGATGGGTAGGAGTTCTGTTTCCATCCATAAGCACCATACGCTGAATTTCTCCATCTTCTCCAAGTACACATAACTTTGAACAAAAATTGGTTTTAACTCTATTGCTGCCTCCATTTGAAGCAGAAATGGAATTTAAGGGGAACATGGTGTATTTTAATCACATTTTGATTATTATGAATTACGGGAGATTTCTTCCGTGTTTGGGGAAGCGTGAGTAAAATGAGGTTGCTTTTCTTGCCTCTAAAAGATTGTTGGTACAGCCATCTTCCTATGTAATGTTTTTCTGAAAAGCAGCCTGCCTTATTCACAAAGATAGAAAACCTAGAAAAATAAATTAAGATTTAGATTTTAACCTTGTGCTCAATTTGAAAAACTTGATGCCAGCTGAATTTATATTTGATATTCACATTACATTCAAGGTGGAAAGAAATAGGAGCCACAGCATCAATAACACAAAGCTAATGTATATGTCAGCTTCAATATTATACCTGTATTATTGGAATTCTTGGTTCAATAAAATCTCTATGTTTAACCACGGTGCAAGCCTTAATATGAAATCTAACTTTTCACAAAATATTTGAAGACTGATACATCATTTATCTTAATCACCTCGACGGGCTCTGGCTATAGATTGGAATTATGTCTTCTGAAGCAAGGAGGGGTTCCTCTAGAGAGATCATTTTTTGCTATAGGTAATCTCCACTGTTTGTGTCCCTGATCCCTGAACGGGCATAAAGACCTGCTTGACATGGGACATGAGTTTCCCCAGTGACTGTGGCCTGTATTCCTCCTCCTTTAAAACTTAGAGATTTAGGTTATGCTCCTAATGTTAAAGAACACTGGTGCTCAGGAAGAAAAAGAAGGTAGTAACATAGTATTTGCCCTACCATAGCAACTGGTGAAAATGTAGAGAATATGTGCATTTAAAATTCTACTGTCCATTGTTACAAATGGAGAAATGCTCTTTTAACAAGTATTTCTTTTGTAAATGTCTATCCTTATTCAGTGTGAATACTTGAGGTATTTGGGACAGAAATCCTTCCTTCCTTCCTTCCTTCCTTCCTTCCTTCCTTCCTTCCTTCCTTCCTTCCTTCCTTCCTTCCTTCCTTCCTTCCTTCCTCCCCTTCCGCCACTTCCGCCACTTCCGCCACTTCCGCCACTTCCGCCACTTCTTTCCTTCCTTCCTCCCCTTCCGCCCCTTCCGCCCCTTCCGCCCCTTCCGCCCCTTCCTTCTCAGCCTTCAATCTTTCACCCCAAAAAGGAACAAAAAATGTTCTTGAGCAGTCTTAACTTTTTCCCCAGTGAGGAGATTTTTGTTTTTTTTTATTTTTTATTCTTTTAGTTAAAACCATTACAGGTAGGTACTATGACTTGGACACCAACAAACCCCCAGTCTGGGTGCGTATGTTGGCTCAGAGATTTCATTTTTACTGTCAAGGTTATAAAGGTTAACTAAGAATATCTTCCAGATTGGTGTCAGATGGACCGATTGTACATGCAGGGGATACAGGATGTGCAGGAATTCAGTAATTTGAAGGGGATGACACTTTCTGTTGAACTCTGAGATTTTCCTGGGTTTCAGGTCATAGATATTTGTTGCTGAACTTCCTGCCAACAACTTTGACACAATTAAAGAGGTCCTTAAAGTGAAAAAAAAGCTTATTTGTTTTGGGGTTTTTATGGATGTTCAGGGTGGAAATCAAGTACCAAGTGCCAAAAGTACAAACTCTCAAGTAGCCTATTTCCTTTTTAGACTTCTCTTTGCAGACAAAGACATTTTTTTTATTTTATTTGCTGGTACAACATGTCAAATAAGTTACAATATGTGTGCACATGTGTCTGTTCATCTTTGTATAAAGCAGAGACTATCAATAATAATCAATAATAATTTGCTTCCTTTTTTTCTTTTCAATTGTGGTTTATATCCTTCCCTTTTGGCACCCTAGTCCTTCCATAGCAATGTCACACACAGTTTAATTTTTCTTCTCTGTATTTTAATTGCTATAATCAGTTCAAATACTTCCTCATTTAAATGTATTTCCCTCTGTGCAAATACAGCTACACATATCTAGAGAAAATAGTTTTTCCAAATGGAATTCAAGTCACCAGAATGAAATAGTGACTGTAACTGCTCAACTGAAAAAAAAAAAAAAGCCAGAGCCTTACCTTGTCACAACAGATATAAAACAGGATGGGAAGCACTGCACAGTAGCCTTTGCATTTTCCAGAATAAAATAAATGAGGAACTTGTGCATGTGTAAATTTCTTCACATTTATTTTAATATTTTTGGGGTCCTGTTAGTGTTCACCAAGGAAATAACTGAGCAGATGAGCAGTTTCAATGTGTTTTTCTCATTTCAGTTCACCTTCAAGGTAAAAAAATTTTGTTAATTCTGTGGGTGGGGAATTGTCTCAATTTACAAGGCATTTCTCATATGTGAAGTTAATTAAATTGCATGCTAGTAGGAAACATCCCATGTTTAAATGGGCATCAATACTTCCATCACAACACCAGGTTTCTCAGTAATGCTTCCTGTGCAGTGTCTACTTCTAGAAAGATTTAATAACAAACACTTTACTTTTGAAACATGAAGGGGCAATTCCTACTGGCATGATGGCTCAGTTCAGCCCCAGGGGTTCAGTTACTCCAAAAAAAGGTTTTGCTCTGATATATCCTAATGCTGAAAATATGCTTTTATTTTGGGATTCAAAAAGTGTTGCTCAGTTTAACCGAGTCTTGTAGAGGTTGGCTCACATATCTGACCATGAGCAGCATTACCCTACCTTTTATAAAAAGTACTCAAAGGTTGTCAAATTGTTCTTTAAGCAAATAAATTTGTGCATTTATTAGGTGGAGTCCATGGATTTCCAGCTCTCCAAACCCTACTATAAATGAGAGCTAATATATCCACACAGAAAAATTCTTTCCAAAAGGGGAGCCGAAAGTCTGTTCTGATAATCACCATGGGACTCTGTTACCACCAATTGACATTTCTGCAGATCTATTTGCAGTAAACAACTGCTATTGTTGGCTTGTTTTGTGTCCCAGAGCTACAAAAATTAGCTTCTGTTTGCTGCTACTTTTTTGGCTTTTTTTTTGGTATTGTTTTTTTATTTTTCAAACTCGTAATTAGAAACACCAAGAATAGAACTGAAACAGCTCTCTGTCTTAATGTGACACACAAATTTTTAAACTACTGCTACTGGACATCATCATTCAACATGGTGACTTTATTAATTTTTGCTACACTTATCTGTCATTTTGCAGGTAGCAGGCTGCTTTTTATAAATGTTTTAATTTTCCTAGTTATTCAAGTGTCAATTTTCCTAATTTTTCAAATAGCAACTGTGCTCATGATTCTACCATTCAGCAATGTCCTTCTATTATTTGACAACTGTACTGCGGTTTGTATTTTCTAACACATTCAGACAAAAAATGTATTTCAGCCAGTAAATGATTCAAATCCCACGGAAAAGAATGACTCTTTTAAATTCTGGGCACTGGATCGCATTAAACAATTATATTAGCTCTAAATTCTAGACTAGAAAATATGAAAAGAACAATCAGTTTTATTGCTGCCTTATAGATTTAACTTTTGTTTCATTCTTCTAAATGAGAAAAGAGTAGGGAAAGAGTGAAAAAAGAAAAAAGGAAAGAGCTTCTTGTATGCATAAGTGTTTGTCTGTAAGTGTTGGCATACAAACACTTCTAAATGCTAAAACATTCACACATAAGCAGTTTTTATGTGAACATTTATTGTAAAAAAATAAAGGCACCTTCTCCAAAGTGCATGGAAAAGCAAAAGGGCTCAGCTACCAACAAAGATGGATCACTTTGCTGGATTCAGCAATCATGTTTGTGAATACATCATTCTACTTACTGCCCAGTAGTAACTGAGAGTGAGATAAATCTTTTCTAGGCCTACCTGCCTTGGAATAGAGCAGGGGAGAAATCTTCTTCCAGATTGCCACATAATATTGAAAACAAATAGGAAAAATAAAATAAATCCAAACTGATTTTTTCTTTTCTATTTTTCTTATTTTTCTTTTTTTTTTTTTTTTTTTAATGAGGGAGAGAGAGGAACAAAGAAATTTTAGTGGGCTCTTTTTTTTATTATGAATAAAAGGTCAACTATCAGCTACTGAATTACTCATGGAAATCTTATTCCTTAATTTTAAGATTACAGTCATGGCTTTCAGAATCATACAGTTCCACATTATGTTTCAAGCTATTATTATAACTGACGAAAATTGCACCATTTTCTTGTAAAAAAAGTTACTGACTTGGACAGTGTTCTTAATTATGGAACTTAGCCTGCATTGAGGACTTGAAGAAACTAGAGGGGCAGAGCTGGGACACATGCTGTTGGGATAAATTTAGAGTCTTCATCTGAGATTGTTTTTATTTAGGGCTACACAAGGTAGAAAAAAAAATCTGCATCTCATCTAATGTACATACAGTCCCTAATGTGTGATTATAAAACACTGACACTCCTAGAAAATAATTGCTAGAATCTCTTCAGATATTTTTTATTATGAAATACAGTAAAATTATTAGTGTCAGGTCAAAATTTAATTGCAAAAGCTGGAAAATTCACCTAAATCTAATTGAACATTTTAAAGGGCTTTCTGAATACAAACTGACAAGCAAGAACCAAAAAACTAATACATTGATTTTTAGAACTATACCCAAAGTATAACATAATGTCATGCTGCAGTAGGTATCACCAGGTGGCACTGTTACAAATATATTGATTTATCTTGTGAATTGATAACAACTGGGTGACTATGATAATTATCCTGTTGTTTTAAGGGGGATTTCCCCCCTCCTTATGATTTGCTCAGTGTTTGTCTTTACTTTATTTGGTTTGTGCCTTGGAAGTGATACTGTCAGAGATAGTGTGTGCTTTTGTGTACCCATCTGTGTGATTTCTTGCCTCAATATCAATTTTTTCCTTACATAATGTGCTGCAGTACTGGAATATTGGGAGAAAAACAACAGCAAGAAATCCAACACAATTTTAAAGGTTTATTTTACAGATACACTCTTACATTTATTTATGGATTTCTCCTGCTTACGACAACCCTGTTAATTACAGACCAAGGAAACTTCAGCACTGTGTAACATCAGTTGATGGAGATTTGCTCCACCAGATCATCCCTAATCTAAAGCAGGTTAATTTCCAGGAGGTGCTTATGTCTGCTTTAAGCATTAGAGACATGGTGATCCTTTCAGGTGTGGCCTGTAGGCAAGCAGGATTAGCTTTTAACACTGATATGGTCTCTCAAGATGTATTTAGGTATAATCCCCAGCAAGCATGCTCTGTGCCTCCTGGCTGAAAAAAAACTATTTCTTCTTTATGCCCAATCTAAACCCACCCTCTTTCAGTTTAAAACCATTTTCCCTTGACCTACCACTGGAAACCCTGGTAAAATATCTCTGCTTTTCTTATAAAGAGCAGCTCAAGGGCTGCCTGCTTGGCCTAGGAGCCTTTCTTCCTCCCCTAAAATGGAGTTTTAGTTTAGACTTGGTATTAATGATATTGATGCCCATGTTCCAGAGAAACAGGTCACTGGGGGAGTGACCACAGGCAGGTCAGAGAACAGCTCTGTTTTGTTTTTACTGAGTAATTGCAAGCAAAAAATGGAGCAGGTAACACAGAAAGCAACAGGAGCAACAAGTTGCCTCCCCTTCCACACACCCTCACTACACAGGCAAAGAACTGAAAGGAGAAGCACAAAATCCCAAGGAGCATATAAACCAGGAAAATAGACATTTTTGTTGGACTCACTAGGTCAGGAGATTCTGGGATTTAAATCACATTATCAACAAAACAAACTGAAAATACTCCCAGTCCAGAGAAGGCTTTAGAAATATGGTTATCCATGAAAATATAAAAACACAAACAAAGAAACAAGCCCAAGATGCTGAATTATATCAGTTCTGGTCTCACCAGCCCCAAGAAGAACAGCAGATGAAAAAAAAAACATGCAACAAAATTGAGGCAAAAGGCATGAAACTGAGAGTCAGGAAATACTGAGTGACTTGCTTAGAGATAAAACTCAGTGTCACTGATAAATCCTATAGGTAAAGGTGTGTAAGGGAGGCTGATTTAGGAGAACAGAAGAGATAATATGCAGAGCAGCAGCATCACACCCTGCTTGGGTTTTGTGCAGTCCTGCATTGATAAATCAGCCATGGCTCCCACACCAACTATCCCAAAAAAACCATGCAGGAGGATTTGAGCCAGAGCAGAAACCCATCCACACCTCACACTGGAGTTGTGAGGTTTCCACCAGCCAAATTTGTGCAAATTTTCTGTCACATGGACAGCAAATGTAAATGCTGTTCTTGCTTTCCGCAACAACAAACTTACTCCAGGAAAAAAATTTTAAAAGTCAAACCAAGCCACAGATCCTTAGCTGAACTCGTATATGAATAAACTCCTCTTGTGGGTGTAATATAGGAAATTAGGACAACCTCTACAGCACATCTAGAATTTGCTTGGAGGGTTCCAGCTAAACACAGCAGTGTGATGGTGTTCACAGGGGTTTTTGGATGAGGGAAGAGATGAGGATCTGACTCCATGTTTCAGAAGGCTTGATTTATTATTTTAGGATATATATTACATTAGAACTATACTAAAAGAATAGAAGAAAGGATTTCATCAGAAGGCTAGCTAAGAATAGAATAGCAAAGGATGATAACAAAGGTTTGTGGCTCAGACTCTCTGTCTGAGCCAGCTGGGCTGTGCTTGGCCATTAATTACAAACATCCAGCATGGGCCAATCACAGATGCACCTGTTGCATTCCACAGCAGCAGATAACCAATGTTTACATTTTGTTCCTGAGGCCTCTCAGCTTCTCAGGAGGAAACATCCTATGGAAAGGATTTTTCATAAAAGATGTCTGCGACACAGCAGCTGAGATTCATCTTGCAAAAGAGACACAACATCCCAGCCCAGATAAACAAACAGAATGAGCTACATGTGCTGTGATGCTGGTAAGGGAAACACTGAGAAATCACCTTAAGATGGCAACAGCTGCAGAAGGGCTGGTCTGTGGCTGCTTGCCATGGCACTCCCATGGCCAGTGCAACTCAAACACAGCCAAAGGTTTAATGCAAAGCAGAACTCCCAATGCCTGAAGCATTGCTGAATACAGATCACCAACACCCTGAAGTCTTCAAGGAGTTAGCAGAACCCCTTAAGATGTACACATGTATTATCTGCATTCATTGTTCAACCCTGTCATGCACAGCTGTAATATTTACAGTTGTGGTGACAGAAAGCAGCTAAGGAAATAGGAGAATGTAGGCAAAAAAAAAAAAGTGGTAACTCTGTGGGCTAACAGCATGGCACCCAGATTAGGGGTTTATTTACCAAGTCATAGTACCTACCTGTAATGGTTTTAACTAAAAAAATAAAAAATAAAAAACCCAAAAATCTCCCCACTGGGGAAAAAGTTAAGACTGCTCAAGAACATTTTGTTCCTTTTTGGGGTGAAAGATTGAAGGCTGAGAAGGAAGGAAGTGGCGGAAGGAAGGAAGGAAGGAAGGAAGGAAGGAAGGAAGGAAGGAAGGAAGGAAGGAAGGAAGGAAGGAAGGAAGGAAGGAAGTGGCAGAAGGAAGGAAGGAAGTGGCGGAAGGAAGTGGCGGAAGTGGCGGAAGTGGCGGAAGTGGCGGAAGTGGCGGAAGTGGCGGAAGGAAGGAAGGAAGGAAGGAAGGAAGGAAGGAAGGAAGGAAGGAAGGAAGGAAGGAAGGAAGGAAGGAAGGAAGGAAGGAAGGGAGGAAGGAAGGGAGGGAGGGAGGAAGGAAGGAAGGGAGGGAGGGAGGGAGGGAGGGAGGGAGGAAGGAAGGAAGGAAGGAAGGAAGGAAGGAAGGAAGGAAGGAAGGAAGGAAGGAAGGAAGGAAGGAAGGAAGGAAGGAAGGAAGGAAGGAAGGAAGGAAGGAAGGAAGGAATTGTTCATCCCTGTCATGCACAGCTGTAATATTTACAGTTGTGACAGAAAGCAGCTAGGAGAATAGGAGAATGTAGGCAAAAAAAAAAAAAAAGTAGTTACTCTGTGGGCTAACAGCATGGCAACAAACAGCCAAAAAATAAAAGGTGGAATTTGGGTGTATCCAAATTGCAGTAACTGCAGAAAGGATAAGCTGTGAGAGCAAATGGTCACAACCAACTGGTCTGCTGAAAGTAATCCCAGTAAAAAGGATGGTTACTGACAGGTCTGATTAGATGAAGAAATATTGACTTTGAACTTTTGGCTCACCCTGGGGCAGGAACAAGTTTCATGGACCACCTTTTGGGATAAGGTCAGCTAGGAAAGTGTCACAACCAAAAGAACAAAAGCTACTTGGACACCTTACAGCCGTCCAGAAAATAACTGATGGCACAGTAATAACAGCATCAGTTCCAGTGAGACACAAGTGCTGAAGGAAAGGAGAGGAATTTCACACTGAAAGATCACAATTTAAGGAAATTGTGGTTTCAATCCTTCCTCTGCACTGTGTGGTTTGCATTTAGCTACAGAGTTTTTAAAAAGGGCCAGGTGTCTCCAGATCTTCTTTCTCTTACAACTCTTCAATGAGATTTCTACATGGAAACGTGCCTTATTGAGAGTTATTCAGGCATTTAACACAGAGACAAGTGAGCAGTGAGGATATATCACCCAGAAATCCAAAGTTCTGTGCCAGTTTTCTCAGAGATGCTGTTTGGGAGGTGGTTTTCTTGTAGGCTTTTGAGAGAAGAAAGGCAATATTTTATATTGTTTCAGACTCCTGTGCAAAATTTGGCACATCTCATCACCAGTGCAGTGACAAATCTCTCAAAAGCAGCACAATGTGTCTTACATTTTGTAAGGGATACCTTCAAAAGCTTTTGTTTTTCTTCTCAGTTTCTAAGATGTCTTTTATGGTTTAAACTTTATACTCTTGCCCATTTCAAGTTCCTTTCCATTCCTCATCCAACTTGACCATTAAAATCCCCCATGATAGGACAACCTTGCCTAGAACTTCTCTGGGCAACCTGTTTAATTGTTTCACCTCTCTCATAAAAAAACTATTTCTTCTTTGTGCCCAATCTAAACTCACCCTTTTTCATTTTAAAACCATTTTCCCTTGACCTACCACTGGTAAGTCAAGGGAAAATGGTAAAATATCTCTAAATATCTCCACTCTAAATATCTCCGCTACCTGGTAAAATATCTCTAAATATCTCCGCTTTTCTTATAAATGATATTTGTTATATGGAGGGTCTTAAAAAAAAAAATACACTTGTTCCTAGTTATGTCTAGAATTCTGTATTTTTAAATGTCTTCAGCATAATGAAACAAAGGAACAGATGTTACTGTCTCAGGCAAAGGCACTGTGTGAGCCACAGAAACTTCTTTACACTGCTGTGCTTCCTCCTGTTCCCACAGGATTTTGCAATTAGTTTACTCTCCAATCTTGTTTCATGGTTCTTATGGTTCTCATCACCTTGGTGGTTAGGAAGCAGTTAAGAAGATATAACAAAAAAAAAAAAAAAACAAAACTAAAACCAACCAAACAAAAAACCATGCAAAATAAAATAAAATAAAATAAAATAAAATAAAATAAAATAAAATAAAACAAAATACAATGTAAACAAACAAAAAAAAAAAAAACACAAAAAGAAAACAAGCCAGAATATTTTACCTGTGCCTTCATTTGTTCACCAGGGGAAATGACAGGGACACTGTGCTGCAGCAGCTCTGGCAATTGAGAGTCCTGGCTTCTGAGCCAGATGTCACAAACATTTAAACAGCTGCCAGAGCCATTTCAACCTGTCATCAGGCCTGACCTTAAACCCAGCTTCGTTTTTAAATGTTAGAGGGGAAAAAAGGTGGAAAAAAAAATTTAAAAAGCCCCAACAGGGTAAAGTTACACAGCTGGCTGAAATATTAAATTAAAAGACTGAACATCTGTTCGCTTGCTTTTCAAAATTTAATGGTTTGGAGAGATATTCTGTTGTCTTAGATCCTTAAGAACATCTGAGACCCACAGAGCTTCAGCACCTGTGAAAAATCCTCTCTCAAAACACATAGACTCTTCAAAGCTTATTGCTCCTGCTCTTTGCCAAACATATGTTGCCCAACAGCACAACAAATTATTAATAATATTTAGGTCATACTTGACTTTTGCACAGTGAATTTCCTGAGCACCAAAACATTGTTTAAGCATCAACAAGCTTTTATTGCATGGAGTCAGAAATAACCACGAAATAGACCAAAGAAACTCCTGGAGAACTGGCTACTAGGAAATAAAAGAAGTATTAGATTGATGTGGGTCCAGTTTGCATTTTTCTTAGGCTTTGGGTTTTTATTTTAACTACACTTTTCCCTTAACTGAAAAATTTAAACTAATTATTGTTTGCCAGGATCAAGCATGGTGTAAAATGAACTTGTTAGCTTCCTTCCACAGGATAATATTGACACAGTTCAGGGAATTATGAGTGGATATGGGAGGGAAGTATGAGGGGTTTGTATGAATCAGTATGGCCTCTGCAGTAAAACTGTATTGTTTATGGGCAGCCAAGCCCTCTGTTAGAAAACACAGGGTGTAAAAGAGAGAATAGAAAATCTGTACTCTAAACATCACTGTAATTTTAGACCCTGATACTTGGACTATGTTTTTGGGACCAAATATAAAGCACAAAGAGAGAGTTGGCATACTTTTGCAATACCAGACTTCAAGAGAAGGCAGAAAGGGAAAAGGAAAAAAAAAAAAAACAAACTGGTCAGCAAGATTTCTGTTTCTATTTCTGTTTTCTTTTCTAACGTGTTTCCACTGGAAGTATTTTTTATCACTCCATGGGTTTTCCTTTGGTTCTCACAATTTACAGCCTTGGTGCTCTGAAATTTCAGCTTCAGTTCCAACATGTGGAATATTAGGGTTTTGTTAAAGATGATCTGAATGTTGGTGATATTTCTTTCCCTATGTAACTTTAAAAAAATTATGTCTAAATATATTCTGGTTAGAAATGAAGCTAGACTGGCTTTCTTGCCACTCATGCATTCCAATGTGGCTTTAATGTTTTATAAGATGATGATTTAAATGAAAAAATGCACACCATTCAAAGTAACCAGGTACAATTAATAATAATGGCAATGATAATAACAGCATAAATAATTTAAACCCCACAAAATTATCTTCAAATTCTATAAAAGATAAAATGCAATTTCTAAGACCCCCTAAAACTATTAATAAATCTTCATTAAAAATTAAAACAACAGAATCAAAGCAAAAGATTGGAGGAGTAAAAAGCTATTGCACTTTATAAAAGCCATTTCATCAGATCAGAGGGAAAGCATTTTCAAAACAAATGCAAACTGTGAGGAAAGTTCAGGTTTTGGGGACAGGGAGGTGTGAAAAATGGAAGAAATTATATGAACAAAAAACAGAGTAGAAAATGTTACACATTGCTAGGAATTTGTTGTTATCCACTGAAGGAAATAAACTAATTTCTGGTGATTTATACAAAGGAAGTAGCATCATCAGGTATTGTTCAATGAAAGGAAAGCTAAATCCTGAATAGAAGATTCTGTCACCTTGCATTATTTTTCTCTCTCATGCTCTCATACTGTCATACACACACACACTTACCATGTAGAGAATACTCCTATAGAATGAAAGTCTTTTAAAACTCTCATTTCCTACTTTAAACTAATTCAAAACCCAAAAATCAAAGCATATGGCTTAATAATAGACCATTAGGTATGCACTGTGAAAATAATCCAACAAAGATAAGAAGGAAATTGATTTAAGAAGACATCCTTTAGGAAAGTAACCCATTGCTGCCTGGAAGCCATGGCTTAGGTGCAGTAAATTTCAGGTATTAACAATATTTTGGCCTCATACATGAGTAGATACAGGGGTGTCCTAATTACAGATATGGGCTGTGCAATGGCCATTTGTTGAGCTGTGCAGTTTTAGATGCCATTCCACATTTAACTTTTTTGATGGAAGACCTATGTGGTACTCATTCCAGCACTGGCACCCTCAAGTCATATTTCTTCCCTTGTCACAAAGTATTTATTTTTATCAGCAGCTTGTCATTCAAGTATATTTTTAAAAAATGAAGAAATGGGCAGCAGTGGAATCTCTATGTGAAACGTGAAGATTTCTTTCAGTTTAGTGCCACTATTTGACTGCTATACATTAAAAAAAAAAACCCCAAACCAAAAAACAAATATCTATTCAAATATCTGTATCAGAAGGGAGAGAGGGGATGGAAGGCATAGGTGATATTGAATTTTTCACTTCATCTCACAAAATATCCTGTTAATAATCTGGCTCTCAGCCCAACCAGACACAACATATTTTGTAGTTGTCTTTCTCCCTGGCTTTGTCAGATTTGGCAGCTCTAACAAAATTTGGCTGAAATAGGTCAAAATGTGGTGGACAGGCTTAATGACAGAGTAGATCTTGAAGTTTGAAGCCTAAAATGATAAAGCTAAAGCCCTGTTAAATTAATTTCTCCTCTGATGGGTATAAACACTGGTGGAGGAAACAGAAGCTGTTATAGTAAAATAGCATTTTTTAACCATGTTGTAGTAAAAAACAATATCTATGTTTCATATATATATAAAATTTATATATATATAACATATATAGAATATATATGTTATATATATTATATAACATATATAACATATATATAATATATATATTATATGTATATATGTTATATGTTTATGTGTGCATGTGTGTGTGTGCATAAGTATATATTATATAAATATCTATCTATCTATGAGGGGCAGTAAAGTTCTGCCATTCTCCAGGAAAAATACCCATAATGATTCTCATCACTGACTCAGCACCTCAGTATCTACACAATAAGTTACTGAGAGATCCTTATGTCATGTAACTTGTTCCTTATCATGTTTGGCAAATAAAATTTCTCAAGTTTCATCTGAAGATGAAAATTTATTTTCCAATGGGAACTGGGGCAAGTGAGAATTTGGGGCAGGACAGTCCTGGGATGATGATAAAGCCTGAGTTCTTTCTGGTTTGCTGCTAAGCATTCTGGAATGTAACCTACACGTCTGCATTTCCTCTGCGCAGAAACTCAAATCCATCCCACACCTAAAATAAACATTTAGTTTGGCTCTCTCCTGTAATTAGGCAGGAGTACATCCACTGTACACCTTCACTTGTGCTGCAGGGATATGGGTTGGGATGGTCCTGTGGTCAGGTATCCTCATGTTTCACTTCCATCTGCATGTATGTCTATGTACCAGCCTCTGTCAGATCTTTAAGCATGTCTGAAATGAAAATTAGCAATGTGAGTCAGAGCTCTGCCTTTGGTATCACAGAGGCATCTCATTGCATATTTCATGGACAGCATCTTCATATTCAGAAAGAAAAATTTTGTTTTAACAACATCACACATTTCTTTTAGCTGATGCTAAAGGCTTGTCTGATTAGGAATGCACTCTCTACAAGTAATACACATACTGCAAATATGTAGGGCTAGCAACCAAAAATGTGGTTTTGTGATTTATTATGCATTGTACCTCTTGTTATATTCTATGAAAAAAAGAATCAATTAATTTTATCTGTTTAAGTATATTCTCTGCATAGTGTGGCTTTGCTGGGCATATTGATTATATGAAACCTTGTCAGATATTGCAAGTGATGATGTATTTTTTTTTAAAGCTTTAATCTTTCTTCATTAGGGGGTGCTTGACTTGATCAATCACGTAGTGATCTAAGCCAAAACCTGCTGGGTTTAATCCTTGTGACAAACTGCTGCCCAGTTCTGCCAGCCAAAGTTGGAAAATGCCATATTGCTAAATAGAGAGACATCTGACAAGGACAAGAACATTGAACAGGAGTCTGTGACTTGCTGCTGTGGCTGTTGCCTTGCCAAGGAGCATGAACACCAGGCACGTCTCTTCCTTCTCTCAGCTGAAAGCCCCAAATCTGAGGCTGAGAAAGCAGACCCATGGAGAAGCCCATGGTGGCCTTCAATGTGGAGACTAGGATGAGATTCTGCTGTGGAGGAAGATACAGAAATGCAGATTTCTTCTACCCCCAGAGGAAGGGCTGGTTTGGGTGAGAGCACTCTCATACTTTCATCCGCCCCCAAACTGTCGCGCTCCATATAAAAGAGTTACAGAGGAGGGAATGGGAACAGGGTAAGAAATTCACTCCTCTTTTGCAGTTCTGAGTTTGACATGACAAATTCTGATAATCCTGACCTAGGATGCCTGCCTACTTCAGTGCATTGCACAGGAGCTGCAGGTATCTGTGGTCACCAGCTGTTGTGGTGTTGTGAGAGATGAGAATTGACTCCAAGTTCTCAGAAGGCTGATTTATTATATTATATTATATTATATTATATTATATTATATTATATTATATTATATTAAAAGAAAATGATATACTAAAACTATACTAAAGAAAGAGAAAGGAGACATCAATAGGCTAGAAAAGAATGATAATAAAAACCTTTGACAGACGCAGAGAGCACGACACAGCTGGACTTGGATTGGTCATTAAGTAAAAACAATTTACATGGAACCAATCAAAGATGCACCTGTTGGTGAGCAACCTCCAAACCACATTGCAAACAAACAGATAATTCTTGCTTACATTTCTTTTCTGAGGGTTCTCAGCTTCTCAGGAAAAAAATCCTGGTGAAGTGATTTTTCATAAAATATGACAATGAGAGGTATCTCATTCAGTAGCAGCTGATGTTATGGTGATGAAAGGCACAGTGTGCTGCTGGGTTTTTTTTGGGGGTGTGGGGATGAGCTGGTGGACTGCCTGTTTCTAAAGCACCAAATTGCAAGAACAACCCAATTAAGAAACTCTGATCACCCTTCCCTTATAGTTAATTTCCCCCGACTTGGCTATCCCATCTAGCATCCACCAAATATACCCTGCCTACGTTTCCTTTCCACAGAAGATCCCAAAGCATCCCACAACAGGCTGACCTTTAACAGGTCACCATTATTTGTGGAGCACAACTCCCTAACAGTATAGTACAAGAGACATTTACAGTGCTGTAAAACTCAGACAATTTGTTTAGTAAATTTGTTTCAGGAAAGGTTACAGAATGTACTGCTTTTACCATTGCAGGTGACACATGGCTCCTATACATTTGACATTTTGGAATGTGCTTTCATAGATCCTAAAAGGTCTTTTTGTCATGAAATTATCTAAAAACCTGTTCCCTTAGGAGACCTGAAAATGAACAGCCTCACTGTTGATGTGCATCGATTTGCTCGCATAGAATATTGATCCTCATGAGGTTTTTCTTGTTCTACATCATCCTAGAAGGGCTCAAAAATACACACACACACGTGTGTGTAAACATGATCTTTTCCCACCTTTCAAAGGTAATGAGGAGGATTGCAAATAACTTTATTTCAGTTTATTCTGAAATGTAAACTTTTGTGCTTGCATCTGTATATATCCACTCTTTCCCAATGAATCATAAAGTTTGTGAGGGTTTCACAGCTACCATTCAGATTTTATTTGTGTCTTTCTGGAGTTATCAGGGGCAAGTAATGCACTGCAGTCTGAGCATGTCTAAATTTATACATGTGATTTTATAGTTTTGTCTGAATAACATGGTAATCAACACTATTTTGAGATGCAAGCTTTGATCCTTATTGTTGCTAACAACCATATCCATACTAATGTGCAGTGTTCTTAACAAAGCATATCATAGGGAATTTTGCAATTCAAATACAATTAAAAAGCAATATAAAATAAATGTTTGCATTTGATTTAAAATATGAGTGATTTCATCTCTCTAAATAGGCAAGCACATTAAGGGTATTAGAAAACAAATTCCAAATTTTCCTTTCAGAGAGTAGGGCTTTCTGCAGCTTGCAGATGATTGAGGGTCCTCCCAGAGTGTGAGACGAGGCTGGGGGTCAGCTTACAAACCCCAAGGCTTCCAACACCCCTCAGGGCCACCCCATTACCCTCACAGCACCCAACTGTTTCATCCTGTGGCTCATTCTCAGTCAAAACAGAGTTTTTGAGGTGCTTCAGCTCCACTTTGAAGAAGACTGTATGGTCTTCTTAGCCTAGCAGTAAAGGGATTTATCTGATAACAGGAGATGCTGAGGTTAGACTGAAGACCACCTAATATCCTCTTCAAAAAATCACATGTAAGAAGTTTGACCCCAGCCTGAAGGAAAAGGTGTTATAGAAGACAAAAAGCTAATTTATATTTACAAACTGACTAAACTTTATGCAGAAACTCCCTGGGAAGCAATCACTGAAACACATAACAGCGTAGTATTCTGAGAATCACTATTATTTGAAATCTCATATTGCTTTGCCAGTGTTGCAAATGTTTTTCTTGCTTCCCTAATTCACATACACATGCAGAAATTCACTTTCCTTAAGCTTGTTGTGTGACCTTGCTCTAACAGAGAGTCTGCACTTTAGGGCATCTATTTTATTTCTTAAAATGATCTCTGGTTTTTTTTTGTTTTTTTAATGAAGAATTCAGAGTATTATATATATTTTTATATAAAAAATATATATTATATATAATAACATATAATATATATTATATAAAAGATATTATAATAGTATATATTATAATAGATAATATATATTATAATAGCTATTATAATAGATATTATAATATATATTATAATATAATATATATTATATATATTTCATATATAAATATAAATATTTTATCTATTTATATTATATGTATAAAATGAAATATTTGAATATTTGGATATTTATTATATAATATAATATAATTATTATATGAACATAATTATATATTGATTTATATTTATACAGATAAATATTATTATATATTTATAAACATAAATATAAACATAAATATAAATATAATTGTATAAATATAATATAAATATATATTTACTAATATAAATATAAGTATTATAGATAGGTTTTGCATCCAATCTCCTCTTGGGAGGCATGCTTTCCACTTGTGAGTTTAGTCACTACCTCCAGAAGAAGTTACATAAGATTGGAAGAATATAAGACACTTAGACCAAAAAAAAAAAGAAATCTGAAGAAAAGTTTTCGTGCCAGGAGAAATCAATGGAACAAACTTACTAACAGGAATTTGCTTTGTAGACTCCCACAAAACTTTAGATATGGACCATTCCTAGGCATGAAGATGCTGTTTTATTAAAAAACGACATGAAATGCTGTTGAATATACCACAGGCTACCTGGTCCTGGGTTCACTGTGTTAAAATACTTAGATAACTCTTTTCCTTACTCTAGTTCTTAAATTCAGTTTCCACTGTGGACTCATATGCTCATTTCTGGCTTACCAAAACTTTTTCAGAAACAGAGTGAAATTCCCTTAGTGATAGCTAAAATGCTTCAGGAAGCCATGTGTGCTTAGCTGGTCCTGTCCTACATAAAAATATGCAATAAATATGCACTGTTTGCTTTGATTATGCCATATTCTCTCTATTTCATACTGTAGGGGGGAATTAAGCCTGATGGAAGGAAAAGAGACGTTCTTAACTCATCAGGGGTGAAAGGGAAATGTATTTCTCCAATTTCTCCTGAAAACTACTCTTGGCAACTTGTTGCTCTGCTGTATTTTGCCCTTAATTAAATTTATTATTTACTTTCCAGAATGATGTCATACCCAGATATTGTTGTGGTAAAGACTATTATTTGGTAAACTATCAGATCTTTGGATGGGAGTGAGGGGGTCCCACCCTTTTTATGTTTAAAACAGAAAATCGACTGTCTGGTGATTATACAGAAGGGTTAAATTTGCTTCAATATCAACCATGCCCATCCATATTATGTCAACTACTCTGAATTTTTTAATATGTGCTCTACATCATTTTTCAACCAGCTTCAATGCCTAGAAATACTAATGAGCTTTCAGGATGGTCAAGAGCTCTTGAGATGACCTGTGAGCAAAGAATTTGGACACCCAACAATGCGGGCCTGCTATTATGCATTATTCACTGAAGGGAATTATGTCTTTTTTAGAATGATGGTTAAAATAGATTCTGTCTAGGTAATATGAAAAAAAATTATTGTAGAATAAAATGGATCATTTTCTTTCTTTTATGTCTCCTTTGAGGGAAGCAGACACACAACTGCTAGCTGAAGTAGGTGAACTCACAAATTTCAGCATCTCAAGAGTTGGCATTCACTTAAAGAAGTCTAAATTTTTCCCATTACAATAAACATGAGCTGACACTTGCCAGTGTTCAATTTTTTTTTTTTTCCCAGAATCCTTTTATATTTGTGTCTTTAACACACTGCATGCCTGGGCAAGGTAGCAAAAAAATAGATAGGAATTTAGTATCTCCTCTCCAGGGGGGTTGACACATTTTGAGCCTTAAAAATGCAAATAAAGCCAATTGCTAGTTGAGACTGGATTAGACCATATTCTGCTTAAATTGATTCTAGCAACAGCAAAATTTGTATGCTGGAAAAAAAATGAGGGAGGAGAGAAGAAAATCTGATATAATTTGGGCCAACAATTGGACAAAACTTGATGTAGTGATGTTAACTTCAAAAAATGTCTCTGGAGAGGCACAAAAGGCAGATAAATAACTTGAATAAGATCAAAACAGATAGGAAATGTTGCCTGTCAGTGCTATGGGCTCTAGCACCAGTACTAATATATTGAACCATTATTTAGTGTTGTACTGTCCCAAAGGTCTTTAGAAGATACATTTATACAGTATAGTCATCGCACTCACATTAAATCATGAGTGAGAATATATTTCAATTTCTTTTTCACCTTCAACTGTTTGAGCACAGACCATACACACATGATTTATAAATCTCTAGGCTGCTCCTTATATCACAAGGGTCAGACTAGTCCCTTGTTGACATAAATAATAGAGACTTCAAAACCAGCCTAATTTTTCTCATTAACCCATTAGGCTATCCCTGCTCTGTTTCCTCTTCCATTTTAGATGTATTAAGATGTTACAAATACAACATAAAAATTAATTCTCTCTGCATCATGAAAGGATTTTTCTCCACTTCCAAATTCAATTTATTCATTAAAAGAGACTAAAAACTGATTCAGAAATTTCCTTTCCCCCTCCCCCTACCAAACAAAAAATAAAGCATTTGCTTCTAGCAGTCTTAAATAATGTTTGATGCTCCAGAGAGCCTTCAACATTCATTACAGAGTCAACCAGAGCTTCATTAAATATCAGTCTAGAATGTGTGTATGTGGTGCTGAGCACTGGCCTCAGGACCTCCCTCAGGCCATTTTCTATAGGTTCCTTTCATCTGTCATTTTGCTTTGACTTGGGGCTATTATCACTTTCATCACTGACAATAGAAAACTCATTCCTGTGTGCATTTAATTTTCATTATTCCTTGCCCCCTGAAGATGACTGACACACACAGATTCTTTTTCATCTTTTACAGTATTGTAATGAATCATTTTAAATTCTTGCCTTGCAGTCTTGTATTAGCATTGGTGGATGAAATAAAATTAAACCTGTGTACTGGTGCTGAGAAACCCTGTTGGGTTATTCTGGCCTAGTAGCAAAAGACAAACTCTCACACAGAATCACAGAACCACACAGAATGGGTCAGGTTGGAAGGGACCACTGTGGGTCTCCTGTTCCAACCTCCCTGCTTGAACAGTCATTCTAAAGCACGTGGTTTAGGTCCAGAAGGTTCTGGGATATTCCCAGTGAGGGACACTCCCGGCAATTCCAGGCAATCTGCTCTAGTGTGCAGTCACTCACAGAGTAAAGAAGTTCTTCCTCATTCAGGCAGAACTTCCTGAGCATCAATCTCTACTTGTTTCTTCTTGTCCTGTGGCTTGGCATCCCCAAGAATAGCCTGGTGACATCACTTGATGCCCTCCTTTTGGATTCTTTTGGCTTTGATGAAGCCCCTTCTCAGTTGTCTTCTTTTTTCCCCTTCAGTGGAGTTCCCACGTTGATGCAGCCCCTTCTCAGTTGTTTCTTCTCCCACCTCAGAGGAGTTCCTACCACAGTGGGTCTCCTGTTCCAACCTCCCTGCTCAAGCAGAGTCATCCTAAAGCACGTGGCACAGGATTCTGTCCAGGTGGTTCTGGGATATTTCCAGTGAGGGACACTCCACACTCCAGGCAATCTGCTCTAGTGTGCAGTCACTCACAGAGTAAAGAAGTTCTTCCTCATATTCAGGCAGAACTTCCTGAGCATCAATTTCTACCTGTTTCTTCTTGTTCTATGGCTTGGCATCACCAAGAATAGCCTGGTCCATCCTCTTTACACTCTCCTTTTGGACTCTTATGACATTGATGAAGCCCCTTCTCAGCTGTCTCTTCTCCCACTTCTGCAGAGATTTCTTATAGAAATATAACCTGATCACTAACAAGTTCCAGAAGCAATATTTGGCATTCTTTTAAAATTTGTTGAAAATGCACAGTGATGCATTTTACTATATCTCTTTAAAAGAGTGCCTATTCCAGCTCACATTGGTTTACTTTAATGCCTAATTTTAAGGGAAAGAAATGTTTAAAAATAGAAATCAAAGACATTTTCCTACAATAGCCTGGCCGCACAATCCTGTTTTAGGATTAAGCCAAATTTCTTTTAATTTCTGAGGTGATGTAGAGATACTAAACTTAGTGCACGATTGCTTATCTTGAATTAATTTGACACCTCATATTTCAAATCTTTTCCTATATAATAACAATTTTGGCAATCTTCTCTATATGAAGACTTGAAAAGACAAACCACTGTCTTTGTCAGAGCCAGTCTGGTGAAGCCTTCCTTGAGACAGCTTTTTGGCTTCTCTTGCACATGCAGTAGGGACAAACTATGGCCAGACATTTCAGAGACTCTGTTTCTGTATCAGTCCAGTGCTATTTGGGTGCAATGGTCTCAATCAGAAGCGAATGCTTTGCTGTAAATAAAATAAAAAATAAATTTCACAGAGTTTGCCTTCACATTATATACAAGATTTAAATATATTTTCATTGTTGGTACTGATGATGTGTCAGAATGTACAAGGTATTATGTACAAGATCAAGATATTGATATGAGCTCTATTTTTTTACCAAGCCATTGGACACCATAATGTTGATCTTTCACTCTCTTTTGTGTCTCTTTCTCTCTCTTTCTTCTCTTAAATTCCTCTTCTCAGAATCTGGATAACTTGAAGTTGGACTGGTTAGAGTTTGTTTGGTGAATGCTTTGTGAAGTGTCTTTGATTGGATGTTTGCTTTAAAATTTTCCAAGTACTTTTTTCTCTAAAGTTTGCCAGTAAAAGTTTGCTATTCAGCCTCCTGAGAAGTTTGTTGTTCTCTCCTGTGTGCTGCCCAAGGGTACCAAAGTACCCCTAGCCCCTTTAAAAACTCACTGGGTGAGCTAGGGGAGTAACACCACTTTAAAGAGCAAACTGCTTTAATATCTGTAACCAGATGTCTGAGGGCAAACTTGAACGCATGCAAATAAAAATTTTGAATTTTTTTTCCAGTTTATTCTTGCCTATAATCAGAAAAAATTGCTTTGAAATATTATGCCAGCCCTTCTCAAGCATTTCACATTACAGCTCCAGAATCTTTGCTATAAAATAATAGGAAAAACTCTCACCCATGGCTTAAAATGCAAAGATCATCTTTTAAAACATATTAAATAGAGATACATTGCATCCTAGGCTGCCTAAATAGAATAAAGTTCTTACAGTTGCACTGTAGAAATTTGAATTCTTAAACTTGCATTCTGGCAGAAAGGGCAGTGGAATTTGAAAGAAATTCTTTAATAAAGGTAAAAAAGTTGTTTGCCATTTGAAATTAGTTCTCTGAAGGAAAAGCAGATTAAAGTTGGAAAGCACTGCCCTTAACCAAGCAGTGAAAACAAGATTAATACCATTTTATCACAGAAAGAATCTCAGTTTTGCACCCAGTCTCATCCTGACTATCAAGGAGCACCAAACAAATGTGATAATGAAGGGTTTCCTACATTGCACTGTTTTCACAGAGGCTGATTGGAAACATTTTATTCAAGGAAAATCTCACTTCTGAAGATTTGTGAAGCCAGATGGTGCCCCATGAAGTTGCCTTGGAGCAAAGTAGTTCTTTCAACATTTGAGAAATGCCCAATTTTTGTAGTTACATATGGAATTCCTTTTGCTTTAAGGACAGCATTTGGCAAATATGGTACACTGTGTCTCTTTGTCGATCCCAACTGGCACAATTATTTCTATTAGCCATCAGAAGAACTAGAATCCAGTAAGGAAAGTGTCAAAGAAAAAGCATCTATTTGTTAAAAAAAGATCCTGTTAATTAAATTTGCCACAGAATTCAGATTTCTTTGCAAATTCTAGAAAATATAAATCATACATGGTGGCTTATATCTGTGGTCTGTGTCATCCCTCAGTGGCCAGATGCCATCCTTTTGAATAAAGTGAAAAAATTTAAATATTTGGTGTTTCTTAACAACGAAATGTGTGATTCCTACAGTGTCATTTCTTTGTTTAGGGTCAATATGGACAGGTTGAAATGTGTATATAGTGAGTAACCAATTCCCTGGAGACTCCACATCAGTGACACTTCAGTGGTGATCCATACATCTTAGAGAAAAGTCAAGAGGAATTTATGATGCCTTGTAATTTTGGCCTGGTGCCTCAGAAACACAACCTGCTGTATTTAAATAGGTCAGCACTGCCAGACTTGCAGTGTAATTAATGTTGATTAAATCCATGTAGGACCGAGAAAATACGAAGTAACAATGGGTTTGGAACTATTTCATATGTGACATAAGTAATCAAGGCAACACAGAAATCTAAATGTCTTATGGATGGCAAGGTTATGATTCAACCCTGATTGAATTTTACTTCATTGCTTGAATATTTAAACATTTTAATTACAGGCTCTTATTTTGCTGTGTGTGGGTTTTTGGGAATTTTTTGGTTTGTTATTTTCTTTTCTTTTGTTTTGTTTTTTAATTAAACATGACTGGTACTGTTGACTGCCATTAGCTAAGAATTAACTGTTCAACAAATACAATAAATGAATATGAGGAGGTGCTGTTAATATTCATTATGTACAACTATCTTAGAACGAAGCAAGAAAAATAACCCCAAACTTCTGTGTCATAATCCAACCTAGTAAAGTCTCAAAAGTAGGCTAAATATTTGGAAGATACTCTGGAAGAAAACTCATCAAGCAGTAGATGAATGTATCAGGAATGATTTCATGCAGACAGTTCTACACAACAAACACTCCTGTAAAAGCTGATTTTCAACACTCCTGGAGTTGGTGTCACAAAGGAACGTTCAGAATAAGACCTAATCTTCCAGAATAGGAGCTAATAAATCAAAACTATTTCATTCCCTTCTATATTCCATTGTCTCTTGCTATGCAAATGCTCAAAATATGTAGCATTGTGAGTCTGCATCCCAAAATTTACAATAATCAGGAATTATCTTTTTTTTTTTAACTGTCTTCCAGGATATTTTAGGTCTGCCTAAATATGTCTCTTCTGCTCTTATTTTTCTCTGTTGTCAGTGAACTAATCTTCCTATTTTGTCTTGTCTGCACTATTATGATGGGGAAAAGATGTGCAAAATTACAAGCTTTTCCTCTGAAGAGGCTACCAGCAAAGGTCAGCAGAAGTCCTGTTCACCTGTATCATTATGAGGGAGAAGAAAAAGGACCTTTTGCTACAACAGCTTACTTTTCCTCAGGCCTGCCATGAAGTGGAATTAAGATATAAAAAGATGTAAAATTCTGAGTTAAATGGAGCCAGGTAGAGTAATAGGCACAGAAAGCAGAGCCATGATTAAACATACCCACTTCAGGTCTCTGGGAGGAGGCTGGCTTGTGCTCAAGGGGCCACAAGTTATACTCAAATCATCAATTTTTTTGTTAGCTTCGGCTTGAGGAAACCTCTCTAAGCCAGTTAGAGTTAACTATCATGAACTGATTTGGAGGTGAGTTCGCTTCATTTGCAGCCCAAAGAGCAGACACTTACTGGATGTATTTTCCATTATCTACAATGGAAATAAGCTCATCACCATTCCATTTTACATTTCATATTCATCAATTCATCTTTCGAGCTTGCAATCATTCTATTAGTTCAAATAATTACTTCATTCATTGTTAATGATAATATAAACAAAAACAAAAAAAAAAAAAAAAGAGAATCTGGGTAAAAGTAACACTCTTTGAACATTTTGGCCTGCTGGCACTATTCTGTGTGACTGGTGTGGGTGGAAACTCATACCACTTTTAGCACAATTATTTGTGAGAGTCAGTTTTGCATACTGGATTACAGCTTCAGGGTATGATTGCATAAAAAATATTGCATGAGAAAACATCCATAACCTTTTGAAGAGCAGCAGTGCTATAATTTTCTATATGTGCGTGGCAAAGCCTATATTTTCTTAGATCTGTCTACCAGAGGTGCTAAAGGGAGCTGTCAGTTGTTCTAAATTAAGGTCTTAAATTAAGAATAAGATATGAAGATAGTGTCTAGAAAATATACATAAAATAGTGTCAGAATGGAAAATTAACTATTTTAGAATGTGTTGTGGAGTTCTCCTTCATAGAGCTGACCAAAAGATAATATCACTGTGTTTCTAGTGAATTTATTCCAAAATTACAACACTCCTGAGGATTTTAATATTGATGTAAATAAAAAGAACTACATCTTAAAGAAATTGTTCCCTCCACTGAGAACCATTACAAGCATAGGTATGCATATGGTCTGTGATACTGTTTAAAATTAAAATCATTGAAATCACATCTAAGAAAGTTCTCTTCCAGCCTCTGCTTCTCTGTGTAAAAGTTGATGTTTCAAAGTCGTCACACTGGCAAGAATCTCCATAAAGAGATAGTTTAGCACTACAGCTTCAAGAGAAGTTGATGATAGTACTAAAACTTTCTCAATTTATATTATCTTTATTTTGTTGTTATACCAACTAATATCCAGGCCCATGACATCATGAAGAAACGTATTAATGTACACATAGCAAGACAAAATGGCCATTTTGTCATAGTAATGAATAAATCTCACCTTTTCCCTCTCTCAATCAGGATGGGGTTTTTTATTATTATTTTTAAAATTACTTTATTAGTACTTTAATTTTTAAACAAGCTGTAAAGTTATTGTGTGTTCCTTCACAAGGATTTTATTTCACCCCTTTTCATAGACTTCTCCAGCCATCGTTTATTCATATTTCTGTATTTCATATTCTAGTAGCTAAAACAGCTAAAAGCAAAAGCCTAAAAAACATGAGACTGAACTGACCAGATATTGAAAATATCCCCTGAAAGGAAAATGCAAAAAGTCATTAATCACCAATAGTATGTTCATGAAAACTTTTATCCTATCAATGATTAGCATCTGATAAAACATACAGGTTATGATTAAAAAAAAAGAGTCAAATGAATAGAAATTACAAGGTAAGTTATTGCTTTGGTAATATATGTGTATATATGTGTCTATATAGAACCTATTTTTAATTCCAATTGCAAAAGCAGAGCGATACTTGAAGTTTAAAATTGACTTGTGTGTGTGTGTGGGAGAGTCTCATTCCAATTCAGCAGACCCTGTAATTTTCATGGAAGTTATCAATTTATAAGGCCCAAAGCATCCTCATTTTGATGACAAATGCAATCAACACGTTGCAAAGAGGTTTTTTTCCCCAGAAATATCATTATTCTGTGAATTCCTATTAACACATAAGATGCCATTCACATCCTTCACAACCGAAGCAGGTGGCAAAAGCTGCAGATGACTGCAGAGGTGTAAGGTCAGATCTCCAAATCTCATCACCCTGCAGGCTCTCCTTGCTTTTGCACCTTCCTCTGCTTTAGCAGACCCCCATGAGTGAAGGAAACAACAGAAACAAATAGCTGAGGATGAAATGATTTTCAGGTACCAGAATTTAAATTATATTTTAGAGCTGACAGGTGAAAATTTGAAATGGTAAATACAAAATGCCCTAAGCAAATAATCTGTATTAGCAAGAAAGAATAATGTCCCAGGTTGTTCTCGCTGTCACTTCAAAAGGAAGGGATAACATGATGTCATCTGATATACAAAGTAACCTCTCTTTTTCCAATTAACAGGATTGCATTAGAGGTTCAGATTTTCCTCCTTGGAAATACTGAACTGAATTTCACAGGTGCTAATCAGATTCACTCTTTACCTGAATGAATTTAAGATTTGCAATACTATAATTAGACAAATTGTATTTACATTTATTATGCTAATTTACCTTACATGTTGCAAGTTATAAATAATATTTCATATAATGGGTGCACTTCACAGTGTGCAGGTATCGTAATTTTAGCATTAAAGTGTTGTTAAAATGATCTCCCACATAAAAAGAATATTTTTCCCTTCAAAATAACTTTGTAAAAAACGTTTTGCACAGAGTGTCCTTACCATAGTGCTTTTTTTCTCCTATTTCTCCTTGGAAACTTTGGCCTCCTAATCTTGGTTGGACAATATTTTGTAGCTAAACCCTTTTTTTCCTAGGAACCATCTTGTTTTCAGGTCTTCATTCTTAATTGGTTCTGATGACATAGATTATTAGCAGAGGAAGCTTAATCAAGTGACATCAGGGTATTCTATTCTGCTTGAAGAGCCCTAAGAAGATGCTTTTAGTTTGGTCAGAAGGGTTTTCAAAGTGAAAAATCATTTCTAAAAAAGTAATTGACTTTTCAAATTAAGTGATCTCATTGCTTTGTGTAGTTAGGTACTGATGTTACTCTGAAAATTATGTGTTTAAAGTTAAAAAACCAGTATTATTCTCTTTTTTCTTCATCTGAAATTAGCACACCCTCAAGAGCTGACTAGCAGTATAAGAGCACAGAGAGTAACCATCAGGTCTCACCTAAGGATTAAGAAAATTTGGAAAATCCAGTTTGGAGTAGGAGAATGAAAAAAAGTGGCTTAGTATGGCTGCTAGGCTTACTATGTTGTCAGTACAGAGGGAGGTGGCAACTGGGAGGATGAACAGCACATTTTTAAAGGGATCCCTTTTTTCTCATTCTGTGATTGGAGGGAGGGCTGGGACATTCCCTCCAAACTGGCAGCATCAGCCCAAGCCCATGGCCTTTGTCAGGCTTCCCTCTTTAGCAATAGTCAGAGAAATAACCTCAAATTTCATACTCCCCCTGCTTTTCCAGGAAGGTTTTGTGTCCAGAATAATCCCAGCTGCAAGACACAGGTTACCAAGTGCTGGCTCACCACCTTATTGCTATTTTCCTTTACTGCAGATTAACCTTGGAGAAGAAATTTTTGTTCTCCTTCATGTAAAAATTGAAATAGGGATTATTAAAAAGGCCATATGGATTCAGTGGCTCTTTTCTGTTGAAATGCCACCATGGCTATTTTAGTTTGAAGCACAAAATAATAAGATTTTCTTGAATAGTATTGGATAGTAATTTGATAAAGACTGGACAGTCAAATAATATTTCTAGAATATGAGTAAAGAATATTTGAAAAGATGGGGAGAGAGAGCATTGAGACTTGGTATCAGATATTAATAATGATTACCTTTAAATTAATCTGGAAAGTAACAGCAACATGAACTACTACTTTGCACTAGTAGTTGCATCCAGTATACAGAGTTCCAACATAAAATATTTATTTTCTGAACAGTCTCAGCCTATAGTTCAAATTCATGTTGCCCAAATAAGTACCAGCCATTGAGCACAAAAATGATATGGCACAAAACCCGAGTTTACAATCACTGTCAGACATGCAGTTGAAGCCAAATGAAAGCCAGTTGGAAGCTGCTCAGGAATTTGGCAGTTAAAATACATATTTCAGACCTTATGGCTGCATTCATTGCCATATGTTGAGAGCTGTCCCTCTCTATTTATGTGCATGTTTGGAGTTGTCCACCCTTATTTATCTGCAATCCCTTATTTAGGCATAATGGCTCAGCTACTAAAAGATATTAACATATTGCTGCCATTTGAAGGCAGAACAACAGATGCAATTGGAGGTTGAGAGGAGACTGAACCATGTCAAAAGATCAAATCTTATTTAGTCACACAGTGATAACAACCCTATAGCCCTTGTTCTTGTCAAAGTCCATTTCAGCCTATATTTTATATTTTCTCTCAAAAGTAACCCTAATACACTAAAATAAAAATCTGATTCAAACTGCAAATGTTTGATGCAAACTCACCTCAGTGTTCCTGACCAGGCTGTTGATCAGCCAGACAACATCTAACTCTAAAAAGGGGGGTCATATATTGGATACTGAAATTACCATGAGCCACTTTTCAGAGGCCAATATGTTGGAAAGGACCTGTCACTGCCTTTTGGAGATGGCATATCCTCAACTATAGCAAATGTGAGAAATTAATTTTACCACAGTGCCTTTGTTATTCGGACTGAGAAATGCATCCCAGCAGACTCAAAGCAGAGGGGAAATTAAACAGCATCTTCCCCTCCACCAGCTCCAACTAGTTCTGACAATACTTGGCACAACCCTTTGATTCCAGCTTTTATTGTTTCCCCAGCATGTTATTTTTTTTTTCATTCTTTTTTTTTCCTCTTGTGGTTCTTTTCCTGATTTCTCTCTAATATACATTCAGTTCAGCCAGTAAAGAAACACCACATTTTTTTGCAACAGAGCCATGAGCCTCCCAAGGAAAAGCAATGTATTAAACTACATAAGGCTGCTAAAAGTTTGCTGATAAGTTTCAGTGTGGCTGATAAGCCATTACACCATGCCTGTAGCATCCCAGCAGCAAGGCTGCAGGGGAAGGAAATTCCAGAGACACAAGATGACAGAGAGAGGCTGCATTTTCTTTTCTTTTCTTCATTTTTTATTTCTTCCTACTTTTGAGAGTTTGTTTTGCTTTAAAACACATGGAATCAAACATCATCAGCAAAACCCAACACTTCAAAACTAAGTTGTGAATCCAAGGTGCCTCCATCTTCTTTTTCTTCAAGACAGATTTTATTACATACTGTCTGCTTAAACTATGCTTTCACCTTGTAAAATACTTCAAAGCTGAAGAAGAAGCAATGATGGAAACCATCCAAATTAAAAGTCTTATTTAATTATGTGCAAATTATAGATTGTTTTCTGGATCATTTTAAAGCTGGTTATTAACAGGTCTTGTGCTGGCTGCTAGGAGGAGAACAAGTTGGTTATAGCCAGACACAAAGCTCATAACAGCCAAATAATGTTCCTACAGACAGCTACGTGGCCTCTTTTATCTTGGGATCCACGACAGTGGGAGTTCTCTCCAAATGCATTTATCCCCATGAAGTTCCCACAAGCTAGAAAAGAGCTCTTGTCATCATTAGCTGAAGCATTTATGCACCCTGAGGACAAAGACAAAGAAGAATTTAGGTGCTGGAGTCCAGAAATTCAGTGCCCAAATACTCCCCTGCTTGTTTTAGTACACAGGCACTTAGCAATTGGTAGGCTTCCCCATCTTTTCAGCTTCCATAAAAGCCTCCTTCTTCAACCAGTACTGAAAAAATTTAGCATTTCCAATTTTTAATTGGTATCTTCAAAAGAAGTCCCTGATAGGTGCCATGGGAAACATGGAAGCACAGCTAATGAGAGTCAAGGAGCCCCACAAGTGCTGAGAGGAGTGATAGAGCAAAGAGCAAGTCAGCCTCAGCTCTGTATCCCTTTGACATTCACAAAACAGCCATTGGTCAAGACATCTTTTGCCTGGAAGCATGCTCCTTCTAGAAATGTATACCTGCACCTTGAGATCAGTCTGATCTTTTTTGGTAGGTTTGATTTGCACTCCACCTACTCTCTCTGCCTGTGAGGAAAACAGCAAGTTTTTCCCCCCTAAAATTCATATTATACAGTTAGCTTCTTTTTCCCCTTCCATCATGCTTTCCCCACGGCATAACATCTTATTTCATGTAATGCCTTGTAAATACTAACTCTGCTGGGTAAGGCTTAAGGGAAAACATTTCAACATTTGCAGCATAATGAATTAGAGAGGCACAGATAGGCTTCTCTTTTTTGAAGTTCCCAGACTAACATCTAACTGTCTGTCTTTTATTTTCAGATAAAGCCTTTTTCTAAACCTTTCCAAAGGCATGAACCCTCCTGATAGAAACAGTCATTTACCCAGCTCTGATCAGAAGGATTGTGAAGTGAGTGTCTCCCATAAAGCTTCTGGAAAGGATTAGGAAGAAATCAAATAAAATCTGAGATTTGCTCTTAATTATGAATGTCCAAAAGGAAGTGTGAAAATTGAAGAGAAAGAAAGAGACAGTTCCACAGCTTTAAAATAAGAATGTTATGACTGCGAAACTAGAGGCTCAGAGTCAGGTGTCTTGCAAAATAATTCACAGAAAAATTTCCTATGAGGTAATACATTTTATATCTTACATTTTCAGGTTCTTGAAGAGATAAGCAGAGGAAATAGCTCATTGATACATCTCAGGAGAAAAACCTTTAGAAGAAATGTTCACATTCAGCACCAAACAGAAGTATTGCGGTATAACCTAAAATATTCCACTTGGGTAGGCTGTTTTATTGTCCTGATAGAAAAATAAAATTTCTTCTGACTCCATAGAAGGAATTTAAAGATTCCAAAAGAAAATTGTATGAAAAATGGTAACTGTGAAACACATTCTTTTTCTATAGCGTTGATACATAAATTATTAAAAAAACTCCATAAAGTTTTCAGAGAATGCTCATTTTGTGATTGCATTGGATATATGCCAATATGTGTACTGAACATACAGAATACAGAAAACATCAAGGATCAATCCTATCAGTTGGTATTTTTAGTCCATTTCCATTGGCATATGGGGCAAAGGGAAATTTTGGCTCTTGGCAACATCCTTACTGAGCACAGGTTTTAGTAAGGATGTTGCTAATAACCAAAATTTTGTGTCTATGAATAGCCAAAAGTTTTCTCCATGTAATACCCTGTTGTAAGGCAGTAAGAAGCTTTGCTGGATCAGAGATCCAGGCATTCATGGGAGGAGCTATGACAGAGATGGGCAGGGAATGGAGGTGTGTGCAAGGCCTTGTAATTGTCTGTAAGAACCACATGCCAATGCCACACATGAAAGCCATGCTGACAAGTCTTGTTGGGAATGAGGACTGTGGCTGGCTCCTCTGTATCTATCAATAAGGCATGTGGGACAGAATGAATCCAGAAATATAAATCAGTTCCTAAACTGGCATTTTAAATAGCTTTGTGCTTTCTTTCAGTGAAAAAAACCCAGGTTTTTTTTCCAAAATCGAGAAAAGCATTCATGATTGCACACAATTCTGGACTTACTGTTTTTTTCTGATTCTATCCAGGAAAATATGTATCATAATTAATTTTCCACATTCAGATATCCTGCAGGACATTCATTGTGGAAGCAATTATGCAATTACACACATTTGTTCATTTACAAAATAAGCATATCTATCCATTACTTTAGAGGCATCTGATCATGATGACTGTAGTGCCCTGAGCTCTCAGTACTTCCCAAAGCAGGTTCTCTGAGTCTCATTTAAATATAACAAGTGTGTCAAGTGTGTGTTAAGTTAAATTTACATTTAAGACTGACTTTTAAGTCAGCCTACTTGGCAGCTTTTGCTAATACAGTTGTTCTGTTTTTCACCTACAGAGATACCTTTTCTTTACAGAGCAAGTCTTATGCAAAGGTCTGCAGAAAAACCTGGAATTTCTGTCAAAACAGAAGCCAGGGAACTGCTTGATTCTTGATTCAATCTGACATTGCAAGCCTCGATTTGAGGCTTGAAATAGATTGATTTACAAACAAACAAATAAAGTTATAGAACTGAAAAAATGAATATACATCATGCTGCATCTTTTCTTGGAGTACCAAAGATAGCCCAGGGTAATGAATGCATCCAGGATGAATATATTTGGATTAGCAATGCAATAAAAATTGGCATGCAGATACCTCTCAAGTACAAGAATCAAAGCCAGAAACAGAAAGAGTATGGGTGACAGCAACTGTTTCATGTCTTGTGTACGGAGGTTTGAAACACAGCATATTCTTTCAGAAAATGCAGGAAATACATGTGGTGTTGTGACAGGTTAGCTTTTAAAGTAAATGTATAGCAATTAGATACATTAAATAACGTTTTCACAGAGACTGCAATTAGCAAAATGTGTGTCAGACTGGAATGGTTTATTAATATAGTTTGTTAGTCGGATGTTAAGAATGATTTTAATTGAATTAAATTAACACAAAGGTTTCTTAGTTAAACAGCATCTAGCTGCAGGGGCCAGCAATCATGATCAATTTCAATATGGCACAAAGACACTTCTGCAGTATGTATTGAAAAAATTATGTATATTATAAATATTCAGGGAAGTTAACACCGCAAGGATTGGAAAAAAAAAATAGGTTTAGATATTACACTATTTCATCACATTTTTCCTATTCAGGGAAAGAAAAAAAAAATTGAGTTGCATTTTTTGACCTTAAGATTTACAATTTACTCTCCCAGGTTGTTTAACACCTTTTCTACCTATTGCATGTAGAGGATACAACAGCTGGAATAAGGAAAAATTTTGATTGCTGTTACATCTACTAACAATCACCCCTGTCATATTTTGCACAGTACATTAGGCAAAAACATAGCAGGCAGTTATTATAAGCCTGCTTTCTATTTCAGTGAATCTTTGTTAGGCAGGGGCAGGAGAGCAAGGAAGAGCAGAGGTGAAAATACAGCAAAAGAAACAAAACCCCCAAACCAAAACAGAATAATTACACTGTACCATGTTAGGAGCAGTAGTGAGGTTTTCAGAATCCCAATGTATTTGTTATGAAAGACACGATAAATCTAACATTAAAGCAAAAGAAAAGAGAAATAATTTGCAAAAGTAATAAAAAAAATATTACTCAAAAATTACAAAAAATATTAATCAAAAAATACTGGTATCAAACCAGTAATCTGATCACAGGGATTGAAGAGTGAAGGGGAGGGATTTCTTTCCCTGTCCCTTTGCCTTTCTTTTCCCCCTTCTAGTCCCCTCCTCCAGTCTATGAATAGCGTTTCATAGATTTTTGGCTGGTTTGGCCAGTAGTTTGGAGATGATGGGACTTGCTGTTTTTGCAAAAGTTCTGGCTGAAAAGCTGAAATTCACTCAGAGTCACATTACCTGCCATTGTCACACTGGCTTTCTTGACATCGGTGTTTTCCTCTTGACATGGTGCCAGTCTGGAAAGATGAGATGCAGACTATTGTCAAGGGCTGTTACAGCTGTGTGAGTTAGCAAAGGGATCTCAAGCTCAGTGAAATGGATTTGAAAAGGTGGGAGTGAACAAACACCTCCTTTTGCACAAAAGATATAAGTGATGTTGTGTCACCGTCATATTTTCTAAAAAAATCCCTTCGCCAGGATTTCTTCTCCTGGGAAGCTGAAAGCCTCAGAGAAAAATGAAAACAAGAATTATCTGATTGCTTCTACTTTGTTTGCTGCTTTGGAATGTGGTTTGGAGATTGTTTATCCAACTGGTGATTGTTTCATTGGTTTCATGTGAATTGTTTTAACTTAATGACCAATCATGGTCAGGCTGTGTCCGGGCACTGGAGGGCCACGAGTTTTTCATTATTAACTTTTAGCCTTCTGTCTGTATCTTTCTCTATTCTTTAGTATAGTTTTAGTATAGCATTCTTTAATATCATATAGATCATAAAATAATAAATGAGCCTTCTAAGAACATGGAGTCAGATTCATCATTTCCTCCCTGCCACGGGGGACCCTGAAAATACCACAATGTTGTGAGAGGGCTACTCTTGTGCAACAAGATGACTGAGAAGTACTTTCTCACTCCTCAAGAGACCAAATAAATATTTTAATTATTCTTAATGAAGTAACATGATTCTAAGTAATTTTTACCAAACTTAAAGGTCATAATTAATTTCCAGCAATTAAATCTTACTGCAGATCTTTTGAAAGCTAAAACTTCACTGAAGAAAGAACACTTAGCTGACATAGGAAAGCAGAAAAGCCAGTCCATAAGCCACTGAAAAATCCATTAATATATTCCTTATTTTGGTTGTAGATAAAGATCAAGAGTTTAAGAAAAACTCCTGAAATTTTAAAAATAAACACATACATCTATATCTGTATATATTTTTGTATTTGTTGCCATGTCCCATCCATATTCCATGTGAAAGAAAAAGTATTAAAAAGTAGGAATTGTGATTACACAGGAGATAGCAAATCAAATCAATGGTCCTTATCTGAGCAGACTACTGAAATCTCCAGGAACACAAAGAATTTTCTGGCATCTCTTTGCATGAGAAATCTAGTATCTTATTTGCACTCCTACAAAGATGAACAATTATAAGACATTCTTTGGCCAAATTTTACTCATTGATAAGAGTGTGTCTGGAGAGCCAGAGAAACCCATTCTTTCGTAGATATAAAGCAAAATGTCATCTAGAGAAGACTGTCCACCTTCATTACAGAAAATGCTAGCAAATACCAGCATCATCTTAATATCAGTCTATTGTAATTCCAGTTAGCAAAAATATGTTCATACTTATATGAATATATTGGATATTTTCTTCAAATAAAGTCTAAAAGCAGTCAAAAAAATTGAGGTTTTGTAAATATCAGGTTCTATATTACAAAGACATGCATGGGTTTGTTTTTTTCACCTAAATACAGGTAGATGCATAAACAAAATCGGTTTCTGATCTCTTCTGTCATAAAAAAGGTTTATCACTAGGAGAAATATGGGATTAATATTTAATTTAGGGAGGGCAAGGTAAAAAATTTAAACACATGGCTGTGAACATTGGACCATATACACCTTCATCAGCTTCACTAGAGAGATCTCTGAGCAGGAGAACAGAGCACACCACTTGTTTTACTCTTGTCTGGCACTGAAACTTATTGAGGAATTTCTTCTGTGATAAGGATTAAAAAAAATTATTCATCTTTCTTTCTATGCCATTCCAATTAATTTCATTAAGTGCTCCTTGGCATCTTGGTTCTGTCCAGGACAGGGTTAATTTTGCAGTAGCTGGCAGAGGGCCTGGCCAGGAGGTTATTCTGTACCACCTCATGTCCTTGCTGGGGGCAAGGGGAAGGGACAGAAAGGGCTCTGTCTGATGGAGAACACATGGTGGAGGCAGACATCTGCTATTGTCTAGTACTGGGCTTTTTTGTTTACTCTGTGAATAGTTTCCTTTTTTTTATACCTCTTATATTATTGCTGTTACTGTTTGGTTCAGCTCATTGCTGTTTCCAGTTTCTTGTCTCAGCCTGAGATCTCTGCCTTTTGTGCCTGCACTTGGAGGGGTAAAAGGGAATGGTATCTGGTTTTATTGGGAGAGTAATAAATCTCTAAATGGGAGAATTCCATTTTTAAGTCACATCATTATGTTATTTACATATTCTTTTAAAGGAAATTCTGTCTTTAGCCAAATCCCAATACCAAAACTCATTTCTGTCTTAAATACTTATTTTCACAAGTTGAAACAAATAAAAAGTAAGTCTCAATTATAGCAGACTTAAAATGGATTTTAGTGTCCATTTCATCAAATTTCTGGATGACATATTATGTAGTTCAATAAGGAAAGAAAATAAATTACTTTTAGGGTTACTTGAATTCAATATGGAGATAATAATAATATCATGCAGTTCTGATGCTGATAATTGCAGTGACAAAGCATAAAAATAATATTTTGTAATTATCACCAAAACCACTTAGACCTTTGGATACATGTCCCTGAAACTCCACGCTCCTGTTTGATGACAGCCAGAGTGAACTGCTCAGTGCTATCAGAATATTATTTCCCCCATTATCACCTGAGTGGTTTAATAGTCACAATTCAGAATTTTCTTCAAAAAGAGTCTAAAAGCAGTCAAAAATAAAATGGAGAAGATGTAAATATCAGGTTCTATATGACAAAGACATGTATGGGGTTTTTTTTCACCTAAATACAACTTTGCTAATGTAGCAAGATCTGTTTTCTAATCCTAAGAAACATGTGTAAATCCCCCAGATTTTTGAGAAAAAAACTGATGATGAATGATGGGACTGGGGGTTAATTGTTCCTATCAGTTTTTTCAGTTGTTTCCAGTCTGGTTCTGTTTCACAACCTTTACCTTCACTGACTTCTGTACAATTGTATCAGAGAAAATCAATAAATAATACTGAGATGTGTCACTTTTTAGATATGAACACTGATACTTCTTTGGGGTCTGTTACATAACAGTCCTCAGTGCTATAAATTGATGATTTAAAACCCAATGCAGTTTTTTTTTTTTTTTTTCCCAAGGATAAGCTTTCAGATTTTTTTTAAACTGTATTATCAAGGGAGGCTTGAATTCCAAGCATCAATAAGTATGGTTGCAATACTTTAAATATTAGAAAATTCAACTAGACTGGAAGCACAGAGCGAGCTCCTTATGCTTGGAATCTCATTCTGAATGAAAAACCTCCCTTGGCTGTTAATACCCACAAGTCAATAAGTTCCTATGTTAGGCTAATTTCATGTGATGACAGCAAGCAGTCCCACACTGACAGGGGCTGACATTCAGCACAAGTAACACAGAAGCAACACAGTGGAGTTTCTGTCAGGAGCAAAATACATGTTTCCAGTTGAAGTCAGTACCTGCTAGCATGCCAAAGTGCCAGCAGCCAGCTCTGAGCACACTTGCTGCAGATTTTTAAGACTGTCACATCACTAAATCAAAGTTGCTCGCTGCTTGCCAAATGTTAGCTCATTAAGCTGGAGGAATTACTAAGTAGCCTCAGAAAAGAAAGCAAGTTCAGAGAGAAGTGTATGAATAAGACAGTATCTGCTGACTTGCTCATATGGGCCCTGGTAATTCAGCAGTTGTTCCATTTGCTGTGCCTTGAACAAGGTTTTCAGGTTTAGAATATTCGAGAAAGCCTGAGATGTTGTTTTCTTAGCTAGTGCTGATCCTCCTAAAAGCAAGGACCTCCAACACTGACAATAAAGTTATTTTTTATTTCCAAGTAAAAACTGCAACTAAATTTGCTCCTGGAAAAAAATATCCACATAAATAATAAGAACCGAGTTGTCAATCAGCTTAGAGAAGATTTTTGATACACTATGACCAACAGTGAAGTGATTTCAGGTGCGATGCCTAAAACTGCCATATTGGTATATTCCTTTGGGAATTTCTGATTAGCTTCACTTCCTGATTTATCATCCAGAGAAAAGGGTTATTTCTGAAAACCCTCAAAACACAGCCCAGTACTGGCAGAGATGTGGAACCCCAGGAAGGTGGGGAACACAGGCAGTGAGGAGTCAGGAATAAATGGGTCAGTGGAAGTGCAGAACGTGTACCTGCTTGCTGCTGCTCTTTCCTTTTCTTCAACAACAGGAAAAGAAAGCTGTTTCTCTGCTAATACTGCACCAAAAAATATACTATAACATCAATTTATTTTATTGAGTGTACAAGTAGTCAACATTAAGCAGATTTATGGTTTTAAAAACAGTTTTATTTTGTGTGTCTGAGGAAATTTCTCTCTTCTAGATAAAGCTGCACTTCAGCTACACAAGGAGTGTATATGGGAACTGCTTTATAGGAACCATTTGGCACATGCTCTGCTTTTAGATTTGTGAAAGTGAAATCACATTTGATGGCACTACAGCTGTAATTTAAATCAGCTCTTGGCCTGTATTCTGAAAACAGGTGCAGCATACCATGGCAGGGGGAAAACAGCACCTGACATTTCCAATGTTAGGATATAAATGTAGGGTATCACATTAATAGCAATCAGCTTCTGTGAACAGAGCTGAAGAGAGGGGAATTGCTGGGCTGGTAGAGCTTGGTGACAGCCTGAGGTGAAGTTGCAGTGGGGTGTCACTGTCATATTTTCTGAAAAACCCCCTTGCCCAGGATTCCCATCCTGAGAAGCTGAAGCCTCAGAGAAAAAGGAAAAACAATATTATCTTATTTTTCTCTCCTGTGTTTTGCTGCTTTGGGATGGGGTTGGAGATTGTTTATCCAACATGTGAATTATTTTTACTTAATGACCAATCACAGTCAGGCTGTGTCGAGGCTCTGAGGAGTCATGAGTTTTCATTATCATTCTTTGTAACCTTCTGTCAGTATCCTTTCTCTATTCTTTAGTACAGTTTAGTATAGCATTCTTTAATATAATATCATAAAATAATAAATTAGCCTTCTAAGAACATGGAGTCAGATTCTCAATTTCTCCTTCATCCTGGGGACCCCAGCAAATACCACAGTGGGGACTGCTAGGAAAGAAGGCAGCCAGGGGATTCATTTTTGAGGGCCTGTTTACAGATTGTGAAAGCAGTTAAGAAGTTAATTTTGTGACTTGCTTCCCTTGCATCCAGAAGGTGGTTCTGGCTCTCATATAATTGGCTTTATAATGAGTGGTTTTGGAATATGACATTAATTGATGACATCTAGTCACAACATTTTTAAAAGAAACCACTCTGATTAGGCAAGGTCTTAAAGTTTTTCTTTTAGTCTTCATGAAGATGAGATAATTTTTTTTTTCGTTTAGACCAGTCTCAGTCTAAATAAACCTGCAAAGAAGATGACCCAGGGAGCAGGCTCTCTTCAGCTTTACCCGACAGATTCCAAGTGGGATTTGCAGGAAGGTTTGCAGGAAGCTGGCTCCATCTACAGACAGAGGTTAATGTGATCACAGCTTCCCTGCAGCTCAGTGGGGGAGTTGCAAAGCCAGGTGATTCCAGCCAGGCTCTCTAACCCACATGAGTTAGCCAGAGAACACTAACTACACCAAACTATTATCCAAGTCTCACAAAAAGAGCATTAAAAAAAGAATTAACCAAAGCTTTTTGAGGTATCTATTAACCGAGTTTTCATTTACCTCCGTTCATCCCATTTAATTCCTTAACATCTGGGATACTTCAGAAACAGCCAGTCACACTGGATTTACAAACAGCCAGTCCAATCAAATTGTCACAGGAGCAGACCACAGCTGGAATAGCTGTACTGGGGGAAACAAAACAGCTTAAGACACTGACACTTGCTAGCCCAGAAATGCAGCATGTCATCATTTCAGCTGAGATTGTGTCTGTCAATCTGTGGAGTTCAATTCCTACTTAAGCATGTGATAAGTCCTTTCTGAATGTCTCAGTCATCTGCAGAACCTCTTTATGTCTGATTTGCCAGCTGTCTAAACCTTTGTCCATGCTTGTAGATTGCTGTCTGTCCAAATAAGCCCTGACAAGTCACTCTGCTAAGCTCCTCCTCTGCCAGAGCTCAGACACCCTTAAATGAGAGTAAAATGTGCATTTCTCACAGGACTGACTCCCCTCTGAGCTTCCCTTGAGCACATGCAGGTTCTCCAGGTATTTCTCCCCTGAAAGGTGATACACCACCACGTTGTCTGAAGCTGTGTGGGGAATAGGCTTGGCTGAATCTAAACTGGAAGAGCTTGGGGGGTGACAGATTTGTCTTGGACTCTGTGGAAATAAACTCTACCTGAGATAAGAGGTCTTTTCTTAATTGTTTGTTGCAGAGTTCTGGCAGAAGCACCTTCACCAAAGAAAAGATTTCAAAATCTTTTTGCAATCAATTCTGAAATGTTTTTCAATTGCAGATTTTAAGGGCGAGAAAAACATGATTATAATATTTCCAATTATGAGGTGTCACCATGATATTTTCGGAAAAATCCCTTCGCCAGGATTTTTCTCCTGAGAAGCCTCAGAAAAAAAAAATGTAAACAATAATTATCTGATCACTTCTACTTTGCTGCTTTGGAATGTGGCAGGTACATCTTGGATTGGTTCCCTGTGAATTGTTTTTACTTAATGACAAATCCCAGTCCAGCTGTGTCAGACTCTCTGGTCAGTCACAGGTTTTTATTATTCATTCTTGTCTAGCCTTCTGATGTCTCCTTTCTCTTTCTTTAGTATAGTTTTAGTATATAATTCATTTTAATATAATATAATATAATATAATATCAAAATATAATAAATCAGCCTTCTGAGAACTTGGAGTCAGATTCTCATCTCTCACCTCGTCCTGGGGACCCAACAGCACCACAACGATGAGGTCCTTCTGCAGAGAAACAAACAGTTCTTCTCTCCTGACAGCAGGCTCTGTGGCAGGGCTATGACATGGCCTAAACTACTGTTCAGTTTTGATTGAGAGATCAAGTCAGTCATTGCAGTGTATCCAACACATGTCAATGGCAACTGTTCCACTGATGACTCAGCAGACTCATTATTTTCAGATCTATTGGGAGGTGAACCTGGAAATATCACACTTCTAGTGGTGATGGTATTTTATATATATTTTATATATATTTATATATATAATATATATTATGTATTTTAAATATATATATATATATATATATATTTTAGATATATTTTATATATCTCTTCTACATAAAACATAAGCATACTTTCCCAAGGCAGTCAAAAACTGATTATATTTATTTTGAAAATATCCAGATCACCTATATATATATATATATATATATATATATATATATATATATTTTGGCAATTGCATGAAACACTGCAAGACCCATGAAAGTGTCCCAATGTTATTGGCTGATGATAACTTTCTTTTCAGAGATTGATTCTTTTTTTCATTGTACTCCTGGCTGAGTGCAGGTGTACAGAATAATAGCCCTTGGCCACAAAGAAGATGAAAGTCAATTACAGCTGGAGATGAGAAAGAAAATTCATTTTTAGTCCATGTTAGCTGTTGCCCCTGTGAACACAACTACATGCTTTTATCACATAAGAGCAAAGAAAGTCAAGGTGTAATCTGTGCTCTTTAACCCCCTTTGTCCTTTATGCACTATAGAAAGTATGACTTTTTTAAATATATCTATATGTCTTTGGTGCATGTCAAGTTGTCTGCCTGAAAAGCAACTCAAAACATTATTTTGTACCACAGAGAACAGTTTTGGCAGAGTGGATTTTCAGTAGGCCTGGATACAGATTTGAATTCTGTTTAAGCATATTGACATTCCTGGTCACAGATTTTTATCAACTTTATCCATGTGAGAGGAGAGAAAAAAAAAAAAACAAACAAACCCAAAGATACTGGAAATTTAATGGTTTCCTAGAATCTCCCTTCCTTTCTCCAAGCTTTCAAAATTAAAAAGAAAAAAAGAGAGAAGGGAAATCTCCCTGCCTACATGACTCTAATAATGTACCTAAAAGTTCCCCCTTTTTTATCATGTCAATAGACAGTGAAATTAATCTTCTAAAAAGCTGAAATAGCATTTTATTTTCACTCCTGAATGGAATAATGAGATGCCTACTTGCTTATGGAAGTTCTCACAGCAAAATGTTTTAAATTCCCTCTTATAACAGTGTTTCTGTGTAGTAATACACCAATGTGATATATAGCGCATGTTAACTTAATAGTGGAATAAATCACATTATTTGTATTACAGACTGAATTATTAATCTCCTACCCACATGCTTTCCTATTCCATCAGGCAATTCAATAAGAAAATGCAGCAAATGTGCATGTTTTTCCCCAAGACAAAATAATTTGCTGTAATTACTACCTTTATTATTTTTTTTTTGCACATTGCTTTCCCACATATTTAAGTAGTTAGCACTCTTGTCCAAACTTTACTATTTCCCACAGGAAGTATTAGTGTTCTACCTAAATTTGGAATAAAATATATTGTGACATGTTCTGAGTAAGGACCGCTTTTTCTATACTTTATTAACAATTTCAGAAGAAGAAATTATCACAGAGAAGTTAGGTTTTTAATTAAACATAGCACTGCAAAATCATGAAAAATATTAGAAATGTTTCTCTGCCTTTCCTTTTAACCTAGTATCAGTAATCTGTTCCTGAGGGTACATGTAATGACCCAAAACTGTACTCAGCAATGCTGGAAATCAGCTACACAACCCCAGTGTGGGAGGACACAAGAGACTGAAACCAGCTACAGCATACAAATAACACACAGAGGGAAACAAGTAACCTGTGCTGTAAAAAATGCATTTTTATTTGGCTTTGTTTGCTTAAACAGTGATCTATGTCAATAATACACAGCTTTTTTGTACCTGTGTGCAGACACAGAGATGAACACATGAATGCACTCCCAGCTGTATGACATCCCTTTTGTTTTGCTCTCCTGCAATGGAAATGGTCAGGTGGGTACCACTCAAGAGAACTTTTTCTCATTTGTGTAAAGAGATTTTGAGAATCCTTATAGTACTGGACCTGCCTGGAGCTCCAGCTCTGCACCAGGGGCTGCCTTATTTCTAAGTTATGCAGGGCAGGTGTGATGCTGAATGGCTCTCCATGGCTTATTCTGCTCCATGCAGTATCATTCCCACAATTCTGATGGGAAAAGGATGTGACAAACATGTGCAGGAAAGGTCTTCAGATCCTCCCACAGCCTTGGTGCCTTGTTGGTTATGATTCAGGGAACTCATCAATAGGGAATAAAGTGAAATTGAATTTAAGCAACTCATTATCTAGTGAGACACTATTATAAATATAGATGGCAAAAAGTGAGAGATCAAAGTGTAAGGCCCACAAAAAAAATCACTCAGTGTAACTTTTAAAAGGGTTTTATAGTTGTTCATGGACTCCAAACTGGATACATTGGAGAAATACAAGATGCTCTCAAAAGGTGAAGGCAACAAAAAAGGCTTGACTAGAAACACTAGAGGATCAGAGAACTTTGCCAAAAGGTTTAGAGAAGCATTCAGTCGACATGAAACACTTCCCAAAGTATTAACTTAACCCATTCAACTTCCCAATCTCTAAGCCCATTCTATTTTAAGTAAAATGTTTTGAGACATCAATCTTTCCAGTCTCTCACAAAAAGACAATTTAAACATCCTTTATAAGGTCTCCTGGTACAGGTCGTATTTGTGTGTATCTGTACGTGTGCACATGGAAACACCCCAATACTGATCCAGAAGATTTGTGGGGGATAATCCAAATGAAAAGGAAAAAAAAACCAATTTAGTACATGGAAGCAGAGACTAAGCCAAAAAAGAAACATTCAAGGAAATTTAGTAAGGGTGACCCAGTTCTCTGAGGAAAAACCTGAAAAGCTCAAAAGCAGACCACACTACAATAACATCTGATGACAAGAAACCTTCAGCTGACTGGATGGCCACTCACGCTGAGGTGCCCTTTAAAATGAAGAAATTCTCTGTAGAGTAGGTATGCTCCTACACTGAGGAACTCTTGGGGAAAAAAAAAAGATAACAGCATCAAAAGATGAAATTCATAATTACAGACATATCACAGAAAGAGAACAACATGTCTCTGCAGAGCCATCCCCTGAGAAATATTCCTTATTTGATTGTTTTCCATGTCCTGAGCTTTAGAGAACACTACAAATCTATACTTTCCTTGAAAAAGTGGAAGTGCTCATTGCAAAACACAAGATGACATTTTTCTGCACTACATCCCCAAACCTGGCAGGTGCATCCCATAGGGGAGGTGCTAGGATGGGCAGGAGGCTGTTTGTTCCTACAGATTCCCAATAACAACCACATCCCCTTGGCTCCAGAAATCCACTCCTATGCAGGATATTTCTGAAATTCATTCCTTCAGGGAAGGCAATACAGCCAGGCTGGAACTGATATTTTCTTCTAGAAAGTTTGTGTGATACCATGTCACAGATATATTTTATATAAAATCATTTTTGCTAGGATTTTTCTCCTGAGAAGCTGAGAGGCCTCAGAAATGAAATGTAAACAATAATTATCTGCTGCTGTGGAATGCAACAGGTGCATCTTTGATTGGTTTCACGTGATTGTTTTTAATAAATAGCCAATCACAGTCCAGCTGTCTTGGACTGTCTGGTCAGTGACAAGATTTTATTATCATTCCTTTCTATTCCTTGCTAGCCTTCTGATGAAATCCTTTCTTCTATTCTTTTTGTATAGTTTTAATTGATCATTTTCTTTTAATATAATATGTATCATAAAATAATAAATCAGTTTTCTGAAACATGGAGTCAAGGTTCTCATCTCTTCCCTCATCCTGGGACTCCTGAAAACATCACCACAATACCAGAGGGTTGCTAAAGGAAATCCTCAAACTTCACATTTAATTCTTGATGTAAATTAATGTCTAGACTGAGCTGATGCTTTTCCCCCCATGTTTGGTATATGCTGTGGTATATTTTCAACCCACTGCCTCAGCTGCAGTTTTGACTTGGGAGCTGTGTCTGCCTTCTCTTGTTCATAACTCTTATGAGAACAGGTTAATAATTCACAGAAAAACTTGGGTCATCCTTTCCTTTGAATAAGTACAAGTAATTTTTGACAGCTCAGAGAAATGCTTATCTTTCCTAATAATTTTAAAGAACCTAATTTTTTTCAATAAGATTTCTATAAAGAAAGTCAGTCCACGACTCTTTCCCTTGATGTCTTCTCCTGCAAGTGGGACAGTATTTTCAAAGCTATAAGAATGGAATTTCAAGGGAAAGGCTTTTTTATGTCTGCTTTGATAACTGCATGTTTCATGATAATAGGAAATTATCAAGTTTTATTCAAGGAAAGGAGGAGCAAAAACTCTCCAGAAAGTACAGAGAACATGGAATACCTTACTTTCCATTCTCCAACACATTTGGCAATTTGGATGTTGCAGTCACTGTCATGATTTCTGTGTTTGTGAGCAAGGAGGTTTATGGGGAAATCAGGGCAGAGGTACAGATCCCTTCTCTGTACTCTCCCTAGTTCTGCAGCATGAGAGTAGCCAACACTGTGGCTCATTGCACACAATATTTTTGAATATTTTTGCACTTTACCTCAATAGTGGCATGCACAAAATGTGAACATGATTGCTAAATGGAAATATATCTTTTACAAGAGAAGACCCAACATGCTTTTGTTTAAAATATTTTTTAAACTATTTTGTACAGTCTTAACATGTGCAGAGCTGTATTATTTCTCTCTCCTGAAGTTTCCTATTGCATTCATATGTTAATTGCATAGGGTGTACCCTAGAAAACCTGGGAATCATATGGAAAAGCCTTTGACATGTGGTAAATTTTGGCCTTGTGCAACAGTCACCAAGGGTCTAGGCACTTTTCCTATCAGGCATAGTAGAATATAACATTGCAGAGCTGATGGATGTGGATGGAAAAAAGGTTTTTGGCAAGTGTATTACCTTTTTACAGGTTGATTTTTTTGTTCATAACAAATTAACAAAGTTATTTAAAACTTTATTAGTATTATGAACTGAATTTGTTCAAATGAACAAAATAGTTAAAATGTAACTATTGTAGATTCATAACTTTCTGGGAAATAGATCCATCTAAAGTGGAAAGATATAAAGCCAAAGTAAATTAAGGTTTTAGAAATACATTTGAAAATTTCCACATCCCATCCAATTTTGAAAACTTGCTATTGTTAAACTGCAATCTGAAAGGACTCCTTGCCTATTAGGCAGTTCTCAAATCATATTGATATTATCATTACAACCTGTTGGAAAGAAATAGTAGTGTCTGTGTTTTCCTTTTACTAACCCCCTCCTAAAAATGAGTTGCTCTTCCAGTGAATAATTAGACACCTTTTGAATCTCCTAGGAACTCTACATGCAGTTTTCCTACTTCTTGAAATGAAAGCTACAATCTAAGCACCAAAGCAATTTGAGCTTCAGACTCTTTCTTGGACATAAATTCTAAAACATTCTTCAACTGCTAACCTGCTTGCAATTTCCCATTAGTTTCTTATTGTTACTTTCAATAAGTGAAAGTCACAGTTTAGGCTCTATAAAAATCAGGTTTATCCAAGTTTAACAAGCCCCCTTGCAAGTAATTTCTCAGATATTCATTGTCTAGTTATCTTGGAAATCATGTAGGAAAGAAAACAAAAACCATCTCTAGACTCATGTTCTTGCAGCAGCAGAAACAAAGGCAAAACAGCAATTCAGAGTGAGGTTTGCAGATCTCTTCTTTATGTTTCTAGTTCTTTTGATCTCTTTGAGTAGTTGTTGAGGATTTATCCTGCAGCAGCTGAGCATCTCAGATGGACATGCATGACTTAAAATATTTTGTCAATATATTAATGGCTTAATATTTGTGCCTGCTTCATGGATATAAAACGATGCGAAATTACATTAAATATAATTAGGAATCATAATAATGCTCATCTAATATGCAGTATAAGCTGGTTTTCTTCTCAAGGCCTACACACTTTCTTAGTTTCCTTTTTGTTGGCAAATAATTGATATTTGCAACTTCTGGCTTTATTTTTGATTCAAATTTCTCTAGGGAGCAGACTTCATTGTCTATGCCTGATTTTACTTTAACACAAACAACAGAAAAAACAAAAATTTATGTAAATGTGAAAAGTGAAGGTTTATGCTTGCTTTTTCCTCCTTCTGAAAGAAATTCTCAATTTTGTAAACACCCAGCTCTGGTACTGGCAGAGTTAGAAGCAGGTTGATTTCCAGGTGCAAACAGCCCCTACTCTGCAAAGCAGCCTATAGGTCCCCACTGTGCCACAAAACAGTGCCTGCTTCCCAGGCAGATTTTTAATTACTGTTCTCCTGAAGAACACACAGAGAGATGTGTGCCTTCTTGCCAGTCTGCTTCTCCAGTGGAGACAGCCTCAGGACATGGTGAGGGTATCATTGCTGTCATTTCCTTTGGTGCACAGGAACCTTTGATGGTTAAATGTCCCAGTAAGATCAAAGGATATTATATTTTTAAAATTAATTTCATATTGTTTGCTTCAATTATCCTACCTCTTCCCATGGCTCTGGCACACAAAACTTTTTTGTCTCTGGTTTTATTCATAATATTCTAATTCCACTGTGGCTTTACTCAGTTTTTATAAGGCCTGGTTCTTGTTCCCTCATTAGAAAAACTGATATTGTGGTAGTGCAGGACTCACCATGAACAACGACAGTCTATTGACTCCATGGGGTGCCAGGTGTTCTTAGGGCAGGTTCAGATCTCTTCTCACTCCTTTGCCTTTAGAGAATGCGATTGTCATTACACAAATTGATTTTATAGCAATGATCTGAAAAAAAAAACCCAAACCCAAAACCATAGAAAATAAGTAATATTTCCAATGTTATACAGGAAGTATCCATAGGGTAGTGCTGAGGTCTCCCAAATCCCATCTCCTGTTCATTCCTCACCACTGGGGGGTGGCTTAGAAAAGAGCACAGCTAAAAAAATGCTGAAGTCTTTTGAAAAGAAAACAGCTGGATTCAGAGCTAAGAATTATAACCTCCCATTCCATCTTATGCAAAAAATCCATACCAAAACCATTCTTCTTTGCGAAGATAACATGATGACTGGATGTAAAACCTTTGGTGTTTTTCTTACCTGAAATATTTACAAGCTGTAACTGCTGAATACCTGAAGAGTGCAAATGATGCCCCCTCAGTCTCCAGGCAACTGCCACACATGATACATTTGCAGTGATTTATTTTTTTTGCACAGCTTTGTCACATTCCAATGAATGTGTATTATAATTACTGCCATCAGCACCACGACTGCACTGAAAATGAAGCCAAATGTGATTTTGATCAGAGCTATCTCTCTGAAGGTGGGAAGAGTTTAATGAATTTAACCTTTTCTCGCTTAAGATAATATTTAATCACTGGGGTCAATATGAGAAAACTATTTTGAAAAAATGATGTTTAAAATAGTCTAAATTGCTTGGGTTTGGGCATGAAATCAGGAGATTGATGCTAGAGAAACATGCTTTTATAGATATGGATCTTCATTTAGTTTTTCATACCTCTTTAAAAGCAAATAATATTGTGAATGTCTGAAAAGTAATGAACAACACTTCAGGCTTACTAGCAGGTGTTTATTTGATTTTTCAACAAGTTTTCAGTTGTAATAACATATAAGTGCTCAGAATTTAGATATTCAGAAAGAGAAAGTGGTTTAAAATATGTGATTTAGGATCTCACAAGCTTAGTCAGGGAACCTTTGTATCACAAAGTGAAACATAAATAGTTTCTGCTAATAATTACAAATTCAACAGTAGTTTATTAGAACACATAGCATATTCAGTAGTACCATTCTAATTTGTCTGTCATTTTGCTAAAATACAACATGGTAAAAAGAAAATATTTTTGTCATGCTATTGTTAAGCAAACACCTAGCTGTTTTGTCAGCCAATAATTTAATTATTACATTAGTATTACATTTCTATTAGTTTTAGGTGGAAATTTTTTAAGAAAAACTTTCTTTATTTGAAAGAGAGATGTTATTTTGACTTGTGATAAGTGTGTATGAAGCATGTGGAAGCATGCTTCCATATGTGCATGCATCTTAAATTATTTTTTTAAAATTATAATCCATTATTATTATCATGCTGGAATCACATCCATTACCACTATTTTTCTGTGTTTCCCCTAACTCAAGTTTAACAAATAATCACTATTCCTGGCTTCCCAAAATACAGAATACAAAAATCCATTACATGAAAATGCAAACTTTAGTCAATAATTAGATAGCATGTGGTCATTTCCAACAACTTTTTACAGTTCCTGTACTTCAAGAAAAGCCTGAAGTATTTTATTTCTCAGAAATTAATTTGCTTTCACAACACATTCCTGCAATTTCAAAAGCCTGCATGTCACAACCATTCTTCTATAAAAACAACATGAAGTGGATTCCAAATACATCTAAGCCTTGAACTTTTGATTGTATTTTTCTTGATTTCTAAACATAAATTTATTTCACAGTACATTACTTTCTATTACACAGTTTTGTACTTTATCATTAATACCCCTTCATTATTTCAATAAGCAAAAGTAAATAAAGTGCTGGATGTTTGGCTCCATACTTCAGTAATCTCACCATGTGTCAGACAGCTGAAGAACAATCAAATAAATTACTGCATCACACCATTGTTTGAATTTAAAAATTAAATTTGAGGTTTTTTTTCCCTTGAACTATAATGTATTTATGTCTATAAATTGATTAATGAATTGCCATCTTTATCACGCAATACTCAAGTCTACAGCTTATTATGTAATGTGTTTCTTGTACAAATTAACTACCTCATACATGCTAAATACATCACATTCCATATTTAAGAGAAGAAGCTGCTGCCAGGAAATCTTTATCATTAGCTCTTTTGGAGTTAATGTAAGAGGACATTTCAAAGAGGCAACACTTCAAAATGCAGCTGAGCATCCTGCATGGACACCTTGTTCTGATAAATGTGGGACCCTTCAGTTGTTGTGCATCATTGTTGTATATTACATTGCACCAGTTCATGGAGAGATTTATATTTCCTTTACTTTTTTTTCTTTTTTTAAACTGAACATATCATCTCTCAACACAATTTGAAATAATGAAAAATTGATTTACAGTGTATGAAAAATATATGTGTGCTCAGAGTCAGCTTCTAATTAATTCATTCACTTAGTCTAGGTAATGTCAACTCATAAATGTAACTTCTCTCCATGTGAGCAGAAGATGTGAGAACAGTGACCTGGCTACGTGGGCACTCATTTTAAAGGCTTGAGAAAACTTGCTCTGCCCTCAAGAAAGCAGAGCTCACCATGCTGCTAAGTACCTACAGGGTCCCTTTCTGCTTTTCCAATGAATTCTGCTCTTTGTTGGCCTCAGTTCCAGCTGGCCAACCCCTGCAGATGGCAACCTGAGTGCCATTGCCTACCACTCCTTCTCAAACAAGTCCATAAAGTCATTAGAGAGACTTTAATCCAAGGACACCCAAGTGAGTACTTTATAATTCAAATTTCCAAGTCATTGATTGTGACGGTGTTCACAGGGGTCCCAAGACAAGGGAAGAGACGAGGATCTGACTCCATGTTTCAGAAGGCCTGATTTATTATTTTATGATATATATTACATTAAAACTATACTAAAAGAATAGAAGAAAGGATTTCATCAGAAGGCTAGCTAAGAATAGAATAGCAAAGAATGATAACAAAGGCTTGTGGCTTAGACTCTCTGAGCCAGCTGGGCTGTGATTGGCCATTAATTAGAAACATCCAACATGGGCCAATCACAGATCCACCTGTTGCATTCCACTGCAGCGGATAATCAATGTTTACATTTTGTTCCTGAGGTCTCTCAGCTCCTCAGGAGGAAAAATCCTAAATAAAGGATTTTTCATAAAAGATGTCTGTGACAGTTGATCACTCCTCATAATTTTTAAAGCAACCTTTTGGCAGTCTTGAGTAAGCTTTGGTAAGAATTGATTGAAACATTATGGTTCTTGTCTCCAAAAATCCTGCTTCTGACTATAAACCAGTGGATTCCCAATTTTGCCATCTAATGATTGCATCCACAACCAGTTGCAAACATGTTTTCTTGTGTCAATCATCCAAGTTTGCACATTGCCTCAGAAATGTTTGCTGACCAACACTATAAAGCATTTCATTCACAGGCATCTGTATAAAAATATTCCTCTGAGGGTCACTCAACACTGGTGTGCTGTACACAGAAATCATGGAATTACTTTGGTTAGAAAAGACCTCTAAGGTCACCAAGTCCAACCACTAACCTGACACTGCCAGGTCCATCACTAAACATGTACCTAAGCACCACATCTACCTCTGCTTTGAACACTTCCAGGGACACTGATTCCACTACTTCCCTGGGCAGACTCTTCCAGTGCTTGACCACCTTTTCTGTGAAGAAATTTTCCTAATATATAATCTAAACCTTCCCTTATTATGAACATTTTGGGGAATTCAATAAATACACACACATCTTTGGATTTTCTATATTTAGCTACAAAGCTAAACTATGCAGTTGAGAATGTTTCTTTTTTAGAAGGCCCTCTACATGTTCCTCATCTGCTGCTGTTGAGCATAACAGAAGTGGTTGTGGCAGGGGGCACTTGCCTGATTCCAGTGTTATAACTCAAAGTTGCCCAAAGAGCATGCTAAATTTTTAAACAGGGGTTTGCATTAGGCATTTCTCAAACACAAAAATACCTGACACAGTTTTTAAATTATAAAATATTTCTTACGGTTCTGTTAAAGTCTGGCCAAGGAAAGACTTGGGAAAATTGTTTATAGTTCTCAAAGTAAAGAAGACACCAGATATCTTAGGAAACAAACATGAAAAACTTAAAACTGACTGCTGTAGTACTGAAGGAACAAACCAAAAAGGACAATAATGTTGTACAAGAGAGCAGGTTCCTCACATCCTAGGAAAAAGGATCCATTCTGTGGTGTACTTAAAAGAATAGCTGAAAGGTGACTTTGTATGTGCACTCAATCTGAAAACAGAGCTAGATATTGTATGTTAATCAGCAAAAAAAAAAAAAAAAAAGAGTTTTTCCAACTTAGCAGCTCATAAAGTTTTAATTTGCTACCTAAGAGACCACCAGCAGACCAGCAGACAGGTATTTCTGCATAATGTAAAATGAAGCACCTGTGTCTTAAATTTACCAAAGAAAATAGAGTGACTCTTTTTAGTCAGTTTTCACTGTGTATATCATGCAGTCCATATCTTGAACACCACAGAGCCACTGACATAGAAAGCAGCATTTTTGAACACCTGTCTTGAAATGCTTAGAATTTTGCCACTCAGAGTTAGCATCTGCAGAGCACATTCCTGTATCATTAACCAGCTCTAATGTGAATATGCCAGTAAAGTTTGAAGTGGAAATGGTAAATTATAGGTCCTTTCAGTTGTACTTCAATTACTTTTCACAACAGTAAACAAACTAAACACCAAAAAATTTTCATACAGCTGTTCTTTCAGAAAATGTGAATGAAAAGAATAGTATCTATGGCTATAAACGGAATCAGTGGAGCCTCAACCCTGAAAGTAAAGGCCTGTTCACAGGTAGGATATTCTTTCAGGTTAACAGCCACACTGCAGAAGGAGAAAGCATTATCTGGGGAAAGCCTGGAGGAACATATTTTTTTTACAATTTTTATGAGAACATATGTAAAAAAATTTTAAAATGCACATTATTTTTAACTGACTGTGTTTTTATGATGAGCTCTGCTGAGCAAGGCAGCAAATTAAAATAAAGTATGCATTCAGCAAACTCTCCTGCTTCAGTCTTACTGTTGCTCACATTAGTGCTACATCAGGTGTAGAATCTGCAGGTTGATGTGCTGTGTTTGTATAACAAGATGGTCTTCTAAATAACATTTTCATTGGCACAGAGGAAGAAAATATGATGAATTTTTTGCCACAGCACGTATCTCACTATGTTACAAAGAGGGAGCTCTGAACTTGCTCTGGCAGCATTTCAGTTTGCCAAATGTACAACAGTTCATTCTTACAGGCTGTAAGGTTTTATCATTTTAGAAAGTCACAGTGAAATTGAACCCCATCGACTGTAGTCTTATTTCGGGCCCTGAATATTTATTATTTTAGCACTTATTTTAGGCTTGGCAAGTCAGACAAAGTCTCAGGATGTTGAGAATTTTCTTCATTCACAAAATGTAATTCTTTGAGCAGCTCCCTCTTGCAATGAGAAAATAAAGCTAGGGATAGGACAATTCCCAGTATTGAGGGGAGCTTTTAGGAGAATATAGATGCTTCTTTGAAAATTAATTGCTTAAAAAACTAGATTTTGTAATGCTTGAAAGAGGAGTCTATATCCAAGAGATCATTGCTTGCATAAGTTCTGTCTATCACTGAAAAAATAATTGCTGAATTTCAGAGAAAGCAGCAACTTTGTTTTGCAAAATCAATTCAAGACAAAGTCCAATATATAGGATTTTCAGATTTGACTCTCAGAAAACCTCTTTGAAATATTTCCCTGTCTGCCCTTTGAGCCAAATGATGTTGATCCAAGGGCACAAAGAATAGTTAAGTAATTAGTGAATGCAGTTGCTCCATCAATGGTTCATACTGGATGGATGATAGCAGAAGAGATAAAGCAGAAAATCAGTCTGTGTGTCTAAGGTCCTTGCATTACCACTGCACCTTAGATGTTTTATAGCACAACATGAAAAGGAAAGAATACCCACTAATGATACTTAATTGGCTGCTCAGTGTCTTCTCTCATTTTGTGTCTTAACTTTCAATGGATTATTGACTGGTTAAATCACAGAAATTGCTTCCTCTTCATTTCTTACTATTAAACTTCTATACTTTGATGTATTTTGTCTTTGAAACTGTTTTATTGCATTTTGGTGGTGGGTTGTTTTTCAGTTTTGGTGGGGTTTCTTGTTGTTGTTGTTAGGGGTTTTTTTTGTGTCTTTTGGCTTTGTTGTTTTGTTTTGTTTTGTTTCAATTCCAAATACCTAATAACAAAACCAATGCTTTTCAGTGAAACTCTGTGAAAACAGGAAGTATAAATGCTGTGCAATCTTATGCAAACAGCACATTAAACAAACTTACCTGTGATTCCAACTGTGTATCTTATGACAAGTATATTTAAAATATGATTGTGAATATCAAGCTCCTGGAAGATTCCAATTAGTTTCTGCAATCATAGCTATTCTTAAGGGACTATGCAGCTTTATTCTACCTGGGAAAATAAGAATATAATAGTAAAATAATAGAAAACAAACACACAACTTTTTTTTTTTTTTTTCTGTCACTATTAAACAGCAAGACGTAGTAAAATACACTTCTGATTTATTTTCACATATTCTTGACACAGAGGTACCGGTAGCTGTACTAGTAGTAGGTTTGTTGCAGTGACTTGTAAACTTCTGAAATTCTTCTGTCTGTGCATGATTCACGCAAAATAAATTCTTCAAAGGCAAACAACTAGGCCTTGCAGCAGTGTTCCTACCTGTTTGCTTTAAAAGCTGATAATTCATATTTATTGCAGTACTTCCTGACTGTCTCTCTAAAAATGTGTTAGGTGGCACATCCATCTCTCATGGACACATTCCTGCCTGCCTTTGTAGAGCACAGCCGCACTTCTGCAGTTGTGGTGGTCAGTGCTGTCCAGCACCTGTCCAACCCACACCACTGCTGGCCTCTCCCCAGCCCATCATCCCAGTGGGACAGGGGAAGAATAGGAAGTGGAAAAACAAATAAAACTCATAGGTCAACATGAAAGACAGTTTAGTGAGTGAAGGAAATGGAAAAAAGTGATGCAAAGGCGACCATTTACCATGCCCCATGAGCAGGACAGCACCCAAGCAGTTTCTAAGAACCAACAGCTCTGCAGAGTTCTTTGCTGATCATAATGTGATCTGGCATGGAATATCCCTTTGGCCAACTCAGGATTGCTGTCCTGGCACTGTCCCAGCTCAGTTTCTTGCCCAACCCAAGCTACAAGCTGGAGGGGACAGAGCAAGACTAAAAGAAATCTTGGACACAGTGCAAGCCCTATTTGGCAGAAGTCAAAACACTGATGTGTTACCAGCACTGCTTCACACAAATGAGCAGCCTGGTCTAGGGGAAGGAGCTCCTGCCCATGGCAGAAGGATTGGGCAGAAGGATTGGAACTGGGTGGTCTTCCAACCAAAACCAAACCAACCCAAACCATTCTGTGATTCTACAAAAGCCAAAGCACCATACTGGCTGTTCTGAAGGAAGTTAGCTTCATTCCCATCAGAATCAAGACGGCATTGCATCTGAAGACCTTGGTCTATTGTATTTGTTTGCCCTGAATATAGTCTATGCTCTATAAAGTAGGTGTAGTCTGAGGCATAATACAAAAAGCTTTTTTGTATTATGTCTCTTTTTTGCTTTTTTTTGCTCCCTGCAGGCTCACTATATACTCAAAAATAAAAATTGTATTTATACATTAGCAACAAAATGTGAAAAAGGCTCGTAAAACTTACAAGCCAACTCTCAATTGCTGACTATAGTTTTTATGTTGCACTCCAAAGAACAATGAGTATTTTTTTTCCCACACAGTCTAGAAGAGAGGGTGAAAAAAATAAAAGGTAAACTACCAAACCTCCCAGAGCTCCTGATGTTTGTTTCCAATACTGAGAAGATTAGATTAAAACAAAGTTAGCAGCAACATTATACTTTTACAGAATATAGTGTGACATACACAGAGAATATTAAAATATTTTCTGGCTTTGAACTAGCTAAAGCTGGTACACTTTCTTTTTAATTAGTAATATTATAGCATTCTGCTTTTGGTAATGTTAAATAAATCTTTGGCATAACCTATGTCTGACTTTAAACTGTTTCATTTTCCTGAGGGATCCCCACAATTATCTAGAAACATTTAAATTAAATAGCCAGGCAGACACAGACATGATTTTCCTACTTTTCTCATCCAGCTTAAAACCTACCTGCAGTAGTGGTTAGTATCCAGCATTCCTGTCATGTCATGTCTGTAGTAAAAAGGAAGGAAAAGGATGCGAACAGACTAATGTGACACCTGAATTTGCTCTTCCTCTTTATTCTCGTGCTTCCTTTGAATAGATTTCTTTGTCCTGACTGATTCTTTTTGGAGATTTTAGCATTTTTGCACCTTCTTTGAAACAAAAGTGAATTCAGCCCAACAATAAAACAGACAGAAAAGGTTGAATTGCAAGGCACATAGATTTCATTTAGATTTTAATTTAGATAAGATACTGATTATTTTCTACAGAGGTGGTGTTTCATGATCCTCAATCTGGAGCAAAATGCCAGAACAATTTTGGAGGTCCTAAACAAACAAATGCCACAAATTCCCAGAGAAGTCTTACAAACCCCTCAGTGCTTTTAGTCTCTCTTTTGTGGCAATGTTGTTAAAAACAACCATGCTGACAAGGAAATGTGCTATGAATGAACAGGAGGATTGCTGCTCTGTCACACGTAAGAGATGCCCTCCAGGCACTCCTGATTACAGAGGGGAACCATATAGTTTCTCAGCAATAGCAAGGACAAAGTTATAAAGTACTCATCATATAAAAATATGAGAAACTCATCATGTCTTACATTTCCTTGATAGTTCAGAAAATTTTTGGTTTGCAGCATGCTGTCAGTTAGTTAAACTATCAAGACAGTTTCTAGTCATTAATTCTCAAAGTTATCAAAACTCCAACTTGTCTATCTTGTTGCAAGGACAAGAACACTTTTTCACCACAAAGGACTTCAACACTAAAGTTTCCCAAACTCTTGGGGCCTCTAGATGAGCTCCTCCCCAATGCAAATAGTGGGTGGAGAAGGGTGCATCCCTCTTTGTCAGTGACCAGCTGGAGAGTATGGAATTGCCTGGGGAAGGATGAGGAGCCAGCCAAGAGCCTGTGGGTCAAGATTAAGGGAGGCGACAGGAGATATTTAGTGGGGGTCTGCTATAGACCACCTGATCAGTAGGATAGTGGCAATGAAGACCTCTTCAGGCAGGTTAGACTCACAAGCCCTGGTCCTCATGGGGATTTCAACCCCCACCTGTTGGATGGACAACACAGCCAGGCACAAACATTCACAGAGGCCCCTTGAATGGGTCAGTGAAAACCCCCTGACACAAGGGACTGAGAAGCCAGCAAGAAGAGATGCCATGCTGGACCTCGTGCTCACCAGCAGGGTGGAACCTGTGGGGGATGTGATGCTCCAGGGCAGCCTTGGCTGCAGGGACCACAGAATGGTGCAGTTTGAGTTCCTCGGCGCAGTGAGGAGGGCACACAGCAAACTGGAGAACAGACTTTGGCCTCTCCAAGGAGAGATAAAGTCTGATGGGATAGACCCTGCAAGGACAGAGGGTTCCAAAACTGCTGGCTGAATTTCGGCGATCATTTCCTCCAAACTCAGAAACAATGTATCCTGGCAAGGAAAAAAATTGGCAAAAATGCCAGGAGGCCTTCGAGGATGAATAAGGAGCTGGTGAGAAAACTCAGAGCAAAAAAAGCACCTTTCAGGAAGTGGAAACAAGGAGAGGTGGCCTGGGAGAAATATAAGGGAACTGCACTGGAAGCTAGGGGCAAGGTTAAGGAAGCCAAGGTTCAGTTGGAATTGAGTCTGACCAGGCATATTAGGTATAAGGGGTAGGGTAGGGTTTCTCTAAATATGTTGTCAGCAAAAGAAAGATGGGATAATGTGGGCCTTCTCTGGAAGTAGATGGGAGACCTGGCTTTCCTGGACAGGGAAAAGGCTAAAATTCTCAAAAAATTCTATGCCTTAGTCTTCAACAGCAAATATTACAATCACACCACCCAAGTGAAGAAAGGCAAATGCAGGGACTGGGATATTGAAGACCTAGAGCCCACTGTAGAAGAGGATAAGGATCGAGACCATCTAAGGAACCTGATTGTGCTGAACCACTGTATTTAAGACAGATGAATAAAGAACTACTCAAGACTTTGTGTTTTTTTTCATAAAAATGATCATACATTAAAATAAGTAATAAATAAAAAAAGCTTTGCCAATGCTTACTTGAATTTGGGCTTCACCTTATATACCTTTGGGCATGCCAAACATGAATATAAACTAAAAAATGTATATCAATTAATATGAAATTTCAAATGAGTGTTTAATATTGGGACTTCAGGAGAGAGAAGGAAATACATGTCTTTGAGATATATATTTTTAAATTCTACGTGCACGTATTGAAATACCACTGTAGCAGACAAGGTAGGTCATATGCCTTGCCTCCCTTTTTTATAAACCAGCAACTTCATATTTTCCTCTGCTTTGGTATCTGGGAAATTCTACTTTGAGGCAATGAATCTTTGTTCTATTTCCTAGACTAAGGATTTAATGGCATATATGTTCACAAAAGGTGACTGGAAGAACAAAAATGAAAGATCAGCAATCCTATTCCCTGTTTGCTTTTCACCACTCTCTGCTGAAGAAAGTTATTATCACCCTGGTAATATGTGAGATTAGTGTTAGGAAACATTTTAGGGTTGTAACCTCAATTCAGCTAGACTGAAGTTTTTAAAAGGAAGAAGTATATTTTCCAAGAATTTGTGGGAAGAAAGTTCATTCTATAAAATGAAAGTAAATCCTCAGGTTTCCATTAAGGTAGAGGTAATATACATCGCATTTCTATCAGGTTTTAACTTCTGTAAGTAAGTGTCTCCTGTCTGTGGGTTTACATAAAGCAATGTTTGTTCATAAAGGGTAGGTGTTTACCTTATCCTACTCATGAAGTGAAGTACAAAAAAATTGCCCTGAAGAAGTTTCTTAAGCTCCTAGTGATATCTAGCCTGGGGTTTTGCAATCTGTTCTGCTATTTAATATTTCTGTAAAAATCACTTTGTTTCTCCTAAAGCAAGACAAATTCCAGTCTCCACTGAAACTGATGGCTGCCGGGGGGGGTGAGTACAAAACATCAGGTGTGAGGGTGCTAAATCACGAGCCTATGGAATTAATGCCAACATCCAACATCAGAGCAGATGGAAAACGCTGCATTAAGGCTCCATACACTGCCTCCCCTCTTAAAGGTTCAGTCTGTTGATGGGACAATATGCTGCTGAAGTACTTCCAGATCAAGTGTGTACAGCAGCCATAACCATGTCATCTCCGCCATTATTCTCCTCCATTTCACGCCTAATGTTTCGTGATGCATTTCCACCACGCACCGTCCCCTTCTGGCCACCTACACCTTTCCAAGAGACAGAACACTACAAAGTGCTGTCATAAATATTACCTTAATCTAACAGCAGCAAAAGCTGTGACAAAGTAAGAGCTTTATTGATCTCAGTGCTAATCTGCACAAGCACAGGGTCTAGCACATTGACTTCTGTGACGACCAAGTATTGCTAATTTCTCCCAGGAGCGCTCTGATTTCTAGAGCTGCTCTCTTGGAACTGATCTTAATTCTGATCGATGCTCTGTGATATTTTTAGTCTCTGAATTCACTTCTTCAGTATCTCCCATGCCGTGCAAGCAAATGATAGACTGAAGACTATTTCTAGGAAGAGTTGCATCTATATCTTGGATACAAGATTTTAAAATCAGATCAATCAAATGAAATTTTATTAATGTGTGTTCATAAAAGCTACACATTATTGTTTTGAACAATTTTTCAAATACCACATAAAATTCTCATGTTTTTAATTGCAGTGGGATAAAATTTTCTGAGTCTCTCCAGCATTCAAAGCAGACTATATTTTCTTTTATTTTACTGTTACAAAGCAAACAGCCAGACACTTCTGATTAGATTTGTATTAGAATTTTTCTGAATATTGAAAGAGCTTGGAACCTAAGTTTTCCTCCAGAGAAATATTTACTTGATGTCTCACCCTTTAAAATTGTATAATTAGCGTTCATGTAGAAATACAGTTAAGAGGACAGATCCAGCTTAATGTTAGAAGCTTAGCACTCACAAGACTTTTTTTTCCTAATTCTTTTGTTAGCTTGGGGTCTTTAAATATGACTATTGTTACGCTAACTGCTTCAAAGTCAAATTTTTCATTCTCACATGGAATTAACTCCAGCAGGAAGCTCTTCCACTGGTAGCACTCAAAACCTCATCATGGGGTGTGGTGTTGTGACGTCCCCAGGACGAGGTGAGAGATGAGAATTTGACTCCTTGTTCTCAGAAGGCTGATTTTCTGTTATATTATATTAATGATATTAATGATATTAATGATATATATTATATTATATTAATTATATTATACCACGTTAAAAGTAATTATATACTAAAACTATACTAAAGAAGGAGAAAGGAGACATCAGAAGGCTAGAAAGGAATGAATAATAAAAAATAAAAACCCATGACTGACCAGAGTCTGACACAGCTGGACTGGGATTGGTCATTAAGTTAAAATAATTCATATGCTGGGTAAACAATTCTCCAAATCACATTCCAAAGCAGCAAAACAGGGAGAAGCTGAAGCTTCCCAGCTTCCCAGGAGAAGAAAAACCCTGGTGAAGGGATTTTCCCTAAAATATCACGGTGACAATGGGGAAAAAAGGAATGTACCATAAACATGGACTCAAGGATTTTCTTTTTCCCTATTTCACATTTTAGCAGCCTAATCACACTACAGCATGTAATAATTATTAGTCCAGTTTTAATACTAAGGACATCTCACATCCTGATTAATAAAGCCTCACTAGTGATAATGCAAATTGTCATATAAGAAAACCTACTAGCAAACTGCCAATTGTGGTTGGGATCACACTCACTTTCCCTCCTGACCCCAAGGTTGATGTCATCAGCCTTCCTCTGGGATGATGAGGGTTTTCAGACAAGAAAACTGTTGGGTTTCCTTCACACAAGGCCTATCAGAACCCAGGAAATTCCTCTGGCTCCCCTGGAGCACTTGCCCAGGGGGCTCAGAGACCTTGGCACAGAGCCCAAGACCCCTCTGCCTTTGATTTAGCCCTTGGAAAAAACAATTACCAACCTTACCTGAAGAATTACAAGTCAAAAGAGTTTAAGTAGAATAATAGTTTGTCACAGGGTGAAAAAAAGATTCTTTTGGGTTTTCAGAATGGGGGTTCGGGGAGCAAGATGGAGGGATCTGGGCATGTCCAGCCTTTCTCCTTTTTCTTCTTCTTGGCCTCCATCTTCTGCTGTGATGTTGGCACTTTTGGATTGGTTTAGAGTAGAAGGTCACAGTCTAACATAGGTGATAGGTATTGGGAGGTTATGGTAAATAATGTACATGTAGTTTTTAGTATAAAAAGATAACACCACGCTGAGGGAGGCAGAGTGCCTTGGACTGTCTTGCTGAGTGGACCTCGGCAAGTCAGGAGACAGAATTTTATAGATAAATACAATAAACGACCTTGAGACCAAGAAATGAAGAGCTCTGACTCCTTCTTCGGCAGGTAGGCTGGGAAAAGAGACTTTCTAACATATCTCGGGGTCACTCTGAGCAGCTAGACACCCCAAGAAATGCCCACCTGAGGTCTGCAACCTGCATCAGCATCCTTCCATGCCCTGGGCAGCCACCAGCCTGCCACTGGCCAAGGGGCATCCCACTGGGATGAGGGTACACATCCCCTCACCCCTGACACACCCTGCTGGAGCCAGCACCTGCAGGAGAGGGCACAGCCATGTAGCATCTCATGGTCCTGCCTCTGATTAATGCAAAGCCTGTGCCTTTTTGGTAGCAACAGCAACAAATTTTGCTCACTGGGTGACCCTGAGATTAAAAAAAACTCCTTTATTGGTGCACATTTCTGCTTGCTTGCTTTGGTTTCCTTGATTCTCTGTCTCACACGCTGGTTGTGCTGTTTCTGCCAGTATTCTTTCTACTGTCACCAGTTTTGTTACTACCCAAATCAGACAATCCATCTGTGTGGGAATCCACAAAATCAGAGGGTTTTGGGAAAGCTGCAAAAGGCAGGCCTCAGAGACAGTAGAACTGTGATTAGAGCTAAGCAGCAGCCATGAGATTGGTCAGCAGAAAAATTATTTAAAAAGTAGAAAAGCAAGGACAAATAGAACAATGGTCTGTGTTCATTGTTAACACTTGTCTAGAATAACTCTCTAAGCTACAGAAAAGTTTATCTAGCAAGATATTAGGAAGGTTGAAGCTTAATAATGGAGCTCTGTGCATTGTGTTTTCAGGCTTACAAGCAGGTATTGTATTTGAAATAAGCAAGCATTGTTTTAACCAAAGGTACCTGTGCTTATAGTGGTTGGATAGAACTACTGTCAATGTGCTTTTGCTTGGTGTGATTGGTCAGAAACCTTATAAAGTAAGTTGTGACATTAAGTTCTTGTTCTGCTGCCTGGGATGTGAGCTGGTGGCATCTTCCCATTGTCATAACCATGGAATGAGACTGATGCTGGAAAATAAAACTTGCTTTGGTTTCCTTTATACTCTGTCTCGCACACTGGTTGAGCTGTATCTGCCAGTATTCTTTCTACTGTCACCAGTTTTGTTACTACCCAAATCAGACAATCCATCTGCATCTTCATGGACTACTGAAAATTTTAAACCAAAGAAACCACAGTTCTTATGAGATCTTCCAGTAACTGGGCAGTGACAGCTCTCTTTCATGTCTCAAAGCAGCTATTTATTCCTCTGCCAGGCTCAGTTCTCTCCATTCCCACTGTCCTGCTAGTGTATACATTTACCCTGGGATGAATAAATTATCTGACTCACAGTATACTACAATTGAAAGGGGAGCATCTAATTGCTGGAAAGCAGATGGCTTTACCCTTTTGAGCATTTCTGACAAGAACAAAAAAAATAAATTACTGGCCTACAGACATATTCCCACAGGCAGAGATCCTGTCAGGTTCCATCAGCCAGGGAAATTTGGATATGATGACTGGCCTGTACTAGAATTTTTCAAGGAAAAAAAAACCCAAAGAACCCAACACACACTTCTTATTTTTTTGTATGATAGAGCCACATCTGCATACCACAAAAGGGAAAAAAAATTCACACCCTTCTGCTCTTTCTTGCTTATACAAGTTTAGCCACACTGTGCTGATTATCTCTATTACTTCAGCTTCCCATCTTTCCTGTTTGTTGCAAATAATTCATTTTATCATTTTTATGGATAACTGATTTAATGGCGATATAAGAAACCAACAGAGCCTGTTAATGAGAAACTGGGATAAAGATAAACTGTAAATATATGCAAATTATTCTAGTAGGTTTTTCAGGGTTATATTGATATATTAATCTCAAAAAATCACTGTCTCCAAATAGTTTTAGAATATGCCAGTCTTTTTATAGTTATCTTAAAACTTGACAACGACATTGTACAGCATAGCAAATGGTCAAATATTACAGAGGAGAATTATGGCAAACCAGATAATTGAATTTGTAATGGAGAACATAAATGGCTTGGAGTTATAACCAGAGAAAATATTTTGAAACAGAAAAAAGCTAACTTAATCTTTTTACAAGAAATTCACTTAAGAGAACAAGATGCTATCAGCACAGAAACACCTTGGGTAGGAGGGAAGTCAGCAAAACAGCTTTGCACAAAACAAGACTACTTTCAAAATTCCTGGTAATTTATATAACATCTGACATCAAGGAGATTTTCTGACTGTTAAATTTATACAGAAATAACAGTTCAGTTTTAGTTAACATGTATGGATGTAATTCAAATAGAGGCTCTTCCACAGTACAGGTTATTATTTAACAGCATGACAAATTTTCCTGTGGAACACACAGTTTAAGACTGACCTTCTTGGTCCATTGACATACAAACCTCCACAAAACAAGGAAGAGTCCAAAACAATGGGAAAATTATATGTATTTTTTGATGTGTTTTTGGCATATTTATGATCTCCTGAAGAGGCAAGGACTCTTGCAGCTGACTTTTTGTTGTTGTTGTTTGTGATGGTGTTCACAGGAGTCTTAGCATGGGGGCAGAGACGAGGATCTGACTCCATGTTTCAGAAGGTTTGATTTATTATTTTATGATATATATTACATTGAAACTATACTAAAAGAATAGAAGAAAGGATTTCATCAGAAGACTAGCTAAGAATAGAATAGGAAGGAATGATAACAAAGGCTCTGTCTTGCACAGAGAGTCTGAGCCAGCTGGGCTGTGATTGGCCATTAATTAGAAACATCCAATATGGGCCAATCACAGATCCACCTGTTGCATTCCACAGCAGCAGATAATCATTGTTTACATTTTGTTCCTGAGGCTTCTCAGCTTCTCAGGAGAAAAAAATCCTAAGGAAAGGAATTTTCATAAAAGATGTCTGCGACAGTTGTTGTTATTGTTAGCATTTAATCTCAGACAATTATTAATTCCTATGCTTAAAGGCTTCATGCCCCACTCAGCATGAGGTCTGATTCAGAGCTTTGCTGCCTCCTTGCCTTGCTCTCTCTACCACCATCCAGTCCCTAACCTGGCTGAAAGTATCCCTTCCGTCAAAGGAGTAGAGAAGATGAGTGCTCCCTTATCCAGCGTGGCTTGTCCTTGTGGGAATCCACAAAATTAGAGGGTTTTGGGAAAACTGCAAGAGGCAAGCCTCAGAGAACTAGAGGCAGGCCACTAGAACTGTGATTAGAGCTAAGCAGTAGCCATGAGATTGGTCAGCAGAAAAATTATGTAAAAAGTAGAAAAGCAAGGACAAATAGAACAATGGTCTGTGTATTAACGCTTGTCTAGAATAACTAAGCTACAGAAAAGTTTATCTAGCAAGATATTAGGAAGGCTGAAGGTTAATAATGGAGCTCTGTGCATTGTGTTTCAGGCTTACAAGCAGGTATTGTATTTGAAATAAGCAAGCATTGTTTTAACCAAAGGTACCTGTGCTTATAGTGGTTGGATAGAACTACTGTCAATGTGCTTTTGCTTGGTGTGATTGGTCAAAAACCTTATAAAGTAAGTTGTGACATTAAGTTCTTGTTCTGCTGCCTGGGATGTGAGCTGGTGGCATCTTCCCATTGTCATAACCATGTAATGAGACTGATGCTGGAAAATCAAACAGCTCAAGGCACGTTCCACAGCAGTTCTGTCCCATTTGTGATTTGTACACAGACCACGGCTGGCAATAGTCCCCTCCTCTCTGTTGCACAGATACTTCAGGAACACCATCAGTTTGGTACCTCAGTGCAGCATTTGTGGTCTACAGTCCTCTCCCAGGAGCTAGGTAATTATTAGTGGCATGGAAGACAGGGAGACAGAAATCCTTACCAGTGCTCTTTAAGTGAAGGAGTTGTTAATGCTCCCGACTCCTTGAAATTAATCTGACAGGAAGAGCTGTAAAAAGCCCAGACACATCTATCCTTGTGCAGTCTCAGAAAGCACAGGAGAACACTGCAGCCTTCACTGTCAAACGAGGTTTATTGAAACAGGACAACTTGTGTGAAGCAACACTCCTTCAAAATGATAATCCTGCTGAAGTGAAACATTCCCCTCCTGGGAAAAGACACTCTACATTAATAGCGGCAGCAAAATGCAGCCCAAAATCATTCCAGAAGATACTTTACCTCCAGCATAATCTCTGAGACATTTCAGCCCTGATTAAGGAGTCTCTAGAGAAGAGTTCAGATATTCCCTGGTTTATGGGCTGAGGATGCAGCTCTCCATGCTGACACCTGCCCCTGATCACTCTGAGCTCCTTTGCCTGCCTCCCTTGCCCTGCCCCAGGTTACTTTGGTGCCCATGCACAGCAGAGAGCTGCCCCAGCACAGTAATGGCAAATGGGATGCATTTTTGTGCTGATTTAGTACTGTGGAAAGGGACATCTCTGTGGAGTCAGAGGTGCAGATTCCAAGGACATGGCAGAAAACAGCAGGACAAAGGGAGGAAATAATAAGTGAATTATTCACTTGTTATTTTTATTATTATTATATTTATAGTAAGGAAGCATAATACCATGAAAATTTGGGGAAGTAAAGCCCAATAAATGCATAAATTTTTATCACTCTTTAAAATGTTCCGGTTCATAAAACAAATAAAACCAATACTTTTATTGGCTCCTCTTTGCTCCATTTAATAGATTTTTTCCTATATAAAACATGTTAGTACATACAGACAAAAAAACCCCAAAAAACTATACATTTTTATAAAAAGCAGTCCTTTTCTTATTCTCCAAAGTCAACTCAACTAAAAATGTTTCTCAAATCTTGCTAAGAAGTAGTTCTCTAATCCTGATGGTAGCTGTTTTTTTTTGCTAGGTAACATTGGATTGTACTACCTTATATTGATAATATGTCAGAAGTGAAGACATTAACAGGTACAGATTAATTTGGAGATAACCAAATTAATTTGGTAATCTCCAAATTAATTTTATAAATATTTTTAATAGCAGTGAGGAACTTCTTGGCTAATAAAACATTTAATTATTTCAGGATGTCACTGCTATTACATTAGTTGATGAAGTAGAAAGCTTCAGTACTAAAAGATGTTGATCAGGACCACTTTTACTATTATCTTTCTCATGCCCATCCCACACAGTCACTGCTCTTTAAAGGGTCAATATCTTGAACTCCAGCAAGAGTTACACCTACATTTGAAGCATCCTTAGGGGACTCAGAACAAAATCTACCTTCTTAGCTTTCATGAATGTATTTTCTCAGGCCTCTTTTCCCTCACCTTGCACATGAGGAGTGGCGCCAGATGCCCCTCTAATTAGGTGATCTCACTCCTCTCTAAGTCATGAGACCCTGCCAGGCAAAATGCAAATGCCAAGATAGTAGTCATGTCTTTGAGTGATGAAATTGAAAGGAGGAATCAAGATTTAAATTACAGTTACAGGGAAGACACATGTCACGGGGTTTTAGCTTAATTTTAAAGACTCCAGATACTCAAAATTAAGATGCCAATGACATGGACTCTGTTATTTCTACCCTTTGAGACAAGTGTTTGACAGCCACCCAAGGTCCCACTGAACACAATTTACATAAAAGTATGCAATCAGTGCAAACTCTAGAGAAGGCCACTCAAGGCATAGATTTATCTCCTCTACAAATTCTATGCAGGGAGGAAATATCACAGCACTCAAACACATCCAGCAATGTGAGCACAAACATGCATGTTATCAGCCTGGAATACATTTGCCAAATTTCATGTTTGTGTTTAAAATCATTGTGGAAGCTGACAGAGACTCCTAATAACCTGTTAATACTGAGAACAAACAAATCATTTGAGAGAAAAATTATAGTCTGGAAATTCCAGTTAGGCTTCAAAGAAATAACTAACATTCCAGGAAATCAAGTTTTACTTTGAGTAATGATCGACTGTGTTTGCTAAAATTACATTTACAAAACACTATAGCATTTCAATCATTCACACTCATATAGGAGCTACTGCAGATTATAAAGTTCATTTATGAGTTCTAAGGATTGCAAGACGGTAAATAACATAAAAATTTATTTATAGCTACTCACTTAAATAAAGGCAATGTATCCACTTCAGTGGAATCTCTAAACTCTTTTGTTCATTTCTTATGAGTAATGCGGTTAATAAAATTTGTCTTGTGACAGACTTGACAGAAAGAAGTCACATTTTGTGAATATCCATATAAAAAAGTTACTAGCTATAAAAATAATAAATCTTTAATGTCCTGTGTGGATTTAAGAATCATCCTTCTAAGGAAGTGTGTTACCCTTTTGTAGATACCATGGCATTTTCACAAAATGAAAGGATAACAAAAGATTCCTGAGAAGTTATTAAATGAAACATACTCTTAAACTTTAATTGTTTTTTAATTACAATGTAGTAGTCTTTTTTTTTTTTTAATTTCTTCTTAATTCTTCTTATGTAGGAGTGATTAGGAGTGATGTAGGAGCTGAACACCTTCACACTTACCCAACGAATACACTGGATTTTGCTTAGGGCATAACAGAGTGGGAAGCTAAATCTGCAGCAGGTGAGCAGTTGGCAGAATGGCTTTTATTTAAGCTCTTTCTGAATTAGGCTCTGAAGGGGACATTTTTTTTCTGGTGTGAATCACAATTTTGCTTTAGTATCCTCCTGAATCAACATAGCTTTCCACATTTCTTTTCTGCTTTGCCAACATAAGAGCCATACTTAAATGGTGTAATAAATCTACCTCCAATAGCCTTGTAATTACAGAAAAAGAGAGATTTTTTCCAACTCTGAAATAGTATTATTATTATTATTATTATCATCTTCACAGCTTTCTGGGTACATGCAAACTCTATTCAGTAGTAAAATTCAGCACCTTCTAGCCCAAGAGGAGCAGAAAAATAAACTAAATAACACATATGATCATGACTACTGAGGCAAGCCTAAACCTAAGACTGTAAGCCTCTTCAGTTAACTGGACCAGTCCAGGATACCAAGATATCCAAGGCTTCAACACAGCAAACTGAGCCAATCAATCAAGAGAAACCCATTGTGATAAAGGATGCTCAGCATGAGAGATTCCAGAAGCAGATGTTCAAGCAGCAGAACATGAAGATATTGTTACCCCAAAGGTTTTAGTGAACAACATTATGGAACAACACAGTAATCAAAATTTGAGTTTGTGTGAGAAAAGCTCATTTCTCAGCCTTTAAAAATGGGAGTGTAATAAAACGTATTTCTGCCCAAAAGCCTAAGTAACAAATAAGATATTTCCATTACAGGTTTCAGAAATGAGCCATGAAAACTAAATGTCCAATGAAATATTCTTTGGTTCAGTCTGTATCCTGCTTTCTGTGGACAGAACAGGACCCTGAAGTCCTGTGAGAGCAGACACTTTTGAGTAAAGGATCTAATAAATGAACTCTCCTCCAACACCACACCTTTCAAAAGGAGACTGTTGACCGTGTTTTACCACAATCCCTTTTCATCACCAATGCCACCCATGGCATTTAGTAAGCCTGGTAATAACACAAGGGTTTAGAATGCTACAGTACCTTAAGCATACATTAGTACCAAAGGCCCCACACATTTGTCTTAATAAATGAATCAAAGAACCCAAAGAAAATTCTTTTAATTCTTCTGTTGAAGTGTAACCTTTGGCTGAGATGCTGAGTTGTCTAAAATATGAAATGAGTTACCTAAACCCATATTATAGAGTATCCCAAATCAGAAACCTATGCTTAAGTTCATTCAGCACTTAGAGTGCCCATCACTCCAGACGATATTGTCATCTTTTTGTGCTTAATTTCCGTTATTATCTTTAGAAAAATAAGACTAAAGATCAGTTTCAAATATTGAAAAATAAGACTAAAGGTCAGTTTCAAATATTATAAAATAAGAGATGTGTAAACAACAAATATTGAATCATTGTACACACTTTACTGATTATTTTAATTGCTTTACATCCTGGATCCCCGCATAAACCAAACAAAGAAGCCCAAATCTCAAAAATAGTCTTATTAACTTAACATAGAAAGAATTAAACAGCATGGGTTTACAGATAAAATTATGTAAAAGATAGAAAAGCAGTAAACTCCTTGCAAACTCCTGTTATAATAATTTATTAAAGAAGGATTTGAATAAGGTGCAGAAGAAAATTCTTTACAATAAAGTCAGAGTAACAAATTAGAATATTAAAATCATTAAAAAAACTTCTTACATGTTAAGTAAGGAAACATCATATCCACTCACATATTACTTGAGCTGGACTGAGCCACTTCCAGCCCAGTCTTGCTAAGAGGATGTCCCACAGGAATCACTGTAAAGAAATAACTTTTGGGAAAAAAACTCTAATTCTGGTTTTCCTTTTTTTTTTTTTTTTTTTCTTCTTTTTATAATAAGGTGATACAAACAAGAACTTAAGAAAATTGAGTTTTGAAAAGCACTTTACCCCTATTGAAATTAGTGATAATAAGCACCTGACTCTCTACCTTGGCATTCTGTTTGAATTCCAGTTGTAATAATGCCTTCAAAAATCTGGTCCTAAATGAATAAATATAATGTTCTGTCTTTTTAACAATATGCTATTGTACTGCCTTCAAATCTACTCTGGAGAAAGCTTTGTCTCTTTTCTGTGAGCAGCTCAAACCTTCCGGATTCTGAATACTGAATACAGTTCGGGTTGAGCAAACAATATGAATACATATTTAGTAATATTCTGTTTTATTTGTACATTTGGTAAAAGTAAAACAGAATATTACTAAATATGTGTTCTGGAGCCTGGGGTACTTGCTTATAGATTACTTTGAGATCAGCTTGGTATTTTTGATGGAAATGAGTTGGCATCAACATTTATCCTTTCCAGCTTTAAACATAACAGTGGGACTCATGAGAACAGAAACAAAAACTTTGCAAATGTTAAAGGAATAAAACATCTGGCAGAGACTTTTAACATGCTTAGGAAGAACATATCCCACTGGACATGACCATTTTGTTGCTGGGAAAAAAAAATTGTTAATTCTTCTTTTAAGACATTTCATAAGATTGTAGACAAATGTACTGCTGTAATAGTGAAGAACTAAGACTTGTTCAAATATACAGTTAAGAACAGAATCATAGAATCATTAAACTTAGAAAATACCTCCAAAATCATCGACTCCAACCTCATATAATCATATAGTTCAAAAAGAGCTCAAGCCATGCCAACCCAGATCACATACTCTGTATCCGTAACAGACCACTTCCTCCAAGTATAGATATTCCCCCTTCACCTGAAAGCAGAAATCAAATTCCTTTCATCCGCTACTTCCTCCTCAAACCCTTAACTTATGGTCTCTGTGATCCACACCAATGGATGTGGAGAGAGGGTCGGAGGAATTCAATAGTTCACCCTTTTCATTCTCCCCAGAACATTCCCTGAAGGGTCAAGATTTACATATTGGTGCCATTTTCCCTTCTCCTCTTGGACTAGATTTCTGGAGAAGAGAATTTTCAGCTGAAAAGGACATTAGAGGCAACAAAAAAGCTTCTCTCTTCTCCTGAAGTGCAAAGTACAAAATACAGGGTAACTGGAGAGTGGTCTAGAGAGAGCCCAGTGTGAAAAATGGCTGATTTGTTAGTCATGCTCTTTGTATTCTGCTTTCCTAGTGTAAAGGAAAACTGTTAATCCACAAAAACTTGAAGCTTGCATTTTTATTTTAAGAACTTCTAAAACTACCATTATTGTTATTATTGCCACGGTAACACCTGTCAAAGGTTTTAGTAACTGTGGCTTGATTTTTCTCAGTGTTGCACATCATAAAAGAAAGGATGAGAGTCATGCAAATTACTTTATGCCCATCAGTAGTGCTGTAACTACTGCTCTTGGTGGCATGTGTACAGGAAGGCTGTAAGGCAAGATTAAGTGGAGAAAAAAGAAATGTTACAAGATAGTTATTAGAAGGACATTATACACTTTTATTTTCTTTTGCTAAGTTCTGATTTTAATTAATTCACATGAACAAGAAATATTAATTATTAATTACTAACAGGTCAGTTGCTATATCATAGCCTTTATAAATCTTCCATTGAAATTGTGTCCCAGATAATTCTTCAAACATGATTTGAGAATTAAGAAACATTTATGGAAATCTATTTTTCTGTTAAGTCTCTTTAGAATTGCTAAATATCTTTTTTGTGAAAAAAAACCAACAAAATTTCATAACATTGGGCAGAACAGGTACGTGAAGGCCATAAAGGAATAAAGGCTCAGTAATCAGTACACTCAGTAATTCTCTGCCTTCTAATTAGTGAGAGAACAGGTTTGTGAATAGGTATTCCTGGGAAACAGGAGAAGTGGCATGGACCTATGGAATGGACTCAGTTGTGTATTATTTAAATGGTGGGAACGACTCATACTTCAGGGTCTGTGTCAAACTATTACCATCCCTTCTCTATATGCATGCAAACTATAGATACATATATGTCTAGAGGGGAAAGAGGAAAAAGAAGTCGAAATTAAATATATTTTGCATATATAATTCATCACAAAATCCTAATTCGACAATCATTTATGAATGTAAGTAGAGCAAACCATTGGACTGGGACTAGAATTGGCTAAAATATTTAAATGTATTTTAAAAGCAATTTTTGGATGAAGAGAGTACTGGGAAACATCAGTGTTTGAAAGCTTCTTTTCCAAAGAGAAAACCAGGGTTCTTCATAATATTATAACCAAAACTAATATCAAAACTTCTATTGAGGCAGAAGGTGACTTTTACCTTTCCTGACTGTAATTTCATTTGTGATTAAGCATATAGAATTTACAGTTAACTTTTGATCTTACCATATTTGAATAGGAATAGAGAAGTATCAGTATGTTTTTGTGCATCTGATGTTCTGAAAGAAGTAATGTAACAAAATCTATCATAATTTACAAGTTTTGAAGATAATCAAAAATTAAAATCAGTGGGGGGGGAAAAAAGACCACTATGATAAAATAGAAAGGTAAAAAAAGCAAAAATCTGTATTTCATTCTTAAAAATGAAACCTCTTTTTATAGGGCTGGGACTGTCACTGATGACAATTTCATTCTTAGTTCTGACATGATTATCTTGCATGTTGTGAAAAAGTAATTGGTTGGTGTGGGTTGAAGAAGCAGTTTGTGATCATACAAAATGTCCTGTAAAGCTAATCAAATCAAATCTTCATCAGTTCTGCTGGAAAATTGGTGGAAAATAGTAATATTTGATGTCAGATGAAATGCAACTAAACCTTTCAGTGTTTCAGAGCTCTGAAGTTCCAGAGAGTAAAGAGCTCAACACATTTTTGGAGAGCGATATTTTAACGCTGAGCTGAAATTTCCCTGATGAACAAAGAAGAGGGTTGGTTCCACACCAAATCCCTGGTGACAACTCATCTGAAACTACCAGCACTGACTCTTCTGACTGAAGAAAACCCGAATCTCTCCCAGAGGCCAAATGTACCTGGAAGGAGCAGGGAGCGTTGGCACTTGGCGCCCGCGGCGGCGCGGAGTGTCGGAACAGCACAGCGCTGCTGACAGCGGCCATCTGCTCCCTCCATCCGTGTTCCACTGAAGGTCAGCGTGGGGACAGCCCTGCTTCCCTCAGCCCTGTGCTCTGAGTGACAGAGCTACACTCACCTTTTCTCTGTCCCCAGGGCGTGAGCGGGTTTTATGCCGTGAAATTCGATGGAATTTCTGTTCAATTCCTCCTCTCTGGCCATGGGGATGTCTTGGTCTGTGCTGAAGTGTTTGCAGTAAACAAGAAAAACAGTATTTTGTGTAATGCATTGAGAATTGAAGTCTCCATACTGTTAAATTCATCTGTTATGAAAAATGAAAAGTTCCTACTATAAGCAGCACGTCATATGTTTGGGGTTTTTTCAGCTAAGCAGAGTTATTTTGATTTCTTCTAACTACTAGTTTTGTTTTCCATTCAGCCCCCTCATGTATCTTTGTGATTAACAACACTGAATGCTGTGATAAAGAATAATTTAAACATTTTATTTCTGTCTTATAATTTTATAATTTCCATCATTCTTTCATTCCAGTAAAAATACTGATTGCTTCAATCTTTTTCTAAAAAACACAGGAATCAAGGAAAATCTTTCCTTTTTATTAATAAAAATTATTACTTTTACTTCCCATTTTTTATATTTAAATAAGACCTATAAAGAAATAATAAAAAGATGAGGTAGACTGAAGTAGCAAGTAGTGATCTCTACATTTAGCACAAACTCCCTGTATGAGTTTATTCACAATTTTACTGAGTTCCCATCAGTGAAAAAGGATCAATATTGGGTATCTAGTGTTGGACTTCCAACATTCAATATCTGATCACGTGCAAAAGATGACCCACCCCATGTATGGAGCCAAGAATTCATTGCTTGTCCAATTTGTGTTTAAAGCAACTAATAGTACTAGTTGGAAAAGGAAGCTTCATTAATAATGTAAATTAAACCATTAAATGGGAAAACCTGCTGATTACGTACTGCTTTTGTCTGGTACCATACCCCTCGGTGCCCTCCTGGCCACAAGGTTGACACCAGGGCAGGTGGGAGGGAGTTGCTCAAACTGCCATTTTCCCAAAGGCATGTCCAGGAGGACCCATCTCTTGTGGCAGGCCCCCACTTCCTCATGCTTGGGTTACTTTTGTTTATCTGCCCAGAAGTACAACCAGGCATGTTTATGGAATAAGAAAAAAAAGGAAAAAAAAATCAAAAAACCTGTTAAGAAGTGGAAGAGAAGCAGAGAAAATTAAGCATGTGTCTGTTAAATACAATAGCTAAACGAACCATGCATCACTAAGAAACATAAAAGTCCTTGGGACCCTGGAATAGAGCCACCCTGATGAGAGAGGTGTGTACTTGTGTCTAAAGCTGAAAGCAAGCTTTCAGACCCTGACTTTGTATTTACTCCTTCAGCTGTTTAATTCTTTAATTCTCCTGATTCTCTTAATGATGTTGAACATCTAGGACTGGATTTAAATTTAGGGATAACTATATATAGGCTGCATATTCACAGGAACAGAAAGAGAAATGGAAAATATTTGCGGCATTTGGAGGGCTTAGGAGTCACATGCAAATAATCTCAATCCAGAACAAAGAATCAAAGCATGCCTATACCTTGAAGAACAAACTCGTGTGTTTTTTTAATGGACTTTTCTTGTGAGTTTTATCTTTCCAAAAATGAAAGAAAACACAACTTAGACTTTGCAAGGCTTAGAAAGCACTGATAGCCCCATGGCATCTTATCAAATAGTCATCAGAAGTGTTCCCACAGTGTTAGCACTGAATTAAAATGAATTTCTAAGAGATTCATCAATTTAACAAGTCAGATCAATTTAGTAGAACAACAGTTTTATGGCTTCCAGTATCCTTGTAGGAACTTTCTATTTTAACTAATTGCTGCATCATTTGCTAAATGGAAAGGATTCATTCTTAGATGGGATTTTCTCCATTAACAAAAATATTCATTAACTGTAATTTTCACAGCAAGTGAATTCCAAAAGTTCCATTTCTGAGAAATGAATTTTAAAATTCTTGTGACTGTTTGCTACTGATACTCTTGATGGCATCAATCCAAGAGGAAAAAAAATGCCATTTACTTACATTATCAATCTAATGGAGTAAGATAGAATGTGGATTGAATTTTGGTTCTATATACTTTTTAATCTAGAAAATATAATAACCTAGTAGACTATAGTTAATGTAGAAGTGATTCTAGAGAATATTGTTCAAATTTTGAGTATTAATTTATTCATCAACAAATGATTGCTTTCCCCTAAAGCATGAATTAAACTTTTGTTTTCAACCACAGCACACTGTAATACTTGAATTTTTGCATAAATATAATTTTAATTCTATTATGAGCGACAAATTTTCTATTCTTAAGAACCTAAGAGGAAAAGCATTTCATTTGGTCAAAAGTAAATCAATTTAGTGTCTTCTAGCAGTTGTTACTTGTGGCAACCTAGGGATGTATATGAGGAGAAGAAAATGGCAACACAGCCTCCATATAGGCTCCTATCCCCTGAAAAGCTACTGCTCAAGGGGTATTCCTGAGACAGGAAAATACTTCTATTATTTTTAATGGCCCTCAACTGGGTTTTTTCCTTTATGAAGTTGTTAGGTTGGTTTCAAATTTATAATGGCATTTAGCACTCAGAGCATTCTGCAAAAAAACTCCTACAGCTTAATTGATCATTACATGAAGAACTAGTTCCTTGTATTGAACATGTTCTCTCCTCATTTCTTTTGATGAGTCCTAGCCCTGTCTCCTAAAGCAATGTAAAATATTCACATAAATTAAGACTTACCAAGTCAATTTTTTCCTAATATTTTAGTGAATGTGTATTATTTCTATTTTTTCAACTAGATAGAGAAGTGTCTGCCTTATCTAACAGAGGAAAAATTCCTTCCTTTTGTAAATATTAAACAAAAGGAAGATCGGCATGTCTCTAGACTTTCAAGTTCCCAAACACTTTTACCAGAAGCATCCAAAATTATATGGATCCACGTGGAATGAAAATAACAGTCATCAGTTCATTTATAACTCTGACAACAACTTCATGCAAATTTCATTTCATAATATCAAACATGATTTTGCTAGTTTGTTCATCAGAGTCCACATGGAGGGTCAAAAAACTTTTGTTTTGTTAAAAGCTAGATACTAAATCATTACTTAAAAAAAAGCTATATTGGAAATATAACATGTCTCAAAAATTAGGAGGAAAATGGTGACAAAAACCCCACAGGAACTTGTGATTAATTTTTATTTTTCTGTGAAGAAGATAAACACTTTTAAAATGAAGTAGTCAGGATAAAATTTCAAAATAAATGACAGTGAAAAGGAGACTATCATGGGTAGTTATAGGAAGGCACATTCAAAATGTTCTAGTGCTTTGTTCTCCAAATATGATCACAGCTTTCATAGCAATTACTTTTTGAATAGTAATTTTGACATTCATTGGGTAAGCATGTGTAATTTCTACCTTCTTTTGAACATATTCCCCACGAACCACATCACATGAATATTTGCTCAGTGCTTCTGCTGAAAATCATCTCAATCATTGCTCCATCTAGAGCAATCTGAAGTAAATTTTCCCATTCCAATATTTCCCTTATGCATTGGCTCTGACCACTCTTTTTTACAGTAACTCTCTGTTCTAAACACCAGGTGTGTCTGACTCAGTTCCTTCTGTAAAAAGGCAGCAATCAAAATGAGACACATCACAAAGGGAATTGCAGGACTTTGGCCAAAAATTTTGTCTGGTGAGTGAGGAAAATATTCCAGCATCTTTTTCTCCAACAGGTTTGTTTATGCTTTTCCCCCCACCCCCTACTAATTCTAGAGTAACTATTTCAAGTACATTGTGGGAGATTTTGACCTACATGTAACCATTTTGAATTTAGGAAAAAATGTTGAAATTGTTCTAAACTTTCATCTCAGCATGGTCTCCCACTGAACACCACATGTCTCAACCATTTTCCCTTCCATAATCTGAATAATTTCATTCTCTCCCTGCACAAGTTTTGGGTTTAATTTCTGTGTCGAAAATGTATTTGGCAAAAGCTCTAAGGGACTGTAAAGAATCAATAAATAACAGAGCTGAAAGCTCAGACCAAACTGAAAGAAGATCTGGATGTCTAAAGAGGGAGATCATAGCAGGCAGTAAGCCTGGTAAGGCCCTCTTGGCCCATACAGAAGAAGGCAGAGGCTGTGTGTAAAAGTGTTGGATTTTGATCCACTGGTCAGCTTCTCATTCCAGATCCATTTTTTGTGGTGCTGCTTCTCTGCTTCATCACCGTGACAGAGCACTGACCATCAACTTCAGTCACACTCACATGAAAACCTGACAGAAATACAGAATTGTTGGAAATACAATCACTGCTTCCAGCTCCATCAGTTTGACTATTGTTCCAATTCTATTAAAAACTGGTATCACAAAGAAAAAGAAAAAAAAAAAGCACCTTTAAATCTTCCACAAAACTGTTAAACCCAAAATATTTGAAAGCCAAAGTTTCCTATTCAATTGTATATAGATGAATGTAGGTGGAAAATTGTTTTCTCTTCTTCTTTTTAGATTTTCCAATCTATTTCAAAAACTATTTTAATAGAATCCCTCTTTCATTTTTTTCTCTACATTTTATTTTTGCTTTCAAAAACTTGAATGTAATTTAACACATCTAAACAACAATCTTTTATTTTTCATGTCCCTGAACACAATTTTTTCAAATATATACTCTATTATTTTCTACCTTGTCATAAAAAATCCTCTATTCTCATTGTATTTTACTTTTTTTTTCCACTATAATTTCAAATTTTGCTGAAACAGATTGCACACAATTGGATTGAGCTCAACAGATGTTTAAATTGGACACCTATGTCTAAAGCATTTAAGGTATTGCTCATTAAAGCAATACACATGCCTAAGAGATTTCATGGATCATGGTTTAATGATAGTTTCTCTCACTCTCAATGAAGTCCGTAATAGCACTTAAACACAAGGTCAAGAGACATTGTTAATATTCACTGCCCTGTTTGCTTTTTTCATCTTTTCCCCTTTTTTGGAATGAGCTGTTCTACAATGTCCCCTCATTCTCTCCAAGAGTTCAGACATAATTACATATGCATAGAAACGATTACAAATCCATGCTATCCTTCTGCCTCATTAGTCAGAAATCTGAGGGGGAAATGCCACTACTAATATGGCTTAAAACTCACTTGGCTTGATTTTTGTCAAGTTTTAATCCTATTATTTCAAGTGATTATTAATTAGCATTGCATGTAGTAATAACTCTTGCATAAATAATAAAATGCAGCTGTTTGTGACCCTCTGAAACACATCATCGCTCCTAAATTAGGTTCTCAGTTATTATGTATGCTATTAACTTTGATTTTTCTTACTAAATCACTCATTAAAATTTATTTTATATTACCATAGCACTGCCAATCATCCCAAAAATTAGTTTTTTCCAAAAAGAGCATTTGTGGCCATGTTTCCTTTCAATGTGATTTATTGTTTACATACTAATTGTCCCTTCAGGCTGTTGCTCTAATCAATATCTAAGATTAACATAAACATATGAAGAAAGCTTTGTCCTAACCAGCCTAAATCATGAACAATGTAATAAAGGAAAAAGTTAACATTAATAGTTGTCTTTACTGAACTGAAGTTGAAGAGTGCAAAGTGAATTAACCACAAATATTTCAATCTTATCAGGTCTTCAGCATCATTAAAATCTGTAACAATAAACTCCCTCTTCTACAAGTGCATTCTAAGAAATTGTCCATCACTTCAGACTTATTGTCACTTCAAAGCAGTGTTGGTCTGAGCCAACCATTAGCCCATGGTTAACACAGCAGTTAACCAAAGGAAAACCATCTCTCCTTGGGAAATGAAAGGAGAGAAATGCAGAGTACTTACAACTTTTTTTTTTTTTTTTGGACACTGTTTTCTCATGTAAATTTAAGAATTCTTTTTTTTTTCCCAAATGGTAAAATGTTATCATAGCTGGTCTTGGCCTTGCAAGCATTTCCTTTACCTTCCTTTTCAGCTGACCACCATTTTGACTGACCCTCTCCCCATCTGCCAAATCAGATAGAAGCACCATCAAATCTCTTGATGAGTGAAGGTGACAACTCTTTGCTAAACAGTCAACAAAGATCTCTGTTTTGTGTCATCACATCACACAAAAGGCAGTGGTAAAAATGCTGAAGAAATTCCCATGCTTCCATGATACCTTCCACTAAACCAGGCTGATCCAGGGCCCTGCTCAACCCAGCCTTGAACACTTCCAGGAATGGGGAGTCCACAATTTCCCTGAGCAACCTGTTCCAATACCTCACTCTAACAGTGAAGAATTTCTTCCTAAAATGTAAACCAAACCTGTTCCCTTTCAGCTTGAAGCCATTCCCCCTTGTCCTGTCACTACATGCCCTTTTAAAAAGCCCCTCACCCACTTTCCTGTAGCCCCTTTAGGCCCTGGAAGGTGCCGTGGGGTCTCTCCAGGACCTTCTCCTTTCCAAGCTGAACAACTGCAGCTCCTGTGTCCATAGCAGAGGTGTGCCAGCCTCCTGTTATTCTTTGTGGCAGCCCTCCCTGCTCACACCTGCAGCTCCACATCCTTCCTGTGTTGGGGGCTGTCACTGACATCTTTTCTGAAAATTTCCTTTGCCAGGATTTCTTCTCCTGGGAAGATTCAGCTTCTCCATGTTTTGCTCCTCTGGAATGTGATTTGGAGAATCATTTACCCAGCATGTGAATTGTTTTTAGTTAATGGCCAACCACAGCCAGCTGTGTTGGGCCCTCTGAGTCAGTCACGGGTTTTTATTATCATTCTTGACTAGCCTTCTGATGTCTCCTTTCTCTTTCTTTAGTATAGCTTTAGTATATCGTATTATATCATATCATATCATATCATAATAAATCAGCCTTCTGAGAACTTGGAGTCAAATCTCAACTCTCACCTCATCCTGGGGACCCTCACAACACCACCAAAGGGGACCTCATAGCTGGACACAATACCCCAGGTAGGGTCTCATCAAAGTGGAAGAGAGGAGCAGAATCACCCCCCTTGGCCTGCTGGTTACACTTTTCTTCTGTTCTGTTTAAATAAAAGCTTTAAAGCATTACTAAATTGTGTTATTACTATGGATTTTTAATGTGAATTGGATAACAGCAAAAATATGAAATTACATAATCAAGTATCTTCCTTCACTTGAAGGGACTTTAAGTGTACTACCTTTCCATTTAGGGTCAAAATTTATTACACCTATGTGATCTGTTCCACAAAAGTCTCCGTGGGTTTAGGATGGAAAAAGGGATAGTCTGATGCTTAACTTCAGCCTCAGAACCTGACTTATAGCATTCTTACAAGACAGCTATTGCTGACTGCTATTAATTAGGTACCCTGGGTTTTGGAATGTTTCTAGTCTGAAAGCTGCTCTGCTCAGGATCATTAATGAGGTCCCAATTATCCTGCTGGGGGGCAAGTGTGAGGAATGGAGTCACAGAGGCTCCACCTTCAGGATGTTACAGGATTTAATGGACTGTGTGAGTTAAGCAAAATCTTTTTACTCTGTGAGGGACAGACAGAAAGGTTTGGGTGATTCAGGTAAAAGCTTCAATCCTGTCAGCTGCACCACAATTCAAAAGATAACAAAAGCAAAACAAGAGATTTTAATGCTATGCAAATGAGTGAGTATTATATATTATGTATTCTATTATTATGTATTATTATATATTATCACATGTATTATGAGATTTCTTTTCATGCAAAAAATCCTCCAAACTTGCCTTACACCATAGTCAATGTAGTGATGGCCACATTCTCAGTTCTGTTTCTTTAGAGGGTCAGTCCTTTCTTTATTTTTTATCTTAAACCAGATAAAAATAAGTTTCTCTTCCCCAAATCTATTATTTTATTCACTTAACAATTAAACAAACAATAATTATTAATGAGCCATGGGGCCAGTTTGTTGTTCTGAATCTGCCCCTTTACAGCTCTGCAAAGTTATTTTTACACTTACAATAGCTTTTTTCTAGCAGGTGGTGCTTGGGAGACTTTGAATAAGATAATGGTCAAGTTTAGAAATTATGATTTATCCTATCTAGAATTATTCTAGTAAAAAATACAATAGAGACTCTTAGGACAAAAGTCAAACAAACAAACAAAAGTAATAAACGACTTGATTTTGTTCTGAAAATGCACTTCTGCAACTTCAAAACACAGTCTTTGAACCTTTTCTCCTGCATCTGCCCCATTATTATTCCAGTGCCAATAGTGAATGTAACTATCTGTTTCTTGTAAGTCATTCTGCTCCCAAAGAAACTCATGTGATAAAGAAATGCTCAAAATGGTAGATATTGGTGAGAAAAGTTTTGTTAAACAGCTGACTTGAGATTTTTAAGTAGCCAAGTAAGAATTTTAAGTAGAAAAGTCAATATTCAGCTTAACATTTTGATTGTCTTGCCTATTTTACAAGTCAAAAAAGGAAATCGCTATAACAGAAGTAACATAGTAAATTTAACATATCGATAAGAAGATAGTAGTAGAAAAATTAATAATATTGCAAGCAATGATAGATAATCTATTTTGATAGATAACCTATTATCATAGATAATCTATTTTATTAGCCTTATGCACTCACTGGGGAACAGCAGTGGGGGCGACAGAGATTTCAAAATCCCAGGGCCAATTTATCTGAGCTCCTGATCTTTCCTTATCTGCTGCACAGCCTTTCAATCCCATCTCCCAGCTGCCATACCCAAAGTTTTGAAAGGCATCAGTGGAATTCTCAGACAAACTGGCCTGGGAAGATTATCTGTTGATAGTTTCAGTTTCAGATACAGATTTTTCTTTTCATCATTGGCAGGTCACGAGAGCAGCCACTTCTTAGTTGTATGGGTAAGTACATGGAGCTTAAAAAAAAATAAGGAAAAGCACTATCCTGGTACTGCAGCAAGTTTATTTCATTTGGCAGATTTTAATTTTGCCCATAGCTTTTTTGAAATATATGAGAGTCTGATTCATTAAAATAATAAATTATTTAAATTTGTCTAACATCACAGTAATATGCCATTATTAAAAAAACCCAAAAAAACTAATTACCCAAGAAATTATTTTATGGCATTTAAACACAGCAAGTAGATATTCAAATATGAACTAAGCAGCAAAAATTTGACCACTGAGGGAATGAACCTGGACCTGTCCAACAGCTCTGACATGTGCTGAAGCATCCAGAGAAAATGCTGACAACATTGATCCAAGTGTGCTGGTATGTTGTGCTAAATCTGGAATATAGCAAACAGTTTCATAACCCAGAGAGAAGGAAAATATAACAACAGAATGGTCAGTTTTGGCCAATGCTTCTACTATCATTTTTGTAGAAAGCTGTAGACACAATTCCTTTAAAAAAGGCCTCCAGTGCTTGAAGCACTTTTATAGCTCTTAAAATCTACATCTTGCTGTACTCCGATGATAAGGATAATGAATAGTCTCAAACCCTGTCAACACAACTGCACTTTATGTCTTCACATTAAGAGAGAAGAGGAGGAGTAAAGTAATTTTTAATTTTCTAAATGATGGCATCAAAGTTGTGAAAGAATGTAAAGCAAGTTATTTCTTTATATCTTTACAGTCTTCAGGACTGTGCTGAAAAAAAATTAGGGAATTTTTTTCATTCTGTATTCATTTTAAACCACAAAATTTCAGTCAGAAATGTGCTCAGTTCTAGCACCAGTTACCTTCTTTTCACCTTTTATCCCCTGGAGGATGTATCTAAGCCACTCTAAATTTTGTGCCAGCAAAAGCAGGAGAGGTCAAAAAACCTCTTAGGTTGTAGGAAAGGCGTTCTTGGCAGCAGGAATCAGAAATATTGGATATAAGAATGGAAGGATATAGGAAAAGAGGTAGACCATTAGAAGAAGATGGATGCCATTAGAAGAAATCTGTCACACATTTTAAGTTTTATATGTTTAAGTAAAGTCATCGTCTAGTTACATTTCTGGGGTTTTTTTCAAGTAGCTCACAGATATTTTTGTTTGCTAACAGAACCATCACAACATTTTATTGGATATATTCAGTCTTAGTCTGCTTGCAAATACCCAAGCCATGCTCAAATGTATCCACAAAACTTTTGCATCATTTATGTCAAAAATTCAACACCAGCGTTGCAGAGTGATTATTTTTGCAAGGAAAAAAAAAGAAATTATTATCCAATTTCTTGAATAGAAGAGTCTTGAACACAAGAAGAGATATCCATATGAAATCCTAATAGATAGGAAGCTGACCTAGAAGGAAAAGTAGGATTGACTTCAACAGAATCATTCATTTATTAAAATACTGGCTCAACTTAAATTCTGACTTTGATTTTACAATTGGATTGGTTAATTCTTGATTAGTATTGATTAGTATGGCCATTGCTTATAATTATTATTGATTATGGCCATCCATCCTTACTAATGCCACTATATTTTTTTGTTTACTAACAGTAATGAAAGCAATAGGGCTGCACCTTATTTTTATGTTAACTACACAAGAATGACCTTGAGAAGGTACATAAGCAAGATGATTTACTTGAGCATTTTGATGCTCCACCAAGAAATTTTCTGGCCTGATGACAGTACCAAGACGAGGTGCAGGACTGAAGCCTTATTCTCTCTTTATCATTCCCTTGTCAGTAAGACAGGGAAGTTAATTCTCTCTGGGTCTGTGACATTCTCAGAATGAAAACACCTCAGAACTATTAAGCATCCTGAATTTAGTGTTTGCATTAGCAGGGAGCAGGTTCCCTTTGGTGTTAAGCAATTATAAAGAAATCTGCAAACATTTGAATAGCCATGCAGTGTACATCCCTTATTCAAAACAATATGTGAGAGTGAGGACCAGGTTTTTATATCTCCTTAGAATAATTTTACAACAACATATGTGTGTCGCAGACAACTTTTATGAAAAATCCTTTCCTTAGGATTTTTCCTCCTGAGAAGCTGAGAAGCCTCAGGAACAAAATGTGAACAATGGTTATCTGCTGCTCTGGAATGCAACAGGTGGATCTGTGATTGGCCCGTGCTGGATGTTTGTAAATAATGGCCAATCACAGCCCAGCTGGCTCAGACAGAGAGTCTGAGCCACTAACCTTTGTTATCATTCCTTGCTATTCTATTCTTAGCTTAGCTAGCCTTCTGATGAAATCCTTTCTTCTATTCTTTTAGTACAGTTTTAATGTAATATATATAATAAAATAATAAATCAAGCCTTCTGAAACATGGAGTCAGATCCTCGTCTCTTCCCTCATCCTGAGACCCCTGTGAACACTGTCACATGTGTGTTACTAAAAGTTTAATAATTGTTTTATGAGTTTGTATAGTTTTCACTCACTTGGTAACAAAGCCAATTATGTCTATGGGATTTTCTAAATACTTAGAGGACTGTCTGCCAAAGTTGTGAATTAGTGAATAAGAATTTATTTAGAATTTATTATTGAGCACAACATTTGCTTATACATCAGTGTGCATCTTGCTTTGCTTATGCTACCTTCACTTAAAAGGTCTAAGACTTTTAGCTTAATCCCTTGGTATTCATATGACAAAGTGCAGCTTCTGTTTGCACCTGAATGAATGGGAGGCAGTGAGCTGATTATTTCTGACAGTCAGTAAGGTGAGAAGAAAACACACTGACAGAAATCGATGTGCAGCACCAAGACGTGGAGAGGAGCAAAAGGCAACCTGCCTGAGATGGCCAGCCAAGGTGCCTTCACCAAATGTGGAGGAAAGGATAGCAGCTTAAAATGTTATTATCAAGTAAACACATGGTCAAATGTGTCAAATAAATCAAAAGCTAGCAGCAAATAAAAAAATCACCTTAGGAACCAGGCTGCTTCTTCATGAAGTGACAGTGAAAGATGACACTTACTTAGAACAGCATATCTGTTAGTACATGAAGAAGGGCAGTTTATTCTAATTTTTTTTATATAAAGTAGCCTTATGTTTCTGCATTCATATTCCTCTGTTTACAGTTCCTTGCTTCAAAAGACTGGCTCTATAAATGCAAAGTTTACTCTCTCATTCGAATCATACACTTTGTGTTTATGAAAAATGCTGCTTCTCGCTGTGGTATTACCAGATATGTTAATTTTACTGAGAAAATGTAGCTAAAAAGCAGAATCTCTACTTGAGCATAGAAAAAACAATGAAAATATCCCAAGAAATAAAACTCATGCTGTGTATGTTTCCATCTCTGATAGCTCATAATGCATTTTAACCACAGGAACCTTCCCATCATGTATTAATTATGGTCTACAAATAAAATCATTATCATTATGTAATGAAAAATGTGAGTAAATTGCTTTTAATATCATGTGCTGCAGAAATTCAAGAGAAGCCATGCAATTTTTATATTGGAATTTCTCATTATCACATTTGCTCCTACATGCTGTGGATGTTATTTGGCATTTCTTTTCCCTTCATGACAAACAGAGATTTACAGAAAGGTCTCTCAGAACAGTCCTGCCTGGTTCTTACCTATATTAAAGGATAGTACATCAGCTCTCCAAAAACAATCTCTTTTTGCCTCTGCTCTCTCACAAGAGCCTTGGAATTTCTATTTGTGCTCAATTGCTCTACTTGAGTGGATAAAACAGCTTGGCAAGCAGGGCTCAGTTAAGCACTTCTAGAGCTTTAGCTAAATAAAACTCCCTTTCTTCTGGGAGTCTGCAAAAAGACCACTGAGAGCACTTCTTCCAGCCAATATAATCTAAGTACATATTGACATACCTATGGACAACTTTGGAAAAACCCTTTCTTAGAAATTTGCCTTGATTTTATGCACCTCTAAGTATCCCTTGAAGATCCACTGGATGCAGAGGGTTCAATACATTTAACACAAGAGTGAAACATCAACTTTGATGTTGTCGAACATCTCCCAGCAAATGCAGGAAAAAGTGGGTCCTGCAGCAAATATTGATCAAATTTCAATGATCAATATTCAGTTGCAGTACATTTCCTGAAGGTGTGAATAATTTCACATCTTCAGGAAATGTACTGTAACTGGTTACTGTCACAAGAGACACCATGTGGAGCTGGCAGCACAAATTCCATATGCAGGGATCTCTAGCAGTTAGGACATGCTTGGAGGGGAAGAGGCATTTCTGTTGGTCTGTACACATCAGGAACCTAGACTGGTCTGTAATCAAATTTAGCAATTGACACACAAGCAAAACAAGATAACCTTGACATGAGGATGTGGGAACACACAAAATAAGAAGGAAAGAATGTGGGGAGGACTTGGTAGTGGATGGGACTGAATTATCTGGAGCATCCTGCATTCCTCTAAACCAGAAAAAGAAGGAGGTACTTGCTGCAGTAAATGATCAGTATTTCTGTCTTGTAAATGGTTCATAGTGAGGTTGATCTTACATGTTTCCTGAGGATGTAACATGAAATATCAGCTTAGACTGCATTCTTCTATGTGAATTTGATCTCCCTGCACACTTTGCCTTATTTACCTTGGCTAAAGGGAGATCCTTTAATCAACTTCCAGACAAATTCATTTGTAAATGTGCGTGGGTACACTCTACAATGTACCTGAGCATTTATTCATGAGAGAAACAAACATTCCTCAAGAATCAGAAGACTCAAATCAAGGCTATGAATGACTTGAGAAGAAAAATTTCAAATAGGCATTAGTGAAGTAAAAAATCTTGGACAAAGAAATTTTACTGATATCAAACTTCTAAAGAATTTCTCTACAATTTCTCTACCATATACCTGTCTATCAACCCATCCTATAATTCCCTTATTGAAAAATTTTCAAGAAAATGTTACCAACTTATTTCATAAAAGTGTTACTCCATTAATAAAAACACAATTCAATGAATCCATACAAAAGGGAGATCTTTTAATCCACTTCCTGACAAATCCATTTATAAATGTGCATGGGTACACTCTACAATGTACCTGAGCATTTATTCATGAGAGAAACAAACATTCCTCAAGAATCAGAAGACTCAAATCAAGGCTATGAATGACTTGAGAAGAAAAATTTCAAATAGGCATTAGTGAAGTAAAAAATCCTGGACAAAGAAATTTTACTGATATCAAACTTCTAAAGAATTTCTCTACAATTTCTCTACCATATACCTGTCTACCTACCCATCCAACAATTCCCTTATTGAAAAATATTGAAGAAAATGTTACCAACTTATTTCCTGAAAATGTTACTCCATTAATAAAAACACAATTCAAGAGAAGCCATACAAAAGGGAGATCTTTTAATCAACTTCCAGACAAATCCATTTATAAATGTGCCTGGGTACACTCTACAATGTACCTGAGCATTTATTCATGAGAGAAACAAACATTCCTCAAGAATCAGAATAGAGAAATCAAGGCTATGAATGACTTGAGAAGAAAAATTTCAAATAGGCATTAGTGAAGTAAAAAATCCTGGACAAAGAAATTTTACTGATATCAAACTTCTAAAGAATTTCTCTACCATATACCTGTCTAGCTGCCCACCCTATAACGTCCATATTGAAAAAGATTCAAGAAAATATTACTGATAAAACAACTTATTTCCTAAAAGTGTCACTCCATTAATAAAAACCACAAGGCTGGACTCTCAGCCAAGACTGAGTTCCTTTGCCATCAGTCACGGCTGATGTGGAAGGCTCTTACCTGGCAGAAAAATTTGCTAAGTTGTTTTTTTGGCCCTGTTGGAATCCAGGAGGAATTTGCCACTAACTTCTTTTGGGCCAGCATGCACTTTAAAATATTGTAAAGATTTGTCATGCCTACAAGGCCTCAGTGACATGACACAGCATTATCTTCAGTATGTCTCCCATCTCCACTGCCTCTGCATTCAGGCACTCTAGGACAGCAGGTACTTGAGAAAGTGTGGCAGTAAAAAAAAAAAGGGACTGAAGATCTGACTAGAAGCACAGAAAACAAATGAGCCATGTGAAAAAATTTCTCTTTGTCATAACTTTTCAGAATAAAATTAAAGATGAAACACTTGCCTGGCTCTACTGCAGATGGTTCTGATAAAATATTGTTTTAAGAGACCCTAATCACATGACTAGAGTCATTATAACATAAATTGATTCAGAAGAGATTTAATCAATTTAATAAATTAATTTAATGCTTCTGGCTGTAATTATTATTCTGCATTTATTATGTAGGATTTTTATTAGCTTAATGGTTTTATACATTTATCAGATACTCGCTGAAGAAAATTTCAGTTACTCATAAAGAATATGAATAAATCAGCAATTACTTTTTTCTTTTAAATGGTTTTATTATAATGGTTTTCTATTTTGGCTCTTAGCAGTCATGACAAATTTCTTCAGCTTCATTGGGAAAATACTCTATCCACTATCATCTAAAGCCACACAACAGATACAACTGATTGCATTGCACTGTAAATCGTGTTTAAATATCTTTATAATACAACAATTCCTCCAGTGGTCGGATGTAATTCAAAAAATTAATACATTTTTTAAATAAACAAATCACGTTAACAGTTTTAGAGTAAACCCTAATGCCTTTTACAAACCTTTTCATTTTCATTTTCTCACTATTCTAAAGCATGCCTACATCCCTTTTCTAGTCCTACATGCACATGGGGAAACCATGTAAATTTTATTATTATGGGCTTTTGGCATTTTAAGATTTGCTTTGGGTTCTCTTCAAAATAAGAGTATTTTCAAAGAAAATCTTCGCATTTTAAAAAATTGACTGAAAAAATATCCAGCAATTTATAGTAAAACATTAATTTAAAACTGAGGTTATTTATTGAAGTAGCAGCATTCACACTGTAAAAATTCACACAAATTTTGATGCGTACAGCTGATCTGAGCTGAGCTTGGTCAAACTGCATTGCCTGGGAGGAGTCATTCAGTAAAATGATGTTCTTCAAACTTACTGCTGTACCCCAGATTTGCATGTCCAAAGAATACAGCTTGCAGGAATTTGGCAAAATGATTTTGGTTTTTTGTTTTTTTTTTAATCAAGCTTGCCTGATATTCTCCCAGGCATCCTATGGAAACCAAGTGAGAGCTGGGGAGTCTGCAGGATTTTGAAGCTGTGAGAGGAAGAACCGGCAACTCTTTGGTCTCTTTGATCTCTCTGTGGCTGTTTTGCATTCCAAAGCAACCTGTCTGTCTATGGATTAACCTTGCCAGTGCATTATTTACTGCTGTAGCACAGGAAGGTAAACAGAAGCCACTGGAGTTAGTGGAGCTCCATTGCAGTTTGCATTCAGCACACACTCTGTTCTGACTCCAAACTCCCTAAATTAACTGACAAAAAATGACCTGAAGTTGGCTTTTGTAAAAAGGTGAGTGTTCTGAGGAATTCCTTTCTCTTGAGAATGGTTTGGGCTTTACACTTAAAGAATTAAATAGTTCTTTTAGGATGATTTCTATATAGGCACAATTTAAATCATTACTAACTTTTAGACACCAGTTTTAGGAATATTTCTGACATAAAAATGGATTTGTTTGCATGCAGATGAAGTCCACAGCAATCTCATCCTTTCCAGGTTGCTATTGCTATAGCCTAGATTAATTAATTAGAAATATTAAAGTTAGGATTAAGGCTTGGACTTGATTCAGAATTCAGTAGAAAGCTTGCAGCTCTGGCACACAAATAATTTTGATTTTCAAACGTTAGAGTTATAGCAACAATAAGTACTTTAAAAAATCCAAGTGGCTTGAAAGAATAAAAGGAACTATAAAATTTATAATTATAAAAATAAAGTTCTTCTAGATTGTTCCAGTTAGAATTTAATTTTTGTCCATCTGTTTACATTTCCTTTTTGCAAGAGTATCTAGTTTTCATAAAGTCATTTTCTTAATTGTGTAGCTCTCCATCTCACTAACAAGAGCAGTTTTAAACTCTTAGTTTTGTGGCTGAATGGTGAAAAATAAATCCAAACCAATGTAACCAAGGCAAGAACTACTGGAGATGGCTTCCAAAAATGCAGTAATTCAGAAAGTCAGAACTTTTTGAGTCTGGATCAAAATTTCATATAGGGAAGTTTTCAAAAAAAATGTTTCAGTGAGATTCTCTATAAACAAGACGAGTTACTGTGCATATTCCCATATATCCAATGTCAACTTTCCCAAGCAGGTGGTGTGAAACACTTCAAAAGACATTTTTTCCACAAGAAGACAAGCACTGATCCACCTTGGAATAAAAGTACCTGATAGAATCATTTTAATTATTACCAAGGAAGAAAAAAAATTAGGAATCTTCAAAAAGAAGCAAGGGAACAGGGGAAAACTTTGCTTTTTACAGTGACTGGCTAGCAAGTTTATTAAGATAAATACATTTAAGAGTATAGTAAGTTACTATCCATGTGTAACAAAACCCAACAAAAAATTAAAATCCCTAAGCTATTGTTTAGGTTTTAATGTATCCTAAATGTTGGAAAACAGTGGAAAAAAATAAAAAAGACATTTTCAAGTTTTATTCCTAGAAAACATTAAAGACAAAGGAGAACTACTTAATAGAAAATTCTGAATTGTACAAAGACTTGTGAGAGATGGCAATTTTTGGAAGCTCTGCATACTGTTCTTATAAATCCTTCCATTTTTTATTAGGTTGAAATTAGATAAGTCTTAATTAAGACTTCTTATTTTTGCCTTGACTGATCATACAACAGTTTTCATGAAAAGGCAGAACTTTCACTTAGAAGGAAAATATTCTTTATCATTCAAATCAATGTAATTTTAGAAAACAGAAACATATCAAGAATTTTCTGTCTCAGTTTCTTCAGAGCAAGATAGCCAAGAGATGGAAAGCACCAAAGGAAGAGTCATAAAATTTACAATTCATAAATAAAGTTACCTAATTCACAATTTCATGGACATATACATGGTGAAATTTATGATACATTATAATGGACCAATAACAACTACACCACGTTTACTATTTCATTTCCAAAATTAGGAGGCCTGACAAAAAGTTTTGTTGAAGTCCTGTAGGGTCACAGTCACTACTTAAACATACAGCTAGAACCCTTCTATCAAAGCAGGCAACTGCACAGATACCTCAGTAGATAATCCTTCCCCTTGGGTTTGAACAAATGTCATTTCTACAATTTAACACATTATGGCAACCTTTGTCATTTGCGTGCTAGCAAAAACCCTACAAGGGTCGTATTAAAATATAAATATAAATAAATAATACAAATAACAAATAATAGAAATAATTATATAAAATATATATATAAAATAATACACTAATATTAAAAGAAAATAAGTCATACTTTTTACATGCTCAGAAACTATACCTTAGAATGAAACACCTTGTTCATAGGATGTGATAGGCCTTGAAACAATCAGAACATCAAAAAAGTGAAAGGAAACTATAAATTAAGACCAAATGATGACTTTCTATTAAATCTGAGTTACCTAAAATATGAACCACACTGCAGAAGAGTTTAGGAGTGTCAGGAGCCAGGTTCTGCCCCTATATCCTCCTTAGTGGTGCAAATTTGAGTTGGACTATATATTTAAATAGATTAATATAATTAAATAAGAATCTGACCTGTAGTAGCTACTAAAAGTTGAATGTGCACTATGTCTTCACCTGAATTAGCCATTTGAGCTGGCCTAGAAAGAAAATTATTCTATCATGCAGGAGATCTCTGGCTGTTTTTTCCATTCTATATGGTTTTTATTCTTAGCATGTCCCTAAATATTTTCTCTACTTTACCTTTATCCACCATATAGTAACATAGAACTAATTTCTTTCTACGGTTTTATTATTGCACAATATTTCAGTTAAAAAGATTTGGCTTGTATCCTCTGGCAAGGAGAATTGCTGGTTTTATGAAATATTATCCATCAACTTAGATAAATTTGTTCATTTTGCAAAGTTCTCTTTGCAAAAGGGTTGAAACAGATGCATTTTTGCTCTGTCCTAAATAATTTTTCAGCACATTAATACATGGCTTGCTATTTTGCAGCAATCTTATGGAAATTATTATTAACTGTGTGTTTGTTTTCTTTTTATATTCATTGATGCTTAGCCCCCAAAGCTGGTAAAAATCCCAGGAATTCAGGTGGTTATTCATTTTAGTAAATAAAAGTAGACAAAACATCTACACATAATTAATGCACCTTCTTTTTGGACCTTGTTTTAAGGTGTAATCCATTAACATATTCCATGACACGTGCAGTATTTGGAACTTTTTGAACCTAGAAATATTACTGGAGCAGCATTTCATGATGAGATCAAAATGATCAGAAGCTCTCCATCCTCAAGAGGAATTCTTGAGAGCAGAATTTTAGTCCTGCATACACCCAGATTTAGAATCCTAATCTAAGTGCTTAGGTTTGTATAATGGAATGACAAAAAGGTTATAATGCTTTTACAGAAATATGATATGAACTTCTGTGTCTAATAATGACCAAAGACTGCTTCTTCATGTCGAGCCTGTGATAGATCTGGACTTGTCCTGCTAATCAGTTTTGGTCTGATAGGCACTTACTGTTATCCTTCAAATTCAATAATAAGGTTAAGAGGGCTAGCAGGGTTGAGAAATGACTGCTGCCGTTTATCTCAGGTGCAGAGCCAGCTTTTAAATGGGAAAAAATGAATGTGGGAATCACCACTTTGGAGGGATCATTTTACACCCAGCTTTTCTTACTCTAATCTCCATTCCTCAGCCACCCATTAAACAGTATGTTTTGCACTCACAATTTTGACATCTGAGAGACCTCAACATATCTTCCCAACAGGCATCCTCAGGGAAATTTTAAATATTGAATAACCATCACATATCAATTACCTTGAGGAAGGCCGAAGGAGCAAAGCCACATGGAGGGGTTTCTATTTTTCTTTTGCTAACATTTCCAAACTCCTGGTGGCTTCTGGATAATTAGGCCTTTGGAATTTTAATTTAGAGCTGATCTAAAGTGCTTCTTTATGACATTAATCTGAAACTATAACAGATTATTTCTTTGTAAACCAAATCACAAAACTTATCTGGTTGGAAGCTTTGGTGACTTTCTTAAGAAAACCTGAAGCAATACATAAAAAACGGGTTAAAAAGTTTTTGTGATGCAGATTTAAAAGCAGAAAATACCATAAAAAATGAGCACATTTGAAACCTGAGTAATATATCCCCTATGAGGTCAAAAAAACAAAGTGCAAACAACTATGTGGAAGCAACTGCTACCTCTTAAGGAATTCACCTCTAGATTGTCAGATTCACTCTCAAAACTCATGGACATCAACTTCTCAGCATCCTTTTTACCAATCTGTCATCCACAAGAATTTATTGGTGTCCTACAGCCCTCCTTAAACCACTGGACCTCCATAGCACTTGTGCATGATTGGTGCCCAAATAAATACATAAAATACAGCAGGTACATGGGCAGAATGGTTCTGTTGCATTCAGAAAAGAGGCTCAAGTATGAAGGAGCTTATTGGAAATTTCATAAATTATATATATAAATAAGACCAGCATGTAATAAAACTATTTTCAGTCTCACATGGGTAAATGTGGCATGAAGATGAAATGAAAAGTAAATGTATTTACCTTTTCTGATGTCTTACTACATAATTTATTAGGCTGATGCTGTTCATTATACTTTATACTCCATTATCTTTCTATGTGAATTCTCTAGCAATATCAAACGAAGAAAACTTCTTTTTAAATTAATAATTTCAGAGTTAAACATTAATATTCAAATCAAATATGGTGCTATTGTGGGACTTCAGGGAAAAAAAAACTTTTATGTTGAGCACAATGAAGGATTGATAGGCATTTCTGTTATCTCATTCATTAGTCATTCTGGACAGTTCAGACAAGTTGTTACACACAATAATGGAGAGCATTTTACTTTTAAAAGGTTAATTTAAAGTCTATTTTATACTGAACTGAATAAAACCGTTTACTTATATATTTATTGATTGTGACAAAATAGATATTTGCATTGTTTTTTCTAAAAGAATAATTAATATTTGTAAAGCTGTAAGCCCGACATAAGATGTGATGTCAAGAATATTCCATGGCAGGATGACCACCTAGGTTAAGCTGCATAGTAGTCTAATAAATTTGCATTAAATTTCAGAAATTTATAAAGCAGGCAGTAAAGAGGAGAATTCTTATGACTGTCTTTGTAAATCTTTTACTTTTCTCCTCTCTAACACTTCTCTGCATAATTCCCCTCCTGAATTTAAACCCACATCTTGTTTGTTCCTTCAGAGACAACTTCTAAATTTCTTCATTGATAGTGTCAGTCTATAAAGTCAAGCACGGGTAATCTATCATTAGCACAGGAACTTTATCAATCTTACCCATTATTTTGCAAGCTCTGAGCAGCCACATCCAAACTTTCACACTTTCATAGTGGAGAGTTATTGTATTTGCTGGGAATGCCCTGATGAAGGCAGGAATGATGCATCTGACTCCATGTTCTCAGAAGGCTAATTTATTACTTTATAATAAATACTATTATTTAATATATTATATTAAAGAATACTACACTAAACTATACTAAAGAATACAGAAAGGATACTTACAGAATGATAAAAAGATAATAATGAAAACTTGTGTGTCTCTCCAGAGTCCTGACACAGCTTGGCACTGATTGGCCAGCAAGTGAAAACAACTCACAGCAGAATCCAATGAAACAATCACCTGTGGGTAAACAATCTCCAAACACATCCCACATGAGCACAACACAGGAGAAGCAAATGAGATAAGAAATGTTTTCCTTTTTCTCTGAGGCTTCTCAGCTACCCAGGAGAAAAATCCTGGGCGAAGGAATTTTTTCAGAGAATGTGAATCCCACAGAGAGTAACATCACAAAAAAAAAAAAAAAAAAAAAAAAAAGGTTTATTTATTTTAAAAAAATAAAAAAAAGGTTTTTAAAATAAATAAAAGGTTTAAATTATCAACTTGCTGACTGCCCTCTGATTTTTTCAATGGAGTCTATAATTTCTCTTCATAAAATAGCAACAAAACCCAAACTGTCAGCAAATCTTTATTCATTATGTTTTTTCTGTCTTCAGAATTTTTCTAGACTGCCTTGTTGAAAACACATATAAAAGCAAAATATTTGTTCAATGAGTGTATATGTTAATCCAACCAAATATTTAAAGAAAAAAACTAAATTCTCATGAAACTTAAGCATCAAAAAATTATGTTTGTTCTGCATTAAAAAATAGTTTTATAGGAAAAAAAATAAACTGTGATGATTTTAAATATTCATGTTCATCTAAATTATTATAGCATCAGTAATATCTTAACACTATTAATAACTTCCTGTTTGTAAACCAACACCCAATTCACTTGGTCATAAGCGAGTGAATAATCAGATTTAGATGGATGGCAGCATAAATTTTGGGATGCAATGAACAGGCTTGTGGAACACTGGCTGTATCTGACTCCTTGCCTTGCATATCTCTTCTACCTGGGCCTCCATCCTTTGCTACCAGATCCCATCCAAGCTGGCCCTCATGCCAAAACCATCTATTTCATATCCCAAATCTCACACTGCCTCCTGACTTTCTGAAGAATTCACTGGACCTTTGCTTTAAGTTTCTGTTCAGGCAGACATGTGGAAGCTGAATGCCCTTGCCACTGTGCATTAACCAGCAAACTAAGCCATCAGATATTCTGTTTGTGGGGAGGAGGCAGGATGAATGTTTAATAATTAGCTGCTTTGGCTCAGCAGTCATTCCCCTGTGACTTTAAAAGCTTGAGTTGTGAACTCTGCTCTTTAAGATGAGGCCCACATTTTATCACTACAAACAAACTTGGTATTATAATTAAAACCTTGGAGAAAATGTTCCCACAACTTTTGAGCGTGCACAGATTTCCTTCAGTCCTTTTGCCTTGGCTTGGCTCTGTGGGTGCAGGTGTGTGCAGGCATGCACAAACACTGATGAGAAATAAAAAGGGATGCCACCGAAAATCAGAGCCTTTTCTGTGTGTTTGGATTCATACTCAGAACAACAGGAAGACAGCAAGAGTCACCCCTCTGCTGGGTGCAGTCATGGCAAGACCTCACATTTTCCCTGGCACCAGCTGGAATGACTCAGCAGCATGAGGAAACCTCTAGAATTTGACAGGGGATGTGGGGTAGGAATGGAGACATCTTCTCTATGTCAGAAGGCCAGAGGCAATGCCCCCTTTGCCCTTTTTGGGAAGACATTTTTCTAGGTAGGTGATCATTTGTGATGGGTAAGAGTTCATGTATTTCATATGCAGCTTTTGTCCCTGAACCACTGCACTGAACCAGGCAATGGAGGACTTTCTGTGGCACTAAACAAATTCACCACAGGGAGCTGTGTCCCCATGTCACTTCAGCCATTCCTGACCTCCAGAACTTCCTCCTGACACTGCTGAGATTTAACCTCACCCAAGGCTTGTAGGTATGTGATTTTTCTTAGAATAAAATTTGCATAACTGCTTGAATATTAAATTTCAATGGCTGTGCATCGAAGGGCTCTGGTGTAATTTGTTGGACAGAAAGACCTTTTTAAGATTCTCAGGCAGCCTTGGGTAGTTTGAATTGGTAGGAAATATCTAGTATATCTGTGACACACTTGATCTTTCTGCAAAAATGAAAGAGAAGACGTTAGATTATGCTGAGAGCCCCTTGAGGCAGATTTTAGCATGTAGAGTGGGTACGATTTTTACAATCATCCTTGGATCATGAGGGCGCAGTTCAACAGATTGAATCCTCAAAGGGATGGCATTTCTAGAGATTTAGGATGTTTTGCCCAATTTATGTCTGTTTCTAGTGGAAACTGAAGCCTACTATTTCAACCTCCTCCATTTCCTGCATAATTTCTTCAGGTTTTAGTTTGCAGCTTTCTCATATTGAGTGTTTCTTCACAGATCCAAAGCATGACTGTGATGACATAAGCACTCTGTTAATAATAAATATTTCTGGCATTTGTTTTTTTATGAATAGGATCTGTAATTATTTTACCAGCACTGTAAATAACTAAAGCACTGATGCTTTTTTGATGGAAATGAATTCAGAAGACTGAGTACTTATGAATTAGTATTTTTCCTCTAAGAGTATATGACAGCAAAGAAAACATGTCATTATCAGAAATAACTATAGAGGTTAAAATGGCAATTAATGACAGCCCCTCTTATTAGTATAAAATAAAGCAAATTACAGATAAACCTACTTTTTTTTTTTTTAATAGGAAGAAAGGGCTTATGACAGGTGGTACAAAATACTGAGGAGAGCAGCAAATCACACATATCCTTATCTTTCACATAGGGGCATAGATATATTTCCAGGGAGGAAAAAAACAACCATATCTCCAAAGTTGAAAATCTAAAAGAATTTCAAGTAGATAGCTAGTCATATTGCCTTCCTCACAGACCCATTTAAGAGGTTTATGTTCTAATTCTGCTGACATCAACATCTGGAGGCAGAATTAGGGCCATATTTTTCACTGAATAAGAAATTTAATTTGTATGAAAAATTACATGTTTTCATTTTAACTCAGTTTTGAGTTGCTTACATCTTCCTGAAAACAGACACATAAATCACACATACAGACAACTATGGCAGGCATCCTGCCTTTGCTCAAAATATTTACTAATGAGAACAGGAAAGCCTTTCCTAAAAGGTGGAGACTTCTGCAAGAACTCAGTAAAGTGAAGCAACTTATTAAAGATTCCTGAAGAAACTGTGAGAAAATTTTTACTTTTTAAATTCAGGTGTTCAAAAAATGTATTTGTCAGCTTGCATTCAAAAAAATTCTCTGAAGCAATATTCCTAAAGTTTTAAATGTAGGATAGCAATAAAAGTTTTGGAAAGCTGTGAGACTCAAGAAAGACCCAATCAGAATAGCCATTCAAAGTTCATCACAGATTTTCTTACAATAAAGGAAATCTTGGTTTTAGTGTGGAGTAAACATGGTTGCCTTGCTCAATTACTGCAATTGTCAGGTGAATTAAAGCTGCTGAATGTGGAGCATTTGGGGTTGGAATTCTTAAATCTAGAAAGTATTGAATATTCTGTGTGCAACTTGAAATTCTTTTCCAGTCACTCAAGTCTCTTCCAACACAGGGGTTGGCAAGCAGTCCCAGATTTGACTTTTAGAAAGCCACAAAAAAGGAGTGACAAACAAAGTCAACCAGGCTGGCAGCTCTTTGCTGTTGCAGAACTTTCTTGGGAGAAATCAAGCACCAACTGTGTGATTTGCATCATTCAGAAGAAATTTTCTGCAAAGTGTTCACACGCAGTCCAAGACATGGAATTTCTCTTTATGCTCTTAGGTAACACTTGGATGCTGTTATGCAAAATCATGCTTCCCACAAAAGACATACTAAACCCTGTTTCTACTGTCCATCGACTGTCAAACCTAGAGAGAATTGAAAGGACAGAAAATTGGAGAGTTAAATATTGGAGATTTGCAATGTGTTCATCTCATCAGGCTCTTGAAAAAACTAAAGAGATTCAGTGCCTTTTAAATTTTTGAGTCACAGTTGAAATGAGTAAATAAATACTCTGAACACCATCTTACTTTTGGCTGTAAGGAACCAAAGACTTAATCTGACAAAGATTCTTGGACAGGGTGAGAATGAATTTTATGAAACCAATAAAAGAGGAATTTTTCCTCCTAAAGCAGAATGCAGAGACCCGAAAAATATTTGGTCTCTGTCCAAAGCCCTGCACAAAAATTTCAGAGCATTGTTCAGAAAAAGCAACATGAGGAGTGGTCACTGGAATGTAAAAAATTATGTGAATCTGGGTCCTGCAATGCTATATTGCCTATTTATCAGCCCTGGATTCAAGATGGAAACTCTGGATTTCAATTTCCTCCTCTTTTAAGCTGGGACAAGCACCCAAACAATCCAGTGGCTGATTCAGAGGCTGTAAGGAAACTGGAAGCATCATCCTCTGGGGCTTCAGTTTTATATCTGTGAGGGATACCAAGGATGAAACTAACCTGAAATGAACCCCTTTGTACAAAATTCTGTAACAGTAAATCTAAAACACTCACAGAGAGCTGAAAGGTTAATAAATTTGTTTCCATTCCAGCTTTATATAAACTTCAAATAATGACACCATCTTTAAGATATGACTCCCAGGATCTCCAAGCACCTGCATAACTCCAAATTAGTATCAGCCTGTCAGGTATGTCAGATGCCAGAAGGAGCATTGGGTGCATGGGCAAAATTAAACTCAAAGATCTATTCAAAACACACACACACACACACACACACACACAAATCTTCAACTTATCCTTCTCTGTGCTCTATATCCACATGAAAATGTCACATCATGATTCAAAATCCTCCTTCTACACAGATTTCTGGTCTTCATCCAGCAACTTGTTTTCTGCCCAGAAAACACAAACTTAAATAATGAGGTTGACAAAATGATAGGAGTATCATTTAATGAACCAAATCATGGAACTGACCTAAATTACATTTTGTAACAGGTTCAAAAAGCTTGGCTGAAGATTTCACTTCAGATAAAAGTGCTTATAATAATTTCCTGAGAAAATTAAAGGTGATAAGGGAAATTACTGTCTTAAACTTTTTCTTGCTGCATAGCTTCTTTTTCAAACTAGTATTAAATCACAGGCGGATAATAAATTTCCTACAAGTAAGCTGAAAAACTATGAAATATTTTCAGATAGCTGCAATAGAAGGCATTTGAGAGATTATGCTACGAGGAATTCATTAAGTGTCTGAAATCTTCTGACAGGGTCTCAAATACCTTTGTAAATTACTTAAGTCTGGACTTTGTTTGTATAAAAATGTAATCTGTTTCTTCTTGGAAGACATTATTCATTATAAACTGGGGTAAAGCACATGTGTGGTCTGTTGACACTGGCTGGATTCCAGGCACCCACCAAAGCCACTCTCTCACTCCCCTCTGCAACTGGAGAGGGGAGGGGAAATACAGCAAAGGGTTCAGAAGTTAAAGCCTGGGAAAGCTCACTCATCAAACACTGTCATGGGCAAACGCTTGGCCATGCAAACCCAATTCAAGATGTTCTATTTCATTTTTGCTGGCTTTTCAATATGGCTGATGCAGGCCTTTAATGTGTTAATTCTATAACATTAATTCATATTCTAATAGATAGTTAAGAAACATGAACAGTAACAAATATGCAAAAGTGAAGATCTGAACTACCCCCACCACCCACCTCTCATCAAGAAAGAGTCCATTAGTAAAATTTTTAGTAATTTTGATTATGGAGGAGTTATAACTTATCTATATCTATATCTATATCTATATCTATCTATATCTATCTATATAAATATAGATAGATAGATATAGATAAGTTATAACTCCTCCACAATCGAATATATATGTACATAATATAAAATATTATATATCCAATTATAACATTATATATATAATATATTATATATATATAATTATAATATTATATAATATTATACATATCATATACATATAACTTCTATAACTTATCTATATATAGATATAGATATAACTTATATAACTTATCTAAGGAGTTATTTACAAGGAAACTGGAACCAGAACTGGGAAAAGCAGATTAGGAAAAACTTGATAGCTAATTAAAAAAAAAAAAAAAGTGAGGAATCTGTGACAAATTTTCATACCCTTTAAAGAAATTAAAACTGACTTACACTGTGTATCCACAACACTGTAAAAAACAGTAAACATGCTTCACCTACCCTGCTGGACAGATTGCACTGTGTTATACAGGTTTCAGACTAATGTTACTATTTCCATTTTGTAGGCATAGCAATAGAAGTTGTAACTAAACAGCATTTAGGCAGATCCATGTTACACCTGAGACAAGGGCTCACACGCAGGTACTTAAAATTCCCTAAAAGCAGGACATGGATTGTGCCAATCACTCCCCATCACTCCCAATCCCAGTCTGTGTCCTTCCAAGAGCTCCCACGACCTGTCAGACTGTATCTGAACCTGGGTGTAGAGAAATGCTGTTTTCAGGGAGGCACAGAACCACAGCACACTGAAACAGCAGACTGACACCGGCTGGGGTCTGTGTACAAATCACAAACGGGACGGGACTGCTGTGGAACGTGCCTCGAGCTGTTTGATTTTCCAGCATCAGTCTCATTACATGGTTATGACAATGGGAAGATGCCACCAGCTCACATCCCAGGCAGCAGAACAAGAACTTAATGTTACAACTTACTTTATAAGTTTTTTGACCAATCACACCAAGCAAAAGCACATTGACAGTAGTTCTATCCACCCACTATAAGCACACGTACCTTTGGTTAAACAATGCTTGCTTATTTCAAATACAATACCTGCTTGTAAGCCTGAAAACACAATGCACAGAGCTCCATTATTAAGCTTCAACCTTCCTAATATCTTGCTAGATAAACTTTTCTGTAGCTTAGAGAGTTATTCTAGAGAAGCGTTAATACACAGACCATTGTTCTATTTGTCCTTGCTTTTCTACATTTTACATAATTTTTCTGCTGACCAATCTCATGGCTGCTGCTTAGCTCTAATCACAGTTCTGCTGTCTCTGAGGCCTGCCTTTTGCAGCTTTCCCAAAACCCTCTGATTTTGTGGATTCCCACACAGTCTGTAGGAGCTTGCCAGTAGCTGCCCACTGATAGCTGTGGGCAATTAGCACATGTGAGCCATCCTGCACATCCTGCCTGCTCCTCTCAGCACATCAGACAGCTCCAGACAGGCACTGCAGAGAGCTCCAGCACTGCAAGGCATGTTCTGGGGAGCCCTGGAGACATCCCTGCTGCTGCAGGATGTGTACACACAGCACTTGAGCTGGGCTCCTGGCGGGCCTGTGATGCACAGCTGAAGAGCTCAACTCTCAGCAGGCACATGCCCATCTAAAGGCAGCTGGATGGGGCTTTGGCAGATGAGCTGGGGATCTGAGCAGGTGTCTTTGATGGGCACTGAAAATCTGGCAAACAGGCTGGAGGAAATGGATCTGTCCCTAATGAGTGCTATCTTGAAACATCCTGTTTCTGCAGCTCTCACATCTTTCTGCTGTGGCTTAAACCCAGCCAGCAACTCAGCACCACCCAGCTGTTCATTCAGTCCTCTCCATAGAATGGGGAGCAGAATAAGAAAACAGGTAAAACCTATGGAATGAGAGAGATAAGAACAGTTTGAGAAGTAAAATAAAGAGTATTATTCCATTATTATTATTCGTGTTATTGTTATTATTATTATTATTATTATTGCTATAATGACTATTGTTACCATAAGGTGTTTTTGGGGGTGTTTTTGGGTTTTTTTGTTTGTTTTGTTTTGTTTTGGGTTTTTTTCGTTTGTTTGTTTTTGGGGTTTTTTTGTTTTTTGGTTATTGTTTTTTGGTGGTTTTTGTGGGGTGTTTTTTGTTTTGGTGGGGGTTTTTTGGTCATTGTTTTTTGGTGGGTTTTGTGGGGTTTTTTTATTGTTTTTTGTTTTGGTGGGGTTTTTTTATTGTTTTTTAGTGGTTTTTGTGGTTTTTTTTGCGGGGCTTTTTTGTTGTTGTTTTGTTCTGTTTTGCTTTTTCTTTGGTTTTGTTTTTTTTGTTGTTTTTTTTTTTTTTTTTAATGAGAATGAGAGAGTAGAATAACACCCAGGACAGACAAGTGATGCACAATACAATCTCTCACCACGCACTCATTGATGCTCAGCCCAGCCCTGCTTTCAGGTGACCTGCCTGTTTTATGCACTGAGCATCATGCCCTGTGCTATGGAATATCCCTTTGTCTAGTTCAGGTCAATCAACTTGAAACACTTCCCAAAGCATTGATTTGGCCTATTCAACTCCACAAACTCTAAGCCTCTTCATTTTTAAGTCTAAAATGCCAAGAAGAGGGAATTAGAAAGACAGAAAAGATGTAGAAAAGCAGACATGTAGCTACCAACTCCTGGTTTCCAGCAGTGTTCAGTGACAGAAATTCCAAGAGCAGGTAGGTCAAGACGTGCTCTTGCTTTGTGCTCAGCCTTAAACATCCCTTGGCTTTCCTGGGCCCTTCCCCCAGGTGGGATTTTGGGTCATTTTGCCACTCAGGAGCTGGGTGAGGGGCTCCAGAGGTGGGTGTGGAGCGTTGCCTGTGCTGTGCCAGGGATGGGCAGCCCTGCCAGGCTGGGATACAGGCTCTGGGGCTGGGGTGCATGGGGCAGGGCACTGCCTCACATGGGCAAGGCCCAACCTGTCCCTTCCCTCCCACACATACACCTCAAATGTCTCAAGACATCAATCTTTCCAGTCTCTCACAGGTATCCCAAAGAAATGTTCTGTCAGGGTCAAGAACAGGTCTGTGTCAAGAACTGGCTCTACTCAGAGTCCAAGGTGCACCATTTTTGTGCTAAACATTCCATTATCCCACCCAAGAGCTCCATGGGACACCTTGCCAAGAGCAGAGCATTGTTCCCACACCAGGAAAAACCAGCAGGACCTCAGGGTTCTGAAGCTAAGAATACCATTGATGAGGAGATACCCAGCAGGGTGAGAGGACCAATAGAATTGAACCAAGTTCTGCTGAATCTTCACCTTTCTCCCTCTCCCCACCCCATATTCACACATAAAACTACTCACATGGAAACGTTTCTGTGCAATTTCTTTTTTGCCACTTGTGTTCCTTGATAATTTACTCTTAGCAGCAAGACTGGAGTGTCCATCCTACCAAAATGCAGCATATTAAAAAGGTCAAAGTACTACAGCAAAATAGCACAAATCACAAAAGGCAATATTCCAAGTCTGACACCTCTTTGGCATCACCAAAACTGTAACTAGAGTGAGAAATTATATGTAATTATCTTCTTGCTGATAGGCTCTGAAGACTGTAATTTCATGGTGCCTGGATGTCATTTTCAGAACCTTCTGCCTCTTTGCAGTACTGCAGGCACACTTTCAGCTTTCATCTGGGGCACTTGAAACAAAAGTAGAAGTAAAAGAGAGACACTTAAGAGTTTTATTTGGAGCAAGAAGTCATGACAGTTTTCAAAATTACAGTAATATTTCAGCATTGTTCCTACAGAAGTCAGAAATCTTCAGGAGATGCCTGTTCTCTTCCTGTGGGCTGTGCAGTATTGAATCCCTCTTGAGACTCAGTTATGCTCTAGGAAAAAAGTAGATCTCAAAGTTAGAAGCTGATTTGCCTCCTGTTGCCTCCTTTCTGTTTAAGCCAACAGGGCAAATAGGACAGAGCAGATCCAACTCATTAGATCCAAAGGTAGGAAGTGGATGACTCCTAAATCCTTTACCTGACAATACGGGAGCTGAAGTATTAAATGACCAGCAGTAAATCTCACTTTTTGTTGTGGTGATGTCACTTTTGAGGATCATTTGATTTAATTAAAGCACACAAGGAGAATTACTCTGCTGACATCTTGTTGATTTAGTTGACCTCTGTTAATACAGTTGATGAGTTATAGTTCATTTGTTTGCTTTTCCCCCTGTTTTATGACTGTTTTTCACTTCCTTTTCCTCATTCTCCTTGTGCTAAAGAGGCCAGGAATTGACATCCATATGAGTATGCCTGAATAAATGGCTTGTTAAAGGCTTGCAGCACTCCTTTACACCTTCACTTGGCAAGTAGAAAAGGATGGAGGTGAGACTGGGGTGAAATCTGTATTTTCTAACCTCTCAGAAAGCAGCTGGAACTTGAAGAAGCTGGATTCCTCCAGAAGCATAACAAAGAGTTCAAGTGCTAGCATAGGGTCTTGAAAATCACAGAGCCCTGAAAGACTTACAAACACAAAGAAAACTGGAGTGGAAGAGAAGAACAGAGAGAGGCTAAGAGGCAGAATATTTCAGTTTAGGTATCCCACCCTTCTGTGCTGGAGCTGCTCACACACAAACTGCTGGGAGCAGAGGCAGAGCAGGTCGTGGACCTCCTCTGTAAGAGGCACAATGTCTCTTATTGTCAGGACAATAGGGTGTCTGTAAGGGAAGAAAGAAGGGACTTTGTCAGTGCAAAAAGCAGAGGGAGAGAAAAGTAAGTGGAGCAGAGAGGGAGGAAGCAAGAGACGCCAGAGGTTTTGGGTTGTAGCAGCAGCGAGAGGAGAGCTGAGTTGTCTGTGCTGCTGTGGATGTGGGGTGGCACAATTGCTTCACTGTAGGGTGGAAACTTCAGCCCTTCTGTCACACTAGAAAACAAAGGAAGAGAGCAGGGAAACAATTTTGGTTCAGGGGGAGTACTGAATGAGGTGGGTAAGAAAGTTCCTGTGTTCTAAAATACTTCTCACAGTGAAATTTGACCTGATTTTGGTGAATATGAAACATTTAAATGCTGGATGAATTTACTTTAGTTCTTAGATTATTCAACCTATAAAGGGAACAACTTTCAGTAAGGCAGAAAAAACCAAAATAAGTCAAAACTGACTGATTTTAAGCACAGCCAGATTTATTGCTTCCTGTGTTCATGTTAAATCAGAGAATGGTTTGGGATGGAAGAGACCTTAAGGATCATCTAATTCCAAACACTGTGTCATGGGTAGGAGCATCTAATGCTCAGTTGCCTCAAGGCTTTCTTAAGAGATGCACATTTTTATGCCAAGATTTCCCCAGATTTGATAACTCTTGAGCACCTAATCTAAGAATGTAACCCTCCTGTGGAGGAATTATGCTGAGCAGTTTTAAAGGCCCTGTATTGCTGTGTCTCTTCAGTAGATGGGATGTATCACACTGCAAAATAAACTGATGCCAACCTGGGATTTGTGCAGAGGCACATCAGCATCCTGGCTTTTCCTCAGCCCACGCAGATTCTGGAAAAGATACAGCCCAAGAAACTTCAAACCCCACGTGAATAGAGCACTACTGAGCAAAGATTTCCTTTGTGTTTCGAACTTGTAAGAAATGTGGTGATCTAATAGAAAAGCTGTCAGAAACTATTTACTTAAATAATTAATTTGAAGTCATTTGTTTTTTATGTTGCCAGAAAAAGTAATGTGTCAGGAAAAATGCCAAAACCAGAAGGGTATTTTCTCAATTTTTTTTTTCCTGGTATCCATCTGTGTCTATTCTGCAGCAGTACAACTTATAAGGGGCCAGATTCTATTATATGATTTCCCCCAGTTATTACACTCAAGCAGACCACAAATCACTTGTTTAATTTCTGATTACAGTTGCTTTGTTCTAAGGAAAATGTTCAGAGCAAGCTCACTACCAAGTGTAATGCTGCTCAGTAGAATCTATAGGTTATTTATCAAAACCACATGGAAGTGGTAAACCACAGGCATGAAAAAGATGAAGCAAAGCTTTGCAATGCAGTGTCCCAAAGGTATGATAATCATATCTCTTGATAATCATATCTCCCTCTACTGCCTTATTGCTAATTAAATTAATTAATTAGGGAAGTCTTTCCCAAGTGGACTTGATTTAATATGCTGTATGTAATTAGCAGCTCTTGGAAATGGAGATGAGATGATTTCTCCCCTTTTTTTTGGTGTCACAGAGAGCTCTCAAAAGCTTTGCAGAGAAAGCAAATGATCATGCTCCTCGTTTGGTCCAGTGGCAGCTCTTAGTGTCTAAAAACACTTTTTCACAGAAGAAAGATAAAGAAAAAAATAAAAGAGTGAATATGATTAAGGGCAATGAGGTTTTTTAGTGATCCTGGCACACTTGGTGAGCAGACCTGAACAGTCTTCCAAATTTAAATGAGTAATTCCTATTGAGAGTAAATAAATGCAATTGCTGTGGGGAAGATAATGAAGCAGTGGAGATCTGTACAGGGATTGTGTGGTGGGGTGACCCTGACTGGATGCTGAGTATCCACCAAATCCACTCTGTCACTCCTCTCCTCAGCTGGACAGCAGGAAGAAAATATAACAGGGTTGAGATAAGGATAGGGAGAGATCCATTACCAGTTCCCATCATGGGACAAACAGACTCAGTTGAGGGAAAATAGTTTAATTTATTATCAATCAAATGAAAGGAGAATGGTGAGAAAATTGAATCTTAAACCAGCTTTCTTCCATTCCTCCCTTCTTCCTGGGCTTTGCATCACTCCTGAATTTTCTGCTTACTCCCCTTAACTCCTTTGGACATGAGGGAAGATTCTAGCAGTATCTCACAGAAGATAGCCTCCACTCTGATCCCAAAACCCTGCCACACAAAGACAAGGGAGCTGCTCACAGACCTGCCAAATTTTGTGAAAATACCCTTTAATATAAATGACAAGTAAAGAATGTTAAGAAATATGTTTCATTATTTCTAAAGATGTTCTAGATGATAGGGTCATCTCCTAATATCACAGAAAATACAAATGTTGTTTAAGAATAATTAGAATAGCTTTAAATTAGTAGCTGTATCATTAAATAAATCATTTTATTTGTAAAGTAAATTATTTTCTAGAGACACACACACTACTAACACTTGGATAGAGTACAAGGAGGAGGCAATGCCCCAGCAGCTGGTCAGGCATGTTTTCCATTGCTCAGCCTGCCACTATTGCTTTATCACATACCTGTGACCTCTTCCTCTGCCTGCTTACATCTTCCTCAGATTTATTCTAGAATTCCTGACACCTTAATATCTGCCAGTGGCTGGCAGTGATAAAACTTTTCCAGTCTAAACTGCCTCTGCTTTTATTCAAACATGTTTCATTTTGTCTCCAAAAGTCCAGGATGGGGAAGTCTCAGTGCTAAAGCACAGACAGATCATCCATGCCTAAAAAGGGAACTTTAAAAGACAAATATTTTAAAGGATGTAGCAAGATGAGAAGTTTTTCTTTAATGCCATTTCAAAATAGGAATTTCACGCTTTTGATAGGTTACTGACTGGCAAAAGATAAACAATCCTCCCCTTTCCTGCATTAATGTAGTGCTTGTTAGAGCAGGGAAAAAGACATTGAGGTTGCCAAACAATATAACAGTAAAAAATACTCCTTTCCTGTGTGTGGATGAAGCTTTTTCCTTTGAGCTTTTTCATAGAAAAAAAAAAAAAAGCCTAGTGGAAGGCTTTTTTCTTTTCTATGAAACACACCTTTCTGCCTCCAAAATCATTAGTGATGGGCTGATGATTCCAGCTTCAGTGCCTGCTCCCTTTCATTCTGTGTGAATAACAGTCCCTCCAAACAGGCTGTGTATAATAAATGCAACAAATATAAACAAAAGTAATATAAATATAATATAATATAATATAATATAATATAATATAATATAATATAATATAATATAATATAATATAATATAAATAATATAATATAATATAATATATAATATAAATAATATAATATAATATATATAATATAATATAATATCTATTATAATATATTATATTATAATAATATAAAAAAGTAATATAAACAAAATATATAGATATATATATCCAGAGACGTTTCTCTTCAGCAGCAAGGAAGTCTTCCCCAGTGAAATCCTTATTCATATTATTTATAAAATGTTCAGTATTTCCAGATAAGTGTTTCCACCTCTGTTTTATAAATCAGAAAGATTCTGAACTGTTCTGAAGCTATCCTGTAGCTGAAAAGAATCAATCAGAATCAAATCAGGAATCAATAAGGAAAACAATCAGTACTCATTTTTTTAGTATTTGTGCTTCTCTGCTAAAAAATTGACTCTTTAATTAAATATTTGGGAGAGGGAAATTATTACTATTTCAAGCAAGAACAAATATTCCTGGACAAGAAGCCTGAAGAAAACCCAAAAAGATACATATATACATTAGAGTATTTGAAATCTCCTTGTGCTCTGTATTAGAGAACTTTCAGAAAAAAATGTCCTTGAGGGACTTTCCTCCTGCGGTATGGAGTAATGTGATACAGATCACATGGGAAAATAAAAACCAAGTGCTAAACCTTAAAATCACAAAGCAGAATACAAACAAGAATTTGTGCAGGGTTGAGAGCAGAGGGTGGGATGACTGACAAGCAATTGTGGTTTGCAGATGCTATTTCTAGTGAGAACACAGAATTCCTCTTTGAGAGGAACAATCCCTAAGATTATCCTTAGCAACTCATGACTTGTAAACCATACATTGGGGAATTTATTGCTTTATTTTTCAGTGTGTGAAAAGTTCCTGGAGGCTGAGATGCAGTGGCATGCATCTGCTGAGACTGAAAAGTCGTCACTTTGGAATGTCATTTATGGAGGTCATTAATTAATCATGTCAATAATTAAAAATATGCTAGGATAGAATCAAAAGACTATGTCAACATAAATTTCTTAATGTACCTTATAAAGGCTTTTTGGTACAGAGGCCATCACTTTGATCTCACTTTTCACTACTCAGGACTCAGAGAGAAATTCCATTCTATTTCCTGATGGTTTTATCAACTTCTCTTTGAGCTGGAGCGAGCTGAGCAGGTCCTCGCTGTTTATTGACTCACTGACCCCTCTCCTCCTGCCCAGAGCAGGCACAGGCACCCGTGTCTGGAGCCTCCAGGGATGAGGAACATCCCCCAGGTTACAGAACCGGCTCATTTCCCACCAGAGGGCACTGCAGGATGAGGCAACAGTCCCCAGGTGGAATTAAAGAAACCCACACAAAACAAGACCAGGAAACAACAAAAATACCCCACACCACTACTAACAAAAAAAAAAACCCAACCCATGACCCCCCCCACCAAAAAAAACCACCAAACCCAACCAAACAAAAAAGACCAACAAAATCCAAAACCCAAACCAAACAAAAAACCCCAAACAAACTAAACAAAACAAACCAAACCAACAAAACAAAAAAAAACCCCCAAATAACCCCCCTAAAGAAACAAAGCCAAAACCCCAGCAGCACACACAAAGCTAATCTCTGTCCAGACTGAAGATCAGGATTCCCAAGCCAGCCAAGAAAGGCAGTTGGTAAATAGCTCAGACATTTCCCAACATCAAAAACGCTTACCAGGGATTGCATTTATTTATTTTTTTTTAATGCATCAAAAAGAAGAGAGAAGAGCTGGAGGATTCAGCATTTCAGCAACAGGATTCTGATAATCTCACCTTGGTCTCAGCTGTTTGGGTCTGACTGGGGTCAATCTGATCTCATGTAACTGGTCTGTGCTGGCTGACCAGAAATCCACTCTGGAGTTTGTGGTCCCGGTCAGGTAATTTGGCAAATGTGAGCAACACTGGAACAGCATGGCAATATTAATAAAGGCAGCAAGAACTAAACTTGTAAGGATCAAAAATCAAAACTGTGTCAATCAAGCTTCAAAAACTTCTCCTTGGAGCTACTGAACTCTTCAAGCAGTACAGAGGGGGAGAGCTGATACTTTCCTAAAGCTCAGACCCTGCACTCAGATCCTTGACTGAAGACTCCCACCAATAATTTAAATTGAAAAGGAGACTCAGAGGTGACCTTATCACTCTCTTCAACTTCCTGAAGGGTGACTGTGGTGAGCTGGGGGTCGGTCGCTTTCTCTGGGCAAGAACAGACAGAACAAGAGGACACAGTCTCAAGCTGTGCCAAGGGAGATACAGGCTAGAATTAAGGAGGAAGTTTTTCACAGAAAGAGTGGTCAAATACTGGAATCATCTACCCAGGGAGGTGGTGGAGTCCCCATCCCTCGGTGTGTTTAAAAAAAGACTGGATGTGGCACTTGGTGCCATGATCTAGTTGAGGTCTTAGAACATGGGTTGGACTCGATGATCTTAAGGGTCTCTTCCAACCCAGAAATTCTGTGATTCTGTGAAATGTTACCATCTCTTATAAACATCAAATTCAGAAGTTCATCTAAAATATCAGAAAAACGGAGGATCAAAAGAATGCATTGAATAAATGAAATATCAGTGTTTTTCCTTATATAAGGTGTGGGCTCAGGGAGCATTACCAGGCAGCAGCAGTAAGACCAAACATATCTGCTCCAGGCTTTCTTGGATACTGTCTTAGACAGGGCAAGGGGGGATAGCTTTAAACTGAAAGAGGGAAGGTTTAGATTAGATAATAGGAAGAAATTCTTTCCTGTGAGGGTGGTGAGACACTTGAACAGGCTGTGCAGAGAAGCTGTGGATGGCCCATCCATGGACGTGTTCAAGGCCAGGCTGGATGGAGCTCTGAGCAACCTGGTCTTGTGAAAGGTGTCCCTGCCCATGGCAGGGGAGCTAGAATGGTCCCTTTCAACCCAAAACATTCTATGATTCTATCAGTATTATCAACAATTCGGGGGTGTGTGTGTGTGGATATGCTAACACACAATTAACCTCATGGATTTCACATACATTCCATGGGAATCAGTGAAACAACATGTCACCAAGTAATTCTATATGCACTTTCCTACAGCCTTATATTTTTTCTACATCCTTATATTTTTCCCCCCTTTCTGACTTCAGGGAGTTGTTGATCTTGCATCTGGCTCTGGGATGGCAAATCATCCAAGTGGAACTGTAGTGAAATCACATAAACCATCCTCTGGAAATATGTGTGACTGTGTCTCCACCGAGCTGAGGCCACAGGGAGAGATTAGATTCATTACAGAATCATTAATTAATTAGGTGGGTTTAAAGTTAGTTGAGTGTGCATTTTTCCCTTGGAATTGCCCTTTGTTGATATCTGTATATCTATGAATAAGGGTGCTTGGATAAATGTTGTGAGTGATGGAGGGAGAATAAGAGGATTAATGGCTTATTTACCTTTCTCTAGCATTACCAGAAAAAGGACAAGGAAATAAATGGTGTGGTTTTCTATTGTCTTTTCCCTACAGCTATGCTTTCAAGCTAAATGTGTAAAACAAACTATTTATTTTGTCTTCATGTTTGCATAGAGAATTTCCTCTCCAGAAGTGTTTTTCTTACAGTTCAGATGCAGAAAAATCCAGCTCTTTTGGGAGGACAAGGGTTACACTGCTGGCGTAAACTAAATGTGTTTGAAGAAACTCTTTAGGAGAGGGTGAGGAGAGGAGGGAAGTATTTTTTTCCTAGGCACTGGTCATAAAGGGTATTCAAACCTTGAGTATTTGGTGAAGGGTATCATCAAGGCAGGTGAGAGAAAAGGAAGTCTCTTGCAGAGAGCAGAAAGGTAAATTAAAGGAAGGCATCAAGGAGAAAATTGAATGCTGTAGAGTCTTTGGAAATTGCTTATGCATAGCTCTATGTATGCATGTATTTTAACTTTCCTAATAACTTTCTTTGCGTTACTAAGCACGTGAGCTGCAAATAGAGTTGAGGAAGCTACTAGAACTGTACTTTTAGACTTCTTTTTTTCAGTTTGAAAAGTTTCATTACGGTCACAGAGATTTTTATAAAAATGCAACTTATCTCTATGACACAGTGATTATTCCTCATGAATAAAATAATGATTCTGGCTCTCCAGCTTTTTCAGAACAGTAGTCTTTAGAGGAACTAATAACTTCAATGCTTTTTTGTGTTCTCTTGAAAATTTAGAAACAAAAAAAAAAAAACCCAAAAGATTTTACTACCTATTTTTAAGGAATCTCTCCCAGCATTACCCTGGTATGTGTAGAGAACCAGAATTCATGTCTTAAAACATATAATGAACAAAGTAATAAAAACATGAAATAAAAAATAAACCAAAGCAAAATGAAATATGCACTTTATCTTATTTATATATATATATTTTATAAAATATCCTGGGTTTGAATTCACAGGTGAAAGCTAAGTACATCTGGGTAAAGCTGTAGCAAGCTCCTCTCTTCTGTTTTAAGACTCAACAATAATGCCTCAGTAAAATGAAATCCTCCTTCCCTCTCAGAACTATGGCAGACAGTTAAAATTAAGATTCAGAAGGCTTTAAGAAGTGATTTTACTTTGTATTGTCAGCCTAGGAAAAGGCAAAGAACAAAAAGATATCTTAGAACATTAAATCAGTGCTACACTATTTGAATGTTAATAATGAAAAAAAATGTACAGTGTCATTCTCATCTGGTAATTATTAAATTCTCTCAAGCAGAGAATAGGAATGTTTACCTAGCATTTATCTATATATGTATGCATATATAATAGCATCCCTTAAAATCAAATAAATTTCATATTTTAAGTGTGGAACTGCAATCTTTCTGAAGCAATCACCAGCATAGAGATGAGTGATCTTGTGTTGCTTCCAAGCAGGCAGGTGATTTAAAAGGTGCAAAAAGGCACCACCCAGCTGAAGTCCTGTGAGTTCTGTAAGACAGTAGAAAATGGTAAATCTTTATGGTTAACAACAAGATTTCTGTCTGTGTCATGGAGCATTATTGATTGCTGTCCAGCACACAGCAAGACAAAACACTCAGTAATAACTCACCAGGGCTGCTGCCCAATAAAGTCAATGCTGATTTCTGATAGCTCTGGGCTGAGTCCACCAAGCATTGGATTTCACAGCTCCTGCTTCGAAGAATCAGCCAAATTATCAGCTGGTGTAAATCAGCTTGACTTCACTGAAGTCAAGAAGCTGTGTTGATTTAAAAGGAGTCAGTGACATTTCCATTATGTCCTTCAAGGGGAATGACAGTCAGTAATAACTTTCAGCCTTTTGCTCAGATGACAGGAGACACACCACAAATTGTTCTTTTTGACCAGCCATCATTAGAGGCATAAGCAAAATTACAACAAGCCTGCTGTCTGAATGTTCCCCTCTTCAGCACAGCTGTCTTTCCTGCACTTCATAATGTCAGATTTTGGTGTTGCATCACTAGGGAAGCCCAAGGAAGGGAAAGCAGGGACCTCTTCTCCCACTTTGGAGCACTGCCTGACCTGGGGGACAAGCTCCCTTGGTTCCACTCACACTTTCTATGGCAGCACATGCCAGCAAACCCGCTGCTCCAGACTTCTCCTCACCAGTATGTCAGATTTTCCCGGGGAAAATGAAGTTTTATTTATCAGTTCTATGCACCTAGGCATTCAGGAGTGAATTGGGCTCTTTGCTTTTAGAGATGGTGTCTATTCCAAGTGCTTATTGAAGGCAAAAACACATCCACTCAAGCCAGATGACATAAAATGGATTATCAAAACATTATCCCCAAACTTCAGTACTAGTTTCACCTATAACTAATTGGCACATTAAATTATCAGTCTTCCAACCAAACAAATATAAATTCTGCACTCAGCTTCTTGTGCAGTGGAAAATAAAACTTTGCAGCCCATGCAAAGCAGCAAGTCATACCATTATGTCCCAAATCAAGAGTTTTCTAAAAGCATATGCCTGAATAATAATACTAAAAAAATAATAATAATAATAACCCTATCTAAATATACAACATGAAATAATAAAAAAGCATTGTTTGTTTTATTCTGGTTGGTAACTCTGGCCACTGTTTTCCATGTACCACTTTCATCAGTCTTTCTTTCTGTCCATCCCCCATTATTCATATATTTCCATGACCTTTATTTGACCAGCTATAGTTGCAAATATTTGTAAGATTATTGTCTTTGTCTTTCCTGAACTAATATTTATGAGTTGACTCTTTCTAGGAAACCTATAGCCCCTGCATTCTTTAATTAATCAGTTGGATGGAAAATTTTGCAGGACTTTTGAACAGTTTAAGTTTTTGTAGTGAAGATGTTCATGCATCATTCTTAAGTCACCTGAAACCACCTCAGACCATGCTATTTGCTCTTCAGGAATTATCATCTGGACTTACAGAAATACTTTCTCACTGATCCCCTTTTCATTCAAGTATGATAAGAACACAGACATAAAGTTTAAAAATAATTTGTTTAATTGTGCTTTTATCAGGAATATCAGTGTGTAGGACAAGGCTTTTGCTATTCTTCATGGAGCCATTATTTAAAGATAAAAGTTATTTTAAATAATCTAAACGTAGTGCCAGAGAGGAAAGATAGGCCAAGACAGAATATTAATTTTACACTCCTGGCTTCTATTGTCAACTGGACATGCTTTGCTATCACTTCTTTACCTCACCAATTACCTGCCTTTATTGAATCTCATTTTTATCTTGTTCTAAGAAGGAGGGAATGGAAACAGTTCTCATTTCCTTTTCTATCCCTCATTCTCAGTACATGGATCATCCTAAATTCAGATGAGCATAAGAAATCTCTATATTAGCTACATGGCTCGGGCTGTTCCATACTTTTCAATCAATACGAAAATGAAAAAAAAACCCATAAGGACTTACTCATTAAAAAAAAAAGATTACATTTTGTGAAGATATTTGCAAGCAAAATTTGCTAGAACTGTTTAGTTGATGTTGTATATTTTTACTAAATGTATTTGCATGCATGTACTTCCAGAGGGAGAGAGAAAGCAAGTATGTGCTCATTGGTATCAACTTTACCCTTTCTTTGCTTTCTTTTTGGTATTTCTGCATTTTTCTTCAGTCTAATCAGCTATTGATTTAATAATTTACCTACCATAAGTAAAACAAGCAAGAAATAGTATGGTGAATAGTATGCAAAATAATATGCTAAAAACTAAGTGATATCTCTTTTTCTTTTTTTCTCTTGTTTTCCTTTTTTTTTTTTTTCTTTTCTTTTTAATCTCAGAATTAGTAGGGTATTTTTCACTATAGTGCAATTGTTTAAAACCCAGGCTGGGTAGAAAAGTGTTATGGTCTGAGACCTGCTTGATTTCTCTCACAGTGAGTAACTGAGTTTGAGATCTCAATCCAAAAGCACAGCTCAGACTGAGAGGTGTCTGCAACACAGCTGAAGTTTTCCTGATGGCTTCATTGAGCACTCAAAATAAATTCCCTTCCCATCCCAGCAGCAGCTCTCCAGATGGCTGCTAAGAAATGATTTTCCAACAGGGAGCAAATAAATACAGAATAGATTTCTGAGAAGCAATAATAAATAATTCTGCCTGGTCCTTGCACTATACCTATTTTGAAGATAAATAAAGGTCTCTGGTGTCAGGAGCTGTCAATCCATCTTTTGTGATGTTATGAGTGCAATCTCAGAGCCACACTTTGCTTGAAAACAGACTTCACAGAATGCATGGCTATGCCTAAGACACAGCTGTATTCACCTAACTTCATTAGAGAACATGTCTCTCCACACTTCCAAAAATTTAGAGGGGCAGAAAAACAGTGCAGAGGAGCAGGTTTGAGTGCAAATATTACAATCTGAAACCTCCTTTTGATTTTTAATGCCCCAAGTCACACATGCCACGACACATACACATTCTATTTTGCAATTTGCAGAAATAGCCAGTGAATAAGCTGAGTGATAGAAGCCTCAGTAAGAAAGTTTTATTTATTAAGCCACTGAGCTTAACATCTGTCTGTTCCTGTGTTACCAAGTGCCCAGCCACGTGTCTGCTTTAGAAATAATGTAGAGAGAAATGTCAAATTTCATACTGTAAAATTAGCAGCTTTGTACCATTCACAGCTGGATAACAAAGCTAAAGTGAAACAAATTAATCTCAAATTAAACTTATTTTGCTCTCTTTTCTCTCACTGCCTTTCATCTGTATTGAATCAGGCCCTCACTGACACAAAGTTTCCTATATTACTGAAAAATTCACAGCTAAAGCACAGGTGGGATATATACAAACAAAATTACACACAGGAATTTTTTTCTTTATTTTTCTACATAACTACTTAAAACTTTATCTAACAATGAAAGAGATCGTATTTTTTCAATCTGTTATATCTCTTCCTATTTGCTGCCACTAAAGTAATCACAAACCCACACATCACTTTTCTCTGAGAGACAATCCTGAAAAAGGCAAACCGTTCTGTTCTCATGATGGTCAGACAGACAGTCTGTGCTGCTGTACATAGTATTAAATGTAAAAATAGTAGCACCACCTATTGGCAACATCCTTAAAATGAGCCATCAAAATTCATGCCAGCATTCATCCTGCTACTGGATGCTAAAAATGAAAACTATTCTTTTCAGTCTGTTTTAATTATCCAGAATGAACACGGTTGTTAATATGGCTTTTTTATTTCTTTTACAGTATTTCTGTCATAGAATGCACTAGGATCTAGTTTTATACTGGGAAAGAAACAAAATTGTGAGCCATAAATCCATAATATTGAGGTCAAATTTGTTTGGAATATATCTAAAAGGTCTGAAACCTTTTTATGTTGTGGATTTTGCATATTGACTAATCTTGTGATCCAGAATTTCAGGTCTCAAATTTTTGACGAGTCCCTTTTATTTAAATGGACTGTAAATGGAGACAAAAATTAGTGTGGAGCAAATGTATTCTAGCATTGGGGTGAAAAGACAAGATTTTCAAGTATTTGTGCATATCAACATCTCTATATAAATTGTGACCTGTGAACTGCCCTTGGTTTGCAGTTACCATGATTCTGTTTAATATAAATAAAAATAAATGGCTTGGGGCAAGAGAAGGAATGTGAAATAATAACAAAACAAAATTAATGTAACTGAACATGGGAGGTTAATACTTGGGTGGGCAACTTCAATTTTTGCCTAGATGTCATTTAGACTGTTATCCCACAAATTCTTTCACCATGCTTCTGTTTAATTTTGGTTTCTTGTGTTGAGTTGCTCAGAAAAACCCTACCTTAATTTCAACTTTATTGGACAACTTATTTCTGATGATTTTGTTTTCATTATTTCTCTAGGATTGATACTTACAGAATCTTTATTGTATTTATATTTTAAAAGTGACATTGTTTTGCTTTTTAAACATCATTAGTATTTATTAAAAAAAATATGTTTCATCTGTGCATTACCATTCATCTGTGCATGACACTGCTATTTCTTAAAGTCTTCTCCTTCCCTCCTGTTCATTACTCCATTATTTCTTCTGAGAAAGAAAATGTTGCTGATCATGGTAGGTCAGATTCCCACAGCAAAAAACTCTCTCTGCATGCTAAGACTGACTACTGACTTTCCATTATGTATTCCTGGGCAATTCACTGTGTTCTCCTACAGTGCCCAATTCTTAATTTTTTTAAATGCTGTGATTTCCTTAAAAGCAAAGTTTCCCTGTGCTCAGGACTGTATCCATTTTCCTTTTATTCTGGTGCTTTTGTAGAGTGCTAACAGTCCTTGTATCTGCAACGCATCGTGAACAGGATGTGTTTCTTACAGAAAATCATGCCAAACCCTGAAATGACTCATCAGAGCTCTGGGGTGAAGACCTCTGCTGGAGAGGGGATATTTGCTGTATTTGTAGTCTCCTGAATGTCAGGATTCATGATTTCATGGCCTCATTTTAGAATCATGAGATCATTAGTAATGTTGGAAAAGGACATCAAGTCCAACCCATGGAGTATCACCATGCCCACTAAAGCAAGTCACAAAGTGCCACCTCTACACATTTTTTGAGCACTTCCAGGGATGCTGACTCCACCACTCCATGTAGAAGCCAAGTGGTTGCATCTGCCATCAACACTCATATCTCCAGACTTTGCCTGTGATGAGCCCTTCCAGGTAACAAATGACAGGAGAAGGGAAAATGGCCTCTAGCTTCACCAGGGGAAGTTTAGATTAGACATTAGGATTTTTTTTTTTCCCCACAGAAAGGTTTTCAAAATATGGGAAAAGGCTGCTTAGGGATGTCTGGAGTCACCATCCCTGGAAGTGGTTAAAAAACTTGTGGATATGGCACTTAAGGACATGGTTTAATAGTGAACATAATGGCACTTCAAGGTTGATAGTTGGACTTAAGGATCTTAAAGGTCTTTTCCAATCTTATCAATTCTACATTTCAATGATTTTACTAGCAGCAAGGCCAGCAAGAGCCATATCTCTCTTGGTCTCCTCTGCAAAGTCTCTTTTCTAATCTGAACTGCAATAAGCAGAGTGAATAAGATTGCATTTACCACGTTCTTATGGCCAGGTTTTATGTTTTCTTGGCAGCAGGCATTTCTTCATAGCATTCTCCGTATGAAAGATTTTTTAATTCAGTGGAAGGAACAATTCAATTTATTTTTTATCTACAAGAATGCATTAGCCTAATAATTTACGTAGCCTTCCTTGGCTTCATGACACTGTTTTCAACAATGCAAAAGGAGCCAGCCACACTGCAGCTGCAGGCTTGTAAATACTTGCCTAACAAAGCAGTTCTACTCCAGCTAATGAATCTTGGGGAAGCCGACACTGTATAAGCCCGAGATACAAATGGAATTCATTATATAAAATGAAACCTAGCCAAAACAGACTGCACCATTTCCTTGGGCCCTCTGAAGGCATGTCATGTGCTATACATCACCCTGGGTTGAGTCAGTGTGTTGTGTTGTTATATATGTGTTTGGTAGTATTTCTGGACAGTTATCCCCATGGAACACAAGAACAGTGTGTTGGAAATCTGTTATGGATATAGAGGTTCCTGTCTGAGGGACAGGCATACCCCCAGCATCTTGGGGCAGAGGGCTGTGGTTATGTGGCTGCCCTCATGCCATGGGACATGTCACCTGTCAGAGCCCTCTCAACACAACATCCAAACGTCCCAGAAGCTCCCCTGTCGCAGACATCTTTTATGGAAAGTCCTTTCCTTAGGATTTTTCCTCCTGAGAAGCTGAGAAGCCTCAGGAACAAAATGTGAACAATGGTTATCTGCTGCTGTGGAATGCAACAGGTGGATCTGTGATTGGTCCATGTTGGATGTTTCTAATTAATGGCCAATCACAGTCAGCTGGCTCGGACACAGAGCCAAGCCACAAACCTTTGTTATCATTCTTTGCTATTCTATTCTTAGCTAGCCTTCTGAGGAAATCCTTTCTTCTATTCTTTTAGTATAGTTTTAATGTAATATATATCATAAAATAATAAATCAAGCCTTCTGAAACTCGTCTCTTCCCTCAACCTGAGGCCCCTGTGAACGCCGTCACACTCCCCTGCAGTGGGTGGAAGATATTCCATCTGCCTCAAGAGAAAGAGACAAACATCTTCCCCAAGCTCACAAAAATGGCTTCATGCAAGAGCCAAGCACAGAGTCAAGCAATTTGGACTCCTCATAGTTTGTTCTAATCAATAATCACAGTATGTCATGAATGTGTGGTTATTATGCCTGCATCCATAGCTTGCTATCTCAGAAATGCATTACAGGTTTAATCCCTCTCAGAATTATGTCAATTTTAAATGTGTCACAACTGCCATCACTGGAATTACTCTCAACTTGCCCCTTTGTAACTAAGAAGAAAAAAACAAGATTTATATGTCATCCAGGGAGATATATATTTTGGTACTACAAGTTTATTTAACTTCTGACTAATAAACAAAAGTAGATTGTTGATTGAAATCAATTATAGCAGGGGACAAATGATTTATCAGCAGAGAGAAAATTTATCATGACAAGAATCATATAGATTATTCTTGTGGGTTTCAGGTAGCTGTTCGGTTTTTAAATCACTACTAAGTCATTCAAAATTAGCAAGCCTAACATAAAAAAGCCATCACATTGCACTTCTAGGTGCTGATATTTGTAGGGTACACCCTTCATATGCACTTCAAACCATAGCCTGGTGTAATGAGTTATGTACATTTCTTGAGCTCAAGTAGATTACGGTTTGTTAGACCAAGGCTGCAGTGTATCCAATACTCTGAAATGTGAGAGAGTATCTGGCTACCAATAGATTGCATCCTCTACATTCACATTATTGAGTGATTATTGATTAGTGAAATAAATGGCAATCTTTCACCAAAAAATTGGAGGCAGCCCTTCCTGAAATATGCAGGTGGGAACCCTTGACCTGTAAATCTTGGGAGTTATATTAGTTTCATATTTAAATGATAGCTAAAGTGATAAATTACCGTAATCACCCTACCTTTATAATTTCATTTTTTACTTGGTAGCTCATAGAGCTGGCTGGATAACTTTTCCTAATAATGTTTGCAGTGAGTTCAACTCACATTTTTCATTAATTTATGGGCTTCAAGGCTATGCAAGTCCCTTCAGACTGCATAGATATTATTCACATACCTGTTTTTCCATTGAAGAGTAGCAGTAGCAGCACCTACTTCCTTAACTGTTTCCTAGTAAACTCAAAGTACCCGTAACAAAGCATTTACTGTGCACACAAATAACAAAAGGATGATTTTAAATGAACACATAAATAGACATGGTTTGTTCATATGTGACAGCCATCACTATGACTGAGAGAAATAAAACAAGATAACTGTAACAGATAAGTCTAGCATATCTCTCCTTGGGACAAATAACTTTTGTGAGCAAAGAAAGCATTTTAAGACACCAAGATCTTGCTTTGCCTGAGGAAGATGCTGATAACCTTGACAGCCACTCTTTGCTCATTTACATTCTTCAAGCCAAGCATGGCAAAAACCAAAGCACAGAAATGGGTAAAATCTGTAATTTATGCAAGTAAATAAGAAGAATGTTTTAAACTATGTTACACTAAAGAATGTAAAAATCCACTTTACATGCAGTAATGTACAGGATCAGTAGGGAGACAGAAAGAAACAAGTAACTAATTTCCACTTTCTGAGCAGATCCCCATGGCCAGAAGCCTTCCTGTAGGGAGGGAAACCTGGCTCTAGCACCAACACTGGTGAGTGCTGACACAGGTGACACACTTAAAAGTGACATAATTGTGAGAGGAATTAAACCTGTAATGCATTTCTGAGATGGCAAGCTATGGATGCAGGCATAATAACCACACATTCATGACATATTGTGATTATTGACTAGAACAAACTATGAGGAGCCCAAACTGCTTGACTCTGTGCTTGGCTCTTGCACCAAGCCATTTTTGTGAGCTTGGGGAAGATGTTTGTCTCTTTCTCTTGAGGCAGATGGAATATCTTCCACCCACTGCAGGGGAGCTCCTGGGAGGTTTGGATGTTGTGTTGAGAAGGTCTGACAGGTGATGCCATCATCCTCTGTCCTGTGACATGAGGGCAGCCACATAACCACAGCCCTCTGCCCCAAGATGTTGGGGGTATACCTGTCCCTCAGACAGGAACCTCTACATCCCTAACAGATTTCCAACACACTGTTCTTGTGTTCCATGGGGATAACTGTCCAGAAATACTACCAAACACATATATAACAACACAGAACACAGTTGGGCCATGCCCTGCTTGACACATGGACAGAGCACAGAGCACACTGCTGCTCCTCCCTCAGTTTCTAGCCTAAGGCACCATTGGTTTGTGCCAATTTTCCACCTCTGTGTCCCCCTCTAGGAGTTCCTAAGATGAGGATTTTTTTTCCAACAGCAACTTATGGGCTTTTCCTCCATGAGCTTCTCTCAAGGAAAGCACCTGCCTCCCTGGCCTCCATGGCACCTCACAGCACGGGATTCCCCCTTTTAGTCCCGTGTTCTCCTCCCATTCCCCAGCCAACACCAACAGCCGAGTCTGAGACGGGCTGCCAGCTTTGTTCTGCCATCACGCTCGCCCTGATGGTGCCACAAACAATCTTCCCAGAGTTTCAGGGGCCTGGCTGAAGTGTGAAATGAGACAGCCAGAGAGAGATCCAGGCCTCCCACGGAGATGAATATGCCGCCCGATGTGTCACGGATGCTTTGGAAACTGCTTATGGATTGCAGGCACTTGCTGATTATAAATGTTGTGCCACTTTTCTCTGCATCTTATTGATGGGGGTGAGGAAAAAAATGAATATCATCCTAACATTTTAAGAGGAGGCTGCTAGATTGCCTCTGATCAGATGTAGTGATTCTGCTTACTAGGCCAGGGGATATAAAGTTAATTTTTTCTTCATTTCATAATAATTAAATTAATTAATAATACTGAAAATTATAAAATAATAATAAAAATTATTTCATAAAAATAAAGGTTTTAAAAATAAATTTGTCTAAGAATATATACTGGATGGCTAAGAGATCTGGATGCAGAGATGAAAGATATTTTAAAATACAGTTTAGAATGGTTCTTTTTCTTCCTTGGAGCAAATTAAAATAATCAAAGATGTGGATCAGGAAAACTTGACTTTTTAGTTAAAGGAAGATTTTAGGAATGCCTCTAACACAATTCTATTCCAGTGCCTGTGCTCTCCACTCAGAGCAGTTTGGGTTCCTGAGCTCTGTTCCTTTGTGGTCAGGGTGATGCTTTAAGTGTTTTCCGGACATTCTCTGTCCCTTCATTTTCATCTCTCCCATTCTGCCTCTCACATTTCATTGTAGGGGATGCCCTGTGTTCCACTGCCATTTCTCAGGAATCCTGCACAAATTGATACAATTGGCAGCCATCACCTATATATTCCCCTTAATTGAAAACCATATGGAGCTCACAGGAAAGTGGTAATACCCAGTTTTCTCTTGTCTAGTTAAGGCCTTTGCTTCCAAACTTGAAAAGCAGCTCCACAAGGCAGGCAAGGTCAAGAAGAAAACTGATCTAATTATCCCATAAATCTTCAAATAACAAGAACTATCAGGCTCTGTATATATAGTACAGAACTGACCAAAAGATTTTAACAGTATGGGATCTTGCTTGGTAAAGGATTTCAAGAGACTATGGTTGGAATTAATTTATTTAGGACAAGGAAATGAATCACAAAATACAGCCAATGCTACCATACTGTGAAAATCCAGCACATAGGCACTACTTCTCCTGCCTGGCTTTTAGATCCCCTTGCATTTATTTTAACTAGTTGGACAAACCTTCAGACTGAAACTTTCTAGCAACTGAGGGTTTTTCAAGGTGAGAGGTGAGGAGAGGCAGTGAAATTAAAGCAATTCGGGCAGCTCATTCTGAGCATGAGGCTGAAATCAGCACACCACAGATAGTAACAAGCAGGTTAATTTCAATTAGGTGTGTCACAGATTTAAGTTTGCAAAGGCAATTGGTTTTCAGAGTGAGCAATGCCTTCTGCTGCTTCAAATGAGGGCAAATCATAAAACTTCTGTTTTAAAACCTGTTCAGCTATAACATACAACAGCTAAATTACATTAAATATCCATCTATGGTGAGCACACAAAAAAGCCTGCAGGAAAAAAGGGCTATGAACAAATAGTGGGAAGAGGAGCAGGATGGTAAATTAGGGCAGAGGGAAGAAAGAAAATACATTGAAGATGGTGGTGGAGGGCAGGAGGTGAACATCCCTTGCAGACCTCAAGGACCAAGCAAGCCTCAGGGATATCAGGAATGCTCATGGCAGCCCCAAACTTTCCAAGCAAAGAGTTACTAACCCAAAACACCCTTCTTAGTTAAAATTCACTAGAGGCACACACCTTCAGAAGAGGAATCAAGGAAGTATTTGAATAGTGCAATCTTTTCTCAAGAGTCTTTTATTGGCCCAGCTGCAAGGTTTAGAGTGATCAGGGTAAACAGTCACTGTCTTTGGGGGAAAAATAATAATAATATTTAAAAAATTAAGAAAAAAATGGAAGGATATCTTTCCTTGAAAATCAGCTTTCCTTTAAGAGAGCTGGTTTTCATACTTTAGCTGAAATGCATATCTATTGAGTTTTTTCTCTAGCTGTGTTTCAGAGGACAAGAAACTTCACACCAATGAACCTAATAATACAAAAGAAGTAGCTCACAGGGGGAATGTCTTAACATTTATGACTCTTCAGTACTTTAGCTTGCATTCTCAAAAATATTTTTCACTAAGCATCAAATCCTTTTCACTAAACAGAATACAATTTAATCCACAAAATACTTTATCATCTGTTTTAAAGGCAATACTTAAATTTGAGATGAGGATAGAGAAGAAACGACCTGAAACAAAACAGGATTCACCAGGCAGCATGGAGTTCACAAATTGTTCACAGCCATAGCTTCAATCTGCCACTTCATGTATCACAACTCCCACCACACTCTATTTTGAGAGCTGAGGTGGGATTAAATGCACACACAGATCATGAATCAGGGGTTTTTTAGCATATGGGTGGATTTCACCTGCAGTGCTTCATATTTTGTATATTTTCACACAAAGAGAGGGTGACCATGCTTCTTCATTCTGTTGCCTCCTTTACGTAAATTTTTATGTAAATGCCAGCACGTAGGAAATACCAATAATGCAGTTACTTTAGAGAAAATAAATAGCAACTAGAAATAAAATATGCTGCCTGTATTGGAAGACAGCAAGAATGCATCAGAATTAAGTTTGACTGTAAATTTTAAATTGTACTTTATGTGGCTTGGACAATAGTAATTACAGCAATTTTTGTGAGCAGTATTTGTTGAGCTACGTAGAATAAAACTGCACTAATGAGATGTATTTGAAATCAGTAGGACAGCGTTATGAGGGAAAAATATCCCTTGTGCTGCCTTGTTTCAGCTGCTTGTGAAACCAGTTCGGAGGCTTAAATTGCATGAGGGAAAGAAAGCAGCAAACCCTTGCAGTGTGCTACTTAGCACACACTGTGACAGTGATAAATTCCCCCAGTGATTCTCAGGTGCCCTGTTATTATCTTTAACTGCCTTCTAGCCTGTCAATCTTCTGCTTCCAGATGGTATCAGTCATTCACACAGGCAAAACCTTGCTTAGAGGGACTTACACTTTGTGCTGGTAATAGGTGTTTTATCTTCCAGTGGGTTATTTGCCCACTATTCTTGTGGAATTCCACCAAAAAGAAGCATCTCTGATTATCTGACAATTTATCTTTTGTACGGATCTTGTTGGAAATTGAGTTACTAGAAGGAGTTGGTTCTTTCAAAATGGAATCTCTCCCTGAAGGCTTTGAGCACAGGATAATAAGATTTCATCTTCTGCATCTCAGAAAGTAGGGGACAGGGAAATACCTCCACCTCCAGAGTGCTTGTTAGGGAACACCAGAAATTCTGTACACACCACATCCTTCTGAGGTGTCTAATACTAGAACTGGCCCAGACAAAAAAGTTATATCCCCATAATCTCCATGGGAGCTCAGCCATGTTGTGTGTCTCCACAGTTGCCATTTATTTTGCAGAACACTTGAAGCAGGATTGTTTTTCTCATTTACTTGTGACGGTGTTCACAGGGGTCTCAGGTTGAGGGAAGAGATGAGGATCTGACTCCATGTTTCAGAAGACTTGATTTATTATTTTATGATATATATTATATTAAAACTATACTAAAAGAATAGAAGAAAGGATTTCATCAGAAGGCTAGCTAAGAATAGAATAAGAAAGAATGATAACAAAGGTTTGTGGCTCAGACTCTCTGTCTGAGCCAGCTGGGCTGTGATTGGCCATTAATTAGAAACCACCAACATGGGCCAATCACAGATGCACCTGCTGCATTCCACAGCAGCAGGTAATCAATGTCTACATTTTGTTCCTGAGGCCTCTCAGCTTCTCAGGAGGAAAAATCCTAAGGAAAGGCCTTTCCATAAAAGATGTCTGCGACATTTACTCTTAAATAAAGCCATGCTAATTTCTCCTTGGCTAGGTGCTACATCATCCACTCACTTGTGAGAACCTCTTCTCATGGCTGAAGGCACCACCTTGTGCTGGTCAATGTGCCTCCTTGTGCTGGTCAATGTCACTGTTCCACTGTCCTGAAGCTGTACCTGAGTGCTGTACAGGTAAGAGCGCATTAGCTCATAAAAATGGCAAGCATTCCATCAACTCCATTTCATTTCATGAAATTCATGTGAAATTTTATTTCACAATATCCTGAAATCTTGTCCACAAATAGTTTTGAAAACACTACAATAGAAAGAAAGTGGACTTTTTTTTTTTTTTTTTAATGTAGAATATCTGATGCCAAGTAAGTTTTGCATAAATGCTGTGCTGCATGTTGGTCTAATGAACAGACTTCCTTAATAAAGTTCACTTTTGTGTAAAGAGGTCAAAGTATTTAATCAGTAGGAGACCTGATAGCTGACTTACTGAAAAGAACACTCTATATTGAAGAGACATTCTTCTTCTATTTAATAGGCTAAATAAAATGATTGCCAGAATTCCTACACAAAAGTAAGAAAAGATAAAATATTTTCCTGGATAAGATTAGAAATCTGGAATTCTCTAATTCCTACAGTCCATGCCATGACTATTGTTTCTTTGGATCTATTTTTTAATTTTTAAAAAAAATTTAATACATTTAAAGCATGGACACAACACATCAATGGCATAAAAAGGAAACAGGTGCTTCCCACCTGAAGCTGAAGAGAGAAGAGGAGAAAGCTCTGTTTTAAGAAAAAAAACCAAAACTAAACAAAAAAGGACAAAGACATTGATGCTATAAGGTAGTGCAAAAGTATCTGAAATCCAGGTGAACTTTTTAAACTCAACACATATACAAGTCCTCTTAATGTGACACATTTTATTTCATTTCATTTCATTTTATTTTTATTTTGTTTTGTTTTACTTTTAATGTGATTCCCAAGGCCCTAATAAGTTACTTTATTACTTTTTAATAAAGGTAGTAATCACTACCTGAACAACTCTTCTGAGATAACACATAGGAGTTTTATGATTGGACTTGATGATTTTAGAGGTTTCTTCCAATCTTAATAATTCTGTGATTTCAGGGCTTGATATAGTCAAAGAAAAGAATTTCTGGGGGAAAAAAAGCCAAACAAATTTCTTGTGGATTTTTTTCCTGCTGGCCAGAATCCATTTTTTACTACAACTAAATGAATTGAAGGACTGTGACTCCTTCTAAACTCTCTAAATGCAGTATAACACTGCATGTATCCTCTAATCAGCACTTTTCTGTTTGGAGTTAAAAGAGAAAACAATTAAGAATGGAAACAAAATCTACTAATTACAATAAAGTCTTCAGAAGTCAGATAAAGTTGCCTAACACAAATATGATTTAAGATTTTTTTTTTCAGGTCATATCAGTAAAAAAGTCACAGTTTCTCTCAACCTCTGTCAACCCAAGGGTGACTGGAAATGCTGACTGAGACATACAGGGATAGGCTCGCCTCAATGTCTTTGAAAAATACTAGTTTTAGGTATGAAAATTTGTTTTCATTTTTTCTCCTTTATCTGAAGTAGGACTAGCCCTTCACATAAACTTGTTCTCAGTAATAAGGTCCTGTTACCTCAAAACCCATTTTTCCCTTTCTGCAAGGGGAAAATACTTTTATACTATTTTCATAAGGGAAAATAAAAAACCCACTTACAAAATCCAGATAAAAGCAAGCAAAAAATTGACTGATAAGAATATTGGAAATTAATAGTCGGTTACCTTCATTTCCCATCTTTATTTTTTTTTTTAATTCAGTAAAAACAGACAACCTAGTGTTATCTGTGAATTTTTTCTTTCCTTTCTTGACTCTTCTTAGTATAACCATGTTACATTGTAGATTGTTTAATTTTAAGGTTTGGTTTTTTTTTAATTTTAAGCCTCATGTTTTGACTGCAAAAAAGAAAAGTTTCCTGGCTCCTCCTTGTTGACAAGAACTTCATTATGCATATTGCACCCAGAAGCTTGACCTTTGGAGATGTAAATCTTTGTACCTAGACAGAGTCATTACTAAGTTTATTAAAACAATGCCAAGTGTAGAAGGCAACCTTTCTTTCTTGGCTGAGGGTCTGGTCACAGAAGGTTTTTATTGCACAACCCTCCCACAGTTCATCACATAGAGGTATTTTGAATTAGCTGACACCACCAAATCTACAGGAGAGACAAAAACAAATAACAAAAATAGCATGTTTTATGTAAAAAAACCCCAAACAACCTCTCTTCCATTAGCAACATTTCAATCAGAATGAGATCAAAATCAGATCATAAATATTAATGATTTTAAGCATGACTATTATACAATTTTTAAAAAAAACTTTTATTTGATATATAGTTTTTAAATCCTCAAACTGTTCAGTATAGGATACTTCAATTTTTTTTCAGAATATGAATAAAAATGAAGTGAAAACATACTAGAATTAAGGCCAGCTTTCCTGAATCCTAGAGTTCCTCTAGAATAATTGCCAGAGGTAATTAAATTTGGCTACACATTGATGCCAGACTTTCTCAAAAGCAGCAACAGAAATGGAAAATCAGAACAAGAATGAGTGATTACACCCATCAATGTTCCAGAGGCAATAAGAGAAAAGTTAAAAAAAAAAACTCTATGAAAATATTTGCACCCTGTGTATGAAATTTGCATTATTTGGTTTCTTGACAGAGTCTGGGAGCCAAGCAGAAAAAAACTTTTAAGGTTTTGGGTGCCAGCAAACAATGTGTAAATGTGTGAGCATTTATGCTCATATTAAGTTTTGTAAAAATACTTTTTCTTTAGCAAGAAATACTCATACAGAAAATCCTTTTTGCCACATCTTAAAACATTAAGATGTTAATTTTTCACTCACTGTTATTATTCTAAGGGTTTGGATTGTTGGGTGTTCTTTTTCCCTTGCTCTTTACCATTCTATTTATTTCACTAAAACTCTTAGGAGGGGTTGCAGAAGTAATTTGTGGCTGCACAACAGCTGGTTTAGATTTTGTCAGGATTTCTGTTACATTTCAGTGTGCTTTCAGATTATGTTGTCTTGTGCTTAATGTGTGTAATCCATGTCTGTATTAAGAGGATACTTGACCGCATTTAGTGTAAATAGCGGTGCCATCCAGTTGCCCAAAAAACAACCAGGAAATAATCAGCTTACAATTAGTGTGCTTCACTTTATCCCAGGGACAGGACTAATTCACAGTGCTGAGGATCACAGCAGCAATGCTTTTAATTAAATAGAACGTCCTGCTTACACCAAATGTAGGCCTTGCATTCTGACACAGTTAAATTGAAAGATGGATAATCCCAGCAGCCTTTGAATTGGTAATGATGGAACCAGGAATAGATTAGAAAAGCTTTTTTTCAACTTTTCAACTTTATTTTTATTTTATTTTATAAATAATATAATAATAGTAACAATAATAATAATAATGATAAATGCTGAACTGATATATTTTAGGGGGTGGTACCTGCAGTGCAGCTCCCTTAATCCTTTTCCTGATGGTTAATCCTGATGGCTACCAATACATTTGCAGCCACTATTAGGAAAAAAAAAAAAAATTCCTATGATTTTTTTGTCACTTGCAGGGGCTTTTGTCAGAAACCCAGCTCTGAATCAATGTGCACTGAACAGTCCTATTTCTAAGTGCCTCGTGCCTCCCCCCAGCACAAAGAATAGGAAGGAGGGGGCAGACCGAAGTGACGTTAGTTACCTTGGCATCTCCAGTACTCCCTAGAAAATTAGTCATCCACAGCTTGGCCCCAGTGCTATTCTGAGCACTAAAGGCACAAGGTGCATGGCAGCTGAGATGAAATTCATGCAGCCAAACTGCCTCCCCCCCTCCCTGAGCTGCCCTCTCCTCAGCTGGGATGTGACTGAACATGGGCAGATGCAGAAAGGCCAATGCGCTGTGCTCCTTTATCTCGTGCAGGCATAGATTTGGAATATAAGATAGAGCCATGTATAAATGCTCCTTTCTTGTCTCCCCTCTTTTTGGCTTATTAACATTGTTTATGACCCATAGCCATCCAAAAAGCAATGCAAACAAAAGAGTTGCTTTTCTGTCTCACAGATGATTGGTTTTTTTTCAGTTTTCTGCAGAAACCTTCTGTAAGATGCTGGCACAGAAGTATCCAGAATATTCCTTCAGAAGCTCCAGGAAAGCTCCCCAGGAATGGTGCTGCAGATGAAGGAAAGTACATAAAGCTGTTTTGAATGAAACAAATCAGGCTCAGTGGTGTGGTAACTTCTCACTAAACATGGTTTTGATTGCTTATAACCCCCTCTGCTCTGCAAAGCTGCCTTGCACCATCATTTCAGATTATTTTGACTATTTCTTCAAATTATTATCAAGTGAGGTGCTGCAAAGGAACTGCACAGGCGTTGCTGCAAACAGCATTACACAGAAGGCACAAGTTACTGCCAGTGAGAAACCAAGGGTTTTGCAAATGCAGTCAAGTTCTGAATTTCTGTATTTTCTACCACGCAAGAGAGAGTGCCCAGTTTTCTAGGATCCTTGTGTGAAAACATTGCCTGGAGAGGGTGGAGGATTCCTGCTGCCTGGCCCTCTAGAATACTCACATTGCAAATCTGGAAACTTTATTTAGCAAGAAAGGCTGATTATTACTGTTTTTATTATACTCTTCCAGTCCATAATTCAAAATTATTTTCTTCTCGGCTTCTTTCCTAGATAGGACTCATTATATTTAAATGGCTGCCCTGTGACTAGCCAAACTGTGATGATTGTGAAGATGAACAGTACAGTTTAGATTGTGACAAATGAGCTCCTCGTGGCAGCTACAAGCAGTTATTAAAAAAGTTTAGCTTCCTTACAAAAGTTTATTGTCATGCTCATAAAACTGATTTTTTACCTAATGGCAAAAATTCACAAAGCAGTAAACAACACCTGACTGTAAGTTTGTATAATGTCTAAAAGGGTACCATTAGGTGCCATCTATTATTGTATTATTTGTGCTTTGTTTCAGATGCTTGTGTTTGTAAATGTGTTATTTACTACTTTTAATATGAGTGCCTGGCATTTCAATGGGATGTGCTGACAGACTACTCATGTCTCTGGAAAGTTAACATTACACAAATCAAGTAAGCTTTACAGGAACTTCATTCTATAAGTGTAAGCAATTTCTATAAATGTCAAAATATCTTATTTCATCATTCTGGGAACCAAATGCTTTCCATTTTAATTTCCTTTTAAAATTTATATTTTCAAGTTTTAAAACATTAGGTAAGTTTTCCAGTAAAAGATGTTAAACTTAAAGAATTAAGATGTTTCAGTCAATAGTTATCCATTATTTTGGCTTATGCAGACTATATCTTGTTAAATTTTTTGCTTCCTTTTACAAAGAAACTGAACTCCAAGAGCCTGTCATACCTTCACATCCATGATTATTTTATTTGCTTTAAAATTAGCCCCTGCAATATGGGAGATAGATCTAAGGGCAAAGAGGTTAGGAAGGAGTGGTTGGATGTTAAAGTCAGATAAACTTTAACACATGGCAGATTCTCATGCTGGCTTTACACCTAATACCCCTGAGCATCTTACAGCTAAAATACAAAGTAGTCTGTGGTGTTGTTAGGCTTTAATACTTTTAAACACACATTGAGTGTTAACGGGGTCCTCTGGACTTAAGGCTTTATTGTTTATTATACCCAGACTGCCTGGGTGTTCTCTAATGACATTCTCAAGTAAATCACCTAATTCCTGACCTGCTGTTAAAGTCAGAAACCCCTGGATTATCTCCATCCACCTCCCTGCCTGAAGCAGCCTCTCTTCAGCGTATCCCTCCCAGACCCCGAAATATGCTCACACCCTGCATTCCATCAGCACCTCTGGAGCCCAGAGCACCTATGGAAGCATGAAAGCAAACAGCACACCCTCACTGCCAAAGCCCTCTTGCATTCCCCATGGCTGCAGTGCCAGTGAGACACCCAGGCACAACTCAGCAGTGCTGGCTTCCCAGCCCCTTGCAGAGCTGGAGCATCCCAGCATTCCCAAACAGCAGGAACAAGGACCTGGAGGCCCTGTGCAGAGTGTAAGAAATTGCACAGGCAGCCAAAGAGCCCAAGGTGAAAGCTGAGGACAAATGGAACTTCCATTAACAATGTTTACTTGTCATCAACACAAAATTCACTCCTGGAGGCTCACAGCGAGCAGGGCTTGGGGTCAGGAATTGGACCCCTGTACTTAATAAATGGCTCTGGCTTTACTGTGCAGCTGCCTGCTAGGAACAGGGAGAGGTTATTTAACCAATCAACCAAAAAACAACCAAAAAACCCCACCTCAAACCAAGCAAAACCAGAAAAAAAAAATGGGTGTTTTGTTTTGTTTTTCTTTTCAGAGAAATGTTTATTCTGAAGCATATTCAAAGCCATTCCTCTTTTGGGTTCCAATGCTGTTTTCAATTGGAAATGCAAAAATTGCTAAACTGAAATAGAGGTAGCATCAAATAGTTATATTTATATATAAATATAAATATATATATATATATAATATAAATATATATATATAAATATATATATATAATTGAAATAGAGGTAGCATCATATAGTTATAGTTATATTTATATATAAATATATATAAATATATTATATATATATAATTGAATATATATATAATATATATTATATATATATATAATATATAATTGAAAAAGAGGTAGCATCAAATAGTTATATTCATATATAAATATATATATTTACATATATTATATATATATAATTGAAATCGAGGTAGCATCGAATAGTTATATTCATATATAAATATATATATAATTGAAATTGAGGTAGCATCAAATAGTTAATGTCATTGTTCCTGACTTTTCTGTCTCCTAAGACAGATCTGTTCCACTTCACAAGGGAATTTTTCAGTCTTCTGTCATCAAAATCAGCAACAAGGTTCCCACTACCCCTCATGGCGTGGGACTGGGACACCACAGCACTGCAGAAAAAGAGATCAATCACAGCTGCACACTCAAGTGTTCACAGGAATTTTAAAATTAAATTGGTAATAGTGATTTTCTAAATATTTCTAATAGAATTGTCTCAGCTACAAAAACATCCCAGTACCACCTCTCCCAGACCTGCATCAGGTTTTACTCTCAGATGCTACATTTTAAGATTTTGAAATGGGGATTCTGAATAAACTTAAAGGCTCCTTCTAGGTGTAAAAATCTCATCAAAACTCAGTCAAAGATAAGTGCCTAACCCAATTAGCAGACTTGAAAATTGTGACATAAATTCAAAGGCACACACCAGTTTCTCTCCTGCGTTGATCTCAGAGGTATCAGAGGGAGTTCATCTCAGGGCTGCACCGGGACAATGAGGGAAAATCGTGTGGTTACAGCAGCAGCCCCAAGGGAACTGGGTTCCCTGCCATACAGATGGCTTTCTGTATTGCACCAAAGAGAGACATTTAGGCTCACATCTTTAAAGGCTCTTCAGTGCCTAACTTTCATTGAAACAGGTGACTCAATGCTTTTGAAGAACTGGACCATAAGCTCTCAATTCCCATACGAATTAAGATCCCTAACAAGGAGCTTAGGTAGAATTGAGGAAACTAACTCCAGGAGACCAATTCTCAAAACCCTGCAAAACCCTTTTAAGTTGGTGTCTAATGATGCCTTTATGCTTTCATTTAAGAATTCATTCTTGAGCAGCAAATGTTTGTTTCCATCTGTGTTGAGAATTGTCTCCATGTAGTTAAAGAAGGAAAATACTTGTGGTTACTTTCTAAAAGGAGAAATGTTCCTGCCATCTCAGAGTTACTTAACGGTCAGGAGTGAATTACATCAGAAAAAGCAGTCATGGGTTATTTACATACACAAATATATCTGAAGGAGGAAGCTGTAGAAATGCCCTATTTTTAAAATGGCAGCTCAGGTGCCAGCATGCCAGAGACAGATTCAATGGCTTCTTCAGCCTCAAAGAGTTGAAATCTCAGGAGAATCCTACAGCTCCCCTGATGTAAGGGAAAGACATGGTGAAGGGACTATCTCTAGCATCTAAATTTAAATTTTTTAAAAATCAGGTATTTTGCCCCAGAGGCAAAGCAAAATTCTTTATTGCATTGACTAGAGCATGTGGCACAAGAAATACTTCTGCTTCTAATCTTGCCTCCAGAGAAAAGATACTCAATTGTTCCGCGTTACAAAATTATTTTACAGCCAATATTTAAGTAGCCCTTTAAGGTTTTGGGTGTTGCAAAGGAGCAGCTCCCAGCTTTATTTTTTGATGAAAGAATTTGCAAACCAACCATGGGTGCTGATTAACAGAGCTGCCTCTCCCAGATGCCTCCCATTCTTCTCCCTGCCGTGGGTACAGCTTCTTCTAGTGAGTCAGATTTCTTTGGAGAGGAGATTAATATGCAGCTCCCTATGGTTAACACTCTCTTACAGAATTATTGTGATATTCCTTCTGTAGCCTGACTCCTGATATGCTGACAAGGCATGAGCTATGCCCACGTGTTACATATGACACAGTGTATGGTGACATGTTTCCACTGGGTTCTTATTGTACTGAATATCTTCAAATCCTTTCCAGGTTAAAAGTGACTAGAACATGTCAAGCAAAAATAAAGACCATTTTTTATCGTTGTTTGATTTGATCTTTTGATTATTTTTTTTTTTAGCCTATACCAAAAGATCTGTGTTTGGATTTTTTTCAAAATTCACTCTCATTTAAAACATTTCCTTTAAGTACAAATTATGAACATGTGATTTCCTCAAATCCTCCAGCCAACTAAGAATCTCTCTCAAGAGTTAATTACAACAACTTAAGATGGACTATATTCTTTACTCGTTGCTTATTTAATTTGTTCAAGACTTTATATTGCAGTACTTCCTACTTCCCTCTTTAGTATGAATCATTTTACATTTTCTCCTAAGCATTTCTATTTTAAGTACAGGACTGTACCATTTCAAGTGAATGAACATCTTTGTTCTGTAAGGTTTGATAAATGAGACCATTAGATATACCCAACAGCCTAATGAAATTCCCCACCTTGGTTGGGATGCTGCAGATTGTTTATTTGATTATTTGGACAAAAACCTCATCTTTAATAATGGTGCTAAACAATGTGTGGCTTCATTGATATTTAATAGATAACAGACTTAAAACAACACTGTTGGAGTTTATCTTTTGTATCCAACAGCTGTGCAGTTTAAAAAAAATAAAACAGAAGTACAATACTGTATTGTATACTTGAATTACACACTTAGTTTAAGGGATGAGAATCCCAGCAGCAGATGGCATTCCAGGCTGTCATAGCAGGGGAAAGAAAAAAAAATAAAGCAGGCCAATAGTCTGCCTTGATACTATAAATCAACAGACTGGTTACTGCTGAACACATGAAGATTAATATATCAAAATCTGTGAGTTATTTCAGAGAAATGAAAGTAGAAAACACCTTGGTGTGGACAGAGTCATGACAAAACTGTGCTTCAAACTCTTAAGTAGGTAGACAGAGAAGCCCTTATTGACTGAAATTCCCCTGGTATTTCCCATTAAGTGCAATTAGGTCCCTGAAGTGCATTTTGGGGGAGAGAGTTGAGGACAGATTCTCCACTCCCAGCAAAATCCAGCTGTTTCAGTATGACAAGGTGTGGGAATCACAACTCCCAGGCACATCACCCCGGGGATGAGCTCCACATTGCTGCAGGGGATCAGGGAACCATGAAAGTTCATCTATCCCATGTAATCGTGTTTTATTCCAGGAGAGAGCCCCTCCCAGCCTAGCTGCAGCCTCACAACAGACTCAGATTAGCTGAGGGGTTTAAATCCCTGGTCAACAAATAAAGGCATATGGTATGAGACATCTCTGTGGAAGGATTAAATCAGCTGACAGGAGCATAGGCAAGAATTCAGGGCTGGCAGTTGTGTGATTGTTCTCTGTGAGAGAGACACTGTACTGCAGATTTGGACAGGGACAGCTTAAGTGTTGTGTGAAAACCACTTCAAACCTGAAAGCACCTCCAGCACCATCATCACCAACATGACACAACATGAGAATCCCTGCAGAAGGGTACAAACAATAAACTAATTACTTACTTAGCACAGTTTGTCTGCAGCTCTCATGCATGGGATTTTGATGAATAGGTCTCAATAAAGCTTGCCTTGGCGACCTGGATAAAGCTGCCAAGAATACAGCTCCTCAAAAATTAGCTGTTTGTCATCAACTGTACCATAAGACAAAAGAATTCACGGTTAATTTGGACAGCAGCAAACATAATCAATGGATCAGTACACATAATAAACTCTTAGGTGATCAAAAGAAAAAATAAATAATAGAGACACATAGAAGAATTGGTGGAAAACCCCAAAATGTATTGATTGCCTGAATCCCAGTCTTGAGCCTCACACAGCACTCTGATATTTTACAAAGCACCTGATTCTCAGTCACACTTTTTTTTGGATTTGCTTATTTCTATAGACTGTTAAATGCTGAAAAAAAAAATCTTTCTTTCAGCTTGAAAAGACAATCTATTACTATGATTTCACTGCTGACATGAAATTATATTCTTTTTCTGTTTCTTTTGTTTTTCACTTGCATTTATCAAGTTGTCTTCAACTGGTTCTGCACTGCCATTGCTGTCCTCATTACAGTAATTGCAACATAATTACATCTATAATTCACAGGTTGTAATTACAATATTGTAATATAAAAGGGTTATAAAATATCAAAGAAGATTTACAAAACAAATGATAGAGTGCACTGTGTAACACCTACTATATAACACACCTACATCTCTTGGGCTGCCTTTTTCAAAAACAGGTGCTTTGAATTCATTTGTCAAGGGAAATATTAATCCAGTGAGGATTTTCTTTTGGTTTTTATTCTATGGAGTACCAACATTCAAAACTTAAATGGTATCTGAACAGCTTTAGTGGTTTCACTGCTGTATCTTAAGGAAAGGAAAACTATTATTCAGATCTTCTAGAATTTGGGGTTTGTGATTAGAAAATCTGTGATAAGGAAAATAATTTTTACAGTGAAAAATCTGAAGCTTCCACAGATTATGAACACTGTGAACTTACACAACTATTAGGTCTCATCCAGCAAGACACAAATTTTCTCCATATATTATTATTGCACAGTATTTTCACCATTCACAGATATTCAGTAGACACCTACAGTAATTTTCAATATCATTCAGCTGTATTGTTCAGGCTGTCACTACTCATGTCAGCAGAATTTTCCATAATTTTCAAGAGGATATCTTGTCTAAAATGGAGATGTAATACTTTTTGGTCCTATTTATCATGATCTGAGTAGCTGAATGGCTACTTATCCATTCTATCTGAATGACTCTATAATTCAGAAAAAAGCCCCCCAAAAAATCAGAATCAAATGAAATGAAAAGGTACAACAGGTTCTTAGCTAGAAAAACTCAAAACACTTTTGCTGTTCTACAATTTGAAATATCATCATTTTCACAGGTCAATTAAACAGTACCTTCTGCAGCTTTGAAATGTCACAGATTTTGATATATTTTAACACATTTTCAGATAATTTTGATCATTGAAAATTAACAGAAAAAATTATCTTTACACTTACTAAAATATTTTATATATGCCATTTGCATTAAAAGAAACTTCAGAGCATCTAATATTTTTGTTTCTTCATTTTTTTCAACACAGGTCAGAATATGGAAGAGATCCTCATGCGTCCTGCATTCCTGTGATTATTATAAAAATAGATGTAGTGCACAGATGTGGCTGATTCCTCAGATGCACTGGAGTTAGACACATCCTTTAGGGAAATCACATCACACTCCATGGTGGAGGTGAAATAAAAACAATCCATTTAGAAGAGTTGATTGAACTAAGGATCCTCTGCTCTAACAGAGAAATAACTGCTGGCAAAAGAGGTGAGACTGCTCTCCACTGATATAGAGAAATTACTAGAGCACACAGAGAAGCTATTTTAAGAGGCATCAAGGCTGAAATCATCCAGCTGGAGGTTAATGGTAATAAACATACAGAAATCTTGTGTACATCCACAGATCAAGTGTTCCAAGTCCCACAAAATTCAAATATAGAGGTACACTAAAAATTACAGTGAGATATACACATCTAATGATTCTAAACTTCAGTTTATGATAAATAGTATCAAAACTCATCAGATTAAATACATAATTGAAGTTTATTTTACTGGGGTATATACATTTCCTGCTCTATTTTTCTATATTGTTTGCTAGACATCACATTATAGATAAATCATATGGAGCAATCTTTTAAATCATTAATCTAGAGTATCAAAATTCATTAACTAGGCACCTTAAAAAACAATGCTTTGATTAACAGTGGGAGAATACTGAATAAGAGCATAGACAAAGCTCTTTTATATGTCATATGTTGATGATGCTACAATATATGTTAAATGAACATTATATGATAATGACATAGCCATTCTAATATCCAGTTTTCATGTTCCAAAGTAAGTATACTTTTTAAAGGACTGAAAAACTACCAGACATGCTTTTTACTCTAAGAAATCTGTTTTAGAGTGAGAAACTTAAAAAAAAAATGAGCTCATTTATTAAAAAAAGTGATTCTGAGTATATGATATGCAATAAAATATAATTTTAGTAAAGGAATTTTGATGCAGACACTGGAACAACGTGACACTGCAGTGTCTTGCTACTGACAGTGGGTACATTCATACAAGAAATCAGGTGAAAATATTTAAGAATCATTATATTGGAGCAACTTCTCTGTTGAAGCAGTCAATTCTCTGTTACATAAAGTATTTAAAATAATATTAGCTAACTTATTAAGGAATATCCTCTAGCTCAACCAGGAGTTGTGGACTTGATTTGAAATCAGTTAATAAAATTACCAGTTATCAGCCATGCCATGAACCATGAAAATTATCATATTGGTTGCCCTTGGTCTTCAAAGTTTAATTAAAAAAAAATCACATATACAACAGCACTGAAACTTTTACAAAAAATAAGGAACTCACTTTCATTTGTCCCCGGCCATTTGTATTATGCCAGCTCTCAGTGTAAAAATTTTTCATTTCACTGTGTTACTTTACTTTGACAATAGTCATTGAGTGCACATATGGATTTCTGTGGATTTCAGGGAATTATGGTCTGAAATATGCTACAGTGCTTATCCTGAGTGCTGTCTTCCTATGGAAATCATCACCGTTGATCAATGGGATGAATTTCAAGATAAGATCCCAATCAACAGGAGCTGGAATGGAAGAATAAAACCCTCTATGATAGCTTTCCCTCAGATTTGCCTTCAATTACTTTCTTCCTCCTAAACATACAGGCATTTACTAAAAATGAAAAAGAACATGCTTTGAAATTTAAATTTTCCTACCAATATTGAAATGCCTACTTTCTGAAGTTTGAGAGGCACATTGCAATGTTGTTTGTAACCACTTTGTTACAAAAGAGACAATTTATTTGTATAATTAATCAGCTGAAATATCCCCAAGGATTTCTTTTTTCCCCTGGAAGACACCTTTTGTTGTTTAAAAGTAATGAAAACATTTCATCAAGGCTTTCTAGTGTGATTGATAGTCTTTGCTGAATTTTGTTGAAGGCTTTCTGTCTGAATGGTTCTTTGAGCTCTTTTTTCACTTTCATGGGATCTGGAACATTGTTTTTAGTACTCTACTAGTAACAGGTGTTTCCCCTATAGGAAACCATTAGAACCATATTTTTAAACAATGCAAATCTAATTTTTATTTCAAGCTTGAAAGTTTTCTGGTTTCCTTTTTAGGATAGATCATGCCTTCAATAAGTCACAAATAAACTTCAGATCTTCATACAGACAACTGAAGGAACATCAAAGGCTTCATTCATTAAACAGGCTTCTAAGGATATTCCTAAACAAATGAACTTTCACAAAGAAATCTTCTTTTTATATTAGCTCTTCTTTGAAAATGCATACGGAAAGAAGTGGGTTTTTTTTTCCCTGAATGCTCAAACTGAAGGAGAACACAGATGAACAGCTACTCAGGCTTCAATAATCAATCTAAAACATAGGAAGAATCTGAATAAAATAAAATTATTTTGCACTACATGGCTACTCTTTGAAGGTACTCACAGGCTAATTTTAACCTAGAAGTTACAAAACACAGGGAAAAAAAAATGAAGACAAAAGTAATTGCTGTGATTACACAATGTTAAATCCAGCACTGACTAGTGAGAAAATACCTCTCTGAAGGGGTAGTTTTACCCCTGTGATAACTCTAAGGACATGTGGCTTGTGAAAAAATCAATGGAGAATGTGATTTAGCAAAAAAGTCACTTTTTGAAACCCCCCCAAAAACATCAAATAGAAATTAGCAAAATTCAGTTGGGAAAGAATAACTGAAATGCATATGGGGAGAAAGAAATTTAAAAAATATATTTTATGGTTAAAAATGCATATAAATATAAATAAATATGAGTTTTAAGACCAGGCTGAATGGGGCCCAGAGCAACTTAGTCTGGTGGGTGGCATCCGTGCCTGTGGCAGGTGGGCTGGAACTAAATGTTCTTTAAGGTCCCTTCCAACCCAACCTTTTCTATGATGTTATGAAATAGATGATTGTATGAAAATGTGTATTTATACACATGTATGTATAAGTTAGTGAACACTAACAGAAAAAATAACAGGATTAGTCATGTGAGAGTGTGCTTTCTACTGCACATGTTAATATTGACCAGATCACGTGCAACACATTTTGTACAGAAAGTTGAGTTGGCTGTTGAAGCCATATTTCGAAGCATTCTGGACCAACTTTGATTTTTTTACAGCTTGTCAGTACATCAAAGGCTGATTTGGCCAGTGTGGTTGCCTCATTGACTCTACTGTATTCACTGTACCCAAAATGAAGCTATTTAATTAACAGTAGAATGGAAATTCCCCTGGTAGTCATGGGGTCATGTGCAGTTTTGTCATCACTTATGGCCTAAAAATTGTTAAAAGATACAAGCACTTTAAGTTTTAGAATGCTTGCTTGATGAAGCACAAATAACCATTTAATTTGACAATTCAGGTAATTTCAGGTACAAATATATTTATTATACTTTGACTTCTTAAGAGAAATGATTTCATCACTATATGAGAAGTAAAAACATTGGAAAAAATAGAGGAAAATGCCTTTAATCAATTTTTATGTCTATTGCTGTATAGAACCATGAAGAACAGGATTGAAAAGGTAAGAAGAGAATTCTAAACACTCAATTGATAAAAATGACACTTTTAAATCTAAGAGGGTTTAAACAAACTAATTATTCCCAGCAGAGTGGATACTCTCTCATACAATGCTGATGTTAGATAAAAGCCTAATCCCTTTCCTTCTACCTGTTAATCTGCTCTTTTAAGACTGCTTGTTAAAACCACGTACTGCTTTCTGCACAATCCATGAACCAAATTATCAAGTGCAATAGATAGATAAATCCATAAAAATGTCTAGTTTTTATAATCCCAGTTTCGCAGCATTGAAGTTTGGATTTTGCAGAGTGATAACTGGTCCTGGCAGCAGTGCCATTGTTCGTGGATTTTTTTTTCTTCATGTCTCATTAAAGATGCAAAAATGCTGTCAAACAATCATTCAGTTGCCATATAAGTGATGTTTATCTGAGATCCTGCTCATACAATTAGAAAGAATGTAAATAGGTTGTCACTAAAAATGCACTTGTAGACAGCTTCGGGGAAGACAAATTACGCACATAACTAATTTATAAAGGCCTTGTATACAAACAAAGTGTTATCTCAGCCCTTTATTGATTGAATTAACTAGAAATAACTTTATTTAGCTTTATACAAACTACTAATTCATTTTTTGGTTAAAAAATAATAAATGTAAAAATGTCAATCATCCTGAAAATTACAAGCAACTTTGTTTCAGCTGTTTTGGAAAAATTTAGCAAACAAGTTATATTTTTATTTCTTTAATACGTAAGTATGCACTTATCAAAACTTTTGCTCTGAAAATTGTATCCTCATTTTCTGAAAATGTTCTTTCTGCTTCCTTCTTGTTAAAAATGACATAAGGGCAAGGAGAAGAGGGTCTGCTGAAGCAGCCAGAGCACACCTGTGGAGGTGTAGGCAGAATTAAATCTTGGATACCAAAACAAGGAAAGTCAGAGTGTTGCAGTCTATCCCAATATGTAGATACCAGGAGGCAAGATGGGTTTTTTCTGATGCACAGCAAAGTCCAGCACCTTAACTGGAAGTGGACAGAGAGTCAGTCTTCTGTCTATATATGGAGTCCACATGTAAATCCACTAGCTTGCATTTTACTAAGTAAACTTCATTAACTATTTAAACTGTTTAGGTTAGCCATGATTCTGGCTTGATTAGGAGTGTTCTTCCATTAGCAGGGCTGTTTACAGAGAGTCTGCTCAGCCTGACTGCTTCTGTTTGCAGCACAAACCCACCCTGCTAAAACAGGACTCCTGGTTCAAAAAGCAAACATTGAGTTTAAAAAAAAATCATTTACAGGAGGGAAGATACATCCTAATTTTCTATATATAAAACTGATCTTTTTAAAATTGAACGCTATGTCAACACACATACATCCCTCAGTATGCAGCACTAATATTGTATTAATAAAAAGTAATTTCTCCCTGCTGAGGTCTCATGGAAGTCAGTGTAGCCACGTAAGGGACAGGTCTGGCCTCCTAGGTCTTATCAAGCCAATGAGCTAGGCAAATTCTGATATGGCTAAAGGAACTTAATGCCCAATTAAGAGCTCAATAAGAATTAGAAAATTGAGTCATAATAAAGCAGGTCTCTCATGGCTGGTAGCACCATGTGCTCTTTCACCTCAGAGCTACATGTGGGCAGATCTCATAAAGACATATATTTGCTTCATAGTCCCATTTTTCCATTTATATAATTGCCACTGCAAAACATGACCTTTGGGCAGTAATCATGTAACTTCCTTGCATTTCGCTCTTTCACCTGTTTTCTTTTGCCTCTGAACCTAAAGCATTTGCAGTCAGTTACATATGCCAGCAGAAAAGGTAAATCCTATTTCTATTTCTGTGCGTTTTATTTCTTTATAATAGTGGAGAGGTGACAGCAACCTAAAATATTCCTCAGGCTGCTTTAAAGAAAGTAACGACTTCCTGAGAAACATCTAGCAGCAATTATGCAAATTAGTGCATATTTTTATACCATTCATTCAGTACAGGCACAGGAAACTCTTTAAAAAGAGAAACCATAAAAAGCAAAAGAAGGAAAGATGTTTGAAGACACATGGCCATGAAAGAAAGAATGCTTTAATGTGAACGTTTCCACAAATGTACCAAAACGCAAGTGGGAAGGGTTTTCAAATAAAGTCAAGGGGAAGGAAGCACAAGCTCAAGCTGTCATCAGAAACATAGTTATGAAGTCATGCCACAGAAAAATGAAGAGGGCAGCATTAAATTAGATTTAAAAAAATGGGTAACAAGTTTTAGATTATTAAAACGAGCAGACGTGAAGTGGGCTGCCTGATATGTCTGGTGGAAGTACTACTAAACCCTAAAAGTGAGAGAGAAAACATTCAGTGAGATCATAAAAATGGAAGTTATATTAGTCAAGATGGACAATTAATTATTTTATAATATTTATTTTTTAAATTTGCAGACCATTGCAATGACAAGTGCTGACACATGATGATGTCACCATGATTAATGCCTCAAAATTGTAGTGAATTATTAGGTAGATATTAAGACTTTACAGTTCCATTAGATTTAGCAAAATCCTAATCTATTAGTACATCTAGACTACTGTCAGAATCATCAGAAGTGGTGTTGTTTTATTTTTAAAAAGACTTGAGCACAATAATCATCCTACTGCTGTAATGTACTTTTCCATGCTTTCTAACATATATATTTCTAAAACGGCTCGATTTCATTCAAAATAATGTTATATTTCATTATGTTATAATTTTGTCTGAAAATGCTATGCAATATGAAACATAATTTTAATATATCCTTTAAGTCATTATAATTTTAATTTACCTTCTCTACATTCAAAAGATCACGTTTTGTTGCAGTGCACTGCAAATAGTTACCTGCTGAGCTGAATAATGTGAACAAGTGCTATTTAACCTTTGTTTTCATTTTTACTCTAAACAAGCCTTTCATCCTCCTGGTGAGTTTAAAAATGATGACTAATACTTATTAAAAAATGGGATTTCTTCCAAGTTACAGTGCTGCTGGTCATTTCTTTTGGGCTTGACATGCTACACTTCAAATAATGCTCAAGGTTCTGAATTAGTCCTTGGTAAATCATACAAACTTGAAAGTAAACCAACAACACATCCTGGAACAGCAACCCTGCAGAATGTCAATTTCTGGAAAAGAAAAAAAGAGACAGAGAAAAAGAGGAAAAGAAAAAGATAAAAGAGACCTCCTCTCCCACATACTTTTTTCCAGCCTGGTAAAATGACCATGAACTGAAATCCACCTCTTTGCTTTAGTCCACCTGAGAATTAGCAGTGTTTGTCACTTTGCACTTATCTTATGAAGTCAGCCCAAGATGGAGATTGTTCATCCTAGGGAAAAGATGGCTCTGGGAGAACTTTAAAGTATATTCCAGTACCTAAAGAGAGCTGGAGTGGAGAGGGACTTTTTACAAAGACAATGAGTGATAGGATGAGTAGAACAAGGGGGAATGGCTGGAGAATGTAAGCAGCAATGTAACAATTGTCATTCCTATGGAAGCCATCCTCCAAATCAATTACAGCCTTCCTGTTAAACACTTTTAGTCCATCTGCTCACTTAAATAACAATGGATACATTTTTAGGATGTGCAGAAATATGTTATTTTTTTCATAAAAGAAAATGTTTGCTTTTGTAACACAGCCCAATCAACACAACATATGATTTACTTTGTTGTTTGATGGGGAGAGGAGGCTATTGGTAAAATGTTTAAAAACAGTAGTTTGAAGAACTCAAGTGGTCTAAATACACCTATTTGAGTGTACAGAAATGCTGTTTTTCCAAGTTCAAACAGCACTGGGGATTTTGTTAAGATGGTCATTGAGGACTTTAAAGTACAACAGAATAGAAAAGGAGGAAGAACATTTGGGTTTAAAGAATGAAACAACTCCTCAAGTCTGCTGTGTGTGAATATGGAATATCAGAACAGCATCTTAGTAGGGCTCCCTCATTCAGCTTTCACTTTTCTGGTATAGTAACTTATACTGACAATATTTTAAATGGTTTTACAGCTTTAATTTCGACAAATTTTGGAAGGATTGCCAAAGAAATAACAATCTAAAAAGTATAGAAAATGGAACAAAATCTGTGATATGAAACTACTATTGTAATATGAAAAACATAGCATCAGTTTCAAGACTATTAGATCATTAGAGTCACAAACTCTCAAATGAAATTGAAAATTTTGCCTCACAAAAACTTATGGCCAAATGTATGGGAGAATTCTGTATAACTAATAATAATTTTTAATGTAATATTAAAATGATTAAATAAAAATTGCTAGATTTAGCACAAATGAGAGAAGCAACAATGTTATTTTACACAAACATTATTCTGACAAATACTTTTGTTACTATTCAAGTACTTTATGTACCCACAGTTTCTGCAGATGTGCAAACAATAGCCCAAGATGAAAGGCAACATCACACAGAATTTCTACCCATTCTGGATAGCAATGGGAATATTCTAAATATTTTGACCATAAATCCAATATTACTGCAGACTCACTAGATTTAAAAGTCCTGCCTGCACATACATGCTTACCTAAAAACAATCTCACACATAATTATCAGACTTACCACACAGAGTTAGGGGGGTGACACTGATTTAACTGCAAACTGAATACTCCAGACTAGTTTTGGACCTAGTTTGTTGGCAGGTCTTCTTCTGCTAGCTGCCTGAAACGGTTTTTCTCATATTTGTTTTGCTTTTATAAGTACATCACTAGGAAGGGCTTTAAAAAGTGGTTTTAAGGTATCAGAGAGTAAAATTACTCTCTTGACAGTATTGGCTCCCAGAACTGCATGATTTGTTGTTATATTTTACCATCAATTTGATAGGGAATATGATTGCTGACTTTCCTCCTGTCAGAAACGTGCAGAAGATGAATTAAGGGTTTTTAAATGCAGACAAAAGAATTAATAAAAAAGTAACAAAAACATAAAGGGAAAATGTGGCTGTTGGTAGTCTTAACAACAACCAAAAAAGATAAAAAGGCTGTCAGCATTTCTTAATGTCTATATTTTTAAGAATCTAGTGGGCTAGAGGAAAGGCCATATCCATTTTCATATCCTCTGAGTGCCACCCTGCTGCTTCTTTGCACCTTTGTTAAATCACCCTTTGTCACCATCATATTTTCTGAAAAATCCCCTTGCCCAGGATTCTTCTCAGCTTCTTGGGAAGCTGAGAAGCCTCAGAGAAAAAGGAAAACAATAATTATCTGATTTACTTCTCCTGTGTTTTGCTGCTTTGGAATGTGGTTTGGAGATTGTTTATCCAGCAGGTGGTTGTTTGATTGGTTTCATGTGAATTGTTTTAATTTAATGACTAATCATCATCCACCTGTGTCGGGGCTCTGGAGAGAGTCACAAGTTTTTCATTATTATCTTTTAGCCTTCTGTCTGTATCCTTTCTGTATTCTTTAGTATAGTTTAGGATAGTACTCTTTAATATAATATAACATCATAAAATAATAAATTGGCCTTCTAAGAACATGGAGTCAGATTCATCATTTCCTCCCTTCGACAGGCGTCTCAGAAAATACCACAACCTTTCTCTGCCCACAGAGGACACTTTGGAGTTTAGGCCCAGATAAATCAGCATTATTTATGTTAACTGTACATTTTCACATGTTTTCTCCTGTATTATGCATAGAGAAGCAAGCTGGAACTTCAACCCAGAGAGAGATTTACACTTGATTTTGGGGTACCAGAGAGAAGAAAAGTGCTCTGTTAACACCTTTCTGCACTCCAATGCCATTGCATGTGACTTGAAGCATGACTTGCTTACAGTGTTCTCTGCTGTGGCAGAAAAGTTACTTTTTCATGACTCTTTGAGTTGCTAAATACTGGAAATCCCAGGAAAGCTGATGAATAGTTTCTTACTGGAAGAACAGGAAAAGATAAAATGATTCCCAACAATGAAGGTCTTCCATTCCATGAAACATGCTATGAACCTTATCAACAAATAAACCCAAGGAAAGTAAGGTTTCTCAGTCTCAGTTTCGCTCTCTCCCTTTCTGTTTTTCTCACTGCACCTTCTTTTATCATCACATACACACATGCCTAAATCTGATTTTAAGACAGATTTTTCTAGGGATAACGTAAGCAACATCACTCATCCACAACAAGACAGACAGACACAATTTTCCCCTCTGAAGTACAACTCCAGCTGCAATAATTGCACCTGCTGGTACACAAAAAAAAAAAAAAAAAGTTATTCTGAATTCCTTTTGTATGCAAAACTTCTTAGCTTGATATAGTACTTTTTTAACAGGAAAGATATTCTGAGTGTTTACTAAATGTTCACACACTAAATTCAGTGTAAATTTGCCATTTATGCATGAGTTCACAGAATATATTTATTCCTAGAAGCAACCAAAGACCTAGTTGAACTGTTTTACTGTGTTTCATTCTGCAAATTTGAAAAAAAGAGAAAAAAACCCACAAAAACATAGACACACAAAAAAAAGAAATAAAAAGCCCAAACTCAAAATCTGTGATCATTATGTAATAAAAAAGACAAAAAAATCCACCAAAAACTTCCTGTGCATCTTATTGTACACTTGACAACCAAATTAATCTATTCAGATTCCATTTCAGAAGGTTTTTCATTAACCATAGAAGCAGCATTTCCAGAGTACTATTTTACACACTGCTCTCATCTTGCTTCCAGTATTATAATTCATAAAACAAAAGACAAAGCTGCAGAGAATATGAATGCCTTTTTTCTCTGCATTACTGCTGACATCAAGTGTATTAATAGGAAGTAAATTACAAAGAAAGAAAAAAATAATAATTTTTGAAATGGAAATTATTCAAAGTATTCAAATAATTTGTGTTTGGATCTCTAAAAATAACTTACAGTGGAGCAAAAGGACAGTTCAGTTGACTGATAAATATTTTGGGGCAAAATCTCTTTTTCAAACTATATTCCAAATATGAGGAATAACTAGGCAGAAGAGATCCTGTGGCTGAGCAAGGGAATCATAAGTCTAGAAAGCTTGAAAACAACATTATTTCAATTTCCCTTACAATAGGACTGTATGACTTATAAGTCTCCAGAAGAAAGGTTTATAATCTCTTTTAAGGCAATAAATAACAAGAAGTCATGGAGCTAAGGAAGGAGTAGCAGGCATGAAGGAGGGTGCAGAGGTGGGGCTAGACATGGAGAGGATGGACGGATGGACGGATGGGATGGATGGGTAGAGGATGGACGGAGGGACAGACGGATGGATGGATGGATTGATGGATCGGATGGATGACTGGGGCATCTCTCCTTCAGTCTAAACCAGCCTCCTTTGTAGGACTCCTCACTCCTATGAAAATGTCCAAGTGCCTATCTACCTTACCTGGAGGAAGTTCTTCTGTCTAGGGAATCTTGGTTCTTTTTCTACAAAGCAAAGCAAAAACAAACCCCAGCCTCACAGATTTCTTACACAGGACACTGAATCAGAGAATGGATCAATGCTTGGGGCTGAGCAGTCACCTGTGCCTGCACAGGAGAACCCTGCCCCTGTGTTTGCAATTATTTTGGTAGGAGAACATGATGGAAATAAATTTTTAAGTGCAAACTGTTGTTACAGAGTGTTTGAAAGAGAGGTTTGCAACAGAAAGTGTCATGTTCTAAATATAAGATCTCAAACTGCATAACCTGAAACTTACTGGTAATTAAAGTGGGTTCTTCTGTAATTGCTGTAACTTACATGGGTCATAACAAATGGCTTGTTATGTGATTTCTAACACATAATCAGTAACCAGTAATGGTTACTGAGCTAAGTACTTCATACAGTTTTATGACAGGTCCACTGATTTGTGCAAGAGCCTTGATGTCACTCACAGCAGTAGTGACATGAGGTGAGAGTCATAAACCTCCCCACAGACTTAATATAGGCAAAAGGAGCCTTAAGCTGCTTATATGATACTGGTTACAAAGACCATAACAAAAGGCTTCATCTGTAAGATTATCTATATCATGCAGACAAACACAACACAGCTGCCTGTTCTGCACACCAGCTTAAGGGCAGAGTTTAAGGACAAGGGAATCTTTAGATAGGATGTCCATTTTTAAATATGTGTCAACCTGCCCCCTCAAAGTGTCTGGCAAACTACTTGTCCTCCCCAGCAAATAGTCAAGAGTACTCACTTTAAAAGGGGCTATTTATCAAAAGGCACACATTAACTGAGTGCCTTTTAAACCAAGCTAAGAAGTTTGGTTTTTCTAGGTTTCCTTCCTCAATTCATCCAGTTCAAGCCTATTTACCACTTCAAGAAATTCAGATGTCCACTAATATCAGCCTCTGAAACCAGTGTTTCTTGATGGTCAGTTTCCTGTACGCCTAAAGTCAGAAAGAAATAACTAGAGGATGGATTTAGCTTGATTACTTTAGGGCAATAGAGGTTTGACATATTTCTTTTTAGTATCTTAAAATCATCCAGATGTGAATCACCACTGTAGACATAAAATGACATCATTATAAATGTATAAATTCAATGCAGAATAAAAAAGCTTATAAAATTGAACTGGAGCAGTCAACTTTCAGCTCCTGATAGAGACTATTGTAGTTTTTGTTGTTTGTCCGTAATAGTTACTTCTGTCTATACAGCTACTAACCTTGTAAATTTAGTGGTTGAAAGTTTATTTGTAGGGTTTAAAGTGTCTTCAAGTGGATGTTCACTTTACAGAGTGATGTCTTGTCATGACAGAGAAGTGTTGCTTCTCTTCCAACATTTTTGGCATGGAAACCCTTCCTTACCACCATACCTTTCTCCACATCTATATCTGAACTTTGATATTAAAGACATTTTTCAGAATTTTCAGCATTTTGTCTTGGAATTTCAAGGCTCAGCTATTTCAATTACTAACACATCATAGCATGAAATACAACAGTGCTACCAGAAATTATGTTTGCAAGATGCTGCTGGTCTGTGATGCAGCCAGTGCTGAGCTCAGTATTCAGACTTTCTATATAAGTGTCTGTTTTCCAGCTACAGCAAAACTCAATATTTGTGAATGGAGTTCCTTTCCATGTGCACTGTGGACCTTGCCTGTTGCTGCTGAGCACTTCACGAGGAAATAATGGATGAGATTGCTCAGCTTCCTGTGCTCTCCTAATCTGCACAACTGCTGTGTCACTCTAGGCCACTTCTAACCTTTATAGCTCTGACTGACCTCAGTTTCCAGTTTCCATGGCAGAGAAGTGCCAAGGGTGAATATAAGAACAGCTGAACTTAATCTATATAAAATGTGAGTTCTTAAATAACAATTTTTAGGCCTGGCCTGCAGCAGTGGAAAATAACATTGCAAAGTAGAAATTAAATCCTTATTCTCTCCTAATCCATCACCTCTCCACTCATATAGAGGATATAATTTTCTGCCCTGTTGCCTAAAATATTCAGCATTTTTAGAAATAATATATAAATCAAATGCACTCCAATTTATTAGCCAAAAGAGAGAAATGTAATCTTGCGTACAAATGAGAAACTGGACCCACATCTGAAGCTTCAGACCTCAAAGAGAAAAGAAAATCACAAGCCCCTTAGCTAATGTAAATAAAACTTATGAAATTTGCAATTGTTCTTGATCCAGTATTCTTACCTTACCTATTTATTTAATGGCTATTCACAGTATAGCATTGCACAGACACAATACTGATGTTTTTCCTGCATTTTTTTTTCTTCTCCTATGGCCAATTAATGACTCCAAGTATTCAGACTTGACCTGTTTCAGATTGGCCATGCTACAACTACAATGAATTTTAGGCCTAGATATTCATGAAAGATATTTTAACAATAAATTTTCTTAATCATCTAAACCTAAATGTCTACATCCTGTAGGAGCCATGAGCCTCAAACTACGTGCTATATTTGTACTAAGGAAAATCTTTGCCAGGTACAATAAAGGAAGTTGGACTATCAAGTTTCTTACAAATTTATAATTAATTTGAGTCTTAAAAGGGATGAGGAGACCTGTTTAGCAAAATGAAAAGGTTTTAAATTATTTAAAACTGGGGAAGCAAAGCCAAGATGAACCAACAGAGATTTGTAAAGAACAAATCATGTTAAATTGGCTTATTTCCTTCAGCAACACAGTATCCAGCTATGAGGTTAGAGAGAAGCAATAGCCATCATGTATCTTTCCTTTAAAACATGACTTTATTCCACAGTACAATCTTTTAAGCTAGGGAAACATGGTCTAGATTGAGTGCTATGAACTGGGTGCAGGAGTGGTTGGATAGTACCTCCCAGAAGACTTGCCAAATGTACTCTGTCAAAATGGAAGAAAATATTAAATGCCTTCCCCACAGGGCCCCAGCTTTCATACAGCCCTTTTCAATCCTTAATTAATGAAAGAAGAGAGAGAGCTTCTGCACAGAATTAGAGAAAACATGAAGACAGGAAGGACTATGCTGAAAACTGGGACTAGCCATCAAAGAGACCTTAAAAAAAGTAGAGCAGCAAAGGGCCTGGAGGTAACGTGGTGTTACATGCCCAAGCAGAATCCACATTGTCATGTCTTCATGAGACAGGCAGATGTCACCAGGGCATGCATAAATAGAAGTTCAACCTGAAAAATGCATGAAGCAATCCTCCTGCTCTGCCAAATGCCTGCAAGACCTCAGCAGGATACTACTGAGCCTGCCTCCAGCACTTGGTTTTGGTAAAAAAGGACAAATCAGCAGAGCAAACCCCAAGGGAAAGAAAAGGTGTGAGGGTGTGAAAAGGGAGGCCTGCAGAGCACTTCTGAAACAACCAGGGCTTCTTCCTCTAGGGAAAGGTGGATAGAAAGGAGGATCAGGGGAAACAGTGCTATCTTCCACCTCTGGTGGGTGAAATCACCTTACTGAAAGGAAAAGGAACAACTTCTTCTCCATGCCTGTGCCAGATACGGAGAAATTTACTCACGTGCCCATCTGCAGTCACTTTTAAATAGCTTGGGTACTGAGCAATCAGCTTGGTCAAACTTCTGTCAAAAATGACACTACTAGAGTAGATCCCACTTTGATTAAGGAAGACATTTCTGAAGGTCCCTCTCAGACAGATGTTTTTATAACAGTATAGAGACACATACTGCCTAGGGTTTGTCTGTAACATATATAATTCATTAGTGAAAAATTAATCTTCAAAGGATTGGATGACAACAGCCAATGCTTTGCAGTCAAAGAGGACTGACTCATATTATAACCTTTGCTTATAACAAAGACCAAAAAGGATATGAAAAAACTCTGTATTATGAGTAGGTTTTTATGCAAAATTACATTCATTATTCTTTTCATTTATTTGCTAATTGTTGAAATAGTCTGGTAAAAAGACACTAAGAGTAGGCACAAGTATTAAGCTGGGTGCTTAACCTCAAAGTGATACTGTGTAAACAGGTACATTGTAAATATTTAAAATTCTACGACTAAGCCTCACATTAATCCTTATTAGCAGACTTTGAGTGTGTAGAACAAGAATATTACCCACACTCCTTCCATAAGCAATGTCCTGTGAGAAAGGATGTTGATAAGCCCAACCTCAGAAAGAAAAACCAAGCGTGTAATCTTTTTCTGCCTGTCTCTGCAGTGTGGGTCACTGGGTTACATGCTGGAAGCTGAACTGGAATTAGTTATTTTATTTATGAGTACTACGTACATATAATTTCATTCCTGTGGTACAGTGAAAGATGCAAAGGTATTAAAGAATCCTGTGTTCCAGATTTACAATAAGCCTCTCAGGTGGCTGGAGGGGAGATCCCATAACAATCACCACAGAGGCCTGCAGATGTTATTTTAGCATGCCTTTTTTAAAATATGCAAATGGAAACACAAATATTTTAAGGTTCTTAAACTTTATTCTGCCTGTACATGAGAGATTTAACCACTTGTAAAATTGTTACATTTTACAAGAATCATTTTCCAGAAGGAATTCTGAATTAAATAATTTACTGCAAAAAGTTATAACTTTTTCTTTTTCTTTCTGTTTTTTCTTTTGACAAAGACAAATATAGTGGTTAACTAGTTAGTTCTCTTAGGTAAATACACCTGTAATGTTCATAAAGCTTATTTCAGATGTTGAAAAACAGCATAGGGCCACATACTTATATTATTGCTGAGACACCAAAATAGCTTTTCAACCCAAGCCTTGGAAAAAAAAAAAGCCAAGTGCCCACAAAGCCTCTCTATAACTCCCTTTCCCACAAGTACACAGGAGAGAAGATAAGATGGAAAACAAGTCGTAGTTGTGAGAAAAGGCAGTTTATTAGGCAAAAAAAAAGAAAAGCAAATTTTGTGCATGCATTAGCGAAGAGGAAAAAATGAATCTCCAGTCTGATGCCAACACAGACCCATCATCAGTGAAGGAAGAGTATAAACACTGGTATAAGAGATTGACTCCTACAAGTCAATGGGCCCTGGAAATATCCACATGAGGGTGTTAACAGAGCTGCCTGTTGTCATTGGCTGCTGTCCATAATGGTTGAGAAATAATGGAGATAAGGGGATGTCCCAGAAGAGTGGAAGAAGGCTAAATGTCACTGCCATCAACAAGAAGAGCTAAAGGAGGATCAAGGAAACTACAGTTCCATCAGTCCTTTCCCAGAGAAATGTTCCCATTCCCAGAGAAAGGGAATCCTCCTGTGGGCTAGGACAAGTCAGACGAAGCTCATGCTTGGGAAAACTCAGCTTGGATTCACCCAGGGGCAAATCATCTTTGACAAGCATTCTGTGATGAATTAACATGCTCAGCTGATGTGGGACAGGTGATGGACATTGTCTGACACCTGAATTTCTCCAAGACTTCCAATACAGCCTCCTCCTAGAGAAGCTGATGTGCTATGGTCTAGACAAGTGGTCCATGCACTGGATGGGGAAATCCTGGCAGGCAGGACCCAGTGGGTGGTGGCAAATGGCTCCTCTCCAAACTGGCAACCTGTCAGAAAGTGATCAATACTGGCTCCAACGCTGTTTGATATCTCCATAAGCAATCTGGAAGATGAGGTAAGCTGTAGCCTGAAAAAGGTTACTGATGGTATCAAACCGAATGGGGATGTGGGCCCTTTGGATGGAAGACCTACATGCAGGAAGACCCAGACTGGGTTGACAGGGACCTTATGAAGTTCAACAAGAACAAGTGTAGTCTTACAATGGGAAACTATAATCCAGGAGAGCAACACAGGCTGGGATATCCTGTTGCAGACATCTTTTATGAAAAATCCTTTCCTTAGGATTTTTCCTCCTGAGAAGCTGAGAGGCCTCAGGAACAAAATGTAAACAATGATTATCTGCTGCTGTGGAATGCAACAGGTGCATCTGTGATTGGCCCATGTTGGATGTTCGTAATTAATGGCCAATCACAACCCAGTTGGCTCGGACACAGAGCCAAGCCACAAGCCTTTGTTACCATTCTTTCTTTTTCTATTCTTAGCTAGCCTTGTGATGAAATCCTTTCTTCTATTCTTTTAGTATAGTTTTAATATAATATATATGATAAAATAATAAATCAAGCTTTCTGAAACATGGAGTCAGATCCTCGTCTCTTCCCTCAAGCTGAGACCCCTGTGAATGCCGTCACAATATCCCAAGCTGGGGAGTGGCTCTTTGGAGAGGGTCTTGGTTACTCCTGGTGGGCAAACTCATTAAAAGTGAATGGTGTGCTGCTTGTGGCAAAAAAATTACCCAAGTGGATGTTGGGTTTTTTTAAGAAAACATCACTACCAGGGATAAAGAATCATTGTCCCACTGTACTCAGGGCTTTACAGGCCATACCTGGAATACTGCTTAGCTTTGGTCCATGCTGTACAAAAAAGGCATGGACAGGCTGGTGAGGATCCAGACAAGGCTGTCAGAAATGAGTATTTTAAGGTACCTTAAAGAATCACTGCAGAGGTATCAACAAAAACAGGTTTAATAAAAGAGCAACAGGACTGGGAATTCTGCCTTGTGAGGAAAGGCTGCGAGAGTTGGGTTTTTTCAGCCTTGAGAAATGAAGGCTTGGGGAAGACCTTATCACCAAGTTCCAGTATTTAAATGCTCTCTACAAAAATAGATGGAGAATCCCATTTTCAAAGAGTGAATCAGCCACTAGAATAATATCAGGGAAGTGCTGGATTCCCCATTGTTGGGCACTTAAGATTCCACTAGACAGAGTGCTGGGGAATCTCGTTTTGACCAAGTTTTTGCCAAGAAAAATTGGACCAAGTGATCCTTCCCTTCCAACCTGTTAATCTATGATTTCCCCACTCCTACTGGTAAGTGTTAAAACAAGAGAAAAACATAAAAAAGCTCTGGCTAGTTTAAGGAATGTCTTCCACAGAGACACCATAATGGCACTGTATGAGCTGATAATGCACAATTCCTGTTTATAGTACATTTAAACTCTATCTTGTGACTGACTTTTATTTAACCTGATAGATTTCCCATTAATGACAAAATTTCAAAGGTAGCTTTAAAAAATGAGAATGCATAAATTTTTCCATACAATCTAACAGCTTGCAAGTGAGCAGGTGATTATGAACCCTCTGTTGTGGTCTGCTTCTGATCTTGGATTACAAAACTCCCGGGTTATTTAGCTCACACTTCCTCCCACGTAGCATTCAGAAGTATCTGACAGCACGTGCCTTTTGTGCCTCATGCATCATGCACAGTCCTCTTGACTCTCCATTGCTGCATGGAGCTCTATGAATTGCCTTTTTCTCCCATGGCCCCTCTGCATCCCTGCTCATCTCTCCCAGGGACAGGTGCCTTTGCCAGGGCAATCCCAGGAGTCATCCATCCACTCAATAATATGTCAAGGGGGGTCACAAGCACCAAAAGAAGGCAAAACTGAGAGATCTCTATCAAATAAGAAAAAACACATTTTACTGAGCAGCACTTCAGTTCTGCAAAACGATTACCATGATTTTATTAGGAATATTTACCAATGGGCAACTATTTGATCTGCACTGATGAACACGTGTCACAGCCAGCAAGAAGAAAACTGTGCAGGTAAATTATATTAACTGTTTGACCCACTAGGTCAATCCATTACCATGCACAAAAGGAAGGTGATTATATTTGTGGATAAGGTGAAAAATCCAGTTTACTGGGTATGACAACAGACCATGTCTTTGAGATGCTTTGTTTTCAATTCATAGGCAAAATGACTGCTCAATATTTGTTCAAAGATATTTAATTTAAACCAAATGATCCATGAGCCATAAGGGTTTCCAGTAGGAAAATACCTACAATTTACTTAAAAATCAGCACATTTAGAATCCAGCCTATTTTGTTGGTTTGTTTTTGGGTATTTTTTTTTAATTGTATGGCTACAAATATATATTTTTTGAGAGTTCAGTGCTTTCTAATTATGAAAGTGGGTTTTTCCCAAATTCACTAAGGCATATTTCCTGTGCAAATCCCAGTGACTGCCTGCCAAAACAAGACAAGCTGCCAATTATTTATTTTTGTTTCTTATCCACATTAGCACCCAAAATAGATGTTGATGAACTCTGTATGGAACATGGACACTGTGCTCTCAGTCATGCTAAGTATTTGCACCATCTCATCGTGCAACTTGGTTGACATGTTGACATCACACAAAATTCTCAGTACCTAAATAACTGTTTCATTCAAATCAGAGTGAAGTCATCATAAGTCTTTCTGCTATCCTCAATGAACCTTGGATCGGGCATGGATGAGCCAGCTAAATGATATAAATTGATGCAAACAGGAAGAATGAAGGGAAGAACAAGTGCTGACTTGTACACTGTGCATCACTTACACTGAGAATCAGATTACCGAGGCAACAAGGGAAATTGAGAGAGAAAAAATATTAGAAATCTGGATATTAAAATAGAATATACTCTGTGCCAAGCCACAGTCTAAATGAGAGAAAGTCATAAAAAGTTATTTGTTATGCTTTATATCCCATAAAAAATCCCAACTTTATTATCAGGGACAGCTTTTTTTATGATCTCCTCATGACATATCATTCTTCCCATAATAAAAAAATAATTTGTGAGCTTCTGAAACAATTGTCAGCAACTGACAGCTGCTTTCTAAAGGGAGTTATCTGGCATGCTGAACTCTATGTCAGATCTCATTCTCACAGAGAAAGTTGGATATCACAACATTAGAGACTGCTTGCTCAAGTGCCATCCATGTAGCTCAGCTGTTTTAACATGCACAAAACATAGGTTTAAGCTGTTAAAGAAAAGCCTCATGGCTGAGGAAGTAAGTAATTATCAAAAGGAGTAATTATTATCAAATAAACCATGAGAAAAACTAGATAAGGGGAAAACATAGCCATGATATTCACGTGGAGTTTTGGTCCTTGTCTTAAAATTCTGCAGAACAAGAGATCAGACTAACACAAGCAGAACAAAATCCCAGCATTCTTAAAGAACATGCATTAAATGGGAAAGGGGAAAGCAGACAACAACAAACAATATTAGAAACAGAGGATTTAGCAAAATACCAAGGGGAAAAAAAGGAAGGAAAGATGACCTCAGCAAAGAAAACATACTTCAAAACAGCTTTATGGCATATATTATGGTTAGAAAATATTTTCTTAATTTACTGGTAGGTGGGGGCTCCCTCAGGACAGCAAATGAAATCATCAGTCTGACATTAATTTATAGGGTCAGATTGAGGCAAAAAGAACAAAGAGCAGCATGTACAGAGGACACCAGGTAGAAATACTAAAAATATTTTCCTACCATAGGAATAACCAGTACTGACATAATCTGAGTCTACTACATTTGATTTCAGAAGATTCTGTAAAATTGAAAAAGTAAAGAGGTACAAGAATAACACTAGAAGCCACATTTTTTTTTTTAAAAACCACTGGTAAATCAGAATCTACTTATTCCATCTTTTCAAACCAAAAGTTAAAAACTAACTTGAGCTGTAGAGTATTGATTTGAAATACTCTTTGAAATTTGAAATAACTTGCCTGTAGAGTATTGATTTGATTACAGAGGGATGTACAATCTCCCAAAGTTTTATGTAGTAGAAGCCAAACATGACAAATTCAAAAAGGGTGGCAATTGTTAATCCAGACAACTATAGCAATTTTTTAAAATGTAGATTTATGGTTGAGCCTAATTAATAGTAGAATCTGAACCTTTTCCAGCTTTTGTGGGCTAGAGAAAAAAAAATCTTATATTTGCAGCCAAGAATTCATTGTTATTCTGAACTTTTATGTGCCTGTTCAAAGACTTACTACTCCACTTATAACAATACTAATGCTGATTGTTCAAACTATATTATTATACAAAAAGCCTCGTTAATAGCACATTCTAATTTTTTATCCATGCACTTTGTGTATCTAGCCTTTCACTTGTGTTGTGCTACCCCTTCCCCTGATTGCCCAGATCCTCAAGTCAGAGATGAGAACTCTTGCAAGAGTAAGAGGTTGGCATACTGGGATCCCACGAGGAGTGGGATGCTGTCAGTGGGTTTTCTCCTTCTCCCAACTCCAAAGTCTGCATCACTTTGATTCTGATTGGTTTTAATCTATGTTGTACCTTGATCTACGTTAATCTACACTTCCACATGATATCCCCATATACTGTGGCACACACAATGTGTGCTGCATGTTCTAGACATTTGCTTTTCCTTTTGTTTTGCCCTGGAACTGGTTTTATGTGATTTCCAAGGCTAGGTTTCTTGTCAACATTGGCAATTAGCTTACTGCATCTTTATAACATCTGCTGTCATCCCAAATCTGAGCCTTTCAAGGAAGGCCTTTGCTACCATCCTTTGCCTGTTTCTCCTCAGCTCGATATTCTTTTTTGAGGGGTCAGAGGTATTTCATTCCACAAAGAACAACATATTTCACTCTACAAAGAATAACAATATGTTGTTCTTTGTAGAGTGAAATACCTCTGGTATTACTGGTTATTACTTACCGATATGCAACAAAATTATTATTGCACTGCACCACACAATTGCTAACCTAAAGAAAAACAAGTTAAGAAACATTGAACTGTTCATCATACAAAAAAAAAAATCTAAACCACATCTTTAGGCAAGCCAAAGAAGGGCAGCCAAAGCAAGCCTGGCTGGGCTCAGCTCGGGTGATTTGCAGGGCTAATGCAACATCTGTGTCTTTTGGCTAGCAGTGGCAATACCAAATTTACTGCACCACAAAGCTACCAAACAACTGACCTACAATTCCTAGGGAATTCTTCAAAGCTTCATTTAAATCTCAGATTATATATAAGTTGGTTTAAATTGGAACATATTAGGGAATGTAATGGCTACTGCCATATATGTAGTAAGTTTAGGTGACTGTTATGGTTGCTTTCTGGATTTAAAATCTCCAACTGAAAGTTTACAGTGTCCTGTGTCTTGAAGAGCTAATTAACTCCTCCCCAGGATTTTTATTTGTAAAACACAGCTAGTACAATGAAATGTGCCTAATCTTTTCTCTTTCAATATTTTGCCTTTGGATTGCATGCACTACTTGAGACACCAGAAATTAACAGCAGTATAATTCTCTTGAACTTTGCATTCAATGCTTCAGCTTTGTCCAGGAAAAGAAAAAAGGATCAAAAGTTCTAAAAATGATAACATAGCTTTGAAAGCAGAAGAGTAACTTTTTGGGTTTTTTTTCAGTGGTCAGAGATCTTAAAGACCTCGAACAAAAGGTGATATGATATACAGATCATCTGTTCACACCTAAAGTTCAAACCAAGACCAAACAGATGGAAAAAACAGGTTTTGGGTCACTAGCTTTCTACAGAAGGACAGATTTTCTTGCATGTATGGGTTGTTCTTACTACATTTTATTTCCCTACTTATTCTACACCTGTTCCCCTATGTACTGGCTGCTGAGTTGCAGCCTGCCCTTTAGCTGATAGGTGATACCTTCTGGGGTTTTGTAAAGAAGTTCTGGACCAGGTAGCATTGCAGAAGTAATTCCACACCAGGGACAGGTTCCTCTTTTTATTTTTTTTGTTCTCATTTGTATTTGCTGCTGGATGACCTGCCAACCTCTTCTAAACATAGGCATGGCTCTGAGCTACACTCAGCTTTTTCACCAGACAGAAAGGTTTGGGTTTATTTACTAAGGAGACTCAAGGATGTGTTTAAAGTTAGGTTAATGCAAAAGATAAACTAAGCTGCTCTCTTCTAGCACTGAGCCTGGGGAAGGGGCAGTGCTGTATTTTGTTGGTCTGAAACATAGGTCAATGCAAAAAAGTGCATTGAAAACCATCCTATTTACAAGAGCTGAATTAATCAGTAGTCGCATTATTATGAAATTTATTGAAGTACTGGTAAAAAAGGCTACAACATTGGTAGCGTGACTCTACTTCTGATGTGTTTTAATTACCAATAAATGAATAACTGCCTGGATACCACAAAAGCCTCAAAATTTGTTTCTTAAGCACAACAAAAGTAAACTAATGAAATGTTACTTTCTTAATGTACACTTAGTGCTATTCATACTGCTCCAAAAGTATCTCTACCAGCATATCTTAATAATATCCATCAATTATTAGAGACTGCTGCCTCCCAGGGGGCAGGAGTTTCTTGGCTATCTTTATCTGAAACAGTTTTCTGCATGGCAGCAGCTTTCCCACCAGGAGTCCTTTTTAGTATTTCTCTTGTCAGGGATCTTCCTTTGCCTTTGATGAGATCTCCCAGGCATGTCAAATGCTGTTACTTCAGGACCCTTCCAGCCACTGAGTTATCAACTACAGTGCCTTCACCCTATGACTGCCAAAGTTAAACCAGCACCTCAGTGTGTCAAACAAGTTTATTATTTTACCTTTCAGTGACTTTTACTTCCACAGACTTCTTGCTAAAAATCTTTCCTTGGCCTACCAGCTATTCCTGTTGTTATATATACCAGTCTTAATAAAATCCATTAGTTATTCACAATGCTTTCCTCATTAATGAAATATTACAGCATTGATGTTTCTGCTCTAATGCTCAGTTAAGCAATTTCCAGGATTCTAATTAGTCTGCTATAAAATTGAATACACGTAACATAAAAGGAGTTAAATTACTATTATCTAGAAATTTTGAAATTAAATCCAAAAAAGAACTGCATTCACAATGGTTTTTAGCACTTTTAACCATTGATGCTATATGGCCTTCATGTTATTTTTCTTTAAAATACTGAAAAAAAATTATATTACGAGTTTTTGGCTTCTGTTGCGTTAATGATTTCAGGTGAAATCTTTCTTAGCTTTGCTTGAATCAGATACACTGAGTATTTGTAAATACAAAAGTAAATACTGAGGCAGGCTGACAGCTAAACAAGCCTTAACTCTTCCTGTGCTCTGCCGAGAGCACAAAATATTCAAATCATTGTTGCTAGAGTGAGTGAAGAATTCTTACTTGCTAGTGTTTTATCCCTGTGCACAGACACACACACACACACACTGCATGCACCAAAAAAGCAAACCAGCAATGCTGTGAAGACAGCACGAATTGCTGACATGCTAGAACCTGGGAATTCCTCTTCTTCAGACCCACCAAGCCATGAAATCACACACATATTTGAAAGACTTTACAAAGTCCAAAATAGGTTTTTAGAAGAAATTATGGAAGGAAATCTTCAGATATTGTATTTGTAGTATTCCTTGGTAACCTTTCTTCTCCACACCAAGAATTTCGACCTTTTAAAAAAGGCAGGGAGTACTGGAATTCCACAGGAGATTTGGGCAACAGTTAGGAGCTAACTGCAAGAGAAGCCTTGGTCATTGGTGAAGGGAAGGTGACCCTGCCATCCAAAACCCTATGGACTACATAAAGGAGATAACAGCTTTATGTAGAAGTTTTACTCAATGCATATTTTACTATGCATTCAGTAAAACTTCTACATAAAGCTATTCTTCTACATAAAGGATCACAGAATAATTTAGATTGGAAAATACCTCTAAGTTCCTAGACTCAAACTGATAACCCAACACTGACAAGTCCCCTGGCAAAGGACCCAAAATATTCCTAGGTCCACACCTATCCATCTCTTAAATGCCTCCAGGAATGGGGACTCCACAACTTCCCTGGGCAGATTGTTCTAGTGCCTGAAGTTTTTCAGTGAAGAATTTTTTTCCTAGTACCCAGCCTATATCTCTCCTGGCATATCCTGATGACATTTACAACAAATTAATGAGAATGCACCTTTATGTTCCACTTAAAATATTTTGGAGACCATGTCATAGACTCTCTGTTTCACAGAAAAGAAACATACAAAGACTTGTCTGAATAAGTTCCTAAAGGTATGCATCCCTAGGAATCCTTGGGGTTCATTGTCACATTTTGAAGACCTCTGCTCAAAATAAATCACATTGTGTTCAGATACCTTGTGAATGTCCATTTACACAGCTTGCCTTCTAACTTTACATTTCACCATAATGTAAATTACTACTTCATTAGCAATTGGTAGCATTCCTTCCGAATAGCTCACATGGCACCCACGTATTTGTTGCTTTCAGATGCTGTTTTCCTCAGCCATACCCTTTGAAATCTGTGTAAATGCTACCTTTGCACAATACAAGCAGAGGAAGCTATCATGCCATTCTGAGTATATTCCTTTAACTGCTGTTGCAGTCTATAGATGACACCTGTTTTCCCTTATCCACTTCAAAATATTTTGTGCTTTACCATTCATCTCTCAAAATTATTATTTTTTTCCCATTTAGTCTCAGACCAACAAGCTCCCATAAAATGTTAAGTTGAACACTGCCAATGCTTTAACTGGTGAGGACAATCTTAACTCTTCATGATGTACTCCTGCATGTGCCCTGACAATATCAATCACACAAATTAAAAGAACTTTCACTCTCCTGAGGTCACAGAGCTTGTTGCCAAAGCTTTGAATACTGATGTTATGAACTTCTTACTTCTAGCTGGTGCCAAGGATGAGACCAGACTTCCCTGTTGTACAAGATACCCTCACAGGAATGCCATGACTCTTTAGAGCCACAGATTACTAACATTTCTGCAGAAGTGATTATGGTTTTGGCTTAGTGGATGCCTAGGTGCAATGCTGATTCCAGTTCCATTTAACAGTGTTTGACAGGAACTAAACCCGAGGATGAATCAAAGCTGACATATTTAGAACAAAGCAGTGGAGCACTTGACTAAGCCAATAAATAGTTCCAGCTGGGACTTGTCCTGTCGTTAGTGATGAGGACACTGGGGGCAGTTTCTGTGGCAGTTAACTTTAGCTAAGGATATTTGGCATTTACAAGAAATAGCAAATATTTTATAAGTTGTTTTCTTTTTCTTTTTGCAACAATTCTATCTCACTCCCCGCAAAGTGCCGATTACTATTCTAAACCCCAGCATAGATCTGGTTGAGAGTCATTAAATGCACAATAAACTTAATTCAGAAGTTTAACTGAAAGAATTTGTGGAACATGTTTGGGAGACATGGATTTAAAAGAAACAGAATTATAGCCACTCAGCTTACACATGGAGAGCACTTCCCTAGATGCTAAAAAAATCCCAAAAAAACAATAATCCTTCTGGAACTCTGAACAGTCTATGAAAATTTAAACAACTGCCAACTGGTAACAGTTATTTTAATGTTTTTAAGAAATTTCTGTAATAAATACAAACTGCAAGCTCTTAATCAGACTTCTGGAATATCTTGTTCTGCTTATATTCTTTCCCTTCAAGACAACCTGACCACCTTCAAGCCCTGGCAGGGAACAACAGAATACATAGAACCCACATTCTGTTTGGAAAAATGCATGCTAGCACCTCTCCTGTATTATATGAATAAGTAGTATAAGTGTAAATAAGTATATATAAAAAGTATAATTTAGGACTTTCTAACAATTTACTTTTTAACTTACATGTTGAATAACAGGCAGAAGAGGTAGAAGTGCAGATATCTTGATGTGGGGGGAAGGTTACTGAAAATTTTCCATATACCACAGTTATTACCATGGGCGAGTCATTGCTACCAAATGTCAAGAAAACATCATTCTTCTGCCTTGGCTCTCCCTTTAGTTTAGGACTCTGCTTTTGAAAAGTGGGCATTTTGAGTGCTATGAGTTTACTGGTTTGATTTTCTCCTCTAGATCTTGTGCTGCATATTATGACACATTCAACACAGTACAATTTCTGAAAATAATGACATTTTGTAGGACACAAGAAAAACATTCTCTGTTTTCAACCTCTTCTTGTGCTGATTATGAAATCTGTATTCAGATGGGCAGCCTTTTGCACAAACATTTTCTTTTACCTAATTCATACTAATCTGCATTCCACATGCAGTCTCACTACAATATCACCAAAATTCCTTTTCCTCTCTGCCCCTGCGAGACATTATTATTAATATCACTTTTATCATTATTGTCATTGTTTTGTCCCTTCCCAAATTCCAAATTAAATACAGAGAGCATGAAAAACACATCTTTTTTAGATTCTGAGTTGCCGTGAAGAATAATGCAGCTTATATAAAATCATGTAGTTCATATTCCAAACAGTCTTCACCATAATTCTCCTCAGAGTTCTTTTATCTTCCTTCATCTTAGAATCACAGAATCATTAAAGTGGGAAAAGAACTCCAAGGTGGAGTCCAATCTTCAAATAAATACCACCATGTCCACTAAAAAAGATCAAAATAAAGACCACACCTTTGCATGTTTTGAACACTTTCAGGGATGGTGACACAACCACTTCCCTAGGGATCCTGTTCCAGAGTGAGTCCCACCAGAAATGTATCTGGTTTTCAGCTTTGACTTATAAAACATCACCAGAACAGATGTAAAAGTCAAACAAGAAGTGCTTTTTTCACCCTACTGGAAATGTCTCAAGCTTTATAGGGTCACAGAGTGGTTTGGGTTGGAATGGATCTTAAAGATGATCTAGTCCCAATCTCCCTCACCATGGACAGAGATACATTCCAGTAGACCAGGTTGCTCAGAGTTCCACCCAACCTGGCCTTGAATACTTTCGGAGATGGGGCATGCACAACTCTTGGCAATCTGTTCCAGTGCCTCGCCATCCACACAGAAAAGATTTTTTTCCTGTTATCTAATCTAAAAAAGTCCACTCTATAATACTGATTCCCACTTTGTTACCAACCACGTCTATGTGCAAGCCCTAGCAGAATGCACACAGACCACAACCACAGTTTTGAGAAGCATCATGTAAAGAAATCTTGCTCTAAACTTCTGTGCCCCGTGAATTTAGGACTACATGGACACTGAGTGAGAAGAGATTTATACTACCTCACACAAAGAGCCTTGAAAACTTCCAAATTAGATCCCTCTAAAACACTATTAGCTATTGATTCATATAAAAGGACTGTGTAGAATGCACACAGTAGGATGTGATTCTTCCTAACCCTATTTCTTGTTTTCTTCTCTACCACAACAACTGTAGCTACAACAGAGGTCTCGTTTGAAGTACAAAATTTTCCAGTTTGTGAACACTGGAAAGAATAACATAAGAAATGTCACATAATTTTCTACCAGCAGATGATTTCTCCTGAGAGCATAGACTTTGTTCAATCTGGCTGAATCTTTTACTACTTCAGGGAAGGAACAGAGAAAACAAGGCTGCTGAAGGAAAAAAATAATTATCCATCGTGTTTTAGGGTAGAATGTTAGAAACTCTCTTTTTCAATTTGACAACTTCATATAGCAGGATCTTTTTAACCAGCTATTTTCTTACACTTGCTGAGCACATGCAGCATAGTACAGAGATCCTGAGGTTTCTGCAGTTGTGGGGATTTCAGTCAGTGGAGGAGGCTGAAGAAAGTTGTCCTGAGACCAGAACCAAATACACTTTGATGGCAATAGCTTTAGTAAGATTTTGTTTGAGCTTGACCTGTTAAGGACTTGATGGATTTTCTATAAGGCCCCATCTGACATATTTTCAATATACTTTTACCTACTCGGATTTGTAATTACAAATCTGAGGATGTCTCAGCTTCAAATGAATCCAAATTTCCCTACTGAGCTGAAATATTATCTCCATTAAACAAGTTTTCAGCATCACGATACAATATTCTTCCAATTAAATTGAAATGTGTTATATAGCATATAATAATTTGGGGACTAAAAGTGTGAATACTTTTTAATGTGGCATATAATTTCCTAATGCAGGATACTTTTCAAATACTATCTCCTGCTGAAAGAGTTCATTGTATCAAAAAGTAGAAACCTGTCAATAATACCCATATGTCCCATAAAATGTTTTCATTTCTTTCATGGTACTTTATGCTTCATCAGTTTCCTTAATCCTAGCTGCAGTTCACGTTGCTGTGCTGAAACAGCTCACTGAGCAGTAATTTATCTCTTGACTGTAGCATAACAACCACAAATACAGGTTATTCTGGGAGCGAGGATTTGCATTGCATAAACTGTATTTTTAAAATCATTTTCAAATGAGATTAATTCATGATAGGGAAATTTTTCCTCTATTTTTGGATCTGGTTTCCAAGACACTAGAGGCTGTCTTGAGTGTTTTGTTTGGTATCAAGCAGAATCTTTATTTGGGGATTAGGGATTTCTGTAAAAACGAAATGATACCGCAAGAGAAATGAGAAGATGTTTCCCCCATTTACTTTAATACCTATTTAAAATTGGCATTGGAAAGATAATGACAGATTGCATTTTAGCTGAATTTTTCAGCTGTGCACTAGATGACTTGTATTTCTTTTCAATTAGGTTGACTGCTTTAGCATGGTGGGAGATTACTTCTCCTGCATGCTGAAAAGTTATTAACAATTAAAATGGAGGGGGGAGCAAGTAGCTGAGGATTAATGCAGCTTTCTTTGCCAAATGACTGGGATTTCTCTTTGCAAGGATCTTGTTTTAATATTTGCTGCTAAGTGAGTACGGTAGGCATTGAATAGATATAATTATGATGAGAAAAACTATTTCTTACAAATGTAAATATTTACATAACAGTGGTTCTTGAATCGCTAGGCCTCACGCATCAGAAGGAAGCAAAATTTTCTTCATGCACAGCACGGCATGAAATGCATTTCTCAGGTTTTCAAGGCCCACATGTAGTAAACAACACTTTTCTTTCTACCTCTTTTCCCAAAGTAGGGACAAAAAACAAGGGATGCACAAGTGTTGCCTCTCCAGCAGTGGAGAAACAGGATGTTGCAGGGGGACGTGGGTGACCCTACAGCCTCAGCCATCTGCTTGGACACACTTTTCTCCTCCTCTCTTTTGGGCAAACCCCACCTAAGTTCCCTTGGCTACATCTCTGCATCACTGAGATACTCCTGGCAGCTTTCTTACAAATTATTATTGATTTTGTCAATGGTAATGAAGCTCAGAATAATAATAGCAAACTGCTACTTTAGGCACTACGCAGTTAACCTAACTCTGTTCTCCAAATTGCCCTCCTGAGAATGCAGTCAGAGATATTGCAGAAATCAGTGTGATCCTGGAACTTTTATGTTCTCCTTAGCTCTGTTTTTTTCCCTCTTTTGATTACTGAAGTACTTTTGCCTGCAGAGATATTCTACATTACCAATGCCCTTTAAGAATCTCTGACTACCTGGCTTACCTTGATGTACTCTGTTTCCACCCTGCTGATTTTTCCATAAAGGCTTATATTAATCCAAACCAACATTCATTTAATAAACATCTCAGCAACCAAATGAATATTTAGCAATCATAACTCCATTTCCATCACAACAGGTAGTGGCACAGCTGGCTCCAAATGATGTCCACTTTTATACCAACTGCACGCAGATAAATCCCATTGTTATTATTTATATTTTTTCGTGTCTAGGTTACATCTATAAGAAGGTTTTAAAACAAACAAACAAAAAACATAGAGGTGTCTGGAGAGATGCCTACACACAACATTAAGTCAAAAAAGCTCATTTTGGTTTTGTGGAAAATTACCAAGTCTCATATGCAGCTATATTTTTTTAGTCTAAACAGAATCCCTCCAAATCTTGGTGAAGGACACCAACACAGTGGCTTTTTCTTCCAAAGCTAACCAGCACTACTGAGTTGCTACTGTACAATTATACCTAGAGAATCTTCTGCAGTATTATCCAGGAGATACAGTCACAACTTTTTTGATTCATTCATCTTTGAAAACAATTGCTAAGATCCAGATCTTTAATTTCAGAAAATTTGCAATTATAGTATTATATAGTGCAATTATACAAACTAATTAACAATGTTTGGAAATATAACTCTAGACTGAATTAACTCTGGTAACAGCTGACAAATTTTTGTTCATGTATTCCAGGATAGGAAAGTATAATTACATTTGAAATCTAAGTAGTAAAGTCCAAATGAAAGCAGATTAAAAAAAAAAAATATGACCCATGGTGTTTTACCTGGACAACACCTTCAAATAATTCAGAATCAAACACTTTCTGTTCTAGACCTATTTTTTTTTAACAAAAATTCTCTTAGTAGCAGAGAATTCTGTAATTAAAAATATCTTGATATCTATGCATACACAAATAAAAACACAGAAAATTTCATATTTATATTAGTAATGTATGTATGTTTAGCCTGATCTTCCCACATCCTTTTTTAGACTACTACAACTCTACTAAGTTCAGAGCATATATTCCTGATTTATATCAGAGCTAACACTCATCAGAATTACACCTGTCCTCAGATTTCATATGGAAAAGTTCAGGATCAAGGTCCTTGTGCCATGTAAAGGTCTCCATCTTCTATAGGTTTTTTTCTTTATAAATTTGGGCAGTGCCTAAATTATGTAGAGTTTTATTTAACAAAACACTATCCAAATTTTGGCAGTCAAAGTGAAGAGATACACTAAGTGGACAAGCAGAATAGATTGGAGACAAAACTACTCAACTCTCATTTGAAGTCAAAATGGGCCAAATAAAATGCTCTCTGAAAGTACTAGGGAACAGAATTTATGAAACAGGCTGGAAAAACCTGCCCTGTATGGTGGTGATGACAGCAGTAAATCTTAACCATCTGAGTAGACACCTCTTGTGACAAAAGCTGGGGTTTAAAAAGCAAGGTGAGGGTCAGTACATCTGAATCAGGCTTGTCTCTGATTTTGATGCTTTTTACCTGCTAATAGCAATTAACAGTGTCTTGGTTTGAAAAGACAGGTGTCTGCTAAGGACGGCAGGAGCCTCCCCTGAAATGGAGAATGCAAACCCACTCCCTGCAAAGGATTATAATTCTGAAATTAAGGGGCTCTCAGGCAAAGATATGGGAGTAGGAATAATAGTTCTTATTTGGGGGAAAAAAACCCAAACAAACAAAAAATAAAATAAAAATGTAGTAATACAAAGCAACACTGACCTGTGTGTGAGGGTGTTGGCAGCAGTCCCATTAAATGGTGGCTGCAGCCCTCCTGCAGTGACAGGTGTGGTTCTGTTGGAGCAGGGATCCTCTAGAAGGGTGGAGTTTTGCTTTGAAGATCCAGTAGTGGTGTAGATGGGCCTGGTGTTCCTCTGGGAATCCAGTATAGAACAAAGCTGCTCCTCTGGGAATCCAGTGGGAAAAGGCTGCCTGTGGTGTTCCAAATCTCAGATTATATCCAGGTAGGAATGCTGAGCTCCTCCCCCTGGGTGGAGCATCTGACAAAGGGATGGTGGAATTTTATCAGCCATGCAGTGCCACTCAATGGCCCCATTCAGTGGCACTCAATTGGTTGTGGAAAAGATAAAGCAAACTGCCCCACCTGGTTTTAACAGGTGGCCCCAATTAACAGAAGATAACTGCCCCCCCCTCTAACAGGTGGCAATAGAATACACACCCCCAGCCACATCTTGCATTTGCAGCCCAAGACAAATAGCTATTAATTATTTTTCATAACAGTCCCATGTCTATACACAGCCATGGAAAACACTTTGTCCTTCTCCCAGCTCTTCCTCAAAGTGCACAAACTCAGAGGCCCAGGAGCAGCATCTGGAGGAGCACAGTACTGATTTCTTTACTAAAATGACTCAAGTCACAAGAAACATTAAACTGGAAGTGCCAGCTGAAGGTTTTTTTTGTGCTCTGCTACCACACAGATCTCTGTGGAATCCTGTAAGAAGATTCCCCTGTATCCTTACTGGACAAAATGTTTAGTTAATTTTCTGATTACTTTAATTATATTTCTAACAAGTACATTTACTTCTTTAATGATAAAAATAGCCTCTATTTATGCCAGTTAAATACAATTGATATTATTTTTGTTGGAATTCTAGAAAAAGAATATTCATTTATCTTAAAGTAGTGAACCTGTACTTCATTCTATTTAAAGAATAAAAATTAAAACGGTATGAATTCAGGAACTATATTAGGATCTGAGATATTAACAAATAGACCATTTCTGTGCAAGAAGTCAATAATCATCCACAGTAATCTTCCAAATATCTAATACCTAAAATATATTCCAAATATCTTATATCAAATATCTAAAGTTTGTCTGGGGTTACTTGCTTTTTTTTTTACTCATTAATAGCTCTGTTCCAATCCTTAGTTCATCTTTCTTAGCAGTTTTTTAATAAAAAGATTATTGTAAAGGTATTTACAGTAAGGATCAATGGCGTAAGAGGATTTTAAATGTCAAGTTCCCGCTGACAGTCAATATTTTTTACTTTGAAACGGCACTGGGTTGCAACAACAGATGCCTAGAAACATCCAAGCCTCTAACTTGGACATTAAACTTGGAACCAACATTAGTTGAGTTCTCTTAATAATCTGAGGTCTATGATAAAGAAGAATAGGATTTTTTTTTAAATATATACATATAAATTCTTTCATATATAAGTGTGTGTGCATTTTTGTTCAGATGAGAACAGATTTGAAATTGTTCTGAATTGTTCTGAATACTGGATATTTTGGAGTTTTTTATTTCATAGACTAACAAAACGAAAAAGTGTCTTCATGTTGGTAGGGCATTTAAATTATTCAGGGAGGGGTAATGATAGAATTTCTCTCTTGGACAGTTTCCTAGAGAGACTTCTCAGTGGTATGGTGCTACATCTTCTTCTTTTTCCTTAAAAAAAGAAAAATAAATCTACAGTCATCACTAAAAATTCTAAATAAGGATTTCTGCAGACAAAATAAGTTAATAAATATTTCTTAAAAAACAACTTCATGAACATTCCGTTAAGTTGGGAAGAGAAAATTTATATCCAAGGACTGACCAATTATTTCATTAACTACTGAGAAATTATTTAAATTATAAGGCATTACAGGGGAGCAGAGACTTCTCACCCACCTTCAGGACATGGAACTAAGTTTTTAAAAATAAATAAGAAAACAACCCTACTATTTTTGCCTTTATAGGATAGGTTCAGTTGACATTGTTCTTAGATCAGGCATCAGCTATGCAGTGAAGAGTGTCCAGCAGTTATCACGTCAGTACAAATCAGCAGCCGTAAGCAGTAGAGATCTGATAATGATGTATATATGCAGTCTTCTGATAATGATGTATATATGCAGTTTAAATTACACAAATCTCTAACTAGGGACCTGATACACTATAAATGCACATGCACATTTATGCTTAAATACATAAATAGGGAAATAAAAGGAAAAGAGGTAACATTATACTGAGATAAAGGGAATCATTGAACTCCAGTGGTACTTTCTAGACCTCCCAAATGTATTTTTAATGTATTTTTAATTCTTTACATTTTCAACCTTTAAGGCTTTACAAAATGGCTTAAATAGTAGCTATTACAGCCCTTGCTGCTTCACTTTTCCATGCCTAATGTTTATAATGGCACTTGCTTTCAGTAAAAATGTAATACTCAAAAGTAAGAAGTCTCAAGAAATGGCTTCTTATAGACAAAGAATTTTGGTAGCAAGAAATTCCAGCTATAGATTTAAGTTCTCCACCTACAGATCTAATAGCACCATCTTGGCCAGTACTAAACTTTGTTTGTTCCAAACTGAAAATATTGCTTCAGGTGACAAACACCTGGCCTCCTCTGCTCTGCCAAAGCATTGGCTGTGAGAAATAAAGCCCTTTATTACTTTACAGTACCTGCAGATCAAAATGTTCTGATGTCTTACTGAAAAAAAAACCCAAAAAAACCTCAAACAGAGGCATTTGATAAATCTTTGTCTACTGCTGAGTTTGCTGGGGTCCCCAGGACGAGGTGAGAGAAGAGAATTTGACTCCATGTTCTCAGTAGGCTGATTTATTATTTTATGTCATTATATTATATTAAAGAATGCTATACTAAAACTATACTAAAGAAAGAGAAGGATATAGACAGAAGGCTTAACAAGAATGATAATGAAAAACTCTTGACTGTCTCCTCAGAGTCTGACACAGCTGGGCTGTGATTGGTCATTAATTAAAAACAATTCCCATGGAACCAATCAAACCTGTTGGTAAACATCTCCAGCCACATTCCAAAGCAGCAAAACAGGGAGAAGCAAATGAGATAATATTGGTTTTTCTCTGAGGCTTCTCATCTTCCCAGGAAATGAAATCCTGGCAAAGGGATATTTCAGAAAATGTGACAGTCACAGTCTACCATTGCTGTCCTCTATCTTGAGCATTTCAGAAATAGAATAGCTGCAAACATATGGGATTTTTACACATATGTATGCACACACACACATGAACAGGCATACACTTCTCAAGAAAGTCAATGTAAATTCCAAAGGATAATAGTCATGCCTGGAGACTGGTGTATTGCAAAAACTAAGGAAAAAGAATTCAGTTCTGTTGCAAACAAGTTGAAGATACTGGGCTTTACTCCAAAAGAAGCTTCAATAGAATATGCATTTTGCTCAGCTGCCCCTCAAAAATAGCACTGCAATTTTCCCCAGTACAGCTGAATTGAGAAGCACATTATATAATTTTTACTGCAGAAACCCAGTTTGATGCTGTTTGATCACTCAGTTTCTGTAGGCCACACAGTTTCTACTTCATAAAGATCAGAGGAGACACAAGTGAAGGATTCTGCTCGCTGCTTCTGAAGTACTGCAGGCTCAGGCTGAAGTGCTGGAGATTTCATTTTGTTGAGGTGCCTTAATTGCAGCAAGTCACAAACACATACCTGCTGCTCTGAGGCCACGTGCAGCTCATGGACTCATTGTCTGGGTGAAGACTTCTAGATTAGGCCCTTACACAGAATAAAATGCATGTCAAATCATAGAGGAGAAAATGTTGTTGAGAAAAAAACCAAGGCAGTCTTGCAAAACTCTTATCTTGATCCAATCTTATTTTCCATTTATGTTAACAATATAGAATAGGTAGCTTGGAGCTCTTTATCTTTTCACTGATTATACCATTCTGTATTCTGTACGCACTTCATTGTCCTCAGTTATAAATGAGCTATAACAGAATTTTAATAAAATTCAGGAAACATTTTCTGATTCATGCTTGCTATTAAGCACAAGTAAAATGAAATTTATTATTTCACTTGGGATGTTACATTTAGTGCTGATATATCACCTAAGATATTAACTCCTAATAAGATGCTACTGAAATATATTTCAGCTTGTAAACACTCAAGTGTTTTGTTGGGTTGTGCCCTGGTTTTTTACAGCACAACAGAAAGTGTAATTGAATAACTAGATTTTCAATAGTGTTACACATTTTGTTAAAGTCATTCAACCAGGAATAGCAGATTCAAGAAATTAGTTATTTTCTATCAAAGTGTATGTCAGAGTTACACGATGAGTGTTTCCCACATCAAATGGAAGAAAAAAAGAGATTGCACTTTTACAAGCTTTCTTTGTTGCAAGAATTTCCTCCCATTTTCATTTCAGCTTACACAGGGTGTTGAATCAGATTGCCTTGGGCAAAAGATACCTGGAAATATTGGGCACATGCTCATTTACAGAACATCACTTGTATGAAATATATAGACAGATAATGTCCATATATAACTTGTTCTTATTGGATAATTCTGTAATAGAGATTGCATTTAATTAATCTTGATCTGGTAGTCCATGTAGCTTATTAATAAGAAAAATTATTTCAATTTTTATAAGTCAATTTTCTATCCCATAAACTTTTATTTAATCCTTCTCTCTGAATTTTGGCCACAGTCTTGCCACTTTACTCCTGATTTACAAACATACTCTTTTGGTCTACCTCATCTCTTGGAGGGATAATTTTCAGCAGTTATTTGACAGGTACTGGGGGAAAGCCATTTCCTCTCTCTTTGCCCAGCTGTTCCAGGCAGTGAGAGTAAAGAGACCCTATAAACCATTTTACCTTCCTTAAAGTCCACAGAGATCAACAGATACTTCTCCTTTACTCAAATTCCTCACTCTCATATCTAGGTCATATTTTTACACCACAGTTCAAAGGTTGCAGACAGAACTTCAAAATATCATTTTGGCTTTTTCAGCACCAAAACTTAGACACCTTCTTGGTTACCTAAGACCATTTGTAGCAACTCCAAAGAGAAGACCAAAATTCAGACTATGAAACAAATTCAGGGTGGGTAAAATGGCTAGGAAAAAATGGACACATTCAGGAGTCTGCTTCATAGCAGACAGAAAGTGTTTTTTCTCAGTGAATGTCCACAGGGCTCAGCTGGGGACAATGAGATGCAATATTTTAGATTTGCTTTTGAGAATCCTGAGAATTTGCTAAATCTCTGTGTTCAAATGTGTTCCTCTTTGTAAATGTCACAGCTCACTGTTATTGAATGTTTATCTATTGTAATGCCTCACTGAAACAAAAGCCAGATTTGAAATTTTGTCCTTTTATTTGTAGAGAAAAATCATGATCAACTAAGGCACAGAAGCTTTTTCCTAATACTCATCCTAGCTAAATACTGATTTAATGTTCCTGTTGTGGCTAAGGGTGAAAGACTCATGGTAGCAACATGATGCAAGATATTTGAGTATTGAGGTTGTTTTCTTTTCTTGCTGGAGTTTTAAAAACAAAAAGAGAAATAGCACTGAACAGAATGGGATGGAGAGCTGATCATGTACAGCCTGAACCAGGACAAAGGATAATTTGCTTCAAGGCTGTTCTAGCCCTTGAAATAAGCTAGCTGTATGAAAATGCTAGGATTTTAAATATAGCTCTCTGTCTAAGCACTTCAATTTCCCACTGTTCTACAATAGGAAGCGATAACTTCACATATTGAAAGAGTCCATTTAAAGTCACCTAAAGAACTTTCAAATACAGCTCTATCTGATGTGATGCCAAAGCCTGGAAACTTCTGCAACAGGCTTAGAGAGAACACAGAACTTGCAATATCTCTCTTCTCTGTGAGGCAGTGGGAACTTTGGATACTGGCAATCAAAGAGCAAGTCTGTTCTCTGGCCCACATTCCCCCTGTGTGTTCCCAGTGCTCCTCTTCACACGTCCAAAACTTTCCCCACCAATGAGTCTTTCCAGCATATTTGCTGGGACTATAAAGACCCAAATGTGTTAAAGAAAGAGTGATTCTTAAATGAGGGCAATGATAATATTTAATCTTTAAAGGAGGAACTAATCCTTTCCAAATTGCAGCCAGTCCATTCCTATTAAGTTAACAAGCAGAGAATATCTTTCCCAGCTTGAACTATGTGGTGGCTCCTGGTGTATCATTTCATGGAACTCAAAGACAGATAAGTCACCCTGGGGGGGACCCATAAGTCTATTTTGTTAAAATAAAGCATTTGCTTAGTTTCGCTTAGAGACCTGGGTTGGTTTCTAATATGTTCTTTGTAATTTGCTTAGTTTCTCATAAACCCAACTTCTCATAAGTTTTAAGGGAAAAAGAAAGAAAAAAGGCAATTTGCTCTTACAGGTCACTACCTCTTGCAGAAACAGTGAGAATAGGAGGGCTTGGCAGCTGCATATTTTAGCAATTTCCAATCATGTGACAAGAGAAGGTCTGACAATGAAAAAAAAAGATTCCTTGCCTCGGTAACCAAATTCCTTGCTTTGCAGAGGTGGCATCTTAGGAAGTCCGAACCTCAAACTTTTGACTTTTCAGTACTCTGTTTGTCCCTCTTCCGTAGAAACCCAGGGCACTGGGAATATTTCTCTGTCTGCTCTGGGGTGCCCTGACCCCCAGGGCAGCACTGACTTTGACCCTCATGCATGGAGAAAGTTTCCCAGACTTCAAGATAGAATAAAATCCACAAAAGTGTGAAATAGATTATAGAGAGCAGTGTAGGTGTATCACTTGGTGAGAAATTTAGGTTTTGAGGTTTTTAGTGTGTTGTGGATGGAAGCAAGATGGAGTGCTCAGGCTGTCATCCTGGGTTTCTTCTTCATGCTTCTTCTTCCTTCTTCTTGAGTTTGGGTGGCATTCTATAATTGGGCAGAAAAGTCTGCATTGTGGGCTCTTTGGGATCAGTTATCAGGTTAAAAGGGAAAATAATCCAGGTGTCAGTTCTTAATTGGATAGTTTAGTCTTAAAAGCCCTTGTAACACGAGATTGATGGCCATTTTGTGCCTTGCTGCAGAACTCACAGCAGTGAGACTGTTTTACCGATAAGAAATAATAAACACCTGAGTCTGAACATGAACTATTGTCTCACATGCCTTCAATCCAGACCCAGGGGAACTGATACTCTTCAGTACCAAACTCCTGCTCAGGTCCCAGACAGCTCCTCTGCAGGCAGGGGCTCAGCAAGGAAGACCCAGGCACGACCACCTGGCACAGCCTCAGGGGCAGGAATGAAGAGCATGGGAATACCTTTATGGAGAAGAAGTTCCAGGGAAGCAGCACTTCCCTACAGGGTTCCTGTCAGCCACAGCAGAGCTGCTGCTGTGGGCAAAAGCCACAAATCTTCTTTGGGAAGTGCTTCTTTGGAAAAGCAAGGCTGTGTACTAACCCACCTTCTCCTGAGAGAATATACAACCAAAATCTTTCTTGAGAGGGCACTGACAAATTCAGGTTATTACCCAGTGGGGTTGTTTTCAGTGCTGTTGACCTCTAGTATGTGAGTCTGTCTAAATGCAGGCTCTGCCTAAGAGCAGTAGTGGTGAAGTCTCCTAACCCAGGAGTAGAGAAAAAAAGATTACAGAGGCAGTTCTATATAACTCCGTTCAAGAACAATTTTACCTGAAGTAAAGCATATTTTATTATGACTGCCCTCAAAACTTGTATTGCCCTACTTCCCCCACTTTTTCCACTGAAAATGAAAAAAGTCACTGTAAAGTGAATCAACAAGAAGTACCTAAAACGTTTCTTTCTGTATCAAGTTGATTGAGTTTAAAATACTTAGCTAGAACTGTTCATAAAAATTCTGACCTAGATGTTGGTTTTAAACAGGATTTTTTTAATGTGTTTTAATAGAAAACAATCAGTGAAATGTATAGTTTGGACAGTTCTATTGAAGAGTGCTGCAGCAGAAAAATATAATGTGTTCTAAAGAGTTTGTGTTTACAATATATTTTCATTAAAGAGGTCTGTGTTAAAGAAGCTGTTTTTAGGAACAGTAAACCTTTTTTCAGTATAGAATGTGTTCCCATTAACACTCTCTGCATAAGGAAAACACATTTTGAAAAAAATTATTCTAGTGATTGTTTTGCATAAAAGGTGCATTAGCACTGAAAATTTCAGCAAAAGTTACAATCTATTTTTGACAGCATTTACCAGCTGCATTTGTGGTGGAAGTGCATGCTACTCTCATGGTAGGTGAATTGTTGTTTTGGAAAAGAGAAATATTCTTCATAATTACTGTAAATGCAGTATTTTCTCCCCAAAGAACTGCCCATGGTAAGAATGCTGGATTAGAGAATGGTTTGGGTCACAGCAGCACTCAGAGGTTCAGCCCAGATCAGGGCAAGGTGGTACACTGACACAAAGTTTCTTCCCTGAAGAATTTAATTTTTCTTTTTTTGAGGAAAAAGGGGGAAAAAATATGTGGGGGGAAGGGGCATGGAATATCTGAGGTGGTATGCTTTATTTAAGATTATATCCACATCCTCACCACGACAAGGAAGAGAAGCCAGGTGACCACAGTTGGAATGGAGGTCTAGTAGAGCCACATAGTATATTTCCTATATAAAGTTTTTGACTGCCTTATTCTCTGCTTGGCTCATTTTTCACTGGTTCTGGCACTGCCACACTACAATCTTCTGTCCTTTTAGGGACTTAAACCCAAAGATGACACATTTATAGACAGGGAATTCCTTCAAAGGGACTGTCAGTTCATTTATGCTCCTCCTGACCACTCAGATGCAATACATCTGGTAAACACCCGATTGTGTTAGAACTGCATGGTTTTTCCTGTGGTTAAGGTTTGGAAATTTTTTTTTATTCTAGCTCACAAGACCACATCAGTTTTGTTACTGAAGCATACATAATTTCAATTCAACACATTTGCCAGAGGTAGCTATTTTGTAAGAGGTTTTATAAGGGTTCACTCACTGCACTGAAAATTAATAGACATATTGTGACACTACAAGGTCCAACAATCAAGTCAGAGCTCATTTACACTTTTATAAATTAAAGAATTCCATTCAAGTCATTTTGCTATAATGATTATAAGCCATCAGGAATTAATGCAAAAAAGCTAATATTGTATCAAGAATATGAATAATATTTTCCAATTTGCATTTTGTTACTGCATTAAGATATTTACATGCTAAAGAGCGCATATTGTATATAGTATTAATACCTTTAAATCAATTTAATATTCAATACAACTACATTAATGTAACGTTATGGCTAAGAATTTAAATGCAAAAATGACTAGAAATTTTAAAGCTGTTTCCAACAGCAGACATAACTCACTTGTATATAAATTTCAATGTAACTGGAGTAGTAAAAATATGAAAATTAATTCTTCAAAAGAGCTTTTTAGGAATTTATCACATCAGTGATTGTTCAACGACTTATAAGCATTTTCCTGCTCAACAGCCACTCAGAGCCAAGAAATCTCAAATGAGTCCTGCTTCATCCAGGTCTTAGACAACTCCTACAGCCTACTCAGAATTTTTTCTGACTTCATTTGTGAGGATTTAATCAGTTTGAAGACACAAAGTCTTCATTGTCCTCAGAAACAGACATGGGACTAGTAGCAACAAGACTGCAGATTGTTCTACCACTGCCTTCAGCTATCACTACTCTTCATTAAGGTTTTCCTGCAAATTAATTTTTCCCCAGTGGTTGCTTTAGCTAGGGCAGACAGAATTTTTTCTGTGGTGTCCTCTGTTTCTATTTGGCATGTTGGATGAAAGAGGCTCCTTCTACTCAAGTACCAAGCTAGACAAACCATAGTTAGTAATGTGAAAGTGAAGCTCTCTGTAAGGCCCCCAAAAGCTCTCTTGACAAGGCTTGTAAAAGGGCTTACAGTTGTTCCTGTAGTCTGAGTTAGACACACGGGAAAAATACTGGCAAGGCATTCTCAACAAAGTAAGAAAAAAAGGCTTTACTGGCCACTTGAGAGAATCAGAGAACTTTGGCAAAAGTTTTAAAGCAGCATTCCATCAACATGAAACACTTTCCAAAACATTAACTTAGTTCATTCAACTTTACCATGTATCTAAGGCCAAATTATTTGGGTCTGCACAGGAGCTCACCCCAAGACCCTCTCTCCCTGTTGTTTGCTAAGATCTCCAGTCTAAGGAACAAATGTTTTGGAAACTTAAACAAGGGTAATTGATCAGGTGTGTGAAACAGGCACCTGCTCACCCATGGAAGCATGTGAAGTGGCACATGAAGGATGTAACAGGAAAACTTATCTTTCAGGTCAATGGGATCAACCCATCAGACCATGTGCACTTTTTTGGATGGCAGCACCCTCACTCAGCATCTTCCATATTCAGGGGGAGCCAGAAACCTCACACCTAGGCTCAAAATGCCTAGGAATTTGTTGTCATCTTATTATAAATCTTCCATACCCTCTCAGTGATTTCTCATGGGCAGCTCCTCACAGCACTAACTCCTCCTTCTCAGTACAGCCAAGAAACTCCATCTCTCTTCACAGGGCAACCAACAAACCCCATCTCTCTTCACAGGACAATCTAACCCACTCTTTTGTAGCACTCATCTTCTTATTGGACACAGCTGTGGCCTATTAAGGGCAGGCCTGTTCCTAATCTTTGGTGATTAGTGCAGCTGCAACTCCTCAGGTGTGAGACTACCTTCTGCACTATCTTTATTTTCTTACATTCTAGCCCTCCACAGGAATTAACGACACACCACTTGTGTGTATTCTGAGGGAGCAAATCCCTACTGTAGCTGAGGAGTCTGTGTGTCCAAATTGACAGCAGGAAAAAAGATCAGCCTTGTAAATCTAGAGAGGAAACCCTATAAGGAGCAGCTGAGGTGATTTGGTCTGTTCAGCCTGGAGAAGAGGAGATTGAGGTGAGACCTCATTGCAGCTACAACTTCCTTGTGAGGGGAAGAGGAGGAGCAGGCTCCAGTCTCATCTCTCTGATGATCAGCACCAGACGGAAAGGCCTGAAGCTGTGTCAGGGATGGTTTAGGCTGGGTATCAGGAAAAGTTTCTTCACCCAGAGGGTGTTTGGGCACTGGAACAGCTCCCCATGGCAGTGGTCACAGCACCAGCCTGACAGAGCTCCAGAAGTGTTTGGACAACTCTCTCAAGTACATGATGTAATACTTGGAGCTCTCCTGTACAAAGAGTTGGACTCAATGATATCAATGGGTCTCTTCCAACTCAGGAAATTCTAGGATTCTATGCATTTTAATGGCAGGATTTCTACAAGCATTGTTTGTGTACACTCTTACACCATCTGGAGCTCTTCTGTACTTGTAGAGAAATTATTTGTCATCCTTTTCCCAGACACAAGCCTATATATATTTAAACAAATGTATTCAAAATTAAAGAAGGCGGCATAATTGAGACAGTAGGTACTTATTAAAAAGTAGCATGAGTGATTTTTGCAATTCTTCCTAAGCACATCAGATGGAGAATACCTCTTCCTCAAACAGCTTCCGTGTCCTCTTGCAAAAGTTGACCATTGATGGAAGAACACTATACTTCTGGAATATTTAATTATTTGTTTATTGTTGTGATCCAGAGCCCAGGGAAGACTGTAGTCATACCTGTGCTACTCAAGGGAAGACACAGGCTGACTCTTCCAGGCAATGTAAAATTTGTACCCAAAACATTTCCAATATTTTATGTTGATTTCAAATTTTATTTGTAAAATCCCTTAAGAAAGGTAAGTGAACATACAACCATCTTTAATGCTCATGCAAGCACTTATCTTGTGGTCAGCCACATCCTGAAAGCCAATTGGTTTCATATATTTTAGTAGACACCTGAAAATGTCTTTAGAACTACTGCAGCTTCAGACAGTTATTAAAGTACCTCTAAAAGATATTTCTTTTACCTTGGAAAGGTCATGGAAAAGGGGAGGATTCCTTTTGGGAGGGTCAGGAATTAATTAGAATTACTTTATGAATAGGAATTTTATTTAACAAAACCCAGCAGGATTGAAAATTAACGCCCCCAAAGAAGGCACATACTTGAGGAATTATAGGAGTTGGCACAGTTTCTAGGCAAAATCTCAGGCACTGAAAGGTCCTTTTTATAATTATCATTGTAGAAACATATGGAAAGTAGTTATATTAACGTCTGAAAGTATGTACTTAAACAAAATTATGCTCTTTTTACACAACCTAGTTGTAAGCCAATACTTTTTAGATAAGACTAATAAATTAAATATTGATGTAGTTTCTTTCTCTTATGCATGTAGTAAAATGAGCTTTTTAATCTTGTCCTTTTATATTGTTTTACACATTATCATATTTATGTTCAAGATTTTAGGGATCTATCATGTTCAGTCCCCAGTTTCAGTGTTCTATTGCAATTCTTTTCTGGTTTAAAGGTGTTAAAGGCATAGGAGAGTTGTTTTGTTTTTTTTCTTTTGCTACCTATGTTTGTGTCTACTGAGCATATCTGTGTCAACAGGCAAAAATCCTCATGGATATTATAATATGACCTTGATTCATTAGATAGGGAAGATCTATTTTTCTTTATTATTTTTGGAATACAAAGATAACCAGAGGTGTTTATTCATTGCCATGCAGTAACCAGTTTAATCATTATTACATTTTGAAAGTGCCCTCACTTAAAAGTGGTCATCTTGCAGGGAAAAGTCAACAGGACTAAAAATGGCCGAGGCTTGAGGGTCACAGACAACAAAGACACTTGGCAGCAAGCACCTTTTGAGGATCCATTTCCTCAAACCCTCCAGCCAGCAATCTGACTGGCCAGCATTGTTTGGTTGCTTCTTCAAAAACAAACCAGTGACTGTCCAGCAATTTATTACCTTGCAATTCCCACTCATGTGCACACACATGCACACACACCAGAGACTGCAGCTGTGGGAATAACTTTACACCAAGAAAAAGATGCAGTTTTTTCTAGGGGAAAAAAAAAAAAAATTGAAAATTCAAGCTGACAAAACCTATTATTTCTACTTTCACACCCAGCCATGTGCACAGTCATTCATTGCTGCAGAGAGGTGGGAAAAGCAGAGCTGGCAGAGAAGCAGGGAAAAAAATCACCAACCTCAACACTCACCCAACACTTGTCCCAAGCATGAAAGTCTTTGGAGACTGAATTCTGAATTCTGCTCTGCACCCTGGGAGGGACAGTGCCTCCTACTCAGCCCACTGTCTGCTGGCTAATCATTAGGCCACTTTCTTCCTCATGTATATAAATTAGTGAATTAATATTATTAAACTAACTTTGTAGGAACTGGGGATTTAGATGACTAATAAACACTTCTGTGGATTTTAGGGATTTTGTTGAAAAGAGGGAACACAGACAACAGACTATTTTGCTCAGGTTATGCTACCCATAAATAAGCAGAGTAGCAGTTTTCACTATAAAAAAGATTACAGGCTCATGTATCATTCACCACAAAGCCCACAGAAAACAAAATGTGCCATGAAATTTGTCATTTTGTCCTGCAAGAGCCGGATTAGTTGTCAAAGGCCAACATCTGCAGCCCACAAAACCATTCCACAATTGTGGCTTGGGATGAAATTCCACTCCATGTTAATGCACAAACCTGCAGGATCAGTCAGAGAGAGGTGTGCAGCCAGACCTCAGCATTGCTACTTACTGAGACATCAAGTAAGTAAGATGATTCTGCAGGGGAACCTGCATGTGGGGAAACTTTTAATTTAAATAATGCTTCTGTTCCATGATAAGAGAGAGAGATGGACATCCTGGGTAGGCAAAGATGTCCATTAGAAAATAAGCCCCACTGTCTCATCTCACACTCTATTTCATGTTGCCTATCAAAATACTTCCACTATCTGTTATTTCTGACTTTGACACATTTTGTAAGCAGATACTACAGAAATAAATTATCCCTCTAATTCTAGCAACTGAACCACAAAACCCCTGTTGGAAGTGAAAGGAAGAAGAAAACCTACTCCTCCTCCCCAACATACACACAGAAGTGGCAGAACTAAAGTGATGCTACTGTTGCCAGGCTAAAATAAATTTTCTTCCTTATTTGTGTTGTCTTATTAACAGTAATGCATTTTCTAACAGATGAACTCACTGTCACTCCAGAGAATATGTGTTTTATTGATGAAAAGAAGAGAAAATCATTAGCAGTAATGTTGGTGAAGGTTCATATCTTGGTAGAAACAGAATGGAAAATACAAATAGAATATTAAATGGAACAAGTATCAGGAACATGAAATTAGTCAAGTGCAAAGGCACAAAGACAAATCACTTAAGAAAAAGAGTCATACAGTTGAAATATTTGCAAGTAGTCCAGCCCTGCTAGCTACAGTCAGCTCTGTCATACTGGGGGACTGAAATAGTCTGGTTAATGAACACTCCAAGGTTACAGACATATTGCAGGGATCTAAATGGCTCTGCAGACTCAGCTGGAATCAAGCAGGGCTTGCAAGCCACGGCTCAGACCTGTCCTCAGCTGACCCCAGCTGCTCCTTTGCACAGCCACCAAACTGCCTCCACGTCCCTTGGCTCTCTGCTCCTTTAGGATCTTACTGCCCTGAGCCCCAGGGTGCTCCTGAGCCAATACCCTGAACTTCCCAGGAGCAGAGTTTTCAGCTGTGCAGGACGAAACCAGCTCTGCCTGGTGGGGCTGTGGCTGAGCTGCCACTGGCTCCACGCCACTGCCTGCAGGGCCATCTGGTGCTGCTCTTCCCTGGCTCCCTGGTCGTGGCAAGGGGCCTTGCCACCATCCTGGAAGCACTTGGAGCTGGGGATTAGCTGCTTGTTGTGCCACCTTTATCCTGCCATGCATTTATTGTGTAACGTGGAACAAAATGGTATCGGATTTAGAGTGCCCCCAATGAAGGGAGGAAAATAAATTTGACTTCATTGATATTAGAAGGTTAATTAATTACTTTATTATATTATTTTATTTTATATTACACTATATTACACCCAATTTAAATTGAATTTGCACAAGCACTTAATTTGACTGCTTAGAATCTCGTGACTGTCAGCCGACAGTCCCGACACACACACACATGGATTTAATTGAATTTAATGAATTAAAACACTCACACTAGAATTTAATCAAGCAAATTCTTTTAGGTAAATAATCTTCCACAATGCATTCCACTTGTGAACAACAAGAGGGGTAGCAATTGAGATAAGAATTGTTTTGGTTTTTTTTTTTCTCTCTGAGGTTCAGAGAATGTGAATTCTAGAAAATATCTTTGGGAAGTTGTGGCTTGCTTTTCTCTGTGAAGAGAAATGTGGCCACAAAAAGGAGAGATGGGCAAGGCATGAGCTCTGATATTATGTATTTTAGTCTAGCCAGAGCATGGGCACTTTATTCCTGGAATATCTCAGGTGTCCAACAAACACAGTATTTAAGGACAGGTGTAATTTTAGGCATGCAACTAATCTCTTGGTGTTTTGTGCTTGTGTTAAGCATTTGTCAGCATACACACAACTCTGCAAGAATTAGAATTAATTTTGCTAAAAAAAAGTTTAAAAAGAAAAAAAGCTTGAGAAATAAGCTAATAAAGAGATGTATGAATAACTCTCTATTGTCATCTATTAAAATCTTCAGGAAAAAACCCCTGAGCTTCTGAATAGACCTTATGCCCACCGAGTATAGCTGAAAGGACATGTTTTCTTTAGACACTTAATATCAAATTAAAGTGAAGTGAAACCTGAAGTGAGACCGGAAATCCTACAGGAGTCCTCTGCTGGAGCTAATTAGTGTGTCCTGAAGCTGCTTCCCAGGTGGGAAAAGCTGAGGACACTGGAAGCTGCCTCTGCGCCCAGGCTTGACTGAGGCTTCACACGTGCTGGCTGTGCCTTCCAGGAAACTACTGTGCATAGTGATCAAAAAACGTTAGAGATGGACAGGAGTTTTCCACTGAAATGTATTCTTCAGCAGAAAAACCCCACAGTCACTTGTAACAGCTACTGCCTCTGTCCCTGACACAAAGCAAAAGTTGGGATTTTCATCTGCACATTCTCCCCGGCATGGGAGGATATGGTGGTAATTGATAATGAAACCAGTGCATCAGGGAAAGAAGTGAAAAATGCATTTCAATGCCTTCCATTTCATAAACACATCCATGTATTATTTCATATATGCATTCAAAGCTATAAAGCATTTGTTTTACACTGAATTTTATTCTATTTATTGGACTATAAGTCACTTGTGTGTGTAGCATACCTACATTAATAACATCATTGGGGGTTACAGGGATCTTATAAATATCTTGTTGTACTTGCAGAGGTCAGAAAAATCCAGCCTCATAACTACTCAATCAAAACATCCATAATCATCTAGTATAAACATTCCAAACCCATGTGTCAGCACGTCACAGTGATCAGAAAAATTAAACACAGGAACAAAAGACAAACCACTGCAATGCCATCATTCTCCTCTACTCTGCCATTATTATTTTTTAACTTGTGTCGCTTGCAGAAACGAGTTGGTTTGGGTTTTTTCCAGCAAATTCTACTTCTTTATGTTGGAATGGAGTTTGCTTCCTTCCCTGTTATTTCATTTAAACACAAAGTCACTCCAAGGTGTTCTCCCACCCATGTCCTGAAGAAAACTCCTTTCTGCTTTTATTGCATTTTGTCCCCCATGGCCTTGTCAATCAAAGTTTCCCTTAGAGAATTCTCCACTCCAGTTCATGCAGGTTGCACCTAGGGAGATGCTGTCAGCGCAGGGAGCCATGGAAGGAGGATGAGTCCATGAGATTTTTGAAATGCAACTCACTGGGGCAAATCAGTAGCATAGAAATATAATTTAATACTGAAATCACACAGAAAATATATTTTACTGCTTCTATTTTTTTCCCCCCCCCAGGTGATTGATAACAAATTGTGTGAAATTTCAGTCCTTCAAGTTTGACCAGATTTAGGAAAAAAACTAAGTGCTGCAATACAAAAATTTCCCACTAGATAGAAATTGCGATTTTTTGCCAGCTCTAACCAAAATGATTCTCTTTGAAATGAAGCAAACAAAACACACCAATCTCAGGTTCTTCAAAACGCTTCTTGCTCAAGGAAAACATCAATCAATACAAGAAGGACTATGTCAAACTATATTGAATAATGCTCCTATTTATTTATTTTTTAATAAGTGTGTTTTAAGACTCAGTTAAGTCCTGATTCAAATACATATAAGTTCCATTGGCTGAACATATGCTTCTTGCTGTGATAATTCAAGATTTTCAAAACCAAAGAATACACTATTTTTAATTACTATGAAAAATTCACAGAAATTGGAAACAAGTAACCTAGATAAATGGTAAAGCACTGATTTAATGAGAAGCTATTTGTTCTTAGGCATAAATTAACTATTACAAAAATTTTTTTAATAATTGCACTTGTGTCTAGCCCTGTATATGTAGAGTTCTTTGAATGCTGTTAATTCCCCTGAACTATCATAGACAGAAGAAAACCTTCCCTAAATAGTTCTGAGATTCAAAAAGCCAAACAAAAAATTTTCCATCCTATCTCAAAAAAATCCTTTAGGAATCTAGGATTCTGGAAATGATTTTGGTTCATGGCCTTTTTTCTTCTAAATTAAGTCTCAAAATTGTTATAGCATTCTCCAGTGTTTTGGAGTAGATAGATGTTCACAGTGGATTTTATTGAATTTATGGCCAGATTTGTCATTCTAAAGTTGGGACAGAGCTGATTTCAGGTGTTTATGAGAGAGAAGTACCCTACATTCACCTAAATTTAGTACCTGTAGGTACCTATACGTAGACAACTGAAGCATCTAGCACCTGCCCACGGATAGCTAAGTTTGTTATTAAGAGCAACTCACACTGGTTTCTGTCCAGAAAAAAAAAAAAAAAAAAAAAGCCAAAACAAAAAACCAAAACAAAACAAAAACCAGAAAAACCTCAAACAAACAAAAAAAAACCCCCCAAAAAAAAACAAAGAGAGAGAGAGAGAGATGAGAAGATAATTAGATATTTCATTGCAGAGAGTATGGCATTATGAAGGATAAGTGTAGCTTCGTGGGATCTGGGGACAGGAGTGTGCATGATATTTTGTGGCATTTGCTGAAAGAGAAACAGAAGCAGAAATTGGTTGTTTGAAGTCCTTTACTGGGAAATTTTGAGAGGCTCTTTTGGTATGACACTTCTCAGGCTCAGAGCAGACACCTGTAAGCCTTGCAGCAGTGCCTGAGACCAGAGCATCCCCAAGCATCACATCTCATGTTGTAGTGTCAGGGCAGGTCCTGTGCTCAATGTCTAGGAAAAAAAAAGGTGCCAGGCAATGTCAGAATACATCCTGGCCTTTAAAAAGGACTAAAATATAAACTTCTGTGTCACCCTTATATTTTCTGGAAAAATCTCTTTGCCAGGATTTCTTCTCCTGGGAAGCTGAGAAGCCTCAGAGAAAAATGAAAACAATAATTATCTCATTTGCTTCTCCTGTGTTTTGCTGCTTTGGAATGTGGTTTGGAGATTGTTTATCCAACAGGTGGTTGTTTGATTGGTTTCATGTGAATTGTTTTAACTTAATGACCAATCACAGTCCAGCTGTGTTGACGCTCTGGCGAGAGTCACGAGTTTTTCATTAATATCTTGTTAAACCTTCTGTAAGTATCCTGTCTCTATTCTTTAGTATAGTTTTAGTATAATATAATATAATGTAATAAATATGATATGATATGATTGATATAATATAATATAATATAATAATAAATTAGCCTCCTGAGAACATGGAGTCAGATTCATCTTTCCTCCCCATGACAGGGGACCCAGGAAATACCACACTGCTGGTTTAATGTAAACTATTATATTTTTAATCCTGGTAAAATATAAACTAAAATATAAACCCGCCTCATGGTGCTTTCTAGCATGCTGACAGAGAGGATTAGGCATGAGTTTAGGACTGCTATGGCTAAAGGTGATGGGTTTGGTGAGATTAATAGCATCCTTCTTTCCTTGACTTGAGGGATATCTAGGATATCCACGTTTAAAGCTGAGGGCATGAGGGTAACTCAAGAGAGATTAAAGGGGAAGAAGGCAGGACTGGGGAAGAGGAAGTGAAGATAAATTAACTTCTTGAATAACAGGACCACAGCTGGATACAACAGATGTAAAACTAGGTGCTGATTAAAGCTGGGACAGATGCTGCCAGTTTTACCCATTTGCTAGTACAAGATATTGGTACATTGCCTGGTGTGAGGAATTGCTGATAAAAGGCAATTTTATCATTGCAAGTTTGAGAGCTGACCAAACATACCTGGGTGCATGATTCCTTCAGGATGAGGTCTGATCTGGCTGTCTCCACAGGATTCATTATTGCCATTGCACACCTCTGTAAAAAAAAAAAATACAGTAATAAGATTCATTTCTTTGAGTTTTCATCTTGTTTCTAATATTTTGGGTTCTTTTTTCTTTTGATGGCATATCAACTGCTCCATACCTAATATTAGCTCTGGTAGCTTACCTAGTAAATAAAAAGTCCATAACCAGTTGGTGACCCTATGACATTGCATACGTTTGATGTGATCTGCAGATGGAATACTCCAGAAGTGTCATCCTTCAGCTGATCTGGATGCTGGTCCACAAACTGAACAAGTGGAGAGCCTCTCAACCTCGTTATGCTCATGAGCTACAGAACAAATGCTCTGTCAGCTATGTCCTTATGAAGGCTTGTCACAATCCCCAAGACAGTATTTGAAGCAGATTCATTTTTTTAAAAACTCAGGTATTTATTTTGACAATAAAAAAAGAGGTTTCAGACATGCATTGCTCTGCCATAACCTATAGTTAGAGCAAAATGAGCAGAGCTAACTCTAAAAGGCTGCTCTGAAAACTCCAGTATGAAAAATAAATTTGCACAAAGCTGTCCTCCAACACTTTTGACACACAACACTTTGTGGGTGCTGAGCAGCAATTCTGGTCAGTGAAAAGGAAAAGTAATCCACCTTGGGCAATAACCTTACCTGCAAGGCCATCATCAAGAATCAAGAGATCCCAGTTTGTACCCTTATGCTCAAGTAATCTAATGCTAGGTTTATATACTCTGAGTTTTTTGTGAAGCACTATTTCTATTCCATTTATTTTTCAAACAATTTAAAAAAATATTTTGAAATGTCTGATGAGAAAAGTTTAGAAATGAGGTGAACATTTTATTTTGATATAATGTCATGATATTTGATATTGTGCATTTTTCATTATATTCTAGGGTACAAAGGTACTTCTTCCTCTCAGTTCCTAAATTGTTGTTTAACTCCACCCTTGTCCATTTTATGAGCATTTTCCATTTTATGAGCATTGACTCTAATACTGTACTGAGAAAATGGAAGTTACTAGGTTCTCAGTAATGTGGATTGAAGAAAAAAAGATTAATATAAAGTAAGACAAGAGACTGCTTGCCAGTAAAAAAACCTTAAAAATAATAATAAAAAAAACAAAAAACCCCAAACAGAACCAAACCAAACTAACTAACAACAAAAAAACCCCAAAGAGAGCCACAGCTCACACTCATTGGGCAAGCCAGAACAGAGTCTCTGATCCCTGGAGATATTTTTTGAGAGTAAGTTCCAAAATTTGCATAAAATGTACCTTTAAAGAGACTTTAAGTGCTGAAAGTACACCAGCTTCTTGGGAGGGAGGGTTTTATGATTTATAAATCTCCATGCTGTTTTCTACTTACACAAAATGATCAAAGAAGTGTAAAAATTAAGCAAGAGAGTACAAGTGGAATACTCTGTATACTGCTCAGAGAAAATGCCATTGCAAAATTAAATGGATTATCAGTGTGCCTAGAGGAGCAGAGTGAAGCTTGAATGGCCACAAAGACAGCCTGTCCAACAAAGGGCACAAAACTGCAGCTTTAGCACCAAAGATGGCTCAAGTATCTACACTGCTATTTTAGAAGAGACATAGCACAAATGCATTAATTCCACATCTGCATCACCATGTTCAGATGCAGATGTGGAATTAATGTCTAGGAATCCATGTCTAGGAGCTCTCCAGTGTGATTCCCAGATTTTGGTATCTTTTTCTGCAATGCCAGAACAATAAAATACAAACTTCTACAAAGGCTTTTCCCTGCTGTAGTCAAGGATTGAGGTTAAATCACTTAACAGAGGAACAGCCATAACCCAAGCCACCCTCCTGTGATTAGCAAATAGATATAAATAGACAGTGATATTTGTCCCCACTCTCTCAGGTAAAGCTGTAACTATGGATCTTGCACAATAATTTTAGCAGGGATTCAGTAATAGAACACATTTATCTAATATAAAGTTCACAGAAAGTACAATGGTCAGAGTGTAAGGATTAATTCCCCACATTCATATCTTCCTTCCCCCAAGAAATCTGCATCTTGGAAATATTAGAAAAAAAACTTAATTCATCACTTGAAACACCTTCCATTATTGTTCCTTTTCTCCAATTTTTTTTTTCCATATAGACCTTTGAGAGTTCATATTGTGGTTTTGATCTATTTGGCTTAGTGTTCTAAGTTAGATTGAATTTAATCATGGGGTCACTTGAACCAAGTGGCTTTGCTGTTTCTAATCTACTAACTGCACATTTTTGTTGAGATTGGAAAGGACAAGTCCTATTAGTACTCTGACACCACAGGTCAATAACTCTTTATTTCTTCTATAATTTTATTTTTCATTGTGCCATGCTTTTCAGCTTTCCCAGTTCATACTGGGAAATTGAAATCACCCATCACTACAGCCTGTTTGTTTTCTTATTTTCCTCATGCTGTGCTGAGGACTGTTACTCTTTCCTTTATACTGATGGCTTGTTCCAGGAGCAGCCAGCATTCTTTTATTTTACCTAATCTACAGCTAGGTGTCTATGTATCAAACTATAAAGAGTTATTTTAGAAGAAAACATAGTTTTTTTCAGGTAGAAAAGCAATTCAGCAGATTCTTCACATATTTCTAATCTAATTCTTTATATTTAATTAAGTTTAACCTCCTCAACAAACTCTTCAAGGACATCACAGGAACAGTTTAAGGACATCATCTGCACGCCGCAGCCGAATTCCCCATCCCCAACAACATCAACTTTAGGAAAAAAATTCTCAAAGCTGTCACTTCATATTATAACAAACATTAAGGCTGGGTCTATGCAAGCCAAACCCCTAATAAAAGAAAGGATGAAAGGCCTGTCCTGTGGCTTTCAGGCTGCTACCCCAGGATGGTTTCAAGAGCAGAGAAAGTTTTGTCCCTCCTACCCCAGAGCTACCCCCTTGTCAGTCAGGTTGTGCAAAGGGACGATGAAGTGAACCATTACAATCCAAATGGTCTCAAGTTAAACAAAACATTCAAAAAGGGCTCTGTATTTGGCTTTGTTCAACAATAGAAAGAAAAATCCAGAGCAGAGGGTGAAGTTGTACTTGGCCACACATTAGTTTGTCCTTCACTTGTTTTGCTGTGCCTGTGGATACTGCAAGCGCAGCCCCAAATACACTTTTGTTGCTACTCTGACTAAATGCTATAAAGCAGCCAGTCTTCAAGGGTAAATGCCCAAGAAGTTCTATATTCACTTTCTGAGAATAACAAACCTTGATAAGGCACAGAAAAAGTTTTTTTCTACATAAAAAATATTAAGTAAATAGCAGTAAAACTGCAGTACTGCCTTTTTTTTTTTACAAAGGCTAATCAAACTACTTCTTCCTTATGGTAGCAATGGTATCTAACAGAGATATTAGTAATAGTAATAAAAAGTAATAATTTTTTTTTCTACAAGTTCATCAGAAAGAAACATCAAAATGTGCAGAGTGTGCTGTTCAATGAAGTTTTCTGTTGGTAGTTTCTTCCTCTGTACAGCCTCCTTAGGTGTTGCATGCTCTTATCCTGCAGCTTACATTCAAAATCACTATCCCCCTATTTAGCAAAAAAATTAATGATCATTATTTTATATACATTAATTTATATCCGTATATATATAATTTATACTTATTATATACATAATGATCAATCTAGGTCCTCAGACATATTTTTATCTGTATGGTTCCTGTACTATTATGTTCTAATGATGATACCAGAAGTGATGATTTTTATTTTGGAAGTGTGGGAGAACACTAAAAATTAAAAAAAACACCCTCAGGTAAGTCATCCAGAGAGAAGAGAAAATATTTTTATTTTCCCCTATTATTACCTGAAAAAAAATATTTTTTAAGAAATCCTCTTCTTTATATCTTCTTCTTCTTTTCAGATCCCATGTCCGATAACTGCTGGGGTCTGAAAATGGAGAATGTCCATTAAAATAACTTACATTTAATTTCTTTCCTACTCACAGGGCATGGATTATCCTCTCCTATCACATAGAGGCAATATTTATCAATATAGGTCCTTGAAATCAAGAACAAAGCACACTTTAACTTCTGTTCATAGCACAAGTAATAACATATAAGTTACTCAAATGGAGACATATGAATGTATATTTTTCAATGATCTGATTCAGAACACATAATTTATTTCTTCTGGCTTACTCCCTAAATATGTTAAAACCCACTGGTGGAAAGTTAGAGGTGTTACCAAATACACAACACTCAAAAGAAACAAATCCAAGGTTTAATCTGATATTTATTTTTGTTCCCTCTCGCTCAGACAGTATGTAGAGTTATTTTCCTGTATTTTAGTCTTACAGATGATGGTGCATATCTTTATAAATATTTGTACATGTATATATATGCACTATATACATAAATATATATATCAGTCTCCATATATACATATATATTTATAAAGAGGGAAAGCAAGTTATCATGGGTTTATATAAATTCATTGAGTTAAAAAGGGAAAAGGGAGAATAAAATTAGCTTGGCATGACTATGTGAGATTAGACACTAAAATTATCCTCCTGCAGTCATATTTAATTCTCTAAACAGCTTTAACTAATTTGCTTAGGCACACTACATTTTAGTGAAACTAATGAAAAAACATGCAGCCTCTGTGTTCATTTTTGGTGAATACTCAAATCTCTAAATGTAATAAGACTTTTTTTTTAATCTTTGTTTTAATAATTTCATCTCTATAACAATCTCTTTGCTTACTCAAGCTGTAATATTAGGCAGGAGCTCGTGCTAGAAGTGCTCATATTCCCTAAATTTATTAATTTAAGGAACTTAAGTGATATTACATTACTATAACCACCTTTGGAATTAAACAAAAATTGCCAATATCAGACAACATTCCCCCTTAAGTTAAAAAAAAAAAAAAAAAAAGCAGCAGGTTCACATTAATTTGACCATAGAAGAAATAAACAAAAAACCAATAGCCAGACACCTAATTTATCACAGGTGGGTTTTTTTCAATTTTGTTTTTATTCTGTTTCAGGCACTAAACAAGTCAGAAAGACCATTAGTGCTGATTTGAATACATACCTGTCCTCATGTTGTGATTCTAAAAATTCTGTAAGTGCACCCAGAGCTACAGAGCTAATTCCTGAGAACAGCAGACCTCACATTGCTGCTAAGAACTGGTTTTTTTTCTCTTGTTTGTTATTATTTCACTCTATCAAAGTATTTTACCACATGCAAATCAATGGAAACAGCTATTACTTCATCAGGCAAAGAACCACATATAAGTCAATCAAAGAACCACTTCTGGTGGCCTTGTGGGTCATTTTCCCTGTCCCATCCCATCAGCTTCTGTACCTCATGGAGATCAACCAGCAGAAGTGCCAATAGCAATTAGGTTTGCAGGCAGGCCAAGTGCTTTACCTTATTCTTTGTTTAGGTCTTATTTAGGTTTTCAGGTAGACCAAGTGTTCTACCTTATTCTTTGTTTAGGTTTTATTTAGGTTTTCAGGTAGGCCAAGTGTTCTACCTTATTCTTTGTTTAGGTTTTATTTAGGTTTTCAGATAGGCCAAGTGTTCTACCTTATTCTTTGTTTAGGTTTTCAGGTAGGCCAAGTGCTTTTCCTTATTCTTTGTTTAGGTTTTATTTAGGTTTTCAGGCAGGCAAAGTGCTTTTCCTTATTCTTTGCTCCCTAAAGAATCACATACAAGGTTTGCAGCTCTTGCCTTTCCCTCTGGTCACCATTTGGTAGAAATCCAGCCCAACCCAACCCCACCCTGAATAATTGCAGGCATTCTGGCTATGAAAAGGAGTGCTGAATAGTTGGGGGGGCTTAGGTTTAAATAGGCAACTTCCCAAAAGAATTACTGTGTTGGAAAAGTGTTTAATGGTTTCACTTAGTAAGAATATATTTTTCTGTTTCCTGGTAGAACCAGTCTTCCAATATGGTTGCTGCATTAAAAAAAGCAAACCTTATAAAAACCTTACATTCTTGTTCCCTACTGCTAGGCAGACTGATCTCTCACTGCCATTGTTGACAACAATTTTGTCAACAGTGATTCTCTACCATTCCATTTAAATGTCAAATGGAAGGGTAGAATATACCTTGTGAGATGGCTTAGATGAGCAGTCCAGACATGCCTAGCAGGTAAACCATTCAGGCAAACCAAATATTTTGGTTATAAGCAATCCTACCTTTATTTACCTTAATTTCTGGTACCATTCAGGGCACTTTCTGTAAGGTAATAGTAATAGTTTTTTCTCCATCCTTACTCATCCAATCATTCTCAGCCTATACATGTCCACATGACAGGCCCAAATCACAAGTAACTTAAATATTTGCTTTGATAAAATCAATATTTAAAAAAAAAAAAACACAAAAAACTTTCATTAATCTAACTAGAGGTCATTTTCCTGTTTTACTCACTAACTGTTACTTTGTGTAAACTAAATACAGATTGCTCACAGAGAACTCTTAACAACAGCACTGCAATTATCTTTGGCAAACTTCTGGCAAGTTTAGATATTTTGTCTGAAAATTGCATGTGGAAAAAGCAAATGCAGCCTTTGGAACATTTGTAGTATATTAACACAGAATTTTGTTTAGTGTACAGTTGCCCAATAGTTCAAGGCTTTCAAAAGCCTAAATGTAATTTTGCATTGTAGAAGATCTAGGCCATCCTCTGCTGCCATTAAAATCAATCCAAATTTCACAAAATGGTCTTTAAACTGGTGTAATTCCATCCTAAATGCAAAAATCTAGACCATATATTTCATGCTGCTGCTAACACTGCCAGAACCTGAACACTAATAAGGTGCTAATTAGGAACTGCCATTTTAGGTATGTCGTGCTTTTGCATGTGAATTTACCATATGCTCAAGATCAGATTTCCTGCTGTGAAAAAGCTGAGATGGCTCAAGCATATGATGTGCAATAAACCACTGCTTTTCAGAGGTTCTCTTCTCTAAAAATGCCTTTTGTAAGTGTGGGGTTTTGAGAGCATTGCTAGAAGTTCTTGTAACTTTTTCTCATTTATTTTATTTGCCCAAGAAAATAATTTTGCTTTGGAAAATCATGATATAGTGCTAGATTAATACCAAGAGCTACCCACGTGACTGCATTCTTCAGACATTTAACAGAGTCTATTTATTAATGTTAGATATTTGCAGCAAAATGAATCACATAATCAATGCTGTTGTCTGTTGTAATATGTTTAGATTATTTTAAAACTACACTTCATTCCACTTTTTTTGTGGTTTCTTTTTGGTGTCCAGACATCAAATGTAGCAGAAATAGTTGCTATTACAGATGAGCCCCCTGTCCCATGTGGCTTGCATTTGAAGCTTTTCAGTCCTAAATTTAATCACAGTAAATAGGAACAGTCTTTTTCTTGTCACAGCACACAGACTTGCCAAACTATGAACTTCTCAGAACACAGGTATTTTATGCAGAGCTGAAAATGAGAAGACAGCTTTAATTTGTAAAAAAACCAAACCACACAAAGTTCAGTTTGACAGTCAATTCCATGACAGTCAATATTTCATCTTGTTGTTACAAAACTAAGCCATTATGTCATAACAAAGCCTAAAGGCGTTGAAAACTGAATGCCTTTTTTGGATTTTTGCAAGGTGAAAAAACACATGTTGTGGGCAACATCAACAAGAGTGCAAGTAATTGAGATCTGACTTAGATTTGTTGACTTGCTGTGAAAATTCAATGCTCAGTATAAATCAGGATTTTTTTTTTCTTTCTTACATGTGTCGATATGGGCAACTGGTAACATCACAAAAAATGTAGCCAGCACTCTTCATTGTGTGTGGACATAGTTCCACATGGGTCCATTAGGAGGAAAAATAAATAAAATAAAGATTTAGGGGAGAAAGGAACACAGGGTCAGACCTATAAGGAACATTTATGATCTTCTATGTGTATCTGAAATTCAGCCTGCCACACAGTTGTCAACAGCTTTGCATAGAGTATCTAGACAAGGTTTTTGTCTGCCACAGCTGGAAAAACAGATTTGATCTGCACCCCTGTGATTACAGAGGGAAAAAACATGATTTACACCTCGTAGAAAGCATTAGGTGTTTCATAGCATCATTAGGGTGGAAAAGGCCTCTAAGGTCGTCAAGGCCAACCATCAACCTAACAGCAGCACCACTGAGCCACATCCCCAAGCACCACATCCTCACATTATTTCAACACTCCCAGGAATGGTGATTTCACCCCTTGAAGTGTCAGCCTGTTTCAATGTTTGACTGCTCTTTCACTGATGAAATTTTCCACCAATGCAATCTAAAGCTCCCCTGTCTGCATCACAGGAATTTGAGCAGGGTGGTGTGAGCCACAGGGCTCACTCCAGCTGAGGTGAAGCTGATGGAGCAGCACAGGACAGACAGACACAGGACTAACTTACCTGATTATGGTAATCCTTAACTGATGACCTCTCTAGCTGGATGCAAGAGCTTGAAATCAAGCCCACAGGCAGACAAGCTTGCAATTGCACTGCCCCCAAAGCAAATTGGCAGAGAGGCAGTGACTTAAAAACCCATAATATCCCTCACAGATTGTCCCTTGTGCTGGATGGAAGTGAAGTGACACACAGCTCCACCTGGGGTGATGTATGAGCCAAGAAACATCAGTGTCACTGTGCCATCAGGTGTGCTGGCCAATTATGCTTCTGCTCATTCTTCATCCATCTCCTGCCACTTGTCCGCACAAAATGGGTTTTTAATGGTTCCTTAGAGCTTGCTCATGAATTGCACATGAAGCTATGAGAACTCCTGAGCTTAAAAGAACAATAGAGTGACCTCCTCCTCCTCATACTTTTAACCTGGGAGGCAAAAGGTCTTCATTTTTCAAATAGGAATACACCTTTCTCAAAAGCAGTTTATATGTTTTTTTTAGCATATTTAATCAAGAATTTGTTGACACACAAGAGGAAGTGATGAAAAATGCAATCTCAGAAGAGAAGATTTCACAAACATTTATTTACAAGAAATAAGTTTAAGTGGATATTATTGTACATTCCAAGTTAAAATCTTTCCCATAATTTCTACAGGACATAGTGAAAGTGGGAGCATTAATATTAAGCTCCTTGTATGTAAATGGCCAGTAAAAATAATAGCTTGGAATTTAGAGATTAACAGGCTTGCTAATACCTGAATCAATATTGCAAATCAGGATAGCAGAGCTGGCTACTTATTTCTTGGGGAAAAAAATCCCCAATAGCACCATTAGATGTAACAAAGAATACTCCAGCTTTTTTCTGGCTGGTTTACTTAGATTTTTTTTTCTTTTTGCCTGGAGACATAGAAGATCCCCACAGAGTGAGAGACCATCACCTTTTAAGAGAAAAACATGAAATATGAAATAAATATTATTAATGGAGACCTAATATTCAAACCTATGCTATTTTAAATAATGTTACAAAGTTAAAGAACACAGTAAGAGCACATGGCATAGAAGAAAAGTGGAAGAGAGCCCTAAGAGAATTCATTAAGTGTTTATAGGCCCCTGTAAAGACATGGGCAAACTCTCTGGGGGAGTACAGCAGAAAAACTCCAAACTTCAGGGTAGCTCTGCTGATCCTTTAATCACTGCATCCCTCAGTGAAAACAAAACTACAGCAAAAAGCAAAAACACCAGTCTTAGAATTCCTGTGCTTCCCTCAGGGCTGCACTGCTGGCATTTGCTGAGCAGCAGCCTCAGATCCAGACCTGAGGGAGGAGCCCTGCTGATGCTGGGCAGTCACTTACTTGTCCCTAGGATCCCTCAGAGTGGGAAGCCCTCTGGTCCATGCCAGTGTTGCTCCATCCCTGAAAAGCATCCTCCTCTCAGCTCACCAAAATACCTCCCTGCAGCTGACAAATTTGTGCTAGCAGACAAAAATAACTCTGCAGGGGAAGTTTACAAGTACTTGTCGGCATGTGTATAAATAAATGCTGCTCTTTCCAAATTTACCCAGGATATTCACCTTCCACATACCCTAGGGCCCACCCATAACTGCAGAGTCCCAAAACACCTCAGTGTACAGCAGAGATTAAACTTAAATGTGTTAGAAAAATGCCTGGACTTGGCATAAGGAAAGAGTGGCGATTTTAGGCATAAGAGACTGGACAAGGTCGGGGAAGGGTAAGGTTGGCTCAGCAGCAGACAGCTTTGGTGAACTTGAACAAGGATTTGCACCCTCAAGTCCTCCTCCCCTTTATGAAACAATTCTGTAAGGCCTGCTCCTTACAGAATACTGTGAATACAGTGAATGCCTGTCCCTCTGTGCTGCTGTTCAGACCGCACCTCCCCCAGACTAATTCCTTTTGTGCTGTATGTAAAAAAAGACACAATCTGTAGTAAAAAATATGTGTTATGTGATGGAACCGGGTAGATATTGTAAGGAGTTAAAATGAGACTGATTTTCTTCTGTGCAAGCAAGATGGCAGGAATCAGAAAGGATGGAAAAGACCTCCAAGTCCAGCCATCATGTATTTCCTAGTCTGGGCCTACTCACTCAATTCCAGACTCACTTGGACCCATCTTTGTCATGAACATTCCTGCTTGGATGATTCTCAACTTTATTTGAAGGACCTTATGTCCCTAAGTTTTTTGGAGAAAATAACCTAATATGAGGCCTTTCATAGCTTTCCATTGTCCATGGAAAGAAAACATCAGAAAATTAGTATTTTGGATGATGGAAAAACTCTCAGACAGAGTTTAATATGTTAGGGGAATGAGAAAAGCAGAAAAACTATCAAAGTAATATCATGGTAGAGATGCAATTCAGGCAGCATATCAAGAGAAGTGAGGGCAAAAAGAGAGAAATGTTGCACTTTGAAAGCCTCATAGGCTGAAACACAAAGTGCTTTCTTTCATTTGCAGTTAAAATTCACCCAGTATCAAAGCAAAAGGCAAAAATTGCCTTCATCCCCACACACCTTAGTGTTTTGTATGCCAGGACAACCCCTGAGGTTGAAAATTCCCTGCAGGAGAAAGGGAAGGAAAGGGGAATGCACAGAAGTGTCCAGGTCTGACCTTTCATTCTGTCTGCCTGAGAACCCCAGTAGTTTTTTCCTCTCTCATTATCAGCAGACATTTCAGCTGCTGCCATGAGGAGTGGCATTCTTGCTCTCTGCAGTCAGTCAGTTATTTATGGAGCACGAGTTTCTTCCTAATTTACAGCAGTTTCTCATGGAACACCTAGCTAGCCACCTGCTCACTCTTGCTCATATTGCTCTATTTTTATAAACTCGTGTGTTAAATGTATACAGACCAACCCTATAATCTTTTATACCAATTTAGAGGTCTAGGTGTTAGTGAACTCAGGAGCAAATCTGCATTCTTTTTCTTGAAGTTCATGCAAGCAATGTCAGAAGAGATCAACTAATCCACAGGCATGTGGTTCACAGGACATTTAGTCTAGATCACAAAAACACAGTAAAAACAGTTTCACATAAGCATGTCATGTGTTAACCTTGTATTCTCCAGGCCCTTCCTGTCCCCCAGAAACACAGTAGATGTGGTTTTAATTTTTATATTTTCTTCATCAGAGACATGGCTGCTGAACTCTTCAGTCATTGGCAAACACTCCCCAAAGCAGATCCATTTATTTCTGTTGGGCCATTCATAAAACAAATTGCTGTGCATGCAAGGTTGTTGCCTTATATATCAAGAGTTCTATTATCATTGTAGTGCATGGATTCCATATCACCAGAGATTCATACCTCCTTGCTGTTTCTCATAGGCAGCTCCTCTGAGCACTGACTCATCCTTGCAGCAGCCATCTGACTCCAGATCCCACCAATCCACTGTTTTATGCCACTGCTCTTATTGGCTACAGGTGTGGCCTGCTAAGATCCTGCCTGCTTCTAATCTTTAGTCATTGGTCCAGCTGCAGCTCATTGGGGGATAAGATTACATTCTATATCACCTTAATTTACCCATACTGTATCCCCCTACAAGTCCCTCTTTTTCTTCTAACCACAGAGTTGCAGCATTTCCAGAAGTACATATTCAAATAAATTATGACATATTTGTACATTTCATTTAGAACCAAGAGTTATACAACTGTTCAAACAGCATATTATAGTATACACATATATCTAAATGCTAGTTCAGTTTTGTAGCTTACAAAGTACTTATCTTCATATTTAACAAACACTAATAGCTGTAATCGATCTATTTTGTCAATAGTTTAGTATTCAAATCCTGTTTCCCCAAATCCACAAGGTTATACAGTCAAATCCTGTTTCCCCCAATCCACAGGGTTATATGGTGAAATCCAGCTCCCCCGAATCCACGGGGTTATATGGTCTAGTTCCAAATCCATGGGGCGATATAGTTTAGCATTTAAATCCTTTTTCTCCTGAATCACATCAGGGTCACCATTTGTTATCTTACATATCAAGAGTTCTACTATCATTATAGTGCAAGGATTCCATATCACCAGAGTTTCATACCTCCTCAATGTTTCTCACAGGCAGCTCCTCTAAGCACTGACTGTCCCTGGTCCTTGCAGCAGCCAACTGACTCCAGCTCCCACCAATCCACTCTTTTATACCCCTGCTCTTATTGGCTACAGGTGTGGCCTGTTAACATCAGGCCTGCTCCTGATCTTTAGTAATTGGTTCAGCTGCAACTCATTGGGGGATAAGATTCCATTCTATACCACCTTCATTTACCCATACTGCATCCCCCTACACAAGGTAGCATTAATGACAACTGCTCCCTGCAAATAAATACTACCCGAAGGCTAAGAAACCTGGTGGAAGCATTTCTTACTTGAATAAAGAACAAAGCTTATGTTTAAAGTGTGAACATATTGTTTGTTTATTCAAGCAGCATTTAATCCAAGCATGACAACAATAAAACTTTTTACTTCTGTTTTCCCATCACTCCAGAGCCATGGTTTGCAAAATGAAAAATGACTTCTTGCGTTAGCAGTTATCCCCATTTTTCCTTGTGATGGCTGGTTAGTGTCCATGGACCTCTGTCTAGCAAATCCTACAAGGGATGCAAGTGAATAATCCTTCATCTGTTTTCAGTTGCTAGGAAAATAGTGTCTTTACCTGCTCCTTGTTTTAAAATGCCAACAAAATTCTCATGAAGCCTCAGAGAATAACTTAGCACCAGCTGATCATATTCTCTATTACAATACAGTAAGCCTCTCATGTCACTGCTCCAAACCCTATTTTTAAAAAAAATCTAAACTTCGAATGCAATGGAATCAATGGGAAATGTTCACTTACTTGCAATTAATTGGTATTCATCATATCAGCATTTATCATAATGTATTCATTTGGCATTCCTGTAGCTGTCACATGTAAGAGAGTTCAATTACAATGTACACAGCTAATGAGCATATAAAGTGTTACTTAATCAACATTACTCTGCAACATTTTCTTATTTGCAGTATTCACATGCTTCAAGGTTTTAATACAAACCAGGGGAAGAATAAAAGAGAAGCTTTGAAAGGAAAACAAAAATTGTATGCACGTGTGCTTTTCCACTATCTACTGTGTAATATCAATTCTTTCTAGGCAGCTTCTGCTTCCCACCTAGCTTGTGTGCATTACTTTCTACAAGATCTCCAACTCATCATTCTCTACATTTTTGGGGTTTTTTTCAAGGTCAATTCAATTACTCTTATTCTTTTACTCGCATGCCACTTGCCTCCTTCCTACAGTGTTTCTGCAACACTTTAATTTCTGAATTTTCAAAAGAAGAAAACTGAATTCACACTTTTCTTGGTGGGATGAGAAGGGGAGTAGCCTTAGTTTACAGTATAATTCCTGTTTCAGGTAGATTTCCCACTCTGTTGTTCATAGTGAGTTTTTAATGTGGATCCACCTCAAGTCCCCATTCCAGAATTTGTGCAGCAATCCTAAAAAAATCAGCAAATGCTCAGCAATGATAACAAGCATTTCCAAGCATATTGTGCATTTTCTTAAATCCTTTTACTACATCCACCCTTTCCACTAAACTCTGCAGCACAAAATTGTTTGAAGTTAGAGGAACAAGATTTTGCTGCAGGTATTTAGACAGCCTAAGCTTAAATCTAAATTCTATATAAGCAACTACTCTAAGAAATTAGATCATTTACTTGGTGTCTGCACTGAAAACTGTTAAAACAATGGAAAAATTATAAAAGCTTGTCATGACTTAAAGTGTGCCAAATAGCAGTGTAAAAAAAATGTGATTTTATAAGTGTAACTAACTCATATGTAGTGATATAAGGTGAGTGCAAGAAACACTGCTTCATTTATATTGGAGTTGTTTTCTTTCTCCATTACAGTTTTCATGCTCCCAGCTGTGTTTGCTTAAGCACTGAAACATATTTGGGCCTGGTAACCAGCTAAATAACAGCATTTCTTGTTTGTTAGAATTTAGAAGCAGCATAATGAGAAGAGGAAATCTTTATCAGACAGAATTATCGAAGCCTTGCCTTCATTGAGGTAACACAAATATTTGTGTGAGATTGAAGAAAAAGAAAAGCGAGAAGAGGCTGCAAACACAGATTCTAAAGAGAGACTATAAATAAGATACAATTGTAAGAGATGCAGAAATTTAAATGGCTAAGACCTCTTCTTATCAACATGAGTCCTACATAAAGGGAGAGCCAAAACTGCATCTACAATCACTTTTCAGTCTCTCGTATATCAAGCATATCTATTGCAATTTTAAAATAAGGATTGGATATAAAAAATGCTGATGTAAGACTATTTTGGGTGTATTTAAGAGTAATTTGAAACTTGTTTCTTTTACTGTTTTATTTCCCCTGCAAAATTATGAGTATACAAAACCTGAGAGGTCTCTGAATCACCGATGTCTGGTGAGGTCATAAGATTGTAGAGAGCTGGAGCTGCCAAAGCTGTTTCCATACTAGCAGGTGAAATGTTGGTCACAAATTAGATATACCAGCTGAACATCACACATAATGTGCAAATATATAGTGGGCTTTAAATGAAATAATCCTTACTGTGTCTACTAAATCCCTTCCCTGTCCCAAATATATTGCTATCTTGGAAAACATTTCCCCTTTCACACCAGTGATTCTATTGCCAACTTCTATCTGCTAATCATCTGCAATTCAATTTTTGGGAATGTGTTCAGCTGCTTAAAGTCTCTGCTCAGCAGACATGCACTGGGCTTTGTTTTCTACCAGAAATTAGAAAAAGTGTTTGAAAGGTACTGAACAAGAATGGAAATAGAGCTGTTAGCACTTTTAAATGTTTTCCTCTAATCACATAACTGGAAGAGCATCCATTTAACCAAAGGCTACTCCCAAGTCAGCAGTGCTCCATGTGACACTTCCATTACTTACAGATTGTTATTTGCTCTAAATAGCAATCTAAATAATACCTGCAGCTCTATTTTATTATGATATTATCAGTTGCTGCTGCTTTTTGTTCCTTCAGTGCTTTTAGTAGAGGATAAATGACCCATTTGATAAGAGTTAAATACAGGAAGGTAAAACCAGGTCATATTATCGTGCCAGAAATGTGTGTGCAGCACATGACATAAGCTTCATCACAGCAGGGGTTTAGGCTTTATTGACAAGCCTGAAAACATTATCTCATAAATTCATTGCACATAATTCCTGAGTAATCAAGGATTTTGAGCATTTTTATGTATTTTTAAAAATGAAATATGCATATTACAGATTGAAAATAATGAATGTTATGATTGGGAGAAATGTATCACTTATATGTACTCAAAGCCTTCAACCAAACCCTTTCATTAAAGAAGAATCATTTCAGGCTAAATATTAAAGAAGTTGGAGACTCCTTCAGGTAGAAATATCCAGTTTGTGCTTTCTGGTAGCAAAAAAACTTACATTGCCATTTGTTTTAATATAAAACATATTTAAACAGAACACAAAAACATAGTGAAGTTCACCTGAGACCACACCAACTCAGTTTAAGGATGTACAATGATAGAAGCAGAGCTTTGGAGTCACATGTCTGTGTTCACCATTTGCTTGTATACTTCTACAAAATTCAAGTTTGCAAAGAGAAAAAAAATCGTAGTCCAACCCCCATCTGGCCCACTGGATCCAAGGCAAAGTGGCACAACACCACCCCTGGAAGAACCTTGGCTAACTCACCCTGAGTCTTCTGAAATCCCCTAGCACAACACCAGACCTTTCCAAGAGCAAATTGCCTTTTCCGCATCTTCACTGGAAGCTCTCCCTGGGAAGGACAGCACAAGGATGCTGAGCATGCACAGACACAGCCAGGACCTGCCCATCAACCTCTCAGGAAAGTGTAGCCTGAGACCTTTGCTAAGAAGCAGCAGAAGCTTGGCTTTCCCTCTTTCCCACATTTCAGAGCTCTTCCAAAAGTGGATGTACAATGATAGAAGCAGGGCTTTAGAGTCACGTGTCCATGTTCACCATTTGCTTGTATAATTTCACCAAGTTCAAGTTTGCTAAGAGAAAAAAGCATAGCCCAGCCCCCAAGTGGACCCACTGGATCCAAGGCTAAGTGGCACAACAACACCCCTGGAAGAACCTTGGCTAACTCACCCTGAGTCTTCTGAAATCCCCTAGCACAACACCAGACTTTTCCAAGAGCAAATTGCCTTTTCCACATGTTCCCATTGCTGACATCACAGGAAGCTGTCCCTGGGAAGGACAGCACAAGGATGCTGAGCATGCAGAGAGACAGCCAGAAGCTGCCCACCCACCACTCAGGGAAGTGTGGCCCCAGGCCTTTGCTAAGTAGCAGCAGAAGCTTGGCTTTCCCTCCTTTCCACATTTTAGAGCTCTCCCAAAAGTGGTGATCTTGGATCTCAGCTCAATTAGTTTGGATTACAGGAGATAATTCCCTCTGCCAAGTATTGAACTGTGCAATGTGGGCATGTACATTCAAACTACTTGGCTGAATGCCCTTTACAGTAACCTTAATTCATCTTGCACTAAATTAGGACATCTAAATCACTGCCACCGAACCACCAAACAGCTCAGAGGCAAAGAACATATTTAATTTTCCAGTAAGCTCTACTATTTACCTGTTCTCTCCATGAATTGCTATGTCTTTCTTTAAACATTATTCCTTGTTCATTAATGAAGTGTCCCTTTATGTCTTTATTCTCTGTCCCCTATAGGAATCTTTCAATAACAATAAGATTCTTCAGATGATATTAGCAAAGTATGAATACTGCCAATGTCCACTCTCATTTTCATTAAATGATCTATGCCTTTTTATAGATCCTATTCTTCTTATGTCCTTGTGTAATGGTGAGCAACAGGTTTCTTAATTCTTCATGCAATATAGCTTTCATTTATATTTTATTCATTTAAACTGTCCTTGTCTATAGGGAACATGCCACATCCATATAATAGATTTCAAGGGTCTATTGTTTCTGCACTGAGCATCAGGATAAAGGACTGGAAAAGACAGTTATAATAAGGATAAAAGGACTAGAAAAAGACAGTTATATTTGAAGAACTAACTGTACACACTTAGAAGCTCCTTTGAGAGCCTCGTTTCATCCATGGACTGGACTCACTCTTGGAAGAGCCCTGGGTTCAAATGGCAGCTATGTATATTTGATTGCCTATAAAACTGATATAATTGTTCTGTCTTACTTATTCACATAAGGATTACAACATTTTAATCAATATTAAATAATTTGAAAGGTGTTCTGTCAGGTAAAAAAAAAAAAAAAGTATAGACTTCAAGTCTCTGGTTCCAAGAAGAGGTGAAATTGAACTTCAAAAGGCAAATCATATAACATGTGAAAGATCTGTGAAGAAGGTCAAATACAAATTTGTCCTGAGGAAAACTGGTCTAAATCACCAAGAATACCTGATGTAGAATGTATCTCCTGGATGAAAGTGTCCAAAATTGTCAGGAAGAATCTCCAAACAGGTGCTGCTGAGCAAGAACACATAGCACAGCTCTGTCAGACTGCAACTCTGAGGGACATAAAGCCTGAAGTCAGTTTATTCAACACATTTATTCCTATGAAATGAACCAAAGACTGGATGCAGTCAATACAATGCAGTGCCAGAACCATTGCATTCAACCAAAACTGGAGTTTTTCTGCATTTCTGTTTTATGCCACAGTCTTCACGTTCTTCTGTATTGAAAGCAGCTACTTCTGCTTGGCTTTTTTTTTTTCTTTGTCCAGTGGAGTAACATGTAGTGACCCATAAAATTCTGCAAAATACCTTTGATATCAGTGGTTAAAATGCAAGCAAATATTAATATTAAAAATGCAATCTAAAAAATATCCATTTTAATTAGTACATTTGACGTATTAAAAATCAATACTTAAGTTGTAAAAGATTCTGCAGTTTAGGCTACACTCCACATAAATGATCATTTCAAAATTAAGAGATGCAAATTTAATCAATAGATTTAAAGCTTTACATCACTTGAAGTACTTGAATTACTTCTAATCAGCCTAGTAAATTGAAAGCATCATTTAACTGTTGTTTCTTCCCCCTCTTTGAAAGACAAGCCCACCTTCAGGCTAGATTTTGCTCAGAATAAACTAGATTATCTGCAACCTTTGTTATTCTTGACAATTAAAGGTATATTATAATGTCAGGAAAACAAATAGCTTAAAATCCCAGATATCATTTCATCATTTAAGACACTTGAGCTGAATCAATGGATTTAAAAAGATAATACTGGTAAAGTTTCATTTTCTCATTGTGATACCTTTAACAAACTCGAAGTGTTTTTTTGCTGATGAGAGATCAACTTTTATGTTTAAACCAACGTTTAAGTCTATACGCTTATATTCCAGAATTATTTTAAAAATTGTTCATTTTGTGAAACATGCTGTGTAAAGCTCTCATGTTTTGGTAACTTATAGTATCAACCAAATTTGTCAAAATTTAAAACTCCTTCTTTTTTCCTTCCCCCTTTTTAATTTTACAATCTACACGTTAACAATGTTGTCGCAGTCACCTGTTAAAATATCTGCAAGAAACCTTGAAATACAATTCCTACTGAATTTTGGAAATACATTTTATTCTTACAGAATGTTCATCAAAAACTTGTCAAATGTACTCTTGAAAGAGCAAGAAAGACTGAAGACCCAGTTTTATATTTTTACATGAAAAGTCACACTGACATTGATAGAAATACTCTCTCACTTGATTAATTTTTGTATCTGGAATTAGTATGATTTTTTTCACTGTATTTTCTAGAATTATATCTGTACACTAATAATTACATATGCAGTTGAAAGTATCTTAAAAGTTTTTCAGCTCAATATATAGCCTGAAGGTTTTCAGGCTATAAATCTTTTGACAGTATGCATAAAACCTGTATTTCCTTTAAAATGGACAGGTGGAATGATAATGGAGAAGAATGTGACAGTTTTATTCTTTTTCCTTAAAGTTGTCTTTTTGGTAAGTGCTGTGTGGGAAAGCCCCACACTTTGAAATGGAGCAGAATAAGCTCTTCATAAATTTTGGTATGCTGTGGTGGTGTTCACAGGGGTCCCAGGATGAGGGAAGAGATGAGAATCTTGACTCCATATTTCAGAAGGCTGATTTATCATTTTATGATATATATTATATTAAAAGAAAGTGATAAATTAAAACTCTGCTAAAAGAATAGAAGAAAGGATTTCATCAGAGGGCTAGCAAAGAAAGGAAAGGAATGAATAATAAAATCTTGTGACTGCTCACAGCCTCGACACAGGTGGCTGTCATTGGTCATCAAGTAAAAACAATTTCTCATGCTGGGTAAACAATTCTCCAAATCCCATTCCAAAGCAGCAAAACATGGAGAAGCTGAAGCTTTCCAGCTTCTCAGGAGAAAAAAATCCTAACAAAAGGATTTTTCATAAAATATGTCAGTGACAGTAAGCCACTACCCAGCTATTTAGCATGTATTGTATTTATACAAAGAAAGTTGTTGACAACATACTTGAACTGTAACTCAGTTTTCTCATAAGGCACCAGAATTACAGAAACAATGATAACAAGGAGTTACTAGTAGCTTGTCTTCAGCAAAAAGTCAGCTTCTGAGTCATGGACAATGGGATGCTTAGACACTGGCATGATGTGCACTGGGCCAGCAATCTTTTCTTTCCACGAATTTCAAGGACAAAAATCATATGACACACTTCAGAAAAAAACCCCTGGGCATCACGACAGAACCACTCTTGTATCCTCTGATACAGATGAGTCACTCCAGCAGGAGTTTCTAGGGCAAAGTATTTTTGGACAGTGGTGGAAAGCAGAGGATTATGTTTAATCTCTGAATTGTACACAGGCTGTTGCATGGTCTCAGCACAGTGAATTCCTAGAAGATGTGAGGTAAAAACAGCCACAGGTTTCTGACCCTGGTCTGCAGCAAGCAAACATTGGTTACTTTGTGGTGTTGTGAGGACACTCAGGAACAAATTCAGCAGTACCAAGGTCTCAGTAAGATAAACTATCAGTATAAACTTCACATGTTGAAGTTAATGTCCTTTCCATACATGCAAACCCAGTTGGGATTCTGACTTAAAAATGGAGTTCTTTCATCAAACCTACATATCATGGCTGTCAGATGTTCAGCAGAAAAAGACAAACCCCATACCAACATACTAGAGCTTTACCATGCATCACCAAGCCCTCATTTAGGAAATGGTGTTAGCAGGACTAAAGAAAGATCTAGCAGGCAGCTTTTGAAGGAAAGGCTGGGCCTGCAACTGTAGAGTGGGCAGCAGCTAATCTTTCACATGCAGAAAACTCAGATTTTTCTTATTTTGCTTCTAAATGGGAGCTACATCCCATACTATAATTCCCTTTGACATTATAGGGTGACAAAGCACTGCTCAGGGGATGGTGTGAAACCACCCCCTCCTCTTCTCCTCCATTCACAGATGATATGTAGAGTGCTTGAACACACAGGTCTTGTCACCTGTGTCCCTGAGGGTCATGGGAGGGGAAAATCCAAAGAGAACTGAAAGAAAAGCACAGAAAGAGTTTTCAATTTGATTCAAGCGCATTCTGTCAAGAGTTTATTCTTCACCTATGATTGTGAACTGCTCTTGTAAACTTCAAGTCATAGCCCAGCTCTTGGAATGTTTGGTATGACTAGCAGTATGGATTTTAATTGTTTTTTAAGAATGGAAAGTGTCACCTACCTAGCATGCATTTTCTTTTGTTATCCATTTGAAAAGAGTGCTTCCCTGTGAAGCATTTTTACCTAAGTTTCAGAGGCATTCTGTAGGAAATAAGAAACTTCCAAATTGTTGTATTTCCAAATTGTCATGTAACTCAAAAGGACCATTGTTCTTTCCAGAAATTTAATGTATTATTTACTGTGTAAAAATCTATACTGCTTGTATTTTTCATAGTTTCCAACTTGTATGCAATAGTTAAAATTTGGCAGCATCCAATATTTTATTTCCTAACAGAAAGATCATTTAATACCATCTCTGAGCAGTTGTGTTGAGGAATCCATATATTGTCCAAAACACTCGAGTTGTGGGCTTTTCACTGATTTTTCAGAGACTGAAATGTCAGTTGTTTATTTACTTTACTAGATAATGTATGAGCAATCAGTTATCCTCTGACCTCAGATCCCCCGGGCACTTCCCATCTGTCAGACATTTCTGTAGCTACACGTTCCTTCCCAACAGCAGACTAATGCACTAGGCTTGTACACATCCCTTACAATGAAAAAGCTGAAACAAAAACAAGAAAGGTGTCACATCCAAAAAAACTAACCTTTGTTTTCCCTGGTCCTCTGCAAGAGTCCAGGGATTTGTTGTTTTTGCTATGTGTTTGAGCTCCATAATGTTATACATCTGTAAGGCCATCATGTTTTTTTATCTTTGTGAGACTAAAAGCTTGAACTCTGTTCACTAAGGTAAAAAAAAAAAAATCTTTTCAATGAGGCAGTACCTCAAGAGACCCTCTGTGAATCTGTGGCAGACCCATCACAAATATGAGCTCTAAGGGTTGTTTATTTTCCTCTCATTAATTCTTTGAGAAGGTAATTTTAATGAAATACAGAGTAATTGGATGTCATTTAATGGTTAAATGTAGAGCTTCCTGGAAATGTTTTCCCTATGTATTTACACAGGAACATCTAAAGTGTAAATATAGTCCCTGGGTAGTTATCTCATATTGTAATGGGTTTAATACAGTGGTTCAGATTCAGAGTTGACATAAGTGTTTTGCAAATATAGTGCCATTAAAGTCAATGAGGCTAAGTCAATTTACACCAGTTAAGGGTATGACAGTGTGTACAGAAGATTTTTTGGCATAATCATCCTGGGTTTGACAGCTTCATGGGCTGAGAGAACCTTTAATATGATTGTGGGCCTTCCCATAAAAAAGATTTCTTCTGACATAGAGAGGAAATGTATGGGGGAAAGGAGAGGAAAAAATTTAACAGTCTGGTTATGATACAATAACGTTGAAAACATCTGCATTATAAGAATAATGTATTGGTGTATGCCATCTTTTTCCAGATGTTGTAAAACAACAGCACAACACCCTGGGAAGAAATCACTGTGGTAGCACCCTGAGGGCATTCTAGGAAAAGAAGAAATTTGAGTCTTGCGTACAAGTTTGACTCACCCAAACAAAAAAAAAAAACTTCCTGGAATTATATATTTTATTTGTACTGATTTAGTTCATTGTTTTCCCACAGATTATTTGCCTTTCATTTTTGTGATTCATCCCTGGGGAGCTAAGAGCATCTGAGGTATGGGGCTGAAAGGAGATGTGCTGGGCTGTTAAAACAAGTCTGCTGCTCTTCTGTGCAATGCATCCTTCTGCTCTGGGAAGCACTTCTCTGTAAGCGGGGAACATGAACAGAAAAGTAAAATCATCTCTTTTTCAATTATTCTAAACTGTTTAAAGTTTTCTTTGTTATCATTTGTTTTCTTTTCCCTATTCTCCTCTAATTCCCTCCTCTAATCTCCTTCTATGCAGAATATTTGTGCTGATTACAAGGGACCAACACCCAAAAGGAAATATTTAAATATATTCAAGGCTACATATTGAGCCTGATTTTTTTCCTCATGATGTTCACTTTGCCTAGTGTGGTTTCATTGCTAAAGTTTACCTGACAAGCTTCCCATCACCACCTGGCTTTTAATATAAAAATATTGAAAGAATAAAACAACTGAAAATTAATGTTACTTATTAACAACTTTTATCCCACTACTGAAACAAATGCTTTTATTTACTTTAATTTTGCTTTCTTGTTGCTTTAAAAAAAATTAAAATATGTTTTGGGAAATTCAGGTTACTTCTTTTTTTTTTTCTGTGTGTCATTAATTATAAAAGAAAAAAGTCTAGAAACTATTTTTATGTGGTTGTGAACCTATTTTGCCAAAATGTGCTGGGAAATTAGTGGCATATATTTGGTGTAAAGTGTAGCACAGCATACTCATTCTTTCAGAATAATTTTTGTACATTTTCAGAATTCTACAGCAGCCTAGGAAGACTTCTTGGAAGCATTTGCACTTTCCTTTTGGGAGAATGGGAAATATTTTCTGTGTTAAACACAAAAGGAAGGAAATCAAAACCCTACTCGCAGCGTTAATTAAAAAAGAGAATCATCCAAGATTTGTTCATTTCCTTTGGAAGACTCAAATCACAGTGTTACAAATAGATTTTGCAAGTGTGGAGTTTTGACTTGAAAAAATAATAACACATAATAGCCTTATCTGATGCGAGGAAGAGATGTAAACCAAATGAGAGGGAGCACAATAATTAGTAAAAAATACCAGAAAAGGAGCTCTGATGTGGTTATATTGTGAGAAATAATGGACCTGCTTGCAGAGATAATATTCCACTTGATAAATATATATACTTTCTAAATTTTCCAGTGGGAAAGTTGTGTCAGGCACACGCACAAGCTTCAGTCTGCATTTTTCAGCAAGTCATTTAAAGCACAGGCTGGTACATACCTACTCAGCTTTTACTCATTGCTCCAGGATGCAACTACATTTCCCTTAATATGCTTGGATAATAAAACAGTTGGTGGTAATTAGCTTAATGATTTCAGCATGAAGATTAGTAACCCTTGTAATTTTTATCCTTGCTAGTATAAACCAATTTACAAGGGCTCAAAGTACCTGTTAAACTGCCAAAGTAGTGTACACATTTTCAGTACTCAAATTAACCTTTGAGTTTAGAACAGCAATACCTTTTTGTACAGAAGTGATGCCTCTCTACTTCTGGCATAAGAAGCATTAGTAATTGAAGTACTAGTTGGAAACAGACCTTGGATTTTCCAGAAGGAATGAGGAAATGCTACCCTTCAAAATGAAATTCAAATAAAAATGGTCCAAGAGAAAAAAACACCTTAATTTTCCTTTGACTTTGTAGAGTTCCAGACATTGGAATTATCATTGTTACTATAGCAATACATTATGTCTATTCTTTACATAAAAACCTCAATAATAATATATATTGTATATATGTATGATCAAAGTCAGTGAAGACCCTCAATTTAACACAGTTCAAAGGCACTCAAGTGGATTTATGCTGCAGCCCCTCTTTATTCTGTCAGTTCAATAAATTCTGCTGAGTGTGAGGTTAGGTAACCCCATAACCTAAACAAGCAAGCAGATTCTGCAGTTTCACCAAGAGCCACTTGTGCAGTCCTGATCTGCCTGTAAAAACTCCCATTGAGGAATTGCTCTCCCATGTTTCATCAGTGAAACAAAATACAGGCACCTTTGTACAGATTAAGATTGCAAAGCAGTCAAACACTTTTTTTAAAAGACTGCTAGATACATACTTGTCCAGTAGTTCAATTTTCTGTTGAACCTGTATACTTTTTAATTACATAACAAATAGTTAGTCAATGTCTCTTATGTAGAAATTCCTTTAACTAAATATGAAAACACTGTTCCAATCTATGATTTTCCAGAAAGAATCAGGGAGTAGACTAACAAGAATTCTCTAATTGGAGAGAAATGACCAAGAGAACATTTAGATTTTCACCCACAATCAAATACAACCAGATGATAGCAGCTTATCTGATAAATTTACTTATCTTTGCCTTAGCTTGCTTCTGCATCCATGACAGACACTTGATTTCTCAGAAGCAAGGAAATTTTTTTTCTTTTTTGCAAGAATTAATTTTCCTTTCAATATCTCAAATACGAGATTATCAATCAAAAATATGGTTCTTATTATTTTGATTGGTTTTGTTGTTTTCAGTCCAATCAACATTGACTATTAAAGGCCTTAGGCTGACCACACAAATTTGTTTACAAAATACTTTTCGGCAATGTTGCTGGTTTTCTTTTTCATTTCTGGCATTAGTGAGTTTTTTACCATTTTCCTTTTGTCTATAATGTAACTTTTACTCACTATTTGTGATATAACTACAAAATGGGGGAACATCTCTTATTTCTTTTTACATTCTCTATTTCTATGTGCAGTTTTTGACAACCATCTGCTTAGAGCAGACTTAACCTCCCTCTCCCATTCATCCCTGTCATAATAAAAATATTGATACAAAATTTATTTATAATATAGAAACATCTTCTTCCAGGAAAACAGAAGGATAATGGATAAGTGAAAGCTTTTTTTTTTCATTTAAGTCCTGGTGTAGTCTCACAACCTGTGTTGTTATTTATGTGTTCACATGAATTTATTAAAAAAATTACAAGTTAAAGCTCCAACCCCAGACACTGCATTTCACAGAAGGGTTCAGAATTTATCTAGTATTTACAAATTGCTGTAGGAGTTTTGTGAATGGCAAGTAGAATGTCAGATGAAAATCTCAGTGTGCAGTACATGCAGTGTGAGAGGAGTCTCTTTAAAAACAATTAAAGGGAAGAAATGACAGCAGGCTTATATAAATGAGAACAAAATGAGAATGAAAACACCTACAGGGACAGCACCATGAGGGGTAAAAGATGTTGCATATGGGTAAGGGGGAGGTAGGGCAGAAACACTAAACCGCAGGCACTCCATGGAGAGCCTGGGGAGTTTCTTATGAGTAAAGTTTTACAAAGCCAGTAACACCAAGTTACTTGATTGTTATTATTAATCACTATTATTATTATTATTATTATTGCTTATTATTACTACTACCTTGCCCCACCAGCTGGAAACTCTCAGGGATCTGATTTGTCTCTGTTCATCTGGGTGCTTTTGGCAGCTGCCTGCCAATGATGCGACTATTGATGTTCTAATGATTTTGGCTGGAAAGAGCCTCAATGTTTCTGCAGAAGTTTTATTCTTAGTCTGTCTTCTCCACTCAAAGCTCAGATATCTTCCCATAGATGCAATACACATCTGGCAGCTTGGACACTGCTGACTCTTACTTGGTTGTGACCACAGGTCCCTCTACGAGTGGTATTCCCAGGATATCATCTCACAGCTTGAAGGGACTGCCCAAAATTCTTTGTTCTCAATCTTGCAAACTTGTATTTGGCAATTCCAAATATTTTTTTTCCAAAAGAAACACACACAAAAAAAGCAAATTATACCTTTCTATATGTATAAGCTATCTTCATAATTGATCACTGTTCAATCAGCCTCAAGGTCATTTACATATTTTCTCAGTAGTAAGTCCACATATTTTCCTCCAGATTTTTTACTATGTGTCTAATGGCAATGAAATAAGTTGGAAAGGATTCTCATTAGATTTCTATTCTCATTAGAAGTATCCACAGTAGATGATGATATAATATTAGATAAAGTACTTTTTGCCACCTACTACTTAAGCAGCATGACCAAGCACTTTAGTCTTTTAAGGCTGTTTCCATTTTAACCCTGCGTCCATCTTCTAAGAGGAGCTGAATGTAAGAGAAAAAGCCATCAGATATAAATATCTATCTAATAATTTGGATATCCAAATGGCTAATAGAAAACCGAAGAGACCTTGCAAATTAGGTTTTATACTCAGAAGTTGATGTTGATTGGAAGATCTTAATGAAAAAAAAAATATTAAATTGATGGGCAGCAATCAAATGGAGATGATGCTAACAGAATAAAGTTTTAAGCTGCATACAGGTTTCAAAAAATCTGAGATGGAATTAAATTGTCTTCTCTTGTAACCCTTAAGCACTGAGATGGCCTAATTTGTAATTAATGGTTATTGGAGACATAAAATAGACACTTCAGTTTTAGAGGACATATGAGGGTAGAAATGCAACAAAATATGGGTGCAACTAAGTGACTAATTAGAATACTAATTACTGGAGGCTTGTGTAGTGCTGTTGAGTATGATTTTGAAGTGGATGCCAGTTTCTTTATTAACCTTTCAATTATTCTGCACCAAGAGGTTTTCAATACAAACAGATATCAAGGCCAAAGAGTATTATTTGATCACATCCTGAAATATTTATGTTCAGGAAAACTGTTCTACTATTATTTCTAGGAAAATAAGACATATATATATATATATATATATATATATATAGTGTTTATAGAAACAATAAAGTTATAAAGTTTTCCCATGCAGCACAAGTAAATCACCTTCAGGAAGGTATAAAAACAATTCTTGAGGCCTCATCCAAATATTAACTCACAAGTTCTGAAACAACAGTGTTCAAGAGAAAAAATGTTATATAACAAACTGCTTAATCCCTGTCTTGAGTGCAAATTTAAAAACAATTTTTATTGTGGAAATCTTCTTCCCTCTCCATTAAATTTTCCCTCTTCTGAGCAGATGGGGGAAGGGAGGAGGAATTATTACCACTGATTTAATTAAGCTACTAAAATTACTGGTCCAGTCCATTGGGAAATGACAAGTTTGAGATTGCAAATTGGATGTAATCATCTCACCTCATTATTATTTTCGGCATAAAAATAAATTAATTTTGTGTATTTTCTGTTCTCATTACTGTACTTGTCATAAGAGGGAACTATCAAACTTTTAATAATACCTGATATACTTTGGTAATTATGGTATTATGCTCCACAACTTTGACATTTCCAACCCTGTCCTTGATTTGCTGGCTATTCCACTCTTCCCTGTCAGGTTAATAAAGGCTGTAAACATGGAATCAGCAAGGCAATTTTCTACAGAATGCAATTGCCCCACTTTATCCCTTTCTAGTTTTCAAATAGAAAAAGGGGAGGGAGCCAAGAGAAAATTAAGCTGAACTGCGTTGATATTACAGCAGTTTAAGGTATTGGAATTATTGTTGTGCACTGAATACATAATAAATGTGAAATAATATCTCTGGATATCATATTTACATTCAGGTCCAAAGATTAGGCTTTTTTTTTTTTCTGGAAGTAGGCAGGTTTTGCTAACGAAACTGAATGACAATTGCATAAGTTACAACCAAAAAAAATGGGTTTGACCGTTTTTACATAGAAATGTTGTTACAGATGATTAGAGAAACAAAATCTTGGTTAGTAAAATTTGCATAAAAAGCAAAAAAAGAATCAGAGGCTTCAAAGGAGAGAGTTATTACATTATTGATCCTCTTCTCTTTGGACCTGTGGCAGAGGACACAAGACAGGCTGGTTTAGCTGTCAGCAGTAAAACAGAAACCCTCTTAGCTTGTGAATGAGCACACAGAACAGAGAAAAGACCAAAATCATGTTAAATAGCAGAAAAACTCCTAATGATGTCCACCTTTTCCTCCAATACCAGCAAAATCTGCCACTTGAAGTGAAGCAAAATTACACTTTGAATAGCAGTGTTTTCCAAAAATGCTTTTCACCACCCATACCTTTCTAGAAATGTGTTTCTCCTGGATGAAGGCTAAACTGGCACATGGCTTCATAATCATGTGCTCCATTTTTGTAATTGTTGGGTAAGTCCAAATTTCAGAGTTACTTACAGATTCTGATGGTGACTCTGTGACTGACTTCCTCCTTCCAGGACTTTGGGTTGAGGAGAAAATGAAGCTTATGCTGAAAAGCTGCCACTGGCATCCAGGCACGTTCTTGCACAAGCCGAAAACCTTAATTCAAGTTTTCAAAGCAGTTAAGGGATCAAGAGCCAGCTACATCAGAGAATGTATTTTGATCTATAAATCACAGAAACAGAGATATTTTTTGAGGGAGCACAGAGAATGAAGATCACAAAAGCCAGAACAAAGCATGCAAGAGCCAGGGAGAAGGCATTTTCTCTCTAAAGAGGCAGAGCTCTGAAGGGATCCTCTGTCTTTCAGAGGACACCAGACAGAGTGGGTTTGATTGCCTTTCAGATGCAGCACATGGCTCCATTTTCAGTGACAGAACACACTTTTGATCTCCAGCTCACTCATCCTCCCAGAATCCCTCTCCAACTGCACTCCCAAACTAAAAACTGAAATGCCTCCTCCTCATAAAGTTTTCTAATCAAAATGGCAAAAGCATCAGAGTCCTCATAAATTTGATGAGTTATTGTAATGTTATTAGGGTATGTGAGGCCAGGTACTACCTGGCTTCTCAACCATCCTCTTCTTGAACAACACCAATGGGAAGTTTTGTCCTCAGCCTCATAGCAAAATGAGCCATCTTGGAGATCAAAAAAAAGTAGTTATTTGGGAAAAGTGACACTAGTGTGCAGAAGAATTGGACAATACACATTAATTGCAGAATGACATGGGTGCTGAGATGCTGTCACTTGATCAAAACTATTGTTTCAGAATTTGCAAGCAACTTTCCTAAGTGGAAAGTTGTGAAGTTGTGTAAGCACCAGTGAACATCTTGGTATAGAACTGGGATTTCAAATCACTTCAAAGTCTGACACTCCTATCTTCCACATCCCAAAATTAATGTAGGTGTCCCATCAGTCAAGATCTTTCTAGCACATATTCTCTAAATATAAAATTTACAGATTTGAGCAAACTCCTTTAGTGAAAGAGTAAATTCTTGTGGAAAATCCAAAGGTAATAGAAAGAGCATCAGATTAAAAATAGGAATACTTGCAACCACTGAAACAACTTCTATGGAAAGGACTCCAAGTGGCTAGAAAATCTATATAAACCAGAAAATTATTTTTAGTAGATATATTAATCATTTGGAGCTTCTAAATCAATTGAAACAAGTCTGTGGAGAAAAAACCCCCACAAACTAGTTTCTCTTAAATTTAGAGCCATATTGTCGCTGACCTTAATAAAATCAGTGGGTGTCTAACATGATTCTGCTGTGTTTGGCTTATTATTTTGTCTAGACAAAAGGAGAGATCATATCTGTAAGTCACATAACAGTTTTGTTTCTGTTGGAAAACAATAGTACTAAACAAAAAAAGATTAAAGGCAAATTGCAGCAAAGGTTTGGTTTCTTCTGGGGACACATGACCTATGCAGAGAAGATACACATCTATCACCTTGTAGAAAAGGCCTCCTCTGACTCTGTTAGCAGAAATAATTCTCTTTAGTTGGCTTTTTCCTTTATATAGAAACTATACAAAGGTTCATTTTAAGAAGTTGGGAAATCCCACATTTGCAGGCTGCCTTGCGCTGCTTTTTAAGCCTTCTAAACAACCAGAAATTCATTAGCAGCTCACTTTTTCTCTGGGACCCAAAGGCTCTGAGGCAGGTATTAAATACTCCCACTTTAAAGCATTCAAAACAAATTCACAATCTGTTCCATATTTACTAATTCACAAAAGCTTGATGGCCACTGGAAAGCAGATGTTAGGGCTTTCCTGTCAACATCTGTGTTTGCTATGAATAAGTGGAGCTCTTCTAATACAAAAATCCTTATGAAGGAGTGAATGGAAACCTTCAAAGAACTTGATAAACATTAATCTGTACTAAGCAATGTATTTTTGCAGCAAGGATCTGAATGCTAGTTCTTTCCAAGAGATCTAAGGAAGCTTCAGGCTATATTTCCAGACAGTATATAACAGGAAGAAAAATAACAGTTACATAAACGTGTGTAGATTTTTTAGTGGTTGCCAAAGAGATTCATTTGATATTTTTATGATCCAAGTGTTTTCCATTTAGCCAGCAGACACTGGTAATTTTGTTCTGCAGAGAGAGCCATAACAAACCAAATAAACTACTTGATACAATAAAGCTGTTCTGCCCTTAAGGTACAGAGCTTTTCCATACCGTTTCCATTTGAAAGTTTATTCAGATTATGAACCCCCTACTGACACCAATACCTCTACTCTCTTTCTCTCTCCCTTCCCAGCTCTTAAGTCAAATTGTTGGGCCAGCACTTTTACTTTGATTATGCGAAGTCCCTGTGGAAATATACAGTACATTCTAAAACATCTTTATTTTACAGTCTGCTGTGATCTTAAATATTTGAATGTCTAATTTACAGGCATGCTCAGGGAAGTGTTGATGCAAAGAAACTGGCTGTTTGTACACAGCCCAGATCAAACTGGTTCTTCTCAGTAACATGCTCTTATAACATTAGTTAAATAATTGAGAAAAATTTACCCTAAAACATCTGTAAGCAATTTCAATTAAATTTTAAAATTCATGGCTGACTTTAGCCAGCCTGTTGTGTGAGTTTTCCTATCAAATGACCCTGTGCCCTACCCACTGTGCTGACTACCTGAACGACAGTGTTGATGCAAGCACAGATCTGGGCAGATGTGGAGAGCTCCCAGACACATTGTCTACTGACCATAAATTTCATAAGCCACCAAATTCAGACATCTGTGCTCTGCCTCTCAGCTTTGCTTGGTAGCATGGGTTTACTATGCCCTTGGCTGTGCTCACATGACACAAATCAGCTTTTAGCACAGGCAAATCCACTTGCACCTGCCTGAGATATAGTGCACAAACCTTTTTTCATTACTGACGCCTCCATAACAGAAAATAAATCTGGAGAGTGGAGACTGGTGCCTTATTTCACCTGCTGAAATGTCTTCTTGGACTTGAGGGGTCAGCATGGCCGTAAAGAGGCATCAGAACAATAGTGATGGGGCTCAGCATGAGCTGCCCTGGTGCAGACAGAGGTAGGAGCCTGCAGAAACAAACGTCTCATTTCTAATTATATCATCTGGGCTTCAGAACATTAAGCAGTACAGTTCTTGTTCCTACATGTGAGAAACAACCACCTCTGTGGGCAGCCCTCAACCACAGCAGATAATGGATTCAGCCATCCAACAACACACTTGTCATTTTTTTTCCTTAAGAAGAAAATAGTTTAGTTGGATCTCAGATCAGTTCTTTTCATAGTATGGCTTTGGGCAGGAGCAATGTGTGGGGATGAAATATTTTAACCCAGTATTGCTTCCCAGCAATTTTTTTCATGTTGAAAGACACCCTGAGCTATGATTTTGATTAAATTAACAGTTATATATTTTATATAAATACATATATATTTATATATTAGAAGATGTGCTCAGCACTTTAGGATTGCTAAGGATACCAGACTAAGAAATTATCAGCAAAACCAAAAATTTTAGTGATGTTGCTGTTGAGCAAGCCAACAGTAATCACAGTAATTGCACCTTAGGGAAGTAAAGGAACCACTTGTGCTGTTACCTGATATTTGTGTATCAGGACTGGAAGTCACTACAGCACACAGGAGAGTAAACTAAGGCTCAGTCAGAAATCACAACATGTGCATTGGAATTTATGAACCATTTTTGAAATGTCAAGATGATCTTTCACATGCTCTTACATAGACTAATAAATTGCTTGAAATTTGCTGTGGTTCTACATGTTCTAGTATCTGCAGTAATTAAGGTGGATTTTTTGCATTTGTTTTGAAGTAAACTTTGGTTCTGTGACTTTCCTTAAAATAAGGATGAATAAAATAAAAGCAAAGAGACACAGTTATGTGAGAGACTGAAATGTTGAAGGTTAATGACTCAATCAGCCATTTGCAAAATCCTCTGGGTGCCTTGCTGAGGCCAGGTTTGCACCACCAGCTGAAGAGGAGGAGGAGTTTTTTGATGTGTGGTGACCGTGACAAACCAACCTTTGTTTAGCAACAAGCCAGATAAGGGAGTAGGACAATAAGAAACATCTCCTGAGGAGCTGGGATGCTGCTTTTTATCATACCAATATCCTCCCTAACACAAGTGGCTCAGATGTAAAATTTCCCTCCAGGAGAGGTATCAGGGCATTCACATATAAGACTGAGGGTTTTCATCCCTTCTAATGGGGCATAACTGGCTCAATCACTGAGCCAGTGAAACAGCAGTCATGTCTCAGAAGGGGTCACAAACCATCAAAGACCCCTGAAGCACCCCCAGACTCATTTCTGAGGCCTTCCACCAGAGACTGCACATAATCCACAGTGCTGCAAAAGACAGTGCAAAAATCCTCCCCTGCCAGGGGATGTCACAGACAACTTTTATGAAAAATCTTTTCTTTAGGATTTTTATTCCTGAGAAGCTGAGAGGCCTCAGCAACAAAATGAAAACAATGGTTATCTGCTGCTGTGGAATGCAACAGGTGGATCTGTGATTGGTCCATGTTGGATGTTTCTAATTAATGGCCAATCACAGCCCAGCTGGCTCAGACAGAGAGTCCGAGCCACAAACTTTTGTTATCATTCTTTGCTATTCTATTCTTAGCTGGCCTTCTGATGAAATCTTTTCTTCTATTCTTTTAGTATAGTTTTAATGTAATATATGTCATAAAATAATAAATCAAGCCTTCTGAAACATGGAGTCAGATCCTCATCTCTTCCCTCAACCTGAGACTCCTGTAAACAAAATCACAAGGGGAGGTACCTGGGCATTCCCACCTGAACCTGAATGTGTATTAACCCATTGAACTTGGTGCTATAATTTTGAAATTCAGGGGCTCTCAGGCAAAGATATGGGAATAGGAATAATTTTCCAATAATAATAGGAAAATTAAAAATACAAATGCAATAGTACAAAAAATCCCCACTGATAGAGTCAGGGTACAACCTGACACCCTGTGGGTCAGGGTGTTGGCAGCAGTCCCATTAAATGGTGGCTGCAGCCCTCCTGCAGTGACAGGTGTGGTTCTGTTGGAGCAGGGATCCTGTAGAAGGGTGGAGTTTTCCTCTGAAGATCCAGTGGTGGTGTAGATGGGCCTGGTCTTCCTCTGGGAATCCAGTGGAGAAGAAAGCTGCTCCTCTGGGAATCCAGTGGGAAAAGGCTGCCTGTGGTGTTCCAAATCTCAGATTATATCCAGGTAGGAATGTTTGGCTCCTCCCCTGGGTGGAGCATCTCCCAATGGATGATGGAATTTTATCAGCCATGCAGTGACACTCAATGGCCCAGAACAGAAGATATTTCCCAGAGGGAGGATTGGTTGTGGAAGAGATAAAGCAAACCGCCCCACCTGCTTTTTACAGGTGGCCCAATTAACAGAAGGTATCTGCCCCACCTGGTTCTAACAGATGGCAATAGAATACACACCCCCAGCCACATCTTGCATTTGCAACCTAAGACAGGAGAGATATCAAAAGATATCACCCTCATGTGAATCCCTATGGCATCCCACTGGTCCTTTCCCACCCCAGCCTCCGCAGTGATGGGGGTCCTGGAGTTGTTTTCCTGGGGTATCACCTTATGCAGTCCAAGCTCCAGGTTTCCTGGGGCATGGATGCCATTCCCATAACTTGAGAAGGTATGTGTACAAGCACTTGCTTCCTTTCCCACAGTTTGCCATGGTGGGAACTTTTGTCCAGATGCTAACTGAACCTCCACCTCTGTTAAGCCTGGAATTATCTTCTTCCTGCTGTGCTGTCTGTGCTTATATCAAATTCCTGTTGTGGTGGCTTATCCTATGGGAAGTTCCTTCTTTGACAGTGTTTTGAGAAGCTAACTAAATTCTTTAAGTCCTTACACATCCACGGGTGGTGACATCTTTCTGCTTTTCTTTTTCTTTTCCTTATGTATTTTCCTAAGCAATATCTCTATACTTTTATATTTTTTTCATTTCTGTTGGTAACAGCCAAGATGGCTGTATATCTGCCTTCCACTGCAATCAAACTGTTCCAAAATTAACCCTACGTATATCTATAAACACAAGTTAATCTGTGTTATTTTCCTCTATTCAGCCCCAAGGGATCTATTAACAAGAAGCTTTGTTACCCTCACCTTCAGAGGCAGGTCACAGCAAGATGACACACCAGTGATGGAAGCAGAGTATTCTGAAGCTAATACTGATTTAAGTACTCCAGTTTACAAATATTCTATTTCACTGTACTTTTAAAAACAGAATAAATACAAATTGTCTTGAATACTTATTTTTAAACCCATATTCTTAACTCTCTGCATCTCAAATTTGGATTGAAGTTGGAAAGTGGAGATGCAAGTTAACCCAAAGAGTATGAAACCATCTTGCAATCTCCTTTCCTCATGAACTTTCACTGACTTTGGTGAAATTACTATTGCTATTGATTATTAAAAATTACTATTGCCATCTTCTGGTGCAATTGAAAATAGGAAGTTATCCTTCTTAAAACATGTCTTGAGTGTGCTGATGCTGTCTAGTGCTGGGAACAGTAATGTTCCTTTTGGAACTGAACTTGGAATGCATAATAGGTGTGACTTTCCTCTAAATAAAAAGATGAGCTTCTCCAAAGAGCTTTTTTGTAGACTTGTGTGTATTGAACTTAATGTTTGTCCTGAAAAAGAGGTAAGGAGGAAAGAGTGATGGCATATGAAGCTCACAACATTTCTGAACCTTTCATAAAATTATTAATTTAATGGTCTGGTGTGGTGTGTTTGGGTAAATTTCTAGGAATAGTAAGCTTCTATTACCAATTCAAAATTACACTCATCTTTTTCTATATTTTCAAGGAATTGAATTCTGTAACCAAAAAAACCCCAAAAAAATACATCAGCTTTCACCTTCAGTGGGCAATACCCAAATGTCTGATGCCAACAGCACATATTTCTGGTTCATGGTTCTAGATTGAAAAGTAAGGGGGAGATCTTTGGGCACATTCAAAACACCCTGGTGTAATTTTTACTCTGATTATGAAGAAAAAAATGTAGGCCAGCCCACTTGAGAACAATCCACTTGTCAAAATTTGTCACAAAGATAATAAAATCCAGCAACTCAGGAGTTAAATCTTTCCATACAGAAAGCTGCCAGAAGTGTAATACATATTCCAAGGTAAAGCATATTGACACACTTTAAAGTATTTTTTAAATGTTGCAAGGCTTAGTTGCTGCAAAGTAAAATGAACAAGTTTCAGCTCTGGAATAGGTTAATGAATATCTAGTCAGTAAGGACCAAGTCACCAGGGAATTTCACATTATTTGATGGCTTTATATCTCTATGCATACCTTTCCACCTGAGTACAACTTCCATGCATCAATAGCTTCATGAAATTTTAGTGGCCTGTGTTTTATAGTCTAGGTGTTTTCAGGTTTTCAAATCTGCACATCTGTAAATTATACAGAAGGGAATGAAATGTGCTTCCTTACCTGCTTAGGTACAGTAGACTGATTTCACAGGTTTTAGAGACTTCAATACAGGACAAAAATTAAACAAGGAACTTGCTCGTGGACCCACTGGGAATTTTTTCACTAAGTGCATTATATATTCTGCTTCATTATAAGTGGTGCTACTTAAAGTCAATTCTTAAATTACTGGAAAAAATTCAGCATTAAAAGAAGTTTTTATTGGCTCTAAGATTAAATACATAATACCCTCAAAGAAGTGTGGGGGGAATTAAAAGGGAACTGAAGAGGAAAAATCACATAGATGATAAACTGTTTCCCATTTTTTCTTTGCAGATCTAACACCAGACTAGAAGATAATAATATTTTTTATAAAAAGATAGAATCATTAATATGCTTACCTAACTACAGCACATAGTATCTCGATGTTGCAGATGCTCTTTTCACCAAGAACAAAGATGCCACCTTGCTGAGTTATAGGCAGGGACTGACCCACAACAGTTTCTCAGTAGGAGGAAATCAGGGGATATACAAGGATTTATCTCACTCCAGCTTGTTCAAGTGAGACTGCTCAGCTCAGATCCTTCATTCCCATAAAGTCTGAACAGGGACTGGCTTCTCTTTGTCCCACTGCCATCCTAAAGAAGCAACCAAAGGCTGAGCTGATCTAAAAACCCCAAAGGGACATTTTATAAAATTTCTTTTCTTTCCTTCAGCTGAAGATATTGTATTATGAAAAGACAGTGGGTCAAGCTAGCACATGAGACTGTTCCAAAAATGCCCCATCATGGCTGGTGCTGAGCCTATGGTTTTCCTCCTCTTCTCTCTTTGTTTCCTTAGTGTACCCTCAAGAAGTGCCATCCACCTTTCTGTCACAGATTCTGCACCCCAAAATGGAGAGAGGTCAACCTGAATGGCTGAAAAATGTGCTGCAGGATACACCAGCCATTCTTCTGGCAGGAGAGGAAGAAGTAACTTTCTAGAGAAGAAAGTTGAAGTGGGTTTATGAAGAATTATTGGTCGCGTGGCAAGAGCCTTGCAATATGAATTCAATTAAATACACGGATCTTTTACTCTCCATAAATTATGTATTAGCAGGCAGCCACTTAACTGATATTCCAGTTTTAACCAAACTCCATTAGAACTGAAAGACAGAGCAAATTTTTTCTGTCCTTCCCTTCTGGAACAGTTCCACTCTGAGGTTACTTCTGAATTTCATCCACCAGCAGCATACTCTCTGCATTTGCTATTAGTTCTAGTCAAAGTGATTCTGCCTTGCTTATTATTTATTATTGTGATTTAAAGATTATATAGACAGTTAGTTGTATTTTTATAATGTTGTTTTAAGCTCTTTTACATTTATTTTCAGTTTCTGGCATCAATTTCATTATCTGACGTGACAAAAAACCCCACAGGTTTTGCATTGCTGATGTATTAATATTTATCTTTTCTGTTTTAAATCACATACATTTGTCATGGCAAATGTTGTTCTGGCCTTTTATACCACGGATAAGTGGGCTCTCAGATGCCATCCCTCAATTCTCAGGGATCCTTCCTTTCCTAGTTTAAATCTCTAATCAGCCTATTTGCCTTCCTACACTGACAGTCCTGGTCACACAAATGTTTGGGGACCATTCACTCATCACAAAACAGGGGGCATCCTGAGCATTCAAGAACTTCTAACAAAGACATTCATTTTAATTATTATTGAAGCAAATCAATTACTCCCATTTTAAAGTTTTGCTGGATCCAAGTCAAGCATTGCTATTGCCTATCATCCACCAAAGACACATCAAATAAAAATTTAAAACATTCAAGAATACCAAACATTTTGGCAGCCATCCACCAGTCTCTAAAAAACCTACTTAATTTTTCATGGTGCTCAGGGTTTTCCAAAGTTCCTGTATTAAATACACAATTACTTTCAAATAAGAGTAAGACAATGACTTGAACCCTTCAAAACAGCACAACTGGAGTTGACAACAATGCCACTGGAAGGGGTCCCCAAATGTCCCCATCACAGCAAAGGATTGTGTGGGTGGAGCAAGGCTGATGAGCTGGATGCTTTACAAATTCTGAAAGAAGAGGTGGTTCCTGTCCAAACCTTCAAAAAGTATTTGATTTTCTGAATTGTGGCCCCCTCCTTAATTTTCTGTGGAAGACTGACAAAAATTTCCTACCTTCCAATCCCATTTCTCCATTTTTTTTTTTTTCAATAGAACTATATATTTCCCAGCTGATGTGGTGGATTTTCTTCTTGATTCCTGCACTGACTTTGCAGGTCACTTTAGGAGAGAATTGTCACTTCCCTGCTTCTCAGGTTGCTCATATATAAAAAGAAAAAACTAATGTCTATTTTAAGTGCCTTGATATCTACAGCTGAGAAGAGCTCCTTGTAAGCAGTTATTACTTAGAAATGACAACAGAAAAACAGAAAGTGCTTTCAGAATTAGAAAACAAAAATGGAGCACTTCAAAAAGTAATTTTTTTGTTGTTGTTGTTTCTCTTCACTCCCATGCACAAGATAGTGTGACAGCAGCAATGGAAAGTTTTTGGGGGGCTTTTTGTACACCAAAAAATGTCCCGTGCCACCTCTTTTTCTTACAGTTACTACTATATTTTCTACTTAATTTTTAAGAGATTTGTTCTTCTTGTATTTTTTTTCCATTTTAATGTCCTTTCCTTTGCCATTAACCTTTGCAATGATGTAAAGAAAGCCTAGACTAAAGTGCTGCATAAAATATGATTAAATAAAAACTGTAAGGACGACAGAGAGAAAATTGCCTTTTGTAGCAAACACAGAGCTTGCTCCAACCAAATTCACCAGAGTCCTGCACTCTTGTCAAGGCTTGGCCTAAAATTAATTTTCTTCTGCCCCTCACCAGCACCCTCTTTTACAAGAAAGCATAGGGAGAAATGCAGTTTTCAATGATATGCCACAAATGTCTGTGAAGACAATTTCTCCTCACAATTTTTCCCTTAGAAGTGTCAGCTCTCCTGTCTACCCATAAATTCAGGGTTTTAAAGAAGGAAGAGAGAGAGAGGGAGAGGACTTACTGAGGCTTTTTCTATTTGGAAACCATAGGCAGGCCTTACCATTTTTCCACCTCATCATTTTTTTCACATCATTTTTTGTATTAAACAGGCAAAGACAACTAAGATGAGCAGAGGAACAAAAGCAAAGATGTTCACCTTTTTCCTGAGTATATGTAGCATTTTGATAGCTTTTGAAGAAAAGTCTTTAGGATGCTAAGGCCATAAAACTGAAAATGGACAGCAGACCAACAGAATTACTTAAGGAGACAACAAATATGGGACCAAAAGGGAACAAATTAAAATATAAATAATAATACCATTTGTATTCAAACAAAATCAAATTTTCATTTTGGGAATGGGGGGAAAGGGAGGCATTTGGGACCTGAAAGACAAGTGAACATTTACAAAGATGTTGCCCCTGTTGCTGAGAGTTCTTCTTTTCTGTGACTCTGTTGGAGAGGTTTCTCTTGCTACTGAATATTTTTAGGAGGAAGCTGCCCCTTAAATACCCATTTATGCCTCTGCTTATTAGTGAAAAATAAGTTCTGTGAAGACATGAAAATATTTTGTTAAATAGGCTGGGTCTAGAGTTTGAAAATTTATTGTAGCATATTTCACCATTCTTATCAATGTAAATACTATTTTGTACATGACAAAAATCTATGAGAACAAATCCTCTGAAGTAACTTATATTACAAAACAAATAATAGCCGAGTATTACACAAATATAGCCAGTCTAGTCTTTCTACTTTCTAAAGTAGAAACTAGATTCTCCACAGTAAATTTAGATAAAAATTTCTTAAAATCCACGTGTAAAGCATATGGAGAAAAATGGATTTTTGCTGTGCATACAACAATGGTTTCCATTACTGTAAAGACAGCTTTTTCTGGTTTATTTTCTTGAAAAACCTACACTTTTTATCAAAATTCTAGTCGTACTCAAACAAATTGTTAGCAAAAGAACAATAAGTATTTTGAGTATTAATATATTGCTAAAATAAGATTGATGTTTATCAAAGAGAACATGATGTTTATCAAAGAGAACAGGTACATTTTCCATAATCTCATTTGCGGTTTTGCACATAGAAGGCTTGAGATTTTTTTAGTCTAAGGGACAAGGAGAGTGTGCAGTTGTTTGGGATTTTTTTCTATAGACAAATGTAATATAGATTCATCAGAAGTGTCATATGATCATCTGTGAAAATTGGGTTGTTTTCATTTGTTATTTGGTGGTACAGTTGTGTTTGGAATTTTATGTGGCTTATGGTACTGAAAAATGTTGTTATTATTATGTAGAGTGGGCTTATAAACAGACATTAATCCTTTTCATAAGTAGGCCAAAAGAAAAAAGATATGGGTTTGGGGAAAAAAAAAATCCTATCCATGTTGTCACTGTTGATGATCTCTTCTATAAAAAAGTACATTTTTATTTGGCACTATTTATTCAGTAAGGTCAAAACATGTAAATAAAGTACATGGACAGTTTTACTCTAGAAATAAACATTGACAGCTAATAAGGATCTAGCATCATGGGAAACAGAACTCAAGCAGCAATAATCAGATGAAATAGCAAGGAGAAAAAATAAGCCATAAGAGAAGACAATGAACACACTAAGTTAATATTCATTATAATAATTAAATGCATTGCAAAAGTGAGAGAGGGAAAGAGCTTGTTTCAACATAAAACAAGCACAGATGTTACAAGACTGATAATATCAAATGCATCTTCAGCAGCAGTAAGATTTATCTGTGCTTCCTGACAAATTTCTCATCAGTTTGAGTCCAAATTGTTCGCTTGGCTCCATTTCCATAACCATAAGCTCATGAAGAGTTTGAGGCATTTTTCATTGGGAAAACCTGACTTCTCATGATAGGAGAAAGAATATCAGTCAAAGAAATGCTGTGCTGTGGTGGTGCTTCCTGTGCTTTTCCACCATGGCTTCAGAAGTAGAGGCAACCTGCTTCGTGACAAAGAAAAAGAAAAGGACACAAGACATCAAGAAAAAGCTCCACATTTTTTATTCCTATAATGGTTTCCTCATCCTCTATTTTTTAATTGTCTTTCTATAGTCAGTAAACTCTCAGAAATTTGGATTTTCCTTGACTGGATTCCCAGCCATGCAATGAGCTCGCTGAAGTTCTCTGCAGAAAGTTTTTTGGCATCTTCAGCAAGTAATGCAAGTTCTGTTTTACTCTTCTTTCTTTCCTTTTCTGATTTCCCTCTTATTCTCTCTAATAATTTTCATTTTTGGAATACAATAGCTCTGCATTTGGGATGCTATCATGTGCCTTGCTTCAATCAAACCTGGGGGTGCCAATGGAATTCTTGACTGTGGTTTATTTTTTCTTATTGACTGTTCAGAAAAGTTGGCTGGACTGGAAGGGGGTTTTTGCTTTCTCCTCACCAGAAATTCAAAAGATCTGCTTGGACAAAAACTTTCTGCTGTCATTTGGGAGAACAATTTTGTGGTAACTCCAGGTCCTTAAAAGAGTGAGTCAGGAAAAAAAAATCCTTCACTTTTCTCTCTTACAACCAAAAGAAGAAGAAAAGTAAGAAAAAAACAGAAGTGAAATATAAAGGTAGAAGAGCTAGAGTACCCCTCTGTCAAGGGGTTAATACTGTACAAGTTGTCTCGTTACTAGATGTGGCATGAGATAAAACTATGCAATTTTTCATTTAACTTTTAATGATAAAACTATGCATTTTTTTCATTTAGCTTTTAATTTTTATCCATTTTTTGTCCTAATCTGCCCAAAATTACAGCATACTGCAGGTAGAACCACATATGCAACTTACTTTACACAAACCAGCATTTTTTCTTCAGTAGAAGAAACACTTCAGAGTCAACAAATTCCTTCCCCTTCTTGTGCGTAATATTCTCTGAGCTGCCTGCAAACCTCTATCAACCGTGATTGCTATCAGCAGAAGACACACCCATCAGACCCCAGACTTTGTAGCCTTCCATTACCTATTTTTGTGGCCTTTGAAACCCACCACCCCTAGAGCACAACTGAAGGCCTAGTTTAATTTATCTTTTTCAAAAGGAAGCCATTGGTTTGCTCCAACTTGTTTTGATGCCTCAGGTTTTAGCTTTTTTAGGTTTTAGCTTTTATATTTTTCAGATTCTGTGCTCCTTTAGTGTGTAGGTCTGAGCTTCATATGAGGGGAGGGTGAGCTCTCTTCACAGAGTAGGGAGACAAAACAATTCCTTCTCTAGCTGGGGACCAAGGACAAATGATCCAGGTCTCAGGCCCAAGAGCATCAACAATGGCAGAATGAAGAGAGAAAAACAAGAAGGATGGGACTTCATAGTCCAAAGCTGTAATTGGACAGTAAACTCCAGTGTGCAAATGGACCAGAAGTTATAAAAGTGAGAGACCTCATGACTGGTTATCCATTTTGTGACCATTTTGGTTCATCTTGGGTGTAGCCCTGGCTGGGCTCTTGCGCTGCCCAAGGTGGATCCATTGAGGCCTCCTAATAAATCCCTACTTTATTCTTTAGCTCAATCTAGTCTCTCTTCTAGGTCAGCCTTCACAAGGCATCAGTTTCATACAATGCAAAGAGCAAATCCAAGGCCATGCTTTCCCAATTACCACAACAGGAGAGTGTGCGCTTACACCAGGCCATAGCAATCTAATGGTACCTTGCAAGCATGACTCTAAATGAAGCATTCCTGCTCGTGGGAACCATGCTTTAAACAATGAAAATACCAGGCTATAACTCACCAAAGTGATATTGCATTAAAACTTTATGATAGCAAGCAAACTCATGCTGACAAGCACAGTCTGACAACATTTTGTCATTCATCATAATTAGGAGCTTGTGATAAATCTGATGTTCTGCCCTTTGTGTATATATCCCTTTCAAATGCACTTGCTTTGCCTTTAATATTTAGTTTCTTTAGATATCATTAGTCATTGTGTTCAGACAAGGAAAATAGGGAACATAGACAGCAGAACATGTTTAACATTTCCATGAAGTATCACACTGAGAAAAGGAAAAAGGGAGGGAGGGAGGAGGAAGGAAGTGGCGGAAGGAAGGCAGGAAGGAAGTGGCAGAAGGAAGGGGCGGAAGGAAGGGGCGGAAGGGGCGGAAAGAAGGGGCGGAAGGAAGGAAGGGGCGGAAGGAAGTGGCAGAAGGAAGGGGCGGAAGGGGCGGAAGGGGCGGAAGGGGTGGAAGGAAGGAAGGAAGGAAGGAAGGAAGGAAAAGAAAGGAAAGAAAAGAAAAGAAAAGAAAGAAAGGAAAGAAAAAAAAGAATTTTAAAAAGTTATACATACCAAATCTGCAAAAGCTGAAGAAACTGGCTTGTGAGGGAGACACAAAATCCCTAGTCTGTTGGGATCCAATCTTCGTAGACTCTATTTTCATGCTGGATTAACTCCTGATGATGACTTCAAAAGGACAAGGTTTTCACCTCAAGTGTTCAAAGCAAAACTGAAAAGAAAAAAGCCCACACAAGACTCCCCAACCTGTTTTTGATGTGGAATGTGCGGCATAAGATGACTGGGACTTGCTGAGCAGCTCTGATCCTCTAATCTACATTGTTCAAGAAAATGACTTTGAAATGCATTTTGTGGTGTAGAATTATTCTGTGGTGCAAATGATTATGTAACCTGTAGTAACCTTTTATATAATTCAACATGCAATCATCAGGTTCTGTACAAGGAAAATCTAGCCAAAATGTGTGGAATAATATCTTGTTTACAGCATCATATAGATTTGCAAAGAGATGCCTGGTGTGTACTCCATGTATTTTTAAAGTGTAGACAGCTTTAGGGATAACTTAGCTACATATGCTATACCAATATATTATATTTTTATTCTTCTACAGCTCATTCTAAAGCTTTTGTGTATGTCAAGCTTTTTGAGTTTTAATTTTCTTGTCACGTTTAAAGCAATATATCAAGCTGAGCTTCATATTTAAGCCCAGACATGGAACAGCTGCATCTTTATGTTCTGACTAGGAAACATTAGGCTCTGCACCAAAAGCTGACAAAAATATATCCAAAATGGAGTGCTTGTTACAGGAGAACAAAGTACAACAAAAACAAAGAATCAGATTTCCTATCTTTCAACAAAGACAGTAATAATTCTTCTAATGGTAAGATGATTATTGTCATACAATGTTACATCATCTTTGCTTGAAGGTGCTTTTTATTTTCATTTTTAGCACCTCTTTGAAAGGTTACATGACCTAAAAATTAGGTATTATTCAAAGTTTGAGTAAGCAACTCAAACTTAACACAGAGCCAGACACTAGAAAGTTCATTTCTTTTCAGGAGAATATAATTGAAGATTCCAGAAATCAGATGGATAGGTAAGGATGAAAGGTGTTGATAATCTTGAAGATTAAATGAAGAATTGTTTCAGAACACAATTCCCCTTTTTCTAATGATAAAGTTATTTGGAAAGTGCTTTTGATGTAGGTTCAGCATTTGAGGGCAATGTCTGTGTGTAAAGTGCAAACATTATGGAATAAAAGTTGGTTCAGAAAATTACAGACCAAATGAGGAAAAACAATTTAGTGGTTTTAAATGGGTCCATAGAACAGTAAATAATAAGGAATCAGAAAAACAAATATTTTTTAATTTAAATGCTAATATCACCTTTGCCTTCTAGAAATAAAGAAAATTAATAGGAACAACACAAATGTACTTAGATCAAGCTCAACAACTGGTAGCAGGATATTCACCATTTTGTAACCAAATGGGGCATTTCACAGCTATGTAACTTTGCAGCTATTTATGATGAATCAAGCAACAACTAAACAGAATCCCACAGTTGTGCCTGTTACCAGTTTTCTCTACTCCATTACTCTAGGGCAAAGCTGAAACATCCAGGAGTATAGAGAGGGAAAGAACAGCATTCCCATGAATGAGACTCATCAGCTCAAAGGTGTTTGGTTTGGGATGAGTCAAACACTCCAAGTCCAATTTCATGTTCTTTCTCACCCAATAGCTTCTGCTGTGGGTATTCAGGTGCCTCTTCATCAAAATGATGGTGTGGATGCAAAAAAAATTCCTTGCTCAGAACAGATGTAATAAAATACGCTGATCTGAGGTGACATAAATCTTGATAACTTTTATGAAATCTCTCCCAGACCTTTGCACCTGAGTTACTTTCCATCTGCACTCAATTTAAACACACTGGTACAGTTAGAGCAATAAGCCTTCCATCCTCCCTGACTCTCACAACAGCATGCAGACATGCTGCTAAGAGCTGTCTTTGAAATGGTTTCTGTTCAGATGTGAGAAAGAGTTTGGGAGCTGGGGGTAGCTGTAGGAGAGGGAAAAGCAAACCGTGAGAGCTGAGGGTTTGTGCATCACCATATTGCTGAAGAACTGAGCTAAAATATTTATAAATTATTATCAGTTTTCATTTCTTTAACACTAATCCTCTTTTCAAGACTATATAAAATTTACCAGCCATATGCTCTGTAAATTAAGCAAATCCCCCATTTTAGGATTTACAGCAATAAACCTTTATCCATGGGCCCTGACAGAAGGAGGTAAACAGACCCATTGCTCAGGTGTGAAACTCACGTGTGTACTGTGCTATCTCACAGTACATCAACTGCAGCAACACTTGGCTTCTCGCTTACCAGCCTGAGCCCTTTCACAGATCCACAGAGCAAATACAGGCATCCTGTGCTCTCTGCTGGCACAAGGCAGGTGAGAGGGAAAAGACTAGAAAGAAACTGAAAAGGACTGCAAAAGAGGGAAAAATCACTTTTAGCATGCCCTCCTTTCATTTTTTTTTTCCTTAATTGTTGTTCTCTGGTAAACATGAAAATTGGGCTACGTAAGCCTTTCTTCTGGCCTGATATGGGAGATCTTGGTGTATTTCATTACAAAGTATAATGCTATGTCACAAAACTCTCTCTCTGTTGTCAGAAAGAGCTTAAACTGCAACCCAGTAGCACACACAAAAGAACATTTGACTGTTCTCATATAGTAAATTTGATTAAAAAAAAAAAAAGGTAAACATTCATCCAAAGAAACCTATAAACTCAGAGGTTGTTAATAAAAGTGTACTGATAGGAAATAAAAACTATGGCCTAAAAGTTTTTTTAAGGATGATCCCAAATTCAGTTTAATGCTGTTTAGTGAATCTCATACGTGGTTAGAGGAGCCCTCGAAGTAACAGCATCATATTTCTAGCACATCAGAAATTGAGTCCCAAATTCCTGCTGTGTCTTCTGTGATGCCTTGGTGTACAGCCTGCATGAGAAAGAGCTCATTATATCCCACATGATCACAGATGCCCAGCAGAGATAACAGTCTAAATCATTTGTTCTCCTTAAAATAATTTATTCATAGGTAGGAATATGAAAATGTGCCCTTTATGGAGTTTATCTGTGTCTATAGCAAACACAACTTAAATCAATTCTTCATCTCCAGGACTGGCAAAGTTTGACTAAGGCATTAGGGGTTTTTTATTAACCTCCATTAATTCAGCAGTCCTACCACTTTAATAACAAATAAAAATGGATGGCTAAGAAGTTTCATCTCATTAAAAGGTGTGAGTGAGTACAATTAAAGATGCCTTACATATCTCAAGATGTATTACACATTCTAATAAAATTCCAGGGTTATAAAGCAGTAAGTGAAGTTTATTAGGCTGTTGACTAGAGATCACATATAGCACATAATTTCTGTAGTAGGAGGAACACACAATGATTGATCTTAATTTCTCTTGCAGTTCTGATTATATTTTTGGCATTTCTATAGAATCCTCAGATATCCCACAGCAATTTAATTTTAATTAAATGAGCAAATAAGATGATGAAAGTCTTTTTTTTTTCATAGCATTCAATGAATTGCCTACATATTACATTCTACTATTTGAAAAAGTATTAGAACCTATATGGGTTACAAATCTCTGTAAAACCCTTCTGTTTCTGCTCATTTCTATTCAGAAAACTCTAATTTTCCATTAATCTAACTTATTTTAAGTGAGTGTCTCAAGTACTTAGTGCCACTCCCTACCTACTTTCTTTAAAATGCAAAGTTCTAGTCCAAAATTTTAGCAGCCTAAAGTTCAGGACCAATCCATATTTAGCACATGAGAAATAAATTAAAATAATCAGACCGTATAACCTTTTGAAAGTGAGAAATAATGCATAAAAGATGTGGGGAGAAAATACCAGACCACACTATTTAACATTAAATAATGAATTAGGAAGAGGGAGGAAAAAAAAAAAAGAATATATATCAGATGATGTAAAGAAAATGGATCCAGCATGCTACTAGTAAAACAATGAAGAAAGCAGGCACACAATGTTGCACCATTGAAAACCTAAGTCAAGATAAGCCTGCTTTATGTGTCACTTAGAATGAATAGGCTATATTAATATACAGCCCATATTTTAAAATTACCTCTAAAATAAAATGAATAATGCTTTTGCTGCACAAACCAAACTCCTTTATCTGCACAATAAAACTGGGGTACTGAGTCACTTAAAAAAAAGAAAGCTCTTTTAGCACAGATAAAAATTCAATGAAAAAAAATCTTCTCCTGTGATGAAATATGGAAAATAAATCATGTTAGTTGCTTCTGCTCCTTGCTAGAATGACATTTATAAAAGCATAACTTAATTTTGGGAAGAGATTTGCTACATTTCAAAACCTCATGTAAGTTCATCAAGCATGAAGACTCACAAATGTTAGGTGCTAAATATAAAGCTCAACCCCTTCTTGTGCATCAGTTTTCTTCAGGCATCTGATTTAATGTTGCTTCTTAACTTGCACATGTTTATGCAGAATTTGAATGTAATAATCAGCTTTGACTGGTCAAAATGGTCCGCTGACATACTCATCCTCTCCAAGGCAGAAGGAACAAAAAAAATCCATTGCTTTTACAGTAAAATCCAATCTGCTCTGGTTCTCATAGAGAATCTAAGTTTATCTGGTTCTCATAGAGAATCTAAGTTTATCACCCCATATTTTTCAAACAAAATACAAGAACATTTTCACATTTAAGATAATTAGGGATTTTTTTCCCTTGGTGGCTTTTTTAATGACCTTTTCGATAGTGGAAAAAGGAATGAAGATACCTCTAACCCAAAGAAGTTAAGACTGCATTTTCTTTTAAAAAGACATAATATTTTCCCTCTAAATTTCTCTTTAAAAAACAGTAAGAAATGTCTCTCATTTAAGAAACTGCAATCAAAACTAGTAATAAAAATCATATATCACTTAAATATTAGCAATTTTTCCCCTAAACATGCAAAGAAAAAGGCAATCTCTTTAATAACCTAGTAATTTCTTCCATTGACAGGAATACAGAACAGGATCTATGAGGTTATTTCAGAATTCTTGAGGCATAGAGATATTAGAGAGACCAGAGAACTGAGAATAGTGCTCCAGCAGAAGACACAACAGGTAATGGAAGGTATGGCCCATTTCACAGCTTTTTGTTTGTATTTACAATTATTATTCCACCAGAAGGCTTCATGGGAAGTGCTGGACTTTGATTGCTATTAACTCATTGGACTTTACATGTTTTCTTTCCCTCCTGGCCATCAAAGGACTGCTGTTGCAAACTGAGACAGTGTGTATAATTTTCTCTTATTTTGTGATGACTGGGTAGCCTAAAAACTAATTTTCAACCATTACATTTCAAACCCTCAGTTTAATCTCATTGCTACACCAATCAATTTCTAATTACACACTTTCATCCTTTCAAGAAATACAATTTTTAAGAAGTTCATTAGATTTTTTTTTTGTTATTATGTGACAAAGAACTCAAATACATTGATTACTCAATCAGTTACAGCTCAATTGTATTATAATAAAACCTTTGCTTTCTGAGTTTTCTTCACACTGTGAGAAACAGTTTGAAACTAAATAATGGGAGAAAAAAAAGTGCTTTATTTTTGATTTTGATGGGAGAAGTGACAGGCCTGATCCATTACATTTGACAGTTTATATCCCCATAGCCTGAGCTGAAATTCCAGTTAGGATTGAACAGATTTATCTGGATTCCCCAGACTCGTCTTTACCTCAGTGAAACTGGTCTGTGACAATAAGTTGAGTTTCTCTTCTGAAACAGAGAGTGAACCTGGCTGATGCCCTTCCCTTCCCTGCTGCTGGGAGAAAAGCTCATGGGTTACAGCACAAACCTCCCTCCAGCAGCGAATGGAGTGAAAACATTCTGAGAAGTAAAAGGGTGTCTCTCCTCAAAAGGCTGTTGCTGTCCACTCAAGGTTCCAGCAGTCCAAGGCAGCAGAGGGCAGCCCACAGGGGTCAATCCAAGTTAGCACAAGCATACCAACATTTCTCTACCAAGCCCTTAAGAGCCTTGCAGCACCCCAGACCATCATTTAGAGACCCTTTTCTGCTGCTGTTGCAATCAGAGGATGGTGCTGTAGGGCACCATGCCATTACTGCCAGACAGGAGTGAGCAGACAGTGGACAGGAGGGAACACCAAGTCCCAGTGGCTTTGCCCACTGGAACTCCCCAGTCCTGCAGAGAAACCTTTCCAGCAAGCCTGTGTGTGCTCTACTCCTTTAATGTCAAATTGTAAGGTGCAATGCTGGAATATAAATAAATTATATCAGAGAAAAGGAAAAAGAAAAGCGAAAAGGAGAAAGAGAAGAGAAGAGAAGAGAAGAGAAGAGAAGAGAAGAGAAGAGAAGAGAAGAGAAGAGAAGAGAAGAGAAGAGAAGAGAAGAGAAGAGAAGAGAGGAGAATGAAAAAGAGAAAGAGGGAAGGAAAGGAAAACGGGAAGGGAGGGAAAGGAAAGGAAAGGAAAGGAAAGGAAAGGAAAGGAAAGGAAAGGAAAGGAAAGGAAAGGAAAGGAAAGGAAAGGAAAGGAAAGGAAAGGAAAGGAAAGGAAAGGAAAGGAAAGGAAAGGAAAGGAAAGGAAAGGAAAGGAAAGGAAAGGAAAGGAAAGGAAAGGAAAGGAAAGGAAAGGAAAGGAAAGGAAAGGAAAGGAAAGGATGGACCAGATAATCCTTGAGGTCTTCTTTGCACATGGTATTCTATGATTCTGAGACTGAAATAAACCAGTCATAAGTCACTAAGCCACCCTGACCACCATCAGACCAATGGGGATATGAAAGAGTTTGTGCAAAGTGTTTGGAATGTATTTAGTTGCCACATTCAAAAGAAACAGAGCATATATAGAATCAAAATTCAGACTTGAAAAACAGGTAAATCAAGTCACAGAATTACAATTTGTATTGTTTCAGTAACTATGGGCCGTAGCACTATTTTTTCCCCCTAATATTTGTCACAGCATTTGTGGATAAATGGACCTGACTGAGTATAATAATTATTAGGAATTATATATAAAATGTCTGGTATTTTACCTTGAAGTTTAGTAGCAGCATATTTCTAGATTAGTAAATCAAAAACATTTTTAAGGCCACCTTTAAGATCTCTGAAAATAAATTGGAAGACAACAAAGCAACAAACCTCCCCATCAACTTTGAAAATTGCACCTGAGCACTTCTCATCTCCCATTCTTCCTCACTGTCAATACTAGCATAGAGCTAGTGGGGCAAAAGAAGGAAATAAAAAAATCAGGATATTGTAATAAACATCACAGCACATTATTTTAAGAGAACAGGGAAATGCAAAGTAGCAAAATGTTATAACTCAGTTTTAGGGCTTTATGTTTCAATTTTAATGACTGCTGTCCTTGTTTAAAGATTCATGGACTCTTAAACAACTCTCAACTGCCAGAACCTCATCTTTAGGGTCTCTTTTATCAGATTTCCAGCACTGCAGTGCTCCCTAGAGTTCCATGGATGAACTGGTTTGGTGCTGGCTGGATGCTTGACCATTGCTCAAGGACATCCCAGGGCAAACCTCAGCGGGTGCTCAGACATCCAGTGTAAAGAGAAGCATCCAAGATTCTCCCTAGCTCAGACGTGGGTAGCTGACTTGTTTAATATTTGCTTGCTCCTTGAAACCTACACACAACCTACTCTCCTTTTACGCCTTTTTTGTCTCTTTGATGGCTATCACGTTCTGTTTACAAACAAAGATGTTGACATTTTCCTTTTCTGAAGTTATTTCAATTTCCAGCCTATTTCCAATTTTCACTATGTACATAGCAAGGAATACTCATGACTGAAGATAGAGGCTACTATTAATCCTGAATTATGATAGCAGATGTTTCTTTAAACATATTTTTCCCAGTTTTGTATATGTGAATACAAAAGAGTAAAACTTCAGCTTTGGCAGCAAAACCACATTTGCTTTGTTTTAGCATTTATTTAGTATTTTCCATTATTTTAATGGAAAATAGTATGAGAAATACATGTTTAAGTATGATTCTTTTCTTAGATCTATACCTAATATCTCAAATAATCTTTCACATTGATTTATTCAAATTATTTGAAAATGCATCTCTCTCCCTTGCATTTGTACTGTTATTAAATTAAAGAACAAATTCAGTCATTAGAATTAATATTAACAAATTAATGAAGGGCGTAACAAATACTGCACTGCTAGAACAACACTTTAGGAAGACCATTTACTATGAAACATTATAGTTAATAATGATCTTGTTTAACAGAAATTATTTTCTCCAAGTCACAACATGGTCTTTTTTGTACATCAGTGTAGTGCAAGAGGAAGGAAAGCTTCATGGTTTTTAAAAAGGATATTCCACTTGGAAAGATAATCCAAATTTGGCCTAGACCTCTTATCTTTCAAAGTCTTACCTTTAAGGTTGAATATTTTTGGAGATTTTGCATTTTAAATTTCTAAATCCACTTTATGATATTTTTTATTGCAAAATGCTACTTTTTTTTTTTAATAGCCAAAAAAATAAAAGTTTTTCTAGCAATGGTTAGTTAAAACAACAACAACAACAATTTATGAGTAATTTTCAGTTGAACCAACTCTTGATCCAGGTGAATATTACTGGAAGAAGCAACCATATCTAAAAATCCACAGGGAAATTCAAATTTCCCTTTGGACTGTAGCTATTTATTCTGAAGTTCAACTTTTGGAAGCTTTCTACCCTCCTCTCTGCACCAACCCTCTTAAAATGATTATTGCAAACATCTTGTGTCTCTACCTTTCACAGTAAAACTGAACTTCCTTGATCATGGACTCTGACAAGACATTTGAGATATCAGATCTTTAGTGTACGTCACAAAACTCTTCAGATCAGTACTCAGCCCTCTTGGTTCATCATATTTTTAAAACTTTCCCTTTCTGCCCTTTAGAAGTGTTGTAAAAAGACAAAAAATTCACTTCTTTTCTTTTTTTTTCCCCAAAATTTTATTTTAATAACATTCCTTATCCCTTGCAGCAGATGCTGAAGGCAAGCAGGTAGCAGACTGACTAGAAGCATCTGAGATCGGGTACAGATACTGTTTTTAAGATTCAGTTCAAAGTGCTTAAACACACATCTAAATCCAATTAAAATCAAGTGTTTGCTTCAGGTTAAACAGGACATGAGCAAAACAATTTGTTCTGATGAAAAATAAGGCCATGCTTTGTACGAGCAGGACACGTCACGGTGGGCATCTCCTCCCCCCTGCCTGTGACAGACCTGAGCCACGAGATTCATGTTCAGCCCTAGAGCAAAACAGAATTTTGATGTTGTTTCTTCCAGGTTAACATCGCCCTGTGAGTATTTGAAAAGCACAGGAGGGTTCCTTAGGCAGCTCAGCAATTAGAGGGCCAGCCCTTGTGAGGCTGCATCTGGAGCAGCTCTGGGCCACTCACTCCAAGAGGGACGTGGAGTTCCTGCAGCAGATCCAGCAAAGATGGAAGGTGATGGAGGGATGGAATATCTCTCTTATGAAGAAAGGCTAAGGGATCTGGGGCTGACTTCAGAAATGGTGACTGAGAGGGGACTCACCAGTGTCTATAAGAATCTGAAAGGCCAAGAGGATGGACCAGGCTCTGCTCAGTGGTGCAAGGCAATAGAACAGGAGGAAATGGGCAGAAACTGATGCACAGGAAGTTCCACCTGAGGAAGAACTTCTATACTGTGTGGGTGACTGGAACAGCTTGCCCAGAGAGGTTGGAGAGATATTCCCACTGGAGATATTCCAGAAATGTCTGGATGCAATCCTGTACAATGGGCTTTAGGATGACCCTGTTTGAGCAGGGAGGCTGGACCAGTGACCCACTGTGGTCTCTTCTGACCTCACCCGTTCTGTGATCACCAGCAAGCATCAGGACCTGCTGGAGCAAATCCAGAGGAGGTCACCAAGATGATGAAAGGCCTGGGGCACTTCTCCTGTGAAGACTTCCCCTGGAAGTGTTCAGTGCTGGTCTGGATGGGACCTTGAACAACCTGGTCCACTGGAAGTTGTCCCTGCCCATGGCAGCCAGGTGGAATCTGAGGTTCCTTCCAACCCAAACCATTCTCTGATTCTACGATTTTGCTATTTAAGCAGGAACTTTCTTTTATGATGTTGAACTCTGCAGTCAAATTAGGGAAAGCACTCTTTATTTCTTTATTGTACACTCTGCTTTTGGGACATAAATTTTAGAAATATGGAAAAGCCACTACTTCAACACCAAAATCTTCAGATAATTGTTAGCCAATTGGAATAGTAAACACCACATGTGCTTAAGTTGTATTTTCTCAATTATAAAATTTACACACAAAAATTACTATTGTCAAATACTCCATGACTCACGTTTTAATTCATTTTGAAGGACATCAATGAACTCCATCTTTTTGGCAGATAGCTGTTCCAATGCCCCAGCAGGTGGAATACAAGTAGGCCATGTGCTTAATTTGGTTGGCTATTGATATCATAGGGTAATTTTTTTGCCCTCAGTGCTATCAACCATAAAGATATTTCAAGTACACATAATTAGTTCTTAACAAAAGACAATTAGATCCAACAAAACACCTCACTTGCTCCAAGTTCTTAACAAACAGAGCTTGAAAAGGGCACTTGTACAGTAAGAAAAAACTCAAGGAAAAAAAAAAGTATTGCAGATGTTTTTTTTTAATAATTGTTGAGATCTTGGTGTTTGGCTATGGTATTTTTCTTTTCCTAAAACCATATTATGTTAATATGTATTTTCTCTTTACTTACACAACATTTAATGACCAATTTAAGTACTTTTGCAATTGTTTATTAATTTCTCTCAGTTAAGCACTCAAGAGTGCTTGAGTAAAACAAAATCCTGGCTTGCATACTATAGAATACATTTTGATAAACAGCTGCTCAGAATTGTGCTTAGTCAAAATATTCTAATCAAAATATATCAATGGACAGGGCCTTTATGTAACAGTTCATGATATATTAGTTTCTCAATATATTAGTTTCTCCTACTCTTTCATTTTAATTTTTTTTTAATCACCAATCTCTGCTTTTCACCTTCTCTTTAGCAAAAAAAAAAAAAAAAGTATGCTGCTGTTTTCCATTGGAAATTTCCTTAATTTTTATACTTCTCTACAACCTAAATATTTCATACCAATGTCAAGTTCTCCCTATGTTACATTGATTGGTTGTTCTCACTAGTTCCCTGTACAAAACCAGAATCAATATCCCTTTCTGACAGTTCTTCTAACACATTCATAAATAAAGGGTTATGTTTTCCTCTAACACACATGTACTTACTTGATTTTTAGCAGCTTAAGTGTCTGGGAAAAATCACACACTATTACCTAGGCAAGTACAAGATTATTCTTCAGAGTTTCTATGGGAGAAAATGGGGGGGAAATCCTATCTGACAGCTCTCCCTGTAGCAGAAGAGCTGCATGATGAATTCAATACATGGGATTAAAATAAATAAAAGCAGTGTTTTGGGCCATATAATCAGAGTTGCACACCCAGGCCTCTTCTGCATTACTGTCGAAAGCATTCAAGATTAACCTGGGGCAAAGGAGGACAGGTCTGTGTACATTCTTCAAATTCTGCTGTTACCCAAATAGTCTGTCTTGTTCACTCTTTTCCCACTCCATAAAGCCACACATCGTGCTTGTGCACACTCTGCATGGTGAGGTAATAAACCAAGAGCAACTCCAAACGACAAAATCACTTCTCTTTCCAGTTCAGTGAACTGGGTCATGCAATAAGCACAACAATTTGCATGATGATTGTAACCAAAAAATTAAAATAAATATTTCATACATATATAATATATATATCTAAATTAAAGGGAAATGTTTCATGCATAAATAATGTTCTTATATATATACATATATCCCTGTAGAATTGGAAGAGATGGCACCAGAAAGAAAACAAACCAAAACCATGTCTCAATGTAATAATGACCAACTGCTTTTCAAGCAGCAGTTTGAAGTAGTAATTAGAATATGAAAGCTGGGAAGTATTTACTACAACATATAAATGCATTTATAAACATATTTATAAACATATAAATCCTTCTTAAGCAACTCCTTTACCAGATTCCCTTTGTTGTCAGGTTCTTGAGTTAAACTGTGCCACCCATGAGCATGATTTAAAACTTACTTCCACAGAAGAGTTGAACAAGAAAAATTACTGTGTTGCCTGTTCAGTTTGTGACAAGTCTGGATTTCAGGCAGCATCTTGAAACTCAGAAAAAAAAATTAGAAATTACATGGATTTTTTTTAATATTTCTGTCTCTCTGTTTTCTATGCTCATCCACCAAACCAATCATATCACATGCTCATTTCTGAAGCTAAGACTTCTATTAAAAAGCAGCAGTGAGTCATACAGAATACACTTTGCTTGCTAGTGTGATGATATCATTATTACTGTCTCAGTGACACTACTGTAACACCATTGCTATTGAATGTCTAGGGATGATCTCACTGGTCATCAATTTATTTAAAGTTGGAGCATTTTAAAATACTTAAAATATTGCTGTTCACAGGAATAGGTTTTATTCAAGTGTAGTTAACCATAAAATCCCAAAATAACTTCCTCAGGAAATAATTTCAGCAATATTTTAAATTTTAACTAGGAACTTTATCTCAAGTAAAGGTACAGGATGTTCCAGTTTCACAAACTTGTGTTTTTGTGTCTGCATCATGTTTTTTTATTTTCATAAATTTTTGAGCCTGAGAACACCAGAAAGCATTTTATTATCAGTGTAAATGGAGATGATTCATATAATAATATTTAAAGAAAATGACCCTGAAATTCAAAGCAAAATGACGTGGTGGTCAAGAATATATTTTTTCATTATATCTTTGCACTGGATGATGTTAAGTCCTCACTAGTTAAAATTAATATAAATGTAATTCTTATAAATAAAAATAAAAAGGAGTAGATGTGTTTCAAACACGAAGAAATATTAAAAAAAGGAGCTGCAGACCAACAGATTTCATCTTAATTTATAGTGCAATATCATACAAAAGGAATAAAATGCAGCTCTTTATAAAGACTATCTGAATTTAGTAGATTAGACTACCTAAAGAGCACTTTTTAAACAAGTTCTTAGCTAATGGTTCTATACTAACAAAATGCAACAGACCCTCTTAATCAAATCAAGAATGAATTGAAACACAGCTGGATGTTAAAAACACTTCTTTGTCTGTTTGACATAATGAATAGTACAAATAAAAAATGTTTGACTGCTAATAAAACAATCTAAACCTCAAATATTGTGTTTAAAAGAAATTTGGAAATCCTTACAGAAGTTGGTTTCACATCAAAATTAAAATCTGTACCGTGGGAATTTTGCTGATCTCTGCTGATAAAAATATTATTTAATAGTACAGGATATTATTATATATATATGATGTAGTATATAATTTAGTATTATATAATAATATAATATTATATGTATATATAATACTATATTATTATTTAATACTATAGTAAATGTCTATTAAAGTGGTAAAAGCTAGCAGGGAGGACACATTTTCATTCTTTAGATACCACATTAATCAGGGTTTTGATGCTGTTAAAAATGACACAAAGGATTAGCACTGAAGCATTCAGCAATTTGGGCCCAAAACCAGGTCTCCAAGTTGGGAAACACATCTCAAGCTGCAGCTCTGCTTAAAATTAATTCTCTATTGCATACATCAATGTCCCTGAATGTAAGCTGCACATGAGCACAGGTAACTTACAAAACATAAACTGCTTTTTTCTTTCTTTTCTTTCTTCTAAATCTTGTTGAAGCTGGTGAGCACAGATGCTGATGCTGAAACTTTGGCAATCTCCTGACAATAAGTCAAACTGCAAATAAGAACAAAGAAATGTAAATGGGCATCTTATTTTCACTCCATTTATTATAGCATTTTAGAAGTGTTACAGGGGGTTGGTTGTTGTGTTGGGTTTTTGTTTTGCTGGGTTTTTTTTCCCCTGCTTTGAAGTTTCAGGTTTTGTTCTGAAGGTGGTTCCCACACAGGGATTGTCCTCGCCGCTCCCCTTCCCTTCAGACCCACCCACCCCTGCTGTGTCAGCAGCACATGAGCTGAACACTTCTAAAGCTTCCTGTAATTAAGTTCACCTTGTTGCATTACTGGCAAACATGTTCAGACTTATTTTGGATACATTTGGGAAATAATAGCTTTTCAGAGTCTGCAATGAGAACCAACTCAGGCTACTGAAATAAAGTGTGGTGAGGACTGTGTCTCGTAGCGATTTTACGTGTGGCAAATTCCCTTGGTGCCTCGGTACTTTCATCAGAAAATAAGGAACATTAATTTCTGTTGTTTTGCATCAGAACTGACATAAGTTTACAATAATGCCTGTGTCTATAGTGTATTGCTTGTGTGTGCACCTAGGATGGGATTTAGTTCACAAAAGCCGAGTATGTTGTTCCATTTCAGACACAATTTGGGCACCCTGCCTGGACTCCACTGCCTTTCCACAAGGCTTCTGGTCCCCCCTCAGTTCATTTGTCATGTTTCCAGTCCCCATAAAAACATTTCCAACATCCTAGGGCAACTTAAAGTTGCACAAGGCACGTAGGCTTTGGCAGTAGATTCCATCCCACTCAGAATTATGTAAACTACGACAGAGTAATTTTCTGGCACATTTTTATGCATGTGAAAAATACTAGCCCAAGATCCTTCAAGAAACACAGTGTCTTGTTTCATGCCATGACACAACAACAAATAGAGCAAGGGAAAACTGGGGATGTACAATTATCTTGGTAATTCTCAACCCTAACAAGATGTTAACACAGTTCAGTGCTGGGTAATAAGAAGTTGACTTTCTTTTGCCAGCTGGGACACACAGCTCAGCAGTCAGATGTTTCATTGGAAGAATTTCTGCCTCAACAAAGAAACAGCAAAATACCCACAACAAAACACAGACCCAGTGATCCTGTGGCTTGTGCCAGGCGGACATGCTGATGGGGCCAGCATGTGTGAGGTGACACAGAAGTCACCTGCCGGCCTGAGAGGTGGCACTTTGCAGGAGTACTGCATCCAGCTCTGGGCATGGACCAGGAAAGACATGGGCCTATGGAAGCAGCTCCAGAGGAGGGACACAGAAATGGTCAGAGGGATGGGACACCTGAGCTGTGAAACAGGCTGAGTCTGTTCAGCCTAGAGAAGAGAAGGCTCTGAGGAGACATTAGATTGTCCACTGAAGGCAAGAGAATCACAAGAGGGACACTACAAAAGAGCCACTGAGGGACTTTTTACAGGGGCATGTAGTGATAGAAGAAGGGGGAATGTCAGTGGGTAAGTTATGTCAAACATTGGGAAGAAATTCCTCACTACTAGGGTGGTGAGACACTGGCACAGGCTGCTCAGACAAACTGTGGGTGCTCTACCCTGGAAGTGTTCAAGGCCACATTGGATAGGGATTTGAGCATCCTAGTCTAGTGAAAGGTGTCCTTGCCAATGCCAGGGGCTTGGAATAGTTGACCTTTGGAAGGTCCTTTCCAACCCAAAACGTTCTATAATTCTATGTCTTGCCCTGTCCCCAGCAAGGTCAAGTGAAGATGCACCATCATGGCACATGCAGCTCTGGGACAGTCCTACCATCCCCAAAACATGTATTTTATCCTGCTCAGATGGAAAATGAGACACCAAAGCCTCTCAGCTACACTGCCCAAACAGCAAACACAGCAGAAAGACAGCCCTGGATCTCTGCAGCTCCTCCAACCATGATGAGAAACATCAAAACAGGCCTGAAATCTGCTTTTGGCCTCCCTCAGGGGTTTTGGCCAGCCTCAGGGGTTTTGATCTTTCTCTGCCTCAGAAAGGGAAAAGGAAACCAGCCACTACTGACACGAATCCTTTGTATCCATTTTCTCTTTCTACAATGGTATGGAAATCAGGCTTTCCTAAAATACTGCTATTTCACCCTCATTGCCCTGACTTTTGCTTTGGCAGTGTAAATTAGAGCTGGTGTGGTTTTTCCACATCCTCAGACAACATGTTAGGAGACCAGATTCCTGCTTTTCTAAAAGGACTATATCCATCTGCAAGTTTAGGAGCCCAAACAGATCTCCACCTGGAAACTATTATTACATCTGCTCTTCTAAATGATCATTAGGACTGGCTGAAACTATTACTGTAAATGGGCCTCCAACTACAAAGTTTCTCAGGGAACAGCTGCATTTCTTAGAGCAAGGGAGGTGGTGGTGGGGGAAGCAGTAAAAATCTTTCAGTTCATGGCTACTTTCTAGATTTTATTCTTTTTTTTTTTAACTATTAGGAGAAAGCTTTCATATTTCTGAGGCACTTTCTTTAAAAATCTCTGTGAAAGGAACATCTTCATTAAAGCTGGCCTTGAAAAAGCCACTAATGGGAATGCTCAATTTTAAGATCCTCCTTTGAGGGACAGATTTACACTCCAAGGCAAACCACATAGGCATTTAAAATATTTTCAAAACCAGGGCACGGAAAGCTGAAGAATCTCAGCATCTGCGAAAATGTGACTCTAATTTGTAATGCTGAGAACACTTAAAAACAAGGTCTTTATTAAGGAAATAAAAATGAATTCTGACTCATTGATGTTAAACTGGTATTAAAAGAATCTGGAAGTCACACAACAGCACTGAAGAAGAGAAAGGAGAGAGATTCAAGGAAAGTACAGAAGAACAGAGGAGATTAATAGGTTTAAAGGAAAAAAACTCATAGGTTTAAATATAAATGTACTATGAGATGCTATTCCTGCCTGTTCCCTTACTTTGTAGGTCTTGTTCAGATACATGGTAGAAAAGGAATGTGCTGAACCTTTTTGAGCCATTCAGTTTTAATAGTAAAAGTAATTTTCTCAGGTGGGCACTGAACAGTGGCAATTACAGTTTATTTTGCCAGAGAAATTCTTTTAAGTCACTAATGGTATGAGACTGATGGTAAGGAATGTCAGCACAGCATGTCTCCTAAGCTTGATACCAGCAGATTTGCAGAAGACCCAGAGACAACAAATGGTATTTTTCTGTTGAAATCTCAAGGTGGTTTATTTCAAATGCACTTTACCTGCGGGTAGTGAAAAATAATGAAAATATTCCAACTGTGGTCACGCAGATATTGCTATTCTTATTCTCAAGATCCATTTAAGCTCTAGCACAGTTTTCTTTGGGCTATCAAAACCATAAGAATTTCCTTCCATGAAAGACTAAAATTTTCACTATCTACTTTTCATTCCCATTCACTCCATGGTTGCTTAAAAACTTAACCCCTCTTCACACCCTACCTAGTAATTATGCTATTTCTTGTAAAAGTCCACGCTAAAGGTCTGTCTCTTTTTTGAAACAAAGACTGTTTAAGCACCATATCATACATGGCAGGTTAGTTCTACAGGCAGGAACTTGTAGCAGAAAAATAAATAGTAAAAGAAAGTTGTCTTCTTTTAGCCCCCTGATGTCACCATATCACAAAATCAGTTAGGTCAGAAAAGACCCATGAGATCATCAAGTCCAACTGTTGATCTCTTTTGAAAATTCTGTTGGGGTTGGGATTTCTTTTTCTGGGTTAAGAAGGTCTTGGTGGTTTTTTGGGTTTTGTTTTTGTCTTTTTTTTTTTAATTATTTGTCAACTTCATTCAACAAGTCAAAGTTTAAAACCCCCATGTCTTGTTACCTAAAACACGCTGGCAGCTGTTTTCTCACTGTTGGAGTAGTTCTTCATAAACTTCTATATTTAATTTACACATGAACTTGGTTTTATAAATTACTTTCTGCACACCCATTAAAAGTATACTAGAGACCAGCATCACAATATGATAAGTGAACTACATGGAAGATATGATAAAATCTTATTTTTTGAATTATTTTTTTTATTGACTAGACCTGAACAAGGACAGAGGTTGATCTTTGCTATACAGGCAGTTCACAGGAGGTCACCTTATCACTGCAGTGTTATTTAGCTTTGGCTTGGTTGAACTTTCCCAACATCTTTATGATAAACAAAACAATTTTTCCATTACTAAAGGCCACTCACCTGAGAGCTCAGGGTCTCAGGACTTGCATGGTTTGTCTTCACTTTGAGCTGATTTTAGCCTTAAAAAAAAAATGAAAAAGAATAGTATTTGTGATAGCAGTTGCCTGGTGGTCAGCTAACTACCAGCTACATTTTTTTCAGATTTCCTTTGGTTTTACAATGATAACGAGCAGATACTCATGTTTCTAGAATGAAATGAAGTGCAAAAGGGTGCAGAAGAGTACCAGAGGAGCAGGTGATCTGGCAGAAACCATAGCTGTAATTCAGAGGTCGCTATGGGATTGCAGCCTTCCATTGTTCAGGTAAAGCCAGCTTTGGAACAAAAAGTGAATGGTTAGGAACTAAGGACAAAAGTGAGCACCTAAGCTGTGCTCAAAAGAAATTCCAGAAATTAAGTCTGTGGAGGGCAGGACTATCATCTGTCTTCTCCCAGTAAATGGAAGAAAGCCCTTAGGACAAGACCATATGCCTCCCAGTTATGACTGGATGCTGATAGCTCATTCTGAGTCCATCTCTTTCTTTCAGGAAGGCTGAAGCCACCAGTCTTTGAATCCAGAGGGTTTCTAGAAAGGACTTTTTATTTCCCCCAAAAAGCAGTATAACTGCATTATGATTTTTTTCCTATATTAATTTGAATTATTAATACATACTATTGTAACTAATAAATCATACTATTATGCTGTTAAATCATTAACTGGAGTAACAATAATTTCCCAGCTTCACCTGTGACTGTGCTCCTCTTTTTGCCCAAGGAAGAGTTTTGTATAATAAGCATAAAAAGCATGATGACTCTCCCTCTCTCTGTATATATATATATGCATATATTTGTATAGAGACACACAATAAAAAAACCCAACAAAGGGAGCTCACAACCATGTATTTAAAAGATGCACATCATTCTAGTTGACAAAGGATATTAGAAAATTAAAAGAGATGTGTGAACACCTATAGTTCTTCAATCACATGTGTATTTACTCTGTCAAAACTTGGCAGGAATAGTTTTGCTCATTTCAGCTGTAACTTGGGAGGTTATTTCATCTGTAAACAACAGCAAAAAGAAGATATAAAAAACCAGCAATATCATAAACTTGCTGCAATCTGTCCTAGAAGGATCAAATGAGTTTTCATCAACAAATCTTTTCAACCAGAAAGTGATTTGTGTTTTGTACAAAGTATTTAACTGAATACAGTGAAACAGTGATGAATTTTCAAAGATACGCAGTACTCATTTTATAGAAGTGCACTTTAAGAGGCAATTTTGTGGAAATACACATATTTCATCTATGCTTCAGAAAAAGTCAAACTTTGTGAGGACTTCTTCTCTCCTTTTTTGTTGCACTCACTGGGTGCAGCAGACAAGCTTATGGGGTGTACAAGTCTTTCCTTAGACCTAAAATACAACCAATAAACTCAAAGTTGAGAATTATTATGGTAATTATTTATCCAATTCAAAAGAAAATGGTGGTTAGTAGCAGCAGAGCAGAGGGAAACATGCAAAGCAATAATAAGTTCAGTAGGTCTGATGGGACAGAGAGGCCAGGCAGAGGTTCCAGCTGGAGAGAAAGGCCACATACCAGGGAGCCAGTATCTTGATGGTTTTTAATGTCAAGTACAGCTGTGAATGTTAGCTATGAATATACTTTTTTTTTTTTTAATAGTTACTCCTTTAGAATCAGGGCTGAAAGTTCAGAAATGCAGTCTTCCTTTTCTGAGATGCCGTGCTTCTGGCAAGCGCACACATTTTACCTTCATAAATTAATTGTGGAAGGCAATTAGTGGCTATCTGATTTTGTCCATGGAGTTTCTGCAGGGGGCTTTTGGTGCAGTGATGACCTGTGAAGGCTGACCTAGAACAGAGGCTAGATGGAACTAAAGAATAAAGTAGGGATTTATTAAAAGGCCTCCATGGTTCCACCTTGGGCAGCACAAGAGCCCAGCCAGGGCTACACCCAAGATGAACCAAAATGGGCACAAAATGGATAACCAGTCATGAGGTCTCTCACTTTTGTAAATTCTGGTCCCTTTGCATATTAGAGTTAATTGTCCAGTTATAGCTTTAGGTTATGAAGTCCCATCCTTCTTGTATTTCTCTCTTCAGTTCACGTTGTTTGTGCTCTTGGGCCTGAGATTTGGATCATTTGTCCTTGGTCCCCAGCTAGAGAGGGAATTGTTTTGTCTCCCTACTCTGTGAAGAGAGCTCACCATCCCCTCATATGAAGCTCAGCAGTACAGAACCTAAAAAATATAAAAGCTAAAACCTGAGGCATCAGCAGTATAGGAAAATGAATTTCTGATAGCTTTGCTCTGAGAGACATCTAATGCTTGGAAGATATGCGCAAAGTTTTGTATATTCTCCGGTTCTTCAGGCTGGTATCACTTGGTGGACTTTCACCTCTGACACACCTCTCCACACAAGGTTAATATGCCACTTCAGTGCCAGAAGAAGGGCTGGAATCATGCCAAGGTTGCTTTGTGTGCTTCAAAAACTGCCAGTTTGGTTTTTTTTTTTTTGAGGTATTTATACTGGTCTTACTTAAAGTAGATGGTGTTCTTTCTGCCTCATGAGACTCACCAGCAGCACCATCATGAAGACTTTGCAGAGACAGTTAAAGGTGGTAAAGCTGCTAAGTTGATGTTCTTATTTGTTCTAGAATTAAAATCACAAATCTATTTCAGAATATGATGATTTTGTGAATGATTTTAAAAGAAAATAGACCAAAAAGCCCCACACCCCACTCTGCCTTACTCTGGATTAAATATATTCAAAATGAAAAGCATTTTGAATAAGGATACTGTCCATTTGAAAATTGTTTTAAATGTCCTATGTGGTCAGTGGTTTGATTTTTTAATTCAGAAGATACAAAACTCACATTTTTGTATCCTCATCAAAAGCTTTATCAGAAATTCTCCTGACAACCCTATTAGTGATACATATGCAATCATCATCACACTGTATTTAATTGGGACAGATACAAGAGGCATAGCTGTTTCCATGAGAGTTTCCAGCTAAATTACATTTTTGATTGACTTACTTGAGTGGCAAATCTCCATTAGTCAGTTATATACTACATGCTGTGCTATCACTCTCAGGAAAGCAAAAACTCCATTAAGCATTACTAAAGCTCTCTATCAAACAGGTTTTTTCAATTGCATTCATTGCATAATTTCTATTTGAATATTCCCCCATTAAAAAAAAAAAAAACCCCAAACAAACCAACCAAACAAAAAACCCACCAGAACTCAATAGTCTTTACTCTTTAAAGTATTATAGCAAAGAACTCAATAGTCTTTACTCTTTAAAGTATTATAGTAAATGTCACTCTTTTTAATAAATAGTTTGCTCAAGTATTTTTCAAGTGTTACACAAATAAATAGTCTTCTTTTAATACTTGCAACTAATCTATGTTAGTTTACAAGTAATAATTCTGCTAAAATGAGAAGAAAGAAGATTGGATTACAAGTCCCTTTCCAAAAGAGCCAAATGTGTATATATGGAAAAGCATTAAAAAGATGAACTTTATATTAAAGTAAGCAGTATCAGTACATTTACCATATAAATACACTCCTAAGCCCATTCTTTGGCGAATGGTTACTGAAAAGACTGAAAAAGATCCATATCAAGTTAATGAATTCCACTCTGCTGACTTACAGAAAAGAATTTAAAATAGAAAAATCTATATATATTATTCCCAACTGCTTATTAGATAGACTTATCTATAATATATATGTTAGGCACAAATTACATTAAAATAACATTTACAGAACTGCAAAGGAAAAGTTTCACAAGTTAGACAATGGGAGGGGGGAATGAAAAAAATCAAGGTTGGCTGAGTAACCTCAGCTCACCCCTTTAGCACAGGCAGTATTTTCTGATCTTTATATAAACACATGACATAGCAAATGTTTATTATACCACAGCAAACGTTGGAAGCCAGTGCAGAAGAGCAATAGTAGGAAGTTGGGAGACATGGAGCAAGGATAGATCACTGACATTCCCCTTTAAGGTGCTACCAGAGTGATGCTACAGTACAGTCCTGAAGCCAGCAGAAAATACTGCTGCTCAATTAAACCCCAGACCTGGGAATCCACCAGAGGAATTTGTGGTTTGTAATTCCCAAAGTACAACATAATTAGGTTCAGTGTAATCTGCTTAACATCATAGGTGATTCACTGCCACTGTCAAGGTTAAATAAACCCCAAAACTCCCAGAAGAGTGGTGGCAAATCAGAGGTTAAAAGGTGGGGGGCTTAGAAACACAAAGCAAAGGTTTCAAAGTGTTGATGAATTTTTTTTTGAGGATCATGTTCACCAATTTGCTGAGAGAGAAAACTAATGTCTCTGGGCAAAAGGACTTTAAATTGGCAAGAAAGAATAAAGTCCTCAGGAAGGGGACAGGAAGAAACAGGAAAAACAAAAACCAAACAAAAACAAGCAGCCACTACACAAGAAAATCAGTAAGATGTATCAATCAAAGAAAAAACAGAGGGCACCAAAATGGGATTCAGCAGGCAGGTAATTTAAGAGTGTTTCTAGATAGTGGCAAGAAAGATAAAATGCAAAACTCAGCAAAATGAAATAATGAGAAATAACGAGAATCATATGAGGCTACATGAATTAAAATGTTCCAGTGAATCAAAATGTTCTGTTTGGGACAATAACAGGAAAACTCAGAAAACCTTACTGTGGGTTAAAACTAAATAATTGAAATGTTAGCAGAGGAAAAGCCCATGAGACAGAGGAGTGACTACTACATATGTACACACAGGAGGCATCCCCTACTCCAAGGTAACCATTGAAATAGGAAGGGAAATTATCTCTTTAAATCTCTGGGTGTAAATAAGAGCAGAGAGACAAAGAAAGGTTTCTCTAAAGATTATCAGCAAAACACACATGAGATGAAGTTCAGAAAGAGACAGCACTGAAATTAGTTGAAGAATCATTAAAAGCAATATTAATTGTAATACAGAAATTATTTTAGTAATAAGATTATACAGAGTAGAATCAATTATTCTCACATTCATTCGGCAGACCTGGTTCCTATGCACAAGACAGGGAACATCAGGATCCTGGAAAAGGAAAACTCAAGGAAAAATGCTTTTAAATGCCCTGCCCCCTGGAATACCTGTAGGTGAAATTGTAGCTTCAATGGCCTGCAAATACCTCCTGATGTCATAAATTCTGCACTTTCTGAGGCAGGAGTCTCTTGAAGGATCAAATGTTTATCTTGTTTTGTATCCAAATCCAGACAACATCTTCATGCAGCTAGACTATCTCCCATGTCCAAGCATGTAAAAGCATTTCCCACTGGAAATTAATATTTATTCCCCTAAGGTTTATCTTCATTCTAGGCAATGAAGTTTTCTAAAAACATCTAAGAATTCCTTGGCTGTGTTTTCATTGTGCTCACTTTTCTCTGCAATCAGACATATTCTTAATTTTCAAGTTAATAGCATCAATCAATGGATTTGCATTAGACCTCATTTTTTGTGACAGAATTCCACTTTAAAGTGGCCCTACACAGTGACCTGGCCACAGCCCTCTGTGAATTCAGCAAAGACCATGACCTCTTGCAGTTGTCCCTTATTGTGACCTCCTTAATTGCACATGTTAGGAGACACCAGGGAGTCAATAGCCATCAATCTCTTTACTCCATTCAGCTTTTAAGGCCACCAGAGAGTTGATTTTTACTCCTAAATCAATGACACTTAGGCATATTAAATATCTTCATAAACACAGAGCTTCATAAACAGCACTCTGACACTGAATAAATACTATTTTCTGGTGTGTTTCCTCTTGTATGTAAAGTCTGTGTAGAACAGCTGAGGGACTTAATGTATTTTTGTAGATGATCCTCAACAAAGTCATTACTTAGAGCAGATCAACAATGTTCTCTCTCTTTAGGAGTCACACTCTGATAACACTTCTGATAAAATAAGATAAATAGATGAGCTGCAGGTTGCTCCACTGGATTCATGGCTCTATCTCTGCTAGAATTTTGACCAAAATCCAAGCACTGCCAGACAGCATTTCATCTTTTCCTACCCTATCAGATCTCTTTATTGCTGTCTAATTTCTTGCATATTCATTAGGCTGAGTTCTCTCAAGAACAAACTGTAACAGAGCAGAATACTTAGTGTACTGGTTTGTTTTTTGGTTTTTTTGTAATCCTTCTACTGGGGAGAGTCACACATCAGAAGATTTGAAATTGGTGAAAATGACCTTGCACAGATCAGTCTAAGGTCTAGCTAGCTTTTCTGGAGCAATGCTGTGTGAAGAATTGTAGCAACCTACCTGGATAGCTCAAAATATTTTTATTTTTCTATTTTTTGAGGGAATGAGCCGCTGCATCTATAGAGAGATTCAATTATTATTTCTCCTTATCAGGCCTGAAGTTCTGCCACCTAATACATCATGTCTTCCTGCATCTTTGTCATGGAACAGCAGATCTCATAACGTTTCTTGACTCAGGATTTTTCATTTTGCTTTGGTGGCAGTTTTTTTACACAGAACTTGCCTATTTAAATTGGGATGCATTTTTTGGCTTGTGGAGCTCTGGTGTTGTCATGTGGTTTTACAAAAATGGAAGTGTCTCAGTTCCTAGATACCCTTACATAATAACATAATAAGTGTTCTTGTATATATATTTTTTTTTCTTCTTTTTTTTTTTTTTAATGACCTATCACCATTTATTCTATGCATAAATATGCAGAGAGCATTTGTAAACACTGAACTCAACAACACTTTCTTGTGTTTCATTCACCTTAAAATTTCTACCTAATCTGTTGCACTTCTTCAATCTGAGCTGAGGACATGACTACCTTCAATTAAGAATGAAGAATATTTTGGTTTACTCTACCTTTTTTTTACTAGGAAGATGTATAAGGAAGAAACATTCTAACATTTTTAGCAACTTTTATTTAAAGTTGTTGTGTTTTTCTGCTCCTGTTTCACCACAGCATTAATCTAAAGGCTAAGTATACTTGTTACTGTAAAGCTCTGAAATTCTTCAATGAAGAATCAAGAATATTTTGGATTACACTGCCTTTTTCACCAGTAAGATATAAGGAAGAAGCACTCTACCATTTTTTCACAACTTTTATTTAAAATTGTTGTGTTTTTCTGCTCCTATTTCACCACAGCATAAATCCAAAGGCCAAGTATACTTGTTACTGTAAAGCATTAAATCCAAATCACAAATTTAAGCTTGATATTTTAAAATAGGTAGCAATAAGAATTATTTCATGACTACCAGACTTTAGGAGACAGACTTTAGGAGATGTTGAAGATTATAAAAATAATTGTTACCTTTAAGTTAATTTGACACTTGATAGGAAAAAGTCATATTTGTAGTAGTAGGAAAAGGACTTCCTTCCTTCTGGTAAATCCCCTTTGTTCATCCTGCTCTCTGTGCCCACATGTTTCACTTCAAGCTGCTCTTCTTGACAACCAGGAAAAAAAAAAGGATTTTTAATCTGTGATCAACAGAATTTAGCTCAATATATACAGGGGCTTGCATATGTTTTCAATCTTTTAAGGAAAACCTTGAAACCAGCTAAAGAGGTCATCAAATTCAATGTTTACACTTGCTCTCTGTATATTTATGCATATAAGAAATGGTGCTAGGTTTTTAAGAAGAGCTGTTCTATTAAGCTAAACTCTCCTACACTTCACTTTGCTTAGATACCATCAGCTTTCACCTCTCTTCTCTCTTTCAAATATGTGTTGGGAGTCACATGGGATAGTACTCACTAAATTATTTCATGACATAATAATAGCAATTTAAAAGCTTTTAAAAAAGAATTTATAAAAATGTGTCTCTTTCCTAAATTCTTACTTTTTTCACAATTGTTGTGAAATCTAAATATTTTATTTCAATTTTCTCTGTAGATAAATTTTGTAGGAATTGGAATTGAAAATTGATTGGTTTTGAAATTAATTTTTTTTGAGATGCAATTTGCATATGCATTCAGTCCACTGCAACTAAAATTTTCCTTAGAGACTTTGAGTTTTTATAAACAGGAGATTTGGAGTCAAGTGTATTTATGCAACAATTTGGAGCAAGTTAAATCAGTTAAATTTTTATCCCAAAGTGGATACTATATGTCATCCTTCATGCGGTCTCTGTGAAGACAAAAAGGGAGAACAGAGGCCCTGTGTCAGCAGTAAGAAAACACCATAGTTTTTTGCAAATTTCAAACATAATTTCTACCTATCAAAAACTAAAACTGCTTCTGTTCATCCATGCCCCTGGTCCTTCTTTTGGCTCTGAGAAAAAACACCACAAATGACAGTTTTACTGTGAAGTTTCCATGAAAAAGTCTCAGAAAGGGGATTGCTTTGCATTATCCATCTACAATCCCATCGTCCTGCTTCTCCAGACACCACTTGGCTACCCTGCAATCCCTGAAGGAGAAGACTCATGGATCTATAGTGGAGAAAGCTTTATTATAACTGTCTAATGGGTGGCAATGAGGGCCATGGGATAGATGACTCACTAATCTCTTAACAAAAGATTTATGTCTCAAACACAACCACAACCACAAGCAATATATTCGAAGTGATTTACTAGCAGTGTGAAAAATGACAGCAACTAATTAAAATGAGAAGTACAATCCTGAAAGTATTCCAATAATTTCCACTCACATATATCTGGCATACAATCACAGGTAGCCACAGGGAGCATGCAGAGTGAGCACACCAAGACACGGCCACGTGTGGAAAATGGAAAACATTCCCACCTCCACACGGGCAAGTGGAGTGGAAGCAAGTTTTGTAAGCTGAGCACAAAATATACCTCTCATCAAAGGGTTGAGTACAGGAAACCTCCCCAAACAGCAATGTTGGTGTGCCTTTGTGTCATAGACATCTTTCATGAAAAATCCCAGGATTTTTCCTCCTGAGAAGCCTCAAGAACAAAATGTAAACATTGATTATCTGCTGCTCTGGAATGCAACAGGTGCATCTGTGATTGGCCCATGTTGGATGTTTGTAATTAATGGCCAATCACAGCCCAGCTGGCTCAGACAGAGAGCTGAGCCACAAACCTTTGTTATCATTCTTTGCTATTCTATTCTTAGCTAGCCTTCTGAGGAAATCCTTTCTTCTATTCTTTTAGTATAGTTTTAATGTAATATATATCATAAAATAATAAATCAAGCCTTCTGAAACATGGAGTCAGATCCTCATCTCTTCCCTCATCCTCAAATCCCTTGTGAAAACCTCACACCTTTGTTCAGTTCTCCAAACACAGGGCAAAGCAACACGAGGTGGTGATAATTGTTGTTGAGTTTGGCTTCACTTCATAACAAACCTGTTGATAAACTGCCTGGTTGTATTACAACCAAGGTATTATCTCAGTGATATGAGTCAGAGCACTTAAATAGATAATAATTTCTTTGTGACAGAATCTCACCTACTCTAATGTAGAGGTTAACTCCACAAGCCACAGCGTAAAGAATCCTGTCATTAACTGCAACAATTACAAACCACAGATCAAGCCAGACCCTGAAAGGAACTGCAAACACCTTTACAGTGAGTCCTGTTACAGTCTAAGGAAAGGGAAACAGGAATCACCAGATGAAAACTGTTAGAACAGCTATGTCAATCCATATGACACAATGTTCAAATCATGCAGAACAATTATTGTGTTATCAGACACAATATTGTGTTATCAGAGTTGTTGAAATGCTTTAAATTCTGTCACCAAAAATTTGTTTCACCACAGATTTAACTGCATACAGAATGATTGGGTTTAAGATGTTCCTTGAGTTGCATGGACCTGTAACCTACATTTAAGTATTCAGCATATATCAATAGAAGTTCATAAAACTCAGGCCTAAAATAGCAATGCTGATAAAAAAATAAATATATGGTTTTTTAAAAATTATGTTTCCCTTTCCAAACACAGTCTATGAAGGCACATATTTGTCCTTCATAAATAATTTGGGAGACTGAAACATGAGGAGGAAGAAATACTTCTGAAACCAGAAAAAAAATCATCCTATGGAAAAAAAATAAATATGAAGATAATTGCCTGTAAGAGGAATGTCTTTAATTTCTGCAGCAGTGAAGTTCCTCAACAGAATGGAATAATATTCAGAGGATCTTTGATCTTTTTATAAAAAGGATGGGGTGACGTTGCTGAGAGCAGAACAGACTTGATGACACTTAGCCGGTCTGTCCAGCTGATGTTAAAATAAAACCAACTTAAAAAAAAAATGGAGACTACTCTTTTAAGAGGACCACAAGGAAAATAAAATGTTAAACAAATTGTTCATGAATAAATAAAATATTGTGCAGAGGAGTAATTTAAGTCCTGTATAATCCAGGCTGAGTTAGCACTTTCATTTTGAAATGTCTGTGGTCAGCTTTAGAAGGAAAACCCTCAGCACATTTTGGGCCAAACACAAAATTATTGTGCTTTTCCTCTTCTTCTAACACTGACCCTTGGTGTTTTCAGGATATGTTGGTACCATATTTTCCACAATTCATTTTGATTAATGTTCACATTATCAGATACCTGTCCTTCAGATAAAATTTTGTCACTGGTTATTTTATTCATGACAAAGTCTCTTCATCTGCCTGGAAACACTGAAGTCACACTGATGTCCAGTAAAATTTCTGGATGTGGCTGCCACGTTGATACCTCTCCACACTGACTAAATTAATTCAGTATTCTTCTAATAGTTGCAAACATTAGGTCCCTTGAAAACTATCTGAAAGAAATGTTCATTCATTTAGTTGGGTCTTTTCACAGTGCATTAACTTACAGGGGTTGTTGAGGGTGTGATGCTTAAAAATAAGACTGTATGAAAATATCAACTTTTGACTAATCATTAACATCTTTTCAGCCCAAAGTTTATGCCAACAGTAAACTGGGGTCATAATCATGAGCTCAAACACATCTTCATAATATATTACACATTTCAGCAGAACCTAAGGAAGTAATAAAGTACTTAAAAGTGGTTGCATTCTCTTTCATTGGCTCAAAACTACTGCCTACTATAGAATTTTGTGCTATGCACTTTCTTCTCTTCTTCTTCTCAGTCTCAGAAAAAAAAACCCACAAAAAAAAAACAACAAAAAAATCCAAATGAAAAATACCCCCCACCCCCAAAAACCCTCAAAACAAAACAACAAAAACAACAAAAAATCCCAAAAATGACAGCAACAAAAAAATCCCAACCAAACCAAAAATCCTGAAAAACATAATTTCTGGACTAAAAATTCCTTTCTTTTCCAACCTTCAAACTTCTCAGATTTGTCCATGAGCCACAAGTGCTCAGTTGGATGTTAAATACCAGTCTATGTGCTTAAAATAAAATATTGCTTAAAGTCAACAAGGTGTCATTCAGATATATTCCAATATCTTTCAGTATAGCAGAGGTTCTCAGATATATTCCAATATCTTTCAGTGTAGCAGAGGTTCTACCTATTTAAGCTAGAAGTGGGTTTGTTTGCACGGCAAAAAATTATCAGCATCACAGCATTACTCACCAGTGACTGAAGAGTGCAATTCTTTTTCCTTCTGAGAGTTCACAGCTTGTTGTTGTCATTAAAGCTTAAGTTTCATTAAAGAGTGGTCTTAATTTCCAGGTATTTTTTAAAAATAGCGCTCGCAACATTTGCATTATTCTTCAGAAAAGTTCCTAGTTAATTGAGTCATCTCATACTTGGGTCCTCTGGCCCCCATTTGGTAATATTTTAAAGCAAATATGTGTTGAAGAAAAGGTTCACTAAGTCATTTCCTTGGTAACATAATTTCTAATGATTCATATAATCACGCATATCTTTTTAAATATATTCTGAGCAATAAACCATGATTGAAATTAAGTAAAATACACTCTTAAGGTTGATTTAATCTCTTTTACTAAATAACCATTAAAAATAAAATTCTCTCCCAGGATGCTCAAGTCAAAATGACAAACATGATAATAAACATTTGGTAATAAAAATAAATTAAAAATCAAAGCTTTATGATGTATTTTCCTATCAAAATGAAAGTGGCAAATTGAAAACAATAACGATGCTCATCCACAGTTACAGTTCCAGCAGAACACTTCAGAGTTTGATTTACAATTAGCAGCAGCTTGAAAATGAGCCGTAATTTTACATTTTAAACTGCTACTGCTCAATCCATCAAGTATTAAAATCTTGATGTTGATTGATGGCATTCTCTCACGCTGTTTCTCTTGATGAAGCTGCACAGAAACTGAAGCAACAATATTCACCATGCTAGGAGTTTGCACACCTCCTCTGTTCCCAGTTCAGTTGTTACCACTGTGTTTATGTGCAACAGGTATTTTTTTGGTGGTTTGACAAATTTTAGTATCTTCACCAGGATACAAGTATAGGTCACAAACTTCAGTGGCTTTCAAGCTGATATTGGTACATGTTTTTCCAGCAGCTGGAAGAAGTGGGCTGAATACAACCAGCAATCAGTTTTCCAGCTGCCATGCTGGTTCCTAAGAAGCTGCAGTGACCCAGAGATACAATTTGGTTTTCTTATGGAAGCTTCACTGCCATGACAGGACTCAGGGACTAAGATCCCTTGGAGTTTTTATCCCTGATGCACAGTGAAGGGACAAAACCAGTAAAATATTGCCCGGTCCAAGCAATTTCCCTAGTGGCATTTCAGGTTCACTCCTCCTGCTCAGTTTGTCTCAGTTTTTGAGGTTTCACCTCCCATCCAAACTGCTGTTGCAGTGGGTTATACAAACTCTGCATGTTTTATTCACACTGACCCACTTGCTCTTAGCACCATACCTTATAATGGCCACAGGAAGAGCCTAAACTGCCTTTCCATGCTTTTTCACTTATTATTATTATTAGCTTCCATCTGGGTTTGTAGAGTGGCAAAAAGAAACTAGAAATTAGAAAATATGCATATCCTGAAAATAGTACCTGTAACATCAGTTCAGACTCTAAGCAATGCAGTTTCCTTTAATTTGCAGAAAAACAGTGAACCATAAACCTTTTTTACTGCTATTTCTTTTAAATGTGGATATCACCGAAAACATTTCCAGCTTGGATATTTCAAAAAACACCCAGTCCAGTTCATAAACTTTTGACCTGTGGGGATGACTAGGACTAAAAACTTTCTTCCATGAATATTTTCTGGAATTTTTAATGCATAAGAATAACAGGCACAGACACTCCTATTAAATAACAAAAATACAAATTAAAAAAAAGAAAAGACTACTTATAAATATCACCATAGTTGCAGGCTATTTCATACCTTCATTCTTTAATACTAAATAACATCTAGGTGCTAAGCTCTCCTAAAAAAGACACAGTTATTTGAATTGGAAAAAACACATGATTTTTTGCCATATGTAATATTATGTAAAACTGAACTTCATGTGGAATATTTAATTATAATATTTTATAGTTTTAATAAAATTTTAAATGCATTTAACGATAGGCAGAAATGCCATTCTATCTTAAATATTATTTACTCATTTGAAGTGGCACTCCTAGACTATAAAAAATAATTAAAGTATAAAACCAAATTAGTAAATATTACACAGGCTATTATACAAACTGACAAATTGATTTTGTGCATTATATTGTGACTGGATTAATTAGTATAAAATAAACAATTAAACTGTTAATGGCTCTGGAAAGATTTTATTTTATTTTGAGCCAGTTCCAAATCTTCAAGAAATGTGAACATCACCTTCAGTGGATGGCTGATAAGATCTTTCATGCTTTGAAAACAGCTCTTGTAAAAATTTTCAAAGGAATGATCCAGGTCTTAAAGTGGGAATATGGAATGGCTGTGACTAAACAAACAAGAAAACACCTTCAGGGCTTAAATCGGCTACACCCTTTTGTTTGAAGTGACAAGGCCTATCATTAAGAAGAAAAATTTTGCTTCTCCAGCACAACAGACACACCAACAATGCATTCTCCCTTTTTCTTCCCTCCTGTTATTACCTTTTCAAGTATAATTGATTTCACACATTTCTGAGGAGCCTGACTTGAAAGCCGTTTGTTTCCCCAATAACACGCCCAGCCCTGAACACATCTGATGAAAGTATTTCACATCCCCAACCACTGCTCTGTCTCTCTAGCAAGTTTTTCCTTCAGTAAAATGCTTCCTAATATAAAGATTTCTTTATGCTGTTTCAGGGTAAATATCTATCTATACACATATATTGTTTTCCTCCTTTAATTTATCACCGTTTCCTAATCTTTCTCAAAGAAACAAAAAAGGAAATGGCTGTTAATTGCTGGGAGAAAATCTGATTTGCAGCATGCACACAGAAGTTACATAGAGTCCGGTAAGGCCCTAAAACTTGCACTGAGAGACTTTTTAAAGGGCTTTACAATTATTCATGTTCTCTGAGTTAGAGGCATGGGAGAAATACTGACAGGATATTCTCAAGAGGTCAAAACAACAATAAAAACTTTAGTGTCAACTTTAGAAAATCAGAAAACTTTGGCAAAAAGTTGCTCTAAAAGAGCAGCATTCAATCTACATAAAACATTTCTCAAAGCATTAACTTGACCCATTCAACTGGGCAAATTCTAAGCCTGTTTGATTTTAAGTTACTTAAAAGTTCTGAGGAGAAAGAATTAGAAGAAGAAAGAGAGAAGGACAGAAAAGATATAGAAAAGAACAAATATAGCTAGCAGTCCTGGTTCCAGCAGTGTTCAGCTGATAGAAATTCCAAGAGGAGGTAGGGTCAAGACATATGGTCACAACTTTCTATTTCTAATATTCCATAAGTGTACTACAAGAATTCTATCAAAAGAAAAAAAAAGAAAAGAGGGGGGATAGGGGGGAGAAAGCAGTTTCAAAACCTAGACAAAAATGGAAAGAAAACATAGGAAACTAAAAGTCCTCCAAATAGAAAAAATATGCAATCAGAGCTGCACACGGGTATGGATGATTGCCTGGAAAACCCTGGTGGCAGTAGGGAGGACACTGTAGCACGAGTTGCCCATGTAAGGAATAAAAATACTCTTATGAAGTATTGAGCATGGCCTGAAATCCATGTGTGAACAGCCTGACGGGTTCTAATGCTCAATTTCCCTTTATTAGCAGCATATCTGGACATACAATAAGGGTTAAACCCATCAGCAGGCAATAACTGACACAGGCAGTAACACATGCATGCAGTATCATGTGCTAAAAACACATGCTGCCTCAGAACTCAATAGCCAGGTGGATTTTGGTGTTCTAAAAATGCCTAAATTTGTGTCTCCACATGCATTCAGCGGTGCCTTGTGAAGGCTAACCTAGAACAGAGACTAGACAGAGCTAAAGAATAAAGTAGGGTTTTATTAGGAGGCTTCAATAGATCCACCTTGGGTAGCACAAGAGCCCAGCCAAAATGAACCCAAAATGGTAACGAAAAATGGACAACTGGTCATGGAGTCTCACACTTTTATAAGTTCTGGTCCATTTGCATACTGGAGTTTGAAATAGGAGTCTCCTTGAGCCAGGTCTCATAAGATCTTTGAGATCTATTTCACACCCACGATCGCTCAGCTACCTTAGAAGGCATAAAATCAGCAGGATGGCTTCTGTGGCAGTGTTGGAAACAAAAAGGTTTTAATAAAAGGCAAAATAACAAAACTCTTTACAGAGAAAAAACAATTCAGGTGCAAGAGGCCCTCCTGCCCCTGGTAAAACATCTCACAAAAGCAATTAGTTTCTTTGTTCTATTCTTTTTCTGGTAAATTGCTCAGGTGGGACTTTTTTTGTCTCCTGTCCAATTGGCTATCCTTAAGTTTGAGGTGAAGTCTCCCAGGCCTATGAGATGCCTTATTCACCTAACTGGGGAGAGAAATTTCTGGGCTTCTTTCCTTTTTAAGGGGACAAAGCATAGTTTTGTCACTCTGTCAACAGGGACCACATTCCTATAGGAGTTAATTGTCCAATTATAGCCTTAGGTTATTAAGTTTCATCCTTGCTTTTCTCTCTTCAGTTCACCATGCTTTGTGCTGAAATTTGGATCATTTGTCCTTGGTCCCCAGCTAGAGAAGGAATTATTTTGTCTTCCTGCTCTGTGAAGAGAGCTCACCATCCCTTAATATGAAGCTCAGACCTACACACTAGAGCAGAACAGAATCTGTAAAAATATAAAATCTAAAACTTGAGGCAGAAACTCTGGGCTGTGCGTTCAGGATGATGCTGGTGAGCCGCAAGTCGTGGGCTAAGACAGGCAGACATCTGCCAGCCATGGAACGAGGGACAAAAGGTGATTCTGACAGGAAGAATGCAGGACCTGCATCCATTCCCTCTCACCATCCCCAGAAACAAGAGTGAAACAGCCAGCTAGACCCCTGGGGAGCAGAACAAAGCAAGAAATGTGACAAAACCACAAGACATGAGAAAGAAAAGCCGAGGCTGTCAAGAATATGACAGAGCCTGCAACTGGACTGAGAAAGCTCCAGAGAAATTACAAATCTAAATACTACAGGGCAAGCAAAGCAAAGAAGGAGTTGTTAAATGCTTCCAAAATGCAGATGAGATCAAGAAATCCCCAAGGAACAGCAGGTGCTTTTACAAAAAGCAGAAGCTTTTACTAAAAAAAAAACCAAACAAAACAAACCTAAATTAATAATGTCCATGTAACTGATGAGAAAAAAAAGTAGGTTGATATGAAGCATTCTGACTTTAAATTTGTGAAATAAGCATTTTATCGCTACCCACAAATTCCTCTGAGTCAAAAACTTATTCTGTAAATTATCTACTGATGACACTGAGACTGAAAGCCATCCAATCATCCTTGCTCCCCTGTCATGAGAGGGGAGACATCCTATGTGACATATCCAGCCATACAATCAAGATATCTATCAAGAACTTTAATAAAGCAAAATATTAAATGCCATTTTGTAATCAAGAAATTAGTGTTTATGCTTGTCTACCCATTTGTCAATGTGCACTTTCATTTACTCTTTTTTTTCCTCTCTAGCATCTGTCTTCTTTCATTCCTTTTAGCTGCTTAATTTCACTGAAAATAAGGATTTTTCCCTTTAAACAAAAAGCCAAAAAGCAACTGTTTTCTGCTTTTTTCATTTTGTTAAACCTCATAATCCTTTTCCCTGTGTTAACCACTTTGCCACCAAAATGACTTTGTCTGATATTCTTCCTTTGCAATAGTTCAAATCAGATGATCTTTTGGAAAAAATTACCTCTCATAATGGTATGTATTAGTTCATTACCTCATCTCTCCCAGTTATATTATCCTGCCACAAGATACACAGTGACTTTTGAACTTTGAGATTTTTCCAGCCCTACAGGAGCTGATGATCAGAGGATTTTTGCTTTGTCTTCCTTTGCATTAAATCAGAATAGATTTAGCATCATCTTGACCTGGAGATTGAATTGAACCATTAGCTAAAATTGAATGCTTCTAGAAAATATGTAAAATAGTGTAGTGATATATAATGTAATGGACTCTTTTGAAAGCTCTTCCATATAATTGTGCAGATGTTAAGGAGGTTATTTACTGTGCCTCAGACTTTCATTTTATTTGTTTTTTTATGAAAGCTTCCAGATAAATTCATACAAATTGTAGGGAAACTTTTTTTTAAAAAAAACCCCAAGATTTGCAATCAGCAAATTGCCAATGACAGTTCAGCATACTTAAACAAATGAAGTAGCTAATTTTCTTTCCAAAATCCATTGATTTCCAAGATTTTTTACCTCAATTAATACTGATAAAAGTATACCTTCTCCATACATATATTTTTACTTCATAGACTTCTCAAGCAGCACTTTAAAAAAACATTACTAAGAAAAAAGCATAAAGTATGTTGCATTCTGTAGAAGACACCAATTTACATGCCTGACCTATGATTAAGTATTTCATTAGTGTCTCATTCCTCACTCATGGGAGGAAGCTTTTAATTTTTTTTTTTTTTTTTTTTTTTTTTTTTTTTTTTTTTTTTTTTTTTTTTTGCTGGCAGCTGTGATCAGGTGAAAATGCTTCTTGCACAAATCATGAACACCATTAACCTAAACTGCCAGTTCCTGGGAAAATTTGTACAAAGAAAGTTTCCCTTCAAATTTGATCCATAAAACTGAAACAGACTTGTAAGAGACTGGACTACCTGTTGCTTGTCATAAGGATAAATCATTTGAATTAAAGTCTCTTGCTTTTAGTTACATTATTTTCAGCTCTGATTCTTCTCTAATTCAAAGTCAATTGTGTTTCCTGGCAGGCAAAAATAGCTTTTTCCCTCTGAAGTGCCTTATACTTGAGCATAAAAAACAATAGTTCATTTGGTTTGAAAATGAGATCATTGTCTCCATGGCCTGATAATAGAATAACTTGTGCAAATAACACATTTTTTGAGCTACAGAAGTGAATCAGATCTTGAAGTCTGACTTCAAATCTTGAAGTCCTTCTGGACAAGCTTGAGTCTTGTGTCCTGTTTCCCACCTCCTCCTCTCAGCGAAGAAGAATTTCATTCTTCACCTTAGCATAACCCAGGATCCACCAGAATCTCTTTTTCCCCCTACATCTCCTGATATTAAAATACTGCAAGTACACCAATAGAAAAAAGCCAGCTGAGAAAAAAACCCCACTAAAATATTGTTTGTAACAAAGACTAGTAAATTTGGTAATACAAATACAACCTATTTTGCTTACCAGATGCTAAAAAGCTGGAAATACCTCCAAAGCCACCTTACAGCTTATATTTTTTATGTGTCCTGTTGGAAATTGCTTTCATTTTTCCAAAGGTTTCTGATATTTTAACAGCAGACACCTTTTCATATCTATTTGCATGTTCTAAGTCAAACCAAGGGCTGAAGCTGTATCCAAAAGATCTCTTTTCAGCTGTTTGAAATTACTACTCTGAGCTAAATTCAATGTTCTACCAACAACCTGGTTTTTAAAACTATTTTCAAAATATAATTTTAGCTATTGACTTCAGCCTGTCCTTTTTTCTTTCTCTGTGTCCTGTTCTTTCTTTAAATCTGCCACCCATTCTATCTCAAAAGCTGAAAATTAACTGAGAGACAACTGCTTAAAAACAGTAATAATTGTATAGTTTACATTTAGCAGTGATTACCCATTGCCTTCTCACAGTCAAATCAGACTGGAGTTTGTTTCTTGTCAATGCTTGCTCCTTCTGAAAACCTACATTTCCAGCTGTGAAATAACAAATATCAATGTTCTTCTCTATCTCCTGAATTTTCCAGGACTTTCAGATGTGAAAATTAAATATTGTGTGTCTGCAGACTCTCATTAAGGGGTTTTTTTGGTTTTATTTTTTTTTTAGTAACTAGTTATGGAGAGCTTAATGTCAACATAAGTACGGAGGGAAGAGGAAGGGAATAGATAAAGTGTGGAAAGAGATCAGTTCTGAACAGCTCCAATATTCAATAATCTTCTAGTTTTGCAGGTAATATTCGAATCTTCAGTACCTAGGTTAACATAAAACATCCCTGATTAGCTTGAAAAATACATTGATCTCATTTTTAACACGTTCTTACCTTTTCTTACCTATTCATTCAGGGTTGGTGGTCAAAGATGTCTGCTGCAATCACCTGTGTGTTCTCCCATGGACTGTCCCCATACCCATCACGCCCAAAACTACACATCCTCTTAATTTTCATCTCCTTTCAGTTTCTACATATATTTTTTTAAGAAAGTCCATGTGAGAGTATTTAGCTGTGAAAGCTGCTGCATTTTAACACACAAAAATCACCCTCTAAGACTAGGCAATGATGTATTTGCAACTACCTTTATAAAAAGAAGTCTTTTAATACCTAACTTAGAAATGCAGCAAGATTTCCAATACTTCAGCTTTAAAACTTTTTGTTTGTTTGTTTTGGGTTTTTTTTTTTTTTTTTGCTTCTTTGTTTCCTTTCCCCCAGTATTTCCTAATTGTACATATTGTAATAGTCTACAGTGTTTCCTAACTGGCAAAATTATGTTTAATTCAGGAAAGTGCTTTCAGGAGGTGATCATCAAATAATTAAAATCATTATCCCGTCCCTGTATTTGTCTAAGAAATGTTCCTGTACATTTTTTACCTGCATTTTAGGTACTTTTTTAGCAAGTAAAATTGCCTACAAAGTAAGCAAACTCCCTGTAAATGTTCATCATCCCTCATTTTAGCTGTTGCTTAAGGTGTCTTTGAGGAATTGATAGGAACTGCTGTCAGTAACAGAAATATTGGTTTTCTAAATAAAATTCAATTTCACTTCCTAGAGTTGAAAATGAAAATAAAACCTGTTCCTTTCAAAGAAATTATTTTTTTACTGTGCTAAGATGTAACCTCCAGAGCCACTGCTGTGAATCCTTTTTTATCCAAAAAGGAGTTAATCAGCTTTACATAGAAAGTGACAGCAAGTGACAGTGTGGTGTGGTGATGAAATCCTAACTTTGTCTTACACTGTTCCATCAGAGCACCTTCCCACACAGGTACAGGGGTACACCAGCTGCATTTCCAAATCCATCACCACATATTGGTACATAATCACCCTCCAGCCCCTGTAGCTCCAAAGCAACATGAATTTTGCAACATTAATTATGGCTGATAAATATAATGTGAGAAAAATGCTTGAATGCAATAGTTATTAGCACATTTCTATCTGAAATCAGCACATACTTCCATATTTATAAAAATCAAGATGCAATAATTGAATGTATTTTTAATGGTGTTTGGGAGAAAACATGTCATTTTTCTTTATCATTTTACTTATTTCACACATAAAATTAAATCTAAAATGAAGTCTCAAAAATCATTGACTTAAAAACACCAAGGACTCAAAAAGAATCTTTTACTGAGAAGAAATTCTGAGTTTTGACTTGAGTAGGACTTGAGTGGGAAGGGGTTATTTATTTCAATAGCTAGAGAATATCCATAAAGCTCCAAGGAAGTTAATAAGGATTATAACAGTTCTCACTCTTTCTTCACACCACTTCAAAAATCTGCAAATAAAAATGAGGATAAGATATTTGCTGTTAGGAATCTGGAATTCAAATAGACCAGAAGAGGCATCAGTACTAAGCCATTAACATTAATACTTGTACAGCAGCTATGATCTTGGCTTTTTAAATGGGACACACCTCCAGGCAGATTTTAAAAAGAATTCTGAAACCAGAAGCACAATTAGCCCAGGGTCAACAGCCTAAATTATGACTCAGTCCAGGGACATCAGATCATAAACCAATATCTCTGACAAAAAGAAGAAAAGCAGAATTAAGCAGGCTGCATATAGGCAAAGAAAGACGTAATGAGTAGTAATAATGCCTTAGCCTAAGTTTGAAGAGGAAGATAAATTAAAAACTATGATACAAGAGCCCTGTGTTTATAATATTGCTATATTCTTCTGGGGAAAAAATATTAAAAAAATTAAGCAAGGACTGTGGTTTTTAATGTCTGGTAACTGTGAACCTTAGTGATCTGATTCCATGTTCAGACTTTATAGCTACAGATTCTCATAGATAACTTTGCCCATATCAACAAAGACTTCATAAAACATATACCAAACATACAATATTAATCTGAAGGGAATAAGTTCACTGTAGCATGAATAAATAATGCTTTGTCAAAGGTTGGGTTTGAGACAACCTTAATGAAAGAATGGCAGAAAGGCTTGGATTGGAAGGGACCTCAAACATCATCCTAGTTGCAATCTTCCCTCCATGGGCAGGGATGTCACCCAGGAGATCAGGTTGCTCAGAGCCCCATCCAGCCTGGCCTTGGGATGGGGATGAGGAAACCTTTTTATTTTTTTTTTTTTTAAGGAAAATTGGGTCATTTTAAAGAGAAACATGTCCAAATGTGAAGAGGCACAATCTGATGCAGTGACTTTTGTCTGCCTCCGTCACCTCAGCTGCCATCTCTGAGGAAGGGAAACTGCAGAACCCTCTTGAGTACCAGGTATCATCTGCCAGCCAGACACCATGCTGCTCCCACTTGAAGTCCTCTCCTAGGCTAAGGGACCACGGGAGCAGTAGGCATTGCAAAGCCTAGAGGATTTCCTTTTTCACTCCACAGAAATACGACAGCCTTCCACATTAAATAAGTGTTGTGGTTACCAATTTCCTTCGGTTTTGAACTTGCCTTAAGCTGCTATTAGTGAATTATTTCCTTCTTTGACAGTTTGCTGACATCTTGCTAGCATAGCATGGGTGAAGTCATCACTAAATTCCCTTCTCAAGACTCACTGTAAACTCGATGGGAAAGTAAACACTTTGCACAATGGGTTTTTTTGCTTGTGCATTCCTCCAGTTGCTTTTGCAACACAAGCAGCTTTGCTCAGCAGCAAATCCTATTCAAGTAGTTATTGTGATTGCCTGCACTAACATGAGACACTCATTTAAGAAGATTACAAAATAATGATGAAATTGCAGCATTACTACATTGTAAATCTCATCAGTGAGGATAGAGAGAAGCTCTCAGAAAGTAACTGATTATTATTTCAAGTTTCTCCATTCCTATTATCTGACTTCTTTGAACATAAGGAAACTAAAGACATTGATATTTTGAACTTAATTAAATATTCCAGAGGTAGTTGTATGTAATGCCTGTATTGTAGTTTAGCTTCACCCCAGAGTTAACAAATGAATAGCAGGTGATTAAAATGCTGTTTATTGTTACAGTAACTTTTTTCATAAGCATCTATGTTGGCATTTTAAACCACCTTGTGAAATCAGGGCAGCATCAGCTTGTGCACTGGGCATTTTTGTACCACTTGAACTATTTAAAGTGCTTAAAGCTCTGAAGCATCTATCTGCTGAAAGACTCAGTAAGATATCCACTACTTTAAAATTATATTGTTAACAAATATTCAGCTAAACAAAGTCAAGAGTGCAGATTGATTGCTATAATCAGGCTGGGGAGGCACCAGATCTAGAAAATTTAAATGCCGGATTGCTTTTACTGCTTATCTGAGAGGCTCAGTTTCAGGCAAAATTGAAGGCTACTGGAATTACCTAAAACTTCAGTCCCATCACAGAAACAAACTGGCTGATCTTGTTGTAGGACACCTGACTCCCTGCAGATAATCTCAGAAAAATATTTCCCTTTTCTTGCCCCTAATTGCATACCTTGAGGGGTTTGTACCTTTGTGTGCCATACTGTGGCCATGTGCTCTGCAATGAAATTGGGAATGCTGGCTGCCTCCAGAACAGAGCAGTGCATCATTAAAAAATGAGCAGCTGCTCTTCTCAGCTTGGATGTATTGGCACTTTTTACATCTCTGGCATCCTAACAGTGTTGTGAGTTACTGAGAGTAGTCAGTGCCCTCACTTGGCCTGAACACCTTTTTTGAAGCAGTTTATATAATCAACAGAGCAATTCATGCCCATATTCACAAGTGGTTCACACAGCCAGGCTCTCACTCAAAGTATTAGAAAGCACATTATCATATGTATAAGGTTCTATGCACAGCTATTCTATACACATCCATACCTAGATATGTCTTAATTTAACATGCTTTCTGGAAAGGAGAAATATATATCTTACAGAGAGAATCAAACATAGATATGTTTCAATATAAAACAATTTCTGAGATATGTTTTAATATAAAACACTTTCTGAAAAGGACGAACCTGAGCAAGTGAAATCTTTCTCCTACTCAAGTTATTAGTAAATAACCTCAAACGTACATGAAGCTTGGGACAAAACAAGAAAGATTATTTTCACAATTAAACTTAGGCAAGGAGCTTTTGGGGGTGATATTTTTGGTGAAGCTAGTGGATAACAAATTGTAGTTGACAACGAGTAGCTATAACCCACTACCTTTGCCTCTGCTTTGTTCCTTAAAGCAAAGTAGGTACTTCAAGGACAGGAGTATGCATGAAAAACTGCATGTCTTACATGCAGACAGATGAATAAAATTAAAAAAAAAAAAAAAATCTAGTTCTCATTTATCAGGAATACTCTAGCCACAAATAGAGCTCTATTTGAGCTACCTGTTCAGGTGAGTTATCTTGAAAGGATTTTTACATTTACAATTAGCTGAGAGCTGGGTTGCATCTCTCTTGTGGGTAAGGCAGCTGGCAGGAGCATATCTTTGTACTCCCACTGCACTGCAAGTATCTCTGCCCCAAGACATTCTGGGCTTGCAAAATACACAACTGTTATTAGCAACTATTGACCTAATTTGTTAAACTTTAAATTTGTTCATCTTTAGGAAAGATTCTGGTGGAAGAAGGTACATTTTCATACTCCTCACTGCAGCTTGCCCACACAGAAGTTCACCTTATTTCCATCCAGAAAGGAAAGAGTGATTTTGATGTGATCATCAGTGTCAGAAGAGACCCTAAAGACCACTTTGTTCCAACCCCCCTTGCCATGGACAGGGACATTTTCCACTAGACCAGGTTGCTCAGAGCCCCACCCAACCCAGCCTTGGACATTTCCAGGGATGGGGCATCCAGAGCTTCCATGGGCAATCTGTCCCAGGGCCTCTCCAGCCACACAGCAAAAAATTTCTTCCCAATATCTAATCTAAACATATTCTCTTTCCTCTTAAAGCCATTTCCCCTCTTTCTATTCCATTCCCCCTTGTCATATCATGGACAGGAGAGAGTTGCAGGGATCAGCAAGAAACCCTGTCAAGAATTTGTTTTTATTGTAAGGCATATCCTCATTCTCAAATTCTTGGTCTGGTGATCCTATTCTAATCATTCTAATTTTTAAGTAATTTGAGAGATCTCTATTGCTTGAAAATATGCTTTTATTACAGCTTTTATAGCCAAATGTTAAAACATCTGAACTTCTTTGAGGGGAAAAAACCAACAACTTAGTGTTGTAGTTAGAGTATGCTGTGTTTAAAAGAAGCATTTTCCCCTAAATGTAAATGTTTTACTTTTGAAAAACAAAGTGAAGATAAACATTATTGAGCTTTCAGATTTCAAATGGCTTTTGGCAGATGACATATGTTCCCCAAAAGCATACTTTGGGGACTTGGGCCTTGACAGAAGAAAAGCACTAAAAGGATAAGCAACCAAGAGATATATTCCATCTCTCCTCCCAGTAATGCTATAATTCGTAGCATTTACAACAAAAACAACAACAAATGAGTATTCACAAAGCAACAGCTGTCCTTCTCTTCAAACTACTCTTAAAGATTATCTCTGTCATGATGTTTACAAAACTTGACAATGGTTAGGCAGATGATATTCTCCAATTGCTTATTACTTGTGCCAAAGATGAGAATAATTTCATTCCTAAAAAGAGTTTCTTTTATCTCCTTTTTATATTTGTCTTGGTGAATAGAGGTTATGTTTTCCTCTATGTTCCAAACAGGTAATAATGATAGAGATCCTAGATGTCATCAATATTAAAGAAAAAGGAAAGAATATCATGTTTATTTTTCTACTGGAGCCCAAGTTTTCAGTTACAGACCATTATGGGCAGCAAATGACTCCTGCATTTATGCTAGGTAATCATTTACTCCAATAAACTATGAAATTACATCTAATCATTTCTCTTAGGTAACTATATAATTTTTAAAAAATCTGATATGTGAAATCAGATTTAAATGTCAAGTTGAAAGAAATCCACCAAGCATATCACTCAAGGTAGCACAGGAAGACTAACATAAAACATTTAAATAAAATAAAATACCGCCGAACAAAACCAAATCCAAACCAAAAAAGTATATCCAGCATAAATCTAGAGGTAATTTTTTAGATACAAAACAAGGGACTTTCAGGCAAATAAAGCACCCTTTAGGAGTACTGCTGAGATTCAACAATATCAAAACAGGCAGTTTTCATGAGCTGCCTTAAAATTCTTTAGCTATTGCTGTTTCTGGCACAAGTGGAATTAAACCACACTCCATATCAAGGCTGGTATGATTGCAGCTCCAGGGGTACAGGCAGCAAGATTCATCTGTCACCTTGCCTCCACCTAGTACAGATCTATGTGATAGGTGATCTCAAAATATCTCATCACACTGGATTTCTCACCACACAAACTGGGAGGAAATGTGGAGGTGAAAAAAGCTGTCCTAAAACTTCAGTGCTTCAAGAACCCTTTGAATACTAAAGAATCAGCTTCTAATTCTGCTGAAATTGTGAATTCCTCTCTCTGGGACAGTGATTTCTGACTCCCAAGAAAACAGCCCAACCCTCAGGCTGTGGGGGCATTCTCTAAGAAAACTGTGTTTCTCCAATTCTGAATGTTTGGGGGCAGAGAAGGAGGGAAAGGAAATGGAAATACATTCTCCATTCACCTAAAAACAATCCAATGATCAGATGATTCATATCAGTCAAGTGTTAGAGAGCTATATAGAGTATTCTAAAGATAAAAATCTCCTCTGAATATGTATATAAAAGCTTGAATGATTTTTTGAGTACTTCAACAACTTCAGCAGTAACCCAAGAAGCACAGGGCTGGAATTGTTCAAACAGTAGCTAATATTCAAATAACCCATCAAAACTGTATTTCCAACAGACTGGCATCATGAAAAGAATTTTGGATAAAGGGGAACAGATGAAGAGAAATAGCAAAAAGAACTCAGAGGAGCTGTCAAAGTCCCCCAGGACAGTTTTAGACAGAATTAGGACACCATTTGCAGGGAAAGTTGTTGTTATGGACACTGAAGGCTCAGCCCCAGCTCTGCATGAAGAAAGCAGTCAGAGAGGAACCTGACTGTTCAGCTCCGATCAGAATTAAATTTCCATTTATTTAGTCTCATAACTCGTGGATTCTAAATTTTAAAGTAGCAGTTCAGCCTCAGACTGGACTTTAATATTGGATACACACCCAGGTGAAAGGGAAAAGCCCTGGGGAGCACTCTTCCTGGGAAATCTGAACAAAACTGGGCTATGGAGGCACATCCAGGACACTGATATATCCTTCAGGGATGCAAGAGTTAAGGAACAACCCTCCAAGTTAAATACTGGCAGGCAGCATTGGGTAGCTGCAAGTGCAGGTAGGGAGGTGCCATCAGGGAGGTGGTAAGTGATTCTTTGGAAAAGCACTTCAGGTGGCACACAGCAGGTTCACAGCCTCAGAGTGGGGTTTCAGGGCTTATCTCAGCATCCCTGGCTGCTGAATCCCAGCTATAAATCACAGCACCGACTTGTTCCTCACTTTCCCATGAATTTGGTGAATGCTGGAGGCACTTTCTCTCCTCCACAGTCTTCATGGCCCAAAGCTTGGCCTTGTTAATCTTTGATTAGAGATAAAAAACAGCTTTAGAAGAAGGCAGATGGTTCCCAAAACAGCACAGACCGTGGTGTTGGGATATTCTTAGTGAAAGCAAAAAAAAAATTCTAAATTCTGCACCAAATAAGAGTGACATTTATAAAAATTCCACTGGGACATTAGGCCACAGATGCAGATGATTCTTTTTGCCATGAAAGGGCAATAACCTGGCATAGACTCCAAGGGGCACTTTCTTCTTAGGAAAAACCTCCAGTTCAGCTGGGCACAGTATTCTGAGAAGCTGGACCCTGACTTCTAACCACCAGCATTTCCTAATGGCTAGCTTTAGACATTTCCCCTCCCTGCTATTGCCTCTGTATCACACTCTTAGCACCTCCCTGTGCACAGTGTGAGGTTACTCAGCAACTTGAGTTATCTAAATTTCAATAGACAGTGCAGTTTCCAAGAGTTAGGGGACACAGTGACTTCAGTAGCTGGAGCTCTTTTCCAGTATTCACCATTTATTATGTAGTGATACAACAAATGTTTTGAACCATTTGCAGAGTAGGTATTATTGGCTAAGCAGTCAATGTATCAAATTACTGTGTGGAATTACTGTGGAATATACCCTGGCTTTCTGATGGAGTGGAAGTAGGAGGAGGAGAGCAAATATTTCCCTTAGTAAATACTGAGAGACTGAAGAGATATATTATAAATACACACTGAAATACAGAACACTGGAAAGTAGTAAGCAATTAAAGCCTTTACATCTCTCTATTTCTTATCTCTATCTCAGTTCTTATCTTATAAAACCTTTGAATAGAAAAGACCATTCTGAAGGCAGTAAGTGGAGTCCAAGGTAGAAAAGCGATAATAAAGTCTCTGAGAGGCACATAGGGTCCTTAGGAGTAAGGATAAAATTTAGAAATTGATACTACCTCTGAATTCTCAGCCACAAGACTCTCCACACTGCTCTAGGTGATCTAGACATGGCTCAGAACCTTGGTTCAGAACTCTGCAAAATTGCCATCTTCCTTCCAGAGAAGGGAGTTTTGCAGTGGCAACATTCTGCAGGGCACAGAGCTGAACAAAGACACTTGGTCTTTCAGAAGCAGCTGACACCTTAGGCCAGTCAGCCAGGAGTACTCACACAGATTTGATAAAATGAAGTGATGGTACAAAACCTACTTTCAACAAAAGAAAGTCATTTAGGGCAGTACTTACTATATTAATTTCCAACAGAGGTTCACTGACTAAGGGCCAGGTAGATACCTACAGCAAGCACATGCACAAAACTTAACTTTACCAAAACCCTTCTCTTCTTGAAATCTGTCTCTAAAATTACTGTGCAAAATTTGGCACAGCGACGAGTTGAACTACAACAATTATTTCCCTAAAACCAGAGCTGGCAACATGCTCTACATTGCTGGCTTGCATAAATACCTCTTCTTCAGGTGTTTTAATGCACCATTCAACAAGTCTTCACAGGCTGCTGTAAATTATTTGTGCATATTTCAGGAAGCAGCTGTTAGGTCTAGATGTAAATCACATAGCTACAGACTTCTTGGGAGAGGTGAGCACAGCTCATGCCAAGATACTTCTTGTATTAAAGAAAGGAAAGGAAATGTTAAAATAATGCTCTGGATTTGGAGCATTTTCTTTCACTGATGAGTTGGAAGTTAACAGACCAGCTCCAGCTAAAGAAACTGAGTGAAAATCATGGTGGTCAGTTTATTCTTTTTTTAAACATGCAGCCTCAGGATATGGCAAAAAAATGTTTTATTCAGAACTAATTTTAAGTTTAAAAAAAAGATAAAGGGGAAGATAGTGTCATGTATAAATAAAAATGTTAAAGACAGAAATTCACCTGTCTGATCCACATCCCAATTAGATGGGCTAACTTTGAATTTGAAAGCTGGATTTGGGTTAAAGCACAAAGGTTTTAAACCTCTTTCAAACTCATGCAAAGTTAGTCAGCTCAAGAAACAAGTTTTACCTGTTCTCCAAAGCCTTCTGGCTTTCTGGCTGAAAATCTAAACTTGGGCACTCCGGAAAAAAAAAAGAAATGTGTCATGGAATTGAGCCAAAAAACTTAATGCAAGTTCAGGCATTTAAATATACTAAGGCTGAAAAGCCACACTATACTGGTCATGAAATTCTAGCAATCTTTCACTATCTGGTTGTTCACTGCAATAAAAAAATAGCTATAAGTTTCCCAGAATAAATAATTTAAGTGTTAAGAAAACTAATGAGCCAGAATGTTGTTGAAAAAGAAGAATGTGTGTTTCAGAGAATTTATGTATGCAAAAACTTTTAAACCTGCATTTGCAAACTTTAAATAGATTTTTTAAAACCAAATTTTTTATGGAAACCTAAAATGTCTACTGCCCTATTCCTTTTCTCTCTATGATATTGACTATATCTTCTGAGCACACCAACCAGAACTTTTCTCAGTTTAGCTTTAATGACCATTAAAATAAACCAATCCTTCTGTGTAAAGCCAAAATGCAGTGTTTCAGATTGACACTGGAACTCACTGGAACTGTTGAATTCAGCTGAATACATCCACCTTTAATTAGGATTGCTGCAAGTGCAGGTATTCCCAAGCTGTCCAAAGCATGACCTGCGAAGGAAATCAAGCAATCAGGGTCAGAGATTCTACCTGGAAATTATTTTCTCCATTAGGAAGACATGAGAGAAGATAAATGGCTCAGAGAGTAAAGTATTACCCAGGCAAACTCTGGTAGGACAATGCTGCAGGGGATTCTCCCTTGGGAAAGGTGGGAGAAGCAGGAGCTGCAGCTGTGAGCAAGCATCTCCTCTCCTCCTGTGTGGAGGCAGACACCTCTCTGTATGTGTCTGAGCTTGAATAAGAGAGCATCAAAGGTTAATCTGGTGTCACAACATGACACACAGTGCCTTGGCTGCTGCTCACCTCTGCAGGCTGGGTGTGTGACAAGGAAGAGCCTGCCAAAAGCCAGGGCACTTTTGATATTCACATCCCCTTCTCTTGAGTACATACTGAAGAAAATGCAAGTGCGTTTTTAGTCATCTTCACACTGCATGCACATACATAGATAAAAATACACACACAGACACAAACACAATCTCTTTGGAAGCCATAAAAACAGATAAGCCACTCTTAGCACTGCTCCAGAGCCTTCTGGAATTACACTGCTCCTAACGCAGGCACTCAGACAGGACCCCTCATCACTGTGGGGACCAGTCCACTTTGCAGCACACTGTCGCAATACGACAAGAAATGAATGACACTCACAGCCTGAGATGTCTAAGGTAAAAAAGGGCACGTTTATTTCTGCACTTTGATATTTATAAAATTCTAAAAGTGACCATGGATTGGAGGATGAAATTGCTACTTCTCCAACCACACTAATCAAACTCAATCTATTCATTCTCTCCTCCTCCAAAAAAAAACAAATACAAAACTGTGACAGTGTTCACAGGGGTCTCAGGTTGAGGGAAGAGACAAGGATCATACTTCATGTTTCAGAAGGCTTGATTTATTATTTTATGATATAAATTATACTAAAATTATACTAAAAGAATAGAAGAAAGGATTTCATCACAAGACTAGCTAAGAATAGAAAAAGAAGGAATGATAAAGTTTTGTGGCTCAGACTCCCTGTCCGAGCAGCTGGGCTGTGATTGGCCATTAATGACAAACATCTAACATGGGCCAATCACAGATCCACCTGTTGCATTCCACAGCAGCAGATAATCAATGTTTACATTTTGTTCCTGAGGCCTCTCAGCTTCTCAGGAGGAAAAATCCTAAGGAAAGGATTTTTCATAAAAGATGTCTGTGACACAAAGCAATCATTATTTACATTAAAAAAATGCATTAAAAACTCTATTACAAAAATGTAAACATCAAAAAGTTTTAATAAAATTAAAAAAAAAAACAAAACAGCAGCACATCACTAACCAAGCAAGGTACAAGCAGGAAGCAAAACTGTCTCCTTGCTCTAGAATGCCCTATAACCAAAATACAGGATGGTGTCAAGTTGCACCAAGGGAGGTTTTGATTAGGCATTATGAAAAACTTCTTCATGGAAAGGGTTGGCAAGTACTGGCAAAGGCTGCCCAGGGTCCCTGGGCGGATTCACCATTCCTGGAAATGTTCAAAAAATGCTTGCATATGGCACTTGAGGACACTGTTGAGTGGTTAACATAGTGGTGGTGCTGGGTAGATGGTTGGACTTGATGATCTTAGAGGTCTTTTCCAATCTTAATGATTCTGTGATTCTCAGAACTAAAGGAAAAATAAAGCCATGCAGGCACTAGAAAGAAAATATAAACAGGTGTCCTGTTTCGAAACTTTCACTTTAATCTAAAAAATGGAAACTTTTGATGGACATCAGGTTGTGTGTCCCTGAAATGAAATATGGATCTCTAGCTTTTATGAAAGTAAAGTATTTCAAAGAAGGCATGGAAGAGAAAAGACATCTGAGATATAATGCCTTTCTGCAGGAAAGAATCTCTCTCACTATCAGTTCGTGACACTGCAGACTTTGATGCTGCTTTGACAAATATTTTCTCTAAGGTGAACTTTAAGTTCCTTTAGTTTCACCATTTTATTTTTTTTTCCACTTTTAGTTTATGTAGGAAGTGCGTTGAAATGATAACCTCTATTCCCTCCCAACAGACAGATTGGAGAATAAAGACCATTTATTTCTATTAAACTGTACCACTTCTTATTAAGGTTATCCAGGCCACTAGCTCATGACAAAATATCTTGTTCAATGTAATTTCAATTTTGACCTGCAAGCAAAAGCAGAAGATACACTTGAAAGAGCACTGCAAGGTTTATTTTTTTTAATTTCCTTAAAGAAAAAGGAAAAAAATGAAAACAGTTGTTAGTAATTCTGAAAAACTAATGAAAAATTACTCTGATATTTTTCTTTCTTCCAATTTTGAAATGGCCTGCAATTTTCAACAAGTTGTTTTAAAATGTTGTCTCATGTTCTTGCCTTAATTTTTTGTGAAAGGCAAGTTATCTCCTCATTCCACAGTGCTTTGCAATCTCAAAATAGTCATCTATCATGAGAACACAGTGAGAGCTGTAACAAGAAGAGCTGCCAAGATAACAGTAAGAAATTCCATCCTTTGCTTTCACCTTAGTCTAAAATGTAAAGTACAGCATTTTAAAATGTTTCATTTTGAACTATTATTTGAAGTCTAGATTGAAAAAAGGTAAAACGAGCTATGCCATCTGAAAAGCTTCAGTTGAGTTTCAATTCAGATTTTCTTTTTCCTCTTTTAATGCATGAGCTTAGAGAAGAAATTATTTCCCTGTTCTTTAACTCAGTCACTCCATTTTCCCTTGCACAATTTTCATGGACTGCCATCTCTAGCTCTTCCAATTTTTTCCTTCCATTCATCTGCTGTCATTTCTTGAAGCATAATGTAATGGCATCTTACACAGTGGCACAAGATAATGGTTTATTTCTTTGCTCTTGCTATGTTTAACAAAGAATACTTTTCTCTGCATATGTTGAGCCTTTTCTGTAAAAGGACTGCAACTTTTCAAGTCTCCATTTGAGCTTTGAAATTCTCTTCAAAAAGCCCCCTAAAATCTTTTAAGTGTAATTGTACCTTCCAATATTTTAACATTTTTCCAGAAAAAGTGAAAATATGTGCTTTTGATTCTTGGAAACTTTCTCCTTTATAATATAAGACTGTGGTTTCTGGTCCCTGTATTTCATGAATTTACAGTCGTGAAGTTATACCTACATGAAAAGTTGTCAACAGTCAAGGCTGAAAGTTGCTCATTTACACCTCAAACAGCAGCTGATGTACAGGAAGGAAAAATCTCTCTGTTCTGGGCTCAAAATGCTTTGAGCATTCTTAAAGCACTAGTGTAGAGCAGAAACAGAATGAAACAGTTCCAGTAAAACAAATCAAAAGAAGAAAACCACCTTTGAGACATTTCTCCAAACTATCCTAGTAGATGTGGCCTAGTGGAAGGTATCCCTGCCCATTGGAAGAGGGGTTGGAACTGGATCATCCTTAGGGTCCTTTTCAATTCAAACTATCCTATGATTCTACAACATGCTCTGATTTGTCATAAATAGTCTAAGTGCAGGTTTGTATCTTCTCTAAATTCACAAAGAAGGGCAGAAGAATACAAGCACAGCTAAGAAAAGTAAAAAGTCAAAAAGGAAAAAGTCAAAAAGGAAAAGCAAGCTACTCTTTCCAGCATCATATAAGAAAGTCCTGATTCAGAATAGCATTATTTCACCAAAAAAAGTGTTTGCAGGTTAATTTCTTTGCCAAACCCCTGTTTGGCACAGGACCAAGGGGAAGCATTTCAGCTCCAGCCTTGCCTCCTCTAAGGTACAGTTTGAGAGCCAAGAATTTGGTATCCACCCATTCTCCAAAGAAAGCAAGAATATAAATAACACATCTAAAGTAAGGTCTACCTCTTTCTCTTCACTTTGTATCCAACCAGGAGGCATTAATGAGGCTCTGACTAATGGCAATCTGTGTTGTGATGCTTGAACACTAAGAAACAAGCAGAAAGTCATACAATTAAGGCTGCTGAGGACAAAACTGATATCCCAGACCACTTGCAGAGCAGTTATGACAATAACATGGCTTAAAATAAATGGACAAACTTTAGTATTCAGTTTTGTTTCTGTTACAGAAGTTAGATGAAGCTTGACACTGATTTTCTTAAACATGATTAATTTTTTTTGAACTACTTTGTTTGATGAAAGGGCACATTTTGATGCAATTACATTCAAACTGTTTTCTTGGCATGTAAAGCTTGAGGAAGGAAACAGAGGTAGGGATAAAGAGTGGTTGGTAAACCTTGAACTTATTCCTTATGAAAAAAAGTCCTAAAATGAAAATAATAAATGGAATACAATGCTACTGTCAGGGTAACTGGGACAGGGAGGACAAAGGAAGCTTAAAAGCTAAAAGAACACTCAGATATTTTCAAAATAATCCACAAAATCCTGTATTTCAAGTAATAAAAAAAAGGAAAAAAGAACATTTTTAGCTAATATTAAGATGATCAAAATTCCAGTTTTACTGGATGTCATGCCATAGATTTCCCTTTCTATTGCCTTGGAAAAGCTGTGCTTTTGGACTCTGCTCAGTTTGAGCCAGCAAGGAACCCTGTGCACTATACACCTTGCTTCAGTACAAAAGCAAAAGCTAAGATTTAAGCTTATGATGTTTTGGCTTCTACATCAGCCATATGAAAATAGAAACACCAGATATATATATATATATTTATGTATACAAAAGACTGAAGTTAATAATGCTCTCATTTTTGAACCTCACTCTTGAGTTTTTGAATTTTTAAATGCCTTTTGAATGACTCCTGACCTCAAGTTAGTCAGTGCTCCTCCTAAATCACAAGTCTTAAGTACTGGAGTCCCCAAACCTTGTCCTTTCTCCTCTGAGAAATATTTCATCACTGGGTTGCTCTAAAGTCAAATTCATAACATTTATGAAACAGGAAGGACATTGGAAAAAGCCACCAAAACAGAAAAATATTTTAGTTAAATAATACAACTACTTTTAACATTTCAACTAATGGCTGCATGAATTCTTTATATTTTGCTTAAAAGGAATTTTATTTGGAACAGAGAAGAATTCAGATCATCAAAACATAGAATGAAAGATTAACTCACAGCCCTAAAGTAGTCTATCACATGTTGTTGTGAACTTTTATGCACATCTTGGATCTGTGTTGAAACTCCAAATAATTATCCTAAGCCAACCAAGGAAGAGTGAGTGGTAGGCTCAGTTACATCAAAAACATGCCAGACCTTCCTTACACTGATTTATATTTTTTACAAGCAAGATTTTAAAGGCAGAATCCTAAATCTGCTCTAAAATAATTTTAACAATATTAATGCAATTATAAAATAACTGGCAATCAAAATGTATTCCACAATGTTGACCAAGCTTTTTTTTTTTTAGTCTAACAGAAAGACAGCTAGAGAAATTTTCTTTAAAATACTCAAAGCTTAAAACAACAGCAAAATAAATTTTCACCTCAAGAATATTAGTTAATGCTTTATATGCCCTGAAAGATAAAGGTAACTATTGCCAGAGAACAACCTCTGTTACTCATCAGTATAAAAAATGGTGGCCTGACACATTTAAAAACTGAAATTATCAGCTTATCCACAAGAAACTCACAACAGGGACAGGAGCAACATAAAAATTCAGATCTCTTCACAATCATTATGACTAAATCTGAGGAAGGATTATCTTGTGCTTGCATTTGTGGAAGTCTGTGATATGCAGATTTTCACCCCCAAAAAACCTGAACTGTAAATATTGCATTTACAGCTGCTCCTGTTAGATGTCTAGCTATACATTTATTTAGGAATGGGAGCATGATAGATACACCCACTTCCATGGGTATAAGCAATGATACATAATGACTAACACCAGCTTAATTTGTTCTTTGAAGAACTCATTGAACCTTTACATATCAATTTCCTCATTTTCAAATGCATGTTTTCACAGTTATTGGCATTCAGAAAAGCCTGTTACTCTTTCAAGTGCATCATTTCTTAAAGAATCTGAGTACATAAGATACAGTCATTGGGGAAAGGATGGGTAGAAGAGAAGGAAAAGGAGGGTTATGATGGTACTTCTCCCCAAGGACTTCTGCAGTTTAAATATTTTATTATGCATTTTTTTATGTTAATCTAACTTTTCAGCAATTTTACTTAAAATGAAATCAAATTAAATTTAATAAAATTTCACTAATGTATCATTTTAATTTTAAATTACATTTATTTTTGATAAAGAGGGCAAAACAGTGAAGAGGGGCACTTAGAAACATCAATATGCAGCATCCTCTCTCCCTAGATTCAAGATCATAATCAGCTACATTTTCATGACAGGAAGGATATATTCAGAGCTACCCAAGAAGACTCTGGAAATAAAGAGTTGTTTATGTGCCTTCTGTCAACATACAACTCAAATCACTGCCAAGCCCTCCTCCTTTCCATCATGGACTAATGGCCTCTGGGCAGCTGCCAGGGAAGAACAAAGGATATGCCCGTGTCACTGTCTGAGGCATTTGATGGTAATTCCACATCACTGCACTGGTGTCTGCTGGTGACAGCAGAGCAGCCCAACAGCTGCTGCCTCTGATGCTGAAGCAGACCCAGCTCAGAAAAAAAAAACAAACCAGCACTGGACAGACCTGAGATGAGTATATTAAGCCCAGCTTCTGGAGTTGATCTTGCTCAGTCTGCATAAAAACTGGCCCAGGAGCAGCAGATCACCTGCAAAAGTCTCTTGCTGCATGAACTTTGAGTACACTGAGCTATTAAAAAATCCCCTTTAAAAGGTTGCAGTGACCCTTCAATTCAAAAGTTTCCTTGCATACAAATGGAAAATTCTCCCACCTTCATCCACCAGCTGTCTTACCCCATCCCTTCCTCTAATGAAATTTCCTCATTTTTTTCTCTCTTCTCAGTTCTGTGGCAGTTGACACCATAAAAGATAGATGTAGAACCCTGCAGAACACCACACTAACCTTTCATGCTGATAGAGGAGACCTTTAAAGGGTTTGGCTGCAGCCTGTAGACTCTAGCAGTAGTGATTTGTGCTGTCACCTTTACAGATGCATGATGAATTTCTATTATCTGAACATCTGTACTGGACATATCCTGTGTGGTTGTCAAAAGAGACACCGGGGATCTCCTTTGACTCCCATTGCACAGATTCTCCACCTGAGGAATTCACATATTTTATGAAAAAACCTTTCATTAGGATCTTTTCTCCTGAGAAGCTTCAGCTTCTCCATGTTTTGCTGCTTTGGAAAGTGATTTGGAGAATTGTTTACCCAGCATGTGAAATTGTTTTTATTTGATGACCAATGACAGCCACCTGTGTCGAGGCTGTGAGAATGACAAGATTTTATTATCATTCCATTCCATCCTTTCTATTCCTTTCAAGCCTTTTGATTAAATCCTTTCTTCTATTCTTTCAGTATGGTTTAAATATATCATTTTTTTTAATATATATCATGAAATGATAAATCAGCCTTCTGAAACATGGAGTCAAGATTCTCATCTCTTCCCTCATCCTGGGACTCCTGTGAACACCACCACACACAAGGATCTGCAGAAACCATATTCAGTTACAAGGACCAGAAATCTGGGGCATTTTTCTTCTTAAATTATTGCAACAATGGCAAAGGCAAACTGAAAGTTCTTTAAAACATTTCTGACACACCAAGTAGCTTCAAGAAAATCATATCTCTCACCTCATTTAATGCATTTCACATTACTTTCACCACCTTAGTGTCATGCACTCAGGTAATTAAAGTACTTCTGATTTATTTCCTGTTTTCTTTTCCTTTACTTCATTTTGCAGCATCTCCTCAGCCGTGCAGGCCTTGGTGGCATGCAGCTGAAACACATCTCTTGAGCTCATCAGGAGGCTCTTATGATGAAATCAGAGGCAAGGTTCACTATTTTTATGTTACTGCTATGCAAGCACATCTCTGCATCGCAGGCCGTTGAAGGAAACTTCCATGTCAATCCGAGCAACATCATACCAAAGTTAATATGATAACTTACGGAAAAATAATAAGAAAATAATTCTGTTTGAGAGGACTACAGGTCTCAGAGTGGAACTGGTGAGAAAGCCATGCAGCAGCACAACCTGCAATGCAGCTGCTGTGTTTAAGTTTCACTTCTGCATAGAATAAGGAGCTAATGCCTGCTGTGAAGTTCAAAGGATTGGCTCTGCAGACAGTAACAGTTGAAGAGTTCATCATCATTGCTTTTCTAATATTACGTACATACAGGAGAAGAGACAGGATTTTTTTGTAAAAACTTAGTATCCTGTAACACATTCACAGTTTGAGGATGGAATTTTTAGAGATTAGTTTAAAGACACTGATCTATATTTTTTTATGATAGCATTTAAAAAAATATCTATTTAAGATCCCACCAGTGCATACTACCAAATTAAGTTTCCTTTAGTAAGCAGTATATTAATCTGATATTAAGCATTTCAGTATCAATACTAGAATTCTGCATTTGCAATGTTTTAGTTGCCTAAAAGACACAAGCTTATCAAATATCTTTCAAGGGCAAAAAAGCAGTTCTATAACATAACAGCCTGGGTAGGTTTCCTAGTAGTGTCTTTTCTTGTTGTCTCTTCATTTGGTACAATAATTTAATAGTTTCTCACCATCTTTCCCTAATGACAAAAATTTCTTTGCTATAATTACAGAGTTTTTGTGTCGTTAAATGGAAAAAAAACAAACCCAAAGCTGAATTAGACATTTCATAGATATTTCAAGCCTTACTATTTCAAACTAAGCCCAAGTAGATAGCAAATCCAATGTTGATGAAATCTGGGATGCATCAGAGAAACGTGTGCCATTAAAAGAGACTTTTCTGCATCACTTTATCTTGGTACTGCTTAGAAATATCACACGTGAAGCACAAAGTTGAGCTCCATCCCTCTGCTGCCAATTCCCTCTGACTGGGATGGGGAAAAAATGGAAGTAGCAGCATCTTACAAGAGTGTGCCTCTGCCACTTTTATCTCTGAATCACCACTTTCTTCCTTCAGTTCAACTACCCAATTATAGCAGAATAATTTTGTACACTTTCTGCAATACTGAAAAGATTTTCTGTCTCTCATTTGCATGTCTTTTGGCCACTTTTTTAAGCTCATAAAGTTAGAACAGTATCATAGTTTTGAGCTTCTCAGCAGTAAGGAAAAAGAGCATAATATGGTCTCTGTCGGGAGAGCAAGGATGTAGAGGGAATAGAAGCAGCAAAGTGTACAATAATTGCTTTAGGGCTTTATCTTTCTGGCTTTGCTGTGAAAAGACCTCATACAAACAAAGTGATTAGCTCATGTTACAGATCATTCCTAAAAAAAAAAACCCCAGAACTTCTCCAGCAACAGCTCACTTGAGATAGGGCTGCTTTTGGAGACATTTATTGTTCATGCATCACAAGTCCTCCACAAGTAGCAGAAGCAAAAAAAGAAAGTACATGCAAGCACTTCTTGTAGTTTCACAGAAAAACTGAGCTGGTGGTTTGCACTGAGCACCACATGAGCCAGCTCCAGGACACCCACAGCTGCAGCAACAACAGAAAGATGTGTTGCAAGCTGGTAACAGCTGTGGGAAAATCCATCTAGCAGAGGCTAAAATTTCATTCTTGCACAACAAAGGAAAAGCTCCAGACAATTGTCACTTCCAAGCCAATACAGAGGCAACTGCTCTTACCAGGTGCATATTTAGAGCAGATGTTGAAGACAAATCTCATATAGCAGCATGGGTCAATTTTATCATCAATTTTAAAAAATCTAGAGTTTGAGTTTATGTATTACCGACAAGAGATGCAGTATCACTAGCTGTAGAGCAGAAAAGGCTGAAATATTTCTCATAAAAATGTCAAACAAATAGAAATTGTTCAAATGACATTTGGCCTGCATTTTACTGGGCCTATGAAAACACAGGTTACTTCAGGATTAATCACCATGAGAAAAAATTTGGATATTTTATTGCTGGCTGGTATATTCCTCTACCCTATTTCTACATACCTATGTAGTTATATCCTGAAATTCAAATTTATATGTTCCTTAAACCAAGATTTTGCTGCTCAGATTTTTTTAAAGTAGGAATATATTGCTTATGATTCTAGGGCAGGGCAATGTGTTTTGCCAAGTCTTTTCTAAGACTGTGCCCAGTGCACTTTCTGAAGAGACTGATCTGCTAAGAGTGTTGGATCAGTGCACCTTATGAGCCTTAGGAGTACAACTTACATCCTAGGGAAGTGAACACATCCCCTCCACAACCCCTTTATTCCATTCTATGCAGTAAAAAGCCCTGGAGAAACAGTTATGACAGAAATTGGTAATGCTGCAAAGTTTCATTTTGTCTCATTTAAATACAACTAGAGAAATTAAACACTTCCAAAGCTGGTTCATCACAACTTTCTTCTTTATTTGGTGGCTTAGGAACTCTGAGGCATAAAATTACCCTCTGTGAATCCATGAGAAACAACTTTCCACTGCCACCTCCTCAAAACAAAGCAGCAGAAGCCAGAAAGGCATGGTAACACCCAGAGGAAATCCTTACTTGGAACCACTTCCTTTGCAAACAGCATTTGTTGTGGCCCTTTTCTAGACCTTCATAACAGGGCATGAGGTGTTTGGTAAATAAATCTTGCTTACTTTGAAGTACACTCCCTTTATTGTGATTGGTACTTTGAAACCACGTCGTAATTAAATATTTTAAAGGATATGATGCAAAATTTTAAAATGCATTTTAATACAGTGTACTTATAAGCATTAGCAATTACAAAAGAAATGTAAACTATTCTGCATTTGTTATTATGATGGGGAAATTATTTTGCTCACTGAAAGAGAAACAAAAAAACCCCACTTTTGCCTCTTTCCTTTTAAACTTTTTTCTCTGCTAGAACAAGCAATATCACAACAGAAGCATTTAATGCCATTATTAACTCAACCACCTAAAACCAGAAGCTATATTAATTAGTTTCATTATGCTTAATTGAGCATAATCATCTTACCCAACAATTCCTTGTACACTAATTAATAAAACAGCATGTCTTTTGGATCAGAAATGCATTAATTGATTTCTTTCCAAAGTAAGATATTTAGGGGACAGGATCCATAACTTCCACTATTACTATGTTTGGACAGACTTAACTTTTGTAATCACAGGGACTCTAAAGGGCAATGGATCTCATTGGTGGAATTGAAATTTCATGCAAATTTTCATAGGGGATTTTCCGTCTCTTTGGTGACATTTGAAGAGAAAGATATGACTCAACAAGGTCACTTCCATAAAAACACTGCAAGGAGTTACAAAAACTCTAAAAACTGTCATCTGTATTTTAAGTAACCTTCTATAATGCTATATTGTAATGTAATGGTGTTCAAGTATATAATGTCATCTCCTTAAGGAGGTAAAGACTAAAGCATTTATTTGATAAACCTGATCAGATGAACCATCCCAAAAAATATATATAAATTGCTTTTCCTTCTAGGAGGAAGTTCATGTTTTCTCATTAATAGATCTGAGCTCTCATCTCTTCCTCTGCTAAGCATGAGCCAGGCCTAATTTCTCCACCTTGCTCTTGAGAAACCTGATTATTGCCAACAGAAGCTTTGCCCATAATTTCCTTTTGTGAAGGACACAGCTGAACAAAAGCAAGGATCACTTTCACCCTGATATTGTACAGTCAGGATTATCCTCTGCTGGAGGAAACCAATATAAAGATGACCCTCAGCCTGGGAAGTCATCCTAAAAACTAAACAATGGACATCTCTAAGGCAAAATTATTGCCTAACCCTATTATTAAAATTATTATAATGTCTAATAGCTAAAGAAGCAATGGGCCAGAAGGAGAAAGCTCTAACCATTTGTCATTTGGTAGCTATGTAGGTTTGCATCCTAAAGCATGCATTTCATTTCATATTGAATAAATAATTTCAGTCATATTAATAAGTAATCCTTGAAGAAAAAAATGAAGGAAACAGACCTATACTTCATAATCAGGACACTTCCCTGGGAAGGGAGAGCAATGTGTGTTTGGCCCAATTAATCTTTGATGTTGCTCTGCTGTTCATAACAAAATTAAATTCAAGAGCTAGGAAATACCACAGACTAACTCAGCAAAATAGTTTGGAAGGCAAAAAATTAAAAACAAACAAACAAACAAAGGCAAACTCCCTTCCTGAAGAAACTGGCACCTCGATTTCACATCCTGCAAAAGCATGCAAACCAGTGAGCTACATTTGGTGAATTAAGCAGGGGAAGGGGTGGAAAAGAGGAAGGAGAGCACATGCTTGCATTCCTAAATCTCTCAATCCACTAAAGACACAAAACAAAGTGAGAAAAAAAACAGACTATACATCAATATCCACAAAATAACTGTTTTGTCAGTCACAAGATGAATGAAGAGGAATGAAGAGAGGGATCTAAATTTTAGCTTTACAGGAGTTTGAAGATTCATTCCCATGGGTAGCATTTCCCTCTGGTAAGTTCAGCAATGCTTGGTCAGCATGACATGAACTGACCCAGTACTGCAGGCAGAGGTGTCCAATTCTCCACCTATATCATACTGGAAGTTTAGATCCAATTCCAGATCTCCCACTGGAAACTGACTGCCTAATCCAGCAGATATTCACCATGGATTGGAGCAACATTTACACATCTACTATCATCCCTTGAAATTGTTCAGCAACTTTGTGAACAGGATTCGGTGTCACTGACATATTTTCTGAAAAATCTTTTCCCAGGATCTTTTCTCCTGAGAAGCTGAGAAGCTTTGGAATGTGATTTGGAGAATTGTTTACCCAGCATGGGTATCACATTCTTGGAATGTGATTTGGAGAATTGTTTACCCAGCATGTGAAATTGTTTTTACTTTATGACCAATGACAGCCACCTGTGTCGAGGCTGTGAGCAGTGACAAGATTTTATTATCATTCCATTCCATTTTTTTTCCTTTGCTAGCCTTCTGATGTCTCCTTTCTCTTTTCTTTTAGTATGTAATTTTCTTTTATTATAATATCTATCATGAAATAATAAATCAGCTTTCTGAAACATGGAGTCAAGCTTCTCATCTCTTCCCTCGTCCTGGGACCCCTATGAGCACCACCACAGATTTGGTGTTAAGTGGATGGTTTGAGGGACATTTTTTTTCTGCACATAATGATCAAATACTCTTTTGTTTCAGTACATGCACTGCACGATACATGTTCTTTCCCTGGAAAGTTAGACAAGCTACACATTTGAAAGGATAGATAAATCTACCTGTTTTCATAAAAATATAGAGGCATGGCAGAGGCGGAGGGGTTGTGCTACCCAGCTCTCAATTAATTTAACCAAATTACACATCCTTTGAAGACTTTCTTTTTAACTTCCTTCCCTAATAAGAGTAACTGAGCAAAAGTTGCATTTTATTCACACCAGATAATTAAAACTTTTGGTATTGGAATAATTTTTTAAAAACTCATCTGTTCCAATATCTTTTGAGTTCCAACAACACATTTTAATTGAACACACTTCTGAATTGCTACATTAATATGCCACATCCTGCTTGAGGAATAAAAAAACCTGTTTTTCTCATGAATCTCCCTTCATTCTCCTTCTCCTTTTCTCCCTAAATCTGTTTCATTAAAAAATCTTTTTAGGTCTCTCTCTTTGCAACCTTTGCCTCTTTGAACAAGTAAACGGTGGAGATCATCTTCCCAAACTTCACCCAGGCTGTCCACAAGAATCTTTGAACTGTGTACTAAACACCTGCTCTTAAACACAGTAGAAACAGATAAAATACAACACAACTTTGAGTCCCTCCCCTGAATTTATGGAGAGCAGGCTCATGTGAACAGCCATGCTCACCTTTTGTGAATTCTCTACATAAACTTGATTTCAGACCAGCCACACATGACCTCCCTTCCCCTCCTTCCCCTCCTCAACACACAGGGTTTGTGAGTTTCTGATCAAGAGACAATTTCACTATCCTACTGTTTGAGCTGAAAGTCTTGCAGAGACAGCATATCAATTTTCAGGCTACACCAGATCCAAATGACCTATTCTTAACTCTGATCCCTATTTTGGATTCTAATCCCATTTTCTTAAGTCTCTAATTAGCAATATTACTTTAGTGCCTTATTAAGAACTAATGCCACAACCTAAATTATCATCATTTCAATAAAATAATCTTTGAAATACAATAACACAAACAGTGTAAAACATTTCCTAGCTGCAGACAGGTGTGCCATAGCATGCAATTTTCAATTTCATAGGCATAAACAGATCTAGCTTCACTGCCCTATTATTAAGTAAGCAATTATAGTAATTAATGAATTAAGCAATATTACAAAAAAAAAAAAAAATTCTAAGTAGTATACATGAATCACTAGTTCCAGAGCTCCCAGCCTTTCCCAGGGAGCATGCTGCAAGTCACACCCAGACCCAGGTCTGTTCTGTCTTGCTTTTGCATCTCAAGCCCTCGGGGCTGGTGTCTTTTGACACTCGGAACTGCACAACATCACACGATCTGCAGCATTACACACCATGAATGGAACAAATTTTTTCTGCAAGGGATTTCAATGTAATTTTGGTTTTGTTAAAAGCATTAAATCCTGTTAACAAACCTCACCCGATGCACTGAGTCTCAGTGGTGCAACAGGATTTCTTTATAAGGACTTTTAGGAGGAATTCAAGGCTGGAGGGACATTCCTGTCCAAAAATTATTGAACATCTTGGCAGTCCCAGCAGTTCTATGTCAATTGGAATTACTTACTTTCAAGCAAAGCACTATCTATATTCAAAAAAAGTTAGAACAGAAAAAAAACACGGACTTTTAAATTTTAATTTATTTAGAAGTGTCTGTGGAAATCAAAGCTACCAGACAGATTTGAGAATGGCGTGGGTTGCATTTGTGGTGGAGATGAACAGAATTGGGATATGTTGAAACTAGCTTAGTCGGTTCCAAATGTAAACACAAGATATGCTTATTGTATGCACTCTGAAACTAAAGAAAAAATTCACTTAGTGCTGAGAAGCTGAGGCTGGAAAAACTACTTTCCTAGCATTGTTCCTCCGAAGTCCAGAGGAAAATTTTTAAATATAACCCAAATCAGAGTTGATTCCTGCCCCCACACTCCCCCTTCCCCAAACAAACAAATCACTCTCAAGGCATGACTTGCCTTATTTAACAGCCCTGTTTAGAAGACAATTGCTGTAAGAGTTTGGCATCATTAATTTTTCCAGAGCAGTCTGTCAGCATGTGAGCCAGTACAAATGCGGAACTCATGTATGTGTGTTACACGGTACAGAGCTTGCCTTTAGCAGTTCTCCATTTCTGACAAGCAGGAAAATAATTATCAAACTACTTGATGCACCAGCCTGAGGCTATAGCAACTAGCTACCCAATTTAAATTTTGCTGGTTTTGCCAATATGCAATTGGTTAGTATTTTAATTTTTAAATTGACAGGGTTTTTTCTGTTCTATCAGACATTGCCTGTATGTAACAAAACATCATGAAAGGAACGAAAAATAATCATTGAGAGTTCCAGATTTTTTTCTCTCTAGGAAAAAAAAAAAATAATCATAGACTCATAGAGTAGTTTGGGTTGAAAGGGACCTTAAGGATCTTCTAGTTCTAACCCTGCCATCACAGACAGGTACACCTTCCACTAGACCAGGTTTCTCAAAGTCTTGTCCAACTAGCCCTTGAATATTTACAGGGTGAGGCTTTTCTGGGTGACCTGTGCCAGTGTCTCACCATCCTCATAGTAAGGAATTTCTTCATGACATGTGAGAAAATATTATCCTTTAATGACCCTCAACTAAAGAAAAGAAAAAAGGCCTGTGGATTCAAAAATATGCTCTGAACCCATATATAATTTCTGTCTATCATCTCTCTCCAACTGTGAAACTGTTTTTCCACATTTGGTTGTTCCTTAAACAGAAACTGGATGATAGCTTTACAGTTTATTGCTGTCCCTCTCTGAACCTATTGCTGATGCACTGTATCCTTTTAAAATCAGCAGGAACCAGTGCTACATATGGTATCCAATGAGATGCAGGCAAACCTGGGATTAGTACATGATGTACTCTTTTGTTGTTTGTTTGTTTCTCAACAACCCCTAACATTCTGCTTTCTTTTTTGTTTATTGCTGACCTGAGGTTTCCACGAAATTATTTATCATAAACTCTGAGATTCACTCCTTAGTGATAATGAGGCTTCAACCTCACCAACAGAATAAACATCAGAGCAAGGACAGCAGCACGGCAGCAGGAGAGAAATCTTTAAAGATGCTTTGAGAGCTGTATCCCATGGCTGGCTTCTTAGTTTAGGAAAGGTTACATTAGGAATTCAGAATTTATTTTCATTTTCCATGAATGAAAGCATCTTTAAACAACCGGCAGTGAAAACAATACAAGAGTAATGAAGCAAGTTAACAACGATAAATAAGAAAATAACATCAAGAACGACTAGTGAAGGGCAGAATGGTTCAGAAGCCACTGAAAGGTAATGGTTCCTGTGTTTCCCACATCCCAAGCAAGTGTTGCTTCTCACCCCTGCAAACGGCACCTGATCCTGAGGAGCTACTGCTGAACCAGAGCTACTTCCAAAAAACCCCAGCAACAGCTCTCTTATGCAAGAAAAGCTGAAAGCATGCCTCTAATACACTCCTTCTGTCCATGCACTGGGCTGCAATGCAGGCCAGCAAGATTCCCAAATTCTGGATAGTGATACTGAGTGAATTGCTTCACCTGAGCTTTGAAGGCTCCTCTCAGCAGGATTTATGATCTCAGCACACCACCATGCTAAATGCAATGACATGTCTGCCTAGTCAGCTCCCCAGAGGGCAGGAAATGTGCTGAAGTCTGTTAGGAGAAGACCATAAAGACAGACCAGGAGGACATATGCATCTTTTTTTTAAATGGGGGACTGCTTGTTAGTGGACTGAGAAAATCCAGATGCTAGCCCCTGCTAGCCTTTTGCCCTTGGGCAAATAAGCAAGCATCTTTCCTGGATTAAATTAACTATAAACTCAGGGATAAGATAAAGAGTGACTTGTCTCATCTCCTTCAGTGGTGGCTTAGCTACCAAAGAACTGTCTAGCATGAGAGTAGCACACATACCCGAGCAAGTTACTTTTTATAAGATGCTGTTAACACTCCAGAAATTTTACTTGGTGATAAACCACTTAGAAGAGTGCAGGGCAATCGGTGATCTAACTTTAACTGTTTGAAAAAGATTACTTACATCCACAGCAGCAGGCATCTTGCAGTCAGTGTTGAAGAGCCAAATAACATCACCAAGAGAACAGCACACATTTGATACTTGTAATGCTTTCTTCTGTGAAAGGCAGATAATCTTCTTCCAGTCCTTTCCAGGGGCACAGAGTAACAGGAGTACTGCTGAAGAAATTATACAGCTAAAAGCATTTAGAGACTACACTAGCTCTTTTGGTGGCACACAATGCAAGGCTGCTCTCAGGTCAGAGTCTATTCTGGTGCAACATCATTCATCTTTACAGCAGATACTGCTGAGTCAGGAGGATGATGTAGCAACAGAGACCTCATAAATCCACTGAGCAACAAACAGAACCGATAAAGCTTTTGGGAGAATGCTGCAATGGAAGACTATAATATCTTTTTGCCTATAAACAAAAGACAGGCTGCGCTTATCATCAGATCAACTACCTGCATCAAAATCTGATGGATCAAAGTTGACAACAGTGACTAAATACTCTGCTCAAGTGTTACCTGTCCAAGAATTGGCTTCACTTGTCACTTTATAAAGTCTGGAAACCATTGAAGACGGTTGATAAATGGTTGCCCACCAATAAAGATCATCACTTAATTTCTAGGCTTGCCCCAGTAAATGCCAATTTTTTCTTAATCTCTGAAGCACTTTATCAAAATGCAAAGTATGCTAACTAATTCAGGTCTTTCAAAATTACCATTTTATCTTAATTCTCTATATAAGACACTTGTCAGGTGTTTGAAAGAAAAATTGACATAAACAAATCCTGAGGGGTGGAGGAGTGGGCAGCATGAGCAGGAAGGGAGTTTAAGAAGACTTGAAGACAATCTTACCAATGAATCCTCAGCTGAATATATCCAGAAAATGGCATGGGTGTATCCAACACTTGACACAAAAACAATCATGTAAGACATGAGCTTTATCTGAGGCATTCATTTTTCTTGGACTCTCAAGAGAAGATGACAGACAAGATCATCCTCCTTTCAGGTCATTGACGGATTCTAGGATAAACAATGCAGGAAGCTGGAAATCCTTATCTAAAAAAGAAACTATTATTATTATTAATAAAGGACCTAAAGCAGCATGCAGGTCTTGGTATTGTATTTCACCATCATTTAGCCAGGTGGAAATCCATGCTCAATTAATGGAGCTACAAATCCTTTTGTGCCAAGGAAGCATAAAACATGAGGCAGTTTCATATTTTCTGAAGCATGGGGTAATTTAGCTCGCATACTTTGCTATTGCTTTGTCACCAAACCAGTACAAAAACTGGTTATTTCCACTGTGCCAAACGACCAAGCACAGATAGTGATTCAGTCCCACATCACACTTGGTAAGGCTGACAGCTTCAGAAGGGGGAAAATCTGTAACTGCTTATTTGGCCAGATTGTCATGAAATGATGTGGGCATTTGCTGCACAGCGGGGGATGGCTTTTACTAGACAGGAGCTCAGCAGACAGGAAAGCTGTGTTTTGAAACTTGCAGACCTTGAGTTTCAATCCTGTTTTCTAGTGCAGGTCATATTGAGACAGACCTCCCTTTGTAACTTGTTCCACACTGTTGGAACTGCTAGTGCAAGTCTATTTGCTCACATACATTATTAATATCAGCTTCTTGTGTCATCGCCCTTCTAACCTTCAGTCCAGCTATTTGAATTTCATTAGGCTATAACCAGAGCCAGTTGATATTTGGGGCTGAAAACAGACAAATTGCAAAAATTCTCTTACCTCATTATTAAAGATTTATATTACAGCAGAAAAGATAAAGTTTACAAACTTCATGATTTTAAATGGGGAAGAAAATGTTTTTCTCTGGTGAGGACAAAATGAAGCAGTTCTAAAATACCATTTTCTTTTTAATATTATTTTAGAAGACTGCAAAACTTGGTCCATTCCCTGAGAAGGTTACAGTTGAAGAGATATGTAGTTTTCCCAATGCAAAAGTATTTCTTTTGGGTCCCCTTCCAAAAGCAAGACTCCACAATAAAATAAGGATTTTTAAGAAACACAACAGAGGAAGTGCATATGGATTTCCAGTCTTGGCAACTATTCCTCATTCTCTTCTCCCAAAAAGCCTGAGACATGAGAGATCAGAGATACTCCACCATGAGCAGTAGCAGAACACACAGCATTTCCTCCAAAGAAGAAAAGCTATGACTATTGTTTTGTGAGGTTTTTTTTACATTTTAAAACAGTGCCTCAGCCATTGGCCAAAAAATAAAAAAACTTCATAAAGTAGGCTTACCTTAAGGTTAGCATTTGAGAATTTTTTTTCACATTAAATAGCTTTGCACAAGGTTGGGTGGTTCCATTCCCACATCCACACAAGCAACCAAGGTTCACAAAAGATTTTTTCTCTTTCTACACTTTCACCATCTGAAAGATCCTTTTTTGGACAGTTGAGAATTAAAACATTTAAGTTTTTGACAAACATCCTGAATATTACAAAACCAGGAGTCGTTAGTCTTTCTGGTAATCCTAAATTCTTTTTATATACAGTTATAATGATTACTACAGTAATTCTCCTGTAGTTTTCTTGGTTGGCTTTCCCTTTTCTTTCATTCCCATTCATATACTCTCTGGTGCACTAGCTGTCCTTGACATTTCCTTATTAGGTTTACAAATAATCATTAATTTGTTTTGTGTCCTGCCTCCTGTTTCAGTGATGTATAGGCATGTCACTACCTTTCTAAAGTGTATTCATTATTTTTCTTCAAAAACAGCTCACTATTTCTCACACAGGGTTCAAGGCAATTTGCATTGTGCACACGTAATGGTGTGTACTGATCATTGCACCTTCACTGAAGTGTGTGCTATCTTTTCTTTAGCTTTCATAATTAATGAACTTGTGATCTGAGGTCTCTTTCACTGTTTGATTGTTCTTTCCCTTGGCCTTTTTGAAAGGCATAGCACTGTAGGCAACAGAATGCTAAACTCTGACTCAGGCTTGTTTGCTACTCCTTTTTTTGTCCCAGGCCATCTGATTGCACCTTCTCCATGGTCCTCCCACCACTGAGGAAGCAAGGCATACACAAAATATGGTTTTGTGCAAGGTGGGGTTTGTTTGGTGTGGGGGATGTGAGTTAGTGGTCACCAGACTTGAGACTCTTGTGTGCCAAAAAGCTGGCCTGGGAAGGCTTGCTTAAAGTCTGCAATCTCCTGTGCCTGACTTTATCAACATTTACTGGCAAATAATCTGAATTTGAAGCCCTCAAAGAAAAAAATTAATCTTTTTGTTATACTTTTTTTTTCCCCCTACAGTTTTGGCCACCCAGTTTATAAGTACTGTTTTACCTACCATTTTAAACTTGGTGAAAGTATACTTTTAATTAAAAAGTTAAAACCATACCATAACAGTTCAAAGTTTCACTCAAATTTCTGATGCTATATTTTCAAAATTAACAGAATTTTAATAGCCAAATGAAGACATAACTATGTTTTCTATAAGGTTTCTATTACAAAGAGAAACTGAGAGATCAAGATAGAAGGCAGTTCACACTCTCAGTGTTTTTAAAACACCAGAAGTCAGATGACCTCAAGAAAGGCATGTTAAAATGCAAACAATTAGAGCAAGATTAATCTGATTTATAGTGGAGAACCAGTATGAATCCAGATCTCTTATGTCCTGCCTTAAAGAAAACATTAACAAAAATCAGTTGTCATGTGGATTACATTTTTTTACTCATTCACGCTAAATTAATATTGAAAAAGTGTTGTGCTTTGTTATATTATAAGCAAAGTCAGACTTCATACTCAACCAGAGAAGCTACGTGTCCTACACTCCTAGCTGTGCAATTACCTGGTCCATGCTGAGCATCTTATTTCTCTTTATACTACTTTTCAGGACACCATCCTTTATTTTGCTCTGGACCTTATGTCAACACCTGCATATGTGCAAACCAAGTGTAAAACACAATCATGTCAGCAGTGATGGTATTTCCCACCCACTCTGAGAAAGGAATTATGCTGTGTTTAAGGCTGTTGGGCAATCTGCTCCAGAGGATCTTGTAGCAGCCTTTTCCAACACAAGCCAATTAAATTAAGCCCTGTGCTGTTCTCCATGTGATGCTCTGAAAATACAATGTCAAAATTAGGCACCTTAGAGTTGAATGAGATTTATTTTTCAGGTGTGTTTCAATTGTTAACACAGTTGAGATGACTTAACTGCTATCTTCATTGCTTCCCAAGTGTTGAAAAAGGTTACTTATTGCATTTCTTGGAAGTAATATCTTACAGTGACAGATTGCTTTTTCCCCTTGTGTACTGTATTTGTACAAATGCCAACAAGAGCATGCAGCAGCATGTAGGATATTTTCAGCATTTTACTAGGGAACTATATTTGCAATATATTTGTCAGCATTTTCCTAATAGAGCTCTGTGTTCAGGAAACTCTACTGAAATTTCAGTCTCAACTGGAACTTCACAAACAGATCCTCCACTCAAAAAATCAAGTGAGCTTCAAAAGAAATAGCCATTAGATGGGAATGCATAGTTGATTACAGGAATGACACTCCAACTGAAAAGAAACAATACTTATTTTAGTAGTTCATACACTAATGGGAACTCCATAAGCTATAGAATTGGAAATTGTTTCTCAATAAGGAAAAAAAGCTACAAAGAAAAAATAATTCTCCCTTCCTGAAAGAGGAAATTATTAGTGCAAGCTTTAAGAGAAGAATAGAAGACTTTTTTGAAAGGTAAATTATCACATATCCATTCCTTTCTTTGAGTTAGCTGGCTCATAATTATCTGTACCTATGCTAATAGTGGGAATGTCTGAAATAAATTACATGCAACTAAGACATAATCAAGAATTATGTAGGTATATTCAAAGAAAATTTGAAGTGAAGTTTCAAAGTCAGACTCAACCCACAAAAGATTCATAAGCAGAAAAAAAAAATAGTTTTTTCTATAGATCCAAGAAAGTGATTTACAAATGCAAAATGCAGTAGTGCCACGCATTAACAGAATTAAAACCTGTTGTTCAGTAGGAGTAACACAAAAAAGGAAATAGCAGTCAACACATAACAAGTTTCAGCTGCTTTAATCCAGTAAAACTTGAGTGTCACAATGCAGCCAGTGTCAAAAACCAAATGACTGAGCTGCCCCACAGCATTTCCATGGAATCAAAATCTATTAACTGCCTGCACATCAAAATTCCTTTGCAATGACCACTTTAAATCTCAAGGCTAGAGACACACTCTCAAATGAAGTACATCATCAAGTACCAAATTATTTAAAAGGTCATGAAGAAAGTTATGCTTGAGTAGTGTTGTAACAAATAAGCAAACCAAACAAGCAATAGCTCAACCCCTTCGAGTTTCTGCCTCACTTAGCACCATCCCTCCCTTCTTCACACTGGGGTTTGAAACTTTAGATAATAAAAGCTGTCATGTGTTTATTAAGGTCATGAACATACAGCACCTGAATGATCTTAATATCCTTGCTACAACTCCTGAGCCACATAAACCAGCCACACCTGGCATTTTAAGAGCATCAATAGTGCATATTTTATAACACATGTATAACTTTGACATTGGCAATATTTGCACCCTTCCTAAATGTTTTGGAGTGGGGAAAAAAGTGGAATTCAAACCTCTTCCATATTAATTTACTTGCATCAGATCTTACTGAAGATGACCTCAAAGATTATACACGTATCAGAATTCTCTAAGCATAACCTATAGCAGCATTGAGAATCTAATTCAGACAGGCTTTCATGCATGACTAACATTAATCAACTTATAAATCTTGATGTAGAACTTTAGCTTAAGAAAAATACAGTAATTTAATCAGTGTTGTACACTGTAGTTCTATTTTGCTCATCACTACCCATAATATTGTATCATTAAGCTCATTTAATTCCACATAAAGCAGTCAAGCAGTGAATGCTAAAGCCTTCCTCAGACATCATTTAACCCAGCAAGCCTCAGGCACCACTGGAAAAAGCCTGCAATCCAAGAACAGGGATAAATCAAATCATAACATGAGTTTGGAAATCTTTTATGTCTCAATGACCAAATGCAACAAGACTGTATTAGTAACAAAATCCTGACATTGATAATACTAATTATTCATAGCAAGACATACTCCAACAGAAGACTGTGATGTTCTGAGGTATATATTAGGATGTTAAATACATAAATCCAAGATAAATACAGGCTAATTTGCTACTCCATTACCCTCTTAAAGTTCCAGAGCAAAATGTGGATGCAAGACTGGAAAACTCCACCCCAACATGGGGAAGCCTCTCTCAATCACTCTTTCCTTCTGAAGTGATCAAAGAGGAATCTTTCAGTCTCAGCAGGATGTATAAACAATGTTTACTGCTCTGTCCCCTCACAAGTCAATCTTCTGTCCTCAGTCAAAAATAGTGCAATAGGGAGATTAAAAAAAAACCCAAACCATTATGCATCTATAGGATGTTTTTTTTAAATTTCCACGACCCCTGAGGGTTTATCTCAAAATGTGAAACAAAAACTGTGCAGCATCCCCACTTTGTAGTAAGAAAACTGATGAGGAAATCCTTACTTTTCTTTTATGCTAAGAGTTACAGATGACCATTCTCCCACTGCAACAGAATCCTATTAAAACCCAACCCTCCATCGTCCAGCAATGATAAAGAAGAGTGTAATTCTCCTCTGAGAGCAGACTATCAATTGTCACTGAGCAGTGACAGTGGAGAAAGTGCTGTCCTGTGGAGACCTGAGTCATCAGCCTGAATTTCTGCCACATTCTTGCATTAGGCATTTGCCTGCTGAGCAGTTATTTGCCAACACAGCAAGGGATAAACATGTTAGCCATGAGATCAGAAGAGGAAGGGGGGAGCCAAAAAAAAAAGCTAAAAAAGTGGGAGGAAACTGTATAAAATTTTGTAAATATCTGAAACAAGAAGTAGAAATAATCTTCACCCCAGGACTCATAAAAAACAAAAGGTTTTGTAACATGTTCCTTCCAGGGACTTCTCTTAGAACTGAGAAGTACTTGCTCATATACTTCAGAATTTATACCTCTATTTCCACATATCCACCCAGGAAATTTCTGTTTGTTGTTTTCTTACACTCCAAGTACCAGGTTTTAAAACCCTGAATGAGCTGTTCAGACCACCAACTAAACTGAACAATTTCATATCGACTGAACTCAATTATTCTGTTTTAATTAACCACAAAAAGATCTAACCCCTTAGAAATTAACAGTTCTTTCATCTTCCAAGCAAGTAACAGAGTACAAACATCAATAAATTCTAAAATGCCAGTTAAAGCTGAAACTTCCCAGATGCTTTATTATTTCAATATGTGTAGATGCCTGTTGGAATAATCAGCATTCAAGAACACCCCCCTCCAGCCACACCACTTCATTAATAGCAAAGCCATTGATGCAGTAAACAAAATAGGCCACAATGACACATAAAACCCACTTCCAAAACCCCATGGATCAAGTGATATCAAAACAGAAATGTTGACAGGGAGAAAGGAAAAAGAACACACGGGAAGAAACTATTTGGGATAAAAATAAGTGGATTATTTTGAATTTTGGAAAAGTTTAAGAAGGGAGGTACTACAAAAGCCTACACCCTGGTATGTCAAACCCTTTTATTCTATTTTTTCCCTTTTGTAGTAATTTTCTACAGTGCTGTCTCAGGTGTGACTGTTTAGACCATGCAGCCTGACCAGGCCAGCAGAGGCTGTGGGCATGTTGGCATTATATGACAGACTTCAGATTTTACACTAAATAATATGTACAATTATGCAATGGCCTGTTTAAGTCATGGAATGTAAAACATAGCAAGGGAAATATATAGGTTGGATGTAAGGAAAAAGTTTTTTATGGAAAGAGTGATAAAGTTCTGGAATGTTCTGCCCAGGGAGGTGGTGCAGTCACCATGCCATCTCCGGATGTGTTTAAAAAAAGACTGGATGTGACACTCAGTGCCATGGTTTATTTGAGGTGTTGAGGCATGGGTTGGACTTTATGATCTTAAAGGTGTTTCCCAACCTTCTGATTCTGTGATATAGTTCCATGGATAGCCTACCATCAAGAAGTATAATCCAATTTTTCTTTTGTGAGAGAAAACTAATTATATGTTCAAATCTCCAAACAATTGAACTGCAATTTAAAAGAAAAATAGGTGAATTAAAAGCAAAGATAATAAAAGTTAAACATTTGTGAGTGCCTGTAATATGGCTAGACAATGTCTGTTTTACTCAAATCATACATATTTTTAAAAAAACTCTCTTCACAGATTAATGTTTTCCTTGCTCAACAAGAAGGAATGATCCAGTTCACTATGGCAATATCTAAAAGGGAGCTTTAAAAATATTATATCAGACTGCAACTTAATTGAAACTTGTAGAGTCAGTGAAAGGTAGAGGGAGGAGACAGGCACAATACTGAGGATGTCATTTTATTCAGTTTAATGCAATCAATGTGAGCCATCATTCAAAACGCATAAAGAGTCTTCATGGACTCAAAAGACAAATATTGAACCTGTGGGGAGATTAATACCATTCACAAAACTATATTCTTATCAGATAATAGAAGTGTCTTCAAATTCATTCTCCTCTAAAAAAAAACCCAATTGCTATTTGCCATTGATGAAAAAAGAGCTGAAATTCATTCTTACTCCTAGAATTAATTCCCCTCTACTTAGTGACTATATTTATTTGAAGTAGAGATGAACAAACACACCCATGGAAAACCACTGAAAGTGTAGATTTAAACTCTAAATCCACTGTCAAAATTATAAACCCTCTAGCTAAAAATGTCCTATACTGTGATATTAGCAGATATCTGCACTTTGTTTTCATGGTGTCTGTGTCAATCTCAGCTTTCACAAACTCTGGAAATTAATTCTGAATTATTGTTGAAACAACTCCATCACAATTTAGAGCTTAGCAAGTCTCTTTAACAGCTTTCAAATATGCATAACTAATCTATAATTTTATATTCTGAATCTGTGATCTTGTTATGAGGACACACAACTGCACTGCAGAGAAATCACAATTCAGATGACCACAACCTGCCTTCCATTATGTGAAGGATAAAAAATTATTTCACCTGCAAACCTTTCTTGAAATGTTTGGGTTTATTTTTTTCTAGTTTTTATTTTTAAAAACTCAAAAGTCAGCCTTTTAAGGCCTCTTATCTGAAAAAAATGTTATTGTCAAATTTCAAGTGAGTTTCTAGTCTTCTTTGTATGGGAATATACTCTATTATATCAGCCATAAATTAAAAAGAAAAATATAGGCATTAATATATTTTTTTAAATGCTGTACTGTAAAGCTTCTTCCCCTCTTTACTACTTTTCATAGAACAGTTTCATCTCATTACATGTCCAATAAGGAAGGACTAATGTGATGCCTTTCAGTAATTCCTGCTCTTCTTTTAATTTTTTCAAGAGAATTTGACAGCACATATTCCTTCCTTATGTGACTTAATGACAGTCTAGTCTAATGAAGTGGGAATTAAGATTCTGTCCTCTTTGCCAAGACCAAACTCAAGGCCTTGTGTGAGGTAAACCTGTTCATACAATGCTTCCTGGTGAGCAAGTAGGGACTGAAGGATGTTAGGCCCCAAGAGCCTTTCAGAGAAAATGCTCTTTGCAAAATAATTCTGATTTCCTTACAGCTTGAAAGCACTGAAATACAAGGAAAGTAGTTTGAATTTTACTCCTGAAAAAATACAGCTGCTACTTCTATATCATATGACAACACAGTAGTTACTCATCTAATTTAGGGACATAACTGGTCATCACCCAGATCACTTAATTCTGAAAACCCTGAAATGAGTTTTTAGAATTAAGAACTGTTTCAAATGACAACTCTTTTTATTGTAAGATACTAACAAGTTGCTTGCACTAAAGGCATTACTAAGAATGCCACTGACTTTGAGAGAAAGAATGCACAAGTGCAGACACCTCTAGAAGAAAAATAATATAATGTGCTGATCAATCACATATGCAAGTACCTAGGTCTTACTCAGTGTCATTCTAGGTCAGTCTCCTTCATTAGAAATTGCTTTTCTACTCTTTCTAAACTTATTACAAAAACTCCAAAAGAAAAAAGATAACCTAATGAAGACTTGATTAGTAACTTGCTGATCTTTCAAGTGTAGGGAATTTCAGTTATAGCCAGTGGCAAAAAAAACCAGAACATTACAAAAACTATGACAGGACTTGGGAAAAAAAAAAAAAAAACCACAAAACACAAAGCCAAAGCCCAAAAACTCCAGCATACTTATATTAACCCTAAGCCATCAATTAGTGGAACACACAAGCAAAATCTACTACAAATATACCCCCAGCAAGATTAGCTGAACCAGAAAGCTAAAACATAAGGTGCAGAGAAGTAACTCAACAACAGAAATACTCAGTGTTTGATGCTGGTAGTGCTCCAACTGAGCACATCAGACTGGTTGCATATTGGGATTCTGGGAAAAAAAAACATAGCTGTGAAACTCCTTAAACTAAAATCCATGTTTTCTACTTAAAAATTTGATATCAAATTTAATATAGTAAGCATCTTCTTCCTTTAGTAAGGCTCCACAAAACATTTTCAATATCTAGTTCTTGAATAATCACATCAGGGCACACACAAAGAACATTATGAACTGTGCTCTATCATTCAAACTATTTTCATGTCACAGTAAAACGTGTGAGTGAGCCAGGTGCTCAAAGAGTTAAGTCAAACAAATTTAAAATGTATAAGTTGAGCTTCAAAGCACTCGCATCAGAAAAAAATGGGTTTAACAAGATTTAAACACGTCAGGTTTAGGGTCTGCGCAGCAGAGTGTTTTTAAGTTGCAGTTATTTCCAAGTCAAAATCACCTCCATCTACATTTATTTCAGAAAAGGGAAATATGTTTTGATTACTTGCTTTAACTCCAGCTGTAATCCCAAGCAACACATTTTCTGACTTCTTGAGATGGCAGCTATTTACAGGAAAGCAAGAGATTTTGCTTCTTCAATACACGTTTTCAGTTTGTTTACATTCATGAATTGCTTTTTATGCCCATCTGAAACACTACAAACTTCTTCAAAAGTATTACGGATTCACGTAAAAAAACCAGCATTAATGTAAGATGATTTCTCCAAAGAGAACTGTGTAAAAGCAGGCCATTCACTTAAAACCAAAACCTGTAAATTGTATATCTGTCTACTCCATTCTGGTGGAGGTAATAATAAAGCATGGATACAGAAAAAAAAGCATATCCACAGTTTAATATACAAACAAATATATTTTTCTTAATGATAAATTTTAGTAGCTCCTCATTTCAGCCACACGTACATTCTACTCGCTCATCTGATCCTGTAGTGATTATTTTCTGGGATTTTAGATTTTGTCTTTAAAGAAGCTGAAAAATTTCAAAACCTGGGAGGCAACAATATCACACAACTTTTGAAGTTTGCTCGCTGATTTGTGAGCAAATCAGTTCTACATCTGCAGCAGTACTATATAATGGATTACAGAAGAAAGGTTCATTAGATCTCTATCATGTGAAGACCTAATATTGAATCAGTAAGCCCCTAGCTGGGAAGCAAAAACTATACAGTAATTAATGTACTATAGTATGCATGCATTGATTTTTACATGGACTATATTTTAGCAGTAATAATGTCTGGCACCAGACTACAAATCAATAGGAGCCACTATTGTGCTGTTGGTTAAAAAATATATAAATAAAGGATAAAAACCTTTTGTTTAACTGGCATAATCAGAGTGCCACACCTTAATTTTGCTATTGTTGTACCTGACATTATTTTAAATAAGATTTTCATCCCAGGCTTATTTGAAATGCATATAAATATGAAGTTTTGTACTCATTCTGATAATTTCATAAGCAACACACTGCCAAATTAAGAAAAAAGCAAAATAGAAACATCAAATGGAAAAGGAACTAAGTCTCCTTCACGTGAATATTCATTGAGATTTGTGTTTGCCATCCCAGTTCAAACACCATATTATGCTTTGCTTCCCTTCACTGTTTTCTATTAGAATTGTTAAGCAAGTTTCAGACTTATATGTGAGCACAAGGTGGGAAAGAAACTGCATGGATTTTCTGAAAAGGTGATATTAGGAGTATAGTAAGAATCAAAGAAAAAGAAAAATTAACTCTGAACGTTCAGTATCTTGTTTACCTCTTGGAAGATCTCAAGGGAACAGAGTGTGCAGCATCAGAGCCCAAATTCCATCTTGAACAGCTCTTTTATCACCATCATATTTTCTGGGAAAATCCCTTTGCCAGGATTTCTCTTCTGGGAAGCTGAGAAGCCTCAGAGAAAAAGGAAAACAATGTTATCTAATTTGCTTCTCCTGTGATTTGCTGCTTTGGAATGTGGTTTGGAGACTGCTTATCCAACAAGTGATTGTTTGATTGGTTTCATGTGAATTGTTTTTCCTTATTGGCCAATCAGGGGCCAAGCTGTGTCAGACTCTGGACAGAGTCATGAGTTTTCATTATTATCTTTTTAGCATTCTGAGTGTATCCTTTCTCTATATTCTTTAGTATAGTTTTGTATATTATTCTTTTATATAATCTAGATCATAAAATAATAAATTAGCCCTCTAAGAACACGGAGTCAGATTCATCATTTCCTCCCTTCGTTGGGGGTCTCAGAAAATACAACAGTCTTTGGTGTAGACCCATAACATTGCACAAGAGATTTTCCAATTCACCCACAATATAGAGGAAGAAGTTAAGGACCAGCTCCAAAAAAAGCTTTACTAGAGAAGGTGGCAGGCAAGTGTTTCAGGATGGAGGCTACAGGGGCCAAACAAGAAAGGCCTGTGTGTCTGGACCTGTGCAGTCATTTCAGGAGCTTTCTTTCACAGACTTAATTATTTTTTTAAAAAATCCATTTTTAAGTTGTAACTTGACAGAACCCCATGAAAATGACAGATGGAAAGAAAATCTTACTTTAGTGTGCATTTTAAGGTGTATAGAAATCCAAGGACAATTACGGTACATGTGAAGGTTTTCTTGCCCTCTGTAAGAAGTTCTTTTACTTAGGACTTGAAGTCAGAACAACCTTCAGAACAGTATAGCCAATACTGCAGCATGCTAAAAATTATCATGCCAGACAAAAGAATACTCAATTAAGATTCACATTACTGATAACACAGCTCATTTTTAAAAGGAAAGCCTAATAAAAGAAAAATAATATTAATTTAAGGAGAAAAAAAAAATCAGTCTATGTAATGTTTCTTTCTCCCTAGCACCTACAGTTCTTTTACTTCAAGGCAATACCAATTCTGGTTCCACTGCTTTTTTCTATTAGCAATATGCAGCCAAGAAAAGTTGGCATGAGTAACTTGAAATTCATTCTCATAAGCACACAGAATGAAGTTGATGGAAGCAATGTATTTTCCACTTTTATATTGTGGTTAGCATTTCAGTATTTTAAAAATAAACAAAATAAATGGGATTATTATGTGTGTTTATAGTATGAGGAAAAGAATGTAAAAAATAAATTAGCATAATAACCTTCAAGAGAAAGAATGCCTGCAACCTCTATAAATGTTGCTGTTAATCCACAGGAGAAAAAGCATTATTTATTCCAGAATGTCTTTAGATTAGCCAGGTGGTTCTCTTACATACCAAAAGGTTGGAGTTTAAAGGCTATTACAGACCTAGAGATCCTGTTTCGCTCAGCAGGTGTTACAAAAACACAGTTCTGGGGGAAAGAAAAAAAAAACAACCAGAAAGAACAAGGGCTCCTGTAATCTTACCTTGTAATTCTTTTCTAAAATACACTGCTAATTTCAGAAATACTCAGCCAGTATTTCCAGAGGGTTGTGATTTAACTACTTTATCATATAACAAAAGACTTAAGCCCAGAAAGCAGTAGATTGTTAAATCGAAATTAGGAAACACTCCTAATTTGAAATTTTACCTTAGAGTGAGGATTGAAAGTATTCAGCAACTCCCAGCATTGTACTTGCTATTTTTAGCCAGGAAAATGTGTGATCCAGTGCAGCACCATTTACTTTTTTAAATTGATTGTGCTGTCTTTTTGCTGGAAATAAATATACTATCCTAACACCATTTACATAAAAAATCTGGAACCCACACAGTGTCAAGCTGAAATGCAGAACAACAAATCTGTGTTTGAGTGACCTTTATGTATAGTGCGCCCACAAAAACCTACTAACAAAACAAAGCTTTTTCAGGGCTGTCAGGTTTCACCAACACGAGGCTGGAAAGGATAAATCAAGATACAGTAGAAAGAGTAGTATATGGTGAGGAAAAGAAAACAAAACAGCACTCTTCAAAAGACAGGTTAGCTAAAGAGAATCCAGCATTACACTCATTTGAGCTGCTGGGTTTAGTATTCAGGTGCTTGAGACACCGATGATTTACATTTCAAAGAAAGGAATGAAGCTTGCTGATGATCTTCCTCAGAGTATGGGTGAGCCTGCCTAATTCTACATTACCCATATCCAGCTGCACCTTCAGTGGCCACCCTTCCCAGCACTGTTCTGAAACTCAAGCCTTGTCTCTCTCACCCCAAACACTCACATTTACCAATTTAAAACTTGCCTCAAGCATAAAGGTAAGCTGTTACAGGATTACAAGGTTTCTGGTACACCCCTTTGTGAGAGTATCAATAAATCCAGGGCAACTGCATCTAGGAAATAGATATAACAAGCAGTTTGTTCACCTGCAGATGAATAAACAAAGTGAAGTGATTCAACTAGCATTCATTTTGATTTCATTGATTTTATTTTTTTCCTGCAGGTGCTATTAATACAATGAAACCAACAGTCTCATTGTTGATTTCTGTCCGTGTTCTTTTGAATTGGAATAGATCTACAACACCAGATGTCAACATATCCCCTAACACTGTGTATGACTAAAATTCTCAGAGGAAATATTTGGTGCCTAACTGCCAAATATGCCTTTTTTAGGGACACCCCCCCTGCCCCCTCAGATAGGCTTAAGAAAAGTTTTCTAATGGGGTCAAATTGCTGTTGTGTAAAAAGGCGATATACATAAAGAAGAGCATTTGGCCATTCTTTTGTTAAATTTGATGTTCATTGCAAAGTTGAGAAAGAAATTCACTTTGGTTGAGTTTCCTGGCAGGTTTCTGCGTTGTTCACTGATAAAAAGCAGATTACAAGAAATTAGATCTGAAAGGGTTTTTTAGGAGAATAAACGTATGTGAGATATTCTCTATAGAACCATGGTTGTTTCTGTCAGATATCACTGAACAGTTTGGGTTGGAAGGGGCCTTAAAGATCATCTTGTCCCAAATCCCCTGCCATGGGCAGGCACACCTCATGCACCTATACGGGGAAAAAGGAGGGCACTATTTTATTTTCCCCACTCTGGGAGGCATCAATTTATAATCAACAATTCTTATCTGAAAACCTTTTCCTGCACTCTTAGAAATAACATATAAATAGATATGAAAAAATAAGTAAACCAAAAGGACAACCAAGCTTTATTTCCTTCTTGGAAACTTAATATTTTTCAAAGAACATTTTTGAGACTTTTCCTGCCACTGACAGCAAAAGACCAGACTTCTACAACTTCACAGTCCTATTAAAGTAAATTGGGCACAACAGTTATATCTGTTTTCTCCACTGCAATTTTAAGTTCTAGTCCTAAAACAGAGTGCAAGTGGGGTGTCTTATCTTCTTCAATTCAAGAAGTCCCTCACAGTCAAAAATGGCCTTACTGAACTTCATATCAACTTGATAGATTAAACAAGAGCATTTACATTCATCCTGCCTCTTTCTCCAAACTCAGCTAAAAAAAAAAAATTCAGCTAAAGAAACCCCACTTGTGTCGGTCTGGAGGATTGCTTGAACACAGTATTTGTTCATTATAGGTTAAAAAAAATTAATTGAAAGTTTAGAAGTTAACATTTTGATTCTTTGCTAAGACAACAGAAACAATGTTCACTTCCACACACACCCATCTCTCCTCTTTTCTTGAACAAGAATACCCTATTTTTTTCCACAGTCTGAAAATGACCTTTCATTTCAACAGCTCTGTGGACTCTACTATTTGCCAAAACAAACAATTTCTTCCTGGCACAATAGCAACTATTTTAATATTCTCTTCAGACTTTCTCTTCCTTGCAATCCTAATAAATGCATTCAGATTTACAATGAAGAGAGATCCTACCAGACAAATGGCAGCAAGGTTACAAGCATGAGCTGCTGACCTTCTGAAAGCTTGTTTTCCAGAGCTGCCTGATGGGGTGAACATTCCAGTGATGTTATTCATTGAAACGGGAACTCCCAATATTCCCCTTTTCTGAGCAGTCATTTTACCTTGACAACATATCATCACTGGCTCTCTTCCGTGCATCTCCTAGGACAGGAAAGAAAGGTGAACAATTTGTCAATCATGAATCCATGATTTTGATACAGATATTAAATGAAATCCAATTTTTATTGAACACATATTTTGAATATTATATACACATTCATATGCAGTAGCTTTAAGGCACAAAGGCTAAATGTATCGGTCATCTGATCTGAACTGGGATAGAGATACAGCATTTTTTAACTACACTATAAAACACTGGTGACTTGTACTTCACAAATTCCTGATTTTTCTAAAACCTTTAAGCCATTTAACCATTAGAAAGCAAACAGCTTACCAGGATCTCCAGTTTTATGATTTGACTTCAGCTTGCAAGAGTTAAAAAAGTGTCAGGTTACCCAGGTTCAGTTATTCTGTGTACCAAACCTGTAATGATTTATCTGCTTTCTTTCCAGGAAGTTGGATTACACCCCACAGAGCTGTACACAAAGGTGTGCTTCCATATCCTAATCTCCTTCTTTTAGCAGAGGGATTTCACCCCTAAGATACTCCCTGTGTGACAGAGAGGGGCCCACCACTGTTATGTCCCACACTGGGAAAGCTGAGGCCATCTCTTCAGGTGAATATGGGCTTTTCATTTGGGTAATGCTGCAACCCAAACTCAAAAGCTACCTCATGAAACTTGCCTTTCTCTTTTCTGCCTGAAAAGCAGACAGGGTCAGTCCTTACCTAACATCCTGAAAGGGCACTTTCAATTTGCTGGGAAAGAATCAGAAATTCAGCTTGCTTCAGCAGAGAGAATTACAGGGTACAATCCCAAGAAAATTAATAACACACCAGGGCTACGGAAATAAGGTCACAGTGTCTTTAGCAGGTTTTTGAATAGGACACACACAGTCAGTCTAGATTCTTGTGCCCTCTTTGAAGGTACACTTTTTCCCACTGCAGTTAGTTGAAGTAGGTAAGAGGTGTGGAGAGCAAGCTTTATGTTTTTTCACCCACTTTAAGCTAGTGGAGTTTGGTTTTATAGTGTTCTTTTGATACAGTTCCTTCCAGATGCTTGAAGGAAGCTCAGCCTTAAGCGGAGTCAGAGTCTGGTCCCTGATCTGGGGCAGGGCTGTCCCACAGTAGGGCAGGAATGGGGGCACACCAATCCCAGACCAGCCCACCCGGAGCGGCTGAAGCAGAGGGGAAACGTGCACCATGTACCCTTCCTGTGGTCAATGCCTGCACCCAGAGAGGGCTGTAGAGGAGAGAGGTTACAGAGCAGACCCCACTGAGACCCTTTTCCTGGGGCAGGGACAGGCAGCAAACCTGCCTGCAAAGCTGGGCCCAGGTGGAGAACCTGCAGGTGGCTGAGCTGCATGGGGCAGTGGGGAGGCAGTGGAACCTCAGGGAGACTGAGAAAGAATTAGGTGGCTCAAAGCACAGTCTGCAGCTGGACCTACAGCCAAACAGGCACAAACTCCTCCCAAGCACATGCAGAAGGGGATGGGAGGCAATAATGCAGAATGGAAGTCTGCAACAGCCAAGATGCTCACAAGGCCAGAGCACCTCTCCAATGAAGTCAGAGTTGTGGGTTTTCAGCCTGGAGAAGAGAAGGCTCTGGGGAGATCTCAGAGCACCTTCCAGTACCCAAAGGGGCAGCAAGAGCTGGAAGGACTTTTTGCAAGGGCATGCAGTGGCACGACAAGGATGTTGTCTTATATATCAAGAGTTCTATTATCATTATAGTGCAGGGATTTCATATCTCCAGAGTTTCATACCTCCTCAATGTTTCTTGTAGGCAGAGGCAGCTCCTCAGAGCACTGACTCTTCCTGATCCTTGCAGCAGCCATCTGACTCCAGAGCCCACCAATCCACTCTTTTATACCACTGTTCTTATTGGCTTCAGGTGTGGCCTGTTAAGATCAGGCCTGCTCCTAATCTTTAGTAACTGGTCCAGCTGCAACTCTTTGGGGGATCAGATTACGTTCTATACCATCTTCATTTACCCATACTGTATCCCCCTACACAAGGGGGAATGGCTTTAAACTGGAAGAGGATATGTTAAGATGAATTATTAGGAAGAAATTCTTCACTGTGAGGTTGGTGAGGCCCTTAACAGGTTGCCCAGAAAAGCTGTGGATGCCCCATCTCTGGAAGTGTTCAAGGACATGTTGGATAGGGCTGTGAGAAACCTGGTCTAGTGCAAGCTGTCCCTGCACATGCTGTAGGTTGGAACTACAAGATATTTAGGGCCCCTTCCAACCCAAACCATTCCACCATGTGATTCTGTGGGTACAGAAGCAGCATCTCCATCTATAGAGATGTGCATGGTTTTCTATAGCTCTTCACTAAGTACATCAGCTACCACCCAAATGAGCTGCCAAGCTTATCCTGCAATGTTGGGGGCTATAAAATAACAGAACAACAGTACACTGACTCACTTTGTCTTTCTCAAGATTATCCCAAACGTTTTACAGACCCGTTCCATATTCAGGTCTTTACTTGTGTATCTCCTTCTGTTAAATTCTGGTAAGAAACTGTACACATTCTAAATGGTGCCTTACTAATGTTATTAGTATTTTTCTCAAAAAGAAAATTTTTCCCCCTGCAGTGTTAAAATAATCTTTTGTTGCCATCTTTTAAGCTAACCAGCTGCTTCCTGTCAAGATCTACAGCTCAGCTGTTAACCACTGTAAAGGTATTTCTTCAAAACATTAAAATTTATTGTAGCTTTATTTGTTGACCCAGCTGTAATCTTAAAACTACCTTTGTCAGTGTGCACTGCCCCTACCAACCTGCTGTTCTCACTGCATCAGTTCTAAACAATGCAGTACCTTTGCCTGCAGTTACACTTTGTATAAAGGAGCCTGTAACTGGGAAATGGGAATGAATTATATCCCAGCAATTCCAACAATGCAGAGAAACTCCTGAGATCAAAAAATGTCAGAAAGTTCAGTGTCAGTTTTTCAGAGGGTAAAACAGAACAGGAAGTTAGCAAAAAAAGATCCTGCAAAGTAAGCAATAGGGCACACGTGCACAGATGTTTGTCAAGCAAACAGGATTAGGTGAGGTGCCTTAGAGCTGAACTCTTTCTATCCAGGTATACTCTCCAAATCACAGTCACTAAAAGATGCTTGGACTTCTAAGTCCACTAATATTTTAAAAGGTAGTTTTCTTCCTCTGTTGAAGATTAGAGGATTTAGTTGTCCAAACCAACACCACTTAAGACACTTATCTGCATATGACTGAGGATCAGCCTTTATAAAACAAACCTTTAACTTCAAAATTAAACTAGAAGTATGTAGCTGAGCTCCAAGCAAGCAACTCTTGCCAAGCAGGTGTCAGATCAGAATGCTGTGCAGTGTATTTGACAGGAAAGCTACTGTAGTAACAAGAAACAAACCCAAGATTTGTTAGTGGAAGAATTCAAAGACTGCCAAAAGAATCACACAATAAGTGCTCTCTGTAACAGCTTTTGGGATTCTTACTAATGCATAGCTATACTCTCACATTTAGAATCAGGCATCTGATTGTTTCAGGGGCTCCTCAAATTTAGATTAAAGAGATATTCTTAGGCTACTCTTAATAAAAAACAAACATGTATTTTAAAGGAGCATGGAAATAGCTAAAGGTATGAGAAAAAAACCACATCACCCTCAAATGCTTGGTACAATAGGGCTGTAATCATACAGCACAACTACTCTAATCTGCATGATTAGGACATTTTTACAGATCCAAGTACTCTTTCCATTTATAACTCCAGGGCTATCTACATCACACTTATTGCCCTTTTCCACTTGGCCCCCACCCACCAAACTTCTGAACTAAAATACAAGCACACCTTACTGGTGTGAACCCATTTAAATTACCAGGATTAGTCATTCTGATGCATATTCCTTTTTTCCAGTGCATCTGTATTAGGCAAATGCACTTATATTGATGCAAATGTCTTAGTGGAGACATACTACAAACTGAAAGGAAGATATAAACATTGTAATGAGGAGAACAAGAAAACATCTAAAAGTGGGGCATTAAACATAAGAGGACTGAAGCCAGAAGTCAAATTAGCTCAAGGGCTTAACTACACCCCTAGAATGAAGTGGTAGTCATTGTAAGAAATACAAAGCAGACTCTGACAAGTCTAATTAATGAATTAACAAAGAGAATTCTAGTAGAATTCTTTTGAAATAGACCTTCAAACCATTCCTACTCATCAGGCTCAAAATTGTTTCACTGGGGCTCTTGGGGGCTATTGAGGTTAAATAGCAGCTATTTTGTCCAGTTTATCTCACATCATATCAGAATCCCTGGAAGTTTTGCACTGCATGCTAGCATACTCCTCACCCCATCCCACCAAAAAGTAAACCGAATCATAATATTCAAATGAAAAAATCAGGAAACATTTCCAATTGCTGTTTAAAAAACTTTTGAACCTAATAAAACAGCTTTCAGGTTTTACCTCTCCCTCCCTTATCTTGCCCAGGCATGCCTCAGGGTAGCACAACCTTCACACAGTCACAAATTCCCATATCCGTAACTCCCAAAACAGAGATCTGTAAGGAAGGCGGATTCAGTTTTAGGTTTCCATGCACCTATCAAGTATTTTCTGAGCCTATAAAGAGTGCTAAAGTAAGACAGGTCATCTAAAGTTTATTAAAGCATCTGTGCCTTGCAGCATGGAGTTCACATATTGTGAATGCAACATTACTCAGCCAATTTAACAAGATTAGCCAGCCTGCTTTTTCCACTTTCTGTCATTTCTTCATCCATAACAAGCCAGCTTGTAGCTAAGGGCAGCCAAGCTCTTTTAAAGCTTTATTCTTTCACAGCTAGAAAAGTACAGCATTTACAATTGGGAGCTATCATGTCAGAAGCACAGTAGCTTCTCACAGGTCATTCAAAGTGTGCTGCACAAACCAAAAACAGGAAAATAGAAAGGAGACTAGAAATAAAGCAGACTAATTAACAGTTCTAAATTTTAGTTAAACTCTGCTCAACCTTCTGCTTCTCAGATCCAGCTAGACAGCTAATAAGCCTCATGGAATCCTGGCTCTTAATTAACACATAACTATTTCCCCAGAAGGATTAGAAGTTCCACCAGTTGTTCAAGAAGTCAGTTTTTACAGCTCTGGTTAGATTACTGTCTATGTTTAGGAGCAAGGGTTACTGCTCCATATTCTATTGGTAATGGACTACCTTTTTTTTTAAATGCAATCACATCTTGAAAAAATTCCTGCCTTTTCACTGTACAAGGCTTCTATGTGAGCACGTAACATTCTCAGGCACTAATTCAGTCACTTGACATGAAAAGCCAACAGCCAATAATGTCAGCATGCTAATTATACATTAGCTGTCTGAAAGCAGAGTAATATGTGAGCATGCACCTTTCTGAAAGGCCAGTCCAACATTTTACAGGCCAAGGTCTGAGACTCTGTGCTCCCTAGCAAGGAGCTGATCATCAGAAGCAAAATGCTAATCAAAGCAAAACCAGTTTCACCAGCAGCTTGCTACACTAATTTCCACCAAAGTGAGAGCTGTACTTTCCCAAGGCATTCCAGAGGCTATTAGTCCTTCTTGGGCTTCTGGCTAAACACACAGCTCATTTTAAAGCCCTGTCTCAGTTTTGTGGGGGCAGGTGTCACTTTTAAACCACAATGCTGAAGTATTTGCCCTTAATAGGACAGTCAATCATCAGACCTTTATCTTACTTTAAATCATCCACAGCATCTTCAAGCAAAAGCTGGCCACGACACTCTTATGGTCCTACAGATTTCTTTTTCAAGGTACAAGAGTGAAAATAACTCTAAATACACTAGCTTTCTTCTGCTCCTTTTGGCTGCTCCACTGTGCTGAAAATTCATACACATCACATACACACAATACATATCAACATAGCACTTGAGGAATTTGGGTGTGCTATGCTAAAAAGGTTTAGAAAACTGACAAATCTGGCCATCTTTACACTTTAAAACTCTACAAAGCACACTTACTGGCAGCAGCAGGCCAATGGCCAGCCCTTACACCTCATCCATCACTTCAGCTGAACACAAACTTGTTAGTCTTTCACACGATCGTAAACCAGCTGTGACTGGCACACAAGACCACGTAGCTGATGGAGGCTCATGAATGGGATCTGGCCTGACTGAAGTCTCCTCAGCCAGGAAAGGTGGGTCTGAGGAGGTGCTAGTACACTTTTACAGGTCATGGCTTTCCTTTTCCCACCCGGGTGGCTCACACCCCTGTGGGACAGGGAAGGGCAGGGAACCACCTCCCTCCAGAGCATCCTGCCCAGGGGTCAAGCCCCCTCTGCAAGGCAAGGAAGGTTTAGGAAAATGCCCCCACCTCCCCAGTCTGGCTGCTTCACTTCTGAGCTTCTGTTTGCTTGAGCAGTAACCTCTGCCCAACACCTCCTGCTCCCCTCAGCCTCTCAATAGAAATGGTGCCCCAGGTAATTAAAAAAAAAAAAAAAAGAAAAATTACAACACTGTGATATTTTCTGAAAAATCCCTTCAGCAGGATTTCTTCTCCTGGGAAGTTGAGAAGCCTGAGAGAAAAATGTGAATAATAATTATCTGATTGCTTCTCCTTGCTGCTTTGGAATGTGGTAGGTGGTTCTTTCATTGGTTACATGTGAATTGTGTTTTCCTAATGACCAATCACAGCCAGCTGTGTCAGACTCTCTGAGTCACAGGTTTTTAGCATTCATTCTTTTCTAGCCTTTTGTCTGTATCCTTTCTCTTTTCTTTAGTATAGTTTTAGTACATCATTTATTTTAATATAATATCATAAAATAATAAATCAGCCTTCTGAGAACTTGGAATCAAATTCTCATCTCTCACCTCATCCTGGGGACCTCTCAACACCACAGACACAAATAACCAATTAATCACCTAAGTTTGCAATCAAAATGCAATGTGACTTCAAACACCTAAGCCTGCCCTCACAACCCTGTGTCACCTCTGTCCCTGTCAAGCCAGCTGTTAATGCCACCAGAGACTGCTGCTACAGACAAGCTACTGTGGATACGCTGCCAGACAGCAGCAGAGTCAGGAAATTATGTTTTGGGAACCTGGAGAGGAAGCCAAAAAAGGTTTTCTGTTTGCTCAGTGCCTGGATAAGTCCTGTAATAAAGTCCACAGAGTGAAGATCTACCTCTAAAACTGCCAGCCTGGCTCCTACTCCCAAGAGACCTGTGACAGTGTTCACAGGGGTCTCAGGTTGAGGGAAGAGATGAGGATCTGACTCCATGTTTCAGAAGGCTTGATTCATTATTTTATGATATATATTACATTAAAATTATACTAAAAGAATAGAACAAAGGGTTTCATCAGAAGGCTAGCTAAGAATACAATAGGCAGGAATGATAACAAAGGCTTGTGGCTCAGACTCTCTGTCCGAGCCAGCTGACTGTGATTGGCCATTAATTACAAACAACCAACATGGGCCAATCACAGATCCACCTGTTGCATTCCACAGCAGCAGATAACCATTGTTTACATTTTGTTCCTGAGGCCTCTCAGCTTCTCAGGAGGAAAAATCCTAAGGAAAGGATTTTTCATAAAAGATGTCTGTGACAGAGACCTGCAAATGTGCTGAGGCTGCACTCAATCTGACTAGCTATGGCATTAAGGAAGATGATATTCAGCAGCAGCAGTCCCAGTGGAGACCCCAGGGTCTGGCATGGTTGCCAGACTATGCTGCTGCTGGTGCTCTTTCACCTTTCCAGGTTGCAGCTTTTTTGTTCACGCTGTAGTTTACCTTGCAAAAAAAAAGGAGTTTCCCACTTTGAACAGTTTCTCTCTTCCTGAAATGAATAAGCTCTCTCCCAAGGAGGCCACTGAATGGTTCCTGAGGGTCAGCCACAGACTAAACTAAGGAGTGTCTTCAATGAAGCATATTTCTCTGTGCAAGTGTAGCTCTTCAAGCAGCATCAAGCTCACTGTTGGCTTTTGCCAGATTGAACCTGGCCTCACAGCGTCGTGACCAGCCCCAGGCCTCTGGTTATCCCTCCAGAGTGGTGTTTGGATGCAGAGAAGCTGTGCTCTGCAGCCCCCATGCCTTTACCCTGGAAAGGACACCACTTTTCAGTCCCATGGCCTGTCACGACTGCTTGGCAGGGCCAGGTCCTTCCAGCCCATTTGCTCTTTGACCATGGGTCTGCAGGAGGCTCTCCCAGCCCCTTGGCTTCAAAAAAACACAATGAAGGCATCAGCATGGTCACTGTAGTGGAGTTCAGGTACCAGCAACCTTTATTTGGCGCATTCTCCTTAGCTAAGGCAGTCCTTGCCCCTGCTGCCCATTCCTGGCAGCTCTCCTGTTGGAAAGGAGGAATTCTGTGACAATTGTCTCTGCAGGGCTGCTTCCAGGCAGGGCTGCTTCCAGGCAGGGCTGGCAGTTGCTGGGCCTTCTCCTCAGCGTTCCAACATAGCTGTCTGCACGCCCTTGCTGAAGGAAGCAGGAGAAAGCCTCAGTTCTGTGGCTGGGCAGAATGGCTCCCCATGCCCCAAGCCTGGTGGTGCTGCCAAAGCCATCCCACTGCTTGTTGTGGGCCTTCCCTCCACCTCACTTACTCTTCCAGAACTTTTTCAGAGAGCTCAGACTCCTCCTCCTGCTGCTGCTCCTGCCCCATCTCCTTCAGCTTCTTGGCATAGGCCTTTCTCAAGACGTGGGAAGGGCGATAGGGATCCTCAAACACGTAGGGGCAGGAGGTCTGCAAAGGCAGAGGAGCCTCTCCTGAAGCACTGCCACCAGCAGCTGGGGCTCCTCTCAAGCCTTCAGCCTAAGTCTGTGCCTTGCAAGGCCTGGCTCAGGGCTCAGAGAGGGCACAAAGCAAAGAGCCCAGGCCCAGAGCCTCAGGGACAGCGGGCAGGGCAGAAGAGCCCTGTCCAGCCCCCAGCCATGGCACCACTGCTGTGCTAGGACACCTTCCCTGCTCCTCTGTCACCAAGCAGAAAGGCAAAATGTCCTTTTCCTGCGGGCTGTGTGGGGCATGCCATACCTGTCCTCGCTCAGTGACTGCTCGGTTGCCAAAGTATTTGCGATACACATCTGCCTCCACCTCATGGCGCTTAGATGCCAGCAGCAGCTGCAGCTCTCTTTCTTCCTTCTCAGTGTAGATGGGGTACTTCCCCTGAAGGCCATGCACAGGGCACACCCACAGCATTAGCCACCTCGAGCTTGGGCAGGGCAGGAGGGCTGGGACCCTGTGCCGGACTGGCAAAACCCCAGGATGGACCTACCTCTTTTGAGCGTTGGGCAGCGCTTGCAGAGACCTTCAAACCCTGCTGAGCTGGAGAGGTGGGGCGCTTCATCGTATGGGTCCTCTCCAGGATTGTAGGCAGGTACCTGAAAAGGACAGCCAGCAGTCTGAGCCTGTGGGAGCCGAGGGTGAGCTTGTATCTGTGGGATGGCAGCCTGTCCTCTGGAACCACCCAGCAGTTCAGTAGGTGGACCACATCCAGCAGGACACTGTCTCCACTGTTTGGCATCAGCACAAGGGAAGCATCACCCATTATCACAAGTGATAACGAGGGCATGCCCCCAGCCACACCACTCCCCTACAAGGCTCACCCCCAGATAACTTCCTTGTCTCTAGAGCGATCTGTTTCCACCGACTGCTGGCTGGCCTGAGAAACCCTCTTCCGAGCCAGGAACACTGGATCCAGCACACTCACTGCAAGCACGAGGCGAGAGAAGAGCACACAGTCTTTGAGATCATGTGGGACAGCATGGGTGGCAGAGCTGCGCAGTCATCCTACACAAGGCTCACTGACAATCCTTGCCATTCCTAGGAGTTCCAGGCAGGCCCTTTTCTTTTGTCAACACTGGATTTGTGTGGGAATCCACAAAATCAGAGGATTTTGGGAAAGCTGAAAAAGGCAGGCCTCAGAGACAGCAGAACTGTGAGTAGAGCTAAGCAGCAGCCATGAGATAGGTCAGCAGAAAAATTATTTAAAAAGTAGAAAAGCAAGGACAAATAGAACAATGGTCTGTGTATTAACACTTGTCTAGAATAACTCTCTAAGCTACAGAAAAGTACATCTAGCAAAATGTTAGGAAGGTTGAAGCTTAATAATGGAGCTGTGTGCATTGTGTTTTCAGGCTTACAAGCAGGTATTGTATTTGAAATAAGCAAACATTGTTTAACCAAAGGTACGTGTGCTTATAGTGGTTGGATAGAACTACTGTCAATGTGCTTTTGCTTGGTGTGATTGGTCAAAATCCTTATAAAGTAAGTTGTAACATTAAGTTCTTGTTCTGCTTGGGGTGCAAGCTGGTGGCATCTTCCCATTATCATAACCATGGAATGAGACTGATGCTGAAAAATCAAACAGCTCAAGGCACGTTCCACAGCAGCCCCGTCCTGTTCGTGATTTGTACAGAGACCCCGGCCGGCGATAGATTTGCTCCAGAGCTGAATTCTCACCCAGCCACCCACGGGCATGGTTTTCCTCATCTCCTTCTTACACCTTGCCAGCAGAAGGGACCCACCAGTGAGAAGAACTGGGAGGTACTGAGGAATCCCAGGAGCCTGCTGGGAAAATTGGGTTGTAGAGGCTCCCCACAGCTCAAAGCCTCTCCAGAAAAGGTTCCCCCACAGTGACCTCAGACTTTTTTCCCTCATGAGGACAAGAGCACAGACAGTCCTTGCCAGCTGGGACGTACCTCTGCGGCAGCCCCCACCCCACGGTGCCGACTCTCTCCTGGGCTTCAGGGAAACCAGCCGGCCCGATGGCTGGTGCGGGGTCTCGACCACAAAGCTGGAAACAAGAAGGCACCAGCTGGGTAAAGCTGGGGCAGCAGGCTCTCTTGGAGGAGGGCACAAAAATTTGAGGCACACTGCCTGGTCCTTGGAGGACAGAACACATTCTGTCCTTGCTGCCTGCACAGACCCTCTTGTCATCTTATCACAGGGGTTCCATACTGTTGTCTCCTCACTGCAAAAGTTTCACACCTTCTTGGTGTTTCTTGTGGGCAGCTCCTTAGAGCACTGACTCTTTCTTCTTCACAAAGCAGCCAACTGACTCCAGTTCCCTTCCCACCCAGCCACCCCAGTCTTCTATAGCACTCTTCTTCTCATTGCTTACAGCTGTGGCCTAGTAAACTCAGGCCTGTTCCTAATCTTTGATAATTGGCTCAGCTGCAACTCTTTGGGGGTAAGATTACTTTCTACACTATCTTTATTTTCCTATATTTTATCCCACTACACCCTCTCGCCCCTCTTGAAAGAAGGATGGCCACTTCATCTGCAATCTCCAAAGCCAGGGAGGAGTGAGTAGTGGAAAGGGAAGTGTTTGTATGAAGTGGCTGCTCTTGCCCAAGTTTGGCTGGAAAGGAGCCTTGGCAGGAGGGTACCCCCAAAACAGTGGCTGAGCAGGTGCTCCACAAGCTGGGGGCTCACCTTGGCAGTATGATAACCTCGTCTTGACTGACCCGACTAAAATTGTTTTGGCCCGGAAAGGCAACTGCGCTCATCATGTTGGGGTCCTGGAAGGGAACAGCAGAACATCAGCAGAAACCCAGAACATGTGCTGGATTTCTGAAACAGGAAGCCTCACACACTTTCTTCCTTGATGTCATTATCCCTTCCCTCAAAGGGGCTGAGGAACTCCTGATACTTGGACTAGCTCATTGGGAGCGTGCCTAGGCTGGGTGGTGAGGAAGGTGACAACATCCCAGACAAGGCAGCTGGAACATTTTGCCAGCACACTGCCACAAAGCCATGAGGAGGAACCCCACAGAAATGACAAGCTCACCTCAAGAAGGGCTTTCAGCATGTTTCCTGTTGTATCCATCTCCAGCAGGCAGCTATCAAAGAAGGTCATGCTGACCACTTTTTTTCGCACTGCAAGGATACCGATGCTCCTGAAGGTGAATTCCACCTCTTTGTTTTCTCGGAGGGCCCCAGCAAAGTAAAGCAGGGTCTCCTGTACACACTGCTCCACAATTTCGTGGCGAAAGTGGGTGTGTGCAGCGATGTCTTCAAAGTCTGGCTGAACAACAGGTATCTCCTCTGGTGAACAAGCACAAAGTAACAGCGCCTCTCTCACCACGGTTCATCCAGCTCAGAAACTAGAGGTCATCAGCACCCAGCTCTCAGGCAACACTGCCAGACAGTGCCCCCCCTTCCAGCTCCAGGATGGACACAGGGGACAGGAAAGGCCAGGGAAACCTCTGCCTCCTGCTGTGGGCAGCCAGATGGAGCACATGGGAGCTGAGCAGAGAAGGCTGGCTCCTCAGGGAGGAGCAGGGTGCTGGGCTGTCACATCTGTGCCCACATCAGCACTTTGCAGGTTGGAAGAGTTTCTGTTTGCTATATTAGAGGGGTTTGCACCAAGCCACAATGCAAGGCCTGTGTAAGGAAAGGATCCCATCTTCTTACCAGGAATTTTGGTCTCATCACCCTCAAGGTTGTAAAACATCTTCAGAGTCTTGTTCATAATGAACATAGGTCTCTCAACAGGCAAAACCTTGCCTTCTGCCACATTGGCATGCACTGGGACAACTGCAAAACTCCCAAATCCAATATCCACTGCCTAAAAACACAGGCAAGAGGAAGTGTTGGAAGGGCTGCCCAAAGGTAAGGAGGCTGCCAGATGACCTGCACGGCCCTGGAGATGGCACTTTGGGCCTTTCTCCAGAGCCTCAGAGGGGCAGGATGAGGCACATGCAGGAGACAAGACTCACCTTCTTCTTCAAGAGCTGTCTGTAGATGTGCCGAGACATTCCAGACCAGACCTTGCAGATTTCTGGAAAGCAAGTGGAAGCCATACGGTGCTCTGAAGTCAGCACAGGCCACCATCCCCTATGCTCCCACCCAGGCAGGTTACAGTGGAGTGCTCTCAAGTTCTTCCTCACCCTGAATAAGCACTCTCACTGACAGAGGCTGCCCAGCTGTGTTCTAGACTGCCCCCAGGCTCAAAGCCTGCCCTGTGTCCAAGACAGGCCTGGAGGAAAAAGGCAGGCTGTATTTGCTAAGGTCATTTCCACTTTTAGACATTTCCAGCACCTGGAGGCCTGGGCTACTGTAGATGGATGTAATGTGTATGTCTGATACACCCATAGCTGGATGGCTGCAGAGGGTTGTTGGTATTAACACTCAGAGGGAAAGGACAAAAGGGGGCTGTGTTGCAGACATCTTTTATGAAAAATTCTTTCCTTAGGATTTTTCCTCCTGAGAAGCTGAGAGGCATCAGGAACAAAATGTAAACATTGAGTATCTGCTGCTGTGCAATGCAACAGGTGCATCTGTGATTGGCCCGTGTTGGATGTTTCTAATTAATGGCCAATCACAGCCCAGCTGGCTCAGAGAGCTGAGCCACAAACCTTTGTTATCATTCTTTCCTATTCTATTCTTAGCTAGCCTTTTGATGAAATCCTTTCTTCTATTCTTTTAGTATAGTTTTAATATAATATATATCATAAAATAATGAATCAAGCCTTCTGAAACATGGAGTCAGATCCTCATCTCTTCCCTCATCCTAAGACCCCTGTAAACACCGTCACAGGGCTGGAGGAAGGGGGCCATGTAGAAATAGAGCAGCACTTTTCTGGGACAAACATCCTTGTTCTAGATCCTGGAGAACTCCACAACACAGTACAGCACAAGAGCAAGAAAGAGGCCAAGCAATGGGCATGGACTATAGGGGGAATCAAGACCATCAAAGACCCCCAAAGTCCTCTGACCTAATTCTGAAGAGGTGTGAAAGAACAGACTGCACATGATAACTAATTTGTGCAGAAAGCCAGAAACCTCTCTCTAAAAAGCTATCCCTACCAAGCCTGGTCAGAGCCCCCAGGACCCTGGACTTATATACATGTGCTTATTTAGCAGTGAGTCAGGAACTAAATAGAAAAATCCATGCCAACTGTGTAATTTTTAAAATAAAACTTTTTGAGTTTGTGTGGACCCTCTGATTTTTGTGGTTCCCTGCAGCTGCCTGATATTATAAGAGAAAAACCCTTGCAGAGAAAAGAGAAAATAGTAAAATAAAAAGCAGGCCTTTATTTGGAGGCTTCTAGGTGTCCCAGTGGTCATGGACACACCTGGCATCAGAGGTCTACCATTTTATAAATTTGGCAAATATTCATATCTAACAAACTTTGTCCAATTAGAAGAACAGTTGGTTATGTAATTTTTTTTCTTTGGATATTGCCCCATTGGAGTTGGTCCAGGGCTTCTTTGCTCCACTTCTTGTGGTGTCTTCTCAGATTCTGATTGGAAAACAAAATGCACTTCTAGGTTCTCTTCTTGAAAAGAAGACTGAACAGTATTTCATGAATCTGTTATATGGTTAATTTATAACCCTAAAATCTAAGGGAAAGGGTAGGAAAAATACTGGGAGCTATACAACTATCTACTAGTAATCCATAGATCTATGAATATATGAAAAATACATAAAAATCAAGTGATCTTTAGGCATCACTAGCATCTATGAATCTTGGGTGTTCCCTTCTCCTTATGGGTGGGACATCACAACTACCAAAGGCACCTTAGAGCTCCAGGGCACAACAAAGCAGGGCTCCCCTTGCAGCAGCCTGCACCCTCCAGAAGGATCCCACCTATGGCCCCAGCCTCAGACTTTCCACAGCTTGTCTCCATGTGATCCTGGAGGATCCTGCTCCTGCAAGGGACCCCTGGGGCCTTACCTACAGTGTTGAGCTCCTTGAGGGTTGGGAGCTCCTCTGGCTCCACAGCGTTATAGAGCAGATACTTGTGCATCTTTGCCCCGGCTGGGCAAGAGGCGCTTTTCCTGCTACAAAAACTCTGCTCCTCTCCTCCCCTTCAACACTTCCCAGGCAGTGTCTCCAATGCTCTGCCTCAGCCTCCTTTCACCTCCTGGCAGCAGGACAGCTCCTGAGTAGCAGAAGGCTGGTGACAGCAGTCCTGGTGTCACCCCAGGCCTCCCCAGGGACAGTGTATGGAGCAGGAGCTGTTGCTGTGGGTGTCCTGCTGTGACATCATGCCATGGGACACAGGCCTGCATGGAACCTGCCACCAGCCAGCCTCCCCCAGCATTAGCTTCAGCATTAGCAGGGCAGCCCCACTGGGTTCCCCAGGCTGCTGCACTGATGGTCCTACCTGCAAACCTCAGCTCATCCTCCCTGGATGGCTACACAGAAGGTGCTGAAATTAGTGCTGAAAGGCTTTGAGCACTCAGAATACGGCTGGAGATCCCCTGGACCTCAGGAGAGGGCCACCTCAGGCCACAAGAGAAATTAACCCTGCTTAAAGGTCAACATTCATCCCCTCCTATTCCCTAGGGCCACTAGGATGTACCTCTTTGACTACACCAGGATCCACACAGGACTGCTGAGTGCACATAGGCTGCTGCAAAGACACTGTGTGCCTTGCAGCTGCATCCTCCAATGCACAGTCACCCTTCTGGAAGGATAACAATCCCTTGGCCATGACTATTGGCTTCCCAAGCTTCCCACTGAATTTGCAGAGATTCTTTGCACCTGGCCATATGCACCCCAATTAACCATCCCAGACAGGGACTGATAATCATCTGCAGGTGATGCAGGGAATCACCTTCTCTGAAACAGGAATTTTGTTTGGCCATCAGATTGTAACTTTCTCCTACTCACCCTAGTGACATTATCCCAACTCACTGTTCAGGAAAACAAGGCACAGCTGAAACCCTGGTGGACCATTTTCATCTAGCCATAAGAACATTTGTCCCCACATTGTTTCCCATGTGAAAGCAGAGTGCCAGGCTCCTTCATGGCTCAGGTGATTGCCCACCCACTGATTTTGCTCCAACACTGGCCAGACACAAAAATGAATGAAAACTCATGTGTGGGCATGTATAATACAGCCACTGGGTATGGCATACCAGGTTTGAAGGAACATGGACATTGTGGCTGTTGTTGTCAGGTAGAATACAAATAGCTACCATGAGCTGATGGCCGCTCCAGATTTATTTTTTTAAATATAGGCAAACTAACCTTAACTTCTGGTTCTTTATTTTTAAACTTTGACCAGTACCTTTATTTAATGATACATGACTTTAAAATACTGTTCATGAAAACTTCTCAAATTTCCATAATACCTTGGGGGTGCCTTCCCATTAAGATTTCTTAAACTTTCTATACAGGTGTGATTTATAGCCTTATTTGACAACTACTCCTCGGACAGATCTTGAATTTACTGAGACAATATCTGTGAGTAAATGTTATTCATGTACATTAGTGGTTTCCAAGTCAGGCAATTAGCTTACAAGTATTTGCAGGCTCCTTCTTATGTTTTTTTCACAACATAGTCAGGCACAGTATTAATATTCAGTACTGAGTCTAATAAAATTTCCATTGCCTTCTGGGGTTAATAATGAACACAGCAGGGACAAAATCAGTATCACTGTATTAACTATCATTAAATAAGGTATCTAAGCATTAGCAACATAACAATTGAAAAGTTTGGTGTATATAAAAAATTTGTATCTGTCAATTTAGGTCATTCAAATTCTAACTTTTATATTAAGCCTTGGATTTTGAAATTAGCAACGTGCAAACACATTCTGCATGGTCAATTAAACTGAACTCCACTATTTCACATAACTGCAGGAACTGTAAAAACCAGAACTAAACTTCATTTCAGTCAGTTTCAAACAGGTATTTTAGAGGGTTTTTTTCCTTAATGAAAATAGTTGTCTGAATCAATTATTTTAAGTATGAAATTCTCTGAAGAATTTGATCCTACAGCATATATCCATATAATTAAAATACTAAAGTCATCAAACCTGAGGGATGTATCATGTCTGGTCTAGCACCTGGAAGTCTGTGGTAGAGGACTCAAGGCCTACTCCCCACTTGGTTTAAGCATTTGTGTGGATAAGTGGGCTCCATATAACCTGTCAAGCCAACAAAGAGAGGAGAACACAACCCACCTACATCTGAAGTCACCTTTGTACGTAATAAAATCACATTTGGAAAGCTGGAAAGAAAAAGAAAATGCCTTAGCAGGACATCAGTAAAACAGAAGAGGAGAGACCAGGGATTACAGCTCCCCACATGCTCAGAGCAGGGAACTCACCTGAGCACTCCCATAATCCCATCTGAATTATGCTGGGAAAAAGGGCATTGTTAATGCCTTTTGCAGTCTTCTCCCACTATGGACTCTAGATATAAATAAAATCATGAGTTCATAGGTTGGACAGGGTAAACACAAGCCAAGTTTAGATGATGCCTGTGCATGGGTTTTCCCTGAACTCTTTTCTGTTAGAAGATTGATGATGGGAAGAGAGGCTCCATGTGAGCACTGATTAACTTCAAAATGCCTAAGTCTGCATGCTTCTCGTCTGAGAAATGTTATTTATAGATGACCCCTGCTTGGGAAGACCCACTACCTGCTCATACTGCTGCAACAGACTGCATCCACTCTTGTTCTGGGAGTAATCCTGCTGCTCCCAATGTGAACCACACAGTGACTCTGTAATTAATATTAGTTGGCTTTATTAGCAGTTTGGGCTAGTAACTCTATGGGCTTAGAAAGTGTGGCCTCTTAAGGCAGGCCTCTGCAGAAAAAAAACAGAGGTGAGACAGCAGAGAAATACAATGAGACTTTGTTTGCAGCTTCATAATATGCGTGTTATACAGATTGGAAGGACAGGTGAAATACACAGAGCAATAAAATAGAACTCCCAAGGACTAAATCTAACCATCCTGTATGCCAAACATATTTTAACATACACAATTAAAATGAAATAGTTTCATAAGAATTGCAATTTATCTTCTCACACAAATGAGAACAAAATTAGTTTTAAATGTGTCAGAAGCAAATTTGTTCCTCCTTCAGACTGAAACAGGGCTGGGGACTTTTGGAACAAAGGCACTTACAGCAAATACCTGCAAGTATCTGTAAGCACTTGCATTTCTCATTTCCATCTTCATTTTTCTCCTTCTTCCTCAAAGCAATTAAAATCTTCCTTTTGCTGGAAGGCCTGTGGGGAATAGTCACAAGGAGCTCTGAGAGACAATGAGGTCCTGAGGTGAACCAGCTTCCCCTGGGTATTTCCTCAGCATCTTCTCCACAGTACTCCTGGTGGTGCTGTGCTGCTGGTAAATCTTTCTTGGTTTCAGCAAGCACTGCTGGCACATGGAAATGCTGTTTCCATTGGGCAGCAAGTGACTGAGCAAGAGGACACAGTCTTAAGCTGCACCAAGGGAAATACAGGTTAGGTATTTGGAAAAAGTTTTTTACAGAAAGGGTGATAAAGTTGAGGAATGGTCTGCCTGGGGAGGTGGTGGAGTCACCACCCCTGGATGCATTTAAAAAGAGATTGGATGTGGCACTCAGTGCCATGGTTTAGTTGTGCTGGTTTTAGGGCATGGGTTGGACTCAATGATCTTAAAGCTTTCTTCCAACCTCGTGATTCTGTGTGGGAATCCAGGTTTGTGCCTCTGGCCAAGGGCTGACTCACTCCTCTCCCTTCCACCCTGACTGACCTAGCCTCATTTCGTCTGGAAGAGTCAAGCTGCACTTTAGGTAAGTGCAGCTAAATTGGGCAGATGATAACTCTGTTTCTGCATGTCCACTCAATTAATCTGTTCCTGGACTGCCAGTGATAATAATTCTCCAAGAATTACCGATTAAGTCATACACTTAAAATTATTTTCTAAAGCCTCCTATTGTCATCTGAGAACTTTGATGTGGACTCTTGCTATTACAGATCATTACTGTTCAGCATCATCACATCCAAAATATAGATTTTGGTTTTGCTTGTTCATTCACAGGACTATAAATGTACCAAAGGAATTACTACTTCATATTCTAGCTCTTATTTGCTAGAACTTTCCTTACCTAATTTTCCCTCTGAGCCTTTTGCAAACTTCTGTTGCTTTATTCTTTTATGGTATTTTCTGCAATTTTTTCCCATCTTCGTTATTAGTACTGAAACTATTCGTTGTCTTTCCCTTTCCATTTTGCAAAAAACCTGAAATTCCCTTCCCCCCCAAACTGTTTAAGGGCTTTCACTTCTGGTTTGTATCAGATGGGCTAAAGCTCTAGTTTTTTGTTTTGCTAAATCCTAATTAAACTTCTGGCCCACATACAAATTATGCCTATTACCTCTGTGGCAGCTTTTTTTCTTTTGACTAATCTATGAGACATACTCATTTTCCTATGTATTTTGTACTAAAGGAAATTTAGAGATGAGAAACTTTGCTCTTCAAACAATTAATCAGTGAATAGCATGCAGAGATGTAATCTGCTTTCATACAGTCCCCCCAGCATCAATCCCAGATGAGGAGTTTTCTGCTGTCTACCAGTTAGAAGACTATTTAAGACCATTTTACCAAGATAGGACATATGTATTCAGATTAAAAAAGAAATAAGTGAATAGGCAAAAACAAACAAACAAAACCAAAATAAAAACAAAACAAAAACAGGGGAAAATTAATGCTGATGTAAAGCCAGCTAATTAAACTATTCTTGCTATACAGCCACCATAGGCCAATTCCCACAGTTTCCAGATGTTTATTACAGGGTATGCCTGGACAAATCTTCTTTCATAAAAGCTCTTTGACACAAAGACATTAAACTTTAAGTACCTTAACACAACAGTGAACCTCTAAAAAGGGATTTACTTTAGCTTTTTATATACAAAAACAGCTGGAAAGGGAACAGAATGACAAAGAAGTAAAACAATACCTACAGACAACCACTTAGTAAATCTCCACCTTCTTCTCCTTTAGGCACAGAAGAGAACTCCATCAGCACCATTTACACAATAGTCCTATTAACCTTAACATTTTCTAAAAGATTAAGAGCCTGATCAAAATAATACTGAAATCACTGGAAATCTTCTATTTTACTTGAACAGCTTTGGATCTGGTCCATACTGATTCCATAAGACTAACTGCTTATAAGGACTCAGATTAAATCTGGAGGAAAATAACTCTGGTTATAACCTCCATAAAAATACAATAAAAAGGAACACATCCTTGCTTTCTATTTACTTTACTTCCCATATATTTTAAAAAAGGACATTTTCAGCATTTTGCTCCACAATATAATCAAATTAATTTGGTTTGAGGAAGTGAAATGAAGATAAGGCATAGAAGTTGTTTCCAATGCTGAGATTTACCATTATTCATAGTGAAAATAACTACTGTTTTATACTTCAGTTTCATGCTGAAAGAAAAATTATTTGCCAAAAATTGGGGTGAGAATGGGACATACTTTTTCTTTCCAGAAAATGTTCTCTGTATTGCCAGTTCCAGAGTCCCAGCTCTGTGTTTTGTCCATGTCCCAGTTAGCTATGGAGTTTTCATCATTATTTCACATGTTCACAAAATTCAAGATCAGACTTCTGTAACTGAGAGTTTTACTCCCACTTGTACACATTTGTATGTGTGTTCATGTATCTATATTGTAGACCAAGGCCAAAAAATGAATATAGCAGCAAACATTAAAAACAAGAAACATGATTCCAGAATGTTTTAACTAAAATGTATGTTGGTTGGATACTGATCATTCCTAATTTCAGGCAAGGCTTCTGTTGTTTTGCCATGAGTGACAGAGAAAATACATTTTTTTGTCCCTGCATGAGAAAAATGAAAAACAAAACCCAAAAAGTCATGATCAAAGAACAGTTGTCAACTGGCTGACAAACACACACAGATTTGTAGGACAAATGAAGCCGTGGCTACAAGCAGGAGCTCATCATACCCAAAAAAACCAAAAAAAAAAAGTGTCAAAAACTACAGTGATTTAAGTGGGACTAAAACAGATGCCAAAGTATCAATGCTTTTATAGCCAAAAAGGTTAAACCACATTGTAATTTTTTTTTTTTAACACTGTCACAGACTGGGAGCTATTATTGCTTAATGCCACACTTGGCAACCAAATGGTACAAAGGAAACCTCTATTCTAATTTCATGAGTATTTCAATAAACTTATGCTAGGCTTTTTTGATTGCTAAGATATGATTAGCATCTTCTAGACATGGATAGATATAGACATGCTATCTCATCACCCAGCAATAACAAACTGGACAAGCTGCATCAGGTTCCAGGTTATCAGACAGTCCCAGTCTTAGCAGATTAGACAAATCAAGCAATATCGAACATCTACTGATTTCTTCCACCTCAGGACAGATGGCAGCTACAATCCAGTATACAGGGGACAAGCAGTGCAACTGCCACTACAAAATTAAATTCTCTCTCTCTATTCTGAAGACATTTGAAGAAGCCAAATGTGTTTATACCAGGTTGTATTTTGGCATGGCCACAGCATTTTTGATGCAGCACTCAAAGCTCTAACACTGCATTTTTCATACTGCCAAACCACACCAAGTTACTACAAAAATCTCCCAAACTTCTGCTGTTAGGATGCCCAAAGCACACATTTCTGCTTCTATCCTATTTCAGTAGGGAGGCTTAAAGAGAAACCTTCTCAGAGTAGGCTCATGTGCAATAATGAAGTCAAATTCCTGTATGGAATCTTTTTCTTATGGCCTTAATTCACTTTTTTTCCATAGGGGAGAAATATTATGCCCATTATACACATAACAACCGAGGCAGTTCTTCCAAGTCACCATCACTAGCAAAGCAAGAGCACAATCCTGTCTTCTAACATTGGTACTACATCAAATGACAATTTCTGCCATTTCCTAAAAGCACATAAGCTCTGGAAACCATTTCATTACAGCAATCACCTCTAGAAATTTACAGTATCACTTTATTACCCAGAAAGCTCATTTTGGAAGGAAAAAAAAAAAAAAAGGCAGTTGTATACATCTTTTTTCCCAGCCCCATTTTTTGTGATTTCTCAGATCAGAGTGCCAATCAAGTATTATTCTCCTTCTTCCTACCGAGACCACAACACAAGGTGGTTATTTATTACCTGCTGAAAGTTCTAAAAAGGGGCACTAAAATTTACAGTTTTACATAGTACAGTTCTGTAGATAAAGGACTTCTGATGATGCTATAATTTTCTGAATTCTGCTCGAGGATTTTCAGTTAATATTCTTCAATACTATCCTGTAAGACCATACAGCTACATTGTTAAATCAATGTATACAATTATTATTTGGATTTTCTATCTTGACTTGCAATAAGAACTGCATTTCCAAAGCTATTTATCAGCACCATGGTCATGCCATAAAAGCTATTTCTTCCTTCCTAATTGTGCTTTTGTTCCTTTCTGTGCTGAGCAAAACACTGCAAAGGGTCTAACGTCTATATGCTTTCTTTCCAGCAAATTGAATGTTACAACCTCATTTCCTGGTCAGCTCCAGGTTCTTGGAAACTACACAGGGGTGGAAACTGAGGGACACAAGTGCTCCCCAGATCCCTGCTGCCCAGCATTACAGCAGCAAGGGAGAGCTGCAGACAACTTCCTAATACATCCTTACAGGAGAAGCTTTTCCTATTAAAGCCAGCAGTAGAGCCCAACCAGTAAAAGCAGTAAGTTCTTCCAAAATATTCCCACTCTGCTCTTGACACTGCCTTTTACAGGAAGCAATGATCCTCTTTCACCAAGTCTCACCCAATTACAGGGAAATCTCTGAGAAGCAAACTCTCAAATGCTCTTCAGAGCTAAGAAAATCCAAGCCTTCCTACAACATTTCTGACATCTTCCCACTCTACCCTAAATCACATTTACATGGCTCATTCTTCTATTTAACACTTCCCACAACTTGAGTCCTTCCTGTCCTCACTTCCTTTTCCCTCCCTTTTTTTCTGCAAATCTCGTTACTTTCATGCTTAGCTCACACAGAGTTTTCACAGCGCCCATGTGATATTTTTTTTCCCCAACTGATCACTTCTTGAAGTCAGCTCTCATCCTTCCTGGAGACAGACGCTCCCCTCCTGACCGCACAGCAGCAGCACACTGCACTTCCACTTTGATTTGTAATAAGCACAGCTCCTCTTTTTGCTTGTTTGCAATCCAGCTGCTGCCTCCCACAGCTGTGATGGTGTTCACAGGGGTTTTTGGTTGAGGGAAGAGATGAGGATCTGACTCCATGTTTCAGAAGGCTTGATTTATTATTTTATGATATATATTACATTAAAACTATACTAAAAGAACAGAAGAAAGGATTTTGTCAGAAGGCTAGCTAAGAATAGAATAGCAAAGAATGATAACAAAGGTTTGTGTCTTGGACTCTGTCTGAGCCAGCTGGGCTGTGATTGGCCATTAATTACAAACATCCAACATGGGCCAATCACAGATCCACCTGATGCATTCCAGAGCAGCAGATAATCAATGTTTACATTTTGTTCCTGAGGCCTCTCAGCAGAAAAAAAATCCTAAGGAAAGGATTTTTCATAAAATATGTCTGTGACACACCTCCACTTTGATGTGTAATAAGCACAGTTCCTCTTTTTGCTTGTTTGCAATCCAGCTGCTGCCTCCCACAGCTGCAGAATTTGCTGGACAATCCCTTCCTAAGCAGCAGCGGCTGCAGCTTCCCGTGAGCTCCTGGGGAAGTGATGCTCTCCCTCCTCCCTGTGCCCTGCACTGCTCCTTGGCAGCTGGGAGGAGCAGCCACGATCCAGCTCTGTGCAGAGCAGGGTGACCCTGCCAGTCACAGGGGGAACATTTTGCTGTCTCCAGTGGCTGAGTTGATCAGCCTCTCTCCAGGGCTCAGAAGCACATTGAAAAGACTCTCGCTAGAGGGAGGATGGGGTTTGTGCTGGCCGCTGCTCCCACTGAACTTGGTTGCAGTTACATTCCCCTCTCCCCCTACTTGCACATCTTGCAGAACTATCATTTCTCTCCAAACTTGACATCAAGGTTTATTGCAAATCAAAGGCGACTCCAACAAAGGAGAGAATGATTTGTTGTCTTATATATCAAGAGTTCTATTATTATTATAGTGCAAGGATTCCATATCACCAGAGTTTCATACCTCCTCAATGTTTCTCATAGACATCTCCTCTAAGCACTGACTCTTCCTGGCCCTTGCAGCAGCCATCTAATTTCACTTCCCACCAATCCACTCTTTTATACCACTGTTCTTATTGGCTAAAGGTGTGGCCTGTTAACATCAGGCCTGCTCCTAATTTTTAGTAATTGGTTCAGCTGAAACTCGTTGGGGGATAAGATTACATTCTATACCACCTTCATTTACCCATACTGTATCCCCCTACAATGATACATCTGACTCCATGGATATCAGAAGGCTAAAGAATTACTTTATTACACTATATTATTCTATACATCTAAAAGTGAATCTGCCAAGCACTCAACCCTGCACACCACTCCTCACATTGCACTGAAATTCGTAACTCTCACCCAACAGTCCTGACACACAGACACTCTTGGCCCTGATAGGCCAAGGAAACAAAACACCATCACTGTGGGTAAACAATCTCCATATTGCATTCTACTTTTGCACAAACACAGGCACAGCAAGTGATAAGAACTGTGTTTTCTTTCTCTGAGGTTCAGAGAATGTGAATCCCAGAAATATTCTTGGGAAGAACTGTGCCTTGCTTTTCTCTGTGAAGAGAAATGTGGGGCTACAAAGGTTCATGTAATTACATGTAAGCATATGCGTAGGATTGTATATGCTTGTGTTACTTCAAAAAGATTTGCGTAGCAAAGCCTGCAAAATGAGAAAACACCAGTATTAAAGGAAGCAGGTGTGATTCAGCAGCTTGTTGTGGGCATGTGAGGAGACAGTCACATGTGGCTGCAGACTTCTTCAGAGCATATTGTGCCAACCTTCCACTTCCTCTAAAATCATAATCACCTCCAGAGCTCTTCTCAGTGTGCCCAAGTTCTTCCCAAGTATTCCTCCACTCACGACAAAATACATTTGGCAACATTGCTACAGCCTGTCCTAAAACCAATGAACTGGGACATGTGTTACACATGGTAACACACGTGTTAAACACAGGGCATTCAACATCCTCAGCTGCAGGATCTTCCCTTTCCCTTCCCTTTCCCTTTCCCGTTCCCTTTCCCTTTCCCTTCCCTTCTGCACTGGATGCTGTACCAGAAGCCAGAGTGCTGCAGGTATGAACCAGCTCTGATTCAGCACCACTGCTCATGGTGTGCACTGATCCAACAAGAGAAGATTTCTTGGGAAAGATCTTGTCCCAGAATACAAGCTGGGTACCTTTTGAGTGCCTCATTCCAACGCACAAACTGCAGGACTGACAGGCAGCAAAGAGGGATCTTTTGGTGACAGATCACCGTGATTTACAGGCTCACTAGAAGCAACAACATCAGGAACTTCGAAATCCAACATTTCCCAAGTCTGCTTATGCAACTTGCATACTTTGCTAATCATGTTTCCAAAGTTTTGCTGAGTGAGGTGTATTGTCCCTGTGCCCTGTAGCTGTGAGATCCTGCTGAGCAGAGCAACCTTGCAGCTCTGTAAGGCAGCAGCAGCCAGGCTGGCTCAGCATCTGGAGATCCCACTGCTGTACAGACCTCTGGTGAGGGAGACAATCTTCTGGTTTGATTTTTAATTGAAAAACTGTAATTGTAGCAACACCAGGCCCCAACTTGCATAATGAATAGAGTGTGGACCACTGAAATCTATAGCACAGATGACTCCTGCTTCACCTAATTAAGTAACAGCTCACAGTTAGGAGCTTTTCCATATGCATATGTAAAGCATGCTAATGAAAAGAGAAAGGAAACTAACTTTTGTTGTTGTTAGGCTGCAGGAACTTAGGAAGCTGCTGAAAAGTCTGTTAGGATATTTAGCTTTGTGGTTATAGACTGACTGGTTTTGCTTTTAAGCCTAAATGTGAGGGGTTTTGTTTGGTTGGCTGGTTGGTTTGGGGTTTTTTTTTTTGTTTTGTGTTTGTTTAATTTTTCTCTCTTACCATTTGTTTTGCTGCAGTTATACTTTTATTGCCATTTCCCTATCCTTTAGTAATTGTGATCATCCTTTTCTGCTATTCTCTGTTGTTCTATAGTGATGCTTTTCCTTTTCCTCAACTTTCTCCTGCTTCCTTAGCACCACTGAGAGTAGCAAGTGTATGGGTAAGTGTGCACATGCTTCAGATCTACATCCAGCTCTGCAGAACCCTGGAAATAATGACTCTGAGAAAAACTCTGTTCATCCTCCACAGCAGTTGTGTGGAACACATGAACTTGCCCAGTTTCTGTCACACAGTCCAGCCACCAAGAAGTTATGAGAGGAGGTGTCTAGCACAGATTTTTCAAAGACCAACCTATAAATTTCTGAGAGTGTGGAAGTGTTTCAAGGAACAGCTTCTGTGGAAGAAGTTTTGAGGACTTATCCCTTTGGTGTCTCTTCCTGAGAATGGCAACAAGTACTCCTGAGACCTCCATCTGCTAAAGTCACTATTCCAAAATGTGGAGGTGGTAAGATTTTGAATTGAGTATTGCAATATTTTTAGCATAGACAAAAAAAAAAGAAAAAAAATTGTGATTATTGCCTCATAAGAGATGAAACTGCTTTCCAAATGGAACTTCCTCTGAAATAGAGGTGGGTAAGACTATGGAAAAGTTTTCCCTAGACAGATGCAATTTTAGGAGAAAAAGCAAGCACCTGAGCATATGATCTTACCAAGGGAAGCCTCAAAAAATACAGTCTTGAATATTGGTAGTGCAAGTAGCTCCACCTAGAATAGGTACAAAAATACAGAAGTGCACACTCTTCCTAAGTGATTACATAATTATAACATCACTTTTGTCATCTTGTTCCTCATCCTTCCTCGTTGGTGCTATTGTTATCTGCTTCATAGTTGGCACGATGACTCAGATGATAGAATTATGCTGGAAATTATATATACATGGAGCACTGAGGCCCAAGAATGCAAATTCTTCTGGGCAAACAATCTAGAGTTTAGGGCTTTTTTTGTATTTATTCTGCCTAGCACTAGAGTGTTATGTCTAAGAATAGAAGTTTTGTGTTTGAACTACTGCTTTTAAGCTGAACCTCAAAACAAATTGTGCTTTAGTTCAAGGTTTGAACTTGCTGCTGAAAAGAAAATCAAGAGTGCAATTTTCTTTATCATGAACAACTACATCTACCTATGGCTTTGAGTGTATTATAAGAAGCTTAACAGAGTCTCAAACAACTGGAGTTTTCCACTGTAGTTTTTGTCCTCATTTACTCTGGTAATCATTCAAGCTTAGCAACATTGGTTGAATTCAGATACAGGTCAACTGTATTTTGATGAAGTTCAAGGAAATGGGTGCAGCTGATTGAGCAATACCATAAAAAAATTTATAGAGAAAAAAATATTATGCCTGTCCTGATCAATGTGATCATATTTTGCTTTTCATCTGATTCAGTACCGTTTCTATATATGGATTAAACTATCTTTCTGAAAATTCTAGCTAGATGGTAAGAAATTTGCCTTATTGGAAAATCTTTTGTTAAGAAATATCTTCTGTGATGCTAGATACATATGTCACCTCTTTTCTGCAAGTAAACAGATAAAATTCAGTATTTTTGACTGATCACCTTGCATAAAGTCATTTTCATTTGTTTGTATTGTATCTGCAGCACGACAATAAAAGTGGAGTTAAAAATTGCCAAATTTGTGGCTATTACATTAATAGTAATGGGACATGAGACAAGATTATAGGAATCAGGCCAATTGTTAGTGTATAGCCATGCATACAGAAACAACTGTTTTGAAGTGACCAGGACCTTGGCTGCTCTGATCAGGACACTGTAAAAGGCCTGACTGATAGAAAACATTCAGAGCTTAACTGTGGAAAAAAAAATAGTTTTATTCTATTTATTTCAATGCAGACTTGAATCAGCTAAAATCACAAGTCATTGAAACAGGCTGAGATTTTTTTTTTCCTCTTTGTGATAAACATTATGATAGACTCTGAAAGCTGGAGAAGGCAGGATAATAGCAGCAGGCTGTACCAATCTACTGTTTCACACTGAACAGCTTCTTGCTGCTTGAGTTTAGTCTCCCTGAAATGTGTATTGAATGTTTGGGAACAGGCAAAGAAAAGGAGGCAGAAGCTGCATCCTGTAGGATGCATCCACTGTCATTCTGTTCTAGACTCCTGGCACCTCCTGGAGAGGCTCCATCGTATCTGATGACTGGTGGAGCACAGAGCATGTAATGAAGTCATATTTGATCATCACTTATTAAAACAGCTGTCTGAGGTCATAAATACGAGGAACTGTTTTCATCACCAGGAGCACGCCCAGAAGTGTGAAGGTGATGATTAACGTTGTATCTCTAGTTCTGCTTCTGTCTTCAACCTTGTGGCAGATGCTTGTCTCTGGGGTTGTTTAAAAACCATCAGAAAATGTCTTAATCACTGGTGACCCCTGCAAGAACTTTGGTGGCTTCCACATCGATCTGACATACAGAGTGCTCCTGAGGCAAACATGAAGACAGGCTTTTTTTATTGATTAGCCAGATTGTCTAGCCTTCCTGTTTTGTCTCCTCATTGGCAATTAAGAGAGAAATCCATTGAGGGAGTGGTGGCAGTGAACCTTCCCCTCTGATACTTTAACCAGACCTCTTAGTTAATTTGAGAAATTGCTCTGTATCGACCTTGCTTTGAAGCAGGATTTCATCCTATGGCCCCATCAGTAGTACATATACATCTTCCTCTTAGGAAGCAGGCTTTTTCTAACCATAGCACCTTTTGTTTCTTATTTACAATCCAAATCCTATCACTGATTCCAGTAATCTTTGTTGCATCATGACCTGTCATTTCCTTGACGGAAAACCTGGGTGGGTTTTGTAATTTTTTTATTTTTTTTTAACCAAGATAATTCATATTAAAACAAAGAATAACAATCTAGGACCTTTGGGGGACACATTCTTGATGTGTTTTTAACATCCAGATAGTAAAGAGGCCACAGTGTTCCCCAGCTTGAAACTAAGACTGAACCTAAAATAGAACCTGAACATCCATTTTGGTGACTCAACTAAACTATGTGGATTAGCTTTCTACAACCAAAAATATGATTGTGCAGGTTAGGATAGCAATTGTTTATTCCAGAACACAGCATTTGGATGTTTTCTTATACATGTGACTCCTTTTGTGTCTGAGCAATGGAAAAACTGTACTTGGCTAATGAGAAATGAAGCATTTCCTCACCCTTTCCCCAGTAATCACTAATTTAATGCTCTACTCCAAATGAACGCATTGATCCTTTATCTCCATCTTCCCCATCTCTGCTTTTTGTCTTGTGGAAGGCCAGAACTTTCTTGTCCTTCTCAATGTGAAAGTGATATTTTAGACTTGGAACCATTTAGATAAATAATTGGGATTGTTCATAGTTTATGTCACCATGACTTCACTGCAGCTCTGTGATGAAGGGCAAAAGAACTTGGCTGGGGCAGAGGGGATGCCCTGGCCCTGGGGCACCAGAACAGGCTGGACCTGGGGCTGAGCACCCTCCAGATCTGACAACTCTTCCCCCTCTTATGCACATGCATTCAGTTTTGTGTGTGGATGATTCACCTTCCTGCTGTGTATGAGTTAAAAGAAAAAATTTTGTCTTTAAAATGATCCTTGAGGTTTGGTAAATGGAGGTGCCAGGGAAGCTCTGTGTGAGCAGAAGTATGATTTAGCATCTGTTCTCCTTGTTAGAAAGTGCCCCGTTGTACTCGGGGTGCCAAGGAGGATTTGGCAGGGGAGAAAGGTTTGACTCACCCAGGTGCCATCCCCATCAGCACGGAGCATTTACAAACCTGGCATCCACTCTCTCCATCTCCAAATCACAGCACAGACTGAAACGCAGTGATACGAAAGATTAGTCTTCATTCGGCAAAGTAATTGCCAAATTAAATGATGCCAGATGGAAAAACTAAAGGCCACGGTGTCAGGGGTCTGTCCATAGCCCTGGGCTTTAGGAAGAGGTAAATACACAGGTCTCAGCTGGTGCTGCAGGAGGTACGTGTCCGGCGGGAAGCCGGCGCTCGGACTGTGCCGAATCGATACCTGCTATCGAAGGGAGCAGTGCGCAGCGTTAGGGCCAACCCAGCGTTATCAGAAAATGATATATTGCACATTAGGATGGATAATTCATGTCGCCTTCATCGGCTCAGACCGTCGCGAAAATTCATAAATCATTTTCTCGTTCATGTATCGCCTAAGTGCGATTTGTCACTCGGCATCAGCGGGAGGGCGGCCGCGGATCCCCGCCGGATTCCCAAAATGGAGACCCGGCTGCGCTCGGAATCGCGGGGGCAGCTCGGATCCCCGGGCTGCGGGCCCCCCGGGAGGGCGGGAGGCGGCTCCCCCCGCGCCTATACACGTGTGTGGATATAAATATGTGTATGCTCCCCGCTGGCTGCTGCTGCTGCCCCCCGCATCACGCCGTCTCCACAGGAGCCTCGCGTGGGTGTCGCGCCTCGGGAGCACCCCGAGCCCCCGGGGATGTGTGCCCCCCTCCCAGCCCTACCTCCGGGGCTTCCTCCGGCCCGCACAGGCGGACACGGACACGGGCGGGCTCGGTCTCCCGGGTTTCGCCCGCGTTCCTCGAAGGCAGGAGACGTGGCCGCTCCGGGGGGCCACGGCGGCGGGGAGAGAAGGGCTAGAACTGCCCCGGGTGGCGTTCAGTGCCGGGCAGCGGCCGCTCCCCTATGGGCATCCACGGGTCGTTCCCGCAGGAAGGCAGGAGAGGCAGGATCTCCGCTGGCCGCGCCCGGAGCTGGCGGCAGCGGGCGGGCAGGTGAGCGGCGGCGCTTCTGCACGGGAAGGCAAGGCAGCGAGCTCCCCGTCCGCATCCCGCGGGCAGCGCCAGCAGCCGGGCCATTCTGAAAAAAGATTTTCAATTTGTCTGCAAAGCACCCACTGGAATCACCCCGCTACAGAGCCCGGGGGTGGGTAGGGAGCCAGGCAGAAGGGGAGAACAGGATGCAGTTTGGGGGAGAGTGGGCATCTCCCTGCCTGCCGCGCCGGCTGCCGCGGCCTCACAGCCGGCCAGGGGAGCGCGGAGCTGGGCGGAGAGGGGCGGCAGGGCCGGGGCCGGGTCCCGGAGCGGGTCCCGGAGCGGAGCGGAGCGCGCTGAGTGCCCCGCGGGGCGGCGGCGGCGGCGGCGCTGGCGGGCGCAGTGCGGCGCTGGAGGCGCTGGGGGGCGCCCGCCGCCCGCCACAGCGGCCGCGCCGCCGGGGGAGGGGCGGGGCGGGGGCGCGCCCGCGGCTCCGGGCGCTGGAGCCCGGCTCTGGACATCGCAGAACAGCTGGGATCGCTGGGAATTGCTGGGGAGCTTCAAGGCCGGCTGGCTCCAGCCCCTCCTGCCACGGGCAGGGGCGTCCTGCACCAAACCGAGTTACTGCCAGCCCCGTCCAGCCTGGCCTTGAATACTTCCTAGGATGGGGCATCCTCAGCTTCTCGGGGAGAGCTGTGCCGGGCCTCTCCATCCTAATGGGGATTCCTCTGTTTCCACAGGAAAAACGCGCCTGTAGTTCATTGAGATACGCGGACGGATCCGCTGCTGTGTGATGGATTAGCGATGGGGTTAGAGCAGGAGGTGCACGTCCCTGCTTTGTGCTGCTCTTCAAATAAAATAACATTTGGGGGGGAAAGCCTCCGCAAGAATTATAACTATTGTATTCTTTTACTCTTAATTTATTCATTCGGTAGCCTTAGGGACGTGGATCTCTCAGCCAGCACCGACAGCCGGTACCGGAGCGTTTCCCTTGGATTCCTCCGGTTATCCCTGAGAGAATATCGCACTCCAGGGATATCCGCCCCACCACCCTGAGCACCCAATGACAGGCAGTATTCCTCCTTCTCCCTCTGCCACCGCGCCTCACGGTCTCCTGTTGCACCAGCGGAAATTCCAAAATGGAAATAGGAAAATACCGGCGCAGGCTCGCGGTGCTTTAAATTGACTGGAGCTGCAAACACCGTACGGGTAAATGACGGAAAGTTGCGCTCTCTCCACTGTGGAACACACGAAGGGGCGGGGAAGGGGAATGGAACAACAACAACAACCGCAAGTTTCCCTCTGTTTACGCTTTTTTTTTTTTTTCCAAAAAAAGCTCCACTGGAAAGGAAAGTTGGTGGCGGCTGGGTGGAAAATCCCTCTCCAAGGAGCGGGGCTTGTTGACGTTTACCCGGGTTGCGTGTGTGTGTGCCAGGGACGAGCGGCGATCCAGCGGCCGCGGCGGGGGAACCATCACCCAGGAAGGGGAGAGAGGCAGGGAAGGAGGCAGAGAAGGGGGGAAGGAGGCAGGGATTGAGGGAAGGAGGCAGGGAAGGAAGGAGGAAAGCGGGCAGGGAGCGCTGAGGGGCTGAGGCGGCTGGCGCGCGCTCTGCCCGCTCTGCCCGCTCTGCCCGCCCAGCCCGCGCGCGGCCCCGCCCAGCCGTGACGCAGCGCCCCCGGCGCGCGACGCGACCAATGAGACACCGCCCCCGGGGGCGGTGCTGGGCGCCGATTGGTTGGCAGGAGCCGGGCGCTGCGCAAAAACAGCGGAGCGGAGCGCTGCCCGCTCAGAAACTGCTGGCAGAGATCGGCGGAGCCGGGCCGGGAGCGGAGCCGGGACGGGAGCGCAGCGGCGGCGGCACACATAGATACAGGGGCTAGGCGAGAAAGCAGCAAGAGAGGAAAAAAAAATAATCCCCACCGCGATCGGCACCGCCGTAAAAGCAGAGTGATGATGATGAACGTACTCGTAGCAATAACAGAAGAAAAGGAAAGACCTTTGACAGAGGAGAGAGAAATCTAAAATCTTTAAATTAAAAAAAAAAAAAAGGAAATACCAGGGACATCGGGGAATGAAAGTTTTGGGTAGCTAAGCTGCTCTCTGCCTTTTTTTTTTTTATATGAAATCTTTGTGCGGGTAATTTTTTTTTTTTTTTTAATTTCGCGGTTTTCTGCCTTTTCCTTGCATCCAAAGAGGGCATGCCCACCGGCTGTTCCAGCAGCATCTAGCCTCCAACTCCCACCAGGAAGACAAACCGAGGACAATCTTGAAATACAAAAATTTCCTCCTTGGAATTTGCTGCTGCTGCTGCTGTCTCTGCCGCCACTGCTGCTGCCGCGGTGCAGTGCCAAGACTCTCGGAATAAATAAAAGAGGGCTACAGTGTGTCTCTAGCTACAGCCGGCTAATAGCTATTTTAGTTGGCCGTACATCTCGAAGATCACAGATGAAGCGGGGACGCCTGTCTTCTTCGTTTGCTCAGCGTGTGAAACAATAATCCCCGTAACAGAAAGGAGGGAGATGGGGGAGAAAAAAAATCCTAACATGAATCAGAAGAAATAGTATCTAGCAACCCTCCCCCCCCCCAGCCCCCCCAAACCAACCTCTCCCCCTCCCCTTCCCCCGATCCCCCTCTCTCTCCACACGCTTGCAGGCGCGGGCACGCGCGCGCGCGCACACACAGACACACAGACGCGCGCACACAGACACACAGACACGCACACACACTGTACTGTGTATTTTCGAAGGAGGAGGTGGCTTTTGGAAGAGGAGGCAGCGGTGGTGTCGGGGAGGGGGGAATCTCTTTCCCCGTCTGGAGATGGTTGTGCTATTCCTCTTTGCCTTGCTCTGGATGGTGGAGGGGGCTTTTTGCCAGCTCCATTACACGGTGCAGGAAGAGCAGGAGCATGGCACGTTCGTGGGGAATATCGCCGAGGACCTGGGCTTGGACATTACAAAACTTTCGGCTCGGCGCTTCCAGACGGCGCCCAACTCCCGCAGCCCTTACCTGGAGCTTAACCTCGAGACCGGGGTGCTCTACGTGAACGAGAAGATCGACCGGGAGCAGATCTGCAAGCAGAGCCCCTCCTGCCTGCTGCACCTGGAGGTCTTCCTGGAGAACCCCCTGGAGCTGTTCCGGGTGGAGATCGAGGTGCTGGACATCAACGACAACCCGCCCTCCTTCCCGGAGCCCGACCTGACCGTGGAGATCTCGGAGAGCGCCACGCCGGGCACCCGCTTCCCGCTGGAGAGCGCCTTCGACCCCGACGTGGGCACCAACTCCCTGCGCACCTACGAGATCACCCCCAACAGCTACTTCTCCCTCGACGTGCAGACTCAGGGCGACGGGAACCGCTTCGCCGAGCTGGTGCTGGACCAGCCGCTGGACCGGGAGCAGCAGGCGGTGCACCGCTACGTGCTGACGGCGGTGGACGGCGGGCAGCCCCAGCAGCGCACCGGCACCGCCCTGCTCACCGTCAGGGTGCTGGACTCCAACGACAACGTGCCCGCCTTCGAGCAGCCCGTGTACACCGTGTCGCTGCCGGAGAACTCGCCGCCGGGCACCCTGGTGCTGCAGCTGAACGCCACGGACCCCGACGAGGGGCAGAACGGCGAGATCATCTACTCCTTCAGCAGCCACATCTCGGCCCGCGCCCGGGAGCTCTTCGGCATCGCGCCGCGCACCGGGCGCCTGGAGGTGAGCGGCGAGCTGGACTACGAGGAGAGCAGCGTGTACCAGGTGTACGTGCAAGCCAAGGACCTGGGGCCCAACGCCGTGCCCGCGCACTGCAAGGTGCTGGTGCGGGTGCTGGACGCCAACGACAACGCGCCCGAGATCAGCTTCTCCACCGTCAAGGAGGCGGTGAGCGAGGCGGCGGCGCCGGGCACCGTGGTGGCCCTGTTCAGCGTCTCGGACCGCGACTCGGAGGAGAACGGGCAGGTGCAGTGCGAGCTGCTGCAGGGCGACGCGCCCTTCCGCCTCAAGAGCTCCTTCAAGAACTACTACACCATCGTCACCGAGGGGCCGCTGGACCGCGAGCAGCCGGGCGGCGACGCCTACACGCTGACCGTGGTGGCCCGGGACCGCGGCGAGCCGCCGCTCAGCACCAGCAAGTCCATCCAGGTGCGGGTGAGCGACGTGAACGACAACGCGCCGCGCTTCAGCCAGCCCGTGTACCAGGTGTACGTGAGCGAGAACAACGTGCCCGGCGCCTACATCTACGCCGTCAGCGCCACCGACCGCGACCAGGGCGCCAACGCCCGCCTCGCCTACTCCATCCTGGAGAGCCAGATCCAGGGCATGTCCGTCTTCACCTACGTCTCCATCAACTCCGAGAACGGCTTTCTCTACGCCCTCCGCTCCTTCGACTACGAGCAGCTCAAAGAGTTCAGCTTCCAGGTGGAGGCCCGCGACGCGGGCGAGGAGCCGCAGCCGCTGGCCGGCAACGCCACCGTGCACATCATCGTGGTGGACCAGAACGACAACGCCCCCGCCATCGTCAGCCCCGTGCCCGGCCGCAACGGGACCCCGGCGCGGGAGGCGCTGCCCCGCGGCGCCGAGCCGGGCTACCTGGTCAGCCGGGTGGCGGCCGTGGACGCCGACGACGGCGAGAACGCCCGCCTCACCTACAGCATCGCGCGGGGCAACGAGGCCGGGCTCTTCCGCATGGACTGGCGCTCCGGGGAGCTGCGGACGGCCCGCAGGGTGCCGGCCAAGCGCGACCCGCAGCGCCCCTACGAGCTGGTCATCGAGGTGCGCGACCACGGGCAGCCGCCGCTCTCCTCCACCGCCGCCGTGCAGGTGGTGCTGGTGGACGGCGCGGGAGAGCGCTCCGGGGGCGGCGGCGGCCCGGCCGCGGGCACCGGGGCGGGGGGAGGCGGCGGAGGCTCCGGCGAGCATCGCCCCAGCCGCTCCGGCGGGGATAACTCGCTGGACCTCACGCTCATCCTCATCATCGCCCTGGGCTCCGTCTCCTTCATCTTCCTGCTGGCCATGATCGTCCTGGCGGTGCGCTGTCAGAAGGAGAAGAAGCTCAATATCTACACCTGCCTGGCCAGCGACTGCTGCCTGGGCTGCTGCTGCTGCTGCCCCTGCTGCAGCCGGCAGGCGCGGGCCCGCAAGAAGAAGCTCAGCAAGTCGGACATCATGCTGGTGCAGAGCTCCAACGTGCCCAGCAACCCCGCGCAGGTGCCGGTGGAGGAGTCGGGCAGCTTCGGCTCCCACCACCACAACCAGAACTACTGCTACCAAGTCTGCCTCACCCCCGAGTCCGCCAAGACCGACCTGATGTTCCTCAAGCCCTGTAGCCCCTCTCGCAGCACCGACGCCGAGCACAACCCCTGCGGGGCCATCGTCACCGGCTACGCCGACCAGCAGCCCGACATCATCTCCAACGGCAGCATTTTGTCCAGCGAGGTAAGGACCGGCACCCCCCGGCATCCCGCACCCCCCCAGCCCGCGCAGACTTCATCCCCGAGCATCCTTCCCCAAGCTCCCGCTCCTCCTCCTCTCCCGTCGCGAAAGGCGTTTTGCATTCCCAATCCTGCTCGTTTCTCCTTTAATCCGTCCGCTGCCTCTCCCCGCTTTGCCCTCTCATCTTTGGGGGGTTTTAGCGACAGGCGGGGGTCTCAGAGGCGATTGTGGGGTAGACACACACGCGCACCGCTGGCTCCCTCCCGCTCGGGCTGAGCAGCTGTTGCAGCCGAGCGTGTTCCCCCTGAGTCCCCCTCCCACCCCCCTCCGGTGCCTCTGAAGGAATCTGGGCAGCATCGTGGCGCAGAGATGCCCCCGAGCCTGCGGTAGCTGTGAGTGGATTGCCTGTGGGTTGGGAGATGGGCGGGGGGGGGTTACAGCTCTTTGCAGCATCTCTCCGCTTGACAAGGCTGAAGTGGCGTGGGGTGTAAGCACAGGATGCTCTGAAGGAAGGCTTTAAACGCGTGTGTTTTTCGGTCCTGAAATCTTTTCATGTGTGACTAAAGCTTTGGGGGAAACCCCCTTTGGGACTGTGACAATCACTGTAGTTAGCAGGAGCTTTAATTAATTTGTGAATTAGGGTTTTTGACTTTTCTTGACTCTGTCTGCACAGCTCTTTATAACCCCAAAGTTTGCAAAGAGCAGCAAGAAAGAGTTTCTGTAAAATTGTGTGCTGAGACTTAATGTCCCCTGCAGTCTTGCCTATGTTGTGTTGCCTGGTGTGTAGAGAATTTTTACTAAAGCATTTACCATGCCATATCACTCCCCCATTAATCTTTTTGTGCTGGCTTAGCTCATGTATATTGTCAGCACCTCTCTGCCTGTGCACTAGTGAAAACCTCACCTTCTCTCCTACCCTGAAACCTGAGTGCTGTCCAGTCTCACAAAGGTGGTTTGGATGGTGTTTTCTGAGGCATTAAGTTCTGCAGTGAAATTTCTAATATTGATTTGTAGTACTGCCCTTGCCTCAAAATGTCTACAAAACTCTTGACTTCTGCTGCTTTTTTGATGACTTGAGGGTATCTCAATGTATTTTTTTTTCCTTATGGTGCAATACCAGTACCATCTAAGCAGTCCACAACTCTAGAAATAGTTATGCTTATTTTTTGTGGGAGTCCTTGTGATGCTCAACAGTGTGCACTGTGAGAAAACGTCAGAGTCTTGTCTCAAAAAACTCCAGAAAAAAATCCCTTGTGCCTTCCCATCTGTGTGACTAAGAGCTGATTCTTTCCCCCCTTACGTTCTAGAAACAGATTTTGGAGGCCTACTTGCAGCTAAGCATTGCCATTTATAGTGACTATGGTGAGCTGCTCCCTTGTATATTCTCTGCTGCTGGTTACAGAAATATCAAGAGTTAAAATATCTCCCAATAATTTGTTTTCTCCTAGACAAAGCATCAGCGTGCTGAGCTCAGTTATCTAGTTGACAGACCCCGACGAGTAAACAGGTAGGAGCTCTGCAGCCTTGGTTTCCTCATGCATGCTTTAGCAAGTCTGAGTGCTGTGCAGAAATGTATTTACTACAGATGTGACTGGGTAGTAAAGCAGTGGGAAGTCGAATGGATGTAGATGCACCAAATAAAGTTCGATTTAAGGCTTTTCTAAACTGGTTTTCAAACTGACTGAAAAGAGAACAAAATCCCGGTTTGTACGAGTCTAAAACGTGCTTCAAATACTTAATAACACGCTTCTGTAGGGTCTCCCAGAAAACATTGTCTCACTGAGCTAAAGTTCAGCTAACCAGCTTAAGGAAATGCTACCAAATCACTTTTGCAGACCGCATGAAAACCAGGAGGGGCAATAACCCTTGCTGGCCTGAAAACTGCTCGTTTTGTTCAGGGCGGGCAGGGCACCTCGGTGCGAGCCGTGCAGGAGTGAGGGGGGGGTAATGCAGCGCCGTGTTTGGCCATGTGATGGCGGAAGAATGTTTTACGAGCTCCTCTTTCATGTTTATTCTAATGTAAAGATGTTTCTGTGTCTAGTTCTGCATTCCAGGAAGCAGACATAGTAAGCTCTAAGGACAGTGGTCATGGAGACAGTGAGCAAGGAGACAGTGATCATGATGCCACTAATCGAGGTCAATCCTCTGGTAAGTCTGATAAGAGAATGGAAATATTGGATCTTTAAGTAGGGAGACTAGAAGGAACAGTTACTTATAGGAATATAATACAAGAGAGGCATAAATAAGGTGAGCGTATTTATTTTTTGGGAGACTGGGTTTACATCAGCTTGCTGCTACAGGAGGCAGTTTTGAACCTCTTTTGGTCACGGGGCAGAATTTATTTTATTAATGTGGTTGGGGATGGGAATTGGTGTGTTATATTCCATCATTCACTGTAGCAAAACTTCCTGCACATTAAAACAAAGTTATTGGTACATTTGATAGTACATTTTCTCCTATGGCAGATTTAGAGAATCTCAAAGCATTAAGCAATTCTGTTTAGTAGGCACTTCAGCTGGCACAGCAGTGAGAAGTGAAGGAGGAGTTCCCAAGGGAAAGAATGAACCCAGTGATTGAATGACAGCCAGACTGTGAGGGTTTTTTTTTCCAGGGGATCAGTGGAGACACGTTGGGTGCTCTGAATGTGTAATACCTTCAAATTTTGGAGGATTGTCTGTTAATTCGAATTGAGGCACCATATAGAGCAAGTGGTCTCCATGTTAATAAGATATTATTAAATACATTTTCTTGACAGAGGAAAGAAAGGCTTTCAAAGGCTATGAATCACTTAGGAAATACACACATTGCAGTGTTATGCCCATATGTAGGGCTTGCTGTCTCAGTTCGCATACTGTCAGTTTGCTTCTGAAAGGAACATTTGTTCAGAGCCTGTGCATTAGAATTCACGCTCACCCTCTCACTGCATTTTAGCTACAAATGCTGGGCTTTCTTTCCTACCACAGCCTCCCCAGGTCTGGTACATCTTTGTGCAACACAGTGCTGCCTTTCCCCTTGTTTCCTTTGTGCTCTGTCACGTATAAAGATTTGCTACAACCGTGTCATACAAACCACTGTCAGTCCTCCTTTTCTGAATTCCCCCCGACCCCCACCTTAGGAGGCACAGGGCAGGGGACCCAGTGCTGCCACAGCAGTGCTGCCTCACCCTCCTGCTCTGTTAATGTCCCCTATTTTCCTGCTGCTGTAGTCACTGTGCCCTTAACGATGGGAAACCCAGGCACCAGGGGAAGGGGAGGCTGCCACAGGGCCTCTTTCTATTGCTGCAAGTCATTAATATGCAGACCTAATGAGACTTGAGAAGAGCCAAGAGTCTCTGGAGCTCCCTGCTTCTTGCAGGGCTTCATGCTAAGTGAACAGAGTGTCTATTTTGTGTCTGGGAACCTGACAACAAACCAGGTCTTGCCAGAAGTTTACATCTGAACACAGAGCCTCTTTCATTTTTGGCCTATATATGGCGTATGATTTATTATTGTTTGAAAAAGCCATGTATTTAGCCTCCCCCCACCCTTTCTTTTGCACTGTTTCTGATGCAGCAATCAGGGCTACTGAGTTATAAAAAGCTCTCTCTCCTCCTGCCCTCCCTGCATTCCTGTTTTTTTTTTTCCCTCCTCTTTTACGCATTTTACTGCAGCAGTCATCTCCATGAACATTTCAATCAGCTTAGTCCCTCAACATAATGAACCATAATAACCAAACAGGAGAGAAAAGAATAAACATCTGCAGAAGGGGCTGGATTTGACTGATGGTGGGAATATAATCACATAGTTGCACATCAACTGAAAGCTATTTTCTTTTAGATGCATTCTGTGCTGTTATTGTTGTGCCTCTGTTCTTTATGCTTTCCCTCCATTTTAAAAGTAGACTATGAATACTTTTCGTATTTGGCATTGATCCTTAGTGGGGTAAATTCTTCTACATTTCTATTTTATGAAATAGTAGAGAAAAACTATTCTGTACTTTTAAATAATTTCAAATCATTTAAGAATCTGATGTGATCTGTGAACTTCTGTATCTTCAGTGGTGATCACATAGTCAGTAATGAAAGCTGACAATTAGGCTTGGTCTACTCACAATTAGTAGGTTGAACCGAAAACTCAGACTACACCAATTTCATATATTGCTACTGAGATTTGAGAATAATTTGCATGCACCACTTTTTTAATGCTAGTCCCGGATGAACATTTCAATACAGATCTCTGTAGAAACTGCTTTAATCTTCTTCACACATATTATCTACTTTTCCTGTAAGTTTTGGGCTGAATCATGCTGCCTAAATGCAAAGAATGTGCCCTTTTACCTCAGTGATGACAAGATATTTTGACATAAATCTTCACTCTTGCTATGAGCTTTGGGGATGAATTTTAAGGGGAAAAAAGGAGCATAAATCTTGTTTGATCTCAAATGGCTACAGGAAATATAGAAGGAATGCCTTCTCAATTGCATTGGTCATTCTGATGCTCTATAATCAATTCTTTCTAAATTACTGAAGGAAAACACATTGATTGATAGCGTGGCAGCAGTTTGGGCTGTTTTATTTTCCCAAGATGTTACCTGATACTATGCAGCATCATATTTGTTTTCAAAAGCATCTGAAAATATTTAGTAGGTAATTCACAGTGGCAGACAAAACTCATTCCCCACCAGTTTAGTCAGCAGCATGTTCTGATGGCAGAATATCTATTTACTGCTCAGCACAGGACCTCTGCCACTGGTGAGCACTCCTGTGGCACACAAGTAGCTATTCTGTAGCAGTCCATTGCAATCCAAACTGTGGTGTCATGGTCAGTTATTAATTGGGAAGGAAAACATGTAGGATGAAAATCCATCACGCTGCCACAGCTTTATCTTGTAGAATTTAGAGAAAAATCTGAACTGTGCCGCTCTGCGTGTCATAAAATGTTTTCTTGGGTTTTGAAGTTAGATCATAGCTCACCTTTTCACAAAATATGTTTGCTTAAAAGTGATTTAATCATGGTTTAAATGTGCTGAAATGCATGTAAGGGATTCATATTTTTCCCATTAAAGTAACATAAATGCCTCACAAATATCCACATTCTTACCTACCTTAACACTGTTGAAGTACTAAAGTGCTGTCATCTGCTTTTTGCAGGGAATGGTAAGGAGTGACATGCTCAAGATCCTAATTTTTTGTGGATTTAATAGTTATTTCATTGACTGGGTTAGTAATCTGAGCTTTTTGAAAAAAAAATGACTTTACAAAAGTGAAGAAGTGCAGGAGTGTTTTGGCAAGCAGAGGAGGGGTTTCTCAAATGTTTGAGAGAAAAGCTGCTACTTGTTTTAGAGCAAACATAACTCACACAACACTTCTACCTCTTAGGAACACGCTGCATTTCAGCTGTGTTCTGTAGGAGTAATTCTCAAGCATGAGGTTAGTTTATTTCCCATGGTTGATTAATTTCTTGGCCTCCCTTGTGAAACTGCCAGCTTGGGTGCCAATTAATGCTCTGCATGTGTGTACATTTAAATTGTATGATTAGACACCTGTCCTGTAAGATTTGGACTGGTGCCATCAATTTATTTCGTATGGTTGCTCACTAGCTACTTGGCTTTCCCAAGCAGAGTCCTTCACAGTATTACCCTTTTTTTTTTTTCATGGAATTGGCACAGAATCTCAGAGGCACTTCAGGGAGGAATGCCCAAGATGAGGAGCCAAGTAGATTCACTGCTTAGTATATCCTGTAAAATGTATTAAAATATCCTGCCTTGTATATCCTATAAAATGCATTTTTTGATCTGCTTTTGGACAGTTTACATTGGTGACTGGCTGAAACCTGAAACTAGGCTTTTCCTGTTGGATTTTATGAAGGGAACTGGTAAGGGTTTAATGCAAAGGCACAGGGTGAAACACTGGCTCACACCTTTTCAGTACAGATTAGCTGAATGCCAAGAGGGTTCATTATGGCAGAGGAGCTGCAATATTTCAGTGTCCATAAGGAGAAGAGTAAGAGAGGTCAGAAGAAGAATTTCAGTGATAAAGGGACAGAGAAAACCAGTAGTTCCTCTGAGCCTATGCAGACTGACAGCTAAATCCTGTTTTGAAGATCACTTGGGCAAAAAGTCTATCTCAGATAAAGTGAGAGGGTACATGAAAATGGCTTAGAAAAGTGCTTTGACTGAAGCTAAGTGCTACTTCTGCTTTTTGTTTTTTTGGTGTTTTTTTTTTTTCCCCTCTTCTTCCTTGGCTTGCATGCTTAATAATGTTCACATCTCAGTGGTCCAGATAGGCCTTTGAAGCTGAGATTTGGAAGAGCTGAATATTCAAGATATTTGAGTCTTTATTCATGTTCTGATGCAGATGAAGTCAGTTTTATCCAAGGCAGCACACCAATTACTTAGTGAGAAAGAGTGATAATAACTTTGATTCTTAAAGTCCAATTCTAAAGTAGTTGACTACTGAGTAGGTTAACATCATTATCCTTATTTACCAATAGAAAACATGAATCCTGGGAAATGAGATACTTACTCATTGATAATCTAACCAAATGGATAGTTGTTCTGGGAATGGGAGCTCTGAGAAAATCTGGTTCCCTACATCACACCTATCTCACATCTAACTAGCACAGGAGAAACAGAAATGTCATTTCTTTCCAAGTAAAAGGCAAGGTTCTCAAAAAATAAAAAAAATAATCCACACATTGGAGAAAAACCCCTCTCAATAATGGTATTGCAAAAAATACTTTGTCAGCATTTAATTTGTGTTTTTTGTTTTTTGTTACATCTTTTACTGAGTAATTCACATGAAAGTGTTCACTTGTTGCTCTTGGTGTATGGTTCTTCTCCCTTAGTTAATTTGAGAAAGGACACATTGTTTAAAAATGAATTTAGGCCTAATTTTTTGCCTTGACAAAACAGTCTTTCAAACCAATTAAAACTCACAGAGAAATTTTGATTTTCTTCTTTTGAAATATGAAAAGGAAGCAAAATGGGAACATGCTTCCAAAATGCAGTGCTGCCAAGTATGTGATTCAAAGCACCTGAGTTCAGGTACTTCAGACATCAAACTTAATTAACATGTTTCCTAGTTTTTGGCAGCTTTTGAGGGAGGGACAGGGGTTTGTTTTCCTTTAAAATCTGCAAAGTCAGAGTTGTGGGAGAGTTCATATTGTCCACTGGCCCCTCTGGTAATGAAATGGGAGTGAGCTGGTGGCCTTTGTCATGAGTTGTTCTGTTTATGCTGCATTTGGAATAGTGCAGTGCTGATCCCTGTCAGAATTTCAGTGCACTGTCCTGTCTGTTTGTATCCACAAAGGACATTTGAAATTCCTAATTCAGAGTCACCTTTAAAATCTCAGTTTGTCTGTATGTGCAAGGTCAAACAGCATAGCTAAAAGAAAAATAAAAATACAAAGCGTTTTTCTTTGATGTGGATGTGTAATTGTGATGGATAGTTTAGTTCAGAAGGATCTTATATATATATATATATACATATATAAAACCAGATTTATGAGAGAGATGAGATGGAAGTGTTAAACTACTGCACATTTTGTTATAAATCAAGAACATGATTCCTGGGGTATGAAGGAGTTCTGTGCTGAGTATCTCACTTCTTTACCATGGTATGTCCTTCCTTCTTGGAAAGCCACAAATAGCCCTTGCTTTTCCCCAACCGTGTGTTAAATGTTTTTCAATTAGAGCCAGAAAATTCTATACTATGACCCACAGGAAAAAGGTGGGGAAGAATAGCCAGCATTCATACCACAGGCAGTGTAAATTGCATGGCTGCCCAGGGATTTTGAAAATAAGCTGCTAATTTGAATTTCTTTTCTGTCAAAATACTAAACCCGAGGGCTTGGTTCTGCACCTGTTAAACTCTTAGGGGCTGTTGTGACTGCTTCAAGCTGGAACAATTCCTAACCCTTGCCTCTCTGAACATTTTGTTCCCATTCTAAACAAGCATTTACATTTAGCTATGTGCTCCAGCAGGGTATATTTAAATTCCAATGTATATAATTTGTTTTTTTTTTCTTTTTACAAGTTCTCCTCTCAAAGAGAGAAGAAGTTTGCAGTACAAGCTCACATTATATATCCCCTACATTCATTACTTTTTTATTAAGAATCCTGACTTATAGTGGCTATAACATCTCTTTTATAATAAGCTGTTATATAATACTATTCAGTGCACTGCAGTAGACAAGCAGTATTCAAAAGGGAACAAAAAAAATATTTGTATAGAGACATTTTGCAGTTTAGCAGCTGATGTGAGAACAAAATAGTAAAATGGAGGGTAATATTCCAGGTGAAATAAAGATCCATGAAGGGAAGAAAAGGGTATATACTTGAATGTGTATACTTAAAACAATATTTTTCTAATCTTTCCTTCCCCATAGACTAAAGAATATAATTTAATACTTACCCCTAAGTTTTTCTTTCTCCTCCTGTCTTTCAGGAAATATTCAATTAATATGGTCACTGATACATTATCAGCAAAATGGAACTGTAATTATTTTCTTATTAAACATAGGGCAATTTGTTTTTTACATGTATCTTTGCCAAGAAGTCTGCAAATTGTAACACTTTCATGTTCATTGTCCCTTATATCTTTGGAAAGGCAAAAAAATATCTTTCTTCAGATATTTCAATACATAAGATACACACACACACGGTTTTATAAACATTTTTAGATAGTAATTTCTTTCTAGGTAGCCTGCATCTAAATATTTCTTTTCAGTCTCTGATAGCTACTACCAGTACAGAATTTATTTTTGCACTATTTTTCTCTTTGCCTGATGATCTTCATCTGATTCTTTAAGCAGTTCTGCAGTTCACATTTGCATTCTTCAACAGTTCACTGATCAGAAATTTATTTTCAGGCTTCTGCATGCCAATTATCAAGGCAAGCTTCTAATCGAAACTGGACCTGGCATTGTATATTGCTTAATTTAAAATTAAAAAGTCATTATAAAGTGAGATTAATCTGATACAAAAACCTTTTATTTCTCATTTCCTCATGATTTTTTTTCCATCTAAATGATTGCCTTTCTTACTCAAGCACTTGTTGATAGCTCATAATCATTGTTCCTTTCTGAAGAGATTGTTTTTTTTCTGTAGTATGAGATATTACAAAAATATTATTTATATAATTCAAATTAGAGTTCAAAACTGTGGTAGAATTCTTAATACTAATCCTCACACTGGAGATCAAGCTAATCCAGTTCTTTACAGTGTTCCCTGGTAAATGAGCTACATTGCATGAATCTTATTACAAGAATCAACTAGGTTGGAAAAGATCTTTGAAGTCATTGAGTCCAACCTGTGCCCTAACACCACCTTGTCAACCAGACCATGGCACTGAGTGCCACATCCTTAAAGTTCAAGGCACATCCTTGAGTTTTTCCTTAAACACCTCCCTGTTCCATTTCTGAGTGGAAATTCTTCCTAATGTTCAACCCAAACCTCCCCTGGCACAGCTTAAGGCTGTGTTCTTTTCTATATTACAGCTGTTCAAATTTTTTTCCTGTTTCTGTTACAAGTAGTGTTATTTTTTTTTTGTAATTCTAATGAAGTGCTTGTAAATGCAATGTTGATAACAGATTTAGTTCAGTTTTGATACACAGCTAAGATGCTCAGTTCTCCTTATAAATACAAAAAAAGGAGCTTTTTTTTTAGTGTGATGTTGAAGATTGTATTGGTTTAACCCAAACAGCAGCTAAGCACCACACAGTTGCTTGCTCATTCTCCTAGGATGGAAAGGAGAATCAGAAAAAGGTGAAGTTGTGGGCTGAGATAAGAATAGCTTAATAATTGAAATAAAGGTAATAATAACAAAATGGAGAAAGAGAGAGGAATTAAATTGAAGACAGAGCAATGATGCACACTACACTTGCTCACCAGGCACTGAGCAGTGACTGGCCCCTCCATGCCACCTCCCAGTTTATATAGTGGGCATGATGCTCTCTGGTGTGGAATGGCCCTTTGGCCAGCTCACATCAGCTGTCCTGGCCATGCTCCCCCTCAGCTTCTTGTGCATTTCCTCACTGGCAGAGCATGGGACACTGAAATGTCCCTGATCTTCTGAGTAGCTACCAAAGAATTAATGTGTTACCAACATTATTCTCATATTAAATCCAAAACGCAGCACTGTACCAACTACTAGGAAGAAAATGAACTCTGTCCTACCCAAAAGCAGGACAAACCAACTTGCAGATGCTGTGTTTATTTTAACTCTGTCCCCGTGATTTCATACACCATTCCTCTCAAGTATAATCCAATGACTTCGTGACTCTTAGCCAGGAAATATTCCTTTGGAAGGCTGATCTGAAAGTGGTCAAAAGCAGCATAGCTTGTCATTTGAGATCTTAATAGCATTAAAGGATTTGTAAGCAAACAGTTTGGTGTTGGCATGGATAATTGTTTGCTTATATAGGGGAAGCATTAACAATTTTTTCAATAGTATCCACAGCCACATCACACTGGACTGCAGTTGCCTTTGTACTGCTAATTGCAGTATTTTATTACAGGGTTCTGTCCCATTTCTTGGATGACTTGATAATAGCAAGGTCTACTGCAGCAGCAATGAAAACTGTCTCTGAAAAAGTGATGTAATGATTGAATAAGCTCTCCTGATCGCTTGAAAGCTCCATTCCTACTTTGTAACATCTGCTTTTAATATCAATAGGCTCCATCTGTATACCGATGTACGCACAGATAGTTCTTTTATAGGACTCATTAAGGTTTCATTTCATAACTGAAATCTGTGATTTCTAAATCCAGACTTTCAATTTCTTTGGTCAGAGACGCATTTATGTAGAAACAATTCCTGCATGTTCTTAAGCAGGTATTTTCAACCAGTGAACCACAGACATCAACCTACAAGCAGAATTGAACCTTGTAGGAATGGGTTCTAAATAGTGAGATCTGCAAGGGATTTTATAAGAACCACTGATACTTTTCTTGTGGTATTTTTGTGTCTGTGTGTGACATTCTGGCATTTATTTATGCTTGTTACAGGGTGTCTTTGACTTCTGAAGACTGGACAGCTAGATTTTTTTCGTGTTGTTGTTGAGGAGATGAAACTAGCGGAAGAAGTTCTTACGGCATTTCTCTTTCCGCTTCTCTTTCCTTGGCATAATCTTTCTTGTCTGTCAGCAGCTGTTCACGATGCTGAAGCTTATATCTGTAGTTTCTTTTTCTTTCATGCTTGCAGGCATGGATCTCTTCTCCAACTGCACAGAGGAATGTAAAGCACTGGGCCACTCGGATCGGTGCTGGATGCCTTCCTTTGTTCCATCCGATGGACGCCAAGCTGCAGATTACCGCAGCAATCTGCACGTACCTGGCATGGACTCCGTTCCAGACACTGAAGTGTTTGAAACACCAGAAGCCCAGCCCGGGGCAGAAAGGTCCTTCTCTACCTTTGGCAAAGAGAAGGCCCTTCACAACAGTCTGGAGAGGAAGGAGTTCGATGGACTGCTGTCTAATACACGAGCGCCTTACAAACCACCATATTTGAGTAAGTACTGCTCAAAAAGCTCTCTGGAAGAGTTCTCTTTGCTGGAGCAAAAATTAGCTCTTTCTGCTTTTCATGCTAGGAATAATACAGGCACAATCTTAGGAATGGGGGGGGAGATGACTTCTATTGGATTCAGGCACCAGTGAAGAAGGCATTGTTCAGTGCTTTTTAAAAAAAAGACAAAATCTTGCTTGTTTTTAGTGTGACATCATTGTCAGCAACAAAAGTGTCAGCTAATATTAGTGGGGGAGTTACTGTGTTTGCAGGGTTGCCCTGATGAAGGCAGGAATGATGAATCCATACTCCAATTACTCCATATTCTCAGAAGGCTAATTTATTACTTTATGATACTATATTATATTAAAGAATACTATACTAACTATACTAAAGAATACAGAAAGGATACTTACTCAATGCTAAAAAGATAATAATGAAAACTCGTGACTTTTGCTAAAGTCCCAATACAGCTTGGCCCCAATTGGGCAAAGAGTCAAAACAACTCACACCAGAAACCAATCAGGCAATCACCTGTGGGTAAACAATATCCAAACACATTCCACATGAGCAAAACACAGGAGAAGCAAATGAGATAAGAATTGTTTTCCTTTTCTCTGAGTCCTCTCAGCTTCCCAGGAGAAAAATCCTGGGCGAAGGGATTTTTTCAGAGAATGTGAAAAAATCCCACAGGGGAGTCACTCAATTTTGTTTTCTGATGCTAGATTATTTCCAAACTTTTCTTCAGTAGATGGTTTAAACGTTGGTGTTGCCAGGCTAGTGTTTTCTATGACTAGAGTTAAATTGAGAGAGCTTCTAGGAGTTTCTTTCTGTAACTGAGAAGTGTCTTGTGAGTAAGCAGTATGTATATTATTCTGAAGTAGCTGTTTTCATAGTTTGGAAGGAAGGGCCTTCAGTCTGATCATCTTTCAGCCTACATATTATTGACTCTTCTCAGTGCTCCTCTGTGCCTTCTGTCTCATTCCAAAATCTTGCCTCTTTCTTTAGTCACCTTTTGACTATGGTTATGTGGTATGAAAGAGTGTGATAGATCTCAGAGACCTTTATAATTCCTTTTGGAGTCTGAGCCAGCTGTAGAACCCTTGAATAGCACTTTGATCTAATATGTCTTTTTCATTCCATTTGATGCATTCTGTATTTTATTAGAGACTGTAATTTCCTTGACTTTGAGAATTTATGATGTTTATCTCATCCAAATAAGCCAAAGACATTAACACTGCAATATTGACCCTGTTTTAAAGCAACAGTGGTCTTTTAGGACAGCAGATTGGGGGTAAAAGAGAAAAGAATCTGTCTGGATGGTATTAATTTATTTATTTTCCTAAAGCATTTAGTTGTTCTGAGGGGTGGTGTGCTGGCAGTCCTGATATGTGAAGATCTTTGGTACAGATCATTCTTAGCACAGTTCTCCCTTCTAAATTGGCTGCCCTGGTATTTTCATTCATTTAGGAGAGGTCTTTTTACCACTCTTCTCTTTAGATTCACTTTACTGACAACTTTGTATTTGGCTATCAGTTCTGATCTGTGAAAGCTCTTCCTAAAAACCTGTCCTGAGACAATCAGCTTAGTTTGTGGCTGAATTACTTATTTTGGGCTAAAATGTCATGTGCCAATCATCCAGTCATATTCTAAAGATTGGTGGGAAATTTCAGTACGGCCTAACAAATTTCAGTCTTTGCTGAACTGATCTTTCATCATTTATTTCTACAAAATATTCTTCAGCACTAAGGCACAATCTAGCAGCATTGATTTCATCACTGTCACCTCAGCTAATTTTAATTTAACAGGTTTGGTAGCATCTTTAGATGGTCCAACCACAACCGGGTTCTGGTGCAGTATGGATGTTGCAGTGATGATTGTTATCTGACGACACCACAATGGTAGTTCTGCTCTGATTTGTTCCAGGCCTGGGAGTTTAATTTCAAATAGCAATGCCATACTTGTTTTATTGATAATTTAGAGATTTTAAATTTTGTTACACTAGCATAAGTAGTTTTGTTGAACAATGTCTTTACATAGATACATTGATCTACATCTTGCACTTTCCTGGCACAAGGGCATAAAAAATTGGAAGTAAAATATCAGAAGTAACCAATATAAATGAGTGTTATTACATAATCCACACTTGAGAATCCAGATTTAGTTTTGCTTTTTTTCCTTGAACCTCAAAACTAAAATTTCTACAAAACAAGAGTAATGCTTCTCTGGTTTATTTTCCCTTATTTTGGTGAGGGATTTTTTTGGGTTTTGTTTTGTGGGTTTTTTTCTTTTTTTGTATTTTAGACTATAATTTTATAGCAAAGAACAGGAACAACAAGAACAAAGTAAGCACTAGTTGTAGAAATGAGTAAATAATTTATTATTAATAATGTATTAAATAAATGAAGAAAAGTATATAAGAGGAAGTTGATTTAGGAAGGAACCTTATTTGATTCACCAGGTAATTGCAATTAAAAAAAAAATTAAATTAAACTTCTTAACACAGAAGACCATGTCAAAATCAGTTTGCCAGCAGAATGACTTTTTAAAAGAGATATGTGTGAAACACAACACTCATATTAAGCAAAAACACTATAAAAAGTTGAAGCATGTTTGAAAATGGTCACATGATAAACATGTGAGCAGCTAAGAATAAAAAGTGTATTGCAGAATGCAAAAACTATTTGAATTTAAAAGGCGTCTTAAAAAAAAAAAAAAACAAAGATTCTAAACAAATGATCAGAAAAGAGCAGAAATTCTAGCTAGTGACTTTGAGGATAGTAATTAGTGAACACAAAAGGGACACCTTAGAGCAAAATAGCCAAAGGGATGCAAACAATATAGACAACTTCAAAATACCAGGTGTAGTAAGGTAGGGGAGAACTGGTGAGTCTCTTGAGCTGCAGTTAGTGAGGACAAGGATGTGGCAGGGATTCTAAACTGTGTCTTTGCATTTGTATTTACCCAAGGAGGGACAGAGAAAGGCAGGCACATCTAGGAAGGCACCCATCCCAGGTAACCATTTTAAATAAATGTGTGAAAAATGGAAGAGGATGTTGTTGAAAAAATTGACTAAAATAAATAGAAAGGAGTCAGTGGATTACGTGTTTTTTTAATTTTCAGCTTCTAACAAGAGCTAGTAAGCAAAGAATGTCAGGAGTTGTGTTTGTCACTTAAAAATGTACTAGAAAACATTGTGAATTAGAGACCGATGAGAAGCCTCAGCATAGGACATACATTTGTAATTTAGGGGTTTTAGGAACAAGGCAGCTGGCATCTGACCAGGAAAGTAATGCAGGAAGATTGTCAATCTATTAGAATTTTGATAGAGTGAGAATTAATCAATAGAGTGTATTTGAACTGTCAGAAAAAAACCCTTTAGCACAGCTTCTGTGTAGTAGAAGAAGCTCCTAAAATAATCAAGTGTTGTCATAGGTCAAAGCCTTACCAGACTCTGTGCCTAAGAGGAAAAAATCATGAGGATAAAATGTTCCATTTACTTGGGGGTAAATGTTCCATTTACTCTGCAGAAGCAGAGTCCCCCAAGCGTTTATGCAGAAATCCATGGAGTTTTAAAAAAAAATAATTATCTGGAAACAGCAACCAGAAAAAGAGGGAAGTGTCTGCAAATGTCATGAAGGGGTTTGGGAGCACTGGCTCTCAAGTAGCACATACCCCTGATGTGCAGTGAAATGTGGGCAAACCTCATCTCCTTCCCAGGTCCCTGGCTCAGGAATGGAAAGCTGCAGAGCCCTGGCAGCACACTGGGAATGCTGAGGAGCTCACTCCATGGGGCTGTGCCCTTAGTCAGTGGCTCCAGAGGTTAGCTGGTAGCTCTAGGTGGGGCTTTCATGGTGCCACAGGAGTGTGTTTGCCCTGGGATTCCTCCAGTGTGCTCATTCAGGGCAGAACCTTCAGAAAGATCAAGGTGGCGGTGCATGTTAGCACGAGAAATTTGAATTCACCCTTAGAAAAAAAAAAAAGACCGTGGAATAGTTCCCTCAGAAGTTTCCCACAATGCACAGAGCCAGCAAGAAGGAAATAAAATACCAGGTTGTAAAAAGGGGAATTGAATTGAAAATACACTGAAAAAAGTGCTACAAAACCCCTACACAGATCGTGTCACTGTGTTCCTCTAGACAGTCTATTCATTCCATAGAAACACATGGCATAGCAGCAACAATACTGAAAATAACTCTGCAAAGTCATATCAAAAGCTTGCAACTAATTAATGTAGGCAAGCCACGATAGGGATGGGAAGTGAAGGAGGCTGCATGAGAACTGGGGAAGTAAACTGTGTGCTTTTGTTGGCTGGGCTCAACAGCAAGAGAGCAGCGAGGCAGAGAAACAGCTGCAGGGCAGCAGGGTCATGAGCTGCTCATCCACATTGGATCGTGCACCTTACACACTTGATAAAATACACATAGATCGCACACATTTGATAAAACGATACCAATTTGACTTAAATTGCAGTAACCTGTTGAACTTGTGCAGCATGATTGAAGCTGAAGGCTCCATATAGTGGGAATTTGGGTATTTGGGTCTTTGCGGTTGGAGGTTTAGGCTATTGCTTGGTTAAATGAAAACAGCAGCTATATTAAAAATTGTTATGTAGAAAAGTATACAAATCTCATATTTTCTTTTTGTTCCATCATCCAATTTTCACTTAAGCCATTGGACTTACTCATATACCAATTTCCACATAAACATTCATATTCTATGTATTATTCTGAATGAAATGTAATGTAAGTAGATTTCTAAGTACTTAAATCTATTTTGAAGACTATATTTATTTCTGTAAGTTTTATGTAATTGCTATGAGTAAAAATTACAAAGTTATGATTGGATCAGTAAATTGTAGGATTTTTGAAAATAGTTTCCTCATAGAGTGACTCCAGAATTCTCCTAACTTACATAATTTTCTTACTGTGCAACTAACACTTACTACTTGTTGTTCATCCACGTGGTTTGAACAGTGCATTTCTGCAGACAGTTAAGAAATTTTCATAATGACTTGAATGTTCATAAAACATGAAAGAAATTCTGAACTTCACCGGAGAAAATAAGTGAAATAACACTGGTGAGGAAAATAAAATGTAGCTTTTAAAGAATTCCTATGCCTTCAATTCTAACCATTTATAGCATTTTTTGCTTTCAGTGGTGGTTATATTAGCCATTGTTTTTATAAATATATTGCTAGAGTTCCCAAAATCCCTAATCCAAGATTCAAACTCTGTTGGACCAGATTCTGTAGGATATATAACAGAGACTATCTCCACAATGAATACCTGATCAGTCTGATTCTGCTCTATTTATAATACTTTGAACAAGGTCCTGACATGATAGCAGTGGAAACAGCACCATTAAATCTACCTCAGGAGTATTTTGGTCTATAATTAAGAAGAAATAGCTTTCATTTTTTTTAAATCTAATTTCTGGTTCACTCTAGATGGGCAATAATTTTATAATGCTTTAGAGCTTTCCTGAAGTTTCATACTGACATTAGCAACAGAATAATTTTTCTTCCTATTAAAGGGTTTGGATTTTTTCAATATACAAAAGCAGTCAAAAATTGCCATAACACCTGAACTTTCTATGTAGAAATGCTTATTTTGCTCTAAAAAAATTACTTTGGCAAAGCTTAATCTCCTTTGAAGGCAGGTTGAAATAAACTACATAAGGGCACAATTTCCTGCATGAAATAACAGTGTTTATACAGGTAGACATTCTGAAATAATGATTGTGTTCTAGAGTAGCCCCCTTGTTAGCTCTGCAACATTTTCTACATACGCTCAGGCATTTTCATCCTCACTGATGAAAAGCTATCATTATCATAGAAAGTATTGCCACCACCATCAACATATTTTTTGTACGAATCAGGATTTTATCATGTTAGGTAGGACACAGAGGATAAAAAGTTGGACTCTTACCCAAAGAGCTGGTGTCTAAGCAAGGTGAATTGGAAAGGGGGAAAGAATCCCTTTCTTCTTGAACAGTTGTTCATTGTTCATGAATTGGACCATTAATTTATTTAAAATAAACTACCACAGAGCTGACACAAAGCACAGTTTAACTTATAGTTATTATCCACATCCCTGAATTAGATCAGAATAAATGACCTAGAGGAGAAAAATGTTCATGTATTTATACCACGACAAGAAGTGCCTCACAATCCTTTGATTATTTTTCAAAGGAATAAAAAAAGTGCATGTAAATATTTATTGTGTATTTTGAACTAGTTGGGATCATAAAGGCCCAATTCTGTATGCCAGGATTTGTAACACAACATTTTCTACTGATGTCTAGCATAAATATTTGAAAAGATGTTTTAAGCAAGAAGTCTTCACTGTCTGGAAACAACTTTCCAAAAAACAAAAAATAAAAGAGGGAGAGAGAAATTACACTTTGGTACAGTCAATATGACGGAAGAAGACATTTCTTTCATTTTTTATTTGTTTAGTTACACCTCATTTCTGGGAATTATTTGGGGAGTTTTATCACAGCTGTGATGGACATAACAGTTTTCCATTTACATAAACATCAATAAGAGCTTTTTTGAATGGGACACTCGATTAATTTTAAAAAATGAGGCCTTCCTGCATTTTTGCTTTTAAAATTAGCCTACGTGATTTCTAATACAGATCAGGTATAAATTTGTGAGCTGTCTGATCCCTTCATTAATAGGTTTATAAATTCAATTTGTGATTTTCGCACCCACTTGAAGTAAAAAGGTACAGAAGTAAAACCCAAGAAATTAGCTCCAGTAAATTGGAGTTCTTGGTCTAAGAAGAAAACATCATCATGCTGGATTAAAAAAAGTTGTACAAAACAAAATTTTTGAAACAAAATGTTTTTATTGCTTTATGTACTTGTTTTATGAATAAACAAGTTTGGTGTGCACAGTAAAAAGTTGTTCCTTTGTGAATAATACAGTTTTGTGGTCAAAAAGAGTTAAAACTATGTGGATATCCTGCCACAGTGAAGCTCCTGACTTATATTCAGGGGTTTATCCCTGGGGCAGGCCACAGCTCTGATTTCTGCACAGATTTGTGCAAAATTGCTCAGCAGAAACGGAGGATGAGTTAAAGGGCCACCATCTAATAATGCTAAGAAACCTAATGGAATTTTTTTTTTCTTTTCTAAAAGGTCTAGTAGAGCATTCCCATATTTGCTGTATTTGAAATGCTGAGGTTTATTTCCTCATAGCTCAAGTTTGCCACTTCAGATACATCACCCCTGTGAGGTAAATAAATCTTACAAGAAACCTCCTACACCTGAAATAAAACTTAAACGTGTGCGCTAATTACAATATAATTGAGGGAGAGCAAGACTCTGATGTACTTTTACTCATAATAGTAGGTTCTTTATGATCTTGAGTAAACCACTTCTGATGATTCAACTGTTCAGTGTTTATTGCATAACTTCTGAAAGGTATTTTTATCTCACACTCACGACTGGTTCACGTTCTTCTTCTGAATATATTCCTCTTGCAGCTCCTGCTCAAGGGGAAGAACACTTACAGAGCATTATTGCAGCAATAGAAAGGAAATGGATAGTTCAGAAAGCCAGATTAGAAAGGAATATATAAATGCAGCAAAGAAAACTTGGCTGTAGCCCAATAAAGCCTATAAATTACATTATTTTAATCAATTTTTATGGAAATAATATAAGAAAGTGAAATATTTGTTCTTTTAATTTTAAAGCACAGGTGATAGCTATTAAATACTATTTGCTTCAATCTGTTTGTGTAACTGTGGTCTTGGAAAAAAATTAACAGTGTCTGCCACTGTACAAAATACTGATTAAAAACTGTGCCTGTCCTTGAGTTTACATAATGTCTTTTATCTGAAATAACTCTAGAGCACTTTCCAGCTACAGTGGAGGAAAGTAATTGGAAAAAGTTAGGAAAAAAAAATAGTGAGTTTTATTTGAAAGAAAATTATACTTTTAATTAGTCCTAAAAATACAGAATTTCAACTGCTTTTTTTCCTCTAATGGCAGTAAAAATCTGTATTTGCCACTTCTGACTGGAATGCATAGAAGTCTCGTGTATCTGAGCTCTCTCAGACTGCTGCTATATTTATTCATTTAGGTCAATTTTGGCAGTGCTTATGTGTGCTGTGCATATACCATCTGTGGAGATTTTTCTTTTTAAATGATGAGATACCATTTTCTGTGTTCCTACCAGTGGAGTATGACAAAGTCTGAAAAACCTAGCAGAAAGCTTGCTTGAAACTTTAGAGTAATTTTTAAGATTAGTGTGCTATGCTGGTTTAAAATTCCAAAATGCCTTTTGTCCCATCAATTTAAATCCTATGCCAAAAGCAATTTAGCCACTTAGGGACATGAATCCCTCTGGGAAGCATGGAGATGTTTGCAGTTAAAATTTTCAAAGGCACTGAAGTTATTTATTTTTGATAGGCAAAATTCTATTCATTATAAATAAATGCTGTTCTCCAATGTACAAAACCTCCTTGCTGTGACAGTCAGGAGCTGGAGAATTGAATGTGTGCCTGATCCTGGGTTTGTGCACAGCAAATCTTTTCCTCTCTGCGTGCCTCTGCCCAAGGAACTCCTTGGCCTGCAGAGCAGAGGCAATTATGCTCGCTTTGGGTCTTTTCCTGTACACAATAACTGTGATTTTCCATGGGCATTTCCACTGCTTTAATTTTTAGAGGGTTTTCCTTTCCTTTTTCTTACTTTTTCTTGCCTTGACCTAAGTGGGAAAAATAGGGAAAACCATTTAAAGAGTGCAACAAATAAGCGGTGAGATGGGGAAGCAGTGCATCTGTTTATCACGTTTGGACAAGCACGCTGTAGGGATCGGTGTTGCTGTTTGTCTGGCTAGCCTGTAAACAGCTTTATTTGTGTATTAACCACTGAGAATCCACATTTCCATGCTAGTAGTCTGATGACTGCTGCTGGGAAGTAGCTGTGAATATATTTGTTTTAGAAACATAGCATGGCGAGGTCAGAAAAATGAAAAATTAGGTATTGGGTACCTTTTTGGAGAGGAAGTAGGAGATACAAGAAGAATATTATTTTTAACTTCAATACCTGTTGGAAAAACTAAATATGATGTGGATTCACAGAAAATCCAAACTCTTCTGAGGTAATTTGAGTTCTTTCTTTGTTAGGATAATGATCTTTATAGGTTGAAGAAAATGCAGTGGACATGGAGAAGCAAATTTTCAGAACTTGGTTCCTAGATTCTGCCTAAAAATCACAGGCATGTATGAATACTTGCAGGAGTAAATCTGCATTTTTTGCATACACATGAACCTATCTCATATGTGTAAAGGGTGTAACTTTACATGACATTTTTACAGCTCATCAGAAGTAATGTGGCTTAGAAAGGGAAAATAAAGGATGCAGAGTAGATCCCCCAAAGAAGTCCAGGGATGACAGACTCCTGGTTTTGCAAGTGAGCTGAGTCTTCTGACTTTATCTTTTTCACCTTCAGCATCACAGCTGCCTTCAGCCCTGGAAAAAGATCCATTATGAAACTGCTTGAACACAACCTTTCTTTATTCATAAGGGATTTTATAGATGCTGATAGTGTGAATTCATCTTTTGTCAGAGTAAAATTCTGTCACTTTGTGACTTTTTTAGTTGACTGTTTGGGCTTTAATTTAACATCCATTTATGCTCAATTGGAATTTAGATGACAATTGAATAGAGCTGCACACAGCTGTGGGTATTGATAGGAACTGAGATCTAAAAAAGTTCTACCTTACAAATGAGATGCAGTAATAACTTTTTTTCTGCTCCACTTGAGATAAAGGACTGTGTGCTTTGTACTTCCACGCTTCTTTATGGCTACTCTGATGAATTAAACAGGATCCTTTCCACCACTGGAAGGTCGTGGTCTGTACTCTCACACTCTCTGGCCTGTCTTTAACCTGTGTCAAGCAGCTTTTTTTCCCTAAAAAGTCTGGGACACGGTGCCAGGGACGACAACTGAAAGCAGATTGAATATGTTCACGTGCTGAGGCCCACGTAGATTGCTTGATATGGCTGAGAAATTTTAATGATGTGGGCATAAATCATTCCATTCTGGTAGTCTTAACTCTAAAGAATGGTGATGGGCAAACTTCATTTATGGATAGAAACAAGCCAATATGTGATTTTGAAAAAGAGAAGTTTTGAAAGGCTTGTGACAAGGCTTCTTACACTTAAGTGTGTTATCTTGGTAAACTGGGAAAGACTCCCTGAAATCAGAGTGTGTGCTGCTCATGACAAGCAGTGTGCTTTAAAAAAGAGAATAAAACATTCAGAAAAAGAGTGGGAACATACTTGTCAGGTCCTAATGCCAGCTAATCCCTGCTAGGAAAGAGGAATGTTGGAAAAAAAAACATCATGGCAAAGATAAATTGGATAGGAATTCATCGTGTGATGCTGATGTAATGCTGTAATGCATGTTACCTCATGTAAGAACAAGTAAATTTAATTATTTCAGGCCAAACCCTGCATGAATAATTTAGACACCTCTGAAGGACACCAAATGGTGATCTACATGTCTGCTTCTCCCTGGAATCTATAGGGAACTGAGGCACTTATGAGCAATTTAGGAGGAATGGCTCCTATCCCTCCTCTTCTCCCCAGGGCTCTGAAAATTTTAAGTCACATTGTAGCTGGCCTTTAATGTGTTCTGCATTGGTTAACCCTCAAACTGAAATGTTCATTTTCAGGCTTGTCAGCTGAAGGAAATGTGTACTGCAGATTTTGTAAGAATGCAATAAAAATGGTGAATTTTTAAAACAAGGAAGAAAAACAAATGGAGAAAAAGAAAAGAAGATTGAGGAGAAGAAATTACTGTTGCATACATACATATAAGCAATTTTTGTTAAAAAAAATAAGAAAGGAATCAAATAGGAGTTTTACTAAGCATGATACCAAAATTGTTAGCTTATAGTGAGTTGCAAAGAATGTGAATTGGTGCTACAACATGTATGCAAGTAGAATAAGTTGTTGACAGAGAATTTGGAAATATTCTTAGGGAATATGCTCTGTGCTTTAAGTTTGACATACACCAGGAGTAATTTGGGAGTTATTTAATAGGCCTTAACAACACAGAACATAATTATAAGAACTCTTGCAAATTTAAATATTCCGTGGTGATGTCATGCATTGTCTTTAGTGCTTTCAGGTAGATAATATAGTTATAATAGTACAGAAAGACAAAGAAGCTTTATTCCCACTGTATCTTGTGGAAAAAAATGGTCTTTTGTGTTTTTACGGTACATTATAGAATACAGCTTAGTGCTTTTCTCTGCTGAGTTGTAGTAACTAAAAAGCATTGTTTCGGTAGTAAATAATCAGAGCCAGAGATAAATCAAATCTGACATCTACTGTGCCTCTGGCTGTTGCTGGGGGTGGAAAAGAAAAATTCTCTGTATTTAGAACAGAAAATCAAATGCACATGAAAGTATCCTGTGTGCAGCAGAACATTGATGACAAAATCCAGGGCTTGATTCAAAAGTCAATCCCTCTTAGTCATGTGCTTGATGTAAAGCACATGTTGATTAAGGTCACTGCTTACATGAACTGGGAATTGGGTAGTTGTTCTTAAAAGCTTTTTTTTTTTTTTTTCTGTTTTTTCCCCTTTTTTTTTCCTTTTCCAGAGGATTAGCAAAGTCCAGGTAGCAAATAAATCTCAGATCACCCATTAGCACCAGAGAAACATTATTTCAATGGCTGTCATGATGTGTCAGCATTTGTATCAGGCAACTCACTTTCCATAACAAAATAGTTGCATGTTCTAAACATTGAAAATACCTAAATACCTTTTAAGTATGTATTTTCCAATCTCAAAGCTAAAAGAAGTGGCAATATGTGTAAATCAGCAATTTGGTCAAAAATGTTTTTCTAAAAATAATGGTAATCTGATGTTGGTCTGGAACATGATGTTCAAATTTGAAAAGTGGCAGTTTTGTGCTTAAGTGCAAAGGACAAACCTCTCTCCCCCTTTTCCTGGAGTAGGTAACACTACTTGTCAGGTTTAATGCATTATGGTCAGTGCAGTATCCAGCACTGTCAAATTTTGGCATGGTTGAGAATCCGTCTTTCTTGAACGGATTGAAATGAATATAGACATGGAAATGTTATGCACTCAATGAAAGGAGAAAGAAAAGCAGAGTATACGTGGTTACATCGTTTTCTTTAAACAAAAGACGGGTTTTTTTCCATAATCGTATTTGTTCCAGAAGTAAATATATAGTCTCAAATGAAGAAACTATTTTTATGGCCTGTGGAGATTATTTATTTAGCTAAAATCAGGCCTGTTTCCAGAAAACTTTCAGTGCAGGAATAAAAACTTTTGCATTTTGGCCTACTCTAATTTATTCACAGCCTGAAGACCCAGTGCTCACAATTGGTTTTCTTGTTTCACGCGAAATCTGGGTAATTGTACCCATCAGTCCGAATGCTGTCGGTTTATTTTAGAAACAATATTTATATCTAGGATTTTGCAGATGCCAGAAGGAACATTTCAGCCATGCTGAATGCCATATTGTTATGGGGTGGGGGGGAAATTCTACCCTGGGGCAAATGACAGGTTCACGTGCAGGAGCTTCTCCTGCCTTGCCTGTGTTGTCACATGCCAAAATTCAACAGGCAGAACGTGGTCTCATTGTCACCCAACACCTGTAGTGGCCTTCAGGGCCCTTCAGACACATCCTAAAGCACACAGACAGTGATCACCAAAGCCAGCAGACTCATTTACATTAGGGGAGATTTGAGCTTATTTAATTATTTATCTATATTTTCAAATGCAAAAGTAAGTATGTTCCATCTTTCTTCTTTTTTTTTTCCCCTCCCCGAACTATTTGATATAATGCAGAGTTCAAAAGTATCACATTAATTGTGTAAAATAAAACCCAGATTAATTGTGTAAAAAATTAAACCCACATTGTGTAAAAAATTAAACCCACATTAATTGTGTAAAATTAAGCATGGGCATCTGGAATGCAAGGTGTTTTATCCAAGATTTCTCCACAGAATATACAGATTTGAAGAACGAAATCACTGCACTAAAGCCTTGAAAGAAAAGGAAAAAAGTTCCCCTTAAACTAATTCATGAGGAAAAGATATATGAGTAAAATGTTACTTTTATATTTGTGTACCAAAGTTTATTGGCCTGGATGAGACACTCTCTTTTTATAATGCCATTAATGGAATATTCATAAAAGATTATTAGCGATGCTTTAGCAAACTTCTTTAAGTAATAGATCACTTTTAAAATTAAAAAAAAAAAAAAAAGACTTTATGGATTGCAAAATATACTGAATTGACACTTGCAGTGACTGGAATGCTTTTTTATCCACAGAACATGGGTGGCAGCAGAGTAATCCCCATCCTCCATCCCCCAGCCCCAGCCCCAGCCGTGTGTCTCACCCTTTACCTGGATGCACCACTACGAAGGGTGAGGGAGCTATGGCAGTTTACTCTGCATTCCCATTCACTTGTTGACCTCTTTCCAAAAAAGCCATACTTGCTGATATCTGAGCTCCAAGCTAACAGGAGCAGCCAGGTTATTTCTCACAGAATACATTCTACCACTGCTTAAGTCTTGGTCTCTATTTGCTTGGGTGGATTTAGAGCAGTCTGGTTGGTTGGTTGATCACCAGAATTATCATTTTCTGGTTCTGGATGGGACTTAGTAAAGAGCCATGTTTCATATGCTACAGTTAAGATGTAGACTGTAAGGCAAACCATCAAAATATGAAGGACAGTTAAAATTAACAATGCAGATTTACAACCAACCTTGCCGTAATGCATATGAAGTGATTAACTCCTTTTTTAAATTATTGCTCACTGCAAGTGAAGCCAGAATAGCTGGGCTGTTTCTGAGTGAAATGCAGGAAGTTACAGCACCCTGTGCTCCTTCATCATTTGCTGTATTCTGTGGGGAAGGCTCGATGGTGAGGCACACAGTTTGTATGGGGCACCCACAAGAGAAGACAGTGAGTTGCGTGCTTGCACAAGAGCCTGTGTGAAGGCAGATATTGCTTGGATATTGTCTGAACTTAAAGAATGCAGATCTGAAACAAGAAAAAAGTTTACGTAGTGGCTTTACCCCTGTTCTGCTGTTGCAGGGGGCTTTTGATTTAAAAGAAAGGGGTTTATGTCATCTTTCTCCTAAGTGAAGGGGGATCAGGAGTATATCTGTAACAGCAACAGCATGCCTGGTTTTTTATATTCTTCAGAAATTTTATTGTCTAGCAGTTCCTTTGGATCTTTAGGCTGTTGGCACTTATAGGGGGACTCAGCAGTTGTTCTGTTAAGAGCAGAAATAATGCTGTGGGAGCTTATGGAGCTCTTAAATACAGTCCAGAGGGAAAGTGACAATGGTTATAAAAGGTATAGGATGAGTTTATAGTATGGGTTTTTCTTTTGCTGCTTGGGTTGCCAGCTGTGGAGGGAAGCACTGAGCCCTTTCTCCGTCCCCTTTAGATTAGCTAGCACTGCTAAGCAGCAGCAAAATTTGATTTTGAGAGTTTGAAGGTGTTCCAAGCACAGGCAATCCCTTCTAGGCTTTTCCATAAGAGGAAATGCTCCTGCCTGTACTCACAGTTTATAAAGTAGTAATCCAACATCGAGTTGGATGCAATAGGATGATTTGCAACAGGGTGAAAGGAAGATTTATTAAAGAGACAAGGGCTTTACAGTATTTTCTGTTCATTTCTGATCCATGAGCTAGGAATAATTACTGCATACTTTACTTTCTCTTTCCTGTTTATTGTGTTAGTGTTTTTAATTTCTTTTTCTGTTCAACTGCCACTGATGTCTTGACATGTCTTCCCTTATCAGTCTACACAGAATTAGCTCACTGTGGATGGGAGGCTTATTAGGGTGTCTTGAGCAACAAATGAATCTTAATATATTTTTGCCAGTTCTTATTTTATTTATTTTATTTTTTTTATATTTTATTTTATCTTATTTTATTTTATTCCATATAAATTGTATGCATTAAGTACTCTTACTGTAATGCTCAGAATCTTTGTTGTTCCAGGAAGGATTGATGCAGCACAAATCTTGTACCCTAAGAATTTTAATTGTAATGCTTGTGAATCTTTAATCATCTTGCTCACGTCAAATAATATTAGAATATATTAGTATAAATTACATTAGTATAAATTACATTATCAGAATTATGGAACTGCTTGTGACTAAAGCCTTTTTTCTGACTACCCATACTCACACAGACTTGAAGGTTCCCTGTGTACTAGTTTGAGAGTTTGGAACAGGTGGTAAAATAGGGATGAAAGAGAGAGCTGTGATCTCAGAGGAGATATTAGGCACCAGAAATTATGGTGTTCTTGTTCCAGCTCTTACACTGACTGTGATACTTCCATTTCTATAGCACTTGCCATCTCTGGATCTCAAAGTGGATTATAAAGAATAGTGATTTAAACCTTCCTGCACCTCTAGGAGATAGGTAAGCAATATTATTCCCATTTTACAGATGGAGAAATTGTGATACAGAGAGGCTTAGTGTTTGTTATTTAAAAGCTTATTTATGAACACACATGCATGCACACACAGAGAACTGGAAACAGATGTCAGAACTTTCGTTGCTCTCTTTTTTTAAGTTGAGTCCACCCTCCTTTCCATTTAACCTCTCTGATTTATATTCCCCATCTGTAAAAAGACGGAAACTGGTATAGACATGCAGAGATTTGCTTGCACATAAATTTCTGTGCAGAACCAGAAAAACAGCCAAAAGTTGCCTTTAAAATCCAATGCTTTTTATGTGTTGGCAGAGGATATTTTAAGATTTGGTACAACAATTTTTGTAGGTGGGGAGAGTTGCAGTAGTTCTGCAACTTAAATGCATACTATTTAGTTATTGCTATAAAAGGGCTTGATTGTTTTGTAATATAAGCATGTTAACTGGAGATTAAAAATTTCCAAATGCATCAATTTACATGGCAAAAGGCCAGACGCAGCCAGTAACTCAGTCCCTGCATTATCTGGAAGATGGTGCCACATCAGTACACTGTGTCAGACAGGAGAGGGGCAGTGGTGCTGCATAAAAGCAGTGATTGCCCCAGCTGCATCTCTGCTTATCTTTCTCCCAGCAAAGTCCTACTGTGTCTGTAGTGCAGCACGAGTTCCTCAGTGGCAGACACCAATCTAGAAACTATGCCTGAATATTTACAAGAGAACTGAAATTATGACTGAACTTTGGGAAAAAAGTTTTAAAGATCCAATATAAGTCTTGTTATTTTTTCTACCATTACTGGAATGATTGTTTCTTGTAATATTAAAAAAATACTCTTTAAAAGATATTTGGATACTGGATTTATCTGATCATTCACTGCACCATGAAGGTTCTGATCTCATTATTCTTAAAAGCATTGTTTAAAAAACATCTTGCAGAAGCTTTTAAAAATTCTTTCTAATTCTGCTACTAATTTGCTACAGAACTGAAACATTGACAACCTCGTCTATTAGATGTTTTATTTTTAACAACACATCTGGCAAATTTCTGTATGTTGAACAGACAGCTTATGCAGAAATGTTTTTCACATTTTTCTGTGTGCACCCTGTAGCATAGCCAGGCTAGATTAGACAAACATCCAACACCCACAGTAACATTTTCCTGTAAGTAATCTAACTTCCAATCTAACTTCCTTGTGATACAGTACCCCCATTTCATACCTTTACTGGTGAATATATATCTAGGAAATAATTATGGCTAATGTATATATTTATGTTAAATGGAACGGAGACTGGATGTGTTTATGTGTCACCACGCAAGCATCAACCTGTACATTGATTGAAAGATTAATTTGAAAGTTAAGATTCCTTTTTGTTTCAGCTGTAAAACTTCACACAGAGAAGCAGACTGAATTTCAGGTAGGGATTTAGTTGATTTGGAGCTAAGGTAACACCTGATATTATCACTCTAAGTTTTACCAGATAAGAATGGTGCTGATGCTAATTATAATACTTGAGTAAATGAGTTAGTTCGTTGGTTTAATGTGTGACTGAGATCAGAATTTAACCTGGGGTCTTCCTGAATGCTGGTACAAATCACTTGTTACTTTTGCTCCCAATTACAGTTAAATTAACCAGTGTCTTGAGGTAATACAGCTACTGCAGCTGGTGGATTAGGATATGGCTTTGCTAATGCATTGACCTTCTTCATCTGTGTAACATGAGTTAATTTTCAGCCCGACAGTAAGTGCTGAAATTTGAATTGTAGCACTAATGTACCATTTTTTTCATCTGTCAAACCAGACTGAAGGGTCATTTAGTGATGAGGATAATGGTTCACTTTGAAAGAGAAGGAAAACTAGCTTCTGAATTTTAGGGGGCATTCTAGATCTTGCTTCAAAAAACAAGCTGAACTAGGGGAAAATTAGCCTGTGACATTCGAGTAATACTTCACCTGTAAGTCTGAATATTTGCCTTATACCGACTCTGTACAGGCACATTGGAATATTTGCCATGACAAGTTAGACAGAATAATAAAACAGCCTATGAAATTTGATATTCAGGCTATCAAGCCTCAAAAAGAGGCTTTCTCTGAAAAGTGAATCAACATTAAACTGTTTGCTATAATGGGAATTTCCAGCGTCAGTTTGTGACAAGTTTTGATTGTTTCTCTACACCCTAAGAAACCCTAAAGCTAAGAACTGTTGGAGACTGATTTTTTATTTTTGTTCCTCTCAGAAGTGTCTTTCTTTCTTTCCTGCAGCACGGAAAAGGATATGCTAGTCACTTCTACAGGACTTACCTGAAGCAGCATGATTTGCACAAAAGAAAGTCGACCAACAAAAAGCATCAGCTTTCAACTTCATTATCTTGGCCATCCAGTTCTGTGTAACTGAAGGATTTGTGTGCTGTTGGAGACATCCTGGCCAACAATAGGACCTAATTGCTCTCAGCAGGCCTGAGAAATGAGTTGAAATGTGTAGAACTGTAGAAACTTCAGAGGCAACTGATCTTGCCTCTCTGATCAGTGTGTGCCTGTTTACAGCACTATATATCTTTCTCTCTCCAAAATGTCACTGAGCCCTTTAGATGTTTATATTCACCACAAAAAGCCAATCGTACAGATAAAAGAGATGTGCATTATAAATGCAATATCACTGTTTTAAACTTGACTGTTTTATATTATTTTTGTGTGATCAAGTGTTCCCCAAACTATTCCAACTTTACAAGAGAGATTGTGATCATGTTCTTTTCACCTGTGGGTCATAAAAATGTTGTTAATCTGAAGACCCACAAAATTATCAAAGACATTTCTGTAGTTTATACACCGTGTTGCAAAGTGTTTACTGTACTATTTCAAAGCTTCTAAATAAATATAAAATATATATATATTATATTATATATAATTTTCCGAAAAACGTGGTACAACTTAGTTGATTTTTAAATGGATTCATACAGTCTACACCATACACTAAAGCGAGAAGATAATTCAGGGTTCCTAAGCTATCCTTGCTAAAAACAAAAATAAAATAAACCTTTAATAGTACTTCCCCAAAATTCGTATTTTGGTCGATCCTGTTTTTCTTGTTTAAAAAAAAAACAAAAAAAAAAGCTGTAAGCAACAACATTTTGTCCAAAAAGTTGTAAGGAATTTTCAATGCCAAAGATGCAGCTGTCAATATTACCCCAATGAGCGCTATGTACTATCAGAGGTATAAACCACTCTCCATTATTTTGATTGTGTTTCTATGGTTTTTAATTTGGAATCACAAAACCTTTTCTAAGGCTCTATAAATTCACCTGTATATGTTGTTAAAAAGAACACTGGGTGTCTGTACATTTTGCAATGTAAGATATAATGTAAGTGAAGTTAAGTATTTTAAGAAAATCATCCCAAGCTCATAAATATGTATACATACATACATACATAAATACATACACACACACACAAACACCCACACATCTCTCTTTAACATAGTTTTGTGAAACTATACAAATATATTGCCTAAAAATATTTCTCTTGTGGCTAGGAATAGTTGTCGATAGAATTCAAATTACAAAGGCAAAGTGTATGCCAGACTCTTTTATCACAAAGGAGATTTCCAATTAGGAACATGGCACATTCTCAGCTGACCCCTGTCCCACGGGAGTTCAAATGGTGTTGGCCACCATCTTTGTTGGGAAAAGGATTAAGCCCTTGCATATAATCTTTATGTTCTGTAATAATTCTGTGGTCTGAAACAGTATCTTAGAGCGTTTCTTTTCTATGAAATATTGAAAAAAGTAAAATTTTGAAGGTAAAGTTTAAAACTACTTTCATGTCCATGGAGTTTAAGTACCATTTACTAAATGTAAAAACCTAGTAAAATTTTTTTCTTTTTTTTTTTTTTGTGCTGTGATTTTTTTTCCCTTACAGTACTTTAATCCATCAACTAATGAAAGCAAATGAGAGCACACCTTTGTTGTCAGCCAATGCCTAGCCAAATTCAAACCAATCTCTTCTGATGATTCAATATTAAGTAAAACGAGAGCAAATGTTTCATTGGTTGCAGTGGGATTTGGATCATGCCATTATTTTGGAATTCTGTTGTCCCCACCAATGCTGCCATGGGATGAATGTGTGAGAGGTCACTGCTGTGTCGTAATAGAATTTGGGTTTCTCATTTTTGTTTGTTGGTTCTGGGGTGTTTTTTTTTTGTTCTCTTTACTGGCAGTTTCTATTAGATAGGAGTATATAAATCACCTGTATGAAAGCCATCTTGCTGTGGATCCAAATATACACAGGGAATCCAACATTCCTGATCAAATTCCACGAGTTCTTTGTACAACTAGTGGACTGGGCCCTGATGTTGCTAATTTAATATTCCAAACAATTTAATATGTTAATTAAACACTTTAATGTGCACGCCTACCACGTTTGTATAACGACAAATTGTTTCATGAGATCCTTTTAAAAATGTGTTTTATACAAAACCTAATTCAAAAATCCCCCAAACAACTTCAATAGCTATTGATTTGAGCAAATCCAACAGTGAAATGTTCCTCCTGCTCCAGGTAGCAGACCTTTTAGTTGCCTACAGGCTTCATTTATTTTATGAAGAAAAGCAATGGAATTTGTGACAAATATTCCATTTAAAGGAGATTGCTAGATTCTTGTGTCTGCTTTTAAAGCAAGAAAGTCCTTGCCATTCTGAAACCTGTTTCTAATTCGGTTTTTAACAGACATATATTGTAATTTATGGTTGTTTTTTGGTCTTTGGGAGGAAAAGGAAATTGTTTAACTTTCTATTTCATGGAAAGCCAGTGTTTCTATTTAATGAAACTCTCTTCACATTTTGCATGCCAGTTTTTTCATTTTTTTTCAAAAATTATTAACCATATCATGTCCTATCATTCATTTCCAAAACTGAACTCTTTCCATCAAGTATGATATACATACAGATTATTAATATTTTTTTTATTCTTATTTGATGTTAAATATCATTGGCATTGGTCCATATATACACAGAAATCCTTGTGACTTCACTGGGATGAACTCAGTTCATCCTAGAGAGCTCCTAAAGGGAGTTATGGTAGGATGCAGAAGTGTCAAGGAAAAGGAAGAATTGAAGTACTACAGCCTGAGCTTTTGAGATGAAGCTGTAGCTCCTGCTGATTTCCCTTGCTCACTGTGAGTTTTGGTGCACTAACCTTTGCTGGCACAAGCCTTGGGACACATTAAATCCCAGTACATAGCTGCTGTCCCAAGAGAAGGGCAAATTGGGCAGTGCAGAGGCTCAGTTTGTCCTGTTCCTTTGTTTTAGTGGGCAGGTGGCCACCTCCCTTTGAAATTGCCTTGTTCAGCATCTCCCAGATATTCCATCACACTGCTGGGAGCAGGGGCAGGTCTGTGAATGCCTTCAGACCTCTCCCAGTGTGTGTGTGCCTCCTCCTCTGAGCACAGGTGATGCAAATATTGAAGGACTCTCATCTGCAGATTGGACCCAACAGTGAACTGAAAGTAGTCAGGAAATGTTTAGGTTGGGTATTAAGGGGAAAGATTGATGCCCATAAAACTGAGATGAGGGAGGTTTTGGCATTTTCCTCATTGTAGGTTTTCAAGGACAGTGCAAAAAAAAAAAAAAAAAACCAACAAAAACCACCTGTAAGGGATGATATAAGGGTAATTAAAGCTGCCTCAGAGAAAAAGCACAGAGAAGGCTCTCAGTCCTGTTGTTCTGTACTGTTCCTGGTGGGGCATGCTGAGCTTTGGAGGGGTTAATCTGTGCACAGCTGTAGGGATAAGAATGTTCTATCCTTCAATTAGTTATTTGAAGCAATATTTAATGTCTCAATTTACCATTTATGAGCATAATAGAACAAGCTGCCTGTGAGAATAACTCTTTGGAGTAAATTAGAGTTCAAGCAGAGAAGATAGGGTCTTATAAAAGATAACAATATGGAATCAGGTCTGTGAATCTTTTTTTTTTCTTTTTTAAACTCCTGATTAAGATATGTAGCAATAGATTTCTAAGCAGCTTGCCTATTCAAATTCTTCCAAATCAAACTTCAGTTTCTTCCAAAACTTAGAAATACTAACATTTCACTACTTGAAATAGAATTTCAATTTTTTAAAGCAAGTTTTTGCTAACATGCCTATTGAGGGAAGGTATTTCCATGAACGTATTCTTAAATTACTGGAACAAGGTGTAGTAATTTAAATAGGTTTTTTTTTTCATTAGTGTTGTTGCAAAATTAGGTGAAATTAAATACACAGATAAATACAATTTGTAAAGATTCCTGCATTATAGCCTCTATATAGTTGTGAGGGAGATACATGTGTGTGTGTATGTGTGTGTGTGTAACTATAGTTCAAATTCTGGGAAGTTGCCATGGGATTTTTTTCCTTACAGCTCCTATCAGTAAATGTAAACAAAAGGGTAGAAACACACGTTAGGGTACTACAAAACAAGACTTGTTCCTTAGTGTAGAATGGAGTTTTGCATTCAAGAATTAAATTCAGCCCCTTCTTCATGTGTTAAACCCACAATCAAGCACACAACTCATTTTTTTTTTTTACTTCCAAAATGTTACCTGCTCATAGAAGGGGTTTTTTTTTTCATCCTTTTTTTAAAGTAATATCATTCCTCAGGGTAAAGGGTGGATAAATAGATAGTCTTCCTAGGCTGATAAATTGCAATTGCAATTTTGCAAGGCTGTTAAATATTTGTATGTCTTACCTGGAGAAAGCCGATCGTAACCCGCCACTGTTCCATGTTCTTCTAGTCTCAAGTTTTATGGCATTTGGACTTGTGAATTAAAACCTATACAAAGGTGTAGGGGCCAAAATAAGCATCTTTGATATGCATTCAGTTATTGCAATTTGATTGCAAAAAATTGGCATTAGGTGTCTATAAAGGGTAGAAAGGTGTTTATTCTGTTCTGTTTGCAGTAATGTAAAAGACAGCCAGTAGGACTTTATTATAATATTGTGCTATGACAAATTCTGAAACTGTGAGTCAAATCCTTTGCACTGATCCCTACAATCATAGATCAAATTCTTCGTAAAGACCTCCTTAATTTTATTTTGTCTCTAAGAAATGGATACATATATATATATATATAAACAAATATACACAGCCATTACAATCCATTGTTGAGCATCTGTGTTTTTGTAGATATCCTCATATGTAAGAAATAAGCAAGAACTAACTTGGACAGATTTCTTGAACTGAAATTGTTTTTGAATCTGAATTTGTTAATAAAGTTCATGATATTGACAGACATCAAGAAAAATGAAATCTCTGTGGGTGTAGCTCTCCAGAAGGCAAACGCTTCACTTTTAGGAAGCCTCCTGTCAAAAAACTGTATAAATGCAACTGCTGGAAATCTTGCTGAGTCAAGATGAAAGATGCTGTGCTAAAGCTTTCTTGTTCACTGTGTCAGCACTGATTAAAGTGTCCTCTGGATGGTAACCACTTTAGGCAAGCAGAAGATGTCAAAAATTGCAAGTGCTATTGAGATAATGTTTACCATAACTGTGGAAGAGAGACAAATAGGTGAATTTATACTGAAATATTGATCTATATCATACAATATGGAAAAAACAGTTAAATCAAACATTTAAGAAAAGACAATGCTTTCAAATACAGGCACTTTAATCTTTGAAGTTCATCTGATGCTCAACTTAGAAGCATATTTTGGGTAACTCATCTTTGATTTGCACTAACCCTGGAGAGCAATGTATTGTATGACAAAGCCTTACCACTGCATGATAAAGGGAATGTAACCAAACCAACCTTAATTTATAGAAATCTTGGATCCAAACATTCAGGCTGCAAAACTGTGCTGTATTTTATATGCATCAGAGCCTAATTCCATTAAAGGCAGTGGCCCAAGTTGCAGTGATATGAAGGAGAGCAAAAGGAAGTTTTCGTTTCTTTCTTTATGCATTTTTAAGCAAGAGCAGCCTGCAGTAAAATTATTTGACATCAGAAAAAGGGAAACTTCACTGGCTTTTCTTTTAAAAAAGCTGCACAATCCAGCTTGGAAATTTGAAACTTTGGACATGGCTATGTGTCAATGTAAACCAGATATTTCTAATAATTTTATCTCAAAGCAAAACAACACAGAATATAAATGAAGTGATATAAATGTTTAGGTTTTCTATTAAGATAAAGACAGAAATGCAGTCCTGAAAAGACAGATTCATGCTTTTATTATGCAGAAGTTCAGACAACTAAAAATTCATTGGAACAGAGTATTCTTACACTGCCCTAGTTGTTGGTTGAAAATGTGAGCAAAACAAGCAAAAAAAAATCAACCTCAACCTCATGGATGTTTCAGAAGGTTTTGCTCTGGAAGGTAACAGATCCTAAGAACATTATCTCCTTTCAGACTTGGCTGAAAGATGTTTTCTAGCATCTTTGCTGCCCTAACATACTTGGAGTGTAAAAGCAGCCCTCTGAATGGTTTGCACATTCACCTCAGTGGAGAGTTCTCATTTGTTGAGAATAATCTGGAAAAACGACCTAGATGAAGCCTGATGTCAAAATTGCCTAGTAATTCCATGCCCATCACTACAGCTTTTCTAACCAGGGATCAGAATAATTTAAGGCTGAAATGTTTTGGGATGCTGATGGAAAAGCAGTGGTATGGCACTGTTCCTATGTGGAAAAAAAAAAAAAAAGAGACAAAGAGAGAGAATATTCTCTGCTCTTCCTAGTCTCACAGACATCATTAATTGATACTTAAATAGTGTTTTGTTCAGGAACATAAATACCACAAAAGGAGAAGGATTTCACCATGAGAGCAATATATTTGTTGTGGCTTGTGCTATATTAAAAAAAAAAAGGAAGAATGCAAGCAAACATTCTCATTCTCAACCCCCTGAAGATGATGCTAAATGATGCCCTTGGAGCTCACAGCCATTCAGTTTTTGAGAGAGGCTCTGTTTGATTTATATTCTGGCTGTCAAAAAAGAAAGAAAAAAGAGACTGCACTGGAAATTAATATAATTAATATAATCTAGGGGAAAATGCAATATACCTTGTAATAACATCATTAAACCTCACTGAGCTGCCTGAAACAATCTGTTGAAAATTAAACATACAAGCAAACAAACCCCCCAAAACAAAACACAAATCTCTTTCTTGGCACTCCAGGCACACATTTACATTAGATCACAGCTAAACTGAAATAAAATGGCTGAGGTATATATGGGAGGGATCACATTTTTCTTACACCTGTTTCCAGGGGATGGGAAGGGGGGCAGTCCTGGCATCCAGCACTTCCTTGGGGACAGGAACATTCTGGAACATTCCTCATCCTATTGTGACAATTTAAGAATTTACATACTTAGTTCCAGATGTATTATTGCATATTCTTCTTCAAATACAACTTTTTCAAGGATGATACTTCACTGTGCTTTTGGACCATTTATGTCAGCTATTTTTGAGGGGTCCCTCTCATTAGGAATAGTTAAGTAATAGACTTACCGGTCTAACTTAATTTTTCTTTTATAATTATAGATGGAGTTCAAGCAGCCCTTATCATATAGAAACTGTGATTAAGGCCCCCAGGTTTAATTTTGCTCCTTTGATTCCTGTTGTCACTTCCTGTGTTACAACACAGGGAATTAATTTAATTTTATTATTAAAGAAATACAATTTTGTTCTATTTAGTAAGTCTGATCTAAGAAATACCCCTTAATTAGGAAAAGATTGAGGCAAAATCAAGTAGATAGCTGTTTTTCTTTTCTTATATAAATAATTTCCAGACCTACCACTGTTCAAGAAGGACATAAAATGCAGTAACAGAAAATATTTGAAGTCTGCACTTTGATTCACTGGACAAGGGAAATTGCTATCCTGTTTCCTTTCTATCTGGAGTAAACTGGAAACCACTGTTTGCATGCAAACTTTTTAGGTGTTTAATTCTTCATTCACAGATTTAAATCTACTGCTTTACTGAACACATTGCTAATATTCACAGATTTAAAGCTTCAGGGGAAAAAAAAATAAACAAACTCAAAACATCTTATGTTCTCATCCCAAATATAACTTTCAGCACTGGGAAATATATGGAAATTGAAAAAGATATTTATTTGAAAGATGGATATTTTTATTGATAGATTTTTTAAGATAGATTTTTAAAGATAGATTTATTTGCTGCTGTTCTGTGTGGTTTCATATCCTTTATTAGTAACCAAAATATACTCCAGCGTTATGACAGATGCCTGCATCACTATCATTATTTTCCTGAGGCACAACTGAGAAACTCCATACTGCAGAGGTGGGAACAAAACCTAATTCCTAAATCAAAATAATAAGGTAAAAAAACACCACAACAATCATTATGCAAGAAAATAATGTAAAATCACATGGGTGCTACCATGCTGAGCTCTCCCCACATCCAGGTTAATGAGCTAACTAGCAGTCTAGAGAGCAATATGCAATTTGGTGCCCTTGGTCTCTCTGTCAAAAGAATATATAATTATTCTTTTCAAAATGGGACAGCTTCAAAGAGAAAAATGAAGAGCTCTTCATCTTTCCACTCAGAGCCTAAATCCTTTTGGATATGATGATTAGGGAGGGTTGGGAAAAGGAAATTGGGTTTAGAGCCCATCATATTAAAGAAGCATTTGTCCTCAGTAGCCAAGATTATGAGCAAATACTATGATCATATGGCATAAAAAGGGCCTCTGACAGCATTTCTTTGTCTGGTAGTTTTCTGCTCAATACTTTTTTTCTGCAAACACCTAAAAACAGGATCCTGTTTTTGTTAAGATGTTTGTTAAGGTGTTAAAGACTAGATACCTACGATTTCCTGGGCAGATGGTATGACTTCTGGAATATTTTACCAGGATGTGAGAAATCTGTATTCAGTTCTTTCCACCTCGTGTAATTTCTGCATCCACACCCAGCCTGGGTGTGGAAGAATTTCTAAACAGCAAGTTGGAGGATTCTCTCCTTTTCTACTGTTGCAGTCTGCAAGATCATTTAAACCTCCCATGGCTGACCACTGATTAAATACAAACTCATTTTCTTGCTCTCCAGTGAGTGTGTGATACTGTGCAAGAACTTTTGCTCGGTAGGTGTTTGTAGATGACACAGAGTTTGGCAGTAGGTGTATAACAGAGAGCTTTCTCCTCTTCCAAAGGGAGAAATCAAGAATAAACCACCCCTGAAATGCTGTTCATGTAGATGAATGTCTTACCAGAAAATATTTGGACATAGCAGTGGCAAGGGCCATGGTGGTGTTCACAGGGGTCTTAGGATGAGGGAAGAGACAAGGATCTGACTCCATGTTTCAGAAGGCTTGATTTATTATTTTCTTATATATATTACATTAAAACTATACTAAAAGAATAGAAGAAAGGATTTCATCAGAAGGCTAGCTAAGAATAGAATAGCAAAGAATGATAACAAAGGCTCTGTCTCGGACAGAGAGTCCGAGCCAGCTGGGCTGTGATTGGCCATTAATTAGAAACATTCAACATGAGCCAATTGAAAATCCACCTGTTGCATTCCACAGCAGCAGATAATCAATGTTTACATTTTGTTCCTGGGTCCTCTCAGCTTCTCAGGAGGAAAAAATCCTAAGGAAAGGATTTTTCATAAAAGATGCCTGCAACAAAGGGCAGTCTAAAAATCCTACACTAAGAGAATGCATTGCTGGGAGGGACTTACTTGGTATTTACTCAGCAAATGTTGAAAAGTTCAGATTCTAGATAATTGAATACATTTTCTGCAAGGTCTGTCCTGAGTCATCCTGTTGATGACAACAAATTTACCATACCAGTTGAGTTGTTTCCCTGGAACAAGTGCCTGCACTCCAGCCTCATAAACTGCAAAGGCACAGACAAGACACAAAGTAAGAGTGTGGCTCACAGAACTGCTGGTAAAAAAGAGGATTTGCCCACCCCTCAGTGCCCAGGGTTGGGGCTGTCTCCACCTGCTCTCTGCTTGGGAGAGTGGGCTATACGCTGTCCTGCCACCCTTGGGAGGGCCCATCCCCAAAGCACCTTGACATGAGGCAGTCATTGCTCCCAAATCTCTTTCCTTGCAGCAGGATCAGAACTTTGAAGCCATTACCAATACAGGCTGACCTAACCTGTTGCTAGAGACTGAAATAAAGCAGGCACGATATGCCTCCATTGTGAAAGGGAGATCCCAAACGTGGTGCAAAAAGAATATTTCATTTTAAGATGCAGCTTTGTTTTGATTATTTTATTTATTTGATGTTATATTATTATGAAATACTAGAGTATTTAGATTGCAAAATACAAGTTGTTTCAAATAAATCAAACAAGAATGTTTCCTGTGCATATGCTGTCACTTATATTACTTGAGGTCTTCACTTTACATACTTGGTCCTGGCATTCTCTTACAAAGGAAAATCTTTCAGACATATAACAGAGATCTGTCTCCCTCTTTCCCCAATTTTCCCCCCTTCTGAGACATTTCAATTGGCCTCACCAAATGAAAAAATAACATAATGGGAGACATATGAAAAGAATTTCATTTAAAGAATTTTGTGCACTTGTTGGCGTGCAGGTAAAATCCTACTTCAATTCCTGTTTTATCCAAATAAACCAAGGAGCAAAATGTAGATTCTTAGCCCACTACAGGTCAACATCTTGCCCTGACAGGTCCATTGTAAAGAGGGCAAATGGACACATTAATTGAAATACCAAATATCTATGTAGAACTACAATGGTATATTTATATTTTATAACTATAAAATATAAATATATGATACAGTTATATTTTATAGTAAAAATATAACTTATATAATAAGGTATATTTTATATAATATATTATACTATATGTTATATATTTTATATATATAACATATATATATATAATATATTATATGTTTTATATTTTATAAATATATTATAATTATAAATATATAACTATAAATATATAATTATAATTATAAAATAATAAAATATTATAGTATATTATGATATATCATAATATATATTATGTTATGTATATGTTTATATATAGTATACATAGAATATATATAAGTATATATCTATATTATATTATATTATATTATATTATATTATATTATATTATATTATATATAAATAATTATATATTATATATTATAATATATAATAATATATATTATAATAGATATTATTATATTATAATATATATATTTATATATAATAACTAATCAACGAATGCAAACTGTATTAAACAGTGAGATATGGGGTTGTCCCTCTCAAAGGCATAGCACAGAGTTCACAATTTAGGGAAGAAGAAATGAGTTAATATAAAAAAGTATCTGAATGCATCACTCTGCTTTCTTGAGATAGACTAATTATACTAGAAGTTTGTCAATTTGTCATCAGCCATCCAGACTAAATTAGATTATATCATTCCAGATTGTATTATTAGAAGTAGAGATCTCTTTTTGCTCCCATCCTGTTCCCAGGATTTGTGCTCCCTTAGGGCTTTTAAAGAAGAAAGAGGAGAGCAGCAGACACTGTTCTGTCTTGATGCTGGTGAGAATATCTCTCTGGACTGATCTTGGATTTTAACACCCTCTTGTATTCCCCCCTGCACTTTTTCAACACACAGGAGCTAAATTGGGAGAAAATGTCTTTCTTAAAAGATCAAAACCGTAGCAGGCTTTGAACCCTTAAATAATATGGAAGATCACAAGAAGCCTGTTCAAGTCAGAAGGATCTGCTTATCACCCTGAATTATATCAGTACCATCTTTCTCTCTATTGCCCTGAGAATGGGCAGAATCAAAGATAAAATAGCATAAAAAAAGACACCCTGTGGCCTGCTCATCTCTGGCTGCCATTTGTATGTTAAATCACCAGCAGCTGTCATGATCAGAAAGTGTGGGAGTCTGGGTTGGAGGAGATAAACATACACAGACAAAAATTAGGGCTTACCTCCTTAAGGGAAGGCAAAACAAAGTAGAAATTGAGTGGTATGGACAGTACAGGTGGTGAACAAGTAACTAACAATGTTGTTTGAGGAATATGGGGCAAATTCTGTGTTCATATCTCAGTACTTCTGTCTGCATCACTATAGTGTATTGCTTCTCAAAAACTGAATGGAGAACACTTTTAAATGTCATTTTATTAGGCATTTTTATTAGGTTTGGTCATGTGTGCTTATGTCATGCTATAGCTACAACAATCAACAAAAGTTTGGAGTTCCAGAAGGTTGCAGCCAGCTCTCCTGTTTGGGGGATAACACCATCCATTTCTTTGCACAGTGAGCTCACTTTGCTGGGACTTCAGCATGGAGCCTGCCTTTGGTTACCTTTCTTTGAATGAACTGGGGAGCAGGCCATTCCTGCTGAGGAACTGTGTGGGAAATGGATTTGTAGAGAATTCTCAAAGCCTGACAGAAGGCTCACATAGTGTGCACCTGTAAGCAAACCTGGAGATAAGAAATGCTGACTTAGAAATGCCATGGAATAGGACAAACATTGTTGAGAGAGAAAACAAGTTTCAAAGGATGGCCTTGCAAATGAGACTAGATACTTTGGACAAATAGAACCATGAAAGATGCATTGTAGTAAGACCCACGAGGGGTAATTTTTTTGATGATTAGCTTTAAAGCATTTACAGCATGGTGTGGGTAAACTGATAGGCCAAGAAACACTTAGAGTGTACTGTAATTAGGAAATAGTTGGCTTCTGATTGTGATGGTGTGAATTATAACATCTGTATTGCCTCACCCTTCTCATGAGACTGAAACTGGAATAAAAGTTTTTAAAACACCTCTCAGTTGCTCCATCTCTAGGTCAGGAGAAGGGTTTAATCTGACAAAACTATCCCTTGGTCTGTACTCAGGCTGAAGAGTGGATCCTTTACAACTCACAGCCAAAAAGAAATCAGCTGTGGAAAGTAATTTTTATCAAAAAGTGCTTCATGGCTGTGGCAGTTTATGGGTGGTATCCTCCAATTTAGTTTTCCCACTGAAACCGCTCCGAACCTTGTGCTGCTCACTTCTGCTCCCTCTCACTCTCCCCCTGCAGCAGGATGGACAGAACTGGAGGCACAAAAGGAAAAGACCATGTGTTGAGATACGAATAACTTACTGGAGGCAGCAATGAAATAAGGAAATAAACAGCAACAGCAACAATATTAACAACAAAAGTGTGAGGGGAGGGGGTGAGAATCACATGCAAACGCTCACCACTGTAGCATGCAGAGCCTGACAATACCCAACCACAGCCCTCTGCCCCTAACTGTAAGGCAGCTCTTCCTCTGCTCCCCCTAAAAATGATACCAGGTGGCATAGAATATCCTCTAGGTCCTGGCCATATCCCACTCCTGGATACTGCAGAAATTAACCCTGTCCTGGCTGGAACCAGGGCATTGTCTCCAAACAAGGATTTAAAAAAGTTCTGAGCAATTGCAGGTCAAAGGGTGCTGGGAATATCCAATGTTTCTCAGAAACATGTTGCTACAGTAAGAAGGAGCCTGACTTCCTTTCTCCCCAATTATGGATGCAGCATTTCCATCACTTTTATTTAAACATTAAGCTTTCTTTGTTCAACAAACAGAAGGCACATTTACAGATGTCTGCTGGGAGGGTACCGTGAATTTTTCTGTCTCCCTTAGCTGCATATTTATGCAATCCATGCTGAGCACTATTTTACAGGTAGGAACTTATGCATGAAACAATGTTGAATTCCACTTGTTTGTAGATTGAGTAACTTTCAACTGATAGAGTCTCATGTGTTACATCTGTTAGCACTTCACTGGGAAGTAGCTTTCCTTGATGGCCTGCCACTCCTCAAGAAGGATTCTTCCCTTTTGTTCCTAATCTCTGCACAGCATTACTTTCTCTTTGTTAGATGGATCACTTCTCCAGAATTCACAATCTTTAATAAACACATCATCACACAAAATGCTTTCATCTATTCTTTAGATTTTGTAACATCTCTAGAAATTATTTTGTTCCTTCTACGTGTTTTGCATAAGGTTGTCAGCAAACCTATTTACTGCACTCTTGGAGAACTAAAGTTTTTACTTTCCCTTTGTTCTTCTCCCAGTTCAGTAACTCTTCACCAGATGGCTTGCACTCTTTGGTGGTGGTTTTTTAACCATTCACTGTGACAACTGAATCAATGATACACAATCCCAGGGCTCATATATCCCACTGATGTCAATGTAAAAGAAAGATCTAAGATGCAGATTTTATTATATGCAAAATACTTGCAGCAGAGTCTTGAATTTTTACATCTCAGCATGTGTAACAAATTGACACCTTTAAATTTCCTCATAAAAATAAGGGTATAGTAGTATATACAAAACTTTTTGTAGTATATACAAAAAGGTTACTCACACATATAATAAAAATTCTGCTTCATATTATGTGATTTGCTGATTAATGAAATGCATGCAATGAATCAGTACAAAGACAAAATATCCTTTCTTACCCATACTGGGTGTGGATAAACAAAAATCAGATTTTGGTTTAGCAATATTTTTTTTAAAATAGCACATAGGATACCCAGTTGTAACAGTTTAATTATTAAAGGCAGTAGCAGGATTTAGACAACCAAAAAAAAGGAACACAAGGGAAAATACCCAACAATGAGAAGTGGGAACCCAGTCTATGTGGTACTGAAGTTCAGCTGTACTTCACAAAAGATGTGTAGGAAATATGGCCCAGTGACAGAGGGTAAGCAGGGATGGAGAAAGCCGGAGAATTTGAGCTTTTCTTCACCAAAATATAAATTCTGCAATTCCACTACTTGTGTAAGAACAGAGATCCATCTGGGGACTCTTAGCCTTCAGAACTAATGAAGACAAAATACTCAAGTTTCGGTGTGTGCGACCTTTTGGAACTTTGCAAGTTTGAATTGTTGCATGTCGTAGCCTAGATTGATCCCATTTAAGTTTAGACATCAACATTAGGTGACCCCATTAGGATATGGCAGTAAGCTGCTAAATAATACAGGGAAAGAGAAAATTGTATCAGGCAAAGTTAAAATTGAAGAAGCACTGGAATGACTGGTAGTGCTGCCTGGTTCCTGGCCAAGAAGCAGGTCAAAATTACATAGACTTCAAATGCTGATGGCTTCATTTAGGCACAAAAACTTCAATACAATAAAATCTGTCTTAAAAAGCCTCATCTTCCTAAGGCAGAAAGTTCTCTGAAGAGTTCAGATGCTGTGTGCTGTCCAGAGAAAGCTTCATTATTTAAATCTTGGCTAAACCGAGTAATTGCATTCCTACAAATCAATCAGAACACAGAATCACAGAATATCCTGAGCTGGGAGTGACGTACAAGGATCATTGAAATCCTGGCCTTGCTCAGGACACCCCAGGAACCACACCATGTGCCTGAGAGCATTGTCCAAATGCTTCTTGAACCCTGTCAGGCTTGGTGCTGCGATCACTGATTGCCCTGGGGAATCTCTTCTAGGGTCCCACCACCTCTGGGTGAGGAAACAGCTTAAACCTCCCCTGACAGCTTCATGCTATTCCCTCATGTCCTTGTAGTGAACCACTTGGACCTTGTGGCTAAACTTTGCTTTGAACAAGCTGGTTTTGAAACTGTCATTAAGAAATAGATCCTGAAGAGTAGCAGTGTTTACATATCTGTCTCTTTCCTACACCTTGAACCAGGTGCAGCCTCAAAACTCAGGAAGTTTACTCAGGATCTTTGTTCAGTGTCGTATTTTCAGGGTCCCTCGTGGCAGGAAAGAAATGATGAATCTGACTCCATGTTCTTAGAAGGCTAATTTATTATTTTATGGTATTATATTATATTAAAAGAATGCTAGAGTAAACTATACTAAAGAATAGAGAAAGGATACAGACAGAAAGCTAAAAGGTAATAATGAAAGACTCGTGACTCTCTCCAGAGTCCTGACACAGCTGGACTGTGATTGGTCATTAAGTAAAAGCAATTCCCATGTTGGATAAACAATCTCCAAACCACATTCCAAAGCAGCAAAACACAGAAGAAGGAAATGAGATAATTATTGTTTTTCTTTTTCTCTGAGGCTTCTCAGCTTCCCAGGAGAAGAAATCCTGGCAAAGGGATTTTTCCAGAAAATATGACAGTGACAGTTCAGAAGCTTTTTCCAGGCACACCTGGACACACAGACATGGACACACCCCCCCCATCCCCTTGATGCCACCAGACTTCCAGAGTCTCCCAAGAAGATGCATGCCCTGCTTCTGGGGTAGGTTTGGGGGTGTTTACTGGAAAAAAACAGGGTTGTAAAAACCCCAATTTTTGATGTGTACATCGATCCCCAAGCCAAATGGACCTGGACTGTATGTTGCAACCCCAGACAACAATCACCCACTCATTGCTGGTGCCATGGGTGGGGATCCCCCTAGTTCTTCTTCTACCTGTCTTTCCCTACTTCTCCCTTGACAATTTCCTCTCTTAGGGTGACCATACATCCCAGGATGGCTATACACCCCTTTTCCAACCCATTCCTTTCTTTTCCCAGCTACGGTTTCAAAGCAGTTGTTCTAATAAAATTCTTTGCTCGGTTATTTAACATCATTTTGCTTTAATCCATCCCAGGGATTCTTTAGCAATGAACCTGGTTGCCCTGCCTCAGAGGTGGCTTGCAGCAGTCCTGCCACGGGTCACCAGAGGGAAGATATCTGTGCCTGCCCCTCCTCTTTCCCTCAGCAGGAAGCTGCAGCCAGCTATGAGACCCTCTCTTCTGCAGTCTCCTCAGTGAATTCAGCTGCTCCTCCTACAGCTTCTCCTCAAGACTCTTCACCATTTTCATTTTTTGGACATTTTCTCATTGCTGATCATGGTTCAGCAATGCTATTCCTCAATGCAGTGCTCCCACTGAAACGTCCCAAACCACACTCTGCTCACCAACTCCCCACTCCCCCTTCCCTTCTCCTGCGGAGGGATGGGGAGAAGAAATGGAGACACAAAAGGCAAAGATCATGGATTGAAATGAGAGCAGTTGCTGGAAACAGCAATGAAATAAAACCAAACATAAAAAAACCAATAATGATACCAGAGGGTAGAAGACAGGTGAATACTCACATGTGATTTTCCACCATGCAGAACCCAGGGCTTCCCTTGCTGCTTTTTTCACCACTGGCACAACTGAAAGGGACCCTTTTCCTCCTCCTCCTCCCCACCCCCTGTGCAGAATAAATAAACAGAATAAATAGGTGTAGAGAATAAATAAACTCAGAGTCCTAGCCATGGCCCCTCCTGGACACTGCAAAAAATTAACCCTGTCCTGGCCAGAAGCAGGACAAAGCTTTTTTTATATTTCTTACCTTGTGGTGCCTAAAACTGGACACAATACTCAAGGTGAAGTCACATGCAGATGCTGGTGGCACAGTTGGAGCCCTTACCAGGGGAAGAGACATGTCCATCTCTGTAAGAATTGCTCAGCAATAACAAAAACATCACTGAATTATCAACACTGTTCACAGCAGAAATCCAAAAACACAGCCCCACACCAGCTACTACGAAGAAAATTACCTCCACCAAAATCAGCAGAAAATTTAATTTCTTTTTTTAACATTTTAGTTACTTCTAACCATTATTTTAAAACAGAAAATAGCAGCTAAAGTTCTAAATCAACAATAGAAACTCAACTAGTTACTGCAGTTCATTATTAGCTTGGAAGAAAACAGAGCAGCCACTATTTCCCTAATTGTCCTTAAAGTCATTATTACATATGCAAGTACAATTTGGTACTCTCCAGAGCCTTTCCCTCATTACACTCTGTGATTCACTAAATTACACGATTGTGATTAGTGAGGCAATGGGTGTCCAAGTGGTATCAGGCAACTACAGGGCTCCTTTTGCCGAGGTCAATTTAATTACATTGTGCATGACAGAAACCAGGCCAACTGAGTACTGCCTTTGCCATCAGCAATTGACACCTGAGTGTTAATGAGCTGGTAATTAAGACTTGGCACAAGCAGGCACATTTTAGTATTTGGGACTGGGATTACCATATGCTTCAATGTCTCTTTGCTAAAAGCCTGAAGGTTTTTTTTTTTGTTTTTTTTTTTTTTTAAATATGCGGGATTCTAAAATAAAGGGAAATTATGGCATTTGCAAATAACAAGCAAGAAAACAGTTTTAATCAGGACTGCATGCTGCCTGTCATAATCTTCTGAGAAATCCTCTCCTCCTGCTTGTAATCACTTTACCAGCATTTTATTTTTTGTAGTACATGTTGTATTGGGTAACTGTGGCCAGGTTTTGGTCGTGGGATGGGGGGAAGAGGGGACACTACAGGTGTGGCTTCTGTGAGAAGCTGCTGGAAGCTTCCTCCATGACCAGCAGAGCCAGTGCCAGGTAGCTCCAATATGGATGTGGGCCAATTAGAAATGGCGGTAACACCTCTGTGATAATAGATTTGAGAAGAAAAGGAAAAGAAAAGAAAAGCTATTGTTGTAATTGTGGCAGAAAAGAATGGGGTGAGAAGATGTGAGAGGAGCAGCCCTGCAGACACTGAGGTCAGTGCAGGAGGTGCTGCAGGCACCAGAGTTGGGATTCCCCTGCAGCCCATGATGGTGACCATGGTGAAGCAGCTGTGTCCCTGCAGCCCATGGAGATCCACAGGGATGCAGAGACCCACCTGCAGCCTCTGGAGAGCCCTGATGACCCCTGCTGGAGCAGGTTCCTTGGTAGGACCTGTGACCCTGTGGGGGATCCACACTGGAGCAGGCCATGCCTGAAGGACAGCCCCGTGGGGAGGAGTGACTCCTGTGGCGGCAGTTTGCAGGGAGCTGTTTTTGTGGGGTGGACTCACACTGGAGAAGTTGATGGAGAATTGTCTCCTGTGGGAGAGACCCCGTTCTGGAGCATGAGAAGGATTCCTCACCTTAAGCAGCAACAGAAACCATGTGATGATCTGACCTTAAACTCTCTCCTCCTTCTCTCTGCTCAGCTGCAGGGGAGGAGGTAGAGTGGAGAAGGAGGGAGGGGTAATAGGAAGGTGTTTTTAATATTTTACTTTTCCTTATGCCGCTCTGATTTTGTTATTAATAAATTCAAGTAATATTCCAAATTCGAGTCTGTTTTCCCTGGGACAATATTTGGTGTGTGATCTCTCCCAGTCTGTCTCAAACCATGAAACCTTCCTATACTTTTTCTTCCCTGTCCATTTTCAGAGAGAAGTGATGGAGTGGCTCTGGTGGGTTCCTGGCATCAAGCACAAATTTACCAATACATGCTCACATTGGAACTGCCTATAATCAGAGGCATGTTTTAAAGTTTGTTTATAAGTAAAGCGGCATTTTTATTAATTTCACTGCTGCTGTTTGGCCTAGAAAAAAATTAATCAGAGCTGAACCTGTACTGAAAAAATTTTACTTAAAATTTAGAAATCAATGCAATATGTTTCTCAAAGAACAGAAAAATGAAAATGGATTAACATTAACAGAAATGCCTTTAATTTCTAAAAAGCTATAAATACAGAAATTTAGTTTTACTGTTCCTATTTGTTTTGGGGTTTTTTTACTGATTTCCCTAAATTGTTGTGATATCTTCTCCATTTTTAAAATGAAATCCTGTGTTCCAGTCTCTTCACAATAAAGCTTTATAGAATAAAGTCATAAATCTCCACACTTCTAAATATCCAGGATGCAAGTCCTTGAATCTCTGGTATCATTCATAATATTGGTTTTAACTTGTTGTGATGCTTTTCTCAGCCAAACATTGATTCCCAGGCCCTTCCTAGAAAAAGAGAAAGGCAGGGCTTTGCCTGCAGTGCGTCCCTGGGGAGGGTGGCCTGGCTGGCTGCTTTAGCAGAAAGCAGGGGGAGAGACAAAAAGCAGCTCTGCTGGAGCTGTCTTCCTGTAGGGGGATGCAGTATGGGTAAATGAAGGTGGTATAGAATGTAATCTTATCCCTAAAGAGTTGCAGCTGAACCAATTACTAAAGATTAGGAGCAGGCCTAATGTTAACAGGGCACACCTGCAGCCAATAAGAAGAAGAGTGTTATAAAAGAGTGGATTGGACACCTCAGTGCTTAGAGGAGCTACCTACAAGAAACATCAAGGAGGTATGAAACTCTAGCAATGTGGAACCCTTGTAATGTAATGACAATAGGAGTTTTGTAATGTAATGACAACAAATGGTGACCCTGATGTGATTCAGGAAAAAGAACTTGACTATATGACCCTCTTGATTTGGGGAAACAGGATTTGACTATATAACCCTGTGGATTTGAGGAAAAAAGACTTGAATACTAAACTATTGGTAAAATATATCAATTGCAGCTATTGGTGTTTGTTAAATATGAGTATAAAAGATTTTGAAGATAAGTACTTTGTAAACTGAGATAAGCTGCAAAACTGAACCAACACTCAGAAGTATATATATATTTGTACTGTAATATGTTGTCTGAACATCTGTATAACTATTGGCTCTGAATGAAATATATGAATATGTCATAATGTTAATTTATTTGAATAAGTACTTCTAGAAATGCTGCAACTCTGTTGGTTAAAAGCAGAAGGGGGAATTGTAGGGGGATACAGTATGGGTAAATGAAGGTGATGTAGAATGTAATCTTATCCCCTAAAGAGTTGCAGCTGAGCCAATTACTAAAGATTAGGAGCAGGCCTGATGTTAACAGGCCACACCTTTAGCCAATAAGAACAGTGTTATAAAAGAGTGGATTGGTTGGTTGAGGGGACCTGGGGTCAGTTGGCTGCTGCTAGGACAAGGAAGAGTCAGTGCTAGAGGAGATGCCTATAAGAAACATCAAGGAGGTATGAAACTCCAGCAATATGGAACCCTTGCAATATAATGACAATAGAAATCTTGCAATATATATGACAACACCTTCCCACTGCCTTTACTTTCCTCTACAAACAGTCCCTACAGACTGTCCAAACTTATGAAGAAGAGAGAAGGAGATGTAGGAGTGCGATCCCAAGGAGAGCTGAAAAGTGACTGGCATGAAGGAGAGCTTGATGATAGTTCAGTGGGGGGGAGATGGGGAAGAAGACTGGAAAATTAGAAGAAAAAGCTATGTGGTAGGGAAACACAGTCCCAGAGATTGTGTCTGAAACATAATCCCAGAGACATAATTCCCAAAAATCATAACCTCATAAAAGTTAGAGAAAGTTAGTAGGATATGCTATGTGGTAGGTAAGCCACCTCTAGAAAATAACCCCAGAAAATTGGTACTACCAGCATGCATGTTGAAAATATTTAAATTTTAATTGATGATCATGTTCCTCAAGTCCTGTGACCCTTTGCAGCTCAACTTTAAACTTAAAATCTCTCTGATTTATTATTTTAAGATGAGTATACAAATGGGGTAAGGTGAATAAAAAACACCCAAATGACTTTCAGCATTTTTGAGGTTAACTCTGCATCTTCAATGCAAGGAATATTATGAAAAAAGTGATTTCTGTGATGCAGTGTGTAGCTATAATTCCTGTATCTCAATTTTGTTAAATAGTAGTGTGATATGATACTGTCAGTCCTTCCATTACTGAGTTTTACCTGGGACCCTGGCTGAGCACCCAAGCCTGCAGCAAGCTTTAGAGCCATCTGTGATGGTGTTCACAGGGGTCATGGGATGAGGGAAGAGATGAGGACCTGACTCCATGTTTCAGAAGGCTTGATTTATTATTTTATGATATCTATTACATTAAAACTATACTAAAAGAATAGAAGAAAGGATTTCATCAGAAGGCTAGCTAAGAATAAAATAGGCAGGAATGATAACAAAGGCTCTGTCTTGGACTCTCTGTCCAAGCCAACTGGGCTGTGATTGGCCATTAATTACAAACATCCAACATGGGCCAATCACAGATCCACCTGTTGCATTCCACAGCAGCAGATAATCAATGTTTACATTTTGTTCCTGAGGCCTCTCAGCTTCTCAGGAGGAAAAAATTCTAAGGAAAGGATTTTCCATAAAAGATGTCTGCAACAGCCATGGCTCCCTTGTAGCAGCTGCGATTCCTTTATGCACTCAGACTGACTTAATGCAGTGGCTTAGACAATTTTCTGGTGGCTTTATGAATCCACAGGCTGTTCACATCAGGTGAAAAATGTAGTAACTTTACTGAATCTTACTTGTGGGATTAACTCCTGATTTTTTCTTCAATGGAAGAGGCTGGGTTTTTTTTTTTAATGCAGCTGAACCCTCTGTAGGCCATACAGTATTTTATATGCAGATTGCTATAATTATGCTTTGAAACAGCTTTGAATTCCCAGTGGCTTAAAGGAGAACATGAAAGGACAAATGGTAGAGTGAGCTGAAGGAAAAGTAAGTGGCATGTATGTCCATCTAAAATTAGGTGTAGGGATGAACAGCTCCTTACACAGCCACGCCGCCTCTTGGAAACTTATAGAAGCATCTCTGCAGCCACAGAGGAAAACTTGGGTGGCACAGGAACACTGCCTGGGGACAGATTATCAACTTATATTTTCCTTTTTTAATAGCAAAAGGTGAGCAGGGACTGAGTAAGGCAGGAGAATGTAGACCTCCAGGGAATCTGCAATCCACCACTAATCCACATCCCAAAGTAACACATATGGACATTTTTGAGCACTTCCAGGGGTGGTGATTCCACCACTCCCCTGGGCAGACTGTTCAAATACCTGACCACTGTTTCAGTGAAGAACTTTGTCCTAATACCCAATCTAAACCTCTCCTGGAACAACTGGAAGCAGTTTCCTCTTTCCCTATAAGCCCTTGTTAAGGTGGAGGTTTTTTTTCCCCTCTATTCACAACAGGCTGAGACAGATGGAACTTTTCCATCTGGAGAAGGGAAGGCTCTGGGGGGACCTTCCAGTATGTGAAGGAGTGAAGTGGAGATGGATTTTTTTACAAGGGTATGTGATAGGACAAAGGGGGATGGCTTTAAACTGAAAGAGGGAAGATTTATACTAACTATTAAGAAGAAATTCTTCACTGTGAGGATGATGAGACACTGGATCAGGTTCTCCAGGGAAGCTGTAGATGTCCCATCCCTGCAAGTTTCAGCCCCAAGCTGGATGGGGCTTAGAGCAAGGTGATCTAGTGAATTCTTCTGCTGGGGGCTTTTTAAAAACTTAACTTGAAGTGCCTCTGTTTTGAGTAGCACCTAAAGTGTTCAGGCCAGGTGCCATCCAGGCAGGGCAGGGTTAATGGCACACCTGGGCAGGGTCAGTGTGGAGGGTGAGGGGAGGGATTTAAAGGAGGGGGGGAGAAGGACAGATCTGGTGGGGAGTGCGCTGCGGCCATGATCAAGTGGGTCTGGCAGAGGTGAGTGAAGTTGGTGGTGGGCCAGGGAGCTTGTGGCTGTGGGCTGCGTTAGGGACAAGGCACAGGGAGATGCCTGGGACAGCTCTGAGCTGTAGTGGATGAAGGCTTGAGCTCTTTTGTTGTGTGTTGGTGCCCAGAGGCAGTGAAGACTGGTTAGAGAGTGGCAATTGGAAATCTGGGCTGATCAGATGACATCTGGGCTAGAGATTCCCCTACTGAGAAGGCTGGGTCAGTTGTGTTGGTCATGGCTGGGGCATCGTGCTCATGCAAAGGCTTCCTGTATTTACACAAGGCTTAAAACACGCAAAAAACCCTACCAAGATGCCTCAAGGGTGCTGATGTAGGCTTGGAGCACTGTAGGGTGATGGTGTTCACAGGGGCTCTTGGATGAGGGAAAAGACGAGGATCTGACTCCATGTTTCAGAAGGCTTGATTTATTATTTTATGATATATATTACATTAAAACTATACGACAAGAATAGAAGGAAAGGTTTTCATTAGAAGGCTAGCTAAGAATAGAATAGCAAAGAATGATGACAAAAGCTTCTGTCTTGGACAGTGTCCAAGCCAGCTGGGCTGTGATTGGCCATTAATTACAAACATCCAACATGGGCCAATCACAGATCCACCTGTTGCATTCCACAGCAGCAGATAACCATTGTTTACATTTTGTTCCTGAGGCCTCTCAGCTTCTCAGGAGGAAAAATCCTAAGGAAAGGATTTTCCATAAAAGTTGTCTGCGACAACTTTTTGTCGATGGTATTTTGGAGCATTACTGTGGATGCATTTCCCTTCAAATCAGTCCCAAACATTGAACCTCAAAACTGGGATACTGTTTTTTTGTTGACAAAAGCCAGCCTCTGTTCTCTGCTTATTTTTAGTATTATAAAAATGCTAAAAAATCAAGGCATAATAAATGATGAAATAAAGCTGTGCAGAAAACAACTGCTCTAGAGGTAATATTTTCACAATCTTTAAGTTCTGTATGCATATTGATAAAAGCTTTTTTTTTTAAGGGTGAAGCAGTAGGAGATTTGCTTCAGCTAAAGACAGGCTGAAGTCTAAGAATTTAAGAAACTTTCTCTGCCATGGTTGAGTGGTGGTGGTTGTGTAGAAGCTTTAGAAATATCCCCCTTTTTCATTCAATATCCACAGAAAGCCACTGCCTTGATCTAGCTGGTTTGAAGACTCTAACAGAAAGCTTCATTTTCCTCAAGTACTTGAAAATGGATTATCTCAGTTCAGAGGTTATAAAGAAACAGTGAGAAGCCTGAACATGAGCTAGGATTGAGTTGTGCTATAGCTAGATGTGTTTAAATGGTACTAATATTGAATTGTTTGTGGTTTGGAATGGCTTGGAGATGGAATTGAAAACTGTGGTAGTTTTGGATTTTTGAGAATAGTGTAAATAGCCTAAAGAGATAAAGGTTGTTACTCTTGGGTGGATGAACCATTTGGAGCAGCTCCCCAAATGTTTTGACTACATGTCTGTAAAAGGGAAAAATGTATGTATTATAAATTATACAAATGCACTGCTGTGCTATTGTGGACATCATAAAATGTACACAAAAATAGAAAGGACAGAAGATGAGGTAAAGAAGAAACAATCATATTTAAAAAAAAATATTAAATGTACAAAAATATTTTTATGGACACCAGTGAATTGTCCCAGTGGCTTAAAAGATGACATGAAAGGACAAATGGTAGCCTGAGCTGAAGGAAATGCAAGTGGTATGTATGACAAATGCCACTGACTTAGAGCATCTTTATAGCTGAGCAAGTAAAATAACTAACTCTCAGTGTGGTAGAAACAAGCAATGGCACAATTTGAAGTGCGTTTATGACCTGTGCAGTTCATTGTCCTATTTCTAACATGCTCATGTCCTTCCCCTCTTTCTCTGTATTCAAATTCTTCACTAGATTATCATCTTTGTGTGGTCATAAATATCTTAATTCAAATTCATTGGCAGTGAGAACTGAATTTTTCTTGGAAATACTCAATGAACCTAGTTCCACCCTTTGCTATGATCTTATCTTCTAGAGTTCTGAAAGGCACGACAAGTTTTAATGAAATTTTTAGATTGCGGCAATAGCTGAAAACTTGGATATTTGAAGTTTTTTGAAGGGATCTTGAGATCAAGACCTATTAATTTCTGGGAAACTGAACACAAGTTGGTGTACTGAAGTTCAGGCTTAGGTTCTACTTTCATTTTTAGATGCTATTTATTTTCCCTGCTTCTAGCTGTTCATTTGCAGTCAGAAAAGCTACAAGAAGACCAGTATGAACAATACGTTTTCTTCCCTGTAACCAACAAATTTCTGGCACTGGGAAGAGAGAGGGAGCTTAGTGAGAAGGATGATTTTTCTGGTAAGATCTCACATCTTGCAATTATTTGGTTTGTCTTCTTGCTTTTAGTCAAGGAAATTTTTTTTAAAAGCTTTTCTTGGATTAACATTTTAGAAAATCCTTGTGGAAATGAGAAGGAAATAGGTTGTGTGTTTTCATTATGAAAGTGAATCCTTGCTCCCCACAGGTGTGTAGTAGCTTCACTAACTCTAACAAATGAAAGATGAGTAATTAAAAAGGAGAGTTTCCATGTTCAGCAGCTCATTGGTTCTATAACCTCACAAAACCCAGCTGGTGTGGTCAGGGTGTGCTTTAGAGGGCTGAAATCAGAGGGGAAGACACTGCATGTCCACTGTAACACAGTGCAGGGATCCTTGAGCCTGTCTCCAGCATGAAATCCTGCCCTCAGTGAGCTGTTTCCCTCCTGGCTCCCCAAAATAGATGCAGACCAGTGCTGTGGCTGCTGTTTTACTTCTGGGACCTGAGCTGGTGTTTTTGCAGGGCAGTGCACTGTGCTGACTCTTTATTGACCTCTTTGAGACCTTTCAGCTGATTTGTACAGAGTGATGCCTGCAGACTGTGTGGCTCCTGACAGCTTCTGCTTAGTGGGATAAGCAAAAGTCTTATATAGTATGTAGAGCTTGTTAAAAACTGGATTCCAGAGTGGAATTCCTGAACAGCAGACCTCTCCAGTCAACTGACAGGGAATGCTGACTGAAAAGAGGATGCCAGTGTTTATTTTTTTTTATTTATATATAATATATATAATTATATATATTATATTTGTGTGTATATATATATATATATATATTTATATGTTATATAATATATAAAAATAGCTATTTATATTATATTTATTATATTATGCAGGAAAGTTAAGGTTCTGATTTAGACAATTATCAGGCAAACTGGCAGTGAGTTCAGGTGGAATTTCAAGGAATAGGTTTGTTGCTTAGCATCTGGAGTAGTGCAATCAGGGTGCATGACAAATATATTGCTGATCAGGCCAGCTGAGTGTAATATTAAATGTATGTAATATTAAGTCATGGCTGCACAGGGAAGGGAAATTGTATTTGATGTCCTGGTTGCTGCTGCACTCTTGGCCATATTTTACTTTCCATGGCAAAGAAGGAGGGGGGAATTGCTCCTTTTCCTGGTGTTCTCAGGCTGAGGAAGGCTCTGGAGGACAAAGTGGAGTGGTGAGCTAATGAGAAAGGAAGAAAATGGAGGTTCTGCTTTCAGCAGGGAGCTGCTGGCCAAGCCCAGCTGCAGCAGGGGACACAGATTTAAAAGCCCTAAGAGAGATTTTTCTGATGGCTGTTCAACTTGAGAATTTGCTGAAAGCTGTTGGGCTGGTAATCAGGACTCTGAGGGACCCCTACCCCTATTTCAGAGATCTGAGTGGAGGGAGAGAAATGTTTCTCTTTCTTATTCTGATAACCCCCTGGATTTTTTTTTTTGTTGTTTTTTTTTTTGGGGGGGGGGGGGGGGGGTTGGTTTGTTTTTTGTTTGTTTGTTTTTTGTTTTTTTGTTTGTTTGGTTTTGTTTGGTTTTTTTTTTGTTTTTTTTTTTTTCCTGCTTTTGTATTGCTTTGCAAAAGGCTGTCTGGGTGCATTCTAAGACAATACTGTTCGAGTCTGTGAGCCTGTTCTCTTGGAAGAGGCATAAAAGGATTAGGCAGCCACCCTTCCAAGTTTTGTTGAGCTCAAATCTTGGTGTGATCATGGATTTTTTGTTTCAACCTGGTCTTTTTCTTTTAACGTGGAGAAGAAATTTGATTCGAGGAATTGGAGATTATCTCTTTCAATAGCAAAGATGCTTTCTTGGAAATTTAAGTTACAGATACATAACCATTTATTTTTTCGTTATGCAGGCAGTTTTGTGTTTTTTGATGCATAAAAATCTTGGTTTTCTTTATTTAAGAAAAAGTCTACTTCCAAATTGCTTACATATTTCCTTTTTTATTCATAAAGGGTAAGGTCTCTGAACTTTTCTGATGGAAATAACCTCACTTAATTTGAAAGAAATTGCATTTCATCCTGCTGTCTATAAGGTACCTTGTTATTGTTGTTGCATACAATAAAATTGCTTCTTCCAAGTCTTTTTCTGTGAAAATGCCTTTAATTTTGCTGGTGAGGAAGTTATTTTCCCTAGTGCCTGCTTCTTGCTTAATATCTGTCTTCCTTCACTACATTTGGGAGCTCAGATGTAGGTAAACAAGCCTGCCATTGGAAGATGCAAAAAGTGGTTTAATTATTGCAGCCCTTATCCACCCTTTTCATTGCTGAGACTACTTTACATTTATATTTTGGGGATGCCACACTGATGGCTGTGTGGGCTGGTATGTTGCATCTCCCTCACCAGCGATTTATTTCTTTGAAAAATCAGTGTTTGAGAACTGTGTAGATAGGAAGGTAGGTGTCAAGACTGAAGCTCTTCATTCCTTGCCCTCTTACAACAAAATATGACTAGGGGGGCTGGTAGGTCCCTCTTGCAGGGCAATGTCTCCAATGGGCTCAGTCCCAGGGTTTGCAGATACTTAGTTTTAAAATAATTTTCTGATGGTGATTAACTTCAAATGCACCCAAGGCTTAAGATGCTGACCTGTAGCACATGGTGTCCTTCTCATCCCTTGAACCTCTTCCCATTTCTTACAGATCCTGCAGGATAAATGGGCAAGGGTTGGATTTGGATGACTGAAGTGAAACCCTGTTAATTTTACTGTTAGACTGATTTTTGTTGGCAAAAGAAACAAATATGAAACTCTCGAGCTATTCCTATCCATTCTGATCTTTTCTTACTGTTTTTTAGCAACATTCAGCTTAGATCTGAGGTCTGGGATCCCTTTCATCTCTCCTATCCTCATTTGCTTTTGAGAAACCATCCTTTCTTTCACTTTGACTTGTAAGACTGGATTATCTTTGACATGAGAGCTGTGGCTCTAGTGAGAGGCAGGAGTGGTGGTGAGGCAGGTTCATGCACCCACTGATTCACAGACCAACATTTGCCTTGAAATGCAGCTGCATGGATTAACCAGGTACCCTCTGTGGGCTTGCCCAGAAGCATACAGAGTTGTGGGATGACTACAGCTTGCTTAGCTGCACCCTTTTCTATATTGGGATCAATCAGTTTTGTTGATTTTGCTGTCTCAGGAGATAAGCTGTGGTACTTAGGGATTCAGATCGTGTGACTTAGAAATTCACGTGAAAGAATTTGCGTCCATTTGCAGGTGAGAGTTAGAGGATTTAGCATGTTTATTCCACTATTCTCTGAAGAAATCAGACTAAAATGCTGCTTAAGAAGGTAGGTTCCATGCTAAGGATTATGCAGCACCCAGAACAGTAGAGAGGACAGAATTCCAGGTGCTGTTGTGAGCCTTCCTCAGCACACTGAAACCTCAATTTGCTTGGAGCCTCAAAACTGCTACCTGCTTTTCATCCAGGAAATGTGGACTTACATATGTCTGTCAGTCCCTGAACCTAGTTTAAAGCCCTCTCCATCAGTCCTATCAATTCATGGTCTAGAATCCTTTTGCCCTTGTTAGGCAGATGGGGCCATCTGATTCTAGCAGGCCTGGTGCTAAAAAAAAAATTGCCCCATGATCAAAAAAACCCAAATTTCCACTAGAGACACCAGCTGTTGATTGATAGTGTGGGTTCTCCTGCTCCTTCCATCATTCATCCCTGCTACTGAAGGGACTGAGCAGAACGCCACCTGTGGGGAGCTCCTGCTCCACCAACCAATTAACCCAGAGCCTTGAAGGACTTTTTAATTACCCTGGCGCCCTTCTGATCAACCTCAGCACTGCCAGCCAAGACCAGATAATATTAAGGGGGCAAATTATATTATTATAGTAATATATTAATGTTTTATCAATATATTATTATTAATTATGGCAACAATGATATTAAATTTATTATAGCTAGGAGAGAGATGGTAGAAGACTGTTAGTCTAGATAGGGAAGTATATTCTGTTTCTTCCTGTATTGCTCTTAGAGAAGAGAATAAGTAGCATTTAGAGAATATGTATCTATAGTATCTGTAGTATATCTATGTGTTCTATAGTATCTGTAGTATATATACTTATATATACTATATATATAAAGTGGTATTTTGAGAATATATATTCTATAAAGAATATAAGTGACCCATCTGCCTGTGGGTCACTTATATTATTTAATTCCAGGAGCAAGGACTGCAGAAGCCCATCCAGCAACGAGATGGTTTTGAGTGACCTGATAGATTGCTTCTGCTTAGGTTAATGGTGGTAGTTTGAAGAGTTATTTTTTAAATATTTTTTAATGCTACATACTCTTGTGAAATTCTGTTTGCAATGATAAAATATATAATTTGTTTTTTGAACAGAAAGTTCTTCACTGTGATTATTCCAGACTGACTTTAAGGGAGATGTGCAGAAAACATGAAAGCTAACCAGAGGAGTGTTAGAGTCTTTTTCATGGCTTTCATTACATACTGATGAAAAATTAGGAGATGACTCTACTTTTTCTGATACTTTATCAACTGGATTATAATTAATGAAGAGTGGAGAGAACTAGACCTACTGCTGTTCTTTAAATAATTTTAAAAAGTGGTAAGCTTCATTTGCTTGCAGTTTTGACCCTAACTAGAATAACTACAGTAGTTAGTAACTCTAGTAGTTACTAACTAGAGTACTTGCAAAATAGCAAACAGAAAAGAGAAGAAAGCAACAAGAATAACCTGTGCTATTCAATAAGGTCATGTGAATTTTCAGAATGTATTTGCACATATAAGAAAAAAAAAAATTAAGGAAAAAAATTCTTATCCACAGTTCATTCTGAACTCTGTAGACATCTGAAGAACCTGATCCTGTATAACATTACTTTGTACATTGAATTTGAAGTTCAGCCTTTAATTTCTGGTATAACTTTGGATTATATAATTGCTTTGAAATAAGACTTAGCTGAAAATGATTTGAGCTGCATCACTTGTGAGGAGCAAAAGAGGTGACTGTTATCTCTGAAAAGTATGAAGGACAAGTAGTGGAGCAAAGAAGGCACTAATGTACTCAGAACAAATATGTATATATCTGACATTACAGAATTGTTATAGAAGGAGAGCTGCTGGGAATTTATTTACATAACCATAAAACACTTCCTATCCCAGAAAACGTGCTGGACTGGGAAAAGTTGCAAGCTATTTAATATGACAGAACAAAAATCTAGCTGCTGCTGGAAACAGGAGGTGAAAACACAGAATGGACGGGTGATATTTAATGAACAGTAGCTGTGTACTATTGAACATCAGAAAAGGATCTATATAGCCAGATTAAAGACAGATGACCTTTTTATAGTTTAGTTAACCTTTTGGTCACTTTTGAGAGTTATCACTTAGGAAGATAAAGGTCAAGCTGGAGCTTGGTCTTCATATATTATTTTTTTCCTGTGATGAAAGTTATGCCTCTCTGTTCTGCTTTCTGAGGGAGCTGTAGGAGGAGTTCAGTTTAACCAGAATAGTGTGTGGAATGCTTTTATATTTTTTTAATCCTTGTCAAAATGATTTTTGAAGAGGGAATCCTTTTGTACTAAATGGATAGTCCTTGATCTTTTCAGTATCTTCCTGTTAGTGTAAAAAAAAGAAATGTGAAAGAGATCAATGTTTTAAATAAATTGATGCATTACTTCAAAATAATTGCTCAAAATTGCACCAACTAATCTCTGGTTCTAGATGGGAAAAAAAGACCAAGCTATTATGCTCATGAATTCCAGAATAAACCTCAGCAATTTTATTACAGTAATCTATGGATTAATGGGTGTACAGACTCCTGACTGGCCAACTGTTTGTGGACATGACAAACTGATTTATAGCTGCTAGGCCTTCACTAGGAAATCTGTCTAACAGTTGCTGAATTTCTGACAGGTTATTGGTTTGGTGTCCCGTGAAGTTTTTTGGTCTTTTTTTTGTTGGCTTGGTTTATTTTTTGGGGTTTTATTTTGGTTTTTTTTTTTTCCTTGGTTGATTCTATTATAATTTTTTTTTTTGCATATTATAGTCCAAACTTTATGTAAAATTGCGGGCTTTCTTCAGGCAGATGTTTGATTAATTTTTAGCATTTAGGTTGCTGATAGAGGTGGGCAGAACATGTTCTGAATTTTTTAGGCTATTTGCATCTACACTTTTTTAGCTGGCATGGGATCAAAATGAGGTGAAATTTTGTATCACACAGGAAACAGATGCATTTATATATCTAGGTACCCAAGTATTTGTCTTGGTTTCTATGGATGTGTTGAGTAATTCCCTGGAGAGTGGACTTGATGCACAGGGAAGGGGGTCTGTGGGTGAGAGATACTGAAGCTGACACTTCTGCTTTTCCTTCTGCCTCTCATGAGAGCAGCAGACAGGGACTGACAGTAGTTTTGAACACAAAGACTAAAATGTGTAGAAGATAAAGAACTGCTCTCTAGGTGCAAATAATGAAATATCTGGCAACTACCAGTTGTTTTTTTTTTTCTTGGAACTTTAATGTTTACAGTAATCAAATAAGTCCTATGCTAACATTAGTTTTAATGTATGCTTTATGGAAAGTTTGAATTGAATAGGGAAACAAAATAACTCTTCCACCAACCCTCCTGGAAGGTTATGTAGGCTGTGGAATTGTGTGTTGCACAAGAACTGGCCAAGTGGGAGTGTTTCTAGGCCAGCTTTTAGAACCATTAGGGTTGGAAAGGACCTCCAAGATCATGGAGTCCAACCTTTGATCAAACACCACCTTGTCAGCCAAACCACAGCACTGAGTGCAACATCCAGCTGTTTCTTCAACACTTCCAGGGGTGGTGATTTTACTTTCTGAGCAGCCCATTCCAATGCTTAACAACCCTTTCCATGAAGAAATTCCTCCTGATATCCAACCTAAACCTCCCCTGGTGCAGCTTGAGGCCTTTTCCTCTTGTCCTGCTGTTTGTTACCAGGGAGAAGAGGCTGGACCCCCACTTTACAACAACTTCCTCTCAGGGGGTTGTAGAGAGCAGTAAGGTCTCCCCTGAGCCTCCTTTTCTCTAGGTTAAACCACTCATTAAGCTCAGCTGCTTCTCACAGGGCTTTCCCTCTACGCCCTTCCCCAGCCCTATTGCTCTCTCTGGACAGGCTCCAGCACCCCAATTTCTTTCTTCAAGTGAGGACCAATCACTGCCTTGCTTCTGCTGGCCAGACCATTTTTGATACCAGCCAGATCACCATTGGCCTTCTTGGCCACCTGGGCACACCTGGCTCATGATGATTATGCTGGGGGTACCTATTTCTTCCCCCTTGCCCTGGGTAAATCTCCTCTTCAGTTTCTTTATGCTATGTGCAATTGTGCAGGTTGCTCCTCTCTCTCTCTCCCCTAGTTTTCAGATAGCAAACTAATCTGCTTAATCCTCTTCCAAAGAAGATTTTCCCATATCTTTGATTATCCTCACAACAACATTTTGCATATTTTCTACTTTTTTGATCTTTCTGGAATGGGATTAATAGGATTGTATGCAGTATGGGTTCATAAATAAATGTCTGTATGGTGTGTAGGAGGAATGGTGTGACAGTGTTCACAGGGGTCTTAGGATGAGGGAAGAGACAAGGATCTGACTCCATGTTTCAGAAGGCTTGATTTATTATTTTATCATATATATTACATTAAAACTATACTAAAAGAATAGAAGAAAGGATTTCATCAGAAGGCTAGCTAAGAATAGAATAATAAGGAATGATAACAAAGGCTTGTGGCTCAGTGCTCTGTCTGAGCCAGCTGGGCTGTGATTGGCCATGAATTAGAAACAACCAACATGGGCCAATCACAGATCCACCTGTTGCATTCCACAGCAGCAGATAATCAATGTTTACATTTTGTTCCTGAGGCCTCTCAGCATCTCAGGAGGAAAAATCCTAAGGAAAGGACTTTTCATAAAAGATGTCTGTGACAGAATGGCTTGCTGTTTTTTGGTTTACTGTTCCTTTCCTAATAATCTCAAACCCTTTATTTGCCTGCTTTTGAATAACGAGCTAATGCCAGTATTTTTTTAAGTGATGACTCTCTCCTTAATTTATTTTTGTGAGGCAAAAATATTTTTTTCCTCCTCAATGTACATCTTTGCATTCATCTTCATCTTTATTCATCTCCTTAAGGTACTCTCCAACCTGTCACAGTAATCCTCAGCTCTTAAACTCTGAACTCTATACCCTCTTGTCCTTTCTCCTTGTGCATCATCTTCTCTCTGCCCCATCTTGAACACTTGAGTGCACTGAGCAGTGAAGAGCCATATATATTTCAAGGACTAACTTAGCAACTGCTTTGAAAGGGCAATTTACTTTTTTCATTAATAAGTGATCAAAAGATAGGAAATAAAGGGTGGGATCTTCTCTCATCTAATTACAACTCAGTTTCTTTAGGAGCCTTTAATGAGGATTTGTGACAAAAGCCTCTAGGAAACATGAGTATACTTTATTGACAAGATTATCCCTGTGTTCCATGACCCCTTTGAAGGGCTTCAGCTTGAACTGAGAAGTGGTTTCTTATCCCAAACACATCAGTCTTCTTTCCTTGGTTTGTGTTCATGTCTGCTAATAAGTTTTTTTTTTAAATAAGTGGGTTTTCCTTTTTACTTTGCACACAAGGGATGGATTAAAATTTACTGTTCTCTTGAAACCAGTTTTAAAGATTGTTACATGGCAAACAGACACAACTCTACTTCTGTATGTGCTGTGCAGGTGACAAGTTACAGGATGCAGCTATTCAGCATTGCTGTATTCAGGTTCCCTTAGGACCATTTGGATGAGCAGCTGACTGGCTGTCTGTCATTTGTCTTTTATGTACATTTTGTGGATTTGTTCTAAGATGTTTTCTGCTGATAACTGGGTCAGGTGTTCAGATTCAGCTGTGAAATAGCAGTGTTGGCAAGGCAGTGAGAATGTGAGTGAATGGCTCTGAGGGCTCTGCTGCCATAGCCTGGTTGCTGTGGTTAACATAATCTCTCCCTGTGTGTATATTAAAATACAGACAGGAAGAGACCTTGTAAATCTTGTAAAGCTTTGGCTGGATTTAAATGGGCGCTGCCACGTCCAGAAAATGAATGAGGTTTCCTACACAGGGCAGGGTTTTCTCCTCTTGGCTGTCTCTGGCTGCTCTGACTGTGTGAAGTGATGTGAACCACCAGGGAGGGATGCACAGAACAAACTGGGAGGAGCTGAGGACCTCATGTGCATGCTTGAAGCATATCAATGTGCTTTTTGTCCTTTTTTGTTTATTTTTGGTTTCATTTTAATCTGATTCCATGGGCTGCCTATCTGCTTGACAGGAGTATAAGGGGTGCTTTGATTTAGCTTTCCTCAAAAGGAGCCCAGTGTCCACCCCACTGTGCAAACTGAAGCACAGCAAAAATATGTGTTTGAAAGCTTTTTAAAGAGGGTTTCCAATCTGCTGGTCCCTACATGTTGAAGTGCCTGGTGTTCTGATGGATGCTGTTAAAGGTCTGCTTCAGTCTTTGGCAAGGCAGGACAGATTGACTCTGGGATTAGCTCTAATCAGAGAATGGTGCTAATAATGCCAAGATTGTGGGATTGATCCCTGTCTGGGACATTCACTTTGGAGTTAGAGGAGCCTTCTGGGTCCTTTCCAACTCAGTGTTCTGTGAATGTGGAGGAGCTTTGGGGAATTTTTCAATAACTCTGTTTCTTCATGGATCTGTTCTTCTGGTGTGTGCAAAAGGATAACTCAGACTCTCTGCACCCAAAGTGGGGTGAGTTTTTTTTTCACAAAGCTGTGACTGAAGTCCTACTACAGACTTTACCTAAAGATCAATAAAAACTGTCTCACTGTAAGAGGAATTGTCCATTGCAAAGCTTCTATTAACATGGAGGGATGAGGGACTTCATATTGAAACTGTCTAGGCTGAAATTAAAAGCAGATTTATCCAAGTAAGAGATGCCATAGTGGACATTTATATGTTTTTATTTAAATGGTGTGTCCTTTTGATTCTACATATTTGATTCTGCAGTTTTGGAATATAGTCTGTGTAGGCTTTGTTAAGAAGTTTTTTTAAGGTAGTTCAAAGAGACTCCTTTTACTCCTAGAAAATAAAAAAGTAAGAACCATTCAACTGATTACATCAGTTCTCTGTTACTTGACTTTTTTCCCTTGGTTAGAAAAGCAATAAAGTTATGAATTTCTCATAATATTGGAAAGGTCTGGAACAATTTGCATCAACTGCTCTTCAAAATTAGAAGAGAGGAGATGCACATAAATTACGGACTGTTGTGCCAGACTTCATATTGATGGAAATTAACTTTGACAAGTCTTTAGTTGCACAAAGCAGGACTTACCATGGAAATGTGAACAGACATTTAAATCTATAGCATGTTTTTGAGGTGCCACTCATACATATTGTTTTATCTTTAAGTGTTCCTTGTTTGAACAAGGATAGGATGTGAAAATATCTCTCATAATTTTGTCCCAATTCCTGCCTTTAGAGGTCTTTATGCTTTCTTAATTCTCTGTTCTATATTATCTGTATTTATTTGATGACACAGTAAAAATAAAACATTGCCAAACATCTAGCCCATAAAATGAGATTGATCTCTTCTACCTAGAAGTCCAGGACAAAAAGTTATTTAAGTAAGTTGATGGTGACTTTTTCTGGAATGGCAATAAAAACAAATGGGGTGCATTCTAAAGAGCTGACATAGAAGGTTAAATGAAATAAACAGAACAAAAAAAAACCCAAAGGAATGCATGCTGATCATTGCATATTAAAACCCTGCATAAGTCAACATGTGAAAAGGTTTTATAAAATAAAATACGTTGTACTTCGTGACTTGTAGAGATATGTGCTGCACTTAAAACAGCAGAAATGCAAGCAGAGTGTTTTGTGTAAGATTAAAAAAAAGCCCTCTAATATCTAATGGCCACAAAGGCCTCCTGGCATAAGCAGGACACTGCTGGAACAAGTGGTTGAGTTCCATGTGTTGCTGTTGTTTTCCAAATACACTCAACCTCAGAACAGTACATGTTATTTCTTGTGCTGTTGCAGTGTGCCAATAGACCTTTAACTGGATATGTGGATATTTAGTAATTAGCTGATAGCCTATGTGAGGTTAGGAGATTTTCTTGGAAAAAAGCAATTTTAACTACAAAGGATTGACATAGTACTTGTAATAGTACACAGTGTTTTCCACACTTCCATATTACCTTGAAATGGGATTTAAGCACTTCATCAGAAAGGAAGTCTATCTAATTATCTAATTGCATTTCAGTGTCACTAGCTAAAGTCACATGCAAAGATTCAGAAATAACTTGTTTTAGTAGATATCTGGCAGTGCTGGTCTTAACAGATTTTTTCCTATTAATGTTGGTCTCAATTAGGAGTGTCTTTAAATATAACATCTGCATTTTAATGAATGTTGAGCAGATTTATGCCCTTTATCTATCCTTTGACCTTAATCCTTATAACTCATCTGCGTGTCTAATCCAGAAATTCACATTAAGTCACTTATTCTGTCTTTCCCTTTTCTTTGGAGTTTGAGTGAAATAGGGTAAATAATGTATGATACAATTTTTCCTATGTAGACAGTTCCTCCCCTCTTCCCCTGACTTTTTCGCATCACCATTATCAGTTTAACACTTTATTAAATAAAAGACGGTCTAGTCTTTCCAAAAGAGAAGATATTATAGAGAATAATGGAAAAATAGGGTAATTGAAACAGTTCTTATTACATTGGTTGGAAATTACATTAGTTATGTTGGTGTAAGCCCTTAAAAACTCACTTAACAGGACTCTTAAAAGGGTTTACAGCTTTTCATGTACTCTGTGTTAGACACACAAGAGAAATACCAACTTAAAAAAAACAACAAAAAACTTTACTGACAAAGTTGAGAAAATCAGAGGCTTGACAAAGGTTTAGAGCAGCATTCAATCAACATAAAACACTTCAGGAGATATTAACTCAAGCCCATTCAATTCAGCAAACTCCAAGCCTATCCAATTTTGAGTTACTCAAAACTCTGGGAAGAGGGAATTGGAAGAAGAAAGACAGAAAATACATAGAGAAGAACAAATATGGTGACCAGAAAGGTTTTGAGACTGCAATCTCCTCCAATCTCTGCTCCAAATCTTGCTCCTCCAATGCTCCTGCTGGACTTGGCAGGAACAAGGAATAGTTGTTTTTGTGAAACTTAGTTTTGAGTAAAAATTATTTTTGAATCGAGGCCACCAAATCTATTACTAAGCTTAACCTCTTGAATTGTCACTATTTGCAAACCAGCAGGTGGGATTTAGGTTAAACTGACTTCTGTCAAAGTGTCACTGTTTATTAAAATTGCTTGGAAAACAAGATTCCCTAAATGTTTTAATTTATTGCTACAAGGATAAGCTTGCCTCAAACATTTTTCTGCATGCTGAGAGATACATGGAATACTGCAAAAGAGATCATCAGCTGCCTTGTGACAGCAGTTGTTTCATTATCTGGCTCCTGATTCAAGTCTCCCCATGAAGTACTTCACTCAATGCTGTTACATCCTACAGTGTCAGATTCTGACTATGAAAGATGTGATTTGCATAAGCAAAACTTAAAATTCTCCCTTACATGGGGTCTCGGTAAGAGACTTTGCACTTTAAATTCTGACTGCTGCTCCTACCTGAAGATACTGTAGGCCTAAAGCCTGCCAAGTCCTGATGTGCACAGCTGTGATGACTGGCAAGAGCTCCATGGAAGAGCAAGTGCATAAATAAATTTGTCAGCCTGCATTGTTTGGTCCACGTGTCTGTGAGGATCTGTCTGCAGGGATGAGGTTCTGATGCTTGAAGCTTGCTTTGCCCTTGAATTAGGGGTGTCCAATGGGAAATGGAGCTGGTGGATTTAATAGTAGGATACCACAGCTCAGCTGTGCCTCTTCTTGAGCTAGCAGAAATTATAAGAGTGATTTGGTGGTTAATTCTAACAGTATTAAACAAGACCAGTCATTCCAAAGATGCAGACAGCCATTTGAAATTTTCAAACATTAAACATTTTTACAAAAAATCTCAAACCTAAGTCTACCCACAAACCCAAAGGTGGACACACACTGAGGGGTAACTCCTATACCTTAAATTTTGTCAATGCCTTTATGGTTTTCACCCTTGAACAAGAGCAGCTGCCAGTAACTTCCTGTCACGCTTGTCACTCTTCAAACACTCCCTTACTCCCTATGAAGTGCTGCAGATGCAACAAGGTAGACATGTAGCGTGGTTTTTCAGGCATTAAATCCAAGTGTGAGTTGCAAAAAGTTAATCTAAGATCAAGCACATTCCCTCCTAAATTACACTTTACACATTGCTCATCTAAAGCCAATCCTGGCATTTCTGAAAGTTGAATTCTTTGGTTTTGGAATGGGCAGTCCATGAAGGAGCTAGAAATGTCTTTTGTTAAGATCTTGTTAGCTTTTTCTTGATCTCTAAGGTCATCTTATAAGACAGCAGGATCTATCACTGCAGCTGAGTTCCCAGGGCCCCTTTCTGGGCTATGCCCAGTGTTTAAGTCTGAGATTGCACAGGTTTGGCTCTGTTGTAGATAAGATTTATGGGGGCTTGGATGCCATGTTTCTCAGATAAATGTCTTTGTGGTAAATGGTAGACTAAGATATTTTGAATCCATGGGAAAAAGAAGCCATGTGTGACTGAATTAGAATTTGACTGCATGAAACACTTGGCTCAAACAAAGGACTTTTTGCACCTCAGGCTCTTCCAGCAATGAGCAGGATTGGATGTTGATACCATAAATTTCTATAGCTTTCCTTAGTCATTCAAATCTTGGTTTGCCATGATTTGGGAAGGGTAGAAGAAACATGCCTTGCTTAATTTATGGAGATCAAGAGAAGGGCCATGATTTACCAGGTTGGGAAGTATGCATACCAAAACCTTTTCCATGTCTCCTTTACAGGAGTGCTTCTCTGCACCCACGTCTCCAGAGATGTGGCTTGTTTTTTTGCATGCACAACCCAATTCTTGGCTTTATTTATTTTTTTTATTTTAAATGAAAAGAAAATCTAGCTTGGCTATTAAAATCCCTCATTAATCACAATAATATTTTTCTTTTTGACTGCAATAGATAATTCTGTCTATAGTTGCTGACTGGTGAGCCCTGGAGAATCCTGCTGGAGTGGTTAACGTTCCCCTTCCCACTTCATTCCTGTTGTCAATCCACTCTCCAAGGCATAATGGAGAAATGTATACACTTCATTCTAAAGTATGGAGGATCATTTTAAATTCTCAATTAAGGTGGCTCCATGTGAAGAAGCTGTAATCTGGAGTGATAATTTTCATTTTTTCCCCTCTCTGGTAGATAGGAAGCAGGGGGATATGTGGGAATTCAGGTTTGGCAGCTGTGGGAGTAAGATTTTCCAGAGTTTGCCTCTGAGCACCCTGTTGTGTTCTGGGATGGCTGCTGGACATGTTGGCAAAAACTCGTGTGTCACAAAGTCAAAACCTTGGGTTTTTTAGTGGCTGTGTACTGCTGCATGTAATCCATGCTTATTGGTGGAAGAACTTCTCTTCAGTAAGGTGGCTGTGTCATACAGGTGTTAGAAGGTGGTGTCTCTTTAAAAGCTGCGTTAGGATTTACTGAAACCTGAGTTAATTTTCCATACCAAACCCTTTTTGCAGAATCCCAAACAAGGCTCACGCAGAGCAAGTGAAAAGCCCGGTTTGTGTGTGGGTTTTTCTCATAGCACAATTAGAGATATGACCCCAAACACTCAGTGGTCAGAACTGGACAAGTGTGTGGGCAAAAGCTTTTATCTCACCTGGCTCCTCAGTGTATTATCTATGGCAGTGATTTATGTCTCCCCTTTCAATTTCTCAGGAAAAAGGAGATGATTGTGGGTGAGGTTTGGAGTAAATACAAGAGTTACATTTCTACCAAGATGTGGGGTCCAGCAGTGCCCTCCTGGCTGGATCAGTAGTTGGGGAGGCTGTGTGGTGTTTAAATGTCAGTTGTTGCAGTCTAAAGCAATTGATCTGAAAAGGAATAAAATAAATAGCTGAAGCAGGGTTCTTATGCTTCATTAAGGGCTTAAATACATCTAAACTGGCATCTGATACAAACTTGTATCTGTTCATGAATGAACACTGGATACAGTCAGGATTTTGGGGACCTGATAGCAGTTCCTGACACACAGACACCCCCACACCACCTGGCATGTGTGCAGGTGGAAAAGAAAAAATTCTGATTGTCTTGCTAACAAGTTACTTTGAAACTAGTTTTATTTTGTGGCTCTCCAACCAGTGATGTGAGTAAAAGGTATAAGAAATAAATGCAAATAATAAATTCTTGCACTATGGAGGTAATTAATATTTGATATCTAATATACCATAAATGCAGAATGCCAAAAAAATGAAGCAGTAACTGTTATGGGCTCCATGGTCTTCCAGAGAGCTTGTTTGGATGGTATAAAAGAGCACACTTCTCCATATTCAGAGTTTTCTAAAGATTTATTTTAAAGCATATTTGTAGTTCTAAAACAGCATCATTCAAACATTTTCAAATTGTGAATTTCTGCTGTTTTAATAGTACTGTGGGTGGGGTTTATACTCTCAAAGATGGGAGGGAAAAGACCATTGGTTCATTCATTAAATTAGTTTTTTCAACTTTGGGACACCTTGTTATTGCATGTTACTTTCTTTTCTAACCCTTAGACTGAAGTTAGGTCTTCTGGTGATGGAAGGCATGGTTAGGTATAAAATATACTTACTGAAAGGTAGACTGTTTCTGGCAATATCTTCTCCAGCCTTACTGTGCATCATTCAGGGCCCTAATCTTATCCATCTGAGCCTGCTTCAGGCTCTGAAAGACAAAAAACCCAATGTTGATTAAACATAAAATCTGTATACAATTAATTATTGGCCATTTGCTTATGCTGGAAATAATTTTGTGGATAGATCTCCATAGCAAATCTTACATCCTTTATTGTTCAATTACTGCCTTACTAAGGTAAGTGTCTGCACTGATTACTCTATATTTGCAGTTTGGATTTTAAAAATTGAACAAGATTTTAAAGAGTACCAACTCTTGAACAAAGAGAACATAACAATAGGAAATGCTTCTTTACAGAGCAGGACAGCAGTTTGATGCATGGCATGCTTCCCAGGGGAGTGAAAGTCATGTCAAAGCTTTGGGTGATTTTTTTTGATCCATGTTTGTTTTCTCTTCTATTAGGAGAGCTAGACTAAGGCATGTTGTAACCAAAGAAGGAGGTTGTGATATGTTTTTCACCTTGCAGAGAGGCAGACTGATGCCAGCTGGGGTCTGTGTACAAATCACAAATGGGACGGGGCTGCTGTGGAACGCGCCTTGAGCTGTTTGATTTTCCAGCATCAGTCTCATTACATGGTTATGACAATGGGAAGATGCCAGCAGCTCACATCCCAGGCAGCAGAACAAGAACTTAATGTTACAACTTACTTTATAAGGTTTTTGCCCAATCACACCAAGCAAAAGCACATTGACAGTAGTTCTATCCAACCACTATAAGCACAGGTACCTTTGGTTAAACAATGCTTGCTTATTTCAAATACAATACCTGCTTGTAAGCCTGAAACACAATGCACAGAGCTCCATTATTAAGCTTCAACCTTCCTAATATCTTGCTAGATAAACTTTTCTGTAGCTTAGGGAGCTATTCTAGACAAGTGCCAATACAGACTATTGTTCTATTTGTCCTTGCTTTTCTACTTTTTAAAGAATTTTTCTGCTGACCTATCTCATGGCTGCTGCTTAGCTCTAATCACAGTTCTGGTGTCTCTGAGGCCTGCCTTTTGCAGCTTTCCCCAAACCCTCTGATTTTGTGGATTCCCACAGCAGACCAAGGGCCATGAATTGCTGCAGCCTTAATTGCAAAATGCTGCTGTCATGACGGGCCTCTTCATAGAGCAATGTTGTGTATAACTTTTGGGTCTGCTTGTGTGGAATAGACTGAAGAAAGGGAGCTGGGAGCAGGGTTTGGTCAGTTGTCCAGTGTATTTATGAACTAGAGGGTTTTTAGTTGTTCTGAGTTATTCATGCCAGAGTAGCAAAGCTGTTGTGTGTACTGGATCACAGAGAGGGATTTGGGAACGGCAGAAATGATTAATCCTTGTGCGTTCTAAATTCTTTCCTGCAGAGGATGGGACTCAGTGTAAATGTCAGGAACAAGATCTGGGGAGGGTGACACAGATATTGTGACAGGATATATTGCCTTTCTTTAAACACAACCTCGTGTTTAAATAACTGAGATTTCTCAGTTCCTCTGAGTCAGGCACCTGCATGGTGGAAAAGCCTTTTTACCCCAGCAATTTTGCAGTGCAACCCAGTCCTCTAGACTGCAAGGCAGTAAGTTATGCTGTGGGGAAATACTTCCATGCAAATAAACTCTTGAAGGGGAAGAACTGAGATTTTTTCATAACCTTTTGCACATGATGAGATATAACTGTAGCAGCCTGGAGTGATAACTGCAGCAGTTCTTTCACTCAGTGGCTGGTTTGTTAAAGCACACACTGGAGCTGTGGCAATGCTGGGCTCAGTTCTCTTCACCTGAGGCCAGTCTAAACCACCACCTCTCAGAAGAATTTTGCTTGTGACTGATGTGAGATTCATGCTCTGGAGCTATTGTGCTCCAAATGAAATCTGGATTCCTTTGAGATAGCAGAGGTGGGGATGGTTTGAGGCCTTTCCTGGAATATTATTGGACACATCCTGAAGCACTTTTCATTGTGAGATGTTTTTCTTCTCTGGGCTTTGGCTGTTCAGCTAGGAAGCCCTTTCTTTTTTCTACATTATTCTTTGCTTCAATATTTAGAAAGGGAAGAATCTTCAAAAGGAAAGTTTGAGACTCAAGTTTGGTATTTTCTCCTTGGTATTTGGCTTGGCTCCTAGCTTGGTACATGCAGCAATCTTTTATTATCAATAACAGTTACTCTTCTATGTAATGGTCCTATAATTAATTACACTACTTCAGCAAATCTTTTTAATTAAGCTTGCTCTTCACGTGGTGTAACAAAACAAAAATAAAAGGCCTCTTACTGTGTTGCAGGCTTTCTACTGACTTGTTTGTGTGCTCTTTTGTGGGCAGATCAGAGGCAGCAAACAAAATAATGCTGGAAAGACACGATCTTGAGCCAATGTTTGGCTAATAGAACTCCCTTGAGATGTGGGCAAGGCTGTGTGATGTGTCTGATTGCCCAGCAGGGTTCATGAACGTGCCTCAGTGGGTAAATGTGTGTTTATTACAATTTTATGTTTGTCTGACAGCAGTTCCAGCTGCAAAGAGTAACAGAGTGCCTCTGAGGCTATGGCTTAGTGATGTTCTTCTGGTTTTTAGATATGAGCATTTTTTCTGTCCTGGTTCAAGGTAATACGGGGGACTATGATGTGTGGGAGTTACCTTTTTTTTCTATTTCTCTTCAGACTTAATTTTAAATTGGATGTCTGAGGTCAATTTTAAATTGGATCTCTGAAGTCAAAGGCACTTGAAATTGCTCTCTCAATTTAACAGCAACTTTTTTTGGTAATTCTTACCAGCATGCTTTGTTTAGCTCTTGGTAAAACTTGGCTGTACTTGCTTTTTTTGATGTATAGTGCAGCACAGAAAAAAAATAGAGAAAGGTATAGTGCAGCATAGAAAACATAGAAAAAATAAAAATGGTTTTAAGCATGCTATACTTAAAATAGTTTAGTATTGGAAAACAGCTCTGTGCAGATTGTTGTCATATTTTAGAAGTTTAAAAGAAAAACTGGTCCACTGTTACTACCTTTTTGTAGAAATATGATGGTTGTTAGCTTGGGAGATCTAACAACATAAAACCACGCATTTACTATTTTATCTTGGATTCAAAACAAAAAAAGGTGTACATGCTCTACATGTGTGCTTATAGCACAAACTCAAATGAGTTTGACAGAGGTGAAAGCCTGAACATGTAAAGAATGATCTTGGCACTCCATGCAGGTTTTCCTTTGGTGCCAGGTGAGGAGAGAGGAATAAATAATCACCAAAAAGAAGATGATAGAGAATCAGCTGGGTTCTGCTGTTCCTCTCAGGTATGGGCTGGTATGTTGTTTGTTTCAGAAGGCAATGCATGGGGAAGTAGGAAAGGAAGCTTTCTCTTACTCTAAAAGGTATATTATGGGAAAGAAATTAAAAAAAAAAACCCAACCAACCCTCAAGGTGGGATGCAAATTTGCAATGTAGATGTTTAGAAATAATTTTCGTGACTTAGCACAGAAAAAAATCATCACTTTAACATATTTAGATATGACTGTTTATCTGGAAAATATTTTAATGCTCTTAAAGGATAATTTACCTGTCAATTTTGCTACACTTTGTTGTGTTAATTAGTGGCTGTAAGGAAAATACTAAAGCACAGAAGGGGGGGAGGGGCATAGGAAATTGGTATGTAAGCTTCAGAAGTGTAGAAATAGGTTATTTCTGAATAATGTTAATTCCTTAGAATTAGCATATCTTTTACAGGTTTGATTCAGTTTCTCAGAGAACTGAATGCAGACAATCCTGGCAATCCCTCCTGGGACTGAGTCAAAGTGTGATTCTTCTGTCGCTGATTGAGGTGGTGCTACGCGAGAAAGTTGCCTTACTTCAGATGAAGTTAGAATTTTTCACAATAATGGGAGTTTGATATTTTTTTTCAAATAAATCACTGCTATAAGCTCCTGGTTTTGCATGTCTCATGTAAGACTCTCTTGAATATTTTAACAGCATTTTAGTGTTCCAGCTGCACAAGAGCTTTTTCTGCCAGTCAAACACGTTGTGAGCGAAGTGCTGGTTTGCTCTTCCAAGAGACTGAAGAGCAACCAAGCTCAGATGAATTCCTCTTGTATTACACTGATGATTCAGGTCCTTGGAAGATTGTCTTCTTGAATTAAAATCTCAGTTTGTCACTCTGCCTTTGGGCAGAGACTGTTTTGTAGGAAGAGCTAGAAAATGTGGGATTTCTTTAATGTCTTACTTTCTTCTTTGGTGTCCAAACTTGAATAAAGACTGCATAAAAGGAATTCTTTTTCTGATGTCTGGAAGATTCTTCCTCCTTCAGGCATTCTGATTTTGTTGTTCTTCAGAGCACGGTGGACACCTACAAGAGTTCCATGAGGAGTTCAGAAGAGAACTTGGATTTGTTTTCACTTGTTCTGTTTGCCCACCAATGCTGCACAAATAACATACTGCTGACCTGATTCTAAAACCCCTACTTCTTTCATTCATCGTGAGAGAGAGGGAAGATTAATTATTGTATTTTTCTTTAATATCAATTTTTCATGTGCAAATTTTCATATTCAAATTTATGCTTGGATTTATTTTGCTATTTAAAAAGTCACAAGTTTTTGTTTTCAGAAAAGAAAATAAAGGAGTCACTTTCATTTCACACGCATGCTTTTATTAAGGAATAATACAAATTCCTTAATAAAAGGAATTTGTATTATTCCTTGTAACACAAAACTAGCCCTTGGAGGAAGTTGGAGCCTCCAGTGACTTAGAGAATCCTGCTTCCTCTTGGTAAAGTTTTCTTCTTGCAGTATGGTTTCTTTCTGCAGCCTAGAATTTGCTGATACTGATACCAGAAATGTTGCTGACTCTTACTCTCTGAGACTGAGCTTTGGTTGTATTGCCTATCTGTAACAGATGTGGTTTGGGTTAAAATGATGCCAAAATCCTTGTTTTGAATCTATCCTAGTGCATCTTCTTTCTAGTACAGAAATTTTCAGTGTAAATAACAAAATTCAGCTGATATAATAGCTTCCTCAGAGTCTTTTAAAATATAAAAATCATATATGAAAATTATATCAATTATATCTTCTACTTGAGATTTAATGGGCATTTCTCAAAGCATACCACTAGATTTAAAATATCTTGATCTGTAGATGTTTTTGTTTAATCTCCTTTTCCTGTGTGATCCAAAATCAAGTTCTACTTTCTTTCAGACTCGACCTCACCAAGCACCTATCCCACTTTTCATTTCCTTTTGTTCCCTCAGTCCTTCCCCAAATAAATAAATATTATCAAATGATTCAATAGTGTTATCATATGATTTACCTCACCTACAGTGCCAATTATGTCAAACATATATTATTTCAAACTTGGACAGATACAGTGACTTTTTCTTGTAACTTGACATCTGGACATACTATGGAATGCTTTTAGGAATTTTTTTTTAATGAACTTAGACTTAAAAAAATGAATGGCTTCTTTACCTTTAATACCCAGTGCTCAACTACTTGCTTTCATCTTTTTCTTGGTCTGTTTCTCACTTGGGATAGGAGTCTTCTCAAATAATTTTTTTTTCCCATTTGAAAAAAAAAAAGGTCAAAATAGGAGTCTCCAAATTCTTCTCCTGTCTCTGCAGGTTTGTAGGATACCTCCATATATCAACATAAAATACTTCCCAGCTTACTCTGGCAACCTCACTTCTGTTTTACTTATTTTGGCATAGTGGGCTCCATTTTTTTGCATTTGGTCTTATGCCAGTATCTTTTTGTCTTCTAATTTAAGTGCACATAAGAGTTGCTCCTAAGAAGCTCTAGGATAAAATCCCTGTTTTTCCAGCCAGGATGCCATCCAGGTATGCCTTCTGTAGCTTTTAATTTCCTTCTGCAGACACACCATTTCCAAAATACTTAAAACAATTGATGCAACAATTAACACATAATTTGGAATATCTTTATCTGCCTCTTCATTTATGTCTTCATATTTAATTTAATTATCAATAATTTGTTTCACAATTGTTTGCCTTATGCCACCTCCTTGTAACAGCTGCAGACAAGAAAAAGAACAATGCTGGATGAATTAATATCCTAAAGCTTTTTATTTTCTTGGACACTACTTGATATTGACATGTTCTTTGGCAGTATTAATATTTTCCTTTTCAAGTCTGTATTTCATGCACCAAAAACTCCACCACACAATCCCCTGCTATTTGAGTAGAAAATAAAATCCACTGCTTCCAGGGCAGAAATGGATGAATAAATCTTTTCCAGAGAGAAATGGATGAGTAAATAATTTCCAAAGATGAAGCTGAAGGATCCATGGTATGTGCTCAGCCTTACATCTGCTCCATGTGTTTGTCTTCACAGCAGCCTTCCTTTACAAATGGCACTGAAGAAGTAAAGTACTTGATATGCTCAGAAAATAATAGGTTAGCAAGTGAAAGTCAAATTTTTGGGTCTGAACAGAGACCCGAAATGTCTCATTCTTAATTCTTAATGTCTCATTCTTAATTCTTTTGACACGAGCACATCAATCTCCCTCACCTGGGCTTTCAAGACACTGAAATCTCTTCCATGCATTTGTGATGGCAAGAAACTGACCTTGCTAGGAGAACCTCTACTTCTAAACACAGTATCCTCAGTTTGCCTTCTGTTGTCATCAGAGATTATTTTCTTTCTGTTCTGTTGTCATTTTTGCACACCTGGTGTATTTTTATGCCTCATCACTGAATTTTGATCGAATAGAAATTGGGGCCATTTTTTCAGCTGTACACAAAGTTGGAAAGAACATCTGTGTTTACTGAGGAAATTAACCTGTAATGTTAAAATAGGTTTTTAAAATTATAGTTAAAAATCTATTTAAGCTGTGAAAATAATGTATATTTTATATAGTCTGTGTGCATGACGTTCCTTCGTTGCCTATTGCCTGGTGTTGGTGTCTAATAATTTGTCTTCCTTACACTGTGATGCTTGGGGAACTCTTTCCTCTCTAGAGCAACTAATGTTTAGACAATTTAGCTGAAATGCATCCCTTTGTCAACATTAAGACATCACTGGTAAAAATTATAGAGTAGCGCAGAGAAACACGAGGGAGATAATCAGACTATCAAGGTTATAATCTGTTCCTCTGCTCATGGCTACAAGTCAGAGTGGCAGAGGGGAGCATTAGGGTGAAGGCATAGGGAGCCTGCAGCTATAAACACACAAAGCTATGAAAACACTCCAGCATCATTTAGAAAATGGAAAGTGCTGTTGTTTCATCTGGTTCATCTCTAATTGCTTTAGCCTTTGGCGTGAATGGCCAGGCTGCTGAATCAGCAGTGGCAGGGCTGGATCCACACTGGCTGAGATTGTTTTAGGGGAAATAATACATAAAAGGTGTGTGTGTGTGTGCTTTTTAAATTAAAGACAAGTGAGTGTACACAAGAAACATTCATTCTGCCAAAATATGCTAAACACGCATTACAGAAGCCTCAAGAAACAATAGAATTCTGTTTTGGTTACCAATGCTTGAAGACATGGATAAATATTTTAAAGGAGGGATATGGCTATTAGAAATACGTGTTTGTGTCGGGGAAGAAAAACAAGAATTTTCTTCTGTTTGTGGGTTGGCATTTTGATTTAGTGTGGAGTTGAGTTTTCGAAATCATGGTTCTTTAGAATTCCTTCTAAGACTTACACAGCTAATATTTAGTTTCCGCTGTGGAGGCATTTTTTCATGTGTGTTCCAGCTCTTACAAACAAGTCAGTTTCACTTTTAATGAAATTTCATGGTAGTTTTCATTGTTGCTGTGAATCAAAGACAAAGTTTACCTTTCACATACAGTAGAGAATTCTTTTCATTTGGAAGGAATGTCCTGTAGCTGTCCTAAGTGAATGTATGTTTGAATTAAATTAAGAATTGAATAGACAGCACTGAAAACTCCACCCCCTCATCTCTGTACCCAAGACATATTTCTATTAAAAAGCAGGGGGGGAAAACCATCTCTTTCTCCTTCTGCAATTACTATCGGGTTTAGGGTCTTCTGAGTTGATGCAGGCAGTAGAAATGCAGTTACACTGGAATTTTCCTTCTCCTATTTCATCAGCAGTATGTCAGAAACAGCATTTCTCAACAGGACAAAGGAAGTATCCTATTGTTTTCCTGGACAGGCCAATGTGCAGCCCATAGGAGAAGTTAGTAACACCTTTCAGAAGTGAATAAAGTTTTATTTGTTGTTGCAGTCCAGTTGTAAGTGCACTAAAAAGCATAGATTTCATGGTTTAGTTTTTTCAAGCCTATACATTCCAGTTGTAGAGTAAATGTTTGTTTAATGAAACAACAATTTTTAACACAGAATTTACGTGGAAAAATGTGAATATTTTACTGCCCACAGGCCATTTTGGTTTTAATGTATTCAGCTATTTGCATGCATGGATTTAATAGAAAAATGTGGGGTGAATTCCATGTTCTCCTCTTGTGGGTGCTGTTCCCAACTCTTTTCTCTAAATCCAATAGTTGTAAGCTAAGTACAGACAACCTTAGCAACACCAGCAGCTGTTCTGTACAAAATGTGATTATCACGTACCCATAAAGAAAGCAGAGAGTGTTGAACATTGATGTGCTGAGCAAGAGGCATTACAGGCTCTGGATGATTTGTTTGTTCCTGCTTTAGGGTGACTGCACACCCACCTGAAGTGGTGACAGTGTGAACCTCCTTCTGTGCCATTAGATGAAGTGGCATCATTTTAATGCTTTGGCATTAGTTAACTTCATGTGCTCCCAGTCAATGCGTCCACATCCAAGTATCTCCAAGATATTTCAGTGTGCCCTTTCTTTGTCAAGACCATCTGCATGAATATTTCAGTCAGTGTAGACAAATGCCAAAAGCGCTAGAGCATTCTATTTAGTCATACAAGGCTCTTCAAGAGATTTAAAATTACTGTTGTACAAACTGATGTCACTTTACTCAGCGTCAGCTCACTGGTAACTTTTTCTGGAAGTTTTAAAAGAGTGAAGATCTTAGTAGAGCCAGCCCAACTTCTTTTTTTTTTATTATTTGTATTGTATGTCTAACAGGCTAGGGTGAAAGAGAAGAATTTGTGAATGCTACTAATGTGTTTTGCCACTATCTGAGTGCTGTGTTCCAATAGTAGTTTTCAGAGAATGAAAAATAAAAGAGCAATATTATTTTTTTACTATACAGTATGAATGATACAAACTATATTTTAATGTATTAGGTTGTCTTATTTGCATGGGTGTCCATTTCTCCAGGCATTCCATTTTAGTGATCTCCTATATTCCTTAGGAATATTGCAGCTGGTGATAAAATTGTCTGGCATTTATGAATGGGTCTGAAATGGGCCACTTGAAATATGGCAACCATGTTTTAAATTCTTGATCAAGCTTGGCTGGACTGCTTGGCTGGAGATTGAGTAATCTGATGAAATAGGTTTTTTTTAACAACTTGTGGCTGTTTTTTTTTTTTTTTTGCTGTCCTTTAGGCCATGGGTTGAATGTTCAATTCTAATCTGTCTCCATGGGGAAGATTGACAGTGGCTGCTTGTATTTAATAGAACTCATACAAACTTATTTCTGTTTTAGTACTCTGGAGAAATTAAAAAAAATTATTCTGGTCTTATCCTAAAAAGTGAGAGAACTCACTTGAGTATTTATTCAAGCTGAGGCACAATGAGAGCAAACACTGTATGTAAAATCTGAATTTCTTACACACTAGTTGTGAGGAAAAAAAACTTCTAAAATATTTAAGTTAAAGATTGCCATAGTAAGATAAGTAGAAATAGAAAGAAATCAGTCTGCTAGATTAAGTAATTGATGGGCTTTAGGTGTTGGCCTTCTGTCAGTCTTGGTATCATAGCAGGTGTTTTGGTAAAGTAATGTTGTTCAACAGGTAATTGTTCAACAGGTCACATACTGCAAAGAGAGAAAAATCTTTTTGCTGGTAGTAACCTGACCCCAATGGAGAGGGGAAGCAGAGGGGGGAAACTTATCAAATCTGTCCTGCAAGGATCTGGGGCATCTCCTGCATGATGATGTTGTATTTAAGTTAGTTGATGATATCAAAAGAGTTTTTCCAGTATTAACAAGTATAAAATAGAATGGTGTGAAATGCTTGGGGAAAATGCTCGGTGTCACAATAAGCAAATCTGTGGCAGAATTACTGAATTTCCCAAAGAAAATATTAGGAAGAGGTGCATGACATTCCTTTAGCCTGAAGAGCTGTGCTGTGGAGAGAGGCAGGTTTGAACTGATCCTGGTAGCACTTCCCAATCCACAGGTCATGGCAGTTAGCTTTTCTCCTTCTGAAAATTAAAACCTAGTTTGGCCTGACACGAGTCACTGAACAGTCCATTACAAAAATTTTGTTTTGCTAAACATTTCTTGGTACTGAGTGCCAAATAAAGGGGTGGTTTCACAAATGTGCTGTTTGAATGAAACTGGGATCACTCTGTGACTTTTATGGGCATTTTGGAGTACTCTACACCACAGCTGAACAGATTCAATGATAATGACCTTGCTAGTCCATATTTGGACTTAAATACATTGAAATAAAATTTTGGAGAGTGAGAATATTAGAAATACTGGTTAAGTCTGGAAGGGACTTTCTCATGAAGTCCTACCCGAAACTGTGCTTGCCCACACTTTCATTCCTAAATTTTTGTATAATTTTCTGATGACTTGTATAATATTGAAAAAAATTCCATCCAAAGAAGTGGGTAGGCAGACTGTCCCTCAGAACCCAAACTTAAACCACTTTGGTCCTCTGAGTAAACAACACTTAATGTGTGAACCAAATTTTAGCAGTAGAAATGCTGCTAAAAAAACTACTCAAACCCAGCAAATCTAGAACTAATAATTACTTTTCTACAGATTCTTGGCTTCTGCTCATGCACTGCATTTCTTCCAAGAGAGAAACCAGGACCTTAGTGAAACCTGTTGGGCTTATGCCATTGTTTTCACAGGAATTAACTTTATAGGGTTGACACAAGTGACAAAAACGCCTGCCAATCTTAATTTACTAGTTTTAAATCATACCCTTTATGTCCCTGTGTGTTGAAGAAAATACCACCAAGAAGAGGCATGTTGGTGGGCAGATAGCTGGTGAATAGGAACATTGAATAAACAGTCTGGGTTTGGGTGTTTTCTTGCTGTAATCAGGATCTCAGTCAATCTATATTACGAGCTAGTGCTCTTTCTTGAGAAATATATACCAAAAAGCAAACAAAATACTCTTCTGTATTGAAGTGTTAGTCAGCATATAGCTCTGAAAGAGGCTGCCATGAGGAGTCATATTGGCTGAATTTTAATATCTCCTGTATGGTAAATGCTGAAATTGGATATGTCACTGAAAGCTGCTCTTTGGCAGTTTCATCTTGCATGACCTGCATCTACTCAGCAGATCACTACGGGTCCTGCTGATCTTCCCCTGACACCACTTGAACAAGATCTTTCTAATGGATATATTTTTTTTTAATTTTTTTTATTTTACTTAGTGTTTCTCCCCCACCATGTATTAGGTATTAACATGCTTTCCTTGCAAACTGGAGCATGCATTGCATTTCCTGCTATTTCCTTCTTCAGCAAATTTATTTCAGTGCAAGGGAATGCTCTCTTGTGCTGCTCAGTGGTGTAATATTCAAATGGGTGATATGATTGAGCTGCCATATTGTGAATTGGTAAAAAGAAAAAAAATTAAAAAGGGTAAAAAGAGTCTCATATTTTTTAGAGAATTTAGCCCTGAAGGCACTGTGTATCCTGTAGCTGCCCTGGTCTATCAAGGGGAGCTTAGCAGCAAGATATAATCTTAGAATTCAGATGGCAGCAAGTTTCTGATTTTTCCAGCTGGCAGAATCTGGGGTGCAGCTCAGGCAGGCCATGCTGAGCAGCTCTTTGCTCTAATACACACAAACACACACTTGGCTCTAACACACACAAACACTGCTCAGCTCAGCCTCTTCCACGCAGCTGGAAGTGCTCTCTAGTGAGGATGGCATGAAAAGTGTGCATGGGGGATGCTGTCTGTGTCCAAGCATGGACTTTTGAAGTATATGCTTGTGTTTGAAATTGCATTCAAATCAGTCATACTTAAAAAGATGCACTCATGAAAGAGTTTGGCCTGAGAGACTTTTTTTTTATAACATACCATGCTATAAAAAACATTATGTATTATAACATACCATGTGGTAAGAACAGACTGGCATTGGAAAAAATGACATCACAGCTAATTTATGGGGTCAAAAAAAGAAGAAAACTGAGTGAGGAATCTTTTTGCTATAGGTTTACTCAGCGATGTTGAGCACAGAGAAAGCTGCTGTAAGCTTTGGATTTTACCAGCTAATGTCAGCAATCCTGTAACGGTATGCAGAGTAAGAGTAAAAAAGCCACAACAGAGGCTTAGTTTTTCCCCTGTGCACCTAACTATGAACATTACAAGCTTGTTTTACTATTATTTCAGACTATATATTGGAGTCTATCTGACTTAGTTATTGGAATCAGAGAAATTATATTGGAAGACCTCTCTGAGAACAGCCAGCAATTTGAGGTCAAAACCCATGAAGAATGGCAACTGACGAGTTCATGTCTGATTTGGGTCAGGATTTCTGAAGCAGGATCTCCCCAGAAGGATCACAGCTTTGGTTTTTGGATGTAGCTTTTAAGGAAATTGTCTGTAGTATTTGGGAAGGGAATTCCTTCTGTGCTTGTGCTTGTTCTTAACCAGTGTTCATTATACTGTGAAGTGTTCCTCATTAGCAGGGGTCTTCTCTTAACTTCAGCTTTTAGGATATGTAATTGTACTGCCTGAGACATTGTTCTTCACAGTCAGAGCAGTACCCTGTCTCTAAAGGAAAGGGCTAAATTTTAAAACTGGCTAGATAATTGCAGATTGTGCTGCCTGTATGTCCTTGTGCTTTGTAGATTGACCTCGGTCTCACCTGGCAGAATTTTATTCCAATAATGTCATTTCTGATGTGAAAGAAGAGAGGAGATGTTGAGCTCTGAGCTGGTAGCAGAGCAGAGTTTTCAATAAACATTGGCATGGATTGGCAGTGATTTTGTGATAGTCTTTGACAGCAATAGGGGATTTATATCTCACTACGAATAGTGAAATGTACATTACATATGAAATATTTTACTCAGCAACATTGCTTTTGAACAGTGGGTTCTTCAGTTTAGGTTTTTCCCAGGCTATGTTTGGACACATAGAACTTGGAAGGGTGACATGATTTGGTATTATACATATTGCTGCTGTGACAGTGGAGATGTCACACAGCTGTGTTCTCAAAAGCCACATCTTTGCTACTGGTTAAATATTCAAAGATGTTGCAACAGTTCAGTTCATAAAGCCATAAAGATAATGATGTTGGAGAATGTTCATAACTAATGCTTAAAAAGAGATTCAATATCTTGGACTATTTAAGTAAATCATTAGGGGGAAGAAAATGCCACACTGGAAACTTCTTTAACCTTCTCACATTTTTAGTGCAAGTACAGTCCTACAAGCTGCTTGATTTGGAAACAAATTTACAGAAGTAATTGGCATATATGTGCATATAAATAGGAATAAATGCATTTAAATGGCAATCTTCCAGCCTATATTTAGCAGTGGATCAAGTGCAGAATGCTCTTTCCATATCCTTTATTTCCTTTGAAACAGTACTTTGAGTGACGAGTTCCTCTCTGTAGATTGTTCTGTTAACTTTCTTCCATCTGTATCTCCCCTTAGCCCCAGGCTGTTAAAAATGAGACAGTTTTTGAATGAATAATGCTTATGTGATGGCTTTTTTATATGATTAAAGAAAGTGTGGGATGATATTTTGGTACCCTTTTTTTTTTCCACTTCACTAATGATGATATATAGACTGTAAGATTTTCTAAGGAAGAAAGAAGAAATAATACTCTTCCTGTTTGATCTTTTTCCTTGGTAGGAATCAGGTCCTCTTTTGCCCTTGTTCATTTGGGCTCAAGCTTTTTCTAAAGATGATAACTGGTACCTGCCTTCATGTTGATTCAACTGGAGGAAAAATATTATCTGCACCTCTGCTAAATTAAAAGTATCCTATAACTTGAACATGTGGAAAGAAATATTGCAAATCCTACTGACATAAAAATCTTAAAATTTAAGAGCTTCATCTCCCTTAATTCAGTATCAGGTTACACTTATATCAGTGGTATTTTGCTGCTGAACTCAAATCCTATATTAATACTGTATTTCAGTAATATAGGCTGTAGAGATCTCTGTTGACGGGGTTTTGAGTGTCAACATGAAGAAATGAACATTTTTTTTCAAAACTACCTGTAGCTCATATTACATTTGGCCTTTGAGTTATCCAAGCAAGTAACGAGGTGAAAGTTAGTTGTTTCATGGAACAGGCTTTCAAGGGTTTTAATTATTCAAAGCATCATAAAGGCAAGAGTCAGAAAATGTAATGTTAAACAATGGATCAACTTCATATCCCTGACACCCTATGGAGCTATTTTGAAGCTAATGAACCTCTTTGTTTCACCCCTCTCTATCTGAAAGAAAAGTAAGCAAAACCTGTGAACTGCCCTCAAAGAAATGCTTTCACTGACTCTAATGGAGCTATTGGCATTAGCAAATCTAACTGTGATTTAAGGAATTAGCACTCTGTCCTCTCAATTTGTGTTCTGTTCAATCAAATGTTGAGAAATGGATAGGCATACAGGCTGCCAAAGCTTTAGGTTACTGAATGAGATGTGTTAAATTTTAAGAGAGTTTAAATTTAAAAAAAAAAAAACCCAACCAACCAACCAACCAACCAAAAAAAATCCAAACCAAGGAGACCCAAACAGACCACCTCAAACCACAAGGTTTTTCTATGCACTTGGAGAACATCTGGGATGTTCTGTGACTGGGAAATTAATCCTCCTTGTTTTCTTAATGGAAGTCATTATTTATTTTATATATTCAAGGGAGTACAGAACAGAATTTAAGGTATTGGTCAGGGCTTAATAAAATAAATACTAAATGGGGAAAGCAAGCAAAACCTTCAAAACCTTCCAGCTGTTGTGATGGAGTTTTATTATCTGTTTCCTCCTTGTTTGAAACTCCGGGTTTGACTTAACAGAGAGTCCTCCAGCATTTTGGTGCCTGTTGGTTGATGAAGCACTTGGGTGATGCAGAACAGATGGAGCTTGGTGTGATCTTCACCTTCCCTTCAGCCAAGCAAACCAGGTAATTTCATTATTCCACCAGTAACGCATCTCAGTAGTAGCAGCTGAAGTGTGTGCATGCATGTACAGCTGTTCCCCAGCTGAGACCCTGCTGGACACGTGCCCAGGGCTCTGGCATTTGTTGCTGGACCCTGGCCCTGTGTGGTGGCAGTGGGGGAGGCATCTGTGGGTGCTCTGTCACTGCCACTTTGCCCTTTTTTGGGACAGCAGCACAAAGTTTGTGGTCTGAACTAGAATTTGTCTGGTATGTTCGAGCGAAACTTGAAATTAATTCAGGGACTGAGAGGCAAGTAGAGAGTCATTAAATTTTTAATGAGCAGAAATGATCAGGCACATCGCTTTGTTCATCACATTTGTGTCTAGTCTTTTTTATTTTATACCTATGTCTTTCCCATTCTCTGATTAAGATTTGTAGGCATACAAAGACCTTTAGAATTATGGCTCTGATGTGAATTTATTTTCTTATAGCTGTGCAGGGTAGTTGGTAAGGTTAGAGAACAGCGAGATATGGTGACTTCAGCCTTTTAAGGAAACTGTTTGCAGTGATCTTTAAAAACAAACAGTTTTCTCTGTGTGAAATGAGTAGGTCTTGGTTCAGTTGCTGCTAAGGAAATGAAAACATTGCATATCAGATAACACAGCTGGGATTTTTCCACATAGTTCACCATCTCTGTGTTAATCTCAGACATTTAAGAGAGTAATAAGAGGGATTAGTTTTATTCATTTATTCCTTCTCCAAAGACATTTCATTCACAGTAGATACAGGCATGCTGACATGAAGAGGCTTTGGTGATATGGCAGCAGAGTTCAGATGTGATTTGCTACACTTATTGGGCTACTCACACTAGAAAACTCTCAGAGCAAAGCCTGCATCTATATATATTTTACCTGAGAGCTATGGGATGTATTTCATGATTTTTTAGAGGAACTGAAGTTTTTTAACTCTTTTTCTAACATACTGTGGTGAAATAATTCACAGTGAATCCTGGGGAGGAGGTTAATTTTTGCAAACCAAGGTAACAAGTGGTACTAATTACAGAGGGGTTGAATGATAGCAAAAATAATAAAAAATAACATTGATGCATCAAGAATAAAGTGAGTTGTTCTTGCCATGCTTATCAACTTTAGATGCAATCTCATAGAAACAAGTTTTTAATACATTGTGATTAAAGACCTCCCAAGTTTTGATTTCATGCTGCTATGCTGCTTGTTTTATGCTGGGTAGAGCCTTGTGCACTTGTACCTGAAATGTTTGCTTAGAAATAGCACAGAAGTGTAATGAATGCCCTTTATCTGTAGTAGCTTTGTATTTTAAAACCAGCTAAGGAATGTTTGTCTTTGTACAAGTGTGTATATAGTCATATTTGTCTCCTGCTATCTCCCAGTTGATGCTCTTGGACCTTTTTGCAGCATGTCAAGCAAGCTATTAACATGCACTTCAGTTTATAAACATCCTGGTAATTATGTTTCTGATTTCCTACATCTGTGAAATACAACAGACAGACTTTTTTGGTTTAAAAATTTAACACTGTGTAGGATGATTTGGAAATGAAAGTCACGATTCAAACCATGTCCTCAATCTCTTTTAATCTGCACCGAATAGTCTGGAGTTTTTTTGCAGCTCCCAACTTTCATCTAGCACTTAAATGCTGAGCCCATTCTGGGCTTCTCAACACATTTCCCACTGGTCCTCCAGTGCACCTGCTGTGCTGCCATCAGCCATTAATGTTCAGGCAAAGCCAACAGCTTGTTAGGATGTGTCTGAGACATTCAGCGGTGCAGATGGCATGTTCTGTCTGCCTCTACCTGTAACATCTGGCAGCAGTCAGATGTGAGAAAGCCCAAATGAGAAGGAGGGAGATAATGGTTTTAAGTTGAATTGAATAAATAATTTTTCCAGACAAATTATTGCAGTTTGCTTGAGGTCATAAAGGGAAAAAAAAAAAAAAAAAAAAAAAAAAATACCCATGTACATGGAGGGCAGAATTAGCTTGCTTTGTTGAATTAATTGAATGAATTTATATATTGTGTGGACTTCCAATTCAATTTTTGAGAAATTCTGTGAGCTGGTTTAGACCTTAACAGATCAATGCTGTAGTACCTAGGGAGTTTTCTCCTTAACTATCCCCAACAATCTATCAAACTACAGACTAGGCAGATGGCTGGGAACAAGTTTTTCTATGCTGTTAGCAGCTTTGCTGTTGGTCTTGATGCAATTTTAAAATGGTTTCTAATTGTATTTGGGATTGTTCAGATCAGATTCAAATGGCATTGTTTCCTTCTAAATAACCTTGGTGATGTTATGAAGAGCCTGACAATACAATGACTGGATTGCCATCTCATCACATGGACAAGAATCTGCAAATTTGTTTCTTTCTGAATCAAATGCTTCTTTCCCCTCATACCTTATCCTTAAAAAAAACCTTAGTGTGTGGTAAGATGTAGTGTCCTTCACAAAGCTTTTACCCTGGAAAAAGTAAGCACATGTATACAAAAGCAGAATCTGTGCCACAGAGAACCAATAATTTGCATAATTCTCAATCATTTCAGTTTTGATTGGAGAGAATTTTGCATTCTTGATTTTTTTTATCAGTTAAGAAGGTGAGAGGGTTTGTCTTCTGAGATTGGCTGAGTGATTTGGTTGTCTTTCCCCTCCACTCTCCCATTTTCCTTCAGTTCTTAAACTGTCTTGTTTTGATCCATGAACGCTTTTGCTCTCTCTGGTTTCCAACTGGGAGCACTGGGAGAGGGCAGTGAGCTCTGAGCACAACATTGGATGGGTTGGAACATCCCTCTGGCCAACTCAACTCACCTGTCCTGTGTCCTCACTCAGCTCCTTTCTTACTCCCAACCTTCTTGTTGGGGAGAGGAAGGGAAGACATTAAGAAATAGAGAAAGCCTTCATAAAATGCCGTTTTTTTTTTTCTTTTCCCCCAGCTTTTTTGTGTCCACTTCATTGTTCAGAAACAGCCACGACAATGTTGTGTTATCTGCACAGTTTTGGCCACAGACTCAAAGCACACCACACCATACAGGCTGTTGTGAAAAGAGTTAATTCTGTTCCAGCCAGATCCAGTATGGATAGGAAACTCTGCCCAAGTTAATTAAAGACAAAAAAATCTTGGATAAATTTAACAAGGCACTTTTTCCTCCTATGTAGACAAAGCATGCTAGAAAGTGCTGAATTGTGCAGGAGAGGTGAATAAGTTTTGAGTGCAGTGGACACACTAAAGCTGTAAGGCCCCACTCCATTCCCCTCAGTTTTACCAAGCTCAAGACACTTAACTAGATTTGAAAGATGGATCATGTAAGTAAATCTTAAGCTTTTTGGCCTGCCAAAGAAGGAGGAACAGAATAATATGGCTTTTCATCTACAACAAATTTTGACAGTGCTAATGAGTGCAGAACAAGTGAGGAAGACTGATTTCTGATATCAAAATCAGCTCCTGGGAAAAGATCTCATCCCGTTACTTGCAAAGTCTCTTGGCTTTCAGAATAAATAATACAGACATTTAAGATACCCTTTTTTTTTCAGAATCTGTACAGAAGAGTCTTGACAACACTAACAAAAAATGTGACACAATAATCACCCCTAAGTTTTGAAGAGCTATTAGTAGAGAGGCATATTTTGTGTTAGCATTTATATTATGAAGTTAACATAAGGATTTCTTGAAAGTCCAATGTCCATTTTTTTTATGTTTGCAGTTTAGCTTCTAAGACATTTTTGAGGATGCAAAGTCGTCAGGTGGTTCTTCAGCCCTGTGGTATGAGAATAGAGTTTTAATTAATGCTTCAGCAATAAAAATGCATCTGTATTCTGTGTCTTTTGCATCCTTAAAATAGTTGTCTTCATTCTCATTTGAGTTGTGATTTTCTGCCTTTTAACACACCCTGTTTTCTCCAGAGTAAGAACTAGACTACTTTAGAAACAATGGCAGTCTATCACCTAAAGCAAAACATGCAGATAATTTGCATTTTCAACTGCTGACCTGTTTGCAGGCCTCATTTTCTCTCTCATTGAAAAGCTCCAAAAATGCCTGTTGTAACCTTACAGCTGCTAGAAAGGGAAAAAGGGGAGTATGTAAAGCAGGGTACCAGACCTCCTCCTGTCAATACAGCTGAATAGATTCAGCTATTGTCAGTCAAGTAGATACTAGTGCTATTACACTTCCAAACCTGATGTTCCTAATCAAAGTCAAGTGTTTCCCATTTCTTTGAGTGGAGCAATTTGACAGCCTCAGTTAAAAGTGAGGGAAACAATAAGACAACAAGCAGGCTCTTGGAAAGGAGAAATTAAGAAAAAGAAACCCAAGGAAATGGTCACAGTGGCAAATTTGGGGTGGGTTTTTCTTTTGTTTGCTTCTATTTCATAAACAATAAACTCTCTCAGAGTTGCAGAGTGCAGCAGCCAAGAAGTGATCCCATCTGTGTAACAAATCCTTTCCTTGTGTTCAGCATTCTCATATTGGCCAGGATAGGGGTGAGGAGGAAAGGGCACCTGGCCATGTTCTGGATTGACCCACGTCAAAAAGGTGAGCTGCAGCAAAAGGAACGAAGCCTTGTCATGAGTGCTTAGCAGAGAACAGCCTGTGACTGAGCTCACAGGGGAGGAGTGAGGCAGAGGAGGCTGCTCAGTGGGACAAACAGCTCTTGGGTGTGTGCTCCTGCTGGGCTGTGCCTTTCCAGACACAGCTGGAGTAGTCACAGCTAAATGTAGATAGCCACTTTTGAATGTCCTGAGGGCTTTATTGCTTTGTAGGCCTGAAATGTGTTGCTTCAAAATAGCATCTATATCCCCTTGAAAGATGGGTCTGCCTGTGTAAAATGGGCATACCTGCCACATCCAGAGGGAATAACTAAAAATCTGCGGCTGGTTACTGTTCCCTTTTATATTAGATTTAAAAACAAAGGTTTCCTCATATAGTTCCTTCCCTTTTTTTTCTCTCTGTGAACTGTAGTGATTTTTTAAAATGAGAAACAGTAATATAATTTGGTTGTGCAGAAAAATACAATATGTGCCAAATGATTGATCACTTTTGGTCTTGGAATCCTCAGGCAACTATTTCACAGTACATTTTAGGAGTAGTTTTGAAGATATAAATAGATCATCACAATCTGTGGCAATTAGCAGATAAGAGGAAATAACAATCAGCTCTATACACTGGATATGTAGTAAAGCTGGATTTTAAAACCAAAGGGAACACAGAATTTCCCCTTGCAGCTCATGATTCAGTCCTTCTGTGCTGGAATGCAGCAGCAGAGAAGCTGATTTGTGGGATACAACTTAATGATGTGTTGTGGTTTAACCCCAACAGTAACTTGGTCCCATTACTGCTGGCCCACTCTTCTCCAGCAGGAAAAAGTGAGAAAACTTGTGGCTTGAGATGAAAACAGCTTAACAGGCAAAGCAAAACAAGGAATAAATTCACCCCTTCCCAGGGGTAGGCAGGGGCTCAGCTATCCCAGGAAAGCAGGGCTTGATCACCCCTAATGGTCACCTGACTTTCTATTCTGAGTGTAGTGCCACATGGATCATGATATGGAACATTGCTTGGGTCAGTTGGGATCAGAGGTCCCAGCTGTGTCCCCTACAAACTCCTTGAACACCTCCAGCTTAGTGACTGGTGAGATAAGGAGAGGAAAAGGCCTCTTCTCTGTGTATGTGCTGCTTAGCTATTGTGGGAATCCACAAAATTAGAGGGTTTTGGGAAAGCTGCAAAAGGCAGGCCTCAGAGACAGCAGAACTGTGAGCAGAGCTAAGCAGCAGCCATGAGATTGGTCAGCAGAAAAATTATTTAAAAAGTAGAAAAGCAAGGACAAATAGAACAATGGTCTGTGTATTAATACTTCTCTAGAATAACTCTCTAAGCTACAGAAAAGTACATCTAGCCAGATATTAGGAAGGTTGAAGCTTAAGAATGGAGCTCTGTGCATTGTGTTTCAGGCTTACAAGCAGGTATTGTATTTGAAATAAGCAAGCATTGTTTAACCAAAGGTACCTGTGCTTATGGTGGTTGGATAGAACTACTGTCAATGTGCTTTTGCTTGGTGTGATTGGTCCAAAACCTTATAAAGTAAGTTGTAACATTAAGTTCTTTGTCTGCTGCCTGGGATGTGAGCTGGTGGCATCTTCCCATTGTCATAACCATGGAATGAGACTGATGCTGGAACATAAAAGAGCTCAAGGCCCGTTCCCAGCAGTTCTGTCCCGTTTGTGATTTGTACAGAGCCCCTGGACAGTGATAAGCAATAGCAGAAACACAACTGCATCATTAACACATGTTCAGCACAAACCCAAAACACAGCCCCATATTAATGCTGTGATGAGAATTACCTCTACCCCTGACAAAATCTGTACTTGATACAGTAGAAGATGTCGCCTTGCCCTTGGTTATTTATTCTTGCCTCCCCTCTGAAGGTGAGACATAACTTCCGAAATGGTTGTCAATGTGTTTCTTAAAAAGCCCATACTCTTTCTAATAGAGTAACAATTATTGCTTTATGTTTGACCTTGTTTGGGTTACAGTGACACCTGCCAAAGTGAAGATCTAGGGGCGTTTGTTTACATGCTCTTTAAAGGACTGCTCTCAATGAGAGAAGTTTGGGGGTTATGTGCACCAGATCTGTGCAAGCTTTTCTTCAGGCCTAGAATAGAAGGAATGATACCAACCTCCTATTCCTGGAGATGAGCTTGATGGCTTTTTCTTAGCAGGATCTTTCAGTTTCAGACCCAAAGAACAGCTTCTGTGCAGGAAGACTTGTTTATTGAGCTACATTAGCTGATTCTGCTTAGCTTTCTCTACACCCTGCCTCACTTAGACATTCATGACTCAGTGGGAACAGCACATTTCTATGCATGTCTGTCTCTTGCTTAAAAAGCTTGATTGTATTATATGCTTTCTAAAATTGTTTTAATCTAGAAAAGATATGTTTTCATCAAATATAGTAGAACAGAAGTCAGGTTTCTGTAAATACATGGCTCATAGGCATATATAGGTGGTGAATGTTTTTGGTAAGGAACATTTCATAAATGTCGGTCCTGAAGGTAATTTTAGTAGATTGCCAGTTTCATCTCCTGTAACATGCCCTTTGCCAAGTATGCAAAAAGAAACATCATGAGTTATGGACTGATGATTTAAGCATGTGTCACTAAGTTACAGCAACTTCAGGGCAGATACCCAGGGGAAAAATAGGCCCCATTTAAGGAGCTTCATAGTTCCTAAATGGGGTGTGGTAATTTCGGGGTCCCCTGTGGCAGGAAGGAAATGATGAATCTGACTCCTGTTCTTAGAAGGCTGATTTATTATTTTATTATATTATTATATTATATTATTATATTAAATGATATGATAGAATACTATACTAAAGAATAGAGAAAGGATGCAGTCAAAAGGCTACAAAGAATGATAATGAAAAATTGTGACTCTCTCCAGAGTCTGACACAGCCTGACCATGACTGGTCATTAAGTTAGAAGAATTCACATGTTGGATAAACAATCTCCAACCACATTCCAAAGCAGCATAGCTTTCAGTCTTTTCTGTTAATTAATCATCTTGCTAGTTGAAAATTGGTACCTTTTTTAAAATTGAAAGCCCTTAGTTTTAAAGTTACAGCTTGTTTACTGAAGTGTTGTCATGACAACAAAAAACAAAACACAAGAGAAGCAAATGAGAAAATATTGCTTTCCTTTTTCTCTGAGGATTCTCAGCTTCCCTGAGAGAAATCCTGGGCAAAGAGGATTTTTCAGAAAATATGATGGTGACAATGGGGTAGTGTTCTCAGGAGGCATAAGCCAGTACATTATTTTATCCCAAATTCATCATTTTAATGTGATCATGCTGTAAGAAGAAGATGCAGCAAAACTCAGGCATTGAACTTACTGGTTGGTTTGTTTTTTTTTTTTCCCTTCAGTAAAGAAATTTATAATTAGCATGTTCAAGATGCTAAGGAGAATGTGAGCATGTTAACAACTCTCCAAATGTCAAAATGATTTTGCAGTTGTCATTGGTTGTTCACATTAGGGAAGATGATTTTTACTACTTGGTGAGTTTCTTACTGTCACAAAATAGAGCAGGGAAATATTGAAGTACATCCTTCAAACCTGCAAAGCAGCAGGGGTTGATGCTAAAGGCCATAGCTGTCCATAACTGTTAAAAGCATCAATTCATAACAATTGGTGCCAGCATTGCTTGCTCTGGTCAAATTTATCTAAAAAAAAAAAAAATAAATCTTGTTTATTAGAAGATGATAAAATAAGCTTTAAAAGAAACCTCTTAATAGTGTTGCCAGTCTTCTGAAAGAGAGCACAGGAAATCACATAAATAATTTTACATGAGGAATATGTATCCTTATTATATTGCTGGACTTCCTTTAGAGCAAGAAAAAACATTCAGGATGATCTCAAGGTAGTTCACTTGCTTGACCAAAATCTTACTAAAATGTGCCTTGATCCAAAGAAGCATAAATAAAAAAAGCATAATCTATATAATTTGCTTCATAGAGATGAACTGTGTTGCAAATATGTTGTTACATTATAGTTAAATTATTATCTGAAAAGATTATAGAGATCTGTCACTCCAAAATGAAGGAGGAGACCTGGCATATTTTTAGGATACAATCTTCTGATCATTAGAGTATTCTTAGACATTAGTCATGAGCAAAAATATGTTTTTGAATATAATTGCAAGAGCATGAATGCTGATGAAAGATTAAGGTACTGTTGTGTAGCCAGAAGAATTACTGATTCATGCAAAATGCTGATTTCTTTGCAGTCTGGAAGATGAATACATGTAGTACATGAGAACAAAAGCTCAGCTGGGTGGTAGAGCATGGTGCCAATAAGGCAAAGGTTGTGGGTTTGATCCCCATCTGGGCCGTTTTCCAGAGTTGACTCAATGACCCCTTCCAACTCAGAATATTCTGTGATTCTGTTTGCAGGTTGGCAACCACAGTCAGTTCCCTTAGAAGATATTAATATTTTCTTAAATTCTGTTGTAACTACATCCTCCTGTAATTTTTAGTGTGGTATTACTCACAGTAGCCTAAAAAAGTACCTTTGTGTTAAATGAGCCTGTTTAATCTATCTGCAAATGACAGTTAACAGCTTGCTTACCTTTAAAAAAACAAAAAGATTTTAACTATGGTACCAAATGGTAGCAAAAATCCTATTACCTTAAGTGAAGGTGCAGAAGAGCAAGGCAGAGTAGCTGAGTCTTCTATCAGATGTCATCTAATTTAATCCAGTTGAAGTTGGTGCATGATGATCATGCACTTTTTTTTCTGAGAATCATCAACTTTGTCAGAAAAAGAAAAGAATATAGCATGTTCTGTTGTTCTGTTTTATATATTTGATGTTGGCACACAAGATACACCCCGTTTCTCATTTCAAAAATTTCTCAATTATCTCTCAGCCATGTTAATTTCAGCTTAATTTCAGCTTAATTTCCTTCATTTATAAGGTCTTTTTCCATGTCTGGACCTTGGAAAAACATCCTATAAATGAAGGAAATTAAGCCTTCTGCTGCCCTAGACCAAAGTTATTCCTCCCTTTATTTTTGGCTAAAGTGTTTTTCTAGGGAATAGAAGAGCATGCCTCTAATACTATAAGCTGGAATGATTATGAAGCCTGCTATACCAGTAGCTTCACTGCCTGTAAAAATACTGGCTAATGGTGACAGGAACAGTCTGTGAACTGTGAAGTGGTAGCATATACACATTGTTTTAGCTGTTTTAGCTGACTGCTAAAGAGCCTTGTTCCTCAGTGAGCAGGGTGGTGACCTGCACTCCTGAGACAGCCAGAGAAACAATCCTTGTCTCCTGTGTCTGCAGTGAAGCCACTTACGTAATCTTTAAGTAAAACATTTTAGTAAAATCTTTTAGTAAAATATTACCTTAAATCCAGTAAGGCATAAATTCATCAATTAGTTCCATAGTGAATAATCTCTAACACTCTCAGTTTCTCTACAGATGCAGAATGTGTGTGGGTTGATCAGAGTAGCATGTTTGACTCAATCAAAGTGGTTACTGAATATGGATAACTCCTTGGTAGCTTTCAGTCTGTTCTGTTAATTAATCATCTTGCTAGTTGAAAATTGGTACCTTTTTTAAAATGAAAGCCCTTCATTTTAAAGTTACAGCTTGTTTACTGAAGTGTTGTCATGACAAAATGCATCTCTTAAACTTCCAATTTCTCCTACTATTTTCAAGTGGTCCTTATTTCTAAGGACAAGAGTAATTTTCTGCTATTGAACTTTTAATCAATCCCATAAAACATAAATAATTATGACAGTGCCCATAGGTAGATCAAGTAAGGATTTTGTGGAAGAGATTTTATCTATTTCAGTGAAGAATGGAGGTAACGCTCAATTTTTCTACATTGATTTTTTTTTTTTTTTTAGGTGGCTTCTTGAACCTTATTCAGGGCTGAATCAAAGGGATACCAGTGGCCTGGCTTTGTGTGTTGCCGTGGGTGACTTTGGAAGTTTGCAGCTGCCCCTTGATACACCCTAATGCTTGGGCAGTGTGAGATTGATCCCAGGATTAGCTCTGTGCTGTCCATTTGCTTGAAGCCAATTTCCATTTTCTTGTCAGAGACGTGTCTTGACTGGGTGTGTTGCAGCCAGCACTGTGAAGGCAGAAACTGCTTCAAGTGGAACTAGATGAGCCCAGTAGTCTTTTCCTTAAAGGAAGCTGCTATCAGCTCCTTAGGAAATAACCCAACAAAAACCCCACAAGGTCTTCTCCCTGACAATGGGAAAATTTATTGTTGGAAGATGCTTCCTTCTCTTCAAAGTCTAGTCGTGCTAATTCTCAGAGTTCAGCACTACTTTTGTTGAACCACATCTTATTATCCATTTATCTGCTGAAATGCTCCACATGGGATGTGAATGCATGTAATTTAATCCCTGATAGGGGGATACTTCATCCTTTGGTAAACAATTAGGTTTTCACCTGGAAATTACCTTTCATTCAAAACAGATTAGGTGAAAATACAAATGGAACTACTCACAGCATTCAAAATAGATAATATGGGTGCTAATGTTTTTAGACTTCAGTGGAAAAATAGGGAAAGCATTTCTACACAGAAGCAGAATTGGAAAGACTGCTCTCTCTACCTGCATTCCTCTGACCTCCTGATCTGCCTCCCTGACCAGAGTGCTGGAGTGTATCTCCTAGAGAAAATTTCTTTTTGGTCAATTCTAAACTGCTTCAGGAACTCACTTGAAGGCTTCCTTGGGTTCAATTTCAACTCGCTCTTCCTCAGAGGCTCACTGATTTGATGGAAGTGAGAGATGCTTCAAAGCCCTGACAAATGAGAGACCAGTGTGCTGCTTTTGGAGATGCAGACACTGGCAGAGCAGCCCAGAGGCCACGACCAGCAGTCAGATCAGGGAAGTTCATCCTCTGGCCTGTCTACCCTCACTTAGCACTTTAGTCAATGCCTGTATCCATGGGCACATTGATGAACATGCAGGGATGTTCTAAACAGATGATATTAACACAATGGGATTGCTGCTAGCTCTTGGCTGAGAGGAGATGTAGCTGTGCTTTGTAAACTTGAGGATGCCAGGTTTGGAAGGAGACAGTCAATCTCTATGGGACAACACGTTTCCCCACAAAACAACAATTTTGCCTAAACCCTCACTTAAAAATAAGTAGATGTTTGACACCGAGTGGCAATGCTGAAGTGTTAATAACTTGGAAATGTCGCAGACATCTTTTACGAAAGATCCTTTCCTTAGGATTTTTCCTCCTGAGAAGCTGAGAGGCCTCAGGAACAAAATGTAAACATTGATTATCTGCTGCTGTGGAATGCAACAGGTGGATCTGGGATTGGCCCGTGCTGGATGTTTGTAATTAATGGCCAATCACAGTCAGCTGGCTCAGACAGAGAGTCCAAGACAGAAGCCTTTGTTATCATTCTTTCCCTTTCTATTCTTAGCTAGCCTTCTGATGAAATCCTTTCTTCTATTCTTTTAGTATAGTTTTAATGTAATATATATCATAAAATAATAAATCAAGCCTTCTGAAACATGGAGTCAGATCCTCATCTCTTCCCTCATCCTGGAATCCCTGTGAACACCGTCACACGGAAATGTTGCAGAATAAAGTCATGCAGTGTGCTCTTACCTTGCTTGTAATTTAATTAGTGAGTTTTGATGAGGCTTTTTTTTTTCCCTAGTAGGTTGAGAATGTCTTCTAACAAGACTAAATAGAAAAATTGCTAATATCAACAAAGCTGTGCTTTTCTATCATGTCAAAGATAAATTCCCAGTATTTCCTGGCAAGGACATGAAAGCAAGCAATCAAGCAATTATCTATATATGAACCACGTGTCTTGGAAAGCAGGTGTTATACTGGAAACACTTGAAAAAAAGATTACTTTTCTTTATAACTGCTCCTGTTTTAGCAACTGCTAGTCAGCTTGAAGTATGTCCTTGATTCTACAGTCCTTAAACAATGAACTCTTCTATCTTGGCTAGAAGTACACGTTGGAAAAGAATAGGGATGAAGAAGCATTTGCAGGAAAAATAATTTGAAGTTAGGACGAGGCATGCTGGGGATTGGCAAAGTAGCAATGCTTTTTCTTGGGATTCTATTTTTGCGATATATTTCCTTTAATGCAAAGAAGTCTGCAAATATAACTGTTTGAAAATTATTTTAAGATGGAGAGGGACATCATTTGAACTACTTGCAAACTAACTTAGGTTTAATTTATTCTTCAGTATATTAACTTGGTTCTAATCACTGAATTCCACGACTGAGTTCAAAGGAAGATCATGCACCCTGCTTCTTCCCTAAATTTTAATTTCTTCTTAATGTGCTTCAAAACCTGAACTGCTTAGGCACACCATACTTGACCTTTAAAACTTCAGTGTCAGGGCAATCATGACAACTGGATGAAGTCATACAATTACTTGTCTAAAATGTTTGTAGAAATGTCAGAAGTCCCATAAGAGCAGTTTGTGGGAATGCTGTATCTTCAGAGGTGTGGGATGATGCTGAAAGCTGCATCTTCATGAATTATTAGTACTTCTGCTCGAGATGTTTTAATATCTTGCCTGTTTTTAGTGGAAATTGATTCCACTTTTCTTGATGAAGTCTGAAAATATTTCTTCTGTTTTTTTCAGGCTTGGGAATAAGCATCTACCCAAGTATGTGTAGTCTGCTCTTATTTCCTCCTCATGATATCTACCACCATGAGAGCACAGTTTTCCTTCATGATGCTGCACTTCTCAAATAAGCACCAATGTTCATTGTTTGCTGAGCAATGTGTTCTGGAAAGGAAAATGCATGGTGTGTATAGCAGGAGAACTGACCTACAGAACAATTTCAAATATAGCTGTGCTGAATTTTATTTGATTTTTATTTTTAACAGATACAGCCCTCTGAACTGCCAGTGAAACACAGAATTTAACCATCACACTCTGTTAATATTTTGGAGCTGGCAGAAAAGTACCCCACTGTAGCTTGGCATACTTACTGTGAAAATACAGTAACCTCTGTAAAGAGCAAAGAATGGTTTTCTTTCTGTCAGTACAGGAGTGAACCAACAGAGAGAAATTAGTGTGCCTAATGCATTCATGCCATGGAAGCCATTTGCTAAGGGGTTTAGACTTTTCTGCACACATGCTAAGTCTCAAATGTGTAACTAGGCGGGGGGGGGGGGGGCTAGGAAGATGACAGGAGCTAAAGAAAGCATAGAAGATTTAAGAAAAAAATAAGCTTAAAAACGAAATGAAGAATAACAAAGTATAAACTATATGAATACCTTAGTTGTCAGCAGAGTAATTCAGTGTGAATACGTTAACAGTTTTGTGCATCTCTTCAGATTAAATGTAAAATGTGCTCCAGGAAGGATGGTCTCCTCCTCCAGTCTTAACCTAGTGACTGCTGCTTCTTTGAAGAGGCTACCACAGAAAACAAAATACATTGCTGGGCTGCAGTGATAATATTGATTTTACTTTAAAGAATTTTAAGGTTGATAAACTGTACCCTGTGGAATAATTTAAATTGAGCAACAAAACAAAATATATTGTTTTAAATTGTCAGAGTTGACCAGTGGTAAATTTACGTTTCAGTGTTTGAAAAGTCTCTTCAAATTGCTGTCAAAGAAATAATTCTTCTTTGGGTTAATTCATCTTAAATTGTCTCAGATTAGCTCAAAAATATAGAATCTCTGCAAATCACTAGTCAGTGTGAAAAAAGATATCTTTTGGCTACAGAACTTCCTAATGAAGGACTAGGGAACAGCCAGTACTTAATGGGTTATTGTCAATTCCTCAAGTACAGAGAATCCTAATAAGGATGTGTAAGGTCCCTTTGGTCTCTCAGTAGGCATTTGAATTTTTCTTTGCATGGATGGAAGAAGCATGGACACTCTCACCACAAATGTGTGTCATGAAGGTTGTGGAACTGTGACAAATACTTGTGCTTTGAACACAAGTGTGAGGGATAAAACTGAGCCAGGATCAGTTTCTGAAACCTTTTGATAATTCACTGGCTACCCACCCTCATTAAAACATTTAGGAAATGTGCATGGACTCAGTTTTAATTCTGAGCTGAAACAAGAATGAAAGATGGAAGAAAAAAATCAAATTCATCTAAATGTAGTCACCTGAACATGTAATTTAAGAGTAGTGAGCTTTATCCACCCATTATACACTACTCAATGAAAGACCTGCTCATTAACTACTTTAATTAGGACAAAGATCCTCTGGAGCAGGGTCAAAAATCTGTGCTCTGGTCATAATGAAGAGTGGGTGGGGATATGGGAGGGAGATTTATACTTGACCATGTATGCCCTGAGAGATGCTGTCACTTTTGTGCTCAAAGGAGAAAAACAAACAAGACCCCACAACAATTCAAGCCTAGAAATGTTGTGCACTAAATCTAGGGGAAAAAAGCAAATTATTCTTTCTGTGTAAAGAAGTAAAGTTGAATTTAGTTAGTTAAGTTGAATTTAGTTAAGTTGAATTTAGTTAAGTTGAATTAAGGAAATTAGTTTATAAGGAATTAGTTAAGGAATATAGTTTCATTGTTTCTGTGAATTTCTGAGCATTCCTTCATTTTAGCCAAACTCCTAAAATACTTTGTCTTCCTGAATTAGAGTATTTTATAAAGCAGGACAGTTGAAATAGGGAAAGCCAAGCTGTGAGTTACACTAGACATGATGTAAAGCCTTCTCTAGAAATATAGCAAAAAAAAAAAAAAAAAAGACATGGTTTTGTGTGGTTCAAGAATAATGTCTGCTGTGCTCTCAGTCTACTCATTTTAATTGCATTGCTGTACTGTCTGCTGCAGAAGATGACCTCTTGGGGTGACTTGTGTTATAAATGATTTTCCTATCAGTAAGAACAGGCCATTGTGGAGATTTTCCTCCAGCTCTCAGAGGGGGTGGCAGCTGTGGGCAGAATAAAACCCCACAGAAGGCAACAACCATGGCCATACTTTGGAGTTAGTGAAAATCATGAATGTTTTTTAAAATCAACTGGTTTAGAAAGGAAATTCTGGCTCCCTTCCCTCAGTAGGTTGCCTTTCACGTTTATGGAGTCTTTCTTTGTGGTAAGCAGCAAGTGGCTTATCAGTCATATCCCCCCTTAAGTGTGAACTGGTTTTGGATTAGGATTCTGATGGCTTGAGGAAGAAACCAGCCAAATACACTGATTTTTGGACTTATATGAAGTTTGGTGGAGCCTGCTTGCCCTTTTTGGTTGAATAGGTGGGCAGGGCACATAAGCTCTCCTATGCTGAGTCTGTGACTCTGTACAAAATAATTGTAAATTAAATTTGAAAAGCAAATTGAGAATAAAACCCAAAACCAAGAAAGGTACAGTTTAAAATTATTTGGACTACAGCATAAGTTATCTTTGACTCATTGCACTACAAGTGTGATATTGAGACTACTAAATTGTACAAAGAGATTTTCCAAGACAGTGTTTAACATCAGTGAGCCAGACTGGAGGAGCAGAGTGAAATCATCTAGTGATGCATGACATAAGATTTTGTTTTGTAGGGTATGTAAGCACTGTGTTGATGAATGTCAGAAGTTCAAGACTTACATGAATTACACAAAAAGAAGCTTTCTCCAAACAAAATTTTGACACAATAGTTGTTCATAGCTCTTTCACTGGGCTACTCAAAGGCTGAATTCTGCAGTCCATTACTCAGGCAAACCACTTTCTGTTCAGTAGAATGTGAACCTGGTCCAAAACCAAATCTCTGCTCTCATGCTCGTTTAATTTAGGCTTACTAAAGTCTGAATAATAGACTCTGTATTTGCCAATTAGCTGGAAATGTAATCTCTGATTACTAAAGACATACCAATTTTACATACCAATCTCTTATTACTAAAGACATACCAATTTTTATGGCTGTGAACATTTTTCTTCCATACGAGTGAAGGGAAAAATGTGTTAGATGCTCTGAGGAAAAAAATCTGGGTTTAAATATTTAGAAATTAAATATAAGCATGTATAATTGAGAGAAAAATCTGCTTATGATTGTGCTTTGTGTTAATGAATCATCAAATAGCAAAATGTACTGGGTCAGGTGTAGCTGCATATGTGTGCATGTGTATCTATATTTATATGTATTTATTTATATACACACACATACAGTCTAGTGTGTATTTCTAGTTGGCCTGCATATCATATTCTCCACTAGATTGTTATGGTGATATTCAATTGATTTGGAATAATGGCACCATAAATGTTTGAATTAGGGAATTTAGGTGACAAATTAGAAATATTTGTGTGTAGGAGTTATATTGTGATGTTATCTAGCAGGCTGAATACTGTCCTCTAAGTGTACTTCCACGGAAAAATGATTCAGACTTATTTCTGAATCATAGGTTTTCTTCTCCCCTTCTCTTGTCTATTCTGAAAGGGCAACATAAAACTGTAGCACTTGCAAAACGGGTCTTTGCAAGAACACTTTTTCTCCCTTTCTTTTTAAATATCAGAACTGTTCCGCTGAAAATACTTTCCATAGTCATACTCGGTTACACAATTTTTTTTTTCTAACTAATTAACACATTGAAGTTAACTCATTAGAGGTGTGGACACATTCTCATTTATGCCTCTGTAGATGTGCTGCTGACCTGTAGCACTACTGTTCACCTTTTGCTCTCCTGCCCTGACCAGATGCCAAAAAAAACCAAAGCACTCCATGATGTGTACCTAGAATGACTCACTGAATATGCAAGGTGTTTTATTTTCTTTGCCTAGGTAGCACCAGTTAAATCAGTCATATCCTGTATAATACTTTTAGATCACTGATGTTTCTCTTGTACGTGTAAAAATAACACAAAGTGATCTTAGAAATGTGACTGTTCTCCCTTCCCTGTCAATTTGTCAGTGTCTGATAGAAAACACATCTTTGTTTCAGGTTAGTGGTTTGGGTTTTTTTATTATTTTTATGTATTCTGCTTATAAAGTAAAGAGAAGGGAAGAAAGAAATAGAAATGCTTTTCACTAATTATGTTGAGCTTCAAGCCATTCTGAGTGAAGGGTTTTATGCTGTAATTTGTTCTCACCCGTGGGGTGTATAGGCCTCTATCTACACTTCCTAAATTTAAGTAGATAGTATTCAAATCATGAGAAATCAGACTTGTCAATCCTGTAGTTCCTTTCAGAAGAGCTCTGTTCAGGGAAATTGGTGCTACTGCTGGGTCCTGTGCTGGGGGCCTTCCTGTGCTTCTAAATGGTGCTCTTCCTTCCAGGGGTGTTGAAAGACTTTCTGCTATGAGCTCATCTCTCTCTCTGTCTCTGTTCAAAGGGCAAGGATGATGTGTTTTGGAAATTCATGGATTTCTTGAAGTGTTGAGTCCCTGAGCATCTTTCAAATGAACACAGCACTGCCTATGCTACCCTAAGCATGTATATTTATTTGACTTTTGTCATTTTGAGACTTTCTAAAATGCTTAGGACTTCCTATGCTTTATAAATAAAATGTGTGGTTTTACATATGGAAGCTAAGCCTGCTATGTCAGTGTTGTGCTTTTGGGAGGATAGTATAGTTTCCGCTTCTACAATTCAAATTTCTCACAAGGGCAAAGGGATGGAGCAGGGAGAAGGGAAACAATACTGCCATTATCAGCCCTTTAAAAAAGGCTGGGTTTGCCCCATGTTTAGAATTGTGTATGAAGCAAATGTGCATTTATTTTAAAGTACTTTATTTTTGTCTCTGATTCCACATTGTAGCAACTCGGGTTTGGATAAGGATTGGGACAATCAATACCCTAAAACAACTAGCATACAGGATTTATCAGTAGAAATCTCAAAAACTGATCTTTTCTTTGTGCTTTTCATTCATTTACTCTTGAGATGAATGCTTCTATTGTGATTTATTAATCAAAAATATTTTTGTTAGGCATTTTGTTAATAAGTTCATGCTTCCTGCCCCTCATGGCCAGGGTTCATGTTTCAGGAGGATACAGTACAGCAGAAAGGTTTTAAAGCAAATGTTTAATGCCTTAGTGATTTTAGCATTAGAACCCTGAAGCTTGGTAGCTGAAAGTTGTACAGAAGGGATCAAATCCCCGTGGAGGATTACATAACCTGCTGCTGAGAAAGGGCCTGAGGTAGCCTGCCCCTTGCACCTTGCTTACACAGAATCACACTTTTTCCTTCAGGCTAGGCAAGGCAAAAGAGCAGCAGTCCATCTAGGTTTTGGTATTAAGCATCTGTGTGACTGTGCTTAAGTAATTTGATTTCTCTGGTCATGATATTAATGATAAATTAATTATCTATCATTATTATATATATTACACATGATATATTTCTCTGGCTTTGATATTTATTTTTTTCAGGCTCGATGCAGTAGCCATGAGGTTGCTGAAGCAACAGCACTCCCACGGAGAGCACTCCCCTGCAGGTAAGGACAGCCAAGTGATGGGAGAGGTTTGTGTCCAGATTTTCAGAGAAAATGGGAGTGAAGGGGAAAACCAACACTTCTGCCTCCCAGTCTCTAAAAATGAGAAGAGCTACAACTGTTTTTTTGGGGTGGGTAAATTGATTTTGTTATGGCCCCTGAATAGCATAATTGTGTAACCACTCTAATGCATTCCTGTTAACTGTAAAAAGTTTTTTCTGAGGGCTTGAACAAGTACATCTTAAAGTGCACTGTTCAATGTCTTTACTAGAACAAAAATCTCTGAAATCTTTGCTTAACTTTGACTGCAGTTGTGCAACTGATTCTGTGGATTTAGCTGCATGAACTATTCATCCCTAATCTCAGAAATGTGTATTTTGATGAATAATTTCTTACAGAAAGGCAAAAGACAGGAAGCAGGAGTGATCTACTTGTCATGTGGAGTGTTTAAAAAACCCAGGGAGACAAAAGAGCTGTCTTGCATTTATTTCCCTCCACAGGTTTGCATTAGCAGGGGACTTGGGAAAGTAGTTCAAGAAACGTGTTTGTGCAATGAACACTGTTACCATAGCTGTTCTGGGGGGGACCAGGCTATTGCTGACTTGTTAAGCAGCTTTTACTCTTCAAAAGACAAAGCTGTGTGCAGTCTCTGAGAGCAGAATCCTAATGAGGCTGCTACACTTGTGCTTTTTTTTTTCCCCTCCTGTCAATCCCGAACCTTTGTAACATGTTGTGATCTATTGAGAGGTTCATTTAAAATGTGGAAGATGGATGGGTCAAAGGCAGGGTTCTGGGTGCTCTCCCCAGACTCTTTTGTGGCCCTCTTGCACCAGAAGGTCAAGCAGAGGCATTGCCTGGCCCTCAGCCCCTGTCTGTTCCCAGGATTCCATTTCAGAAAAGGTCTGTAGACAGTACTGCACATGTGAGGGATGCTGCTGATGATTTGTGAAATGCAGGAATTCTGATACTGTGTGATGTTAGCAATAGAAATTAATCTGCAAAACGCATCAAATTAGTCTAGAAAACATTGAATATGTACATTTATTGCCTGGAGAAATGAGAAATCTGTCATCTCTTTGGCAATGTCAGTTTATCATCCTGATCATAGAGTTGCTATGATTTTGTGACTTACAAACTGTAGTTACAGATTTTTGTGATTCTTCTACAAGTACTTCCTCTAGGTACTGTAGAGGCCCTAATTTTTGGGACATCTGCTGATAGCATCAGGATCTGCAGTGGCTGCACAACTGGAAAGTGTTCATGGTACAGAAAAAGTTAGGAAGTAGAACATTTACAGATCTTTTCTGTGGAAACAGAGAAATAATTTCTTAAATCTCTTTGTGTACTTTTTTTTGTTCTGAAAGACATGAGCCAAATATCCAGGTCTCCTGGAATATGTATGGACTGTGGCATGACTTGCTGGATAAATCATCTTCCACTGATACAACTGGAAATTTCAGTCTGTCCATCAGCAATAATTCCATAACACATGCTGCAGTGACCTGGGTGTGGACTGGGTACTAAGCACTAGGTAACATTTTTATTTACTGGTTCAAGAATTAGTAGCAAGTGTCACAGCTATGGTATTTACACCCCTGCTGTATTCCTGCAGGGAAAGGCATTAAATCTATTGGTTCAAACATGACAGTTTTTCAAAAGAGATTTAGAAATCCTCCAGTTTTCAAATATGATCAAAGTTTGGGATCAAGTAAACTGCAAAAGAGATATTATGCAGAAAGATGCTTAAGTAAATGCTAACACTAAATTTCAAAAAAAGTAACAATCTGATTGTCTTAGCGAAGAAATTTTGGCAATAGGTAGCAATAACTGCCCTGGTTCTGGCCAGGACAGGGTTAATTTTTTTTTTTTTTTTTTTTTTTTTGCAGTAGCTGGGAGTGGACATGGCTAGGACCCAGTGGTTATTCTATAGTCCTTACATTATTGGCAGGGGACAGGGGCTGTTTTCTGGGAAGAAGGGGCTCCTTCTGGTCAAGAGAATGTGATGCAGGGAGCTGTTGGTGCTGTCTATTATCAGGGGGGTTTTATGTGTGGATTGTATCTTCTACCCTCTGTCATTAGCAGCCTTGATGTGACTGTTTTCTTTTTCTTATCCCATAACTATTTCCAGTAAATTGTTCTTATCTCAACCCATGGTCTTTGCTTTTGTGCTTCCAGTTCTCTCCATCCTGTCACGGGGGAGGGAAGGGAACAGTGCTGTGGGGAGAATCTCGGTGGGGACACTGAATTTGGGGGATACTGTCCCAAAGCCCCAACAGCCTTATTTGGTGCCCAAAGGGTTTGAGATGACAGATCTGCTGGGATGTACCAGATTGAATTTCTGTCTGGTAGTGCTGTTTAGGCAGTAATGAGCAGGCTCCTGTGCTTGCCATGGGGCTTGTTTCCATGATTGTCAATGAGAGCCTAGTGCTCGTTAGTGGCTGTCACTCCTTGCTGTGGTGCTCTACCTCTTGTCACCTCACTGTATTGTGCCTGGGGATGTTTTGATGACAGCCAGGGAAGTGCCTGGGCTGGCAGGTGGCCAGGGTATGGCTGCTGTCTCTGTGTTGCTGTGCTGGACAGGCTGGCACTTGGGTCCGAGCTTGAATTGAAGGGATTGTGACTGTGAAGGAGGAGATCCACCTGGAAACTCCATGCCAGAGCAGCTGGATGCCTGAAGGAGGATGCGACCCCATGAGATGCCTGTGATGGAGCAGGTTTGCTGGCAGGACTTGTGACTTCATGGGGGACACAGGCTGGAGCAGTTTGTGAAGAACTGCAGCCTCTGGGAAGGACAAATGTTGGACAAGTGCAGGGGGGACTGTCCCTGGTGCCTGGGAGACCAGGCTGGAGCAGGGGAAGCAAAGATTCCCTTCCAGCCTGTGGTAAAGACCATGGGGAAGCAGCTGTCCCTCTGCAGCCCATGGAAGACACTGATGTGAACTATTCTGGGGGACTTCAGCAGGAGCCCTTGGCTGCAGCCAGGCTGGGGAGAAGAAGAGGAGTTCATTGCAACATTAGACCAGATTAACATGGCCCAAAAGGACCAGGGGTGAAGATTGTAATGAAGGTACCTTCAAATTGTGGCAAGCCATGATTTGAGATGTGTGTTACAGGAATTACTGTGACAGAAGCCACACAAACCTGTGAAGGAGAACCTGCTGCAGTGCAGTAGTGACCTGAGCTGAGCTGGCTTTGGTGCCCAGTAACCCCTGTAACACACCCCCTCTCCTGTCCAGAGTGACCACCACAAGAGAAGCAGCCCAAAGTCATGGGCTAAATTATTTCAATAGACATTTTGTGGGCATTTGGGTGTGCCCACAACAATAACCACCACACAGCAGCCCAAAGTGATGGGATAAATGAATTCAATAGAGGTTTTGTGGGCATTTGTGTTTTATAGTAAAGAAGGGAAAGGGGGGTGGTGGGTAATTAAGTTGTATTGCACAGTGTGGGATCTTAGCATGCTGTAAATAGTACAGGATAGGGATGGAATGTAGGATAGTACATGGATTTGGCTAGAGTAGAGCTGATCTTCACAGTGTATGGGGCTGTGTTTTGGATTTGTGCTGAACACAGGGTTGATAACACAGAGATGCTTTTGTTATTGCTGAGCAGGGCTTACACAAAACCAAGGCTTTTCCTGCTATTCATGCTACCACACTGATGAGGAAGTTGGAGGTGCCTGGAAAGTTGGGAGGAGATACAGTTTGGACAGGTGACCCCAACTGACCAAAGGGATATTCCAGACCATAGGAAATTATACTCAAAATATAGAGTGGGGAGAAGGTGGAGGAAGGCAGGGACATTTAAAGGGATGGTTTTGTCTTCCCAAGTTGCTGTTACCTGTGATGGGGCCCTGATCTCCTGCAGATGGCTGAACACCTGCCTGCCCACAAGAAATGGTGAATTAATGCCTTGTTTGGCTTTGCTTGTGTGTGTGGCTTTTGTTAAACTGACTTTATCTCAACCCACGAGTTTTCTGGATTTTACCCTTCCCATTCTCTCCCCAGGATCCACCTGGTGGGGGAGCAAGTGGCTGTGTTGGGCTGGGATAAAATCACAACAATAGCTTACATGCACTTAGGTGTGTCACTTCTCATTGAAAACTTATGAGAGAAATCTTATCAATTCTTTCCTTGTTCTGTGGTTGCAATAACTAAAGATATGGTGGTTTTGTTTTGGAAGTTCATCTAGCAAAGCATCGCAGTTACAGTCCAGCCAACACACAGAAATTGTACAGAGGCAAACAGACTGAACTGCTATCTTAAGAACATTATGTAGACAATATATTTTAGGTTTCTAGCTAGAGCCTCACATAACCCTACCTTTTATTAAAAAAAAAAAATCGATTTAAGAGGATTCCACTATATATCTGAAAAGTAGCCTGCATTGCGGAATTTAATAGGATTATGCTATTGATTCCATCTTTACAATGCTAGCTACTATTTGGTACTTGTGAACTGCAGACTATTATGTGACTGAACACAAGGGAAGAGGGATTAGTTTGTAAAAGAATAAGCAGCTTTCCCTTAAACTGCCCTGAATCAAACATACACCTGTTTTGGTCTGTTTAGTAAATGCCAACTAACAAAACATCAGTGGCAGCGCTCCCTAAAAATGGATCTCTTCTTACAGTCACTCAGTCTCCAGGTAATCAACCCCCTTATGAAGTCATATCTGTTGCTATAATGCACCTGTTTACAGTTTCTTCAGGACATTCTTACCTGCATGCCTTCAATCAAAGAAAAGCTGCTAAAAAGTTGTCTGGAAACCCATGTCATGCACTGATACTAATGTATCTCCTGGTAATAGAAAGTGCTTTTTGCTATTTTTGAACCTAATGGAATAAATGCCCAATTGAAATATGGTTTCCATAAAAATGCATTTTCTGGAACGTAACTCTTAACTGAGAAAATAGTTTTATGCACTAAGTCACTTTCTGACACACCAGCATTCTCTATTTATTATTATTATATTTAGTGACCATGGCAAATCCTTCATGTTTGCAAAACCTGTTGACCTCTGATGTCTGATACCCTTTGCAATGACAAGTATTTCTATAGAATGTATTAAAACTTTGAGGAAAAAAAAAAGTTTTTAAATGAATGTCATATGAGATAGTCATCTTCTCTTTCTCCAATTCCTCTCCTATGTACTGAAATTTTTGTCTTTGGGGCTCAAATCTTTCCTCAATTTTTAGCACTGAAATATTTTTCTCTGTCTTTTCTAGTGAGGGCCTCCTAAGCTGTTGCTTTCCTTTAGTTTTAGATGTCTCTGCTTCTAGAAGGCAGATGGCCAGCTGTGAACACACCAGTACAGCAGAGCTACATAGAACTTGCTAAGGATGAACACCAGCAAAATGCTGAGGTCCCAGAAAACAAATTATACATCTCTCGGATAAAATTTGAATTTGCAGTCTTCCCTGACTCAGCAGCCTATTCTGAACTGTACCAGAGAAACGGTTATAATGTCATCTTTATTTTGAGATAGATGGCAACAAGTGTGGAGCAGTTCTCTCTTTCCTTTCCAGTTTGGTTAATAAGTGAGGATGTGGAGGCAAAGCAACCTTCAATAATTCACACATTATCCCATCAGCTTTACATTTCTGAAGGCTGCTGGTGATGGTGGGTTTCAGACCTTCAAGAAATGAAGAAGCAAAGAAAAATTTGAGTACAGTACATCAATATGCGAATCCATAAAATCAGAGGGTTTTGGGAAAGCTGCAAAAGGCAGGCCTCAGAGACAGCAGAACTGTGATTAGAGCTAAGCAGCAGCCATGAGATTGGTCAGCAGAAAAATTATTTAAAAAGTAGAAAAGCAAGGACAAATAGAACAATGGTCTGTGTATTAACACTTGTCTAGAATAACTCTCTAAGCTACAGAAAAGTTTATCTAGCAAGATATTAGGAAATTTGAAGCTTAATAATGGAGCTCTGTGCATTGTGTTTTCAGGCTTACAAGCAGGTATTGTATTTGAAATAAGCAAGCATTGTTTAACCAAAGGTACATGTGCTTATAGTGATTGGATAGAACTACTGTCAATGTGCTTTTGGTTGGTGTGATTGGTCAGAAAACCTATAAAGTAAGTTTATTAAATATTAAGCCCCGAATGTTTTTGGGTGTGTCCTGCCTGGCTTCGTCTGGCCTTGCTGCTGGACCAAAGGCTGCAGCTGTGGTGTTTTCACTGCAGAGATACCTTTGGCTGGCTGGATGCTGCAGCTGGGCATCCAGAACAAATCCAGGCAAAATAGGATCTCAGTTTACCTTTGGTGGAAAAGATTCAGACGACGGTGAAGAGAAAAGGAGCGGGTTCTGCTGTGTAGCTTAGATCCAGAGTTTTATTGTAGCATGGTAGACTTCTGAATGTGGTAACAGCTCCAGACAGACAGAGATGGCAGAGACAGAACCACGGCAGACACCCCGCCGCATGGTCTCGTGTCCTTTTTAAGCCCCGGGACAGGGGGAGGGGACGGATAGGTGAGGGCCAACCAGGTGTGAGCAGGGGAAGGGTCAGGGGATGTGGACACTGGGACAAACCAATGAGCCCAGGCCTGGGGGGGCATCTGCCAATCACTCGACATCTTGCTGGAAGATGCCAGGCAGGAGGGCACAGGGGGAGGGGGAAAGGTTGGCATCCTTGAGGGGGATGGGATAGGTGAGACAGGAAATGGTGGCACACTGCAACATAAATTGTAACATTAAGTCCTTGTTCTGCTGCCTGGGATGTGAGCTGGTGGCATCTTCCCATTGTCATAACCATGTAATGAGACTGATCCTGGAACATAAAACAGCTCAAGGCACGTTCCACAGCAGCCCCGTCCCGTTTGTGATTTGTACACAGCCCCCAGCCGGTGTCACATCGAGTACAGCGGAACACGTGAAGAGCAAACAAAACTCTGTGAGAACGCTTCTGCCCCTGTCAGCTGGTGTGTGCTGCTGTCAGTAGTGAGCCACTGCTGCGTGGAACACAGCTTGCTGACAAGCCATGTACCTCCATCCCCCCCTCAGCCTGAATTTTAACCAACTTAAAAATAATGGAGATTTTTAGAGCTCAGGTATAAGAGTGGCAATTTTTCATTTAGTTCAGCTTTTTTTGCTCTGTTTCTCTCTTTTTCGCTTTGGCTCTGTCATGTCCTCATTCAGAAAAAAGTGTGGTAATAGGAGGTGAAAGGAAAAACAAGGCAGTGACCTTTGTAGTTAGTAGGGATTAAAGCCATGTGTGATGTGAATGCTTCTGTAAATCTTACTGTAGGAGTAATTTCTTTTTCTTTTTTTTTTCTTTTTTTAAAATTTAATTTGGTGTGGAAACTTATGTTATTGAGAATTGTCTACCTTTTGTGCTACTTTATTGAATTAGCATTTAAAGTACTTTGAAAATCTGAGACTTTATTGAGTATCCTTCTCTGTGACTGGCCTGTCAGTCCTACATATTAAATGTATGTTTTAAAAGCAGGCCAGGAACATGTTGCTTTTGCACAGTAGAAGGAACAACACTTAAATTGCTTCATGGGGATTTTTTTTTTAAGAGGTCTGTTTGCCAAATGATCTATGTGCAATTAATGCTGATGATTGCTGCTAAATCTAATATGAGCTGTAAGCATGAAGCCTCCCATTGCTGTCGAGCAAGAGGGAGGCAGTGCCAGGTAATGGCATTCAGTCAATGTTCTCTGTCTCATCAGTCAAGGGAAAGGGTAGAGGGGACAGTGCATCACTGCTGGCTATAAAATATATCTGGAAACAATATGCCTGAGTGCATGGGCTCAGGGAGGACACTGAGAAAACATCATGAAGTGTATCCTGTCCTTTATATGTTTCTGGCAATGAAAGTTGGATTTATTAGCAGTTTGTTGCTACAGTAAAAAGCATTCACAAGATTTACAGCTGAAACAATAGCTGCAGATGTTCACTTCTCTTGTATTTATTGAAGGTTTTGTTGAGCTCATGGCATCCTTTGAGTAATTGCCATCTGAGGCATGTTTTGTAACAAGGACTGTGTCAGAGTTCTCTGTCACTGTATTTCATAAAGTTCTATTAGGTCTTTAGGAAAAGGCAGTTCAAAAACATTAACAAAAACAAATGTGTGGGCAAGTGGTAAAGGTGATTACTAACTGGCTGTCAGTCAGGATTTATAAATTTAGAGATCATCTCCTCAAGTAATTATGTGGTTTACATTTTACTTAAACACAGAATAACCATTGTCTTGTTGCTGGAATGAGTTTCCAGAGTGTTCATTGAAACAGCCCAGAACATTCTCAGCCATTTAAAAAGAAGACAGAGAACTATACTGTAGTCTGAGGTGTTTTCCTTTCCTTTATAGCAGAGTGAAAAGGTAATCATGTGTGTAAATCATGGTAATAGAATAACACTGTATTTAGCTTACAAGAATTCTTGCAGTATGTAAGACACACACTTGCAAAATTGAGGATCTTAAAGTATTTAGCTGAATTTTGTAGAAGTTAGAGAAGTAAATGTAACTTTGAATATATTAAATGTTTTCTATTCAGTATCGTTCCATTATTTTTTCCCTCCTTTCTTATGGCTTTTGAAACATAATTTAACCCAGAATTTAAAGATTAAGCTAGGTCCATGCTTTGTACAAGTTGTTTCCATAAATACCCTGTGTGAGGCCACAAAGTCTGGCAGAAGACCAGTTTTACTGTTATTGCACAAGTGTCATTGATTTGTATTTAATGGAGAATAAAAAGTAGAAAAATGATGTAATTTTGAAACCAAATACTCCTAGAACTCATGTATTATAAGCAACACACTTTCTGTATAGCTAATTTCAGACTCTTACCACTTCATGTGCATTGAATTCTATCTTTTTGTAAAAAAAAATCAAATTCAAACTGGTTTGGTTTTTTTGAGTATACTCATTTCAAAGTGCAGACCTTCTGACTTTTCTGATTTTTCCCATGAAGTGAACATGACCCTTAGTGATTCGTATCTGACTAACTCATTTGAATTGTGTACTTAGATCCAAGCCCCCTACCTTCAGTATCTCTAAAGGTGTTTGCCTTTACATTCTCTTGATCTGAAAAGGTGCATACTCAGGAGTTGTCACTCTAATATTTCAAAGCCTAAAATACACTGCTGACTAATTCCCTAGTATTTCAGACAGTTCATTTCTTTTTTTCTCATTGTCACAGGAGAAAATAGGCCCAAAACTTAGGGAAGGAAGGTGAAAGACTTGGTTTTAATCCTGTGTATTGTCAGATTTTTTTTGCCTAACAGTGTTCCCCTGTCCTGCTGAGAAGGGCAGCAAGGGTGGCTGACTGACATCCAGGGCTAACCCACCACAGATCCATCTATAGCTCTGTTTCTAGAAAAACAGCACCAAACAAGCAACAAACCCCCACAACTCCAAACAAACAAAAAAAAGCTGCTACTGAAAAATTTAAAAGAAAAAAATGTAACAGGAATGATGGCAATCACTTCTATTTCCTTTTCAGAAGGAAATGAAAATGGTGCTGTTTACAAATGCCAAGTAAAATGCCTCTAGCATTTTAAATAAGACTTTAAAATATTACATTAAAATTAGCATTTTTCACCAGTTTCTTTTTTAAAAAAAGAAAAACACCGAGACTCAAAATAATTACTATAAATAAAATATTAAAGAGAAGTCATTTTTATTGCATTGCCTGCATTAGCAATGTAATAATTTCTTTTGAAGAATGCCATTACCTCTAGTAAATATTTAGTCCCTGTGCTTACACAAATCCAAACTGACTTTATCTGAAATCAGTTGGACAGCAGTAAACTGTTGATGCACATGATAAATGGTATGTAATTATTTAGGCATCTTAGTACAAATCCATTTCCAAATAAAGCAAAGGACACTCAGCTAATGGAGATGCTACAAGTCATCATGTTGGGGCTTGGCACAGCTTCCATCTTGGGCACCAGATGGAATGTAGAGGAGCTTGCTGGAGTTTGGCATTCCTGCAGCTGGTGTTAGGACAGGGAGAGGATATGTGTGGCACTCACATTCTCTGAAAAAATCCCTTCACCCAGGATTTTTTCTCCTGAGAAGCTGAGGAGCCTCAGAGAAAACGAAAACAACTCTTACCTCATTTGCTTCTCCTGTGTTGTGCTCACATGTGGAATGTGTTTGGAGATTGTTTACCCACAGGTGATTGTTTCATTGGATTCTGCTGTGAGTTGTTTGACTCTTTGGCCAATCAGTGCCCAGCTCTGGAAAGGGTCACAAGTTTTCATTATTATCTTTTTAGCATTCTGTAAGTATCCTTCCTGTATTCTTCAGTATAGTATAGTATTCTTTAATATAATATATTATAATAAAATAAATAAATTAGTCTTCTGAGAACATGGAGTCAGATTCATCATTCCTGCCTTGGTTGGGGCATTTCCCAGCAAATACAATAGACATGAGTAATGCCATGGCAGCAGCTTTCTAGTCCTCTCTCTTCCCCTTCCTTGCACAGACCTCCTTGCACTGGTTCCTTGTGCAAATGAGTTAAATCATGGAAGACCAATTAAGGGAAGCAGTCAGGTAACCAGAGGCCTGCTGATGCTGGTGTATGCTGCTCTTTGGTTAAAATAAGTGAAACTCCTTCCCCTGAGACTGAAAATCCTGGGAGCCATTTTTCTGGCTAAAGATTTAAGTTTTCAACTTCAAGGGAAAAGGCAGAATGGAAGAGCGTTTTCTAGTGCAGAGTGATGAGAGGGTAAGGAAGGACTCTCTCCACCTATGGAAAAGTGCAGACTGACTGTGGTGGCAGAGCACAAACAGGCAGATATGTCTCTGTTTAGGAGACAGGAATGTTGTCCCATGTGTGCAGGACCAGTTTTAATCTACTGGTTCAGTATTAACTTGTGCCTCCATCTAGCTTTGCTGCTTTCCTGTTTAAAGAGTCAGCTGAACAGTTCCATTAGTGTGTTGCTTTTGAAAATGGGAGGAGAAAAGTGGTCTGTAACTATTGTAACAGACTACAATTACTTATCTTGAGAATTTCTTCCAGTCTTTATTCATAATCAAAGCATTTTCAAGACAGTTATAAGTCACTGTAGCCACATGGGTTAGACCTGGTTATGCTGTGAGGGCCTGGAGAAGATTATGTTCAGAGCAGCTTTTGTGTAATCTTTCACTCTGCCATTTATGAGTGAATATTCATAGATCATTTCCTTTCAAATGTTTACTGGATTTTCTGTTTCCACATTTTTAGACTTCATTTGAAATAAGCAGGATAATTTGGAGAAAACATTTTGATTACAGCCAGAAGCTAGAAGTATTTCACTGTTTAATAAAATAGTGCTGCAAGATGCAAACAATTAAATGGAACATGTTTTAGATACTTTAAATTGCTAATAATTTAAAATGACATATTCTTTCACACTCCCAGATGGAACAAAACCTTGATATATTGAAACCCATATTTTTTGTTTCTCAGTGACTAAAATGAATTCTTTTTTTCCCCCCTTTTTTCTCCAGTGGGATACTGTAGGAAATGGCCCTCCTTTGCTGAAAGCTAAAATACAAGGATTAAGCCATTAGGAAAAGAGGTAGGCAACTTGGTTTCCAGTTTTAACTTCAGCTTGTGGACTATTTGTTTAAAGAATGATGCAGTCTCTTTAATTATCTTGAAAGATCATAAAGAAATCATAAGTAATAAAGCTGAAAATAGGAGGCATCAGGGTCAGGTTATATGATTTAGGAGTATTGTGAAAACAAGTCAAGTCTTATTGTACTTCATCTTACTTAAAAGGTCAAGAGTGATTTTTGTTTAAAATTCTGAATGCTTTCTATTTGAATAATTAAAACAGGAAATGAAAGGTATATAAAACAAAATCTGGTTAATGCAAAACAGTTAAAATGTATGTTTTCCTTCAGAGCTGTGAAAAGGTTTGTGTTGCAAGAACAATATTATTCTCAGGGTTTATTGCATCTGTATTCAATTTCTGCTGCTTTCCTTTCTGAAACACAAGGCTCAGGCTGCATTACTGTGCTGTGAGAATTTTATCAAAATTGAATGCAGCTCTATATTTGCATCTTGGCAGTCTGGGAAGGAGGGTCACACGTTTACAATAAGTACAAAGCACTTTGATGTTCTCTTTTGTCCCTGAGAAGAGGGCAGACTGTGTGAATGGTTTTGATGGCTTTTTCATGACAAGCTTGTGTGAAACTAAACTGCAGGCCCTGCTTTGAAGAAAAGTCAACAACGAGGGAACACAGATTTCCAGTTAAAAATGAGAAGATGAAATAATTAAAAATAGAAATAAGGGTAGGAAAAAATGTAGATTAAGCAAAGCAGATAAATACATAAGTAAGAGTAATTTGTGACTTGGGATCTTGGGCATTGATTATGGCTTTCTTAAGTTCCTGGGAATTTTTTTATGATGCTATTGAATGCACTGTTTCTGTGTTGGTATTGCTTTTATGTTTTTCTTTTTAAATCTGAAAGCAAATTCATGTGATCTCAAAGTCCCAAGCCCAGGTCTTATATTATGTTCCCAGCTGGAGGTTCTGTACCAACCTGACACTATTTCCTCTTGGAATAGAAGTACATATGTCGTGGTTATGTTTTGATAATACATCTCTACAACCAATGTTCAGAAGTTATTTGCTGCCCTTACTGTCATCTTGTTTGCAAGATAACAAAGGGATAAATTAAATTGTATGGATTCTTTGACACGTGATTTTTCAAGTGGTATTTTGTCATTAACTTGTGAAATAACTAGTGGAATGTAATACCAACAGGAATTGTGAAATAGATAGTTTTGTCAACTAACTGTGAGAAAACTTGGAAAAAATATGTTTTGTTTTTAAAAGAAACTTTTACTTTATTTATCTAGTTAATATCTATTAAATACTGTGAAAGTATGAGGTTTAAAAATATTGTGACTACAGAAGAGACTGATGTATGTTCCTTGCTTAAAATGATATTGGAAGTTGAATAGTTGAACAGCAAAAAATAAACTTTTCTGTCCTAATCTGCTACAATGGAGTCTGGAAAAAAAAAAGGTAGAGGCAGATTTAGCATTATAAAGAACAGCTGCTAAATACCTGCACTTCATCTCTCAGTACTTTGAGGCTGAACCACACAGAGAAGTACAAGGTAGTCTTAGGGATATTACAAAGAGAATCATAAGACAGATGGCAGCACTTCCCTGCACCTGCCTTAGACAGATGAGCTGCCTTTCTTTGGATTTTTTTCTATTTCTTTAGAATAAGGCATCTGGAAATTCAGCTATGTTGTACTTGGGCTTTTTAACTCTCGTAGTTATAAGACACAGAAATTTTGGTAATTCCACTGAGGTCATCAGAACTATGTCCTTGCATTAGTGGAATATGATTTAAATATTTAAACTCCAGAAACTTATGTTAATCTCTTTTGTAGGTTTTTATTTGCCCCACACATGGTAGTAATTACACAAATTTTGTATACTGGTGTAGGTTTTTATTGACTTGGAAGAATTATTAATTCCTATTTCATAACCTTAGATCTGTTAAGATGAATGGACCCTGGCAGAAGGAGGAAAAAGCATAGGGATCAGAAAAATCTTTGCTGTAGCAGTAGTATAGGTACAAATGAATAAATAGAATAGAAAGGCTAATAAAGGACTGAAGACGTGAGTCAGAATCATGCAAATGAACAGATGCCCTGCAATCAATATAAGAGATGGGTATTGAATTAAACAAACAAACAAACAAAAAGTAGATTTGGGTAAAAATAACATCTGAAAAGTTTATTTTATGGTATCAGAGCAGCAGGTGTTGATATGTGGCAGTAGCTTAACTCTGCTTTGAAAGTATTTTGCAAAAGCCAGATTGTGACAGCACTACTTCAGCTGTCATGTATCCTGCTCCAAAAGTGGTCCCATTAGCTTCACTTGAATTCATGCAGTGTTCTGGTGATTTCAAAGGGAATAGTTGTTGCTGTACAAACTTGGGAACTCCATCTGAGTATTAGACATGCCAGCTAGAATGGACAAGACTGAGAGCTTGCAGGTCCTCAGGTATTTTTACTTCAAACATGGTTGTTACTGCCCCACAGAGTGGGAAGAGTAATCTTGAACCTCAAAAGATATGCATCTAAACTATTTCCAGTTTTGGAAAAATAAAACCCCCCAGACTTTCCTGCTAACTCTAATTCCTGCCACTTAATATTATTCAGGGGAAAATTTTAAGATGTACTGTCACAGACATCTTTCATGAAAAATCCTTTCCTTAGGATTTTTCCTCCTGAGAAGCTGAGAGGCCTCAGGAACAAAATGTAAACATTGATTATCTGCTGCTGTGGAATGCAACAGGTGGATCTGTGATTGGCCCATGTTGGATGTTTGTAACTAATGGCCAATCACAGCCCAGCTGGCTTGGACAGGGAGTCCAAGCCACAAACCTTTGTTATCATTCTTTGCTATTCCACAATTAGCTAGCCTTCTGATGAAATCCTTTCTTCTATTCTTTTAGTATAGTTTTAATGTAATATATATGATAAAATAATAAATCAAGCCTTCTGAAACATGGAGTCAGATCCTTGTCTCTTCCCTCAACCTGAGACCCCTGTGAACACCGTCACAATGTACCCTGATTGTCCCCTGACTAGAAGCTTCAGCTCCTTGCTTGTAAGAATAGAATATATCCAAATTAAAATGAAGAACTTGATCTTCCACACTACTGATGCTGGATGCACTTCCCTGAAATCAGCATCAAGACCACAGGAAGCTGTAGAAACTCTTAGTTCTGTGGGCTGTTTGCCAAAAAAAACCCAATGATGAAGAATTTTGCCCTTGATTCTGAAAGGAGGAGAATGGAAGTTTGGTGAAGTAATTTCCTCTCCTAATGAGGTAAATGTGGCTTCCTTTGGAGCTCTGCAGCAGCATTAGAGGGGGCCAGTGGTGGAACTGGATTTAGGTGATGGGGGATAGATCATAAGCCTCTATGAAACTGTGAGATGGTGTGTGACCATGTTCACAGGGGTCTCAGGATGAGGGAAGAGATGAGGATCTGACTCCATGTTTCAGAAGGCTTGATTTATTATTTTATCATATATATTACATTAAAACTATACTAAAAGAATAGAAGAAAGGATTTCATCAGAAGGCTAGCTAAGAATAGAATAGGAAAGAATGATAACAAAGGTTTGTGGCTCGGCTCTCTGTCTGAGGCAGCTGGGCTGTGATTGGCCATTAATTAAAAACAACCAATATGGGCCAATCACAGATCCACCTGTTGCATTCCACAGCAGCAGATAATCAATGTTTACATTTTGTTCCTGAGGCCTCTCAGCTTCTCAGGAGGAAACATCCTAAGGAAAGGATTTTTCATGAAAGATGTCTGTGACAATGGTGAAGCATCCTGGTAAACTGGTGGGACTGGCTAACACTAGAGGAGCAGAGGAGTGAGGTGAAGGAAGCAGCTGGCAGAATGTGTGGCAGCAGCAAACAGGAAAAGTCAGTGTCTGCTGCACTCCTTACTCCAGAGGATTTTAGAAACACACTAAAGCAAGGTTTTGCCTTCTTCACTGTGAAGCCCTTGGAACAGCCTCCAAGTGCAGTTCCAATAGCAAAAGTTTGAGAGTAAAACAAGAAAATGAACTGTAGCAAATCTAAGGTTAGCATAGTGTTACCTTAGAGTCCTTGGGAACCTAAGAAATTAAGTGACTGAGAGAATGGTTGTGGAGCATGACCTTGCACTAAATCAGCCCTGATTTCAAGGGAATAAAAGGTGGTGACTGCAAATGCTGCTTTTATTTGACTTTGTGGAGAGCACTCATATGATGCAACTAAAAGTCATGCAGATCTACACTGTTCATAAATGCAAAGTAATGAATGCACTTAAGGACAAGTTAAAACAGCTCCACTGATATATATGCAATGCTGGGCTCTCATTCAGTTCTCAGCAGTTAGGAAAGACAGCTGGATATTACATTCAGAAACCAGATGAGGCCCAGAGCAGGAAAGAAGAGAGGTGTGGAAGAGAGGAAGTCCTTAAAAGAAAGATGAAACTGACTCTTCAAATGACAAAAAACCTGGTGAGGTGAAATATGATGGAGATTTAAGAAATCATGAGAGTATAGAAAAGGTGAATGGGGAGTGATTGCTCACTGCTTCTGACAATGCTGGTTCTTAAAGGTGCCCAATGCCATTATTCAGTCTCAGTTCTAAAGTGGAAAAATAATATCTCTCTTCCCCCTTGGGGAGAAGTTAGTCATTTAAACTTATGCTTTCTAGAGGTAGGGAGTCCAAGAGAACAAGAAAAAATTTAGAAAATCCAGTGTCCATTAGAGACTATAAAACATCTTCCCTAAAACTCATTGTCAGGTGCTTGTATGGTGCTGGAGGGAGGGGGGGTCTTTCTGCTAGCGCACCTTCCCTGTCACACTTCTGCTCTTTTCCTGAACACCTGGGAGTAATTTATTGTTGGAGGTGGGGTAACAGGGGAAGTAAACCTTTGTTCTGATGATGTAAAAAAAATTTCTCCTTTCATATATATTATAGTTCTATTTTAAAATTTAGGTGTCCTGTTAAAAAAAAAAAGTGTAAAAAATATCTTACTTAATCAGGGAAACTTTCAGAGTTACAGCTGATGGGGAGAAGTTGTTCAAGTGCACTTTGAAGAAAAGCAAGGCCTAGCCTTCAGCAGCAGGCATGGATCTAGTACTTTTGGCTCTCTGCTGATAATTTTCTCTATGGGTACCTGAATTACTTTGGTAACTGCGTGTGCTGTGAAACTGTGACGAAATGGAGCAAAAGCTGAAATTAAAGCTCTGCAAATTGCCTGGTTTACTGAGTATGGATGCTCAGACCTGGCAGCTCTGAACCTCTCTGATCCAGATGAAATTGATTCACAGTGAGCCTGAACCGTGCTGGTTATGACTGGGAACAGTGTGTAAATGCACCAGCTTTTCAAAGGTACTGCAGTGTTAGGAAGAGACACCAGCTGATCAAAAGTTTCCAGACCCATGGGAGAGCTCTGCCATCTAAATAGCATTTCAGTGCCCAATGGAATTTGTGGCTTTATCCCTGTATTCTAAATAACTATTTCTCCAATTTTCTTACTTTAACACTCTCTCAGCATATATTGAAAGAAAAGTCTCTCAATGCCGTTACTTTCTTTTCTTTTCTTCACTGGTGATTCAGAATACCTGAACAATAATCAAGGTGATTGCATCCAATCCTTATATTTAATAAAAGTTTAAGTTCTGGTAAAGCAGATAGCTGGGAAAGTTTTTTAAATATTAGCTCTCTGCCACTTCTGTCTTCAGTAGAATGGCTTGTCAGTGAACTTCAAAATAAGAAATTCTCTTAAACATCCGGTGTTCTGTTCTTGTCAGAGAAGATCACAAAGTGTGATCTTAAGTCATTGGTTACATCAAACCAGCTCATTATATTCATTGGACAAAGCAATAGCTTATTGTATTTTATTGGTACAAAGTAATTAATGTCAATAATTAATTGCCATGGGTTTACAACAACACCCTTCACCCTGTTTGCATCTGTGACTGTATGTTTGCTGTCCCTCTACCCATCTGTATTTGAGAAATAATTTTCCCTGTTATCTTCCATGCAGTTTTTCCCAATCATCTCTAACAATCCTACAAGTTCATCTGATGACTCCATTATTAGGGTAGGGATTACACTATTATTAGGCTTGGCATAGCCAATGGTAACTATTAGAATGAAAATATGTTCTCAGTGTTAAACCAGCAGAAAACTGTGGTGACATCAGGTATATCAGGTTTATACTGTCACCTGGATTTACACTGACATAAAAAACACCTTCTTGTTTTGGATCTAAAATTTGTTACTGTACTGTAAACACAGGATTCCTAAACTATTCTATTTTTTTTTTTTTTGTAGATAATTCTCTTTGTGTATACAATTCATGCATGTTTAGCTATTGTGTACTAATTTTTTTAAACATGTTTGTATTTGTGGTCTCAACTTAGGCAAATTACAGGGTTTCACTTTCACAAAAATTATGGAATATTCTTCTGAATTCTGTGGTTTGCTATTATAATGTTTACAAGGTCTATTTTCCTGAATTTATGTCCTAAGTCAGGCTTTCGCATGGGGGCCTACAGAATAAAAGTTAAGTGCAGGTTTCTGCTACCATGCAATTATTTTGCAGGCTAAATGTTGAGGTAATACTTCAAAAGGAAAAAAGTAGAATCAAAGGAAATACCATAATGATGGAAAAACTGAAGAGAGTGAAATACATTTTGTTTTGTTTTGCCTAATGGTACTACAGACATGCAACCTTTCATATATTGATTCTACTGTTCTCTGGCTTTGACAAGGATGTAACTTTTTAGGAGTCTTTAACTTCTCTAATTTCTTTTCTGATAATTATATTAAGATGCCTATGTTGCCTTATTCTCTGAACTAAATAACTAAAAATATTTTTTAATTGATGGAAGGTATACTGGCAAAAATTATTTAAGTCATTATTATCTACTGATAAAAAGCAGGTAAAATACTTAAAACACATGCTTTTTTTAACTAAGATATGCTTTTATATGATGATTTTTTAAAACATATTTAAAATATGTTTTGAAACCCATTTCAAACACAAAACAATTTTTTCCTTGATGCCTGTTTTGTATTTTTCAAATGTGAATGTTTTTATAGATTGCCACTAAATAGTATTTTCAGAAAAACACACTTTATTCATATTCTTAATGTCTACATTAAAATAATTTAAAGGTCATCCTCAGGATAGTCAGTCTTATTAATTCAATAATAATAAATAACACAAACTCTTATTCATCAGAAAAATGGATTTAGATATTTGTCTGTATTCACCAATTCTTCTATTCAATATTATTATTTATTCAGCTAAAGCATCTGAAGCAAAGTATATTAGTGTACAGTAGGCAGAACTACTGTTTAACTTTGGTTTTGGTTTTGTTGTTTGTTTTAATATTTTATGCTTGCAGCAGCACCCAACAGACCCAACAAGTGTAAAGCTGATGCAAAATTGTCTTACCTTGTCCTCCCATAGCTTCTTCCTTAGGAAAGAACTGGAGCTCTACAAATTAAGCAACGGAGCAGAAGTCATGGAAAGCAGTTCTTGATTTCTTAGGAGGGTGTGAGTTACGAGTGCTGTGGTAGTATATAAACCTTTACCTTCCTTATAAAGAAGGTTTTTCTCTACCTGAGGAATTTTCAGAAGCTGGGAGTTGATCAGAGAAGTAGCGGGTGGCCCTCTCAGTTCAGTGTCACTGTCAGGGTGGTTTTGGAGCCTTCCTGCTGTGCTGTATGAAAGCTGTGCTCCCCTCTGAAGGTAGGAACTTGTTAACACCTGGCCCTGCTGAATGCTCCCTCACACAGCAAAGGGACAAAGGTTTGTGCACCCCTTCACTGAGGCTGGTGAAAAATCAATTTCCCACTTGTCACACAATGGTCTGTAGCTATGAGATACAGCTGAAAACCCCAGCACAATATCCAAAAGGGGATATTTGTGTCCCCTGGTGCTGTTCTGGTTGTTAGGAACAGATGCCGATGCGTGCCTTGTCCCTTTTCATCCTCAGCTTGTCCTTTATCTTGACTGGTAGGAGGCTCTCAGAGCCAGGAATACATCCCACATCCCTGATTCCCAGAGAGTTCTGCCCAGAGGTAGCACACACGCTCTGTTGTCACTGTTGAGATGAACACATGATTTACACACACACTTGTGCAGTGACAGCAATGGCTTCTCCTTCATTACAAGTTGTTCTTAAGTTCTTTACCCTTAACAAAGCATGGTCTTATGTCATTGGTTAAATCAGAGCTCATTATATTCATTGGACGAAGCAATAGCTTCTTGTATTTTATTGGTACGAAGCAATTAATGTCAATAATTAATTGGCATGAGTTTACAACAAATTAAGGCACGTATCCTCTGACTGCAAGTATCCCTTGTGTGTCTATTTTATCAGGTTCCATGCTAATGGCCCTGCTTTCTTCCTTGCTATGGATAAACTCATATTTTATCAATTTCTGCTTCTGTTAACTCAGTCATTTGACCTGCAGACCAGCTGCTAAGCCCGTCCACACTCTATGAAGCCTCTGCCAAGTGGGACATCCCAATTTTTCCTGCTTTCACACTCTGCATTGTGCATTGGCCCAGCTCAGGAGGAACTCAGTGGCTCTCAGGGAAGTGAAGAAACACAACCTCCTGTGTCCCTGGTAGAAGCACTGCCATGTCCTTCTGTGGTCCATACCCTGATGTGCCTAATCCATGGACCAACACCAGAAAATAACATGGACTCTTGCTGCCTTTCCCCATGTTGTTTGTCATTTTCACACACAGGCATGTTATCTACACACAGATTTGTGCCCAGAAAACAAGGAGAAGCAAGATTATTATATTTATAATAATAACAAATTATATTCAGGCTGAGTATTGCTCTGCTTTGTATAAAATACTTCTCACATTTGAGGTTGACCCCTAGTTTTAATCTAGAGAAGTTTGTTCATATGTTTGTGTGATCTTGTGATCTTTCAAGAACTTCTTGTACATTGCTTTCCCTTTAGATAATAAGAAACATTTGTTCTCTTCTTTTAGTAATGATATAAGAAGAAAATATTAATATTATATGTTTATCAATTTATGCTAACTCCTGGATTTATTTTAGGCCTAAGCCTACAAAATGAATAATGCAGCAGATGGTGATTTTTTGTTACCTACAGTAGGAGGTAACAGGAGTCAGGCTGAAGAGTGGAGACGTAGAATAACCTATGAATTGTATTCATCTTCCTTCCTCCTCCTTGACTTTTTTTTTTTATATGGTCATAGACCTATAAATGTGTAATGGAATACTGCCCTAAGCTATAGCATTTAATACAATATGATTGCATTAAAAACTAAGAAGAAATTTTAAAAAACAAGAGATCTCATGTTGCGGAAAGGTAGATTTTAAAATACAGTGCATATTTTTGTAGTCTGTATTTAAAACAAACTGACTTGTTTATACTATGAGGAATCTGCAGATTAATTGAAGTGAATATTCACTGGAAATATATTAAAATGTCAGTATATTCAGTAATTTATGAACTATATCTTCCTCTAAATTCTAATCAATTCTTTTATTATAGAAAACCTACTAAATGCAATTTATCAAATGCATACATACATTTTTCTATCCTTTTTATTCTTTTGTATATGTTGAACAATGATTATAGTACAGTTAACATTAAAAATATATTAGTAATCACAATGCAGTAAATTATGCAGGTTACAGAATTAGAACTGTTCAGGCAGTGGATTTAAACAAAACTCTTTAAACATGTATTCATTCACCTTTTAAGATTGTATTTAGTCATGGATTATTACTATCTGAAGCTTTCCTGCATTCTGTTCTTGAAGCCTATAATTTCCTGCTGATGAAGTTAGCAATTAAAATAAAATTCTAAGGTGTTCACAGAGACAGACTGAAGAGTCCAGGAGAAGAGTATTTAGTCTCTAAGAATAAATTGCTTTATTTTTTGAATTTTCTACCAAGTAGCTTGAAGATAGTGAGGTGATTGCATCTATAATTCAGCTCCTGTAATGCAGGAGCTAATGTGAAACTTGTGTGTGTTCTCCCTCTACACAGGGACTGTAGGATATGGGCTACATGCAAAGGCTGTATCAGAAATGAGCATCTGCTGCTTCATACAGCAAATGAGATTTTTCACAAAGTTTATGAAAAAATAGGCTACAGAACCAAGCCTTGCTCCTCCAGAGTCTTCACTTATTGAATGTAAAAGTGAACAAAACCAGAGGTTTAATTATCACTATCTCAAACATTTTAAATTTAAGCAATATTTTCCTATTTAATCTTTGTCTTTAAAGCTTCTTCACAGCTGTGGGACTGGACACCTTGCTGATTCCCATGAGAATCTTTTTTACTTTTTCATTTTAATGCTCTGATTCTTGGCTACAGTCAGCTTTTCTCCCAGTATGTTCTGACTTGCATCTGATCTGTCCAAGTCCCTATGAATATGTGAAGCAAGTGGAGGTTTACCTCTGCACTGAGAGGAGCCAAACCTTCTGTGTGTCAATGCTATGTGTCATTTAGCTCTTATAAATAATCCAGGAGCAGAATTTATTCCTTGTTAAGAAAGGAAAGGTAAAAAAACATTGAATTAATACTTGCCCTGGACTTCAGGTCCGCGTTCTCCTGTATGGCAAACTTAATTGCACCTGCATGACAATTCTAAAATAAGAAAGGAAATACTTTGTTAGCTATGCTGAAACAAGGTTTAGATTTTGGTATATTACCATTTTTCAATGAAATTTATAACTTTAATTATGGAATTCAATTTTACTAAATTTATTAAATTTTACCAATGCATTTTTTTAATGCTTAAACTTTTCACTACTTCATGCTAGCATGCCTGAGGATTATTCAGTGTTGCCTGCTAATTTTAGAAGCTTTTTTATTCTGCTGATACATTTTATCATAATGAGACTGTTCTTTATCTTGAAACCATGTCATTTAGGAAGCATTTTGGTGAGATCATACTTGCTTTCTTTAAAGACTATTTATACAACAGTTGTCTTCAAGCTTCTGCAGCTCTGCTCCTAGAACACACAGCCTCTCTGCTCTACTTTATACTAGTACTGGTAAATTTTTTCCATCTGCTCTTCTTGCACAGCTTGCTTATTCCTTTCTTGTGAGGCATATTTAAAAGCTGCAGGCATTGGAGTGTCATCCCAGGCTGTGCTGGCTGGTGACCTTCTTTCTTGGAAACCTTGAGCTGGCCACATTTTCTTTTGCTTTCTTTTGTTTTGTTTTGTTTATTTTTTTCTACTCCATCCTTGATTCCACCAAGAGCTTCAGGGGTTCCACTCCTTGTTTCTTTTTTAGGCTTTTCCCATTCCTTCTGGTTCTTAACTGTGAGACTCATGACTGAGGCTGACAATAAAAAAAATGTTTAGATAGAGTCCCAGTGAAATGAAGAAATGGAAGGTCATAGACTCGACCAGATCAGCAAAAAGTTTGTAATTCTACCTATTCTAAAAAATAACATGAAGAGAGTTTTCTTTCAGAGAATTTCTTGGTCATTTGAAGTTTCATGTCTGTGTAGAACTTCTAAAAGTTTCTTAGAATTTGTTTTTGAGTTTTAACATCAAGGAAGGAGGAAAAAGTCCTGAGTTTTATAGTTATAATAGAGACCCATTATAAAATTAAGTGGAATTCAGGAAAAGTGTTGAAAATGTTTTAGTTGTGCACTTGTAGAAAATGTTCTGTTTTATATGGTATGCTTACATTTAGAGAGATCTAATAGTAATCCCATGTAAGAATCATTCCTTTGCTTGATTTGTGTAGAAATGCTGAGGATTTTGTGCTGCAAGGCTTCCTAAACTTGCTAGTTAAAATGTGCCAAAAAGTTGTTTAAAAACTGCAACAAGAGTTTTTAAACAACATACAAAGTAGCATTGTAATTCCTGGTTTGTTTTTTTGCTTAGAAACCTCTGAATATCCCACTCTTTTATGATGGAAAATTTACAGCTCTTTAGAATTTGTTTATCTGAAAGATGCAACTTTTCCAAAAGTGTCAATTGCCAAATAAGTGGGGTTTTTAAAATTCCATTGATTGTGAGATGAAGATTATTTTCTCTTGCACATGTTAATGTTCTGGAGAAGATTTATACTTGTGGCAAGTGCTGAGATAGCACACTCTGTAATAGGGTTACAAAGCTATTTTCTTATAAGCCAAATGCAATTCTATTCATTTGCAAAAATGAAAGCCATTAAATATTTACAAGCAGAGACAAAATTGAGATTGAAGAACAGCAAGGCAAGTTTTTAAAGGATTTTGGTGGTTGACTCCAATTACAGCTTTTTAATAAAATCATACTTTGTGTTGTCAATATATGTTAATTAATCAGGGTAATTACATTATGAAGATTTACATGCCCTTTTTATTTTGTTTTCAATCGTTTTGGCTCCCTGAAAATAAACTTTTTGTGTGTTTCTGCAAAACAGAGACATGTTAAACCAAAGAAGGTCCTTTTGGATCCATAAGTTGTTCTCCTGACTGCTACCAGACATGCTAGAAAAACAGTCAATTTCATTCACAAACAGATCATTAGGAAGAGCTGCTTTGCCTTACTTCTGGATTTAAGGAATATCCTGTCTTATGTGCTTCTGTTATAAGCAACCCTTCTGTGGTTTGTCTGGTGAGTTTAAAAAAAAATCAAGTTACTTTTTTGTGAAAATACCCAAAGATTGAGAAGTGGAGAAATCAACTAACTGAATTGCTTCAACATTGGATTGTTGCTGCTCAGATTGCTGTGTTTGGTTTTTTTTCATCTAAAATGACATGGTTTTCTTCTGTCTAAAAGATTAGGAATAATACCTCAGATTGACAGAATTGCCTGTATTTTACATGTTATTGAAGGAAGTTATTGTTCAAGTAATAGGCAACTTTAAGTACTCTGAATCAAAGGAGTTCCACAAAGAGCTTTGAGAGAAAATGTAGAAAATCATGATTTGTGCAATTAAGAGAAATTTTTGTGAAATGCAGCGAGAAGATAAGCTTTCTTCCTTTAGAATGTTTCAGTACAAAAAGAAATTAGAGTTTTCCTAGAAGCCCCTAAGTACCCCACCCCACCCTTTCCAATATTTATGTGCAGGATATTTATTATATCCACTATTTCTGGATCCTTTAAGTGTGATGAAACAAGGTAAATTTTGTGGAGAGAAATGAAAGAAGTGAGATACATCCAGATTCTGTCACTTTTATTGGTTTTGAGTGTCATGGGAATGAGGGCAGCAGACCTTAGTGTTATGGTTAATGAAATACATAAAATGAAGTGTTAAAAGGGTCATGCTTTAAAAAACCAACCCCAACCAAACAACAAAAAAAAAAGTGTGATTCTCTAGTGCCTTTCATTTTAAGAGCCAAGTGGAAAAAAATAAACTCTTCAAAAGATTCAGGCTGGAGGTGAGAGGGGAAGAAGGGTGTTGGGTGAGCTTTTCAGGTGACTCAGGAGGCAGCAGATGGATTAGCAGAAGCACTTTGATATCTGGCCCTGCTCTGGGAATCTCCTGTTTCTAACTCCAGAGGAATGGCTTGGTTTAATGCATGTAACAAATAACAGAGTATGGGTTTAAGTTTCAATTTATTAAAGTCTTTGCAGCATGTTTAAAATTTCTACAGGAGTGTGATAATATTTACTAATATTTTTTGTGTTAAATATTCCACCCTTCATGTTTTTCCTTGTGAGCATATTGAAGTTATTTTCCTTTCATTGCTTCTTTCTTCAACTGAATGAATTAATTGCTATATATTTTTTTATCATCTGAAGTTGATTGTCTAGTCAAATTTGAAGATTCTTAGGGTCTTTGTGGCTTATCAGAGGTATATTACAGTAATGGTAGTTCAGTCTCCATTTTACTGGAAAAATAAATTGTAAATAATTAATACTGAGTATATCTTCAACTCCAGAAAAATGGTAGCATTTTCCAGTACTAGCACCTGCAGATAAAGGAATTTTTATGTGTATAGGATATTGGTTTACACAGAAGCTCGTTACTTTCACAGATGGTTACAATATTGCTGATTTTTTTCTGATAATTATTCATGCATAAATTTGTGAAGCATATGTCAGGGAGGATAGTTGTTTTTTTAGTGTTTGTCCTCCATTGTTAAGGAGAGCAGTGGATATATGCCTATGATAGGGAGGCATTTTGCAGTGGAAAAATTCAATTTGCTTGGTATATACATTATGTGATTTATAACAAGTTTCATGACAAGTATAGCTACTGGCTGAACTGCTGTTCAAAAAAAAAATCAGTTCATTAATCAATATTCATTTTTCATACAAAAACATTATTATTTTTAGGCATCTAAAGGCCATGAATACCCAAGAGTCCACACATTATTAAAACTGTTGAGTGTCACACTCATCCATTTGTTTCAGTTTAAAGGCTGACAAAATTTTTTTCTGGAATAACTGGATCAGAATTCAATGTGCCTGTTTGCAACAACAGAACACCCTAATGATAAAGTGCAAGACTATGTAATAGAAACGAATGAAGTGTAAAATAAAATAATAGAATAACATGACAAGCTAAATGCTTTCTGCAATGCAGCATTCTTGAAAGTGAGTGCATCATAAAAAAAGAAGAAGTTACTTTCATGTTTCCTAATTTCACATAGGAAGTATTTCTGATTTATCATCTACCTCTTTGAACAATATTTTGCTGTTCATCTGGTTTAGCAGATCTCTGGATCTGAAGTTCAGGATTTAGTAGCCATGGTAGCTTCCATGGAATAAATCTTAACTCAAATATGCAGCAGTTTGGGACTAAATATTTTGTGTTCTTTCTTTTAATATATTCACTATATAATTTGCAGTGCATTTGCACAGTTTCAAAAGAGAGGCTTGAAATCACTCTGAAATTTGACAGCTTATTTCAAGTACTCAAAAGTGCAACATGTATTTTCTGCACCATGCCATGTTGAGGCTCCAGCTTAAATCTGCAAAGGTGAGACCCAAAAACCACAACAGGATAAGGAATAACGAAGGAAATGCTGTGTAACTTGGAAAATATCTACAACCCAGTTTTACCTCACTAGTTTTGAGGTCACTATTCTCTCTTTATACCCAATTAAATTGTGGTCAGCCTGCACAATTAGTCTACAATTAAGGAAATGAGGCGATCTTAATAAGTGAACAGACCACTTGCCTTGAAGCTCTTCCACCCTCGTTTGTGGAAGATGACAGTCAGCAGTGGCACTGGGATTGCCTCTTGCAGCTGAAAATTCTGTGCTTCCAAAATTTGTGCAGCTCCACAGCAGGGCAGAGGGAAGCACAGGGGACAGCCATGGGGTGAGGTCTGCCTGTTTTGGCAGCACTGTGCATCTGACTCTCACAGACAGGTCTCAGACCTGCCAAATGTGCAGTCTGGAGGGTGCAGGGGGCAACAAGGAGACTTCACAAGTCCCCCATACTTTATGTTTAAGATTCTCTGTGAATGGGCAATGAGGAATTCTGAAAACGAATTTTTTTTTGCCATCCAGAGCAATTTCTTCATCCTTCTTCTCGTCCCTTTGCCCTCTCTGAAATGGCAACCCATTGGTTATGTGGCATTGTGCCTGGGCCTAAAAGAATGGGGATTCCTTCCCTAATAGCCACAGGTGGTCACCCTGTAAGTCAGAGATTTGATTACCCATATCATTGGCTTAGCTTGCATAGCTGCAAATGCTATTAAAAGTAATAAAATTATCCAACCTTTACATCACTGTGCTGTGGGCAAAGGAGATTGTTCTCAGCAATCAGCATTTATGTCCAACCATTTAACACTGGTGAAGCTGTGCTAATGGCTTTCTGTGACATTTTTGAAAGGACAGCCATTAGATCAAATGAGCAGATATGTACCTGGAAAAATGTAACGTTCAAATATTTGGGAAGAAATGGAATTACCAACTTTGTTATCAAATTAAATTAGTAAACAAGGCTGAGCAGGTCTTAGGTGCAGAAACAGATCTCTGGCTCTTTCTTTTCACAGTTCAATAACTCGCTGCTGTGGACTGAAATTGGAGCTGATGATGTGATTGGATTTGCAGAATGATATAGTTTGTGAGGCCTCAGATTAATAGAAGAGTGAAATGAAATTGCAAACAGGTAGACGAAACAGGCAAGAAAGGCAATTCATTCCTTGAATTATGAGAAGTTTGAAAGAAGAAAAGGGTTTTATGGATGATATTATGGACCACTCACATTGCCCCTGGCATATGTGATACTTTGACCAGGGGTGGACATCAGCTCCAGGGACAGGTACAGCAATGCTCCTATCATCTTATTGCCTGGAGCCACACATTACCTGTACCCAGATTTTGCTCACTCTCTTTGAATAAAAACTGCTTTCTGAAATTGTTTTTAATATCTGAAGGACAAAATGTCCAAGCCATGACCTTTTAAGCGATACTTCTCTTCCTCCCTAAACACTGTGTGTTGGGTCAGAATGCTTGTGTGATGCTGGATGTTCATTCTGGCTATTCCATGTTCCCTGAAAAACCTAATATCCAGTGTATGCCTGTCAAATCCTAAATAATTCTTGTATGTTATAGAATAATGTTTTAGATCAATGAAGGTTTGCTCTTTTCTATCAGTGCAGATAATTGAAATATTTAAGAGTACAGGAGCGACATAAATAGTGTTCATTACAGAAAAATCTAATTTTACCTATATGAGGCACTCAGGATTATGGTTTGATTTTGAGTCTCATCCTACTTTTATTCATTTGACTTTAACAGAAATCACCTTCTAGTCATTATTTAATCCTGAACACTGGTAGTACTGCTAAGGTCAGCATGTATTCCATAGAAAGCTAAGTTAATGCTAGAAGTGAAAGTTCTCTGAAATTACTTTTCAAGTGTTAGCGAAATAAGTGAGGAAAATGATTACCACCATATCAATTTGTAACTTTTAAAGCACTTAGAATATGTAAATATAAAGCCATAAAATATGGCTGTTAATACCATGACTTCTAAGTATATATGATAATGTAATTGAAAGGTCAAAGAGAAGACCTCTTCTTGTAAATACTTAAATGAGAAATCTTTGCTCATGAATTATTCTTTTTAGGTGAGCAGGAATGGGCATTTCATTAAGTATTGCTCATGGGAATAAGCACTGCAGGATCAGACCTTCAGTGCTTCAGTGTATTAAGCAGGAACTCTATAATGTCACTCTGATAAATTTTTTAATCAGTTTTTTGTGATGATCTGGTTAGTTCCCAAAGCAACTGGAATAGAAATCAGTCCAATTCCAAAAGGCAGTGTAGATCTGCTTCAATTACTGAGTGCCACACCATTAGTCTTGGTTGTAGGACCAAGTTGAACGCTGCACACTGTGGAAAAGCAGCTGATTCATGATCCATGAGAAATTATTCCACCCCACAGGCTGTTTTAACATGGAACTATGCTAGTGATAAAATATAAATCTGGTGTCTTAGTTGCTGCTTAGATTTCTGTCTATTTTTCTAATGACTCAAGCCTTCCTGTTGGGTATTTCATCCAATTCTAATGTTCTAATGTTGAAATCTTGGCATTAGAATTTGAGCCTTCTGTACACCCAAATGACTGGAAAAGTGTTCTGTCTTCTGCTGTTTTCCATCTGTGAATCTGTCTTGTTCAGCAACTTTGGCCACATTTGAAGGCAACAGGAGTAAGGAAAATGTGAAGGGTTTGGAGTTTTTTCTCCTGCTGAATCCTTGGGATTAAGAAAAAAAAGCAGAATTCCTTCTTCAGTATTCAGATAGTAGTTTTGTGTTTGCTAAATTCTAATGAAAGGTATAAAAATTCATATATTGCTCCAGCTGTATAATGCAAAAATAATTTGAAGATTTTGCCGGCTTTATCCTGAGGGAAGCTATGAAGCTGGATTTTGCTTTCACTTGTGTAGATAGAATATTACAGAAACTCAGTCTAAATCTCCAATTAAAAAGTGACTGTGAATGGTCAGATTTATATTTCAGATTTTTGGAGCAATTTACCCTGGGTTTCTCAGGAAAAGCAATAATTAACCCTTCTCTCTTCAGTCTGGTCCCATAATCTTTATCTTGTCTGTGTTAAAATACTTGAGGGCTAATTACATAGATCACCTTCAAATGTGTAAAGGCCTGGTTTCAAAGCTGTGAAACAGTGCATGTGGTATTTTCTACTTGGTTAACATCTGTGTATAAATATTTTCAGTTTCAATTACTGTGTTGAAGTTAGCTCTATATTCAGAGGATAACCCTGCATTTCACAACTATTATCAAGTTGTATTTAGACAGCGGAGTCAGAGCATCTGAAACTTTTTTTATGTTTGCATATGAGTTTGCATACTCACATGCAAACAAAATAAACCTTCAGAGAGAACTGGAGATTACAGGAAATGTATCACACTGGCTTGTAGTACATGCATGCTACAATATGCTGCTTGCAGTGGGAAGATGTACACAGCATATATTTGGGGATGGGAGAAGAGATTATTCCAGTTCTGGAATTAAGAGATTGTTCCATCACTCTAGATGTGAGAGCAGAAGGACTTAGACTATATCTCAAAAATGTGGAAAATCTAATGGTTTGTTTGGGATGACTTGTTTGGCATCACTTTGTCCATTACCAACTGTAATGGACAGTTCTTGCTCAGAAGAAGTTATTTAATAGAGGCTTGAGGTACTACTTTTCCTTGAAATGGGTACACAGGAGAAATGCAACAGCTTTTTATTTTAACAGGAGGTCAAAAACCAAACTTTTCTGGCAAGCTTTAGGAGATCAGAAATTTGGAAGACTTAAGACAAAACCTTAACCATTTCATTGAGCATCAACTTAGCAAATTTTACCCATCCAATTTTAGATTACCATACTTCAAGGAGAAGAAACTAGGAATAGAAAAGAGGAAGGAAGGAAGTGGCGGAAGGAAGTGGCGGAAGGAAGGAAGGAAGTGGCGGAAGGAAGTGGCGGAAGGAAGTGGCGGAAGGAAGTGGCGGAAGGAAGTGGCGGAAGGAAGGAAGGAAGGAAGGAAGGAAGGAAGGAAGTGGCGGAAGGAAGGAAGGAAGTGGCAGAAGGAAGTGGCGGAAGGAAGTGGCGGAAGGAAGTGGCGGAAGGAAGTGGCGGAAGGAAGTGGCAGAAGGCAGTGGCGGAAGGAAGGAAGTGGCGGAAGGAAGTGGCGGAAGGAAGTGGCGGAAGGAAGTGGCGGAAGTGGCGGAAGGAAGTGGCGGAAGGAAGTGGCGGAAGGAAGTGGCGGAAGTGGCGGAAGGAAGTGGCGGAAGTGGCGGAAGTGGCGGAAGTGGCGGAAGTGGCGGAAGTGGCGGAAGGAAGGAAGGAAGGAAGGAAGGAAGGAAGGAAGGAAGGAAGGCAGGCTAGAGCTACTGCCTCTTGGATCCTAGCACAGGCTCAACCGCCATAAAATCCCAGAACAGGAGGGATATGACCATGTGTGCCTCAGGGCAATGTTTTTAACCTGCTCTGGCCTCCTGTGGTCACTTCCTCCTCCCAGATGGGTCTTCTGGTCACCCATCTGCTCTGGGGCTGGGCTGGGGCTCCAGGGTGGGCTGTGGGGCACTGCTTCCAGTGTGACAGTGACTGAAAGAGTTCTAGGCCGGACTAGATTTGAAAGGTCCCTAATTTGGGTGTGTATTTCCATTATGGATGAAGAGAAGCATTCTTTCTAGCATAAATATAAGAAAAATTATATTTATAAACCACAACCCTAGGCTTGAAAATTACACGCAGTACCAATTCCTTAATGAACAACATTTAACTTCTTGTGTCTTTTCTTAATTTTGCTGAAAGAATAGATTTCCTTGGTGCCCTTCTCAATAGAATGTATTGAAAGGGTAACACAAGTAGCTTTCTGTGGGAGGCAGCAGCAAAAACCTGTGTGGGGAGAAAGGGAACATTCTCACTTGTTTGGTGTTTTGTTCTTTCACTTTTCCAAATCTATGAAAGTTATCTGTGGGTAATTTTTTTCCCCCAAAGTGCTTGAAAATATTGATTTAAGACATCAAAGGAAGCTCCCTTTTGGTACTAGTATGATTTCAATTCCAGGCTGGTACTCCACACCACCAGAGAGAGACTACTCAGAACAGGGAGATTTTCTGAGTGCTGCAGCTTCTGGGGGTCCAGAAGGAGACCAAGGAGGAATTTTGGAGGAAAACGTAAAAATTAAAAATGGACTGAAGTGGAGTTCAAATGTTCAGGAATCACTGGACACATTCCCAGCAGACCTATGAGGAATCATCTGGGCTGTAGTTGAAACATCAGAATTGATAACATTTTTTTTTATTCTAGTTTAATGCATTTTAGGAATTGTCTGAAGTGACATGGGAGTAACATTCAAATGCCATATAAGGGGTACATGAAAAATGTTCAGGGAAATTAAAAATATCATGACTTTCTTAAAAGTGTTGCTCCAAGTACCTCCTGAAGTTCACAAAGTACTGGCAGAGTACTCTGTCAGAAAAGAGAATCCACAATACAGTATTATTCTATTTAAAACTGATGTTTCAGTAAGAATCTGTTTTTGTAAGGGCCCCATACTTCTAAGCTCTTAATGATTATTGAATCATTAGTCTAATGTATCCCTAGGGTCTTGTTGTAGAAAATTACAAATAAAATACCCACTTCCCACAATTTTAATTGTTCAGTGAGTAGTTCCTTACTTTCATAAACTTCTGTAAATTTGCCCTAACTGCACTTGTTATGCATTGTTTCATTGTCAGAAACAATGGTATCAAATCTAAAAGATGCCATGTGGGGGAAAGCAAAGACTATTAATAGTCAATCTGTGGCATTTCACCCAAATTCAGTATTTTTCTAGAGTGATGTTTGATTTTTTTTTTTTTCTGGTCTGTGTTTAAATATTACTGCTTCAAGCACAACTTTCCTTAACTCTTAAAGTGAATCTTAGCTATCTAAAATACTGTAAATTGTTTGCAAGACTGGTTGTTCACGCATTGTGTAGGTCTAAGTAATGTGATGCTTCATGCAGGTCTGATGATCAGTTAATTATACTGGCATTTGAGAGGTTATCAGTCTTGAAATTAATTCATTTTAGAGTAATTTCTGCTTCATGGTGAGTATAGGCAAACACTTGAGCATCAAAGTGCATACATTTGCAAACTTTGCTTACAACTCCATTTGGGGAGTTGAGTAGTTTGTCTGGCTGTACATGATGTCATCAGAACAGCAAATTTTGTCTCAAATTTTATTTTCAATCTTGTTTTGAAAGGTCTTTAGAATCTTGGGTTTGATCAAAGAAGAAATAAACATTGCTAAATTGACAAAACTTGATACAAATGATCTGGTAACCTGGAGAATGCTGAACTACACTTAAATTTGATGTGCTAATTAACTAGATTTTTTCTACATGATACAGTGGTCTGCACTTTACCAGTACCCTATACACAACCCCATAGATACATACACTTTAATAATTTCATTTAAAAGGGTGTAATGTGGAGTACTTAGTTTTTAGGGAGTGCTACAATTAAGATGTGCCACCAGAAGTTATCAATTTTACACAGGCAAAGGCCTGCTAATTTATGCAATTACAAAGCCATGTTTATGGAATTTTCCAGTGAACAACAAAGACAAACCAGACTATCAAATGCCCTTTTGTAGGTAGGTAGGTATCAATCAATTTGGAGGAGTAAAAGTAAAAAAAAAATCATTGTTAAAACAAAAGCATTATGATCTGCTGTACTGTTCTTGATGGTCATCCTTCAGGAAAACTCCAGTAAAAAGTAGTTGTGATTTGTGCATGTCTATCTCCTTCAGAAATACTAAAAGGTTTTGTCTTCAAATCCAAGAATTGCCCACAAACCTAGAAAAGGATCAGGACAATACAGAGAGGAAAAAAAGAAGACACAAATGAAAAAATGGCCCAAACTAGGTCTTCATAACTTTGAGTTGTGCTTTTCTAGCCATTCCTGGCTTTCCTTTGGGAGTAAAAACTTGCATGTAAAAGGTCAAGTTTTTCATCAGTTGAGATCAATGGTAGGCTGTCCACTTACTCCAGCAAACAGTGAATCATGTCACAGATTTCCACAGCTGATAAGGGTGCAAAAATAGGTTTGCTCTCTCAGACTGCAGGAAATAGGAAATACCTTGGTCAAACCATCACCCTCTCAAAAAAAAAAAAAAAAAAAAGTAGAAAAGCAGACCAGAAAAGATGATTTTTTTGGGAAATAGTTACTATTTATCTATTTATCTTGGAGCAGAGATGAAGGAACCTGAAGTTAATTGTGGTAGGTCAGTACCAGCTGTGACATGATGTCATGAGTGGCACAATCTGTGCTCTACATGTGAGGAGCACGTTCCTCACAAGGCAGCCTGTTCATTGTGCTGCTGCTGCTGCTAATGAACCCAGGAGTGCTCTGTGACAGCAGAATTATGCCACAATTCTCTTTCTTTCTGCTTGCAGGAGAGAGGATAGCATTTCACACCAGGATTCATTTCAATCCTTAGCCTGGGATGATGTGAAGAACTGAAGGGATGTGCAGAACAGTTCTGAGGCAGGAAAACATCTAGCCCAATTTAAAGCAGGTATGTGTACATGCACAGACTTCCACCACACACTGGCATCTATATTCTTTAATATCGAGATTTATTTTCAACTCATAAATTTGGCCTACAGCCTAGCCACAGTCAATATTCACATCTTGAATCAAGAATTTGTGATAGCCAAAAAATAAACTTTATTTTTTAAAATTTTACTTCTAGTCAGGGCTGTATATGAAAATAACATTGCAAGCTGTAATTTCCGTTTAAAGTGCATCTGATACAGGACTACACATATGCCAAGCAACCAAATCATAATTTTATTCTTATGTTGATGTATTTAACTTTTGCCTGTGATGAGTCTGTGGATATTGTGGGAAGGACCCCTTCAGAAGCAGTAAAGTGTGGTTTCAATTTTTGTTTTGGTTTTGTGGTTTTCTTAGCCTAGAAAGAATTCAGGAGGAAAATACACAGTTCCTTTTCATAAATGCAAAAACATAACAATTACATAGCCAATTATTTAGTAAAGATTAGGCTTTAAAAAAAATCTTTTGTCATATAGTTTGTCAAAGGAGCTGTAAGATGAAATATGATCAAGAGCATTCATAATTTGAAACCTACTGAATGTTGAATGCTTTGATTTATAATTGATGCTTTAGATACATTATAAGTGTGAAAACTTCAGATAACTATGGTAGTTTACACACAGACATAAAGGATGGTGCACTAAAAGCTCTATTTTAATGGACCTGATCCTGTCAAAATATCATCAAGAAAGAAATAATGCTGCTAAATACTGAATTCTATTTCACTCTACTGATGAAATACTCTGAGAATAACAGAGCATCTTCACAAAGAAGCAGCTTCACATTTTTTTCCTAAAGAAGACTAGTTGTGTTTCATAATTAAACAATCAATACCATGCCTTAGAGGTCTGTGATAAAGTAGATTCCATTTTATAACTCAAGATACCCCTGCCAACTTGCTGACAATAACTCTTTAATGGGCATATGACAGAGAAATTTGGGGGTGAGTACAGTAAGAGTTTTGGTGTTTGTGCCAGTATTTCACTTTTTCTTGTATTTAGGCCATTAAAGCTGAAATATGCCTATCCTCAAATGGAACATGAGCAGCTCTGTCAGAGAGGCAGGTTAATAACTGAGAACAAACGGTACCAAGAGAGGATTGAGACTTTGATGAAATGGGGAAATGGGAGCACTGGTGCACCTATCAGGGGTCAGCTGGGAAGGAAAACCTCCCAGTAGCAAGGCATTGAAAAGATCTGAGGAGCTGTGCATCAAAATGCAGCAGATTCATCTGCACAATGTGTGTTCCAGAGAGAGAACTGCAGGCAGAACTAAAGCAGTTCAAGAGGCCAGCCTGGTCCTCACTGCTGAAAACTCCAAATCCAGTGCAGAGCACTAATTAGTAGTAGGCCTGGCATGGCATTCTGCAGTCTGTGTTTTTGAAGGTTTCCTCAAAACTTGTTATATTCAAAGGAGGGAAAAGCTTCAATAAAAAAATTAAAAAAAGCAAACAGCTTTTGATTTTTAGCTTAGTTTAAAACTCAGCCTTTTATAATGTTACTGAAAATGAAGAGCAGATTTCTAATAAAAGAGCTAATTTTTCTTAAAATTCTGGTGTCAGCAGAACACTTCATCCTCACAGACAGAAATGAATTAGTAGTTTGCAGATATTTATTCTAAGTTTCCAATAAATACTTGGCAAAAGTTCAATAATGTTCATTAAATACATAAATGGAAAAATTAAAAATAAAGATTTTTCCCTTGTGATTTATTATATAGTGTTTTTGAAAAGCAAAGTTGAAGAAAGAAGTCACTATCTGGCAGAAAAAGTACTACAGAAACGTTAATTAAATTGTATAGTCATAAGCAAGCCAGTGAGCAAGAAAAAAGCTCCCTGCTTAGAACTAGGAGCCATATTTATTCTGGCTGGATGCTTAAGGATGTGAAAAGATTCTTTTGGATATTAAAGCGAAATTTAAATAAAGCACACATGTAAGAGCCTAAATGAGAGATGAAGGACTCCAGGGGCTCTCCAAAATGCAGTTTATTGCATCCAAGATGTTACAGCACCCCAGGGTTGTGGGTGACAGAGCCTGTGCCCACAGCTGTCAGCTCCAGCTGCAGGCAGGCCTGGAGACCCTTTGGTTATGGTTACTGTGCATTATATACTTTTCTTTTGGTTACAGTGCATTATAAACTTTCTTTGCTGAGCATCTTCATACAGTAGAACCAATCTATACCTTAACTATTATCTATAGCCTATCATAACTACTGTAATTACCAGATTCATGTTACTGTTCTCCAATCACTACAAGTTAGTACATTACAGTTTAAGCTAGAAGTTGTTTTTCAGGTTTCTTGCATTGGAAAATTCTGGGACCTTTTTTCTACTTGCCACATTTGCTGCCTTGTTTGCCTGTGCTATCTTTGTGCTTGGTAAAAACATCTTGTTTGAGGTGGGTTTATCCTTTGCCCTAAGTCATAAAAACCCCTTCTAACTAACACACCCTTTGCCTCCTTGGTTATCCAGTAAGACTGGCTCAGCAATTGTTCTATATCAAAACTTGCTTTCATTTCTATTCCTTCTTCAGACTCTACATTTAAAAATCTTTCTGCTAAGCACACATATCTGTGAGACTTTGCCAAACTTTCATCCTTCCCAGCACACACAGAGCTGTATTGCTGGGCACTTTTCTTTTAGAGTTGACCAAATGAGGAAAACCAATTAGGAGGTCTTTCATAATTATGAAGCTGGAAACAAGCATAGGGAGGATTTTACAGACACATCTGTGGCACAATTACATTCTGGAGTGATTTCAGAAAAGGTGGGGTGGTGCACAGGGAGCTGTTGTCACTGTGACTTGTAGGAGCAGATTGGGAAACTCCTTGGACTGAGCTGGAGGTGCTTCAAATTCATGAGGCTTCTGAACTCTCAGCTGGGGTTAAAGCCAAAACCTTTTGCTTTTTTGCATGCCTGTTTCATTTTGCTTCACGTAACCCTGCATATTGGATGGTTTCTTCTGTGAGTCTAACACCTTGAATATTGAGCGGGCATATGAAAATTTTAGGTTTGTCTTCAAAAATGCAAAGCCCTACCCACACAAAATCCCTCTACCCAAACCACACATGAAGCAAACACAAAACCAAGGAAAAAAAAAAAAAACAGACCAAAACTTTGATTTCTGTAGCTCATGGCTGTGACAGTGTTCACAGGTGTTATTGGATGAGGGAAGAGATGAGGATCTGACTCCATGTTTCAGAAGGCTTGATTTATTATTTTATCATATATATTACATTAAAGCTATACTAAAAGAATAGAAGAAAGGATTTCATCAGAAGGCTAGCTAAAAATAGAATAAAAAAAGAATGATAACAAAGGTTTGTGGCTCAGCTCTCTGTCCGAGCCAGCTGGGCTGTGATTGGCCATTAATTAGAAACATTCAACATGGGCCAATCACAGATCCACCTGTTGCATTCCACAGCAGCAGATAATCAATGTTTACATTTTGTTCCTGAGGCCTCTCAGCTTCTCAGGAGGAAAAAATCCTAAGGAAAGGATTTTTCATAAAAGATGTCTGTGACACATGATAAAATTACAAATCTCTTTTGAAAGTCCACTCCTATCAGTGTAATGAGAGTCTATTTTTCAATACAACTGCAACACCCCTCAGCCCCAATTTGCTAAATTTAATGCAGCTTTTAAGTAGCACTGAACTTTAGGGAAAAAAACATAAAAGCAAACCAACCCCTCTCTTTATACTATACTTTAAAATGGTTATTTACTTTAAACTGTTATATTAAAAGCACTCCTCAGAAGAGTACTCATCTGTTTCTGGACACCTGGTTAACATTAAGAAGATTCTACCAGAATTTTGTTTGGGATTGCCGAGCTTACTCTGAGAATTTAATCAAACATTTGGCCAGCCTTACATGGGTAGTTCAGCAAGGCACACGAATGTTCCTCAGCAGGATTACGGCAGCTCTCTCTAAGAAGGTACACAGCTTTCTTTTTTACATCACAGGGTTTTGTAGCACTTTTTTAATAATAAACATTCCTCTTCTCTGAAGGTGTTGCTTTGTTCAGCTAGAGCTTTCAGATCAGGATCATTTCCTGGCAGTGATTGCCAGTGCTGTGGTTTTAATAAAAACAGTATCAGAGGATCGTGTTTCTGAAGCATATTTTGTAAAGTGAAATTATATAGGCATATTCTGCACAGGCTCTTGTTTTCTAAAACTTGACATTTGTAGAAGTTATTTGAATAGTTTGAAGGAGCTTACTGATCCATTCACAAGGACTTCTTGTCTCATCTAATGTGAGGGATATGCTTGACAAATCTGATGGGAAATAAAGAACTAGTAGGTTTTTGTTGGGGTTTTTTTTCTTTATTTTTTTGGTTTTATTTTGGTTTTTCCTGTGATGAACTGAGGGACTGAGTAGCATTGTTTTTGAACACCTGTAGCTCATTTTTGAACACCTGTTAGATAAGGAATGAAGGGGGTAAAAATTTTCTTTTACTTGTTTTTGCAAAACAACGTAAAATTTTTACACATAGAATTCATGGCAATATCGTCCACAATACTCCCAAAATTGCAGCCATGGACAAAGCTGGGAATTGGTGACAGAATATGCAGTGGCAGACTTCTCTTATGGTAGTGATGGCTTGCAAAATGAAGACTTGGGGGATATTTTGTTTGGCAGAACAAATTTGGTTTGTTTGTTTGCTTGGGGAGAGGTTTTATTTGTTTGTTTTTGGGGTTTTGTTATTTGGGGTTTTGTTATTTGGCTGATTTTTTTCTTGCTTTTTTTGTTTGTTTTCTTGGGGGGTTGTTTGTTTGTTTGTTTTATTTAGGGTTTTTTGTTTATTTTGGGTTTTTGTAAATAAGAAAAAAATTAGCTGCCTAACAACTTCCAAATAATTTTAATGCAGGTGGTGGGAAATGTTTAATTAACTGGCACATGCATTTTGTGTGGTTGCTAGAGCTTGTTTTCTCCTTTCTCCCTATCACCCAGGTACACATTGCAGAATGTTCTGTATAAATAACAAATAACAATTTTCAGTGAGGGATGGGGAGGAAGAAAGGAGAGAGAGGACCACATGTTTTGTAGGCATTCTGAATGTCTTGTAAAGTTGTCTGGTTTGGATTGAACTGTATTATTGCTGTGAAAATGGAAGGACACAAGGCCATAGGTGCAGAGCTGAATTGCGTGTGAGTGAAGAGATGTAGATGCATCCAACACCCTGACATAAAGCTGACACTTTATTCTTTATAAATACAAAGCAAAGTAGAGCTGATCAAGTATCACAAGTGACTCATAAAATGAAGTAAGAGCATAAAGGCATTTAAAAACATCTGTAGAAGTCTTTGGAAATTTTCTGTGAAATTTCACACTCTACTTGGTTTTGATTTTTTTGCAATTTTATTTGTTTCTGTAAAGAGAATAAAATTATATGTGCTTTTAACCATCTCAATTTAAATAAAGAGGTAAAATCCAGACTAGAGCTGATTTTGGTGTGGATAGTCATATTTAAAATATATACAACCAAGGTAAACTCACTGTTGTTTATTTTCATTTTGTAGTGTAACTTTATTGTTTCACTGTGTTACTTAAACTGTTCTTGCTTTCCTAAACTGGCATCATTCCTCCAAACTTGCTTTAGGCTTGGCTGTTTCTGATTATTCCTACCTTCCTCAAATATTCTCCATTTTTAAGAGATGCCACTAATGTTTGTTCCTTTACTTTCCAGGGAGTTGAAGGTATTTTCAGAAATTGTCTAGATAAAACCTAAATGTCAGCTTCTCTATGGCAGTTAAGTACCAAGTTCAGTGGGAGTTAAGTGACTTATAGAAGACAGAAATACCTTTGGAAATAGGGGCTTAAGTGCCTTTTCCTATCTCAAGATAGAAAAAGAGACAAAGGCTTCTATTATTTGTGCTTCATAAGCACAGATGCACTTTGAGTATAGTAATTGCAAGTCTACAGAGCCTGTCAGAATTTTGTTTGCATTTGTAGCACAAACCCCAAATATATCTCTTTCACAAATAATCATAGTCAATAAACCCCTGAATCATATGCATTCCAGGTGATTTCTGTTGGGATTGTGAGCTTGTGCTCGTGGGTGTAAATGTGGCTGGGGGCAGAAGGGATCTTTCCTACTCAACATTGGGTATTTGTGATAGAGCAGATCTTCAGGGCAATTGTAGGGTAACCACAGCAAGGAAGGCTTGGGCCAGCATGTAGCCATTTGCCTTTTTTCTTCCTCTAGCACCTTTTTGGAGGCCTTGTACTCTCTGTAGCAAAACAAAAAAACAAACCACAGATCCTTTATTTGTAGTGAAAGCTCTTCTGGCTCAAGTCAACCCCAGGTTGTCACAGTGCCTTAACCCAGCAGCACCTTGATCCCCGGTATGATGTTAAGCTTTCTCTCCTGAAAAAAAATTGCAGAGGTCTGATGTGGCACAAACCTGCACTGTTTGTACTTGGAGAGCCCTTGCAGTTGCAGAACAAATGGCAGAAATAGCACTGAGCATTGCTGGAGGCTGTCCTGCAGATTCCAGCAACACAGCATTTGGCTTTGACACCATTCCTCTCTAAATGGATGAAGTGACAACAAACATCTTCAAAGCAGTTTGCTTTAAGTTCACTCCTTTCTGGTGAGTTTTAGGAGAGTGCCAAGAGGGGATATAGCTATCCACCTCTTGGGATTAATATGTTATATCACATCTGTCTGCCTAATGCAGAGGAATCTCTGGTAATGTAAAGTGCCTGACACTTCAAAGGCAGCCAGAAATCACCCGTCGAGATATTTATAGAGTCCTTCTATAGGGAAATGTCTTAATGTCTCCAGATCAGTAACTGCCTTAGATCTGAAGCAGGACAAGTAATTCTGTTTTTATTATCCATTCCAGTGCCTCATTAGTCTTTTTCTTTTTTTTTTTTTTTTTCTCTGATTGGTCACATGAAATGTGCAGGAAGGCACTACTTGTAGGTAGTTGACTCAGTGCCACATGTCAGAGAAAAGTGTAAGAGAAGGAGAGAGACAAGCAGGGGGGAGAGGAAAGCATATCCCCCACAGGGCAGGAGCAGGATGTCTCTGCCTGGCCTCAGCACAGAGCTCCTTGAAGCTCAGTTTTGTCACTGAGCAGTGCCTGAGTGCAATCAGGGATTCTGGCATGCTGCTTTTCCAAACATATCCAGGTGGGAACAGAGTCATGCACTGCCAGGCAGGGTTGAGTGATTGACATATTCAAAGCCCGGAGTACTCTGCTCCATGCTGGGGGAATGTTTTGGAAGTAGGAGCCATTCACAGGGTTCTATCTTGTCAAACTGCTTCAGAGAACAGGGAGACTGTGTAAAGACAAAACTGGGGGTTTGACTCTGGAATGGTCTATGCAGCACAAGGTGTGCTGGTATCAGATGGGACTCCCTTTTTCTCAGTAGAGAGGGGAGACTTTGCTCAGGAACTAGTGGGTCTCACTGGTGTGGGAATCCACAAAATCAGAGGGTTTTGGGAAAGCTGCAAAAGGCAGGCCTCAGAGACAGCAGAACTGTGATTAGAGCTAAGCAGCAGCCATGAGATAGGTGAGCAGAAAAATTATTTAAAATGTAGAAAAGCAAGGACAAATAGAACAAGTGTATTAACACTTGTCTAGAATAACTCTCTAAGCTACAGAAAAGTACATCTAGCCAGATATTAGGAAGGTTGAAGCTTAATAATGGAGCTCTGTGCATTGTGTTTTCAGGCTTACAAGCAGGTATTGTATTCGAAATAAGCAAGCATTGTTTAACCAAAGGTACCTGTGCTTATGGTGATTGGATAGAACTACTGTCAATGTGCTTTTGCTTGGTGTGATTGGGCAAAAAACTTATAAAGTAAGTTGTAACATTAAGTTCTGTGTCTGCTGCCTGGGATGTGAGCTGGTGGCATCTTCCCATTGTCATAACCATGTAATGAGACTGATGCTGGAAAATAAAACAGCTCAAGGCACGTTCCACAGCAGTCCTGTCCCATTTGTGATTTGTACACAGACCCCGGCCGGTGTCAACTGGCACAGCTTTAAACTGGATGTGAAGAGGAAGCAGGACAGCATCAGGCTTGTCCCTGGCAAGCTGTACAATGAGAGTGTCTTGGTTTAAGACAATTTATGGGGCAGACACTGCAGTGTGAGTTACCTCCTCTTTTAGCTTTAACCACTAGCCTTCACCATTAAGGAGAGATGTATGTGAGAATATATAAGTAAAAAAAAAAATTACTAAAAACACCCAAAACAACCAGCAACCTTGTGGTCCTATGGAGATGATCCAGGGAGACTCCTGAGATAATAAGCAGCAGGGAAACACCAGGGGATTATCTCAGAGGAATTAAGGGATGTTCCTGTAGGAAGGTGACACAGCCAACAGCCCAGCTGAGGTTTTATGCTGGGCATTTTACACCAATGCACACAGCATGGGCAGCAAACAAAAAATACTAAAAGACACAGTGCTACTGGAAAGCTACAATTGCCATTCCTGAAATTTGGTGAGATGGCTGGAGTGTGACTATCAATGGCTACAGGCAGTTCAGAAGAGACAGGGGAGGAAGGAGAGGCAGAGGACTTGGTCTCCACATCAAGAGGGCACCGAGATGCAGTGTGGAGAGTTGTCTCTGAAATATAGCCATGAGGAGGTCAAAAGCCTGTGGTAGGAACCAGAGAGCCCAGCAACAAAGAGAACCTTGTGGCTGACTACAGGCCCCTGACAAAGGGAGGTGTTTGACCAAGGCCTCTTGCTCCAGCTGCAGGAAATATTGTGCTTGCAGGCTCTTGTCCTGCTGGGAGACTTCAACCACCTTAACATCTGCTGGAAGTTGCAGAGTGAGCTGTAGGCAATCCAGGAGACTCCTGGAACACATTCATGTTTTCTGGAAAATATGTGGAACATATTTTCTGGAAAAATGTCACAACTCCTGGTTGTCGCATTCATATTTTCTGGAAAAATCCCTTCACCCAGGATTTTTCTCCTGGGAAGCTGAGAAGCCTCAGAGAAAAGGGAAAACAATAATAATCTGATCTGCTTCTCCTCTGTTTTGCTGCTTTTGAATGTGTTTGGAGATTGTTTACCCACAGGTGATTGTTTCATTGGATTTCTGGTGAGGATGTTTTACTCTTTGGCCAATCAGGGCCAAGCTGTGTTGGGGCTCTGGAGAGAGTCACGAGTTTTCATTATTATCTTTTTAAAATTCTTTATTCAGCCTTTCTGTATTCTGTATTAGCCTTTCTCTATTTTTTAGTATAGTTTAGTACAGTATTCTTTAATATAATATAGTATCATAAAATAATAAATCAGCCTTCTGAGAAGATGGAGTCAGATTCATCATTCCTTCCTGCCATGGGGCACCCCACAAATACAACAGAGCAAGAAACTGGTCAAGGAATGTGAAACATTGGCATGGCCCAGTTTTGGGGGCTTCAGTTTGACAGGCTGGTCAAACTGAAGGGGAAGGAGAAAATTATGAATAAAGAGTTGAAGCTGGCATAGGTGACCTGGGGAGAGTATAGAGATGAAGTACAGGACAGGGAGGGGGTGAGGAGAGCCAGGACAAAGGTGGAACTGACCCTGGCAAGACACACCCCATTAAGGCCAGGCTAGAGGTCATTTCCAGCACTGGTTTCTCTGCCTCATTGCACAGTTTGCTGTGATTTTAGATGAGACCAACAGGCAAGCAAGGTGGGAGTCTGATTAGTTAGGGATTAAGCTGCATGTCAATCATCAATCTAACATGACAGGTCAACAGCACCCCTAAAACTGGTTGAATTTTACACATAGTGCCTTGTGTTTCCCTCTGACAGTGATGCAGCATGGTCTCTGTGCAGCTGTGAGAAATCTCTTACTTTGGAGCTGTGCCAGTCCTGCTGCTGCACAGTTTTGGGGAATTAAAGTCCACGTGCATCCCTCTATCCAGATGTCCTTTTGCTTTACTTACATCGAAAATGTAGGAGATGCAATAAAAGTTTATCTCCCTGCTGATGAAGATTTAGCGCAATATCAACATTTATTCTAGCAATTCAGTGCTCGGTGGGCATTTTAAATTATCTTTGCAAAAAGATGATGCTGAGATTGCCATGCCTGGAAAAACTGAGGATAATTCTGGATTTGTGTTTGTACCAATTCAGAATGATGTTCTAGCAGTTGTGCAGTGTAGTGCAGCTGTATTTTGTTTGAGGGTGTGCACATATCCATGTTATTACTGCAGATCTCTCTTCTCATTTTCTTTTGCACTACCACCAGAAATTGGTACTGTGATATCACCTGTAAGAAGCGTACCTTGGGCTGCAGGGTTTTTTTTAATTGAATCATGCTACTTTCACAGTCTACAATTTGCCCTTAGTCTAAAGGTTGTTTATAGTCCACCTTGGACCCTTCTTTTTGTCTTGTCTGTTTTGGTCCAAGAAAAAAACAACTTAATGATTTTTTTTTTCTCTTCTGTATATGAATATAATTTTATATTTATGTACATATATATGTATTTTCTAAAAAAAAAAAAAAAAAAAGAAAACCTTTTTAGTTTGTTGAAGTAATTTTTAATTTTAACTTTGTTGTTCTCCCCAAAATTGCACTTTCAAATACTATATTTTCAAATCTGGTTTTGCTAATGCAAAAAAATTTCTTTTTTCTTTATTTGTTTGTTTTTTTGTTTTTAGGAGAAGACACAAATAATTACAACTTAGGAAAACTTAGAACAAAAACAGAGTCTTCCCACCAATGAACTCCCAACTTGGTGCTTGGGCTGTAGTTCATGTGAAGGAGAAGCAGCTTTGATTCTCTTACTCACAGGCCAGTGCATAGCAACATTCAGACAAAATCTCTGTCTGTGAGAGGTGAGGAGTGCTGAACCTTTATTTTGGTATTCAGTTGTTGTGGATTACATTGTCTTCTTTAAGGAAAAAGGCTTGTGAGCTTTTTTTTCATCTTTGCCTGCTGAACTTTTAGCTTTTGGTCTCAATTACTTGTAAGCTTGCATGGATTCTGTAAGCTTACATCATTGATGCCTTTCATTAATTTGTCTTTCAATGAATTTAGCTGCCCTGTTGTCTCATCTTATGGTCTCATCATGGTCTTTTACCATGTTTTATGGCTGAGATGAAAGCATCACATTGAAGATAACTCTTATTTGAGGAGTGTCATCATTAATCCATTTTCCTTTTTAGCTTTTTTTGCCTAAAACCTGCAATTAGACATCCTTGTTAAGGAAAAAAAAAAAAAGGTATGTATTTGTAAAAAGAGAGCTCCAAAATTAAATTTATCTTTTTGTGATCCACTTTGTCACTTTGAAATAAATTTTTTGGGCTTCTCCAATCCAAATTTTTCCTGATGAATTAGTTGCTGTCATCTTTGTATTCTTGGAAAGAACCTGGGTTTCCAATTTGGTGGCTCATGGATGTCTGATTGAGCAGTGGTGTTGTGCAGGATCTTACAGAGCATAATTTCTGGCAGCCTTGGACACTAATGTCTTGCCATACTAAATTGTGGGGTTACCGTCAGCTAAAGCAGTGAGTTAGGAAAAGCATGGTTGAAACCAGAAATTAATATTTCTATATAATTAAAAATAAATTATATAATGTATAAATACATATTATATATATATAAATATATTATATATATTATATAATTCATATAATGTATATAATGTATATATTATATAATGTATATAATATATTTATTATATATAATGTATATAATATATTATATATTTAATTATATAATAATATTATATAATTATATAATATAAATTTATATATTATATAAAATATAATAATTTATAAATTAATACTTCTATACACTGGAGCTGCTTCATCCAAACTAAAAAATGGTATTGCATTTTAACCTCCTTTAATGCCTTAGCTATCTGTGGTTAATTTATAAGTAGTTCATTGGGACACAGGTTGTATGCTGAGATGACTAGACAAAACACTGACACTTTTAAAGACACCTTTCAAGTGAAAGTGTGGGTGTTTCTCCTGTCTTATGAGACTGCTTCTCCTTTTTTAAACTAAAAATCTCACTTTAGAGGAAGGACAGGGATATAATTTGGTTAAATCACTGTAATACCGCTGAAAAAAATTACTGACTTTAGGGTATTCCTGAATACATAAAAAAATTTCTTTTTTCTTTATTTGTTTGTTTTTTGTTTTTAGGAGAAGACGCAAATAATTACAGCTTAGGAAAACAGAACAAAAACAGTCTTCCCACCAATGAACTCCCAACTTGGTGCTTGGGCTGTAGTTCATGTGAAGGAGAAGCAGCTTTGATTCTCTTACTCACAGGCCAGTGCATAGCAACATTCAGACAAAATCTCTGTCTGTGAGAGGTGAGGAGTGCTGAACCTTTATTTTGGTACTCAGTTGTTGTGGATTACATTGTCTTCTTTAAGGAAAAAGGCTTGTGAGCTTTTTTTTCATCTTTGCCTGCTGAACTTTTAGCTTTTGGTCTCAATTACTTGGTATTCTGTAAGCTTGCATGGATTCTGTAAGCTTACATCATTGATGCCTTTCATTAATTTGTCTTTCAATGAATTTAGCTGCCCTGTTGTCTCATCTTATGGTCTCATCATGGTCTTTTACCATGTTTTATGGCTGAGATGAAAGCATCACATTGAAGATAACTCTTATTTGAGGAGTGTCATCATTAATCCATTTTCCTTTTTAGCTTTTTTTGCCTAAAACCTGCAATTAGACATCCTTGTTAAGGAAAAAAAAAAGTTATATATTTGTAAAAAGAGAGCTCCAAAATTAAATTTATCTTTTTTTGATCCACTTTGTCACTTTCAAATAAATTTCTTGGGCTTCTCCAATCCAAATTTTTCCTGATGAATTAGTTGCTGTCATCTTTGTATTCTTGGAAAGAACCTGGGTTTCCAATTTGGTGGCTCATGGATGTCTGATTGAGCAGTGGTGTTGTGCAGGATCTTACAGAGCATAATTTCTGGCAGCCTTGGACACTAATGTCTTGCCATACTAAATTGTGGGGTTACCATCAGCTAAAGCAGTGAGTTAGGAAAAGCATGGTTGAAACCAGAAATTAATATTTCTATATAATTAAAAATAAATTATGTAATGTATAAATACATATTATATATATAAATATGTTATATATATATCTATATATTATACAATTCATATAATATATTCTATATCATATAATTATATATAATCTATTATATAATTATATATAATGTCTATAATTATATATATTATATAATGTATACAATATATTTATTATATATGATCATATATTATATATTATGTATTTAATTACATGATAATATTATATAATTATATAATATAAATTTATATATTATATAAAATATAATAATTTATAAATTAATACTTCTACACACTGGAGCTGCTTCATCCAAACTAAAAAATGGTATTGCATTTTAACCTCCCTTAATGCCTTAGCTATCTGTGGTTAATTTATAAGTAGTTCATTGGGACACAGGTTGTATGCTGAGATGACTAGACAAAACACTGACACTTTTAAAGACACCTTTCAAGTGAAAGTGTGGGTGTTTCTCCTGTCTTATGAGACTGCTTCTCCTTTTTTAAACTAAAAATCTCACTTTAGAGGAAGGACAGGGATATAATTTGGTTAAATCACTGTAATACCGCTGAAAAAAATTACTGACTTTAGGGTATTCCTGAATACATAAATACAAATAAGTCAGGCCTGAGCAACAATTTTAATGCCAGAATAGTTTTTTGAGCTGAACAAAGCAAGAGCATATATAGGTGCTTACAGTGGTGATGCACTGCAGTGGGTTAGTAATGAGACTTTTGTAAAGGAACTACTAATGTTCATGTTTTCCTGAACCAGAGTCAACAGGGATGTAAACATTGGTGTCTACACACAGCTCCATTACAAAATTTGCTGATTTTCCCTGTCTGATCTGCCTCCTGCTGAGTTAAAGAGGCAGCTTTAAGGTCAGCATACAAAAATCCTCATGCATGATACATTTATTTAATGTCTTTACTGCTAAAATCTACCTACATTCCTTAGTTCCTTTTGTTGGCAGAAAGTATCCTGAATAAAATTCTTCACTTCTTCTGTCTAATAGAAACAAATTCTGAGGTTCTCTTGTTTAACAACTGTGCAACCTCTTGCATCAAGATTAAACACTTTGTTTTGTCCCCAGGCAGTTGTATATTTGTTACTCTTGAGGCAGTGCTATTTGAAATAAATGGAATTGAAAGATCCTGAGAAATGGTTTCTGAAACACATATATTGTGTTATTCTCTCCTATGTGAGCAGAAAATGCTTCTGATGCTTCTCCCTGCACCCTTGCAAAGGAAAATAGCTGATATAAAAATATCACATGATGGGGGTGGTGAAAAGGTAAGCATTTTTATCCTCAGCCACTGAGGCTTTTTGCTGCTTATTGTCCTGAAAATAATTAGGTTATCTTTATGAAATGTATTACTATTCACTAAAGATAACATAGGTAAGGGCATAATAAAGGACAAAATAAAAGAGAGAAGGAAAAAGTGTCTCCTTTTCCGCCTCAAAAGGTACCATATGAAAACAAAACAAAAAATCCGTGGCTTGGAAATAGTCTTAAAAACTTCTCAAGGTTCAGATATATATTTTGGGCTGATGACAGGGCTTATCTCTTCTCCCTGATCAAAATAATAAATGCTCACCAAGAGAAAAAGTTCTTTTATGTTATAAAGAAAACAATTTCCATGTAGCTTTTGTGTGTGTGTACGCATATTCATAAAATATGGATTAGCAGCACTAGGTATTCAGCTAAGTAAATATTCATAAAATAAAGGTGAAATTGATATGCATTTCCCAATAGAGAGTAATAAGCATATTTTGATTTCCTAGTAAAACATCAGACTAAGGGGAGAGAAAGCACTTTCTTTTTGCCTGGACATGTTTTATTCCTCATTCTCATTGTGTTGATCCTGCTGGCAAACATTTTCTGACATTTTGAATATACAGTATTGCTAATATTGTTAAATGTAGAAAATTCAGGTCTATTGCTTAAAACATAAAATAGAAAGACATTTTGGATTTTTTTTTTCCTTTGATTCTAGGTTTTGTCTTTGGAGTACATTAAAGTTGCATATTTAGGTCCTTTTTTATATATATATCTGAGAGATAGATACGCCTTTTTTACTGAAATCCTTTATTCTCAGAAGTGTAGGTTCTGGTGCCTTGTTAGCAATATGTGCTAACAACCATTGGAAGACTCAATAAATAAGATATGTGCTGCAGTCATGAGCTGTATACTTGTAGGTATTCCTCATGGCTTTCTTTGCAGTACACATCATCATTTAGAGTAATAGAATGGAACTGTTTCTGAATAAACTGAAAATTAACTGGATGTTCTAAAGCTCTACCTGAGAGGTCTCAAGAACAGCTCCATTTCAAACATGGGCTCCATTTCAACAGGCTATTTCAAAATAGCCTGTTGAATGAGGAAAAATTTATATGTTGGTGATCAAACAGGCAAAAGTTTTTAAAAAATCAAATCCTTGAAGTAAAACAAAATGCAAATAGGAATTTTTTTTTGCTATTGATTTTATTTAATGCTTAAAAAGTTAGCTTAGGCTCCTGTTTTTCAGAAGCAGAGTGTTTCAAACCCAAAGTTGAAGAATATGTCTTCCTAGAATTAGTATTTGATGTAAAATAGGTTCGGAATGTGTCTCGTTCTTTACCAGAGTTTGTCACAGACATCTTTCATGAAAAATCCTTTCCTTAGGATTGTTCCTCCTGAGAAGCTGAGAGGCCTCAGGAACAAAATGTAAACATTGATTATCTGCTGCTGTGGAATGCAACAGGTGGATCTGTGATTGGCCCATGTTGGATGTTTCTAATTAATGGCCAATCACAGCCCAGCTGGCTCGGACAGAGAGCCGAGCCACAAACCTTTGTTATAATTTTTTGCTATTCTATTCTTAGCTAGCCTTCTGATGAAATCCTTTCTTCTATTCTTTTAGTATAGTTTTAATGTAATATATATGATAAAATAATAAATCAAGCCTTCTGAAACATGGAGTCAGATCCTCGTCTCTTCCCTCAAACTGAGACCCCTGTGAACATGGTCACAAGAGTTTCTGTTGATATTGATTCTTTGTTTCAGTTGGGCCTGTTTGTAGAAATTATTTCACCCCCTTCTTCTGTTTTGCCCTTCTGCTTGGGTCAGTTGGGTCAGTTCTCTTTCCAGGCTGGGGAGATGGGTTTATTTGTGTGTGTGCAGAGCTCACATCCTCATCCCTCTCTGCTGTTGTGGTGTTTTGTTCTTTGAACACAAACAGTACTTTCCAACAGCAGCCATGCTTTGGACAGCCAGGAAATGTGAGGTCTTTGTTCTACTCATTTTATGGGCTTTGCTGATTCATGCATTTATTAATGCATGGGCTATGTGTGTTCAGTTGTGTAATTTCAGTGTGCTCATTGCCAATAAGGAAAATAAAAACAAAACTGACTTTGGCAACTGGCATGGAGCTGGGCTGAGCCAGTAAATAAATGTTATGTATTTAAAGGATTTTTTTTTTTATTTTAGAGCTGTTAGAGGAAAGATGAACATTGTCATATGGTTTGAATTTTTTTGTCTAAATTAGATCATCATCTGCATGCCACTGATCATTTTCACATGCTGAATAAATTAGAACCATCATAAATGATGGCAGCAGTCTCCACTAACAGAGCTTGTTGATACCTGCTTGTTGAAGTCTATTATTTAAAATAATTCCTTTGGCTTTGTCAATGTTTACACAGGCCAGCATCTTTAATGTTGATTTAAGGTTATCTCTATGTTCCATAACTAGAATACAGAACATTTTTATTGATTTCTTAGCCACACTCTTCTACTTTACTATCCATAAATGAATTTTGATTCATAAAAGAAAAACCCTGGGAGTCAAATGTCAGCTATCATCCAATATATTGCTCTCTGCTGCAAGTAAAATAGTCTGCATCTCATCTTGAAAATATAATGCATGTAAGTCTTCTCTGAAAGAATTTCAATAAAATATTGATGTAAGTACTTTTTTTTCATTTTATTTGATAAGGTATTTTGAAGATATGGACAGCAGCACAAAACAAAGCCTGGAGTCATTCCATTTTGTATTTTGTATTTTTTGAGCTTTTCCACAAAAGGTGGATGTTTTATTTGTGTTAGAGAAAATACTCTGTGGTGGAAAATACTCTGTGGTATTGTCTTGAGTGATCTGTCTTAGTAGATTTTGTGCTGGGAGATATGATCAAGGCTAGCAAAGCCTAATAACAAACAAAACAAGTACTGTACACACTCCTCTGGATATCACATTTGTTACTTGCATCACATAAAGGTGCCCTGCTTTTAAAGAATGTGTTTCCACACAATGCTTCTAATTTTTTCCTCCTAAGTGTCTGGCTTGCTAATATGTGTTATTAGAATATTTTGTTTTGTTTAAAGACAAGGTGGTAATTCCATGAACAATCTAATCTGATTTTCTCTTCATACTTCACAGCCTGAAAAAAGACAAAGAAAGGCAGCTCATAATTGTGGGATCTCAGCACATCGTTCCCGATGTCCAGAGATGCCAGGAGAACCCTTGGGGGTCTCGAAAACCCTGGAATGTTGCCAAGAGTGTTTGGTGGCTTGATTTTGATCCATCCACAGAAGTAACAAGAGTCTGAGGACAAGAGAATCACTGTAGAGTAAAAGGTGTAAAAGAGACACATTTAGAGGGTGAGATATAGACTTTAAGGTTTTTGGTACAGGGGGGTTATGGAGACAAGATGGAGGGATCAGGGCGTGTCTTGTCCTTCTTCTTTCTTCTTCTTGTCCTCCATCTCCTGTGATGATGTTGGCACTTAGAGATTGGTTTATGGTGAAGGTGCACTTGCTAACATGGGCGAAAAGCATTGGGAAATAAAGGTAAATATTGTATACGTAGGTTTTAGTATAAAAAGACATGACCGCCCCGTGGGTGGTCAGAGAGTGCCTGTGACTGCCTGCAGATCAGACCTCTGTTGGGCAGACAGAAAAATTTTGTAGATAAGAAATAATAAACAACCTGAAGACCGAAAGCTGAAGAGTCGAGACTCGTCCTTTGCATCGCGCCCACCAAAGAACCACTCTACCCGTGTCGGGGCAGAGACAGACAGCCGGACCCGACACATAATGAGAAATCTGATGCCACCTGGAAAATTTGGACACCATAGAAGCTAGAAAAATTCCACCTTCTAGGGAGTTACACACTTGGAAAATAATTCATTGCAATTGATGTGGGGGTTTTTTTGGTTATGGGTTTTTTTTTTTTGGTTTTGTTTGTATTTTTTAGGACCTCACCTGACAGAAATCAGGTGACTGCTCTTCATTCTTTTTAATTCTTTTGCAGAAAGCAAAGGCAAGTCGTGTGATTTTTTGGGAAGAAATTAAAAAATGGTGATGACTAGCATTGCAGTGAATATCAAATGAATATATAATAACAGAACATTAGGAAACAATTAGAAAAAGTGCCTAGGCATTATTAATTCATGCACTATTCATTGTACCAATATTGATCATGTGAAAGAAGTGTGGTGTTAGTTACATTTTAATCATTCAGCGTTGAAGAAGGACTAATTATTTTCAAATAGCGATGGGAAGGATCCAGTTTTATTAAAAAAAAAATCATGGAATGTCTAATTTACTCCCACAGCATTTTAATAGGGGAAAGATATGGCTACCATTATTTGTAGGACAGTGGAGGATATCACAGCAATTGATCATGTTTCAACTCTTGTGGTACTGCTGCCCTCACAGGAGGCTGTGTTAACTATGGGATGGCTCATTCCTCACCCATCCAGAATAGGGCTGAGCATTATGTCCCTTCCAGCCAAAATACTTGGATTTCTTCAGTGCTTCAGAAGAGTCCTGGGGAATGAGAGCAGCAGGTAGGACTCGGGGTCAGTGAGGGAAGTGCCTGAAATGGGTAAAAGTGGACTATAAAGGGAGTAGCACTGGGTGTGTCCAACTCCCTGCTGCCCTTTTCCTCCACTGGGGAAAGCATTTAGGGGCTTCCAGTCCCCTCTGAGGAAAGAAGATGCTCATATCTCCTTGGAAAATCATCTCTGATCTTGCTGAGGTGTATGCCTGAGAGGAAAACTGAAAGTTTGGTGCCTCCTTCATAGGAAGGAGGGTTTCTTGGGTTGAGGCTTTCTAAAGATGCTCAGATAAGGTGTTCAGGAGTTTGGAGCCTGGTGGAACAGCTGTGAATTAAAAAAGCAGATACTAACATACTTCATGGCCAAGATGCTAAACCACAAGCCTGTTTGTATGTTTTATATAGGATAGCTCCTTGGGGTTTTTTTCTCCCTTCTCTAGGCAAAGTACCTCATAATGCTTCCAAATTGAGAGATGGATCTCTAAGGACTTGTCTGCTACCCAAATGCAGTTCTGTGAGCTTTTCTTCCTGGAGTGACATCCTCATGGGTGGGGGCTTGGCGGGCTTGCTTCGAAAATAGCTTGTGTCTCACTCTAATTTCTGTATCTTGCCATAACTTGTGGTTTAGGAGACCTCAGATCAGGTGTAATGACACAGCCAAAACACAGAAGGACAGCTGGGTGGTGTGTTGTGGTGTTGTGGGTCCCAGGATGAGGTGAGAGATGGGAATCTGACTCCAAGTTCTCAGAAGGCTGATTTATTATTTTACATGTTGTATATTATATTATATTATATTATATTATATTATATTATATTATATTATATTATATTATATTATATTATATTATATTATATTATATTATATTATATTATATTATATTATATTATATTATATACTAAAACCATACTAAAGGAAGAGAAAGGAGACATCAGAAGGCTAGACAAGAATAATAAAAACCTGTGACAGACTCAGAGAGCCCTACACGGCTGGACTGGGACTGGTCATTAATTAAAACCAATTCACATGGAGCCAATCAAAGATGCACCTGTCGGTGAGCAACCTCCAAACCACATTCCAAGCAATCAGATAATTATTGTTTACATTTCTGTTCTGAGGCTTCTCAGCTTCCCAGGAGAAAAATCCTGGCAAAGGGATTTTTCATAAACTATCATGGTGACAGTGGTGGGAATCAGTGAGCTAAATCTGGGGTGATTTAAGTGGTAATTTTACTTTAAATGAATAGTGCTTGGGAAAAGCTCAAGAATATGTGTTTAGGTCAGTGGAAACAAAGCCTATTGTAGCTTTTTGCTTTGTACTTTGTCTATTTTGCATGTTAGAGGAAGGTAAAGATGAACCTGTAAACCATAGTAACATACAATTAGTATTGCAACAGGTTTACTTTGGTATATTGTCTTTTTTGTAACCTCTGGGTCTGGTATATTTATGTTATTTGGGGACAAAAATAACACATATTTTCTGTATGTGGATTGGTTGGTTTAAATTCACGAAAAAAGCCACAGGTTCTTGCTTTGGTATTGGACTCTTGAGTGGATGCTTTTCATTATATTATCTTCCATAGTTTTATATAGTATTGATGAAATTGAAAATCAGTGACCTGACAAAAACAAAATAATACAGCATGAAAATTGCTACCATGATTTCATGCTGTGCTAATGCAAGGATGTCATTCCTGCTTCAAAATAATAACAGTGTTTTGCTTCTGAACTTAAAGCATCTCTCTCTCCCTCTCTTCCTCTGCCCACCCCTCCTTTTCCTTTTAAAGAGAGTTGATGCCACAATGAAATTCTTTTTAATCACATATCTTGGTTGTTTGTTAGTGAGTAACCAGTACTAACAGGCAATTTTTTTTGAGGCAGAGAGTGGAATCTCTGTTTTGCATGAGCATATGCAGAAATGCAGAAAGAAGCAGGCTTAACAGTCACTATAACAGGGCTAATTGCAGAATTTGGGAATTTTTTCAGTCATTCTTCCTCAAAGAACAATCAGGCTGCATGGCAGCTCTCTTTGAATTCCCACAGGTCACTGCTTGTCTTGGAATATGCAGAAGTGATATTCACTTTCTGTTCTCAACAATTCCTATTCTCCTACAGGTGCCAGAAAAGCTTTGAGGAAAGACACAAATCCCGATTAACATACACGCTGAACTTGGAACAATGTGATCAGGTTTGCACCTGATTAGAGACCTCCTTATTGAACCTTCCTATCTTGCCAATGGTGGTAGAACCTACAAATGAGATGTAACAATTCCATGGAAGGTGAGGAGGTCCTGGTGAAGTTGTGCCATGTGGGAAGTGTGTCTTTCAGGTCCCAGATAACCTGGTCAGACTCTGCCATCATAAAAACTTCTCTGTCCAGAGAGGGAGGGAGAAAATGCCAAGTCTCAAGTTAAAGGACAGCACCAGCTCCTCCTTGTTTTGGCTGTCCCTCTGTTTCTTCACTGTTGGCTGTCCCTCTGTTTCTTCACTCCTTACAGAAGAGGGGGGCCCTGGCTGTTCATGTGTGCACAGAATGAAGTATCCATCTCTCCTGTACTTCATGGAGGAGATGGAAAGGGAACAGGAAGAAACAGAGCACCGTGCCCTCACCTCATGCTCTAGGTGACTCGCCTCAAGAATAGAGGTAAATTTAAAAAAAAACCAAACAGACCTGTCCTCCTTCCCCTGTCACAGACACATGTTATGAAAAATCCTTTCCTTAGGATTTTTTCTCCTGAGAAGCTGACAGGCCTCAGAAATGAAATGTAAACATTGATTATCTGCTGCTGTGGAATGCAACAGGTAGATCTGTGATTGGTCTCATGTGGCTGTTTCTAATTCATGGCCAATCACAGTCAGCTGGCTTGGACAGTCTGAGAGTCACAAGCCTTTGTTATCATTCCATTCCACTATTTTTCCTTGCTAGCCTTCTGATGAAATCCTTTCTTCTATTCTTCTAGTATAGTTTTAATGTAATATATATCATAAAATAATAAATCAGCCTTCAGAAACATGGAGTCACATTCTCATCTCTTCCCTCATCCTGGGACCCCTGTGAACACCACCACATTCCCCCATCCAAGAAATAGTTTACTGCATGGAATAGTTTATTTAGCACAGAGCTGGAGGGCTGCTGGTACAAAAGTCTGTCTGTGTGTTTACTCATTCACAGTTAAAGAATTCGCCCACAATAATTGAGGTCTGAACCGATTCAGAATCTCTTCTCATGTACAAGGACTTTCCTTGACCTTGGTTATTTTAGGCAGAAAATAATTTATGATTCAGTGAGCCAGAGAGAAGATACATGTGAACATGAGGCTTAGTGGTTAGTATTCACCTGAGGGCTCCAGTTTCCATGCTAAGGACAGACTCAGCTCTAATGTCAGCTTTTGACACAGTGATTTGAAGTTCTCTTCCCAGCTAAGGTGGTTCATGTGCTGTAGAACTCTCCAGTTTAGCATTGTCCTCTGTAACTTCATAGCCTCCATGAGGAGATGGGAACATCCTAATGGGTATGCTAACCCACCTCTTTAAAGATAGGAATATGGGGTTGAGTTTCTCTGACCACAGGAAATAGTTCAATCAGCCTGGAAGATGGTTCTGACTGTTTATGAGCTGTTTTATAGAGTCAAATAAGAGGTACCTCATCCTGCAGCTTAATTAAAAAGAACAAGGACAACCTCTCCTTTATTTTCAAAGAGGTAATATTGGTCACTTCTTACTTAAGACAGAGGTTTTTGTGAAGTCACACTTCTATTCTGGATGCTTCTTATTAATAATCTCAAATGGTTCTTTGGTGAACAGGCTAGTTTGGCTCACCAGCTGACTTATCATTCTGTCACATTCTCAGAATGATTTTCAGAATTTTCAATCTCTATCGGATAGCATTAGGACAAATATGAAATAGGTACTAAAGAAGAAAAAAAGTCTCCTTCCAAAAGATAATTTTTTATTTGCTGAATTAATTTCATTCTGGAACAGAGTGTTTCAAATCATTCACTAAGTCCTGCTTGCTTCTCAGCCTGCCTGGAGCTCTCTGTGCTTTGTCTTGCTAATAAAGTGTTGTGTGGTTCAGTTTTATGTTTGTTTCTTAAACTGCTCTTCCCTGTTGCCACTGTTTGTTCTGGTTGTTTGCGGTTTCAGCATCTCTTGTTTGCTCTCCTCCCCTGCTGCCTTTCCATTCTTGCAGCCCTCTGGGGTTTTGCTGTGAACTGCCCATCTGATGGGTTTCCTGCTGACTTTATCTGATTGCTGGAGCTCCAGCAGTAGCTGCACAGAAGGCTGGAGCACCATCCCTGGGTTCCGCGCTGCCAGGTGCTCCAGCCACTCAGCTCCAGTACCTGCTCTAGCTCTGAGACTGCCTGGTACCAACCAGGCAGGGTGAAAGGAATTTTTTGGTCTGTTCTTTCATTTTTTATATATCTATGCCAAAAGATTCTCCAAGTGTGGTTATTTAGTTATTTGGATAGCATAGGAGATTGTTGTAACTTGATTAAGAAGTTCTAATCTAAGTACAGGAATGTCATCTGAGGACCTTGATTGCTTTGTGTCTTTTACTAAATATGATGAGGGTTTTGTTTTTTTTTTTCCTTTGGTGAACATTTTTTTTTTCCTTCACAGATAGAATCTTTTCAATGAATAGGATTTGTTCATAATTACTTGTTGTGAAAAACAGATTTTTATTACTGATAGAAGCATGAGGCGAAAAAAGAGGTATAGAGTTTAACATTCTTTATGATAGAATTTAAATTTACCATAAAATTAAACCCTGAATTTGAATTAAATACATTGATTTAAAACCTTTGTGGAGTTATTCATTCAGTCTGGCATCTTGAATTTTTCAAGAGATTATTTTTTTCTAGTATTAGGATACTTACAGGATGGAGGTAAAAGTCAAAAGATGTGTTTTATATAATATCCTTGCTAATACATTTAATCAGTATATTTATTGATATTGAAAATTTTGTTTCACACATTTTTAGAACTGCCCCCATGCTGTATGAAGACAAATTAATCATATCCAAAAAAATGAAAAAAGAGTATGAAGAAGGAGATGGAAAGAAAAGGAATGATAAATGGAGTGACTGCAGTTATTATACCAGAACATGTGGGCTTTGATTTTTGTTGTTACTTTTCTTTTCATCATGGGAGAGGTCCTTTTCAGAGCTTACAGAGTTTTGAAAACATTTTAATGGAATTTTTTGGGGAGGATTTTTCAGTCATCACAAGGCAAGGGGAGATCATCAAGGGAAAGAGCAGGGTGAGTAGAGGAAGAGGGAGAATTGGAAGATGGTGCAGGGGGAAGGTGAGGGAGTGCTGGGGCTCTGGGGGGTGCCAAATGCATGAAGGGCCCAAGGGAAAACCACAGAGAGCAGAGTGGTCATAGTGACAGTGCCAGGTTTCAGTTTGTGTTTCCATTATCTTCCATCAATAATGAGATTATTCATGATAGAGCTGCTGAATGCACCCCTGCCCACACCCCCCTGCCCACCCCAAATCTTGTTCATACCTCCCCAGTTTCTGAGACATTAAACTTACACTGAGGTGCAGATTTCATACTCTGTGGCTGGGTCATTTTTGATTTCGTGCTGAGAAGAGTTTTCTTCCTGGTGTTTTAAAATTCTTCTGCAGCTAGAAGAGAATACTTTTTCTAATGCCAGATTAAATGCTAATAAAATGTCACATTTAAAACCAGGTGGTTTTAAAGTCAGGTGGTTTCACAGGAACTGTGAAACACACAGCTGGTTCCAAATAGAAGGGGTAATATTCTGATTTATTTTTTTTTAATCTATGTAATTTGACTTTTAGTTAAAATAAAAGAATGGACAATATTCAAGTACATTGTGAATGCAATGGGTCAGTTTCACATTTGGGAGAACAAGTTCAGGTAAAAACAAGATATGTGTTATTAATGAGCTTAATTTGTCATTGAAACAATGTTTCTTCAAATGTGGTGGTTATTTGTTGTTGGAACCCTAAATTGCACCTGCACATCCTCCTAAAATAAACAGCAATTGAAGCGGCATATTTTGGTTTGATGCAGGATTTCTCAGATTTTAGGTGAATTCTATAGATGCTATCAGGCTAGATAAACAGATTTGTTCTTTCTGTGTTTTTGATTCCTGAAGGCACACTCTACAACAGCTTTACACATCAGTCCCAGCAATTACATTTGGCCACTGGGTTCCCAAACCGCTCCGGGCCAGAGCGGAGGCAGAGGCTGCAGGGAGATGAAAATCTGGGAGCACCCCCCGTCTGTGGGGTCAGATGCAAAACAAACTTGTCTTCATAGAGCCACATCAGCAGTGGGGGAAGCTGTCTGCACAGCCACGGGGAGGTTTTTGTTCTGCATGCGCTGTGTTGCTTTAGGGGCGATTTCAAGCGCTGCTTTCCAAGAATGCGCATCAGTGGTTTTCCAAAGGCCTTCCAGAGATCCAAACTGATCTGCCACAGTACACACCACCTCCTTGTGGTATCCCTGTGGATAGGAGCTGCTTTGCTGCTCTTCCTGCTTCCTCTTACTGAACACGATGTGTTCACAGGAGGTTAATCCAGAAACCATTCATGTCTTCTGCAGAAACAGGAATGTCAGTTTTGGCCAGTGACTGACACAGGATTTAAATGGCAAGCAGAAAATTGTTCCTGCTTATTATCAGAAAGGTACCTAGCCATAATGTTTTGTAGGTGTAGGCTGGTCACAGCAAATAGTAAATCTGCTCCAGGTATTTATGTTTTGCTTTAGGTTGCAGAAAATTCCACAATTCTACTTCTGTATTGCACAGCTTGCTCCTGCTAGTTGCTGTACAATTACTGAATTAGAAAGTCAGGTGAATTTATAAAATAGTGAAAAGTAGGTGTTTCTTCATGGATACATTTGCTTTGTTGTTGGAATACATGTGTAGTGATACAATGCTTTGTGACACTGGTCACAAAATAAAAATAGAATATATTTTCCTCCAATTTATTCCATTTAAAGAATTAAAGAAATTAAGCTTCCTTATCTTTTACCTGCATTTTGCAGAGAAACTGTGATCTCTTACTCTCTAGGAAGCTTCTCCCTATTAGTTTACCCATTGGCACTGGCTGACATGGAGCCTGTGGAGCCTGAAGTTGGTGTTCTGCAGCTCAGAGGGGTGTGCTCAGAAAGAAAAATCCAAATGTTGCCTACATATGTGCAACTCGCTTTGACTCCAGGGCAGGAGATCTGCACTTGGGCTAAACAAGAAATTGATTTGTCAGTTCACTGACCGACTTGAAAATAAATAAATTAAAACGGTTCCAGCTGACAAGAAACAGACCTCTCTTTACTCCTCCCCACTTCTTTTTCCCAGCTTATCAAAGCAAGATGCTTTTTTCAAACAAAAGATAAATTATTTCCCAGACTGTGACGGTGTTCACAGGGGTCTTAGGATGAGGGAAGAGACGAGGACCTGACTCCATGTTTCAGAATGCTTGATTTATTATTCTCTGATATATATTATATTAAAACTATACTGAAATAATAGAAGAAAGGATTTCATCAGAAGGCTAGCTAAGAATAGAATAGCAAAGAATGATAACAAAAGCTTGTGGCTCGGACTCTCTGTCCAAGCCAGCTGGGCTGTGATTGGCCATTAATTACAAACAAACAACATGGGCCAATCACAGATCCACCTGTTGCATTCCACAGCAGCAGATAACCAATGTTTACATTTCATTCTTGAAGCCTCTCAGCTTCTCAAGAGGAAAAATCCTAAAGAAAAGATTTTTCATAGGAGATGTCTGTGACACCAGACATTTTAGATAAAAGCAAAAGCTAGATTTTAGGGCGATGTATGGGTGCTGCAGTTTTCTTTTGTATACTGGACCAGAAGCAGTCCAAATCTCTACTGATTTTAAGGAGATGTATTTCCCTCCCAGTTAACTTGAAAGAAAATTACCTAGCTGTGGAGTTCTATGCTACTAGAGAATGTTGTACCTTTCTGTTGGAACATCTCTGCTTTGTATTGAATGTCTTTTGGTCAGCAGCACAAAAAGTAACTCTACAGTCTGCTGTTAAGAACATTTTGGGGATTCCCAGGTTCCTGTATTAATGAATCCAAGTGCTCAATAGGAGAGAAATGATAGACTGAGGGGGCATTAGCCCACAGTTCTTCAATTTTCTTGATTTGGTTCAGAGAGAGATTGGATTTGGATCTGAGCCTCTGGCATCATGTTTTAATTGTTGGTCTGCAAAGCAAGAAAGCTCCTTTTGGGCAAAATATTGTGAAAGTAAAAATGGTTAAAATATTATGGGGGAAATAAGAAGTAGCCGCTTTGGCATGAGCAGATCACTGTCTAGAACTACCTGAAAGGAGATTGTGGTGAGGTGGAGGTTGGTGTCTTCTCCCAGGTGACAATTTATACAATGAGCTGAAACAGACTTGTGCTGCACTGGAGTGGTTTAGATTGGATAATCATAAAAATGCCCTCACTGAAAGGCTTGTCAGACATCAGAACAAACTGCCAAAAGAAGTGGTTGAGTCACCAACCCTGTAGACTTTGAAAAGACATGTAGATGTGGCACTTGGGGACATGGATTAGTGGCAGTGCTTCACAGTGCTGAGCTAACAGCTGGACTCAGTCTTAGAGGTCTGTTCAAATGGAAAATTTTAGTGATTGTATAACCTAATCATTGGGAATCTTGTTTCTTTTGTATTATTTGGTGGGAGCTACTCAGTGTGGACTTGCCTTGATTTTCTATTTGCTTGAGTTTGGAAAGGAGAAGACATATAGCTTCTAGTCTGAGAGTTTAATATATCTGAAATGTATGGTGAAACTTTTCTTGGTCATGAGAATGGCATTATCTTGCTTTGCTATAAGTTTAGCATGGTGATATTTTAATTCTTGCAAAATTCTCTACTACATTTACGCATCCAGAAGATATTTTCCCTTTTAAATGCAGTAAGATGGCATAGTATGCCTCTGAAATTATTACTCTCACAAAAAATGGTGAGACTTAGCTCCAGAAAATATTCTTGAATCTAAATTTCATAAGTAAAGACAATTGGTTCTTTCTGTGTTTTTAATAAATTTAATTTAATTCATCCATTCCTTTTGTTGAGACAAGTTAGTGCAAAATCTTACCTGCCTGGTCTGGCATAATGATTTTAAGTCAGTGGACAAGCTGTCATGATTTCAGTCTCCTTTTGAGTCCCCCTCTCACCATTTTCCAGGCACTCCTAGTGCCTGGGATGGTATTTTTAAATAGCTTTGGAGCTGTGCTGCTTAGGATTGACATTTCACTCAGTTTGCACAGCCTTCCTTTGTGTGACAGTTAATTTAAACCTCGTGGTTCTGTTCTAGCATAATTTCCCCATCCTCTTCAGGTGGGCAGCCCCTTACCTGAAGCCACAGGTACACTTACACTTGCTGAAGAAATCTGCTTACATGACCTTGAATGATTTATCTGCTTGCATTTCTCCAGAATTTGCAGAACCAATGGCCTTGGAAGACAGTGGTGTGGGGAAAAGCACCATTGGGAATGTTCAGCTCCTCATGATGGAGGTAGCGCTTCGTTGTGTGAGCCAAGCACTGGATTTTTGCATGGTGTCCTGAGATGGCTCTGTCTGCTTGCAGCGAGTAAAAACCAGCTCAAGACAGCTTGTAAGGGCTCCCCCCTCTTTGGGCTAGCTTGGCTCTCTAGGTCCCAACTCCTTTTCCTCCCTGCCTGAAGGTTCAGGGGAAAAGAAGCTCAGGCTTATGTTTCAGAACAGAACTCCAAGCAGCTTGTGACTGTACCCCAGAATTGTGTTTGTGGGCACATGGGTTAGATTTCTCTCATTCTTTGAGCAGCAAAGTGGAAGAAAGCTGGTTGGCTTTTTAAAAATACAATGATATTTTAAGTGTACTGTCTGTCTGAGTCATGCAAAATCTTAGTGATTTCCCCACTGTGAATAGCGTTGCCTAAAAATTACCTTAAATGTTCAATTATTTGATATTCCAGTTCTGTCTCAAATTTTTGAGAAATGTACTTTATTCTGCTAACTATATTCCCTCCTATACTTGGTAGGCTTTATTATTTTTTTTTCTCTTTGTCTATGAACTTATTTGCATATGCTCAGTAGACTAATTAAGGTTCCTGAAGGTTTAACCTTGTCTTATACAGTAGATCCTGAGACTTGTCATGGTGTCAGCTCAGTAGGCTGGAGGGAAGGGTTCCAGAAAATATTGTGTAATATTGCCAAACAGGGCTTTGCTGTTGAAATTACTCATTTCACAGAGCTTAGGTCAATGTTAATGTGACAGAGGAGATTTAATCCTGTGGGAAGGTGTTTACATCACATGGTTTTAAAAGAAATTTTATCACCTGGGTCTAAAGGGAACTGTGCTGTTAGTATTTTCCTTAATTGTTCTTTAATTCATGAAAGAAAACTGTACTTTTAATTAATTTCCAAACAAAAGCAAATTATACACTTTGCTTATAACTGAGTGCACTGGAATGGATCTGCATCAGCAGAGATTATTCCCCTGGTTTTGTGTAAAGGAAACATATTTCTGAAATAATTGCAGAAATATTAGGGGGACCCTCCTACCCTAGTTATTTCAAAAGAGAGGCCAGACAATTACAGCAGCTCAGGTCAGCCAGATCCTGCTCTCCTTGATGTCATGGTGTGATGCCATCAAACAGTGTTAGCTGCTGGTGTTGTACCTTTTGTTTGATAAAAGGAAAAACATTTAAAATGTCACTGATTTTACCTCATGGAACAGTTGCTAGTCCTTTTACTTGAGATTATATACTCTAGCTGTGGAATACTTATTATTTTCTCATAAGAGCTTCTAATTTCCTTCTATTCGTGAGACAGAGATCTTCACTGGATTTGCAGTACTCAAAAATAATAGAGGGCAACATAATTTATATTTTCGGGTTTTTTAATTGTCCAGAGAGTAGATGATGTCATTACCCTGTGTTTGGGCCAAATACACAATGTATACACATCCTAGAGCAAAGATTTGTGCCAAAATTGCACCCTTGCCTATAGCATTGACAAGCCTCAAAAAATATACAGGTACATCAAAATGAAAAAACTAAAAAAAAATAAAACCAAGAGCACGCAAGAAAGAAATCCTCTTTTGTTGTATAATAGTGAAGAGATGTATCAAAATCCATAAATTAGGCAGAACTTTAAATCCACATATAATTTCAATTACATACATCTGTTTCTCCTTAGGAAGAATGAAGTGAGGTCAACAACTAAACATTTTACAGCCATCAAGATTCTGGGATGCTTTTAAAGCTATATACATATGTGATTTGTAAGAAACCTATTTATATGTAAAATTTCTCATTTGAACATTCATTCCTTTTATTATGCAAACGCAAAATTTTTTGGAAGCTCTAGGCTTGGAATTGAAGTGAATGCACGTATCTCAGCCCAATGGTATTGCTCTAATTTTTTTCATTTTAACCCCCTGATGTTTCTGTTACCAGGAAGAAAAATATCTGTTTAACTTTCAGATCTGCAGATAGTAGGGAATAGATGGGGCATAGATTTTCCTTCAGAAAAGTATGTAAAAGGTTTCTGAGTTCTTTGACAAAAATAAAAATTAGAGCCTTAATGGAGGTTTTTGAGAGCAGATGAGCAAGGGAGGAACATTATATGCTGGGACTCAAGGTAGAAGACTTTTGAAATCTTTGAATTATATGTAATTTCATGTATTTGAGTGGCAGTTCCTGTCCTTCTCTCACCCACTACCAGGCACAGCCTTGAACAGAGCCCAGTTCATTCAGCTGTGATGGTCTCATTGTGACCCTGGTGACGTGTCATACAGAACATCATTTTAACAATAATGTTAATGAAATTGATGACTTTACTGATAAGGTTTATAGTAACACAAAACAAAATGGAAATACATTTTACGTTCATCCTAAATGCATGGTATAATGTATTGACCCTCCTCGAGCTTGCAGCCTTCTTGAATTCCTCAAATATTAAAAAGTGAGCAAGGACTTAAGTAAGCTTGCTCAACAATAAAGCAAACAAGAAAGCAGAATCGCTTGGAATACATAATCATAAAACCTTCATGCATAAAATAAAAAGCAAAATACTGACCTAAATTGTTAATAACGGGAAAAGTCTGTTAATACCTGTTGTATAAACCCCTAATCTTTACAGTTGTTAACAGAAACTGGAGTGCATGCATAAAAAACATCTCTTCACAGCAATACTGTTATCCACATCAATCAAGATAATCCCACAGTAAAACCTTGCTAAAGAAGAAATGTGGCATGTTTGGATAATGTCAATGATTAGAAAACATGTCCCAGAAAATGCCATGCAAAACAAGTTTAAATATTAATGCACACCTTCCTAGCCCTTTTCAAACTGAGTCTCAAATTATGTACGTGGACCTCAAGGCCTGAAGTCTGATTTCACTTCCAGATGTGAAACAAACAGAAGTTTCTGTGTGTTTGAAAGCAAAGTGTAATTCTGTGCCATAAAACTTCACAGCTGTTTTTTTGGTTTTTTTTTTTTTTTCACAAAATATGACTTCTCTCTCTGCACAAGGATGAATTAAGTCACAGAGCAGGGACATGATTGATTGAATGTGAACACAGCACATAACAAACCCTACTATCTCTTGCTACCACTTCCTCCTTCATGGCTCAAGGAAACCCATGCTGCTGGTTCAAATTCATTCCATCTTAGGCTGACAATGCATTTGATCACAGCTCATCAAAGAGGACAATTTTGTTCTTTAGACCACACTATAAAAACTGAGTGCCTGGAAGATTTTCATAGGGTGCATGGTGTGTTCTGGAGGAATCATTGAAAAAGACAGAATTACACACTAAACCTCTGTGAACAATCATGTCCTTATTTTCTGCTCTAGATTGATGGTAATTGAATATGATTTGCACTTGCAGGTTGGCATTCATGGACTGCTAATCTCTTGGGAAAATACAACACATTGAGCTTTCAAGTGTTGTTCTGCTATTGTTTTTCAGGGCAATCAAAGAATTGGCTCTCGTGTGCTTTTGAGGAAGGTGGTGTTAAAAAAAATAGGTAAGTGAACTAGAATTAGTTCAGCTAATTTTATAGGGCTAGAGTTAAAAAGTCTGGATCTTAGCTGGTTCTTGTGATTTCACAAGTCTGGAGTATACTGTCTTATAAAATGCCTTTTTCTGTCCACCAACATAGCAGGACCTTCTTATGCAGCCTCAGGTGACTATGTTGTAGCTATCCAAAGTTAGAGAGATGGATGTCACCTAAAGTTAAATTGAAAATAAGGTACCTTTCTGCAGAGCTTAGCAAAATTGGAGCTTTTTGAACTTTCTGGAGCAGTGCAGCAGCCAAAGCCTACAGAAACCAACAGGCATGAGAGAAACACAAAGGCAAGCATGAACGTAGAGTAGAAGTAAGGTTCACACTAATACATAAAAATTGCATGAAAACCTGTGTTTCGCTAAGAAGGTGGTTAGGTTTGTAAATGGAACCCGTCAATATTATAATTGTTGGATGAGAAGGCTCACAAAGTCAGAGCAGAATTCATTATTCAACAAGCCCTCAGTTCAATTCAGCTGCATGAAATGCTGAGTGGCTTTAAGGATACAGCTGAAAACCTGGATGATCAGCTGGGTAGCCTTACCAAATAAGAAAGAAAATGTGAGGAAGTACACCATGCTAAAGCACATCTTTAATAAAGGGCTGCCTGGAAAGACCACATGTAGGAAAGAACTTGGCTTGTTTTGGTTTTTTTTAGGTTTTAATTTTTAAAGTAGAAGAAATATATTATCTCTGACCTCCTTTCTGTGAAGGAAGAAAAATATCATTAAAAAATTATTTTATGATAATTTAAAATAAAAAATAAGATATTATTTGGTACAGGAGTGAGCATCCTACCTGTAGAGCTTCTAAACTATGATTAAATACCTTAATTGTTTTAATTTTAAAAACCCCAAACAACTGTGTCCAAAAATTTGTGTGGCACCTTAAGCACAAAAGAGAAGAAACTATGATGCTGGCAGTGGACTGAGCTGTAGGAATGCTGCTCTCACTTAGTGGTTCTTTCTCTTTATGTTAAACATTTATGAATAGCATGTGCTTGGCCTGCTGCAGATGGCTGCAGAGGGCCATATCTTCAAGAACACCCAAAATCTGGAGGTTTGTTTGTGTGGGCCTATGCTGATCAAATATAACCTCTCCTAATAAGTGGGAGTGGACATGGAAATCATGCCTTGTTCTGTACATTGCATAACCTTGTTCTTTTGGGCTTTTTTAAAATCTATGTTGGGCCCATGTTGGCTTTTTTAAAATCCATGTTCACTGCCCCTGGGGCCACCAGGTGGCATCTGGCCATGCTATTAAACACTCCCAACATCCAGAGGTGAAGGGACTGCATCCAAAATGAGGATGCACATGTAACCTAGTGGGCTGCACTGCAGAGATCCAAAAAGTGCCAGGTCACTGCACCAAAGGTGTGACAAGGGCAATTTTAATGGTTTAATGACTGCAGAAAGAGAAATTCTTGTGAGTAGGAATGGGTTTGGCTCCTGAGTTTACTGGAATAGCTGTAGTGATGGTGAACTAGGATTTCTGACAGTATGCACAGAAAGTTCCTTTAGGAAGCTAAGCACTTATGAAATGAGAGTTTTTATTTTTTTTTAATTTGAGTGTCAGTGTTTGTTAATCATAGTAATTATCAGCTGTGATGATTAATGCCTGATGTAAAGGTGAGATAGAGCATTTTGAGTAATGGAAGTATTTACAAGAGATGGATGTTATGAAATATATGAGGATTTATTTCCTCTGAGAAAACAGGGGACACAACATGTACAAGAAAGAGGGTCACAGGGAAAGCAATAAAAACACGTCATTACAAAGGTGGCTGTGAACAATTTACTTAGGGGAAGAATAGAACCCACCTTTTTTCAAGGAATAGGTCTAAAACATGCATTTTTTCACAAAGTTGTAATTAAATTTTAGAACTTGGTTCTAGATGAATGACGCATAGGCAGTTCAGGAAATCCTTAAACTTCCGACTGCCAAAAGCAGTGATGTTTACTAAACAGGACCAGTCTGTCCTTGCCTTGTTTCTCCCATGTCCCCTAAGCATCAGCCACAGGGTGCAGTTGGAGGCAGGATTTAGGTGTTTCACTCCAACCCAGCAGGACTGTTTCTACTTTTCTGTAGCCCAGATCATGTGTGTGGAGAGCATAAAAAGGAATGGGCAGCATTTGTTGACAGCATTTTATTCTTTTCCTTTATCTCTCGCTTGTCAGCAGCCCTGAGATGGTTTTAGAACTCAGCAGAGCAAAGGAAGCGTTGCAAGAGGCATTGGAGGGGAAGTTATGACTCTAAAGCATTTGTTTGCCTCATTATGCTAATTTCTCCATTATCTCTGGGGTAGTGCAGCATCTTGATCCAGGTGAATTTACATTCAGCTCCTAATTCCATTGTTCATGGGTTCTCACTCCGTAAAACCGGGGTGCTGCCATGAGAAGGAGTGATGGAAAATGCGCTGTGAGATGCCCAGCTTGTGTCACAATAAAGGCCATCAAATTCTCCATAACATGGGGTGTTAGATACAGTGCCATAATAAGCTGTCAGGGAATAAATCCCGCAGCCCAGCCAGGGATTAAAGCATGCAGCCAACGTTTACACAGTCAGGCAGCAACAGCAGAGATTTTCAGGTTCATACCTGAGTAAGTGCAGCAGGATTGCTGCTGACACAGCAAGGCCCTGGAACTCCCACATGCATCACTGCAAACCGGGCATATTTGTCACCTCTGTGCTTTTGGGCACTCTAATTTTCACTCAGGAGCCTGTGAAATGTCTGAAGGTAAGAATCCTATCCTTCAGTTTCCCCAGTTATCAAGTAAAAATAATTTTCGTCTTGCTGAATGCCGGGGTTGTTTAAGTTAACTTGAGATTTAAAGATCAAATGCATCAAAAAAAGCACAAAATATTTTTGGGTTCAGTAGATACAGCATAAGGAGCTGTACATTGGTGCACAGATAGTTAAAAGAAAAACTGGTTTTGAGCAAATGCATATGCAATTTCTGTAGACAACTTCCATTATCCTGTGAGGCACAAGTATTGCCAAATTATGAAATTAATTACAGATATTAAACTAAATATCAGTCTTCAAACCCTCTGTTGCCTTTTTTTCTTCCTTTGAAGGCTTTTTATTATTTTTTTATTACTGTAGATACCTATAAAACTTTTAATTTGAATAATTTAGAAATTTGTATTTAATTTTATTATATTTCTTTTCATGTTACTGCAGTGTTGTCTTTGGGTTTTTAATTGATTTTTTTGTTATTGTCAAACACTTTGAAACTTCTGAAATGAACTGCATGAAAAGAATAAGTAATAACCCAGTCTTAAGAGAAAACCAGCAATATTTTATTAAAGAGAATCTTTCATAGAATTAAATCCTGTGATTTTATTATTTTTTGAGCAATTACAATAGCGTTTTTAGCAGGTCTTATGGAAGTAATGTATCTGCATCTATAGAGCAGGCATAGAAAATGCTGCAAATACATGCCTTTGATCTAAATGACAGAAATAAATTTGCTAGGGACACGGTAGAATTAAGCATGTTTAAACTGACCCATATTGCTTGAAGTGCAGGTAGAGTATTTCTCCTTTTGATCAGACCATTTGATTTACAGCATAAATAAAATTAAGTTATATGCATAATACATGTAATATAATTTGGCACATTAACTCTTACAGATGGAGGTTAATATTTTATCTCTCCCCTATTTTATTTTTTTTATTTTTTCCTGTTCTGCAGTTAAATTTATCACGAGTCTGCAGGCATGACTTGCTGCTACACATGGACACGAACAATTAAGTTTTCAGTCAGAACTACAGTGAGAGACTCCAATCCAACTGCACTCACTAAGCCTTTTGGTAGCTGCATTGATAAGGCAGGAAGAAGTTCATGTGCAAGAAATCTGAAGTGAAGGTGCAAATCTCATGCTTGGCTGGTATTTTGGTATCTAGGAATAAGTTGATCCTGAGTGGCATCAGAGAAGCTTTACTCTCAGTGTTTCTGTTTCTTTTAAAACTGTTCTAAATCTTTTGGACCCTTATCATTACAGGGAACTCAAATTTGTTAATGTTGTGAATCGAGTTACCATTCCAGAGGGTTTTAAGCAATTTTTCAGAAAGTGTTCATTAATATTCAAAGCTTTTTAAGAAAAGTCATAGACTTGTGCCTAATATTCAATAAGACACATTTTTGTTGCTTTTTATAGATCTGGAAGTTGGAGATGTGCTTTCTAGTTTAAAGCAGTCATAAATGCCTTAAATCATTATGATAAAATTAGAATATTGAAAATACCATCAAACTGGTGTTTGGTTTTTTTTTTTTTTTCCACATATCCAAAAGCTCTATGATTCTAAAATAAATTGCATATAAAATAATGATATAATCAGTCATTTTTTTCAGTTAATCATTAGCTACTGTAATTGATTTTGAGCACAGCAAACTGCTATGTGTACTCCTTGTTTGAATAGTACAAGGCTTGGCAGTCTGGGTTCCTAAAGAGCTATAGTATTATATATATATAGAGAAGGGAGGCAGACTAAATCTACAATGGCTGTTGTCAGATTGTTGAGTGAAATCTGACATGTTTAAAGAAGATGCTTCCATTGCCTGACCTTTCACCTGGTAAATTCTGAACTACTTCTTACCTATTGAGGTACCCAGCACGCAGAGCTCCCACTCAACACTGTCAGATTATGGAGCTTTCCTTTTATTCATTTTATCACAGCACTCACTGTACTTTGGGTTTGAGCTTAAACTCTTGTGTTAGAAGTATTCAGGCTTTTTCTGTAGCCTTCAAGACCTGGATGCTGCCCCAGGGGATAATTCAGGACAGGAATCTCTTGTGACCAGCTGTCTAAAGAGCCTTCTGAGTGCAACTTCATCCTTAACTAAATGGCTGTGTTGGGTTGCATTCAGAATATTATTCCTCCAGAAATTCCAGTGCTAAGTGTGCTCATGGGGATGGGGACACCAGCAGTGCCAGTCTGAGATTGCTGTGAGGATATTTTTGATTATTTTTTGATTAACAATATGCAGACCCCAAAGAAATAAAAAAAAAATAATAATACTGGAGATACAAATCTACATTGCTGAAAGAATTACCATAGTGATACAGGAAGGGATTCTTGTGTAAGACTTGATTTGTAATTATGGATTGTAAGATCCTGTCTGTACTCAGTTCTCAAATACATAATTTATGAGTAAAGCCTGAGTAAGTTTTTCAGCCAATAAAAACAACAGTGAAATTGGAATTTACGGGATTACGAGCACAATAAATTTTATGAACAGTTATAGCTTTTCAGTCTTTTTCTCCTTTAACAGAAGAGAGACAATGAAGTTCTTATAACCTAAAAAGTCAAGGAGTTGCATTTCCACTTGAGAGCTTTTATGGGAAGATGCAGTTAGACACAAAATGCAGAATAAGCAAAACTTAGGTGAGATTTAGTTTAATAGACATGATAATCTGAAATCTCATTTTGTTTAAACAGCAGGAGCCAAGGAAAGGAAGCTCCCAAAAATCTGAGGCAAAATTACCAGTGCTTTTTCACAGTGAAGAATTTTCTTGAAGCTTTTTCATGGGCTGAAAGAACTTCCATACTGGTTTTGTCAGTTTTCAGTACACATTGATGTTCAGAACACCTCAGTTCTTGCTCAAAGGAGGTTGTATGTTGCATGAATGCTACTGAGAGATAAAATTCTAACAATAAATGTGCTTTGCTGTTGATTACTTCTTAAAATTAATGGATATAAAGTGTATTTCCTGTTCAGAAAACCCTCTGTTATAAGTCAAAGTGATATCAAGTGCAGTCATGACAATTTCCTTAATGATCAAGAAACCTTACAATGAGCTGGGAACGAGGATGTGGGATAGTGAAGCACAGATGAATGAAAAACTTCAAAAAAATTTGTTGAAATTCACAACCATTTTGCTCAGTGTTTTCCTATAAGCATGGAATTAAAAAAGAAAAAAATCATTTCACAAGCTAAAATGCTGATTAGACTGGCCAAAAATTAAGTGATTAAAATTGTGCTTTACAATCTCAAATCAATAACTCATTTGTTGAAAAGAATTTGAAAAAAAAGTGCAAATCTCACTCAAAATTTTTCTGGAAAAATCAAAAGAAAAGAGGAAAGATGGGGAGAATGGAAAGCAGTAGGTGAGTCTCTCTTCATATTTGAGTCTGGATGGTTTGAATATTTCTTAAAAGTCTTCAGAAGTCTTTTGAAAAGCTTCAGATGTCAAAATGGAAACACCTGAAGGCCTATTATCAAAATAATAGCCTCTACAGTCTGTGAACTTGGATAAAGAGAAATGACTCATCTCCAATGATAGGGGACTGATGGATTCCACTGGCAGACAGTGACTTGTGTGACATGACTGGATAATAGGGGCTTTTACAAACTCCTTTGCCTATTTAATGGCCTAAAAATGGATTTTGAATCACAGGTAAGATCAGGCACCCAGAGATGGATTCCTTGCTATTTTTAAGAACTCTTGAGACTGCAACTACGGATAGTATCTATGCACACTCTGCTTAAGTGGTAAAATATTCTGTCCTCTTTAGTGAACAAGGGAGTAGCTATTCCTGTAATTTTTAATATGAGCTTAGAAAATGTAACTGACAGTGATAACCTCAATGAACCATCCTGGAGACTACAGGTATTCATTAAATAATAATCACTCTTTGTAGTGCATTAGCACAAGGAGCCTTAGCCATGGACAATGAAGCTGTTCTGCCAGTTAGTAAAAAAACCTCCCCTGGCAGAAAGACCTTCCAATTTAAATTCTCAATGTGACACAACAGTTGGATGCAGAAGATGATAGAGCAGGTAAAATGCTGTAGGGGTCTTTTTGATAGTATTTCACATTTCACTCATGACATAGAGATCTTCAGGTGTATTCTACAGGTTTTGAAGTACGAGAATGTGATTAAAAGGGAGGTATGTGCTCATGGATTTCAAAGAGAAATTCAGCCTGTTGGATTCATTGTATTCATGTGAGACCAAGTAAAATATCAAACTCTTTTGTAATAACTGAGTAAATATTATATTCGGAATAATTAGAGTATTGTTTTACAAACATTAAAAGGCTTGCAAAAAGCTATGTCATTCATTATTATCTTAAAAATATTTATATTGGGTATTTGGAATAATTACAAACAGCAATTCTTCATAAGATAAATGGGTAGGATTAAAAATAAGCACATACAAGCTATTCATCAATTAAATAAATCAGCCCATGCTATGAAAACTCCATGAAAAGATACCTTAGAGATTTAGTTAATATCAAGGCATTACCTATTACATGAATGTTGATTGTTCGGACATGACGAGAAGGAAATCTTAGAAGTATAGTCTAGATAAGATTAGAGGCTTTTTTTTTTTTTTAAATACAGGGTAAGTAGTATGGACACCAAGAGATTTTGATCTTTTTTTTAGAGTGACTCTAATACACCTGTGTGAAAAAACAGATTGTCCTGTATAACCCCATACAGACATAGGATGGAATCATGTCTGTTATGTGTTGTATGTAGCCTGTAGCCACATTTCTCCTCACAGAGAAAAGGAAGGCACAATTCTTCCCAAGAATACTCCCGAGATTCCCATTCTCTGAACCTGAGAGAAAGGGAAAACAATTCTTGTCTCATTTGGTGTGACTGTGTTTGTGCAAAAGTAGAATGCGATATGGAGATTGTTTACCCAAAGTGATGGTGTTTTGTTTCCTTGGCCTATCAGGGCCAAGTGTGTCTGTGTGTTGGGACTGTCAGCTGACAGTCATATAGTATAGAATAATATAGAATAATATAGTATAATGAAGTAATTAATTAGCCTTCTGATAAGATGGAGTCAGATGCATCATTCTCTCCCCCTCATCAGAGGCAAAAATATCCGCTATACATGCCCACCCCAAAAAACCCTTCCAAACACACCATCCTTTAGTCTTCAAGTGTTTCATTTGTGGCCCTGTGTAGGCTATTTCTTACCTAAACACCTGGTGCCTTTGGACAGCAGACCTGCAGGTTTTTATAGCCAAGAGTATCAGAGATCAGTAGGTCCAGCTGTAGGCAAGTGATGTCCAGCAGTCTCCAGGTCATCAGAGACCAAGCCAGCATTAAGAAAAGGGTGCAATATGTCTGAATTTGTGCATTATGGAGCTTGAGAAAGCAAACAAATATTATCAGCCTGGGTGGTGGGGCAGTGCCAGACTAACCAGGCAGCATTTATCACCTTCAGCAGTACTGAAGGTGATAAATTGAAATTGTACCTTGTCAATGTATCAGCCTCTCAAATATGCCGGGGGAACTGGTGGTGTAGTGACACCACATAACAGAGAGATGAGAAAAATGATAGCTGAGGAGAGGCCAAGGGCTGCCTCCAGCTTCCCTGCACAGTGTGGCACCCACACTGGGTCCTCCCTGTCCCCCAGGATGTCACAGCTGCTGTCCTTTCTCCCATGGTGTCCCAGACTCCAGCTGCCTCTGGGCTGTGTGAAGGAATCTCACTGAGACCCTCCTGGCACATTGTCTGCAGAGAAACTTCAGAGACCAGACCTCCTGTGCTGAGCAGCCTGTGAGGAGAGTTACACCTTCACCTAGAGAGGTGGAAACCAGCTCTCTCACCTGAGCAAACAGAACTCTAAGCTAGAAAATAAGAGAGCTTACTTTGCTGTGGCAGGTTACCCTCATTATCACTGCAGGGTTAGTAAATTATAAATATATACCCATTAGGAGAGGAAAACTCATACTTAAAAACAAGCTCTGATATTTCTGCTGGGCTTGCTATTATTTTATTATTTCTAATCTTGTAAACAATAATATTTAAAAAGTAAACTATGTTCATAGTGCGTGTAACTTCACAAAGCAGCATCTTCTGCTACATATAAACAGCAGTACATGAGCCATTCCAGCTTGTCAAGTCTGATTATGTACTCACTGCACACAGCCTCTAAACTGAAAGAGACCAAAATTTATGTTGGAAATGCGTCACTTCCCCATATCCATTCTCCAGCTCATTTCTAACTGGAATGAAAGGCAACTGGGTAATATGGAAGGCCTGGGGTATGTTTGTTGCAGGGAATGGGGCTGTGGGGGCTGCTGATGGAGCTTTGCTTCCTGCACTGTCTGCCCTGGCAAAGCATCTGCCATGAAGTATGTGTTCACTGAAAGGTCTGCAGAGTCACCTATATATGTCTAAATAAGGATATAAATAGAAAATCAGGTTTGGTGGTGTGTGCAGGATTTATTTGGAAAAAAAAACCAAACAGAATGAGAACAAAAAGAGCTTTTCAATGTCTCATGCCTGATGCTGGCCAAGATACAGATAGATCCCTAGTGCTGGCTGAAATTAGAGCTGTGTCAGTCTGCACTAAACTGTGTCTGGCTGCCTGCTGCCCTGGATGGCTTTTCTGAGAGCTCCAGGTCGTCCGGATTTGGGAGTGTGTGACCATGTTCACAGGGGTCTCAGGTTGAGGGAAGAGACGAGGATCTGACTCCATGTTTCAGAAGACTTGATTTATTATTTTATGATATATATTACATTAAAACTATACTAAAAGAATAGAAGAAAGGATTTCATCAGAAGGCTAGCTAAGAATAGAATAGCAAAGAATGATAACAAAGGTTTGGCCGTTAATTAGAAACAACCAACATGGGCCAATCACAGATCCACCTGTTGCATTCCACAGCAGCAGATAATCAATGTTTACATTTTGTTCCTGAGGCCTCTCAGCTTCTCAGGAGGAAAAATCCTAAGGAAAGGATTTTCCATAAAAGATGTCTGAGACAGGAGTATCCATCTTCTTTTGCTTGGCCTCGTTCCTTATATTAGTGGCTAAGAGATAGAAAGATGTAAGAGTCACTTTGGGAGCCTAGAAAATCTGAAAAGCTGCTTATGACTTTCCCTTTTCCAGTGAGAAAGTCCTTTGGTTGGCAATGGTGCACTTGGACTTTTTTTGGCATTTCAAGATTAATAATATTGACTTAAAACAGGCAGTGAGGAGGAGTAAACTCTTGCTTTCCATAAATATAGAATGCTTTTTTAATTTACACATTTACAAAATACAGAATGCATTTTTAACATACACATTTACATAAAGATAAACCGACTTCCTTCCTTCCTTCCTTCCTTCCTTCCTTCCTTCCTTCCTTCCTTCCTTCCTTCCTTCCTTCCTGGACATTTTTGATGCCTTTTAATGTAGATAGCGAGAAAAATAACCCTCATAAAAATTCCCTTACATGATGAAAAAGTATGAAAAAAAGTATTCCACGAAATACATCAAATCTGGATCTACAAAATCTACCCTAAGAACACACAACTTTGTGAATAGATTGAATTCTGAGGGGAAAATCAAGGCCTTACCTTCTGCAAAGATTGATTTTGGGCTGCATTTGTCTCCATGTGTTCTGTAATATACCCAAATTCACTGCTATATAATCAGGGTGATTTGAGTTTTGAGTGCTGCAAAATGTGAGTAAAACCTATTCATCCCTGCTTACTTTCCATTTTCAGGTTTTTTTCATGTGACAAGAAGACATAACTATATAAAATATCATCCTGGTAGAACACAGGCATTCTGTTGTGTGATGGGATCACAGTCAGCAGTCTTGGCTTTACATTTTTTGAATCTGAATGTGCACAGCTAAAAATTCAGGTTTATTAGGAGTCATCAATGGTAGTTTATGCAAAGAGCAGACAGCTCCTTTATGGTGGAGCCTGCTTGCCAGTCTGTTACACAGTTGGGTGTAGCTGAAGAACAAGTAGGAGACAAATGAGGAAGTTTGATTCCTGAAGTAACTGGAAACATCCAGAAGTATTCTCCATATCTGTTAATGAGAGCAAAGGCAGTACAAAGCACATTCCTGTGAAAAGCCTGGCTCCTGAAGACAGCTTCTTCCTGTGGGGATCCACAAAATCAGAGGATTTTGGGAAAGCTGCAAAAGGCAGGCCTCAGAGACAGCAGAACTGTGATTAGAGCTAAGCAGCAGCCATGAGATTGGTCAGTAGAAAAATTATTTGAAATGTAGAAAAGCAAGGACAAATAGAATAATAGTCTGTGCATTAACACTTGTCTAGAATAACTCCCTAAGCTACAGAAAAGTTTATCTAGCAAGATATTAGGAAGGTTGAAGCTTAATAATGGAGCTGTGTGCATTGTGTTTTAAGGCTTACAAGCAGGTATTGTATTTGAAATAAGCAAGCATTGTTTAACCAAAGGTACCTGTGCTTATAGTGGTTGGATAGAACTACTGTCAATGTGCTTTTGCTTGGTGTGATTGGTCAAAAACCTTATAAAGTAAGTTGTAACATTAAGTTCTTGTTCTGCTGCCTGGGATGTGCGCTGCTGGCATCTTCCCATTGTCATAACCATGCAATGAGACTGATGCTGGAAAATCAAACAGCTCAAGGCACATTCCACAGCAGTCCCGTCCCGTTTGTGATTTGCACACAGCCCCTGGCTGGCATCACTACCTCTCCTGGAAGGAGCAGGCTGCTCTCTGAACTTCTCTGGAGACCTGGGCTGCTGCTAACGATGGCATGTGCTGGCAGGCAGAAGGGTCCTGCCAGCCCCCAGCTCAGGAGAGTTGGCCTCTGCATGCTGCTTCATCCATTCACCCCACTCTAAAAACCTCACACCTTCCTTCCCCACACTGCAAGAACTTGGTGTTTGATGTCCATTTAATGTCATTACATCCTAATGTCTAATTACATCCTAATAACCTTACCATTTGTACTCAGGCTTGCACAACTTCTGTGGTTTCCCCCTCTAGCTGTGGGTTGTTCTGTTGATATGGCTCATAAAAAAGCTGTTGGCAATATAAAATGATGTAGGTACTAGGAATGCCTATCTCTACAATATATTTCTGTATTTCTGTAAAAATAGCTCTTATGTAGATGTTAAACTAAATGCTGATCATTCTCACCTTTTATTTTTAATATTTGGTAGCTCACTGCAAGATGTTCCTATACAAATTGGGAGTTCCCTCACTTAAAATGTGGAATTAACTTTTTCCTGCTATAGAAATGGCATAAAAATATTATAAATACTTCATGTTTTCAATAAGACTAAAGAATTAGGAAAGAAGAGGAAAAATACTAAGAGCTCTTCCAGCTCCTGTTCCACCAATCCATCAGTGTATCCTTTGTTACATTTCCAGTGCTTTGTCCAAATTCCAGGAGAAGTAATTTCCATCAAAGATTTTTCCATAATCCAGAACTAATTATCAGATAAAATTTGGTTTTTACCTCTCTTTGTTTTCACCTTCTTTTCACTGTACTACTAGCTTTACTTCTAGACTATCACTGACAAAGGAGTAATAATTTTCTTTCCAATTCCTCTCTCCACAAAAATCCATCATTGTGTTGCATTCTTAGTATTTCCTTAGGTGTTTATCTCTTTATGGTTTAGATATGAATACAAATTTTCCAGCTGTATTAAGGTATTCTGTGATGTTGTGCCACAAAAGAAAAAAATCCATAAGGTTTACCATGAGGATGTTTATGGAATGCCTGAACAGCAGATTATATTGTGTATAGTTGATATGCATCTTCAGTTCTTTCTAGATGAGAATTTTTATCTAGTTCTGAATGAACCTTGATCAGCTATAAACCTATTCTGAGTTTCTCACTGAGTTCCCAGGCAACCAGACTGCTTTTTGAAATCTCAATAGTTTCACTAATTCTTTGGAACAGGTCTCTTTCCTGTCTCCTGTTCACAGAACATAACAGAGTTCATGTCTACTGAGAATTTTATGTGCACACGGTTCCTTTTTCCATACATGTTTTTTTAATGAAACAAGACATGGATTCTGAAGCTGGTGCTGTGAGAATTTTTGTTATGTGAAAAGCCCCTTCATTAAAGATAATAATTAATTTTTATGGCAACTTTCATTTTGCAAAGATATTTTTTCCTGTTTCTTCTCAGAGTACTCTCTGTGTTATAGGTGTCAAATTGATTGACTTCTGGGTAATTATTTTTCATTTGTGCAGAATTAGTATTATTGATAACAACTCTGGAAGTTCATCAGTCTGATAATACCACACAATACTATTACATCTGTCAGACAAACCAGTATTCACATCATGAGGCCAGAGAGAAGGCCAGTCTTAGAAAAATACAGATTTTTTTTTTTTAATAGATTGTTTCTTCAGTTCCTTATTTCACTTTAATTTCCAAAGGTGGAGGAGGTAACATAGAAACACATATAACTGTGTTTTCTCCTGAGAGAAAATCCCTAAACTTGCTCCTTCAGAAAAGTCAGGTATAATGTCTAGGGTAGAAGTTAAAACTGACTCTATGAGATGAAACTAAAGCACTTGAAACACCAAAAGTTTACCCCTAAGTAACCTCTTGAATAATCTCTGAACAAACAGTGGTTCTGTAAATTATTCTGTATAAAAGTACAAACAGGTAAATTATAATATGGCTACTTTACATGTGTAGTCCAGTGCTGGTGGGCATTTTATTGCTGCTGTGTCTGGAAACCTTGAAAGAACAAAAATTCAATCTACTGCTGAATATAAAGATCCTAACATCTCATTAAGGCTGTGAAATCACCTGCAATCAAACAACAAATCCTTTGGAAAGCTATTGTTCTTGGACACAATAAATTACTTTTTAAGAACCATTAAGTTTTCAAGTGAATTAAGACAAAGGGTTCAGTGAGTGAAATGAGAGCAGCTTACACTGATGTTTTATGGGATAATGATCATTCTTCAAGTGTGATAAAACATTTATGGAGTTGCTGTGAACTCCCCATAAGGTTACTAATATAGTTGATAGTTAAAGAAGCAGCAGACTAACAGGGAAACTAACCATTCTCCTAGAGAAAATATGTTTTGCTGTCTGAGTTCCAGATACTTGGTAAATTATCTATGAAGCTATTGCTAATTATTTTATGGAGTTATCTATAGCTTTAACCAGGAAATTAATTAGTGCTCTAGCTGTATGTTGGTGTAATGTGAGACATCATTTTCCCCATTCCCATACACAGGACAGTGATTACAATTTCATACATATCTACATGCTTTCAAATGATAAAACAGTATTTTAATGCTTTAAAGTTTATATCAGATCCCAAGCAATGCTTCAGTGCCTTCACCTGCCTCCTCAAATGCAGGGCAGGCAGTGCCTGTGGAAACTGGCTGGAAGGAATTCCACCTCCTCCTTCAGAGACCATGCCATGGGTCCTTAGGGGAAGAACTGCATAGAGCTTTAATTGGTGAAAGGAAGGTAAAACCAAAATGAAGTACTAGACATCTCTGTTAAATTCCATTACTTTCACTGGAGAAACTCTCTCCCTTGTTCTGCTGCTCTTACTGAGACAGGCTTGTCATTGAAGAAATTTATCTCATTTTGTCAGGTCTGCATTTTTCTATTTGCAATATTTTTGTTAATATATTCCTTACCAGTCCTACAGCATTTGCCTACACAACCATATCAGTGAGAAGGGTTTTCTCTACATTTTAACATGCAGCATTGTCCTGTGTATTTTCATTTAATAAACCCCACACACTCCTGATAAAGTAAAAATGCCACCAAAACAAATGAACAAAACCCCAGTTATACAAGACCACTCCAAACACATGGAAGCAGGACACCTAATAACAGAACACAAGGAACTGAACATTGATTTTTTGTAATTCACCAGCTGGCATATCAGCAGAAAGCAGAAACTTACTTTCTGAATGAATTATCCAATTTTCTTTCCCTTGTCCCAACCCCATTTCAGAATAGGTGTTTCAAAACTATTAATTTGCATATGCTTGAAGTACACTATTGGCTGAATAAATCCTGCAACAGGACTAAACAAAACCACTCTTCTGGTAAACACTGCCTGGGCTATTTAGAATAGACACTGAGCAAGTGAAAGAGTCCTATATCAAAATTCAACTTAGATATTTTCTCTTAAACTGTGTAATCTTTAGTGATTGAAGTTGTACTGAATCAGTAAAATGCCTTTATTCCTGCCCAAAGGCTTTTTGGGACTACTGCCTAACAATCAGTTCCCAACCAGCCAATTGCTTTTTGATTTTTATTTTTCGCATTAGAAAGTAGCCCATTAAAAGCTGATTCCTTGAGAAAAAAAAAGAGGAAATATAACACCTGCTTAGTAAATGGCATAAAATAGCTCTAAAGTAAAGATGTATTTAAAGTGAGAACGTATGAACACAGATGTGCTTTTCTTTATGTGAATTGCTAATAATGTTTCTAAGACTTTTGGGAAACTTGCCTTTGTTGATCAGTTCATCAAAGAGTTAAAAGAACAAAATTGTGAGAGAGTTTTGCTTCACATCAATCATTTGCTTCAGAATTTGAAGATCACTCTTCCCTTTTAATCAGCACATGGAATATATTCTCTTTTCTTGGAGAGGGCAATTTGTTCATTACTAATTGAAGTAGACTAATTATAAATGATTAGCATTTGAAGAAGGCTTTTAACTGCTATATAAGACCAGTTCAGTGTGCATTTCTCTGCACTTCTCATGAGTGTAACTTAAAATACATGATTCAATAGAGGCCTCAGTATAAAATAGGATTAAATGTACTTATAAGTCTTTAGCAGTCATTTCTGCTGGTCTTTAATCCTAAACCAAATGATGCTAAATATGCAGAATCACAAAAGACAGAAATCAGGTAATTCATTATAAACATTCTTGCTTTCTGTGACATACTTCTACTACTTTTCCAAGTACCATTTCACTGCAAATATTGTTTCACAAAGAGTGTTAAAAATACCTTAAGCTTTTAGTTCAAAATGGCAAACAACTCAAGAGGTAACACTGATCCTGCAAATCCAAAAGAGTCAGAGAAATTTACACTGAAAAGAGTTGGACAGATTTTTTAGTTGCTTGGAATAGCAGCAATGGTATTGATAGGTGCATCAGTTTAGAATAAAGCCATCAAAATGAATTATTTACATACATACATATGTCTAGAAGAGAAATAGGTTTGTTAGCTCCTCACTCCTCTCCTTGCTCTCTGGTTATCACAATAGATGCTGCATTGCTCTCCATGGTTTTCAACCTGTGAACATGAATGTGACTCCTGCTTTTAGAACAACTCACATTTGCAAGGCTAGGGCAGGGAGAAAGGCAAAAAGAAGAAGTGAAGTGACTTTTTGCTAGAAGCCCTTCTGGGAATCCAGTTTTTCTCTTGGTGATTCTTCACTTGACTTTTCTATTTTGTCCTCTGCAACTTGTGTCAGTTTTCCAGACTGGATCTTCTTTATGAAGGCCTCTATCACCCCAACAATTCTTTATAATCCTCCCTCTCCTTCCCATGAGATGTTTTAGGACCAGCTTTGAACATGAACAAGGACCAGCCTTGAGCATGAACCAGGAGCTGCAACCAGGTGTCCCCCCTATGAGAACACTCCTACACAGCATTATAAATGTGGGAGTTTGCATCAATGCATAAATGAACATCCCTGCCAAGCTGATCCAAGAGTAAAATGAAATACCAGCTGCTAAAAAGTGCAGTGCACAAGCACAGTCAAGGTATCCTGTGCTCACAGACCTTAACAAGACACACTCAGGTTTTCTGAGGCTTCATAATAAGGGAGATTTTTTCATGAATGGGGTGGAGAATGATGGGGATATTTTTTACTTTGTCACCTGAGAGGTGGAGCAGTTAAAATATGGAGACTGAGCCGAGAAGTCATTTGGAGTTCCTGCTGCTGAATTACTGGAAATTGCTGAATGGGGGATTGGATGGGGCCATGATGTTCTTTGCATGAGGAATAAACACAAGGAGATTGTGTTTCATACAAAAAAGTGACACAGTAGTACAAGAATGAAAAGAGAGGGGTGACATGGATACAACTTTGTAGTAGAAGACCAGTCTTTGCAGCAGCACTTTTAATAAATGGGGGGGACCAAATTTGTTTTGTCTTTATAAACAAACATGGCAGTGAAATGCTGGCCAGTCAGATTAAAAAATGTGCAAGTTAATATCAAGATGCCTGTTTTAATTTTGTAGAATTTAAAAGGTTGATAGCTGGTCACTCATAAAAAAATGTCAGAGAGACAAGGGGGCAAGGGGTCTGGGATGCTGAGGTAGAGCTGTTAGTTGCATTTAAAAAGTAGTTAAATTTAAATTTGCAGGTAAGGGTAGCCTGAGATAAATTTAAAGGCAAAAGTGAAGGAGACAAAATAGTATGTATTTTTAATTTCCCACCAAGAGCCACAATAAAATCAAGAATAAAGACAGCAGGAGAAAATTATCATAGTGCAGAGTCAGAGAAGCCAAAAGGGGACTGATTTCAAGAGTTACTTAGCTGGATTGAAGGGAGCTGGCAGTTCAAGGCAGGACACAGAGTGCTATTTCTGAGTGTAAAGAGATTGAATAGAGAGGAGAAATGGTAGTTAAAGAGGCTGGGGGGGTGGGACAAGTGTGTTTGTGCTGCGACGTGAGAGGATGGGAAAGTAAGGCAAAGATTGAAAGACAAAATAAAATGAGAGACTAGCAAAACTGAAGTTACTGCTTCAGTTTTGCAATAGGTAAGTAGCAGGGAGTAAAGACAAAAGATTGTGATGAAAGCAAATGGAGAGAATGGAAAAAAGTTCTAAAAATATGTCACAGATGTTTCTTGAATCACCAGACGGTGATCACTCCGCCTACTGAGGATGATGAAAGCAGGCAGGTCCAGATATTGCAGGACAGACTGCAGCATTCTGATCCTGTAGTGCTCTGATCCAGGCTGCTTTGTTTTCTGGCTGAGGCATCTCAGAGGGAAGCTGGGGGCTGGATCCCTTGCAGTTAGGCTGAGGTGGATCTGAACACCCATGTTTCTGCATGAGGCTGTTACCCAAGATGAGTGTCAGCTAAACCACTGAGAGACTTTTGAAGAGGCAGTGGGTTAAACCTGGGGGTCAAGCATGCCATGAGTGGGTGTGTGAACATGCTCTGAGTTCTAAAATGAGAGTCTAAAAACCTAAACATTATCCTGTCGTTTTTTTCTTATTCTGCTGGCATTGAAACAGGGTGAAATTGAGACAAGTAAATACAGAAATAAAGTTTCAAATCAAAATCAGATAGACAAGTGTTTGCAAAGCCATATTATTAAAGTGACAATGAACAGAAAGTTCTTGGACCACAGAGCTGAAGTCAGATATATAAAGTCATATCTATTTCAGAAGTCTGAGTCCTATTAAAAATGGTTTTTAGGCTTTTCATCACTTTCTTCAGAACTGATCTGGCATTTTTGTGTGCTCTTATTAATGTTTAGTAACTGCAGGGATGCTGATGTTGCAAACAAGAAGATATCTGGGAATGTCCTTTGTCACAGACATCTTTTATGAAAAATCCTTTCCTTAGGATTTTTCCACCTGAGAAGCTGAGAGGCCTCAGGAACAAAATGTAAACAATGGTTATCAGCTGCTGTGGAATGCAACAGGTGGATCTGTGATTGGCCCGTGTTGGATGTTTGTAATTAATGGCCAATCACAGCCCAGCTGGCTCAGACAGAGAGCTGAGCCACAAACCTTTGTTATCATTCTTTGCTATTCTATTCTTAGCTAGGCTTCTGATGAAATCCTTTCTTCTATTCTTTTAATATAGTTTTTATGTAATATATATGATAAAATAATAAATCAAGCCTTCTGAAACATGGAGTCAGATCCTCGTCTCTTCCCTCATCCAAAGACCCCTGTGAACACCATCACAGTCCTTCTTTTCCCTGTCTCCCTTGTAGAAAAGCACCCAGTACAGCATACCAAGAGTAATGAGATTTTTGTATCATTATAAAGATAGAAGTACATTTTAGCTCTGTTATCTACCAATGTTGCCATCTTTTGCACAGGTACTCCCTGCACAAACTAAAACCAACTGTAGGAAAATCTGTTATAAAGCCTCTCCTTTAAATATAACACTGGAGAAGACAACTGAAGGGTAGTATTGCAAAGTGAACTACAAGTGGCTTTCACAGCTTATACTGCAAGTACCCTAACAAAGTCATCAAACCAAAACACAACCACTAATTATTTAAATATCCTTGCTATCATTCTAAAACTAAATAGCTTGTCATTTTTCTTTTTTTTTTTTCATATGCCAGGGGATTCTTTGAAATGTATTTGCCATAGTAATTTTTTCCCCATTATCTCCTAAATTTTTGCAAATTTGAGCCTAGAAATACTTACCTATATAAAAATTCCTGATATTCCTCCTTTTTTTAGTTTCTCTGTTCTACTTTTCTATCTCATATCAGAAGCAAAGTGTATTTGCAGATTTCTCTTTTTTCTCTCCAGCTTTTCTCCACCTGCAGGCCTTTGATTTGAAATTGTAAGGCACTTAAATCTTCTGCCAGCATTCTTATAAACAGATTCAACTTGTCCTTTTGTCGATGCTTCAGCATGTAGCCAATTTCCTCTCTTTTCTTGCAGTTTAGAAGACCTCAGATAATTCTGCCTCTGTTCTCTCACAAATATATGAAATTCTAAGTAGTCATCTAACTTCACATTCATGAGGCAATTTCATTGCCACCAAATTGCAGACTTGGCAAAACATTGTCCATCTGCCTTTGAAATGATTTAAGAAAGGATTGAATTTCAGAGATGCTGGTACAGACAATCTAATCTGCTACATGTCTGCTTGTACTTTTACAGAATAGCCTTGTTCTTTTGCATATCCCAGCATGGAATGCTTAAACTGTTGTTGAGCTTAGTTAAAGTTTCCATTCAATTCACCAGTGCTTCACATTTTATTTGATAAAAGACAAGGTCAGTGGGATTCACAGAATTTGGCCTAAAACTGCTGATTGCAGGAAACAATGCAGTTCTGAATAGATCTTTAGAAAGGACTGATCTGATGTCAGTATGCACTCTCATGTGGCTTGGCTGCGATTTTGGGCTGCTGAAGTAGAAGTGGTGAATGCTTTTACTTGTGTTCCAAGCTCTTAGTTAATGCCTTTGCAGATAGGTTATCTGGGAATGGTGTAATATATTAATCCCTCAGGTTTATTTAGATAACCCCTTCCAAAGATTTAAGCAGCTGCTGCCTCAGATTCTTCGGTCTGAAGCCAGTCAGATCATCTGGAATCCAGTTTTTTTTCCCCTTTTCATCTTCATTTTAGAAGTTTCAGTCTGCAGGCTGTAAGCATCCACAAAGGAATGTGAGCAGCTGTGGTTACAGAGACATGTCTGCTGAGCAGCAATGTGTGTTCACAGTGGCCTGATGTGTGGAATTCTTTTTTAAAAAAAGCATTTATCCTGTCTCTTGAACAATGTAGAACAAGCAAAAATTCTGATTTGCTGTCCTTTCTCAGTGGTCACTGTCGCTCAAACAGTGGTAGTCCAAATACTTCACTGTTAACTTCCAAGCACACTAAATCTGCCGCAGTCAGGAAAGATATTAAATACTAAAAAAAGAAACATACTGACTAAGTTGCTGGCTCTCAGGCTGAACAGGCTCATACATCTTTTACCCTCAATAGCTTGTAGACTCTGATGTAAGAGAGGAAGAGTGGCCATGTACTCGGAGAGAAGGCATTTTCATTATGTCAAAAATAAGTGGCTGAAACCTGAAGCGTGGCTAGTGCTGAGTGTACTTCCTTGGCAGGAGCTGGTGGCATTCTGAATAGCAAAGCCTTTGAGATGTTTCAGTAGTCCTGTATTATTTATTTTGATCACATAAATGTTTATTATCTGTCTCTAAAAATAGATGAAGAGAATTTGAGAATGTTGCAATGTGAATAAACGGCGAGTCGATGAAAACTCCTTTGGCAATGTATCTAAGCCACAATCAACCACTCACAATTTTTGTTATATAAAGACTTTGGGGAGCAGGGGGGAGTTAATGTCTGTAGGCTTATTGTCTCTGTGTACATTTGCTATGACCCTTTTGTTAGTGAAATTACTCAGGAAGGAGATAGGAATCAATGCAGCACTGCAGGCAGTGTAAACGAACTTGTGCATGTTTCAAATATAGTTGTTAAGATCTTATCTTGTCATGCTTGCCCAAATGATAACAAATCCCAAATACATTCTTACCATGGAGCTGCTCTAAACCAGACTGCAGACATGGATATTTTAAGCAATAATCCAGAAATTTGTAGCAACAAACTTTGCTTTCTCTTTTTGCCAACCTAACTGCTGCTGCAAGCTGAACTCAAAGATGCTGATGTGTGTAACTGTAGTGATAGGTTTATGGTAAGTATTTGAAGCTGAATTTTCCTTTTTTTTTCCTTTTTGAGTCTTATGACCTATATTTCAGTTAGTTGTGGACAAGCCTTAAGAGTGGTTATGAGCAATTCTTGTGATTTTTCATCTATTCTGAAATCTTATTCCTCAGTTTTTGTCCTGTGCAGTAGGATAGCACCTATAAAAACATATTTTAGTGGTTTTAAAATGGTTTTCTATATGCTACTAAATGTTTGAATTGTGATCCCTTATTGAATTGTGCCCTTTATTTGATATGCTGTCAAATGCCATTTCAAATTTCTTTCCAATACTTCATCAGACTGATGCTTCTTTTGTCTCTTCCATCATCTCTTCCACCATTACAACATAGCAGTAAGAGTAACGAAGTCTAATTTAATAATCTGTTTACAACACTTAATAGGTTAAAAAACACCTTTTTTCCAAGATAGAACCAATGTTGTGGAAATAAATTAGACATTTAGCACCATTGAAAAATACATGTTTTAAAAATCTTTAACATTTTGGTTTTCCCAGAAAAGTTAAAAAAAAAAAAAAGGAAAAAACCCCAAAACATATGTGATTAGGAGAATAGTAGCCCTGAGGTTATTCTCTCCTATCTGTTAAAATCCATTCCTAGCAGACATAACAAGAGCTCAACTTCATGGCAAAATTGATTTGAAGTGCATCTTCACTCTTGACTTTCTCTGCGGTGGCTCATTTCCCTTTTCCGTGCTCCTTTGCAATGGCATTCTTCCAAGCTGTGAGACTGAGAAGTACAAGCCCAACACTGATTTCAGCAGGGAACTGCAGAGACATTTGCCCTTTATTGTAGATGCAGAACATAAATTGAATCCAGGGAGAGCAGCATCCTGAAATTACCCTAGGAATAATTTTTCTAGAGCAGACATTTAGATGATGAGCATTGTTCCTTTTTGCTAAGCTTTTTTAATATCATAGAAAGTCAAGCATTTTCCTACTGTAAATATTGTATATCCCTTTTTTAAACATGATTTTTACACAAACCCTTTTGGGTGGCAATACAAATGCAAAATACTTCAGATCCAAATTAATTCAGAAGCAGAAGATCCAATTTGGAACTTTGAACAATAAATAACTGCTGAGTGTGGATTTTGATGGAGCATAATTTATCAGATAAAACTGCAGATCATGGTGTATTTAAGGCCACTACTTCTAATACTGAATTTTATTGTAAAATCAATTAATTGATCAATTAATTATAGTCAGTCATTTATCATCCTAATGCAGACACTTTTTCTCCCTCAAAGTCAGACTACTCTTCTTTCATAGGAGTCATGCTTTCCAGATCACTTTTTATTTTATTGGATTAGTTTGGAAGGAGAGAAGGCAGACAAAAACAATCACTTTGTTTCCTCTATGAAGGCAAAAATCACAGGCAAAACGTTCATCTGCAGGGAAAGAGATACTACCAACCTAAACTAGAATCCTGAGTTTCTTGTAGTCCTTGCCAAATTGAATGTAGGGATTGTATTCAGAAATAGTTTATGGGACTTTTCACAGGAGTTAAGAGTCCACACAGTGTTGCCAGAATGTGTTTCTAGTAGCAGTCAAAAATTCCTCTTATCTTGCAGCAGTTAAGAAGGAGGTTCCTGTTTGATTAGGGTGCTGCCAAGGGACACACGTATCCAATGGCATTTCAGCAGCATGGCATCAAACGTGGCAGTAACCATTCTAAAAACCAATCACCAGGTCAAAAATCTACTAGTTGTCTTTGTTCCCTTGGACAAGGGAAGGTTCAGAATGGAATCCAGAGAACCCATTATCTCCATTTAATAGGAAATGCTGATGGTAAGAATACGTATGAACAACTTCAGATGGTGTTTCCCATCCTTACCAGACTCTCCTTTTCTGCAGTTACTCATTTTTCTTACATCTGTCAAAATGAGGCACAGCCAGAAGGGTGGGATCAGGGGAGATTGAAATCTGAACTCTCTGTGTGTCTGCTGTCTTTGTCCAGTGGATTTTCTAGTGTTACTTCTACTTTTGAATTTCTTCTCTTTTGAATAGTGAAATTAAATATTCAAGGGGCCAGAAAAAAAAAAGAGGAGAAATATCTGTGATGAGTGCCACCAATCATTCACATGCTGATAGTTGGATTTAGAATCAAACAATTCTTAGCTGGGGTTTGTTTATGGACCTTCAAATATCTTTTTTTTGATGTATCCTTCTATCACAGTTTAGTATTCATCATTTACCTGTCTGTAATCAAACCTCCTGTGATACCTGGAGGTGTATATACACTGACTATATAGAAAAGTTTTGTATATAAGTTTTTTTAATTACACACCCCTCATTTTGATGAGGCATATGATTTAATCTACTTTAATTATGAATCTTCATTTTCCTGCTGTATGTTTTACTCATCATTTTTTTTCACCATGCCATTCATATATTTCAGTTCTTTCTTTCATATAAATTTAATTTATCCTTGTGAATGCCAAAAAATAAACTAGTGTGAAAAATTTATTAAATGTTAATGCTCCTTTAGAAATTATTTTTAGCGGCTGTCTAGTCTGCACTGAAGTAATGCAGATCATAAATTCGATACAATTTTCTGCAAACACAATAAAAAGGCAAAAGAACAGAAATTCACAGGTTGAGCTTTGCAATTTTAAGAGAAGGCCATCATCATGACAGCCCCTTCATTCCTAGTGAGATTACATGATTAGAATCACAAAAGAAAACATGCTTTGTACAAATTTAAATAATAACTAACCATGGGACAAGTTGTGGTCTTGTTCTATATTAACAGTAACTCTGATGGAGGGGAGTCATTTGCTGCTCAGGGAATAAAAAGAACTCCATAAACTCTGTCTGTAACTTGCAATCTCGTTGTGTGGCTTACATTTGACTTTTTTTTTGCCATGTTTTCCTGTCTCTCAAGAAACAATGAGAAACTCAGTAAACTGTGGAAAAGTTCCATTAGATAACATCTGTTTTCTGGTGCTTCCTTTTTTATTTTTTTACCTTGAATAAGATTACCTAGCTTTTCTCCAGAATGTTTAGCAACACTGGTTGAGAAACAGATTCCTAGCGTCAGTGGGTCACTAGTACATTTTTGTCAGTGGCCTGTATTTCTCCTTCAAGGTGTTCCTGTTTTCACACTTGGAAATCCAGCATGAGTTCATTGAGACTGAACTTTAAAATGGAAATAAATAATGATTACATCATTCAGTTTTTCTCTTGTGTCAGGGAAAAATAGGTAAAACATCCTTAAATCTTTATCTCTTTCTGTGTTGTGTATTGTAAAGAAGTCAGCATAGCAGATTTAACCAGGAAGATCCTAAAGGAAGTTTAGTGAAATCCTTTTTTCACTTCCAAAGTATATTTGTAGTCTGATAATTTGAAAAGCTCCATTATTATGTTGGCATTCAGTGTTGTTAATAACATTTTCCAAAGGAGAGCTGGTTATTTTATTCAACTCCCAAATTTTTTAAACAGAAAATGGAGTCATATGAAAATGCTGAATATATTCTAAATAAATAATTGAAATTTGCATATCATAGGGAAGTGCCTGCCATAGAGAGGTTGATTATAGTGAGATTTATTACACAGGGAAAACATTTTTATATGCTGATTCAATTAACTTTGAAAACTTGCAGTAGTGTGCTAGTATTGCTTATAGCCAGTATTTGCTTCCAAGGCAGCAAATTTATTGACTGTGTTCAGTATAAGCCCCAGGGGTGGAATCATAGAATGGTTTGGGTTGGAAGGGACCTTAAACATCACTGAGTTCCAGCCCCTCTGCCATGGACAGGGACATTTTTCACTAGATCGTGTTGCTCAAAGATCCATCCAACCGGGCCTTGAACATTTCCAGGGATGGGGCATCCACAGCTTCTCCAGGCAGCATGTTGTGATATTCACATTTTTTGAACATGATTTCTTTGTCTAGGTTTTTTTCTCTTGGGAAGCAGAAAGGCAACAAGAGACTTCAGAAAAGAAGAAAACAATTTTTATTTCATTTGCTTGTGTTGTTTTCATGTGGAATGTGTTTGGAAATTGTTTACCCACAGGTGATTGCTTGATTGGACTCTGGTGTGAGTTGTCTTAACTCATTGGCCAATTGGGGCCAAGCTATGTTGGGATTCTGGCAAGAGTCAGGAGTTTTTATTATTATCTTTTTAACATTTAGCAAGTTGGGTTTTTTTTGTGTTCTTTAGTATAGTATAGTATAGTATGGTATTCTTTAACATAACATAGTATAATAAAGTAATAAATTAGCCTTCTGATAAGATTGAGCCAGATGCATCATTCTTTCCCCTCATTGGGGTTGTCTGCATTTACAATTACATGTGCCAGGGCCTCACCATCCTCATAGTAAAGAATTTCTTCCTCAAGTGTGATCTAAACCTACTTTCTTTCAGTTTGAAGCCATTCCCCCTTGTCCTGTCACTCCAGGCCCTTGTAAATAGCCCCTCTCCAGCTCTCTTGTAAGTTCCCTCAGGTAGCTGGAAGGCCACAATTAGACCTTAGTTTTCTTGCAATAAGGGTTGTACCATCAAGTCTTCCAGTTTCAGCTCTTTTAGGGCTTGACCCAGAAGTTTTTTCAAAGTTTTGGCCATTGAATTTAGTCAAAGTGTACTGAAAATTGCTTTGGTATTCCATGGAGTTTTTCAGACCTCAATTAAATATTTTCAAATAGCATATTGCTGCAGCCAGAGTTATTCATTAATGCCAGATCCAGCACCCTTTGAAATAAATGCATTTTTAAGGCTCTGAACTTCAGACCATATACGCAAAGACAAGGAGGTATGTAAATGGAATGTGATTTCCTGTCCAAGATGAATACATGCTTCTGATCATATCTGTGTGAAATATTTAGATCCTGGTTTAAAGCACTTCAGTGCTATTTTAACATTAAGCATATGAGTTGTCATTCAGGCTGTTTGGGCTTAGAATCAGCCATGAGGCTGAGAACGTGGTAATCAAGAAAGTTCTCAAATAGTACTTTAGACTTTTCTCTTGGTTAAGAAATATTATCAAATAAATTTTCCTGTCTGATTTTCAAATTCTGAACTCATGGTTTGTTAGGTTCTCACTATGCTCTCATTCAAAATGATTCCCTGAGAATAATAATACCCTATAAAGTGGCCTATTATTATAAATGAATAAAGCACAACCTCTTAAGCAAGAGGAAAAGAACGTGTGAAGTGCAGATCTCAGTCAATCTCTTTCAAATGTGTGGAATTTTCATGAAAATTATGGCACTTCAAAAATTCTTTTTCCTTAATTTCTGCTAAAATTACTTGACTTATGTCATAGAATCATTTCTTCTAACTACCTAAGGGTGTCTATTTTAAATGTTAATAACTTCATATTTGAAACTTTACAGGATTGCTCATAGGTAATTCTACAACATCTTAAAAGAGAACTTGGGGGTCCAAGCAACAAGCAGAATAAGATACTTAAATTAGCAAGTGATCTGTTAGTCAGATTAACAATTAGTGTAGTGAAAAAATATCATAGGCAAACTTCATTAATGTGTTGCAGTAGAAACAGCTATTTCAAAAATTTCTCAGTCATTAAAACTCCTTAAATAAAAGTGCTCAAAAGTATGTAAAGTTATACAGAACCAGAAAAGAGAAAGATAAGAGAGGAAGAAAAACTGAATAAAACTGAATTATTTGTACCTTGAACTGGATGAAAAAGAAAAAGAAAAAATAATAGATGAATTTTTTTTTTTTTTTTTCATTTTTCCACAGCAAAAGACATACAGGTAGTCTTGATCAACTATGGTACAGGATAACAGATGGGAAGGAGCAAGTTTGAATTAAAAAATATAACCCAGTAGTTATTTAAGTTTTAGGGCAGAGGCAAGAGTCACTACTAGAGAAGCCTCCTGGGTAACAACACACTAAAAACTTTGTCTGTCTGTATGGGTTGGATAATATTTAATTCAATCTTAAAAAACTCTGTCCCTTATGCATTATGTAGCTGACTATGCCAAGTATGCAGCTTTAAAAAGATCATCCATCAATTTAAGGTTATAAGCTTTGGTAAATTTCCAATTAAAAAAATTGCTAAAGTAGGAAGCAAAATTGCTTATTTTGAATCAAATAGGACATTGATTAAATCCAATGACAACACATCTCCTGGCAAACAAAAAAGGCCATCCAGGCCTAATGGTGATGCTTACTATTTTATAATTATTTGAGCTTTCTACTTTTCCCTTGATCATTATGGAATAATGGTGCCACACTCTGAAGGGAGAGGGAAAACTGTGTGTTCAATTCTTTTCCTTTGAAAGCATTCTGTAGAAATATCACTTGTGAAAAGAATTCAGCTTTTCTCTTTATCTACTATGGCTTTATTCTCCCTATTTTTTCTTCCTATTTAAAATCCACTGTTTATGCATTTTCCTCTTCTGGAAGGTGCAGAAAGCTCAAATTCTCTCTTTCCTGTGACTCTAAGATTTGCACCTTTTGCCTTTCCTCATCTATTTTTTAGCCAAGTGATAATCTTGGTTGCCACCAACTCAGTTTTACCAATATAAAAAGAGAAAATATTTCATATGAAAACTTCCCAATGTGGAAAATTCTCTACCACAACAGTGCAGCCTGCCCCCCCAAACAAACAAATGCTATCTAACAAAATAGGAGCTGGTGTAAAACTAATAGTTTTGAAAGATGTGCTACAACCAGATCATCTTTTTTTTAATGTTGTTTTTGCAGGGTTTGATAAAGAATGTTTTCTCATGGAGGACATGGGGAATTTGTATTACTGCACTGATTTTGTTTAGTTGAAAGAAGTGGTTTGTTTTCATAGTTTGGGAGTGCTTGTGCAGATTTCCTTCCTACAAAGTAAAGGAAGCCCTGTTGGCTTTTGCTGCAGGGAAAAACAGAGCCTTTATGACCTGCTATGGAAAACATTTCAGTTCCTTAAGATGAGGCGAGACAAGAGAAGGTTGTACAGCAGTAAATCAGCTTGCACTGAATCTCCTTCATCATTAGATTGTGTTAGGTTAGTTATGTCCCCCTTCTTGGTGAAATCCCAAGGCTCTGCTTAGTCTTTTGTGGCATTGGAATTCCTTGTGATCTATTATCAGATTATCCTTGAACAAGTACTGTATCTTTCACTCCCAGAAATAAGCAATCTGCTCTGTAGCACTCACCATTACATGGAGTCATTTATTACTGCAGAACTTTGTCATTCGATTATGCTTTTGTACAGAGCACATGGCCAAAAATCTCAATCACAGGTGTCTAAAGTTGGTTAAAGAAGTTGTTGCTGTTCCAAACTTCAGAGATGCTGATCTGGTCCATGGCAGAGAGGATCCTACTGCAGTCATTTGCTGACTTCTGACCCTTTTGCTCTCTCTTTTTGTCAGAATGTGAACATTTTCCTATGGCACGTGAAATACTTTTCCTTCTTTTGTACATTATTTTTCTCAGCACCTAGTGAACTGATAAAAGTGAAAAATATCTAGCTAAAGCTTTAACTATTTCATCCTCCTTATTATGGTCAATACCTTGCTGTATGCCTCATTTCAATTTATTTTTCCCATGTTTTCATGAGGAAAAGCTGATTATAGGTAACCTAACTAACAGTAAGAGATTGTGGCATAGAAGAAACCTGTCAAATTCATAAACTAGCTGTTTTGATGAGATATATTTTGTTATGCTGTGTAGAAAGGTATTTAAATAGCAGATAATTCTGTTCCCCAAACAGGTTATCTTTAGTTTAGACTTAACTGCTTCTGGTAATTCCTGCCCAAGGCAGGAATTCCTTGTGTTTCTGTGTGTAGATAAATCAATGTGCTGACATAGAACAATATCAGCAAGGGTACTTCTGTAGCCCAGACAGGTCTGGCTCTTGTTGAACCTTGTGAAATCCACTAGCTATGAACTATTTGCTCTTGCACTTAGCCCATTCCTTTCTTAACCCACAGACAATGTCAGAGAATATCATAAAGAAATGGGAGGATGATGTAGAAAAGGTAATTGCCTCTGGTCTTTTCATTCCAAGAGGCAGAAGAAGGAGCTTTTGCAATGGAATGTTAGTTTTGAGAATGTAGAGGGCCTGGAAGGAGAGAACAAACCCTCAGAATGGCACTGCTGAGGAAGGAAGCTTTGTATTTGGTCAACTTTTGCTAATTCCTTATTCAAGTCACTCCAGAATTTATTGTACACCCTTGCCCTTCCTTGCTGGCTCTGCTATGAGGTCAGTTGTTGGCTAATACATGTAAGAGGCTCTTAAGCACAGTACAGTGGAGACAAATTGCCTCAGATCACCAGGAAAAATGGTGCACAATCAGGATGTGTATTAAAGAAAAAAAAAAGATTTTTTATCTTTCCTCCTATTTCAGCTATTTGAACCTATTTCCTCTTTAAACCATGATTCATTTGTATTTCCACTGGAAGCAATAGGCATCCAGATGAAATGTTGATCTTTCAGGGCAGCTATCAGCTCAAGAGTATTATTAAGTCTTTTCTGTACAACATGGTACTATAAATATAACTAACATGGCCTGATTTTCACAGAATCAGAGAATATGCTGAGTTGGAGGGGACCCACAAGGATTATCGAGTCCAGCTCCTGCCCCTGCAGAGGATCATCCCCAAGGATCACACCATGTGCCAAAGAGTGTTGTTCAAACACTTTGTTAACTCTGTCAGGCTTGGTGCTGTGACCTCTTCCCTGGGGAGCCCATTCCAGCACCTGACCACCCTCTGGATGGAGAACCTTTTCTTGGTATCCAACCTAAACCTCCCAAGATACAACTTCAGGCCATCCCTTGGGTCCTGTCACTGGTCACCACAGAGAGCAGATCAGTGTCTGCCCCTCCTCTTCACCTCACAAGGAAGTTGTAACTGTGGTGAGGTCTCCTCTCAGCCTCCTCCAGGACAGACCAAGTGGCCTCATCTGCTCCTCATATGTTTTCCCCTCAAGGCCCTTCATCATCTTTGATGCTCTCTTTTCAATGCTCGCTCTTAGCTTAATATATTGCTTGTACTGTCGTGACCAAAACTGGTCAATGTGGCATTTATATGCCATATATATGCCATTTTCTGTCCCTGCAGGCCTCCAGCTCGGTAATAGATAGCCTTGAATCCATGATTCACAGAAGGCTGATCAATCCCTTTGTTATATATATATAAAATATAAATATATAAAAATATATATTATATATATACAAAATATACATATACAAAATATATATTATATATTATATTTTATAAAAATATAAAATAATATTAAAATTGAAATTTTAATTACATTGTAAAAATATATATATTTTTCAATGTAATTGTAATATATATATTAGTTATTAATAACTATAACTATAACTATATATATATATAGTTATATAGTTATTAATATAATAACTATATATAGTTATTATATTAACCGGACCTAACTGGTCCTGCAATCCAAACATCATCCCCATTGGCTAATTAAGAAACTACCCTTTGGTAAACAAATCTCCATAACACATTCCACATGTTCACAACAACAGGTGCAGCCGGGGAAGATAAGAATTTTTTCTCATTTTTTGCTTTGATCTTCTCACAGCCTTTTCCAGAACGGCCAGGGAAAGTTGTGCTGCTCTCTGTGGCCAGAGAGCTGCTGCCAAAATATTCCTATCTTATATGCCATACATATGGTGTGTTCCTACCTTATAAAACTCACATTATTCCTATTTGTCACTGTCCTGTGTAAAGCATTCAAATTGTGTGTCATTGCTTTCCTTTTGTGCTGAGAAAACGTAATTCCACCAATCATCTGACTCACTCAGCAGTTACTAGCCCTTGGTATTTCTGCATTGCTGCTGCAATGGCTGTGCCTGCTTCTCTTAAGTCTTAGACTACTCTTGGAGGATGCTATTTGAAGAGATTAATTTAAAAGAGATAAATAAAAAACAAGCACTGGTTAATCTTTTCAGTGCAGAAGGGAAAAGTCACCAGAAGTATTGAGGAGTTCAGATTTTTGTCACTGTACTGGGAATAGGGCCCTGCAATTGCTTCCCAAGGATCCTGTTTGAATCTGGCAGGGAAAGACCATCATTAGAGAGGGGCAATGAAGGTGTGGCAGCACCTTGGGCAAGCTACCAAGTGCATGCAAAGTTCAAATAGTGGATGAGAGAAGAGAGCAGGAATTGAAAGAAAGGAGAGAAATGCCAGCATGATGCTGACGTTTTCATTAAGAAAATCACTGAATAGATGAAACAAGTCTGACATTTACTTATATGGTGGTGGAAATCACTACACTGTGTGTGCTGCATGTTTTCCTGTTCAGTCAGCATATTGTACAGCTGTGATAAAGGGGGTTGTAATCATTTTGCAATAACGGTGATACAAAATTGTTCATTGACTCAGCTTTTCCTCCATTAGGTGAAATATATTGTAACTGGCCATATAAGTCAATTTCTTTCACTATGCCTCCACACATATGGCTGTAATCATTGTTTTAAAATGATTTCTCAGATGGTGCTGCTTCCTACACAAATCACCTACCTTTCCTCTATCTTCATTTAAACATGTGTGCTCACTAAATTGCTGTAACTGGACAGCATACATTGTAAAATTTCATTCTAGTTATATAACTAGAAAATTTCACTCCAGGGCTGCTTAGTGAGAGGAGAAATTCATTAGGCCTGAGGTGACAGATAAATCCACCATGGACTGTAGTGGGGACCATTTCTGCATCCACCAGCTTAAAATGCACATGGAAGAGTTAAGTCTCCATTGGACTCATGCAAATTACATCACTTTGGTAATATAAGGGGGTCATGAAAGGGTAAAAGCCTTTAGAAATACTCCTTACTTGAGAGGTGTTCTGGGGTTACAGGCAGGTTCAGAATGGTCCATTATCTGGCTCTTCTGGACAGGTGGAAGCCAGAAGACTAACTTTAAGCTTTCTCTAATTGATGCAAGAAGTTCAACAGGCTCCCAGGCAATGTGAAAATACCAGAAATGCAAAGGTGATTCTGAAAGTTTGGTGGTAAATTTCCCCCCTGGAAACTCAATAACAGAATTCATGCTTTGACTTTGAGTGTGGCAGAGTGGGAGGCCAGATTTAATGATGGATGCTTAATCTTCTTGGAAGATGCTTGTAGCATTGAGCCAAAATCCCTTGGGGTATGACACATGGCCTGTTCATTTCAATTTCATGTCCTTTAATTTTAACTTTTGCTCCTTCTGCTGTTTCTTTGTCTGCATTGGAAGTTTCATTTGCACAAAGAATGGTATTAAAATTAGTGTTTTCATGGTCTTCCCACATTATCTTGGCAAACCTTGCACCCTAAAATATCTTCATATGTCACATGCTATGCCCATGGCACAAAATATAGACTCAGCATCCTGTTTAAAAAATAACCTTCTGGCGGATTGTGCCAGTATTGTTGTTTTGTGTGTTTTGAACAGGAAAAACAGCCCCCTTTTTTGGGATGTGTAACAAAAGAGCAAAAGGGGCCAAAGGCACTCAAGCCAAACATTGAACAGTGTGGGCTGCAGTACACCTTGGACAGAGTTAATCCTTTATTGATGAAATCAAACCCAAAGGAAATGCAGATGCAATTGAGCTGTACCAGGTGGTCTGATGCTAGAGAACATTTTTTGTAGTGTAAATGTAGTATAAATGTAACCTTTATTTTCTTATAAGTGTTGCCAAGCAAGACCAAGGTCATCAAAAAAGGTCTGTTCGGGGTCTGACAATAAATAGAGGAGTTTGAGTTCTAGACAGAAAACTTTTTCAGAGGCAGAGGCATTTCTTTTCATGTGATGTTGCCTTTCATGGCATCAAGTTAGTTAGCCTCCAAGAAAAAATAACAGGGTATAGCAAAGGATGTGGACTTATTTTATAAATGATAAAATGACTGAAGAATATGAGAGAAAAGTTCCATATTTCCATCCTGATCCTTCAGATTAAATTTAAGTCCATACTGATAATTTATTGAATCTGATATTTCTCATTGAAGAATCAGAGCATGAAGAAATGAATCATTGCATTCCTCTCAGTTCAGGGTGGGTTTTACAGGTACCACATATGGAGTACTTACTAATATTCTTTTCCATGAGCCACAAAATTTAGTTTAGCAGGGATTTCTAACTTACTGCACTGTAGTCCCGTGGGCAGAGCCCACTCCATACGTACTGGACTGTAATCCTTGTAGTTAGGAAAGAAATAGCATCATTAATCCAAACACAGTGTCAGTAGGATAAAAAGGAGATCTCAGGAAAGAAAGCTGGTGTGTTCTTTTTTATTTTTTTCCCTGGGTGAATACAACAGTAGTACATTGATAATAATCAAATTAACTGTTTCCTAAGAAACTATATTTGGAAACAAATGTGTTTTCTGTATTTGTGGAAACAATAAGCCAAAACTAAATGATGCACTGAGGTAAAAGACATATTCTAGGATATAGCTCTACCAGTCTTACTGCTTCAGAAAATAGGGGTTAGAGTCTGTCTTCTGTTCCTGTATCTCCATAGCTTTAATGTCTTCCACTTTGCTTTCCTATTTTCAGCAGTTTCTGTGACAGTGTCACACAGTCATTTCTGTTTAATGATCATAATTGTTAGCTTGAGCTTGTTCGCTGTTTAACAAATGTATAACCTACAAAAATTAATGATAGATTGTGCAATACTGAGAAAATGAATTTATTCCTATTTCTTTCTGCTTTGAAACACATACTGTAACTAACCATTATCAGTTAAAACTTGAACACTAATAAAAAAAAGATGGGGGAGATGAATTTACAATCCATAATCAAACAAAGTGGGACTGAATGCAATACATATAATGTACATTTAAGGAGCTAGATGCCTGTTAAAACATGACAATTTTGCACTCATGACATTTTTGTTATGAAGTTTCATTTGTAATAATGAATGTATATGTGTTGCAGCTAGTATGCATGTATACTTTTTTTTTGTATATATTTTAAAAATAAACATATCAGAAAGTCAAAATGCCTGAAGTGTTGATGTAAATTTCTGATTCAGGAAGGAGATTCCTGTAAATGGTGATTAGGTGCCATAGTTGTAGGTATATTATACATACATAAGAGAAAATGGGTAATTTAAGGAGGCAGAAAACTTCTCAGTGCAACAAAATGCCTGCTGCAAGTAGCAAGTGGGTTTTGAGGAAATTCCAGTTGGCTCTGGAAGATCCTAAAGTGCATTTTGAAAAGATTATATATAATATCCAGTAAGTTTTAATGAAGAGTAATATGAAACAATTTTTTTTAGCCTAGGTTGTAATTGTAATAAGTGGAGAAAATTATGTGATATAGCAGCTGTATATCAACAAGCTTGTTTCGTTTCAGAAATGAAAGTCTTTTCTGAGGCTGTCAAACATTTCCAAATGGAAAATAATTACCAAATACTAATTTCTACCAAAAGAGTAAGATTATATTATAAGAATAAGAATCAGCATTAAAATGCTGATTTATCTGGTAGATCTCACCTCCAAACAGACAAAACAGTTAGGGTGGTGCTGGAAACTGAGTTACTGTCCAGATTGTGCAGCACACTGTCTGATTTTCCTGAGCTTTTTAAAGAGATGTATCTCTCTGATATAGATCCCCACGGTCTACTTAGAGGGAAATTTCATTACTATGCTGTGCGGTCCTCACGGTGCTGCAAGTAAAATATTGGATTGACAGGTTCTTGTTGTGGAGCAGGGCTTATTGATGATGGAAAGACTGATTCAATCTCTAATCCTGAAGAACGACCTGCCACCTGGAGTGATACTATACAGATGGGTGCAATCTAAACTCCCTCTCCGCCTCAAGTTGCATTTGGCTGTAGATTAACAATGTGATTCCATGTAATGAAGATGGTTGCTGGGTGCTGTGGCAATTTTCCATTACTGACACGCCGTGTCAACAGTTCTGACAAAGCTGTAAGGACAATGTTCAAAAGTGCTACATCTGGCTGGGATGGTTGCCAGCTTATTAACAGCCCCATTAAAACTACCTGCAGAGATCTGTGTTGGGAGAAGGGAGCATAGTGCACTGCTTTTCCTGCAGCTATCAGGCATAATAGCAGTCCAATATCACACACTTAGAATAATGGTGTTATGGTGGTAGAGCAGCAGCTGTTTTACAGTTTTATTTTGGTGAGGGAATATTTCATACCTTGATTTGTATATCGAATCCAAATCCTGTGGCCTTACTCAGGCAGATATAGCCTGAATATAGGCTATAAATATATATTTTTCATTCCCTTCAAAATATATATATTTCATTCACTTCACCACTGAAGTGAATGAAAACTTCACCTGAGAGTGGACTTCCATGAGTAAGTTGTGATTTTACTAATGATATTTCCAATAAAAGTACTCTGAGATGTTTGCATATATATAAAAGCCATTTTTAAAGAACTATATGACCATGCCTTTAATTACCCATTATTTTTCTTTCCTCTTGAATGATTGTGCAAGGCTCCCAGTGAAACATATGTAATATGAAGGGGGTTTAAGGCATTTTTCTGAGTATGAGTAAAGGGCCGTGCTGTTCCAGAGGACGCTGCAGAAGGCACAGCACGTTTTCTGGTGAGGCTCCCCCCATTCCTTGTGAATGCAAAGGGAGCAGTTGCCAGTATAATGATAAATGGGCTTGTGATCCTAGCTCTCTATAAGCAGTTTCTAGTACAAGCAAAACACTCTCTCCAAGTTCAGAACTAGAATGCTGAAGGAGATTCTCACACCCCATCTCTTACAAATCCGTGCAGCACCTGCCATAATTCACTTGTTAGCCATGTTTGTTCATGTGTGCCAAGGGATCTCTGCATGCTGAGGACATCCATGTAGCTTGGGAACCCAAGCCCAGAGCCTGTGGTGGGGTCACCTGGCTGTGCCTGGCCCTGTGCTGTCTCACCAGCTCTGCTCAGGAGGGCTAAGCTTGGGACAGCACAGAAATGCCAACTGCACCTCTGTAAGAGCCGAAATGAGGGATGTGGGACTCCAGCCAGCTCTCCAAAATCCAGTTTATTGTATCCAAAATGCAGTTTATTGTATCCAAAATGCAGTTTATTCCACCCAAGAGGTTACAGCAGTCCAGGGTCGTGGGTGACAGAGGCTGTCAGTTCAGGGTGGGTTTTACAGGTACCACATATGGAGTACTTACTAATACTGAAGGCAGGCCTGGAGACCCTTTGGTTTTGGTTACTGTGCATTATATACTTTTCTTTTGGTTACAATGCATTATAAACTTTTCTTTGCTGAGCATCTTAATACAGAAGAACCAATCTATACCTTAACTATTACCTATAGCCTATCATAACTACTATAATTCATGTTACTGTTCTCCAATCACTACAAGTTAGTACATTACAGTTTAAGCTAGAAGTTGTTTTTCAGTTTTCTTGCAGTGGAAAATTCTGAGACCTTTTTTCTTCTTGCTACTTTGCTGCCTTGTTTGCCTGTGTTATTTTTGTGCTTGGTAAAAACATCTTCTTGTTTGGGGTGGGTTTATCCTTTGCTCTAAGCCATAAAAACCCCTTCTAACTAACACACCCTTTGCCTTCTTGTTTATCCAGTAAGACTGGCTCAGCAATTCTTTTCTTCTATATCAAAACTTGCTTCCATCTCTATCCCTTCATCAGACTCCACATTTAAAAATCTTTCTGCTAAGCACACATACCTGTGAGACTTTCTTGTCAAACTTTCATCCTTCCCAACACACCTCAGCCTGTTGTAATGTTTCTTGTCACTCTTGGCACCAAGTGTCACCTTCAGGATGACTTCAGATGGCTGATCCTGCAATGAGAGAAGGAGCCCAAATATGGCCATCCTACCTTATTATGGTTACGTGATCAGTGGTGTCAATAAACAGTTGGAGGCACTTCACATCTGATTATAGTTCTCTTCTCTGGTATGCTGGCATGAGTAAGTAGATTTCTTTGCAGCCCAAAGGGAGATACAAATCTTTGGGTGATTTTCTGTGAGAGTGCTCAGGCTGTGGTCTGTGTCCCTCCTGTTTCAGCTGCCTGAACAAGTGGATACATTTTCAAAAATTTGGGGCAATGCAAGGTCTCTTGACATTTATTACACATGGAACTTTCCACATGTGGCAGAAATAGAAAACTATGTTTAGAACAAGCAATATGACTTCATGTCTGTTATGCCATATGTTTTTCCTCCTGCTGCTGTACTAGAGAAAAGGGATGTGGAATAGCCTGACCTCATTCTGACCATGGCTGTGTTTGTAACTCCTTAGGGCTCTTACAGCCACATGAAGAATTATCATTCTGCTGCACCATAGAATAGACAGATAAAATACACATCTATCACAAAACCTAGAAAAAGGAAGCACAGTTTTGCACCTGAATTCTGCAAAAATGTCTGCCATGAATACTCTGAAACATATATTGCATCTTACTTAATTTTTTTTTTTTGAAGTAGCCATGAAATTTTGGAATTGATATGAGTCATAGCAGTATACATGTAATGCTTATGTTTTGAGTCATGAGTTGTACATCTACCAAGTAGGTCACACGAAGAGTTCTGTGCAAAGACAAAGGATAAAACACATATAAATTTTAATTTGACATGGAGCTTGGTCTATGCTCTGTGCTTTAGAAGTAAGGAATGAAAACCAGTGAAAGACAGTTATTTTGTAGTGCTCAGTTCACATTTGGCCTCATTTAATTGTCTGCTGACAGCTCAGAAGCAGAAACCCAAGCCTGTGGTGTGAACTCCCTGGCTTGGGAGATGGGGCTGATCTGACAAATGAGCTTCCCTAATTTGTTTTATATTTTACTCACATACTGAGATAGCTGTAGGTCTTTTAATCCACCTTAGGAAAAAAAAAAAAGGGCTAGGAAAAAATAATGAAGGGATCTAATTAAAAAAAAATCTAGCTTCCCCACCTGTGCTGAGAAGTTCCAGTGACTGAACATCCTACTCTGTGCACAGTGTTGACTTAAAGATGTGCCATCCAGTTGAGATGTTCCATGGGCAGTGTGCAAAGATCTGTATTTACAGGACTTTGTGGGACTTGTATCTGCCTGCAATAGCAATTTAGCTTCATACTTTTAATGTAAATATCTTTTACTTACACTGAATTGGAACTAGAAAATTACATTCTTTAAATTTAAAAAGTAAACACAAAATATTGTGCTGCTATTTTTGCTATAACTATCCCTACTTTTCCCATTTGGAAATGGGAATAGTCAATTACAGTCCATTTCACTTTCAAATTCCAATACTTGGAACATACTTTTTTTATCTTTTCTAAAACTAGAAATATTTTACCTTCTGATGGAGGAGGAATAATCCTTATTCCTCTCAAATATATTTCACTTAAATGTATTTCCATGAAACTCATTTGTATAGAAATTAGTATTTGAGACAAATCTGATAAAATAGTGTCTCTCCCAGAGAGATATATAAAGAAGAATATTGCAGGCTAAGTTTGCTTTTTATTCAAAAGAATCTGAGATTGTTTTAGCACATTCACACTAAATTATATGAGTTAAATGAGTAGCTGGTACTCTTGCACTAGATAGGTACAATAGTACCTGTGTTTAGATACTACTCATAGTAATGGGTATGTAAGATGAATTGTACCAGTCCCATTAGTGCACTGCCTAGCTACAGCCAGATAATTCCTTTCTTTTAGAATTAATATGATCTCTGTTTCTCATAGAAGGTCAGGCATCATTTTCATTTCTTTTTCTATCCTTTCTCAGACACTTATAAATAATGATGGCTCTCTTACATTTCAGAGTTCCTATTGTAGTTTCAGCTGTCTTTTTTTTTCTTTCTTCTTCAATGAGTTTGACTCCAGGAACTCTCTGCTCTTTGCCATTTCCCTTCAATTTTTGTTACTTAGCTTTTATTTAGCTTTGCACCTTGCCTCATCTTGCTGCTTTTCATTTTATTTGTAGTTCTGGATCAGTTCCTTCACTTACAGTCATAGTCTTTTCAGGATGTGGGACTTCTAAAAGCCTTTTTTTCTTCATGGTCGGCTAGCTGCAAATTTCTTTTCTTTAATAATCAGCTTGTTTTGTCATTTTGCCTATTGAACTCTGTCTTTTGTCCTACTTATACAACCTCTAATGGATCTACATAAGATTTCCTCTCATTTTATTTTCTCACCTTCCACTCTAGGCTTGTGTTTGAGACTAAGGCAGCTAATGGGCTAAAGCCAAAGCTCATGACAGTCTAGACACATATAGCTATGTGGCTGGTAGAATCCAAGTGTCCCTGTATTTAGTAATCACAAACTGCCTAAAAATCCTTCCTTCCTACGTGGCAATTGGTGCCTAAACCCTCTGGGAAAGTCTCCTCAAGAGAAAGTGGGGTATTTAGTAGCAGCCACTATAGGAAAGCTGTGTTCTCCTGACCTACAGGAGTGTAGTCTTGCTGGGCTGGTACTGCAGAGCTGAGTAAACTTGACTTTTAGGATTGCCTTAAAGTCAGTGCCTTGGTATGCACTTGTAAAATGGGCCAAAAATTTGTAGAATATATATTTAGAAAATAAATTATAATATCTTAAAATATAATTACATTATATAATATAGATAATATATTATAATATATATGATATATAATTATATATAACTGTATATATGATTATATTATAGATATATTATATATATAATATATATTATATATAAATTATATATATTATATATTATAATACATATAAAATATATAAGATTTATATATTATAATCATATATAATATAATTATATATCATATAAAAATATAATATAAATTTATAGAATATATATCCTTTGTCTAAGGATAGTACCATATAAGGTGTCTTCTCTTCCCCTGTACATTGATTTTAACAGCCTTTGATCTACAGAGAATTACAAGAAAGACTCCCTTCATTCCAGTCCTGGAGCAGACACCAGCTAGAAATCTTACTCAACGTGTTCTTTTATCACATTTATTTTTCTTACTTTCTCCCCAATTCCTCTGCCTGTTTTTCCCAGCAGCTGTTCTGACATTGTCCTTGCTGTGCTCTTGCCTTTCTTTTCTTCCTCTCTTCTTTTTTAAAAAAAACTAAAAAACCCTCGTGTCACCTTTCCAGCCACCATATGGCAAGTATTAGGCTTAGATATGTAAAGTCTCTGTGTTGTTTACAAGGATAAATGCTCCCAAGAGTTGTGTAATTTCCAGGTGCTGGTGGGAAGAAAAATACTATAAGTAATGGTGGGATGCAGACATATTTTTGCATAGATTTCCTTACCAGTAAAATTTTTGAAAGTAATGAGCATGTTGTAGAAGATCAGTCGTTAAAAATGCAAAACACAAAGAACTGTAAACAACTTTGATGGCCTGATTAATAATTCAGTTAAAATGGAGGTTAAGAGATGAGTCTATTGCTTCGCTTTAAAGACATGCAAAAGAAAGGGGAAAAAAAAAAGAAATTTGAGAAATCAGTTGGGTGAAGTAAACTGAAAATACTAATTTCTAGCATATTTAGAATTTATTGTAAGCAAAAAAGCTATTAGGATGAACCTCAGGCTGAAAAAGATAAATAATAACTTAAAAGAGAGTTGTGGTAATATCTGAAAGGGAAAGATAAACTAACCAGCAAAGACAGCGGCCTCATGGAGGTTAGCAACTGTTGGGGCTAAGTGAGCACCATCAGTGTTTAATCTGTTGGACCTGAAAAAGGACACTGGATCTTAAAAGCCTTGAGGAACTCCAGGGTGGAGATTCAAAGGAGAATTCTGGCAGCCCAGCATTCTGGAGCAGTCATTTAGTGATAGCAGGGAAAGACTTCCTACTGAACTTTAAGGTAGGTTTTGATGAGCCTTCCTCATCAGACACCCATTTCCCTCACTCCTTTAGCACTTTTCCTGCATTTGTCCTCTGTGCAGTCAGGCTTTGAAGTTCAGATCTCAGACTTGCATGTCACAGTTTATGTCCATCAGACTTCAAGTATTCTTCCTTTTCCTTTTAACACTTGAGAAAGAACAAAGCAGAAAGTAAAACTAAACACATGTCAGGGGTGCAATGAATGCAAGTTAGGAAGGAATTTGTTGTCAGCTGAAAGATAAATATATTGGAACAACCTAAGGCCCCAAACAAACTTGCTCAATGAGGCTTTAGAAAGGGCTTTACAATTGCTCATCTACTCTGAGTGAGATGTTAGGGATATTCTCAAGAGGTCAAAACAACACAAAGACTTTACTGGCAACTTTAGAAAATCAAAGAACTTTGGCAAAAGGTTTATTGAAATATTCAATCAACACAAAACACTTCTCAAAGCATTAACTTTGCCTATTCAATTTAGTGAACTCTAAGACTGTTTGATTTTAAGTTACTCAAAAATTCTGATAAGAGGGAATTAGAAGAAGAAAGAGAGAAAAGCAGAAAGGATATAGAAAAGCAGACATATAGCTACCAACTCCTGGTTTCCAGCAGTGTTCAGATGACAGAAACTAAAAGAGTAGGTAGGATCAAGACTTGTGCTCAGCCTTAAATATCCCTTGGCCTTCCTATACCCTTCCCCCAGGTGGGATTTTGGGTCATTTTGCCACTCAGGAGCTGGGTGAGGGGCTCCAGAGGTGGGTGTGGAGCGTTGCCTGTGCTGTGCCAGGGGTGGGCAGCCCCTGCCAGGCTGGGATACAGGCTCTGGGGCTGGGGTGCATGGGGCAGGGCACTGCCTCACATGGGCAAGGCCCAACCTGTCCCTTCCCTCCCACACATACACCTCAAATGTCTCAAGACATCAATCTTTCCAGTCTCTCACAAAAAGATAATTTTCACTAACAGCTTCCACCCCCAGTGTTATCTCAACCATGGTGTGATTCATGTTTCTTGGGATTCCTGCTCCTTTTCTATTGTTTGTCTAACAGCTGAACAGTTCTATATCCTGAAGTTTTGTATTCACAAGGAGGAACATGGGCACTGAGCCCTGTGCTGCTAGAATTCCATTATTACCATCCATGTTTCAGTCCCTTTTAAAACTATGATACAGATTAAGCACCTCTCTTTTTTGTTTCTGATGCCTACCATAATAGGGTTTAGATCTCCCAGGAGCAAACTCAGAATTCACTCTACATGCCTCTGGAGTGTCAGCTAAGATATCCAAGGTCAGTGTAGCTGTATCACCATCCAGTTTCTCAGTGCTAATATGTTATGATGGGTCACCATGATATTTTCTGAAAAATCCCTTCCCCAGGATTTTCTCCTGGGAAGTTGAGAAACCTCAGAGAAAAATGTAAATAATAATTATCTGATTTGCTTCTCCTGTGTTGGACTGCTTTGGAATGTGGTTTGGGCATTGTTTACCAACAGGTGCATGTTTGATTGGTTTCATGTGAATTGTTTTTACTTAATGACCAACCACCATCAGCTGTGTCAGATTCTGAGGAGTCATGAGTTTTTTATTATTCATTCTTGTTAAGCCTTCTGTCTCTATCCTTCCTCTTTCTTTAGTATAGTTATAGTATAGCATTCTTTAATACAATATAAAATCATAAAATAATAAATCAGCCTTCTGAGAACATGGAGTCAGATTCTCATCTCTCACCTTGTCCTGGGGACCCTCACAAAAACCACAATGATGTATCAAGCACATTTCTATATAGGACTTCACTGTGGGTTACCCTGGTGTCTCGCTGTCCTGAAATAATTTTGACAAGAATCCAGTACATGGCAAAACTGCCTCTTTAAATGAGGTTATCTAAAATGGATTTAACAATTCAAGACAGAAAAATATAAATTCTGCTATTAGAATTTCTCTCAATAGATATGAAAATTTTCCCTCTATTTCTCTTCCTCTCTCCCTTGGTGCCTGGAGAAGGCCTTCCTACCTTAGGTTTTAACATGGTTTTACACTTCCCATGCCCTTGTTCTGTTTGAGCTGCACTCTGTACCCTGGCTTAGATCTAGCTCTTTTTCACAGGTGCATCTTATTTTCCTGACATCCACTGTTGCTTGTCCATCAGCAGCTTCAGCATCTTCCCTGTCATTCAGGCTTACAGCTCCTGTGTCAGTTTTGACACTCTCTTCCCTTTTCGCAGGGCAAGTTGTCACTCCATCATGTCACTATTCTCTAACTCTATCTTTAGCTTCCATGACTGGAACTTTTATTTGGGATTTAGTTGTCTTTTGTCTTAAGCACTGTGGGTCTAATACCAGCTTGCATCCCTTGCAATTTTCCCAGGAACATCTAGGAGACGCTTGCACAGTTTGGCATCCCTACACTGCACATTTTTGTCTCCCACAGTTTTCAAATTTCATGTGTTTCAATGGAAGTTCCTACACTATGGGACTGAAAATTGGTGACAGATGATGGAGGCAGTGTGACTCATTACTAAATCTATTGTGCTGCACAGTAAACCCAGCAAGGTTTCATTGTACAAGAAACCTGGGCAGGTGCAGTGCTCTCCCTGAATCACCCAAGTCAGTGTGCATCACTGGACAGGTGACTTTATGTGGACAACAGGATCCTTTGTAGGATCATCTGATCAGTTCCTCTGACTAAAAAGATATTTGCCCTGTTCTGTGGTCTTGACTGAAACAATAGACTATTTGGGGGTTTTAAGTGTTTTGAAGTCCTCAATCAGAAAAAAAAATTATGTTTCATTGAGGGCAGTTAAACATTATTTCTGGTACTCATGATGGAGATGTTCAGTGTCTGTGGTGTGCCTGTGCAAAGCTGCAGTTAGCAGTGTGATGGGACAGTGGGATGCTGTGCCGCAGCTGTGGCCTGGAAAAACAAAGGCCCACTCATTTATTTCTACCCCTATTATGATACTTGATCAGAAGTTGCTGTTCAGCTAGTGATTCTTGGTGTAATGCATCATCAGCATAAGGCTATTTACTATTGTTCCCTTCACAGTGAGATTTCATACCAGCCCTGTGACTGTGCTTCCCCAGCATCACAGCACCTAACACAATGTTAGCTGCTCTGACACAGTCTAAATCTAAGAAACGCTGAACTTTTGTTTATTGTCTATTAAATTGTTTCAGAAACTTGACATGGACTGTAAAAGCTTTCACAAAAAGTGACTGCTCTAATTCTGTAACGTGCAGCCCTCCAAAATTCACTTCTTTTTGGTCTTAGAATACTAAATTACTGTTCATCCTTACTTGACTGATTTAAAAGGCTGAGAACTACAAGATTATCGATGTTCTATTTTTTTCCAATGTCTCTTCCTTATTGCCTTTTTTCTTTGTGATGTCTCCTCTTCTTAAAGTCTTAGTGTAATCCTCACCCTCTTCTACATGGGAAAAAATACAATGAGTTCCCTTGACAGTAGTTAGTGCAGGGCTCCATAAAGAGCTGCCACAAAACTAAAGCAGCAGCAAAATTTTGAGTAAAAATATTGCATCATTTTTGGATACAGAGTATATTTGATGCAGAATATATTGTGTATATATATGGATGCAGAATATATTTGTAGCATAATTATGGTTGTGCCTCTCCACTGATGAATCTTCCGTGAAGATGCTTGAGATATTTATTATCAATAACTAAAGGTTATCTTCAGTTAAGATCCCTTTTTTTTTGTCCTCTCTTTTTTTTGTTTTTTTGTTTCTCTGTGTGTATAGGAGTTTCATTCTTTCCTGTCATTCATTTCTAGGGAGGATGACTTCTCTTCTGCAGGGTGAGAGATGGTGATGCGCTGATAAAGCCAATTAACAGTGTTCACAACAGTGAATCACTTTAAAAGCAAGGGACTGTTTTCAAGATAAGGTGAACCCAGTCAGGAATGTGTTGGTGGATGTGAGGGTTCCTGGAACCTGTGATACTGGGGCTCAACAGTGACAGAATGATTGCCAGCTATCTCAGGGAACCTCTGCCCTCACCTAAGTGTGGGTTTAAGGAATTCCATGCAGTTTCCTAAGTTAGGAATGAGAACACACTTGGTACTCATGCATGGCAAATGAATACACAATGCATTTAAGGCTCTTGTACCTGTATTTTTTGCATATGTGGTCCCTTCCCTGGAGTTTACTCAGGTGTTTCAAATGCAGCTGCCCAAGTATCATCTGAAATGATGGCAGCTAGAGCTGCCTGGCAAACAAAACATCTGTTTCCTGGGTGTTTTAGCTGGAAATTCTGTTTTTATCTCTTTTTTTAGATGTTTACAGCTAAAACTGTGTATTGATATTAAAACTACCACAATCCCATTTGCCATGGCACTTCCTTGGTACATAGGAGACAGTGCTAGTTCCTTCCCTCCTTGATTCCAGCCATGGTCTTGTGGCTTATCAGCTGCCACTCTCATGGATGGAACAACCCCAGCTGAGCATGTGTAGAGAGGCACAGCACCAGCTCTTCACCAGGTCTGTAAATCTGAACATCTCCCACAGCTTTATGTTATTATGTGTATTAATGAAAATACACGCTATTGTGTGTATGAATGAAAAGGCATGTAAGAAACAAAAGTGAAGCAGAAATTATTAATGATACTGTGATATTAATTTCTGCTTCTCAATTAATTTTACATATCCTGAGAGAAAAATGTTTGGCTGGATTTGCCTGTTTTTCAGGAGAAACATGGCAAATATTAAATTTACTACTAGCCTAGCTTTGCCTTGTGTACCGGAACCACAGAAAACAGGATGGAACAGCAACAATTTGCTATGGCTTAGTTCTGTATTCCAGCAGAGCCTTGAAATTGGCCCTGATTTCTGTGTTCTTGGGTGGGATTTTTTTTTTTTTTGCTGCTCCAAATGAGAGTGAAGAAATCCTTCCTGTAGTTAAAATATGTTTTGGATGAGCAGGTGTTGATTCAGTCAAATTTGCAAGCTAATTTAACTTCCTGGGATTTCAACTGTTGAGGCACCAGGGGAAACATTTAAAAAGTGCTGGCAACAGTAAGCACCCATAGATCATTATTTCAGATTGTTGTTGTGGGAGGAAATACGATGCAGTGTTTGGTTCATCAGCTGAAGTTCTATTTTAAAGCATCAGTCAGGCTCAGGGAGGTCAGACAGTACCCAGAAAGATCTCTTCTGAAACCCTTTAGCTCTCTAAATCCATAAAAGAATTGTTGGGAGCAAAAAATAGACCATGCCAGATGAAAGTTGGTATCCTGGCATAGTTCCATTAGCTTAAGTGGAGTGATACTGATTTACACAAGCTGTGTCTGCCCTTAAGTCGATTGTTTAGAAGTTATCCAGGAGTATTTTCATACCTTCCAAGGGGAAGTTCAGATGGTCTCTAAAATCTGTGACACTTTAGTAACTGAAGTGTAAAGCTGCAAAAGAGTTACCAAGGCACTTTCTTTTTAAAAATTGCACTCCTAAGAAAAATCAAATGCTATAAAATAGCTTTATAGCTAAAAATAGTTCTGTCCTGGTGATTTGGAAAGTTCAGGTGCTTTGGACATAACTATTTGTGTTCAGGCTGTGGTAAGCATTCTGCTATTAACAAAGAGCATTACTTTCCATGCTGATAATGCAAAATGTATCCTTGATCAGTGAATGACGTGTGATCAGGCAGTTCTGGATTTTCCACACTATTATTATTTATCATGGCAGCAGAAGAAAACCTTGTATGCTATTTCTAGATCAGAGTGATTTTTATATGTATCACCACTGAAGAGTTTCAGTCTTTCTAAGAGAGAAAGGCTTTTATAAGTAGTAAAACATACCTATTTCTTTTCACTTCTATTAATTGGCCCTTTTAGTAATTTTTTAATGCAAAAAGTCTTTTTGATACATAAAGCGAAATTATAGAAGCGGTTTCCAAGTCCAGAAATTCTCCACTGGCAAACACGTGCAGACAGATCTATCTGTGTCTTCTACCTACCCAGCACTATTGACATATTTCATGGTACCCCATTTTCAATCCCCTTTTTTCTCCCTGGAGAGGGCTCTTTGTCTGGACTAGGTGGCAGATGATGCTCTTCCTTTGGGGGATGTCCCAGCATCTCATCCTCCCCTGGGGGAGCTGGACCGCAGGAAGAAACAAAGCTTTGTAGATATCTTGATATGCTTCCCTTCGGAGGGATTTGCTCAGATAGAATTAAAAAGCAAAGTAATTACACTAGACTAAAATATGTTTTATCCTTAGAATAGAGTATCCACATGGGGGAGTTATATCAGCACAGCTATGGCACTGTAATTTTCCTGTTAAAGAAACGCTGCTCAGATTCTCCCTCCAGCTAAACCCCAACATGACCTGTTACCACAAGTGGGAAGAAAGGGAATAAAGCAGCTTCATTGGGCCCTTCATCACCTCCTACATAACAACTTCAGATAAAAACTGTAATTCTGGTGTGGATTAGAACAGCAATGAATGAAATAAAGAGAAACATAAAAGCTTTTTTTTGGGTTTGGTTTTTTTTTTTGGTACATTATTGAAATGTTCTGTTGAATAAAATGAGCCTGACAAAAGAGAGAATATGATGATACAGCACAGAACCCTGCTCCATGGAGGTGTCTAGGCAGTTCTGAACACCTGGATAGTGTAATCAGTAGCTTATCTTATTAGTACATTGAAATGCATTTTTAAAGGCAGTATTCTGCAGTTCCTGAATATTTCATTTTAAAATTAAAAAGACTTTTGAGAGTTGGGAATAATAGATGAGGGGTTTTTTTAAAAAAATATGCAGTTTATTTACTTTGCTAACAGAATTTGTGTGACAGACAATAAATCATTATTTGAAATTCACTCAAGAGATTAAATACAGGACTCTCTCAAAGGTCTGAGTCATAATCCTTGGTCAGATTCTCTCTTAAAATTAATTTCTAATTAAGAAATTTAAAATACCCTTCTAATTTTATCTTATTACAGTAACATGTTAGCTTAGTCATTTGTTCTCTAAGGCTTTAAAATTGCATGTTATCAATGATAAGTGCTTTACTTCACTTTAATCTTGGTGGAATCTAGTGTCCTTACAAAAGGATGTTGTTGGTAAAATCAGTTCCTTGGAGTAGTTGTTTCTCTTGTTTGTTTACCTAAGTTGCTTTAAGACATTCTCTTTTTCCTTGTGATACCATACTTTGCAGGAATACACAAATTGTGTAAAAGAGCTGTCAATTATTTGATCAAGGTAAGAGACATTCTCAAGAAGACAGTTTATTAAAAAGGAATTGTTGATCAGTTTATCAAAGAAAGAGCTGATGTAGAAATGATGTGGGTGCAATGTAAGGGTTACCAATTCAGTGTGTGTCATTTACAAGTTCTTATAGCACAGTTTGTAAAGCTGCTGCTTCCTTGAACTTCAAGCTTGTCAGGGAAGGAGCCATTCTTTTATGGAATGGCTCTTTTTTTTCTTTTACTCTGTTAAGCAACCTGTGAGAATGTGGATGCTCAGAGATGTGAAAATTATTAAAACACCACTAATTAGTTTGACAAAGTAAGAGATTTAAGTGTGAAAAACCTCTAAGAGATCTATTAATGTTGTAAAAATTAGAAAGGGAGTGAATAAACCCATGCTTGTGGAGTAGAGAACATGCCTCAAAGCACTGATGGAGGCTTCCTCCTTGCACTGGGGTCACCAAGAAGTTACTGGAGCTTTGGGGACAGGACATCTGCAAGAGACAAAGCAGAGAAGTGAACTGGCTTTTATTTCCAAATCTTGCACATCTCAAAAGCATTTTGTTGTCCTTTAGCAGTGTCCCACCTGCAGAATACCATGGCCAGCTCCCTGTGGCTCAGGGATGACATCAGTGGGGAGGCAGGGTAGGAGAAGCTTTTCCACCCAACCTCTCTGAGGTGTTGCCAGCAGCAAGGAGTGTGTTCCCCAAGCACAGCTGGCCAGACAAGCCCAGTATGAGCAGCAGGCTTTAAAATGACCGAGGGAAAGAGGTTCAAACGTTTCAGCTGATCTGTTTTGGAGTGCAGAGTGTTGTGGTGTTGTGAGGCTCCCCAGGATGAGGTGAGAGAGGAGAATTTAACTCCAAGTTCTCAGAAGGCTGATTTATTATATTATGAGATTATATTACATTAAAAGAAATGCTACAATAAAACCATACTAAAGAAAGAGAAAGGAGACATCAGAAGGCTAGACAAGAATGAATAATAAAAACCTGTGACAGACTCAGTGAGCCGAATACAGCTGGACTGGGATTGGTCATTAATTAAAAACAATTCACATGGAACCAATCAAAGATGCACCTGTTGGTGAGCAACCTCCAAACCACATTCCAAGCAATCAGATAATTATTGTTTACATTTCTGTTCTGAGGCTTCTCAGGAGAAGAAATGCTGGCAAAGGGATTTTTCAGAAAATATCATGGTGACACAGATAGGTAAAAAAGCCTATTCCTTATATTTCCCTCAGCAAGAATCTCAGGCTTAGGAGTCTCTGTGAATGTTAGAGTGGAATTAGATTGTGTAGTCTGACTATATGACTGCCTAGCCAAGCTTAATTTTTACCATTTTTTACAACACATCTAGGACTCCCTTAGACCTCCAGATCACCATTTTCCTCAGAGGAATGCTCCTTCCTAGAAGAAATGTGAAGACACAAAGGGCCATACATAAGTTCTCAACATCTCTATAAATAAGTTTATAAGCTTTGCTTTTGTCACAAATCTCTTTAAAGTGATTTGGTTTGTTCAGTAGATATCATTTTAGTAAAATATGTGTTTTCCATGTTGGTTATGTCCTTTTTGGGGTAGCATATCTGAAGCGATGATAGGTTTATCAATGTAAGAATTCATTATTTTCAAGAAGATAACCTCAAAACATGGAATTTAGAAAAATTAAATAGCCCTAGACTATCTACTTGTACTTTTAAGGCTAGAAAACCAAAACTATGTTTCATGCCTCATTGTGGATGGCAATTTGATGGATTATGCTACATAAACGCATTATTTTATCAGTGAATTCTTATCAATGTGTATTGATTCATCAAATATTTATATTTGATGCATAGTTTGACATATATGTGTGATGCATATTTACTTGTCAAATTATCCTGTCGGTGTCTATCAATACCTGCAGGGAGGATGTCAAGGGGATGAAGCCAGGCTCTGCTTTGTGCTGTTGGTCAACAGGACAAGAGGCAATGGCCAGGAAATGATGCACACTGATGAAATTCCACCTGAATATGAGGAAGAACTTCTTTACTGGGAACAGACTGGCCAGAGAGGTTGCAGGGTCTCCCTCTCTGGAGATTTCCAAAATCTGTCTGGACTGAGCAATGTGCTGTAAAGGACTCTGCTTAAGCAGGGAGGTTGGGCTAGATGGCCTTCAGTGGTCTCTTCCAACCTTACCTATTCTATGGTGCTGTGTTTTAAGGAAAACTTTAGAAAATATTCCTAAATTCAAAGCTTAAGGGTTTTTTGGGAGCTTTTTAGCTATTACCTGCTCCGGTAGAACAAAGCTTAGTTGTTCACTGCAATAACAATGGCTGCAGTGAGCTCTCAGATCAGTCACTGCATATAATCACCTAAAGACACAACAATAATAAAAACATATTTTCCCAATAGTTATTTGGCAGTGACTGTGCTTGACTGTATTCCCAGCTGAAAAAAGGAAATGGCTTGGATTTAGCACTTTCAAATGAATGTAAATTAGCTTAATACAAACATAAACTTCACTCTGAAGTGAACACTGGTTATTAAAAATAAATAAATCTGGAACAAACATGCTCCAGTAAATAAGATTGGCATGGGAGTAGCACCTACGCTATATTAAATTAACATCCTCTAATCACATAATTTATTGGCTCATTCCATATATAAATATACACTTAAATATATACATATATGTGTCTATATATAGGAAATAATTAATCAGAAGATTTTCTTTTCTTAGCATCACAAAAATATATTTTAAAAACATTGAGATGCAAAATAAATATGTGGAAAACAAACAGAATTAGATTTACCTAGCCTTAAAGAACCATCTTCCAAAAAAGGATCGTATGATATTTTAATACCTACATAAGCTATCAATAATCTTTTTTTTGAGAGGCAGAATGTGGCACTATTTCTAGATAACAATCCACTCCTTTTCTTCTCTCAGTGGCATGGATACCACTGAAATGCAACCACTAGTATGTATTTGTATTTTGCTTCTAATCAGCAGATTTGAGTGTAATTATGTATTTTGCAGGTGAGGTGTTAATGGTAATATGGCCCATCAGCTGTGTGCTGCCACTTGAATTGGTCCACTGGAAAATCTTGAGACAAACAACATTGAATTAGGCTCACAGCCACGAGCAGCTGTGCTAAGTACCACTGGCACTGCCTCAGATGTGCAATTCTCAGAGTGAGCCTACTGCTAGCTGCTTTTAAAATGTGTTTATGGTGGTGACAAAAACTCTCCATCATCAATTCTTCTTGGACCTCTCTGCCTCTTAGCTGAAAAATTACAGCTGCCTGCAAGGGGAGGGATGCTCAGTCCTATTAATTTTCATTGGATGAAAAGGATCTTTTTTCCTTCAGGCTAAAGGTTTAACCTTTATGAGTTTCATGAGTAAGAAAAGGCAGCCAGATTTTTATTATATGGGGTAGAGCTGCACATTTGTTCAAAATAATCAGCACTGGGCAATTTACTGCGTATCGATCCAAAACAAACCTGATTACCCATATAAGCTGTTTCCTTCTCAAGCCTACATTTGGCATAGGAAAACAAACTTGTTTAATCATCAGTTTTCAAATGCTTACCATGTATGTCACCACAGCCTGATATAAGGTTTGAGATCAATGAAAGGGATACTGTCTGGGGAAGTGCATCAACAGATTTTTGTAGGATACCCTCAGCAACCTGCCAAGTATTTAGAAGTTATTTCTGAGTACACAAGCATTTCCATGGATACCCTGTCAGGCCCAGCAGCCTAAAGAGGAAAGAACCAGCAACACCTTTACAGAGGTGCCTTTGCAGCTGTTATAAAATTAGAGGCCATAGAAGCTTTTTTTAATTTGTAGACCAGTGTTGGTAGATTGCTTCTGACTTGCTGTGGAGGGTTTGCCAACCTTCACAGAGTTGGAGAGTGGCAAACATACTATGAGGTCTTTTTGGAAAGAATTGCTTAAGCAAGCTGATCATTGAAGGGAGGAGAGAAAAAAGGAAAGAAGACAAGGAAGAGCATTTGCATTTTATTTCGGAATTCTCTTTTTGTTACAAAAGCCAAAATATTGTATAAACTGTCTTTCAACTTGTTGCTCTGTTGAGGATGAGAAAACCTCCAGCTTGGTATAGTTACAAAGACATCATAAAAGTATGATGGATGAGGCAACAGTGGTTGGGAGATGAAATGAAAACTCAAGAGGTCCTTGCATCACTTGAGAATGAGAATATTGCTGTGTTGCAGGGACTGACAAGAAACGCTCACGAGGGGAAGGGCAGTTTGATCACAAATGGGATTTAGGATATGAGAACTGGATTTCTTTTTTCTTTCAGTATCTTTCAGCCATCTCAGTAGGACTTTGTTTGGCCTTGATTTGGAGCTGTGGGTGGATACAAGGTGTTGCACCTCAGTCATGAGGTAACTGGTGGTGGAGAGATTTACAAGTCAAGTGTAGCAGCACTGGTGTGAGGCGGCAGTGGAGGGAACCAAGGCATACAAGCAGCACTGCCCTTGCAGAGAAAGCATAGTTTACACATGCTAACAGTCTCTTTCTATGTGCTTTTAATCTCTGGTTGTTATAGAAGCCTTTCCTTCTCTATTTCCTTTCTCTGGAGGGTGAAAATACTTAATATCTGACAGCCTTGAACCGAGGGGAATGCAGTATTACCTGTCGAGACTCTAGCAGAACAAAAAAAAAATTTCCAAATTCTGTTAATTCATTCATTCACTTTATTCACCACCAATTCATTGGTGGTACAGCAGAAGTTATGAAAGATGAGAAATCTGCTGAGCAGCTGCTAGAGGTTTAAAAACTACAGAAGGGAAGAGTTACCATATCAAAGTTATGCTCTTCCCCATTTATCTTTGCTCTTAAAAATTGGAATGAATCATAAAAAAAGAAACTCATAATAAAAGAAAAATTATAAATTTTGATTTTAAGAGTCAAAAAAGGCATTTGGAAGTGAAGGAATCCCACTAATGGCTTAGTAAACTCATCTAGCATACATGTTGTAATGTTGAAGGGATTGCTGCACTCTGGTCATTTCAAATGCATCTTTTACACATTGAATTCACTAATATGTCTTTGTATTGATAGAAATAGTTTGAGTGGCTGAATGAGAGCTCTTAGTAGAGTATTCAAGTGAGAGCTGTCATCATACATAAGAATATGATTTCTGTATTGTTTTCATTTTTTGGTGTGTGATACTGTAGGGAGTGGAGAACGTGGAACTGAGGCTGGTCCAGCAGTCATATTCTCCTCAAGCACAATTTTAAGACTTAATTAAACTATTCTTTTCTGCACAACATTAAAAAAAACCCAAAAAAACCCCAAAAAACCACCCCAAAACAAAATATGGAATCTGTGATGTAGTTTTGGTAGGCAGAAATTAAACATTAAGTCTCCTTCATCACCCCTGATCTTTTAACACTAACTTACTTACACTTAGCAAATAAAAAAATAATAAGCTCTATAGCAATGGTGCTGGATTCTTCTTGTATAGCCTGTATAACCTAAGCTAGTTCCATACAAAATCACAGTAACTTGTCTATGATTGCTGGTTTAAGATGTACAGCAACATTCCCCAGGGATTTCCTCTTGGAGGAATATGGCACTTCATAGCCTCGTGTATCTCCTTCTAAGGAAGATGGGAATAAAGTAGATGAGAGCTAGTCCAGTCTAGTTCTGTGTATTTTCAGAGTGCTTTGCAACATTACACAGTTCTGAGTGAAAGAAATTTTTCCTGTATGCTTTTAACTAATACAATTTCTCTCTGTTTTAGAAAGAGAAACAGGCTAATTTTATTCTAGGTATATTAATTTCTACTTCTCCTTTTGTTATGATTTGGATTTTCCATATTGTTTTGCATCAGTTCTGGTGGGAATTTTTGCTGTCTCTCTGCGTTTTAAATGTAGACTCATCTATATATTATTTATCAGTGATCTCTTCAGGTCAATGTGATTAAAAATATTTAATCAAAATACGAAAGTAGCCTTTAGTAGTTATTCCTCAGAATTTTATTTTCTAAATTTCCATCTGTGGATGATAAAAAGTCCTTTTCAAGTGAAGAGTTATTCTGAATCTTTCCAATAATGTTTACAGCCCACTTATCCTCTTCCTCATTTCTCTTTTATTGTTAGCAACATCAATCAATGATATGTAAAATAACTCATATGACATTTTGGAAATACACAGAAGAATAACAGAAAACATCCAGTGCAAAGTCAGTTGTGATGAAACAGGAGGAACTCAGCCTCTGTGTGGTACTGTTTCTTCTGCCACTTTCAGAATGACCCTTAGGAGAGTTGGTAAGGGCATATCCTGCATGGAGAGCTGGTCTTTTAAGATCTGGGGATTTTATTGCTGGTTTTATTTGCTTTGGAGGTCCTTTTGTTCCTTTTTTGTCTTTTCAGCTGGTTCTTCTGTTTCAAGAGGAAAGAGACACCTCAATGAGAAGTAATAACCAGAGTAAGGCCTTTGAATACTTAGCTACACAGTAATGAAAGGTGTCTTACATAACTCAACTTCTGCAAGCTCTTCTAAAATTTAGCCTTCCTTTCACAACAGCAATAGGAAGGTTTCTGTCTCATCTTGTGGCTAAAGGAGTTTTGCAGCACTGTGATGCTTAAATGAGGAGTTTGTCTTGGAAGTGAGGTGGGAATTTTAACTTGCATTATTCAGAGGCTGACATTACCATTTTGCATCTAAAACTATTGTCACTATTCTAAAGGTCATTAAAAGATGGAATGTATTTTAGAAAATAGTTACAAACAAAGCGTATTTTAGTGAATAGCTACAAAAGAAGAGGAAAGACTGTATCAAGTGCCTTTCAACAAAAGATTTTTAAAAGTCCATTCCTTTGGCTGACTCAAAAGCATTGAGAGATTATTTAGATGCAGTTTATATATCAATGTTTTGATACTAAGACACTATTGAGTACTAAGAGTCTCTTTAATGACTCTTCAGCAGTAGTGGGAAAAGGGATAATAAGAGAAGGACTAAAACATTAACATACAACCCACAATTAGAATTGATGAATGCTTAAAATGGAAAGGATATTCTTTATGATTGGAGGTGGCAGATTCTCTTAGATATCAGGGTGCTTTCAAATTCCTCTGAGATGATGTTTGCATTTGAAATGCACCTTTCAGGAAGGCTGATATGGATTTGGCACAGGCATTACTGGTTGATGTTAATGATCTATAGAGTGTAGCCCTATTTCTTTCACTGTCCTTCTTGCCTTTAAACTTCACTCTTCACTTTAGACTCACTCATGAAATACTATTCGTGGTATTGGCTTATTGTTTGGAATATTTTTTTTTTTCAGGCATATTAGGACCAAAGATATGATAGCCTTCTTATTTCACATGATTTTATGTTCTCTGATTTGGCTGTTTTGAAAGCAAGATGCTGGGGAATACTTTTCTCTCTTTCTCATATTGACTTGTAGAAAGTAGGTGTTTAAAAAAACTCACTCTTCCCAAGACAGTGTTAATTCAAACTCAGATTTGCTAACCCAAGAGACCTTAGTTAATGGTATCAGAAGAAATAAATTAGATTCTTTTTGGAAGTGAGTCTGTAAACTTATGAAACTCTCTAACCTCTATGAGATAGGATAAACAAACAAACAAACAAACAAACAAACAAACAAAAGCTGTTTGGGATTTGAAGGAAAAAAAACCCAAAAAAATACCTATAGAAACAGACACTTACTGTTTTATATGTGTCCCAGATTAAAAAAAAGAGAAGACAATTTTAATTATGTTTCCTCTTTCAATTGTGAAGGTAAAAAAATCTTCCACTATTTATACACTATTTATACATTTACTACATCTTAAAAGATGGTTGTGGTGCTGTTCAGACTCCTGAGTGTACCAGGATCCTGGCTGAATTCCACCAAGAGGCTTTGAGGACAATGAGGCACCTGGATGTGGTGGGAACAGGAAGGTGTGCAGGTGGAGGAGTGTCGTGGGCTCTTCACAGTTTTCCTACTGAAATAACATCTGAAACTTTTGAAAAGAGATGGGATTCTTTGGGGAAGAAAAACACGGCATAGTGGAAAATCTGCATATGAATGTATTATAATTACTGCTGTGCATCAGATATGTATTTGTACACTTGAATTGATTGGGAAAAGGTTTCTAATGAAAAAGAGACTATTTTATCCCAGTAGAGATGAGAAGCAGTAAGATAATGCAGTTTACAGTAGATAAGGGTAAAGTTTTCTTTTATCTCTCCAGTCTCTACCTGTCTCTATGTTGTTCTCACATAGGATTGTATGTCTGCTAACCTGAGGACATCTATCAGGCTGTTTCAGCAGGAGAAAGTATGACTTAACTGTGTTATCTTGGGGGAAATGTGTTTGCAAGAGAGAGACTTCTGGCAAGAACATTTACTTCCCTAAAGCTGCATGGGAGTTATCCCTCCCTCATAGAGAAAAATGCATTACAATATCACCACTTGAAATTATCCCCAGGCAGACATGCCACATAACAAATGCAGCACAATGAAATGGCTTCTCTGCTTCAGTCATTTACAAATTTATAAACTTTAAACTATAGTAAGAAGTTTTGTTTTGCAGCTCTCCTCAATATGATGCAGAATATCTTTAAAAAATATTCATGGGAAATGTGCAGTGTCCTTTCTTTTGCTCTAATCCTCTGTATTACCTGTACAAAGAACAAGGATTTGCACGCCCCCTCCCCGCCTTTTTTTTTGGCTTATCTATGCTGCAGTCCTACTGTCATTGTTTGATTCTGCTTAAATCCCTCTGTACCTAAAGGTACAGCCTTATCAATTGAAAAGCTAATGCTATATAAGAAGTGAAAAGAACACAGAAAGGTTTCCTAGCAACTACTGTGAATCCTTCTAAAGTAAGTCAGTTAAAACCATGTAGTACGTGCAAGGGGTGTAAATTAGGGAGCTAAGCTGATCCTCAGATTTACAGATGCCCACTATAAAGTACAATAAAACCCCTAATAGAAGGTGAATTGCTCAAGAAGAAAATCACATCAGTCTTGACAGCTTTATCATTATTTAAATGATCCAGCTTAAATTCTACTATGTAGTTAGTAAGACTGAGTGTCAGAGCTGCATCAAGGGTTTACAAAGCAGAGTTAATGGCATTGGTTGGTGTTGCTGCTGTGATTATGCCTTTTAGAGCTCCTTCTAAAAAACAACCAGCAAATGTAAACAAACAGACCCAGCTCCAAGGGGCAGTTGCAGGGGAGTCATTCTGAGGTGCAATTATACAAACTCTTGTCTGTGAAAGAGGGTCTTTGTTGCTCTGTTCTGCTTTCGCACACCATTAATCAAATTGGACTTTTTAGGTTGCTGAAATCTGTTCAGTACAGTGTGGGGAGGCTAACAATTCTCTGTCTGCACACACACTGCTCTCCTGCACTCTTCCATTTCTTCACTCAACACTTTGCTATTGTAGATGGGTTTTTAATGCACTTGTTGGACTGGGATTATTTAGGGAATCAAGATAAGCCCCTCCATTTCAAAAAAACAATACCTTCATTTCTGCAGAATGCTCACTTAGCACTTGGCTTGTTTACATAAAATTTGAAAAGTTTTCACTAAAAATGTTTGTGGCTCACACAATTAATTTTTTATAATATGTTCAAGTCAATTGGTGGGTTGTATTTTAAATCAGGTGGTGCAATACCCTTTCATTCAACCAAAATATTTTTAGTTTACACTTAATCTGAAACAACTAATAATATGTATAAGAGAAAATGTGGACCTGCAAAAACTAAGTTTGATATTTTAAAATTTGGTTAATTTTACACTACTGGTGAAATTCCTTCCTTATTTCTGAGTGACTTATAGCACTGAATTAGTTCTTCCAAATCTTCAGAAACAACAAATAATACAGGAATACAGTGAAGTATATTCACAAGGAAGGGTACTATCAAACCATGTTTCCCCATTGTTCCCTGGTAAAAAAATATACCTTCTAGTAAAAAGAAAAGAGAGGATGGGCTTGAAGTGCCACCTATAACCTCAGCCTAATAAAATTGCATCTAGGGAATGCCATTTGGAAACAACATTTGTTTATGGTGGTTTTCTTTTCATTGTTTAAGTCACCACCCCTGAAATGAGACTGACATATGAAAAAAAGTCCCAAATCACAGCCCTTCTACAAGAGTAACACACATGTGAGTGTTCCAGTTCTTATTATAATAGCTTTAGTCTTTGGTTTCTTCCATTTTGTGGATTTTGATAAAGAAACCCGAAAAGTTCTGGAACACACTCCAGTACTTACCCAATGCCTGTGACTCTGATCTGAAAAATCAGGTTGAAACAGTCAACAGACTGACTTTTCTCATCTAACTGTGTTATTTCTGCTTCTCATTTTGACTTCTAACAGGGAGGGTAAAGACACAAATGTATTGAAACACACACAAAAAAAACCAAACAACCAATCAACCAAACAAATAAAAATCCAAAAGAGGAGCAGCAGCACTCCAAATACCCAGCAAGTTTAAAGTTGTTTTGAATTCTGGCAGTAGTCTGAGATGTCTTTTATTGTTGAGGCGTCCATTCACCCATTTTGTGGTGTGGAGAGTGGGCTGACTTTCGTAACTCTTCTGGAGGGCAGGCATGAAAACTGTGCAGCAGCAGGTTTTGACATGTCCTTCTTCATTACCCTCTGCAACCTCACTTAGCAACCATTGCACTTTTAATAGTACTGTGGTAGAAATATTAATTCATTCAGTAGATTGAAGTAGATTCAGCACCCCCAGGTCTTTTTCATCAGGCAGCTTTCACAGGGAAGCAGCCTAGTGAATGCTGCTTGGGGGCATTGCTTGCTTTCATCTTTATGGCATAAGAAATAGACTCATCAACTACTAAGATTTGTCACTACAGTACTGGAGAGGAGGCCTTCCAATTGTTGGTGGAATTTAATTTTTACCCCCTCTATAATTAAATTGCCACTCTTGGAGATTTGTGCTAAGCGTAGGGGAATAATTTAGGCACACAATGTAATAACACTTCCAGATGGTATGTTCATGAGTCTGTTTTCTAATGGTTTAATTAATTATTCTAGTCTTTCATAACATATGAACCATCATTATCCACCACAGTGTCTTAACCTGAGCCAGAGTCTGGATACTTGCTCCTTACTTTTCTTGGTTCTTTGCATGCTTGCCCAAATCAAGGAATAATTGTCAAGCAAAACCAATAAGTAACTGGGAAGGATTTGAGTGTAAATATCTGTTTATTACTACCCAGTGTGGAAATTATAGGAATGCCATGGATGGATTGGATTTATTATTAGGATCTGAATTTTTGTTACTCTGTCTGATAATCTGATACCAGCAGCAACACTGCAGCCATGAGAGAAAGCAAGCTTTACCCTCTGGCTTATATGAAATAGGCTGAAATAAATCATGTGTGGGTATTTTCTGCAACTGCTTTCTCTCTGTGAGTGACTCTGTGTTCTCATTCTGCGTAGTTTGCAAAAAAAATCATCTTTTAAAAGAAAGAATTGCAGTATCTGTAAATCTGTAATTGACATGGGATGTTTATTTCAGTTTATCTAAAATTTATATATGAGTGAGAATAAATATTGCTTATCTACTCTGCAGGTGTGTATATGCACATAGAATTTATATTTCACTGTTTGCCAGGTCATTTATTTATTTTTAGCAGTTGATATTTTTTAGGATAGTATGCATCTAGACTTTAATGAAATCTGCTTCTTTCAGGTAATGTCTTAAATTTTAAAGATGTCCTGGACACTTTCTCAAAAACACCCCTAGCTGTCAAATTCTGAAACCTATTTTCATCCAGATCTTGTGCCCACAATTATTAATATACCCACGAATTTTAGAACTAGTACAAGACATTTTATTGATATCTAAATGTTCACAGGGTAGAAAAACTATAGAGCTTTACAGTTCATTAGACAGAAAGCTACATAGATAATGAAACTGCTCATCTGGACTTGAAACTATTTGCCTTATATTTATGGAAATAAATTCTGACAGTTACCTAAAATTCACTTTACCAGGCTTCCTCTTATATCATCACTTAGGAGCACAATATTTGGATACATTCAGGACTAAAAAAAAAAAAGGGAAAAGCTTTCTTGCTTTGTCTTGAGAGTTGCTGAGCCATCACAGAAGCCTCTGCACGACATAGCAGTTCTTTCAGTGTAACTCACAGTCATACATGAAGCAATTCCCTATAAATTAGATTTATAATCTGTTTAATCCTTTCTTCTCAGTGCTCCTGTTCTTCAATTAGTGCCTTTTCACACACATTTCTCTAATCTTAATCTTATTTCTACTTCCTATACCCTGGGAATTACAGGATCTATTCAGTATTTTTTGAAGATGATTGTAGATAAAATCTGGTTTGTTTTTTCTGAGGAAAAAAGAAAATCTAGTGCTATGCCCAGCTGTGGTGATAATAAATTTGTGTGCATCAGCCACCTTTTGGAATGTTCCTGTATTTGATTTCCTGAAAAATGACATGATATTTCTACTATCAGGAATGCAAAATAGCAAAATTAAGGAAATATATGGTTGATGCTCTTCCTTACACATCACATTGCACCTCACTTCTCATGAGATTTGTATTATCAGCACTGTTGGTAATATAAAGAAAAAGAAAAGACTATGTTTGGTTTTAAACATTTTCTTTTTCTTCTTTCAAATAGAAAAAGAGTCCACTCAGAATAAAAGTGTATATAACTGAGAAGGAGGGAAACATCAAATTTTCCAGTATTATCTCACAAAACCCTTACAGTCCTACTGCACAGTTAAACTATCACAAGAAAAGACGTGGGATGCTCTTTAAAGGTAAAATTCTATCTGTACAAGGCAATGCATCACCAAAGTGCTACTTAAACCCTGAAATAAGTGAGCCTCAAGTAGTTTGTAGACCATCACACAACGATGGATTTCACTCTAAGAAATATCAAGTAGTACTTTTCAATCTGAATCAATGGTCTGAGAAGCACAATAGAGTCAAAATACAGTTGATTTATAAATCTATGTGTTTATAGGGCTTACATAAATAGAAATATAAGTAAATATACATGTATATAGACAAACACAAAATATTAAAATGTATTTAATTACATGTTACTGAAGTAACACTTTATGAAATACATTTTAATATTTTGTATTGATGTATTTATTGTATTTAATATTTTTGTTTGTTTTTAATGTATTTAATATTTTTATTAATGTGTTTAATATTTTTGTATTAATTTGTATTATACATTTTAATATTTTGTATTAATTTTAATAAAATGTGTTTAATAAAGTGCTACTGAAGTAACAGTCATATCTCAGGAGGTATTTCTTCTTTTTTTTGTGGGAAACTGCAAATCCAAGCACTTAAGCAAAACAAACATCTAGGAAATATGGAGATAATTTCACTTTACCAACTGTAAAAAAGTAATAATGTTGCTTTTGTTTAATATGGTACCTAAGGATTACAATACAGTAATGTCATGCAACTATTTTTGAAAGGACTTAGTGATTTGGGCATGAAAAGACTAAAATGACAGGAAAAGGGCCCTCAAAATTACATGGCCTCTGATAATGAAGTCCTTGGTGTGCAAAAAGCAGAATATCAGATATAAGTCTATTATACTAGTCACCTGCTTTTCAGTAGGAACTTGCTGCTAGCCATAAAAAATAGTGGTGTTCACACTGCTCAAGTTTAATTCCATCAGATTTGTTGAAGCTTGAGTCTTTAATAAAGGACATTTTTTTCAAGAAAGCAAACTTATCTCTTTCCCCTTCAGGGTTTTCTCCTCTTATCCTTTCCTGGTGAAACTCTGCTAAAGTAAAAAACAGGACCGCAACTGTCTGCTATCATATGATAGTTTAAAGTTTTACCATGACATTGTTTTCCAGAGATGACTGATACAGATATTAAACAGAATGTCAGCTTCCAAGGATGCTCAAAAAGATGTAAAATGGGTTCTTTAATACTGACTGAATTAATGCATTAACACTTTGACCTTACCTTCCGTAAATTCACAAAGGGCAACGGAAAACAAAGCAAGCACAACAAAAATCAACAAGCCAACTGAAAATATTTACATCTGACCTCAAAGATCAATAAATCAGAATTTCTACTTCACTAGTTCTGGTGGAAAATTGTCATTTTTCCTTAGGCTGAGAAAAGATATCCTATGTTTTATACTGCATGTGCTTTATTTTGTGTATATTTTTTTGTCGTTTGACTGTGTAATGTCTACATAAATCACCATAAAAAACAGATGTGGAAATCTTCATTTCTGAGGTCTGAGAAAGAGAAAATAAATAACTTTCCACAGTATTTTGTGGATATTGAAGTTAGCAGTAATTAAATCCATGCAAAGTTGCTCAAGACTAAAAGAATGGCAAATGGCCATTGATTTACAGCCTACACACTAATTTTGTTCTCCATCCTTGGCAATAAGAGTTTATGTAGAAAAATATATGGATATATGCATCTTTGTTCATGTGCACAAAAAGTGCTAGCAAAATCCCTTATATTTGTGGCTAAAGGGTGCTTTCTTTTGTACCTGTTTCTTTGAAATCATCCTGAAAACAAGCACAAATGATTTTATCATCCTATTACTTAAATCAACACTTCATATTACTTAAATGAACACAATTAACTTCCTATTACTTATATTCATAGGCATTTTTCACTGAGATCCAGCTGTCAGATGAAGTCCTTTGGTTGCATTAATGGAAAACATCTGGATTTAGGGCCCTGTGTTCGCTTCTGTAAGCTAGATGTAAAATTTTGAATTGATTTAGATTTGATTTCTTCCTCAGAAGGTTTCTCAGTCTTTAATTTACCCAGGAAAGACCACTGAGCTTCCTGCTAGCAGATGAATATCTCTATCCTCCAACCAATATCCCAAACCTGGCTGGTGGCTTCTCCATCCCTTGGCTGAGTTTTGCTTTGGGAGGCAGGGCAATATAAAAATCTCAGAGAGATCTCCAAGACATCATAAATTTTAAATCCCATTTAAAATTGTAACCTGCTAATGCTTCTTCATACAATCCCATAACTAGGATCAATGGATTTGGAGGCAACGGACCTGAATCCTGCCTTGGAGAGATGATGTCACAGAAAGGTCATGTACCAGTGAATACTCATGTCCAAATCTTTTCTTTTTCTGCCAAACAGATATAATAGGACCAGCAACAGTTCTAAAGTTGTCTTCAAATTTTTCTGGCTCTTTCTCTGGCATTAATAGTTCTTAGAGCAAAGATCTTCAGGTTCCTTTTTTTTCCTTGGTTTTTTTTTTGGTTTTTTTTTTTTTTTTTTTTTTGGTTTTTAATGTATTTATTGCTTGGTTTTTTGCCATTTTGATTTTCATTAAACATCGCATTGACTTGCATTAAGCATTTCACTCAGTGGTTCTTAGATGAAGGAGAGAGGCACTCCTATTTGGTTAGGGGAGTTATGGAATGAGATTCATGTTTTCCTCCTTCTTCACAAAAATAAATCAGGTGGTTGAAGTTCTATCCATTATAAATTCAGGTAACAAGACAAAAAATTTAAATCCCAAGAGACATGTCTTTCATTTGTTATCGATCCAAAGTGGCTGACAAAGAGGTAAATGCTCTTATACTAGCCCTTTGTACTATCTGCCTGGCATAGAAATATTATTTGTTAGACCCAGAAATCTGGATTGCAGTGAAGCTGAAATGTATTTTTGGATGATGTACTTTGAGAGGGCACTGTTGAGAAAAGGTGGAGCACTGTGGGGTCAAACCTAAACAGGGAGCTGAGCTGTCTCCTCCTTGTCTTTCAGCAGGGCTGTAACTCATACCAAGTTCTTCATTGGCAATACATTGGCCTAGATTTTCTTTTTTAATTTGAAAAAGAGTTTTATGGCACACTTTATAAAATTAATGCCAAGGGATAATCTTTAATTACTGACATATTTTTTTTCCTTTAACATTAAAAGCACTTATCAAACAGTAACTCATTGTCATGATTGTGAAAATGAATCTATTCTACAGATATTGTCATCACAACAGAAATAATGGCCTGATCCAAAGTCCATTAAAATCAATGAGCCCAGAATTGTATTATTCAGATTTTAAAGATTTTCTCTTTAGCCTTTATGAATCTATGACCTTCTTGCTCCTTACTGTGCTTCTGTGTTCACATAACTTGTCATTTTGTCTTCTTTTTGCAAGGGTTAAAGTATTAATCCCTAACAAAGCATAGTAGGACACAAAAAGGCTGACTGGAAAGTTTCCAATTCCTATTGTAATCTTTCTAATATTTTTTGTGTGTGGCAACAAAAGCCACCTCAAACCTTCTGAATAGTCAGTAATCCATATTTAGTTCACTAACCAATCCTTGGGAAAATTTGGTATTTGGTTGGCAATCAGGTACAATGGTTGCCTTTATCACAGAACATTGATAGGCAGAGCCAAACCTCTCCCTTGAATATCATGGAAGTTTGTTTTCTTAATTTGGAGCAATATTGAATATCACTTTCAGAGAATATTTCTTCAAAAACTAATGCATTCCGGTTCACTGTATTAGGTTTTTTTTCTTGTCAATCATCTTTCTAATAGAAATGTTATTTTCATGAGTAGCTGTAGGAAGAATTTACCAAGTGGGCGTTACCATGTGCAGAACTAAATTTTTTGACATGTCCATGAACATTTTTCTTTTTTTTTTCCATCTGCTAGTCAGAGAACAGACAAGGTGCTGTGTGCTTTGACTGACCAGTGGCAAACTGTACAGAGTCAATACTGAATTTTAAATACTCTAAGAAATTACCCAGACAGGTGATAATGAATATACTAGGAAATTGTTATCATCCTAACAATATTTTAAAAACAGAGAATAAACATTGAGTAAGTTAGAGTAAAGCTTGTAGGCTATTTTTGTATTCTTCATTCAGCTGCATTGTTTTCTTTATTCTAATCAGGAAAATAGTGAAAAAAAACTCTCACTGAGATAAGACAAGTGACAACTATTCTGCAAGTCTGCTCTTAATTTTAAAAGACACAATATGAGCACAATATACATTGGAAATGTTAAGACTTCCATACTGTAGCCTTAGGAAATACTCTCTGCTGCTGCATCCACTAAAAGGTGCATAAATAGCAATTGGGAGGGGACTGAACTGGCTAATATGCTTTATTTCCCAACACCAGGGAGTTTAAACTCACAGTTTGTTTAACTTGACAGAATATGAAACTTCCCATTTCATATAAGAGGTAGATGAATATATGTGAGAGTCTCAAAATTTTATAAAGCATGGTATTCTAAAAATCCTTAGGAAAAAAAAAGGTTAGGAATTTGAACCTGCAATTACCCCCCAACATTAAACTTAGGCTGTAAGACTGATGGCTGTGTCCCCAGTGCTTCACTGTTTGTCCAGCCTCTGTGTTCACCACTGTGTGCTTGAGGCACCTTAGCCTGTTAGGGCACACCTGGAAATATTTGTTATTTTGAGGAGCAGAGGTGCTGCAGTGTTGGAACCCAGGACATCCCAGTGGCTGACCTGGATTGCCCAAACCCCTGCCAGGGGGCTCAGAGACCCTGGCACAGAGCCCAAAACACCTGTGCCTTTGATTTTGACCCATGGAAAAAATTACCAACTTTAGATGAGGATCTGCAAGCCATGAAAGTTTAAGTAGAATGATAGTTTGTCACAGGGTGAAAAGTAAAATTTTGGGGTTTTTAGAATGGGGGCTTGGGGTCCCAAGATGGAGGAATTTGGGCATGCCTTGTCCTTCTTTCTCCTTCTTCCTAGCCTCCATCTTCTAGGTGATGGTGGCACTTTGGGATTGGTTTAAAGTAGAGATGAACTGTCTAACATAGGTGATAGGTATTATAAAATAATTGTAAATAAAGTACATGTAGTTTTTAGTATAAAAAGACAACACTGCCCTGAAGGCGAGCAGTGTGCCATGGACTGACCTGCTGAACAGACCTCAGCAGGTCAAAGAAAAAATGTTATAGATAACAGAAAATAAACAACCTTGAAAACCAGAACAGAAGAATCCTGACTCCTCCTTCAGTTACTGAGCTAAGAAAAGAGACTCTCTGACACATCTCAGGGTCGTCCTGACCACAGAGACCCCCGAGACTGCAGCCATGATACTGAAGAGCAGACAGAAAAGACTTGAGCCTTCAGTTCTCCACTGCTGCACTCTGGATAAATAGAGACACACAGGCTGTTTTGGAAGTGAGCTGAGTTTGGGCTGTTATGTGAAACACGGTTTAGATCCATTCTATACACTGTCTCCATGGGTGATCTCATCTAAGAAGCAAAGTGAAAACTCTATCAAATGACATTAGACCCTGGAACCTGATAGTCAGGGCAGGTTAATTAAATGAGCAACTGCCCACAGTGTCTCTGCTCATTTGGGATTTTGCAGTCACTGTGACAGGCATGGAGAAGTAGCTCTCGTTTTATACTACAGCTGCATCTTAGGATCACATGAAATCCCTTCTGCCTAAACTAATCAGATTCAGAGTCATTCTCCTGTCTCCTGTTGCTCTAATCTGCTCTCCTTTTGCATCATCTATCACGGGATACCACTGAACTGTGCTGACCTGTGAGAATAATGGAGTGCACGGGGGCATCTGTAGGTTAATGTGTCAGCTGCCCTGGGTAACAGATGCCTGCAATGATCTGGACCACGACGAGATGCTACAGTCAGAAAGGTAAAAACACTGCTGGAGCCAGTCACAGGGAAGCAGAGAGAGAGAGAAAGCACTGGGGGGAGATAAAACAAACAAAAAATACTTGTTAAATATACAGGGAAAAGTCTTCAAAGATCAAGGGAGAGATGAGAGAACAACAAAGAGGATTTTCGATTCTGAAGATGAGGAGCTACATAAAGGTAATTGTTTCATTCTGCAGCTTAGGGCAGTACTATAACTCTTTATTAGGCAATTATTTTCTGTCATTTTGAAGACTTTATCTCTGCCAACAGCATAAAGATTCTACCTGAACTCTTTGCAGCCATGTTCCCTTCACCCCTGTGATAGCAGTATGCACCTGCTCTGTAATTCCTCTTTGCTCTTGTCAAGTGCTGGACTTCTTGTGTTATCACAACAACCTGTCAATACCTGCATAGCAAAACTGATAATAAAACTAACACTTTTAGTATAGTAATGTGTTTTACCTCACTAGTCTGTGGGCCAGATTCTGATAACCTTATTTATAATGAACAGTATCTTCTTCTGAGTGGTAGATTGCCTAATAGGATAAAGTGCTATCAATACTTGTCCCTGAAGTTTTGAATTAAAGGGTCACACTTTATCAGTCAGTGAAATACCAGCAGCTTTGGGATGAGATGTGACAACAGCTTAACAGCACATGCCACCTGCTACCCAACAGTTTAAGACACAAAATAAAGAATACCACAGCCTCTTGAAGAGGCAGGAGAAATTGAGCTACTAGCTGCTTTGGATGGCTTTGGTTTCTCTGGACACACCAGCAGTTACAGCTGGTGCTACAGCCCCCATCTGGGGGTTGGATGGATTAATTTAGTGCCAGGTTCTTGCCTCTTTCAGCTACAGGTAATTGATTAAGTGAACATTCAGTTACTGGAAGGCTGGGCTTCCACTTTCCTTCCTGCAGGTGCGGCACCTTTATTTTGTCTTTCCTCAGGTTTTTCCTTTTGTTCCCCTCTGGAGAGCCACTGTAGTTCTCTTTTACTATGTTCCTATCTAGAGGATCCTTTTGCATACAAGCAACAGATATTTTTAAATTATTTTATAGTTTTGCTGATTTTACATTTATATCCTCTTCTTTTTTTCTTCTCATCTTTGCTCACAATCTTTCCAGTGGAATATGGGTTCACATTGGTTCTTTATTAGAATAGAAAAAGGCTACAAAATAAATAAAATGAGGCCACAGCTGTACACATCTCTGCCTTTTACCTGCAAGTAAAGTCTTTGATTCCCATAAAGAACTTGTCTGTTTTAGCTTTGTATGATTTATCAGAACTATTCAATGAGATTGCTTTGTTCAGGAAACCAAACAAACCACTAAATTCTTCCGCTGTCTCTAAAGGAGCCTCTATTGTCACTCTTGCAGTGGAAAACATCCCAGTTATGGGGATTTTGGATATGAGTAGGAAATATGTCCTCTTTTGCAAAATTAGCCACCTGAGGTGCTATCTGAGTGGTACACACTGCCTGAAGGCTGACAGAGTGATGGCAAGGAAATATTCTAAGTGCACAGATAGAGTCAAAGAGAGTGAAAGCAAGATGAGGGAAAAGAGGAGTGATGGAGTAGGGTTAGAACAGTGAGGGGTGGAACTGGACTGGGCAACTGCAAGGTGGTTTAGGAGAGATGAAAGGCATTGGAGCAGAGAAAAAAGGAGAGTGAAATAACCAAGAAGCTGGGAGACGGAATAACAAGACTGAAAAAGGAGAAGTGGGGTGGGGGAGAGAAAGAAAGTGAGTGATTAAGGGAGCTGGAAAAGAAAATCCTGAAATACAACTGACATTGTCAGCCCAAACCCTAAACTGGAACCATAGAGGTTTGGCCATAGAGGTTTTGTCTTTTGGTTTCCTAAAGTTCTCTTGGTTTGTGTCAGGTTTCATGAGCTATTACTGCAGCATCAAGGTACTGAGCTGGGAAGGAAATAAATAGGGGAACAGATCTCATAGAATACAAATGAATATAGCAGAGGGAAAAGAAACAGAAAGTTAAAATTCACCCAAAAAGGGAAGGGGGATAAAATTAAGATAAACATCCTGAAGACTACTTTCCATTGACTCCACTGGGAGAGTGAAAATACAGAATTCTGCTGGGCTAGGAGTTTACTGATGCATTTCAGGACATGGTATAGGTAGGCTGCTTGTGGTGATTAATTCCTGCATACTCCAATGTTGATAGTAAACCATCTGAAGTCTGAGTTTCATTAATGCTAGTTGGCAGGGCTTGGCTGGTAACAATAAAGTATGATTAGAAGTCTCTAATTAGACTCCTTAAAATATTGTGCCTGAATATTCATTGATTATATTATAGTTTGAAATACTCAGGTTTAGATAATTTCCTTATCTGAGAGGTAAAATGTATTGACTATTGGAGAAATGTTATTTGCATAAGTTATATCAAATATGCAAATCCAGTGAAACTTTTTAATGTAGAAAAAAGAAAAGCATTGCTATCTGGAAAAAGATATGTTGATGTCAATATGAAAAAGGTGGGGAAAGAGAAAAAAATCATTGTTCTTCCTTGCAGAAATGATTAGTGTGCAGTTAATTCCCCACCTTGGTTTTTGTTACACCCTGTCTGTGATTTAGATTTGCTTACAGTTATTACATGAAACATTGCACTGACGGTAAAAATTTCCCACCCCCTCCTTTTTTCTTCCTGTCCTTTCTGACTTGACAAATACCATTTCCAGATGTATGTTTATCCTACCTAGAACATAATGTACTTTGAAGAACATGAATAAAACCAAAAAGCAACAGAATTGTGAGACCTCATTCACAAGCTGTCCCACAGACTGTGTTTGCTAGCCAGTTTTTATTTCCAGTACACATTTCTTCTTCTATTCATTATCCTCATAAAGGTAAGTGCCATTTACCTAGTGCATTAATTTAATTGGAGTAGCTGTGATTAGTTCAATTGCCTGACATAGCAAAGGACAGTACTTATCAAGATATTTTCTTAAATACATGACTCAGGGCTATAGAAGACAGTAAGGCTAAGCACTAAAACATGTACTTAAGATTAAAGACTTAAATATCTTTTTGGGCAAAATACATTCCTTAGTCAATATACTAAGATCCTACTAGTACTGTATATATCCCTCTGCTTTTAGAGACTTGTAATGCATGGGGCTTCTGCCATTTGTGAACAAATCTGTAATAAAATCTCATGCTGATTCCCTACCAGTAAAATCCTGTAAATTCCACTGACCACAGGCAGAGTTGGGATCATCTGTAGATACAGTCACGTGCTGCAGTAATGAACAGATTATTTGAATAATGCAAAGCTTTCTAGACAGAAAACAATTAGTGGGAAACAGTGAGACTATCCACTCAGTCTGCAGGTTTGTTTGCAGCATAAACCATACCATAAAGGCTTCACTGGATTTATTTATGTACTTACTTGACATTAGCATCGCTGTTATTGTGATGAGAATCTGAATCCCTGGTGGTGAGCATGCTAAAGCACACAGAGAGCACTCCTAATTGGCAGAATCAGAAAGGGCAAGTTCACAAGGCTTGCTAAAAGAGGATGAATGCTTCTGGTGTCACTGAAAATCTCTCCTGTACCTGCGCTCGCAATCAGTTTGTGTGAAGTCTGTGTACCTCAGTGAGTCCTTTGGAAGCCTGCTGCGTCACTTCAATCACAGCTCAGCCAGAAATGATGTGCCATAAAAACCTGTGTCAAATTCTGCCTAATAGAACTACCTGGAGCATCAGCATGGATAAATAAAAGAAACTATCAAAGTGAGATGCATGGTTTTGTATTACAACAATTTGTTTTCCAGAGAAGGCAGAATACTGAAACAAACCATCTTGACTTACGTGTGAGTGTTTAAGTTCAGCATGTGTCTAATACTTACTCCTGAAAAGTGCTGAGAGCCCACGTCTCCTATTGAATTGGTATTTGCTTCCAGCCTAAAGAAAATTAGAGAAGGCTATTTCTGAGAGCTGAGGGAGCTGGCACTGAGAAAAAGCAATAGGGATTGGCTTGGCAAGTAAATATCATCATCTTCCCAAATTGTTTCTGATCCAATTCTCATAATGACAGCTAAGCTTCCAAATCGAGTCGGGAGTCAGCAATGCTAACAAGTGGGAGCTCTTCCTTTTCACACTCTAGGTGCTTTTCTGCCCTCCTCTCTAGTTGTCTGTTGGTCCTTATTTCTGCTTCCCCTTTCTCTGGGGCCTTTTTCACCCCTCTTGCTCCCCATGACAGGCTGCCAAACCCCTGATGAGTCCTAAGCCCTCCCTGCTCCCCTCCCCCAGATGCTTTCCAGCCTCCCAGTGCCAGGGGCTGCTCTTGCAGATGTGGACATAGCATGCTTCAGCATCCCACGTGTTTTGGAGCTAGGTTTTAATCCCAAAGCAGCTGGGGAAGCAGCCTGTGAACATGTGCAGCCCTTAGCATTTTCATAATACTTCCAGTGGCAGCAGAAGGTACTCAGGGATTAATTCTGAACCAAACCTGCTGCTTCTGGCTCCAGCCCGAGGAGCTCTGCTTTCCTGGCTCGTGCTGAGAGATCTTCCCTGCCAGTCCTTCCTCCCCAGACACTCTTCCTTTTTTTTTTTGCCTGCCTCTTCTCTTTTAGGCTTGCACTTACTAAGAAGGGCAAAGAGGAATTATCATCCACAGAGCCGCAAAGAAAAGAAAAAAAAAGCCACCAAATATTGTCATGTTTTCACTGTTTTAAGCCAGCTGAATGTTTTTGGAGGCTTGGTTTTGATTACTAGAAGTTGGCAGGCGCCAGCTCAAAGTGTTGAGCAGTTCTATCAGGTCATAAGGAAATCATGGAGCATTCTAGCAAATAGCCATGCTCTTAATTTACTGGTTGCTAAGTTTGTATTAAATATTTTCAATTGGAAAGCCTTCAACAATGATGTTTGGGGAAATATCTCAGTCCTAAATGCAACCATTTATGTGGGATCTCAGCACATTGTTCCCGATGTCCAGAGATGCCAGGAGAACCCTTGGGGGTCTCGAAAACCCTGGAATGTTGCCAAGAGTGCTTGGTGGCTTGATTTTGATCCATCCACAGAAGTAACAAGAGTCTGAGGACAAGAGAATCACTTTAGAGTAAAAGGTGTAAAAGAGACACATTTAGAGGGTGAGATATAGACTTTAAGGTTTTTGGTACAGGGGGGTTATGGAGACAAGATGGAGAGATCGGGGCGTGTCTTGTCCTTCTTCTTTCTTCTTCTTGTCCTCCATCTCCTGTGATGATGTTGGCACTTAGAGATTGGTTTCTGGTGAAGGTGCACTTGCCAACATGGGCGAAAAGCATTGGGAAATAAAGGTAAATATTGTATACGTAGGTTTTAGTATAAAAAGACATGACCGCCCCGTGGGTGGTCAGAGAGTGCCTGTGACTGCCTGCAGATCAGACCTCTGTTGGGCAGACAGAAAAATTTTGTAGATAAGAAATAATAAACAACCTGAAGACCGAAAGCTGAAGAGTCCAGACTCGTCCTTTGCATCGCGCCCACCAAAGAACCACTCTACCCGTGTCGGGGCAGAGACAGACAGCCGGACCCGACACATTTTTGGTGAAGAGGGAGGTTGCATGGAATTGTGGTATCTTCAGGGTCCCCAAGACGAAGGAGGAATTGAGAATCTGACTCCATGTTCTTAGAAGGCTGACTTCTATTTTATGGTATTATATTATATTAAAAAATGCTATACTAAAGAATAGAGAAAGGATACAGACAGAAGGTTTAACAAGATACTGATTAAAAACCCGTGACTGACTCCTCAGAGTCCAACACAGTCTGTGATTGGTCATTAAGTAAAAACAGTTCACATGTTGGATAAACAATTTCCAAACCACATTCTAGAGCAGCAAAACACAGGAGAATCAAATAAAATAATTATTGTTTTCATTTTTTCTCTGAGGCTTCTCAACTTCCCAGGAGAAGAAAGTCTGGTGAAGGGATTTTTCAGAAAATATGACAGTAACAGGTGGTGAAACTGATGTGCAACAGACACCCTAATGAGGTTCATAGCTGGGCTGTGGCCTTTTAAATCCTGTCTTCCTAAAAAGGTTCTGTATGGAAATGACATTTCTTTTTTTTGATGGAAGATTTTATTGGAAACTTTTACTCATTTAACAATAGGGAAAAGCTTAGTAAAACATCCCTTAAATCTTACTTTTCCTGTGAAGAACATCAAAATCACAAAGTATGACATCTTTGTAAGGTCACCATATGTAAAGGCATGCTCTTCCCACATTTAACAGAGATTTAACTCATCTGGATTTCACATTCTGTCTAAAACAGTCTTCTTGCAAGCTGTATTTCCTAACCAGGGGGGGAAAATCCTTTCCTGAGTAACTCAGAGTAGGATATGGCCTGGTGTCCTGCTAAGAGCCAAACAAAAGCAATAAAAGTTTTAAATGAATAGATGATAGGCTCCACTTCCACATTTTTATTAAACATGTTCTTCTGGACTGAAGGGCAGAAGTAGCACATGGTATTCATGGAGTCACCTTAGCTTAGCAAGCAATAGAAGTACGAATACTTTCAGCTGTAATTATGGATTTTGCTGGCACATTACTAAATTAGCCAAGTGACAAAATTAGCTGGTTGATTGGCTAAAGACCAAGAAGAATTAATCTGAGCCAGTGATGTTACTATCCCTGGGCAGTGAGAGGCTTTTAATAAACCACAGAATCAGAGAGAGTAAATCAGAAAAATGTAACTTGCCACAGCAGTGTTTGGTAGGTGTAGTCTCTTACAAACCACCCAACAGATGGGCTAAAGAAGTGTAAGTCATGAATATGACTAAACAGACCTGAACTTGCTTCCACTGAGATAAAAAGACACAAATTTTACGGACCCCAAATTGAAAAATTTGTAAGGAGTCAATAGAAGAATACAAGCCCTTATATATTGGAGAATTTGAGGGAAAGGAGAGGAGAGGAGAGGAGATACCAATTCTTTCATAAGGTGGTGACTTTTCATCTAAATAGAAATGCATAGTTGTGTACAGCCTTCTGAAGATGTTCAAAAGAAAGCAGATCATTCTGTGCATCTCATATATATATACATATAATTTGAATACATGAAGGCTAGGGTTAATGAATATCAAAAAAACTAAACCATATACCTTAGATGATGCCTTCCACTGGTATATCAAATTTGTCATGGCCCTTAGAGATTTAATTTTCAGAACTAAAAGACTGCACAGTTTCCTCAAGGAGGCTTTGAAAGTTTGTACATCAAACAGAAATATCATTGACAGCTTTCAGCCTCACAATATTAGTGCTTCTGATCTGAATAGGATAACTGCAGTAAACTACTGAACTGAGAAAATCAAACAATACAAAGCTTCAGTTGAATTAAAGCTAGTTGCATTTAGGAATTGAGAGAGAAAGTGGAATTAATGGTAAAATGTTTTGTGTGTAGCATCAGTAGGAGAAGGTATGGAATTGCAAAAGACACAACAGCAGAATCTTTCTGTGACGGGAGATGGAAATGTGTAAAAATTATAATTAAACGCTAATTTTATTTTCATCCAGCTATAGAACTAGGAAATCCATTTATCTTGCTGCTCTCCTCTTGGAAAATTCGACCATTATGACCAGTGTTTTAGAAAGGTGACTGTAGAAACAGTGACTTCCATGGGATGCCATTGGGAACAACATTCACATGGCAGCAGGTGGGTTAAAGTCAAACTTGGAACTGCTGGAGACACAGCCAGGTGCCATGTATGTGTGCATTCAGAAATGAAGGAAGAACATTAGGAATCATAAAAAATAAATATGAATAGTTAAACAATGAGTTGTTTGAGGTTTTTTTCTGGAGAAAAAGAATAAAATAGACATTTAAACCTGCAGAGAGAAAAAGTGATCTTTTCCCCTGAGCTGACCTTGCGGGCTTCTTGGACCAGACACCACTTGATGCAATGTGGAGTTTTTGTCAGAGCTGCTTACTGTAATCAGGCCACCCCCTCACAAGTTCAAGAGTGCTCCCTGTGCTAGTGCTTGGCCAGGAACAGGTGCCAAAGGCTGCCAATGTGGATTTCTGGCTGAGAGATCACAGCTGGTTCCTCAATCCAGCTTTGTAAATTGGCAGAATAATAAGGTTGCCACCTGACTAGTTAAAAAAAAAAAAAAAAAAAGGGATAACAAAACCAAAATTGATTCTTACTTCTTTCTGTGATGACTTGCACATGTGCTGACACATTCTGCCTGAGGTTTTCAAGTGCAGCAGGACAAGGAGGGCTGAAGTGCTGGCTCAAAGGGGTTTCACAGCTTTGCAGCGCTCTGGGGATGCTCTTCAGACACCTCATGGGAAGCAGGAGACGTGAAATGGCTTTGTTACCTTGCCCAAACAACAGCCAAATGCAAAAAAAATGTTAAGAATTTACAGAACCACAAAAAATGCTTGATAATTCATATTACACATAGTACTTACCTCAGGAGTCTCTTTCAAATGCCATAAAAAAAATTTTCCCATCAAAGAACAGGAATGTACATTGAAAGCATTTTTTAAAAAACACCATTTTAAGAGCCAAGTGGGAGACTTCTGCTGAGCATATTTCAAGCATCAATGACACAGTTTAAGAACAAACAAAAAGATGTCCTTAACCCTGTGTTAAACTAGAGAAAACATGAGTGTGCCTTGTAAGTGAAAGATTTTTATTTGCTATTTTTAGAGATTTTTTTAATGATTTTGAGTTTTAAAAGTTTATTCAAATGTCTGAAAGGCCCTCAAGGTCTCAAAATACAATTAACTGCACTGTAGAGTATTTAATAAAAGTATACTTTGCAGCAAAGTACAAGGAGAATGTAAAACCTGAAACAGAAGAGAAGCACCAGGTGAAAAAACCATCCAGAGTAACTACTGGTCTTTCCACTTACCTTCAAAAGCTTAAGAACAATTATTAAAATGACAAGAATAAGCCTGATGTTGTGTTGTATTTCTAAAACCCTCAAAGCCTTTTCAGATGCTCTAAAAAAAAAGAATGTTTAAAGCATTTCTAAAGACCTGGAATGTGTTTTTAGATAATAACTCATTTTGGCTAGCCACAGCTCTTTCTGCTTCATAAAAATCTTAGTGCAAGACAGAGCTGCAGGGGCTGCCATGGGGTTAACTAATCCAGAGGGATGGAGCACTTCTCCTATGAGGAAAAACTGAGAATATTGATTTTTTTCAGCCTGAAAAAGAGAAGGCTTTGAGGCGACCTAATTGCGCCTTCCGGTACCTGAAGGGAGCGTGTAGTACCAGGACAAGGGGGAATGGCTTGAAACTGAAACAGATTGGGTTTAGGTCAGATGCTAGGAAGAAATTCTTTACTGTGAGGACAGTGAGACACTAGAACAGGTTGCCCAAGGGACATTATGGATGCCTCTTTCTTGGAATTGTTCAAGGCCAGGCTGCATGGGGCTCTCAGCCTAGTGGAAGATGCGCCTGCCCACAACTGGAAGGTTGAAACTGGAAGATCTTCAAGATCCCTTGCAACTCCTTCTACTTCTGATAATTCTATTATTACCTGAAGATACAGACTACTGGGAGATGTTTGTCTAACTTCCTTCTATGAATTTCCAATGTCAGAGATTCCCAAAGTGCCCCAGGCATATGTCCCCTGGAATCTACTCTATTATCTTACTATGTCTTATTAGGAAGAAGTCCCTGTAACATCTAGCTCAGCTATTGCTGCAGTTCAAAATAATTGTATTTGTTGCTTTCAGACAGCAGATTCTTCTACATTATAAATAAGCACCACCCTCTCTGAAAGCTTCTTTAAATAGCTGCAGTCTGATATGTTGGAGAGCAAGCAAATAGAATTCTTTTTGTTGGTACTGTTTCTTATGGCTTTTCAGAATTTAAATTTTTTTTTGTTTATTTTTTTAGATTCTTTTAGGAGTCCACTCTATATATTATCCAAAAAGAAAATGAAAATTGTTAAAACATATCTTTACCTGTCAAATTTTCAATACTAGTATTCTTAATCTAATGTCAGATTTTGCTTTGAGAATTGAAAAGATAGCCACATTTTTAAAACATTTAAGGGGTTTATGTGCAATAAAAATAGCATATTTCATCAAGACGGCAAATTTCTTTCTGCCCCAGGGGTGGGTCTGCAATATTGTAAGACTATAGAGTTTCTAACCTTTATCAATTTTAATAAAAAATTTATAATTTTATATTAAAATTTATAATATTTAAATGTTTAAATTTTTAATTTTTTTTATATTTTTTAAATTATAAATTTTTAATTCAATTTCAGTTGAATGCTTCAACTGAAGATGTTCAAATAATTAATCTGGTGGCAGTTTACCACTAGAATAATTATTTGAACAACTGCAGTCGAAGCATTCCATAGGAAATGAAGTCAGATTAATAAAGAACAAACTATATTTCAAACAGCACAGTTAGATAACCCTGTATGCAACTTTTCAAGACATAGGTGGCAAATATAAATCCTAGAAGAAAATAATAAGTGCTTGTTTGTTGATTTCCCCGAATCCTACCTTTTTCCTAAATTTTCAGCACCTGAGTTTCACCTTCCAAAACACACTATTAAACAAATCCACATAAATATCAGCATACAGTTCAGTGAAATTTCACACTGGATCAGATTTTGCAGTGTGCTCTGGAAAGAGAGATGATCTGTCTGGAAAGAGATCTTTTTATTTAAGCTGATGACAAGAAATATTTGGCCTGACCTTAGCCAAAAAACAAAAGTACTTCATGCTGTCCTGAGTTAATCAAAGTTCAGCGAGGACCGGAATTGCCACAGAAATCTGCAGGCTGCCATTCCAGGGTTAGAAAAGAGGATGCTCCTTTTTGAGATGAGTCATTTGACTTGCGCTGCAGAAATTACATGTTTCCTTATCTTTCAGGAGAACGTTCCCCTCATGTTTTCCATCTTGATTCATGGTTCACTCATGATGGTTTGATGATCCTGAAAGAACCATGACCTTCTCTTTGAAAGCGTGCAGGCGGCCCTGGAAGCGCTCGTGGGCACACGGCAGGAATACCAACGAGGTCACAAATATAAACAGGAAATTCTGTGAGGCTGGATTTTGTCACACAGGAGTCAAGGGTCAGCTTTGTCACTGACTTGCATAATTGTGCCCTAAGTGAACTCAAGAGAGGCAGAATGGGTGAAAAGGAAACATCTTTTCATTTCACTACATGGCTCAGTGCTGGTGTTCTAAAACTTTCCTGTCCCTAATAAATTGTATGCGGTACTAAATCTGTTTTCAAATCATAATTTTGGCAGAAGGTTATCATTAAAAACTCGTGGAATAACACAGTGACTTTTTTTTTACCGAGTTTCTTTACAAATAGTGAACCATATGCATTTGTAATAGGTATTTGTTGGAAGAAAGAAAATGACTTTTTAGCAAAGTGTATGTCCATAGAGGCAGTCTGATTTGTGTAGAGACTACATAAAGAGAAGAAAATGTCATTGAATCTCTGAGACTGAACATTAGATGACAAATTCTCAAAGTAAAAATTCTAGTTTTTCAGTTACTCATGATTTTCATCTGTATTTGGCAAAACAGGGGCTTGTCTGGAGGAAAGTGTGATAATTGGCACACTACTACTACTATCATTGTAATAATTCATATTTCAAATTAATTAATTAATTAGCAGAATTAGAAATATTTCTTTGTATCATCATCAGAACCTGGGATACAGCACAGATGTTCTCAGCATACCTCAATATGTATTTTAAACTTCAAAATAAACTTCAATTATTAAGCAGGTATAAGAATTTTGAAAAAGAGTGCCATTCTCTAAGAAACCAAAACTGCTCATTTCTTGCCATTTCCTGGTAAGATGAGCCATGGGCACAAACTGACTTTCTTGAAGTTTTCCCTCATTTTGATGTGGATGAAAAGGAGAAGTACAGAGTGAGGTCCCTGCCTTGCCTGTGCCTGTGGGAGTGCAGTGCTGATGGAGTTTAGGAAAGGGAGGGCTTTTGTGCATAAGAGCACCTTCATCTGAAAATGACCATTTGCTCCTTATTCGAGGGCATTTTAACCTCCAATACAGTATTTAGCACACCAAGGAACCATGCAAAGATTTGGGAGGGTTTTTACTGTGCAGTTGAGATACTTAAATGCAAAGAGAGAGCCTATGTTGTGTTCAATTGTGTTTAAAAATAATGTGGTACATTTTTCCAATATACTCTAGATAGATTCGGTATTCTTATTCATGTTAATAAAAGTCATGCAAAATGAGCACAAGCCAAGACTGAAATTATCCCATAGTGGCATTTAAATTAGTAGAGAAAAAATATGTTCACTCCCTGTAATAGTGGATTCTTTTTGCCCCTTTCTTTTTAATTTCTATTAAAACAAATTATTTGAGCATTAGTATATTGGCCTTAATTAGCTTTCATCTCTCCCCTTTTGATTTAAATATTGCCAAGCTCCATTAAACTGACTGTGTGAATGCCAGAAAATGGTCTACTGAATTCTAAGTGTGTGTCTTTGTCACAGTGTAAATTGAAAGGTCACAACAGGTCATCTAATTGCTTGGTACATATTCTATTAATTGCACTTTTAATGTGTAAAGCACACTGAAATTATCAGATAAAGGATGCTACATTCTGGTAAAATATCAGGCGTGCCTGAATCATAGTCAGACAACATAAGAAAATTATTCTAATATCTGCTCCAAAAATTTTGCTGTGGGTCCATTTCCCTTTTGTTTTAATTGACAGTGACTTGCTCATCTCCATGGTTGCTGCTCTTGGCTCCTTTGCTTCTCAGAGAAGGGATGCTTGGAATATCCAAGGGCAGCAAACTTCCCTCTCCTTTTATTTGTGGGATGTGCTCTGTTCAGGCAAGAATGTAGGGAGTCTGTGGTACTTCTCAGTATTTGTCTCTCTTAATTCCTTCAGAAGGTGTGTTTATACTGTATCATTTCTCTAAAGAAACACTGTCAAGATGAAAAATGGAAGGCCTAGGAGTTAGGAAAAAAAATTAAGATGGTGAGGCTCTGCTTTAGCTTTATCTAGTATCTGCAAAAATTGATGAATAACAGCTGCAGAATTGGTATTTGCCTAATCCTGCAAAGTGTTGGCTCCTCTGAGTGATAAAATGCACCCTAAATCCCCAGTGTGTAAGAGAATATATTTTTATGCTTTTTAATTAATCAAAAACTTACTATCTTAAGCCAAAGGCTCATCACTCAATCTCCACTTTCCACAATCATTATTACTTCCTGATGCATATGTGGAGCTTATGCATCACTACTTCCAACAATATGTCATCTTTCAACCAGATATCATAAACCAAAGACCAGCAAGGCAAAATTTGTTTCAAAGCAACTCACTCAGCATCAGACTGGAGCTCTGCTCACTTTTTTGGATGTATTTAGTACCCTACCATATACAGTTTTGAGTAGGTGAATGGTTTGGTCCCTGTTTCAATTTATAAAATGATGAAGTTTAATCTTTAAAGACAAAGCAGGAAAAGATTTAGTGTCTTACTTATGGAGGTTATGAAATGACAGCTTTCAAATTGCTTAGCATTTGTAGGAATTGTTATGGTGGGAAAGCTGGGCAACCATTTCGGCTCCAGTAATATTTATGTACAGTTAGAAAAGAAAGATAGCCCAATAAACATTAAAAAAAAATTAATTGCAATAATATTCTCTTGCAAAAGAATGCCATCTTCAGAAACCTTGGAATAGTTCCAAAATTCAAAACTGCTTTTGTTTTGCTATAAGAAGTTATATGTTGCCTAAATTAAAACTGCCTTTTTCTCTAAAAGTAAATTTTCAATGCAAAAATTTTCAAATCTGAGTTATTCATCTCAGTAGCCAAAACAGCCAATAGTTCAATTGCTCTGTTATTACTGATGATAGTGAAGATAAGTGTTGAACCCCAAAACTAATCCACTTCCTTATTTGTTGCATATAGCTGAATGTGAAAAAAATGTAAACTATTAGAAACAAATTGGCAGCCTTGACTGCTACACAAGGGCCAGATTTGTAAAGGGACTTCCATATATGATTAAAATACAATGCAAGTGGAATTTAGACGCAAAATTTTTAAAAAGAAGGTCACAAAAGATCCTTTCCACAGGAATTTTCATTCAATTTCAGATTCACTTCAGCTGGAACATGCATGCAGGTACCAGAGAGGTCACAGACCTGCAGCAGCTAAGTGACTGCATTCAGCTTTTCAAAATATTCCCAGGAAGTGCATTTCCAAGCCCCCTGTGAAGATATTCTTGAAACAGAATGTCATCATCTTGTGCATAAATATTTGTGCTGGGAAGACTTTTCTGTAAATAAAACTTGGAACGTAACTGTGCAATAAAAAAGAGGTATGTTGCTTTTATGGAAAAGGAGTCTTTCCAAAGTGTTGACAACCAACCCAAACAGAAAACAAAAAGATTTTCAGAGTATAGATGTACTAGTGATTTTAGCTGTGTCAGGATGTTACTTGCCAAAGAAACAAATTTTATATATTCCTGTGGTAGAGCAAATTTTGGTTCTGTAGTATGTTTTCTGAATTGCTGTCCAATATTTAAGCTGGTGTAATTCAATATAGATTATTGAGCAGAATATTGTCTGCACTTTTCTTATAAAATATCAGTCTGCACTGTGAAGTTATTTCTATTTTGTCTTTTTTTGAGAAGAGACTGCCCCAAGAGATAGGTCCCGAAAGGCCTGACAATATCACTTTTGAAACTATTTACGTTCCTGACACTGCATAATAAAATTTTTATTCTGTTCTTTTGTGACTTTTTTATTGCTTGCTTTTGAAACATCATGTTTTATTATCTTTTAGTCCTGTTATCAATCTTGAGCAATAAGATGACTGTAATGACCTGTTTTAATAAGCCTATTACAGATTTCTATGTTGATTTGACGTACCTAAGTGTAGTAAAATGGTTTATGAGGAATAAACAGCTGAGTAATATCACATTCATATCCTTGGAGATGAAGTGATTGTAGATGAGAAATAAATAATTGAAGAAGACACAGCCTGGTTATTTCAGTTTCTGAACTCCTATGAAACAATGTGACAGTGTCACGGATGGAGTCATGCACTTCACTCACAACAAAGGAGTCACAATACACTTTATTGGTAGAAAGGAGGGAGTTAACCAAGTTCAGAAGTAAATCTGATAGTGGTCTGAGAAGATTTAGTGGCAAGATATGCTTTGCTATTTCCTGCATGGAGTACAGGGTCAGACAAAACTGTCTGAGACCCTCCTCTTGAGCCATGAGGCTCAGAAAGTGCAGCCTTGTTTTCCAAACTCTGCCTTGGAGGGGAGTCTGGGTGCATCACTCTTATTCCCAGGCATGGTCAGTGGTTTATGTCTAAAGGATTATATATGCACAATCAATACTTTATATCACTTAGGTAAGATTTCAAAGCTTAGCATGCTATTAATCACTTGCAGAGAATCTGTTGTGGCAGAGCATCTCTCAGCCTCAAGGACTAACCTTGGGAGGCATTCCTGCTGGAGGGCAGATCCTGGCACGCAGCCTGCTGCTGTGCAGTGGAGCTCAGCAAGCCCGGGGCTGTCCACTATTTACAGAGTAAGATAATTGACTTTTACTCATATTTGCATAGCAGCAAGATGTCTGGTCACCATTCCAGACAGCCCTTGACTACTCTGTTGCCATCCACCCCCCAAAGTCCAGAGTAAGCTGGATGCAGCCACCACAACCCACTGGGAGTTATGGCTTAAGTGAGGTGACACCCACAGTGTTTTAGACCCTCTAGGGCTCCCCATTTGTGATCTAGGAGCTCTATGGTTTGCTCAAAGAACAACAGGATGGGGCAGGTTGAAAGGGACCACAGTGGCTCATCTGGTCCCAGCTTTCTGCTTAAGCAGGGCCATCCAAGAGCACATGGCACAGGATTGTGTCCAGACAATTCTGGAATACCCCCAGTGAGACTCCACAGCTCTCTGGGCAATCTGTTCTAGTGTGCAGTCACTGACAGAAAAGTTATTCTTCATATTTGCTGTTCATCAGTTTCTGCACTTTGCCTCTTGCCCTGTTGCTTGGCACCCCTGAGAAGATACACAACTTTTCTGTGTACACATGCATTGATGTGGATGCAGATATGGTGTTGGAGAGATTTCTTTTTGAAAGTGTCTGAGTTCTAAAGGGCCATGGGCTTCGAAGCAGGCTCAGGCATCTGTTTTTTGGCTCAGAATCTTCACTGGTGTGAGAGTATACCTGCTGTATTCAGAAGCACACACACCTATAGCATCACCTTCTTAGTGATTTCACGAATAATTGTATAGGAAAGGCAGAGATCTATCTTTATATCCATTTATAGCCTTATATATTTTCATATTGCGTGTATACAGAGCTTTGCCACGTGTCACTCTTGCACTGAGAGTAACACAGGAACAGGAGGGAGGCAGTATTGTAGAAAGAGCAAAGAAGGCTAAAAAGATAATAATGAAAACTCCTGACTCCAGAGCCTCAACAGAGCTTGACCCTGATTGGTCAATGAGTAAAAACAACTCACAGCAGAATCCAATGAAACAATCACTTGTGGGTAAACAATATCCAAACACATTCCAAACCAGCAAAACACAGGAGAAGCAAATGAGATATATGGTTTTCCTTTTTCTCTGAGGCTTCTCAGTTTCCCAGAATAAAAATCCTGGGTGAAGGGATTTTTCAGAAAATATGAATGTGACACCACGAGGGCCTGGGAAAGCTGATCCTTCATGCTGTGAAAGGTGTACCAGTTGTACTTGGAAGCCCAGCGCAAAGGTTGGCTCTGCTGTGGTGCCATTCATCTGCTCAGTAACACAAATCCAGGCTTCTTTATGGGCAAAAATTACCTCAGTGCCATGGATCAAACAGCACTGAGCCAGCATTTAGGGACATTTAGGGACCTTTGAATTCCATTATGATGTATGAACAGCTGGCAGCATGAACCAATACTGGCTGTTTTCGCTCTTTACTCCCTCAGCTTCCCCACTACTGGACTGTTTGGACATTGATGCTTTTCTGAGGAGTCCAAACTAAGCTACCCGTGACAAAAATAACCTGTTATTCCCCATTTGAACACTTGGAATTTGGGCTTGGGTTTTTACAGAAACAGTTGACAATCAGAAAGGAGAAATGCTGTAAGGTGCAAAACACCTAATGAAAACTGTAGTGAGAAGCTTGACTATTTCTGGGATGGCGTTAGACAAATATTTATTAAACACCCTTAAATTCTCAGAAATCTTTTTTTTTTCTTTGCAGATTCAAAGACATCAAGCTCTCTCCCTGCATCTACAGTCATACAATTTAAAGTGAATGTTTTCTGTCTCTTCAAATTGTACCAAAAATTAATAGGTAAGTTTAGAATTTGATTTTTATTATGCACAGCAATTTATATGGAAATTAATTATATAAAGTATATTGGCAAAAGCATTCTGTCTGCCACATGGGACTTAACTATATCTAGTATCCTGAACAGAGGGTAGCTCTCAGCCCTGCACTCCAGCCAGTCCAAAATTGTAAAATTCTATTATTAATCCATACAGTATGATGATATAGTCATGAAGCTTTCACTTTTTGAAAGCGAAATACTTTAGCTATGAAATATATTTAATATTTGGCACTTTCACTACTCCTGTGAGGAGACTGTGTTGGAACTGTTGAATTTAAATGATTAAATTCTGAAATAAAAAAGTTCATTTTCATTCACTTACACAGAAGAAAATGACCATGTTTGGATCATGGGGGAAAAAAATCCTAATTAGGGCAAAGATATTATAAAATATTAAGATCAAGGCTCATGAAGTTTCAAATAATCAAGACCTATAATTTACCAGGAAATATATCTTACAGTCCTTTTAAAATGTATTAAGTCCATTTCAGTAAACAAGAAACTTGGGATGTGGAAGAGTCATCCTGGAACACAAGGGACCCCTGTCTCTTTCTTGAGGAAAGGGAAATCTTTCAAAGTGGTTATTTTAGCACTTTGATGTGCAGTACTGGTACATTTTAAACTCACACTGCTGGTTTAAGGAGAAATAATTTAAGAGTATAGTTGGTTCACTAAGGTGTTTTGGGATAAAGTGGTGACTGCAAGAGACTTGGAAATTTGAGCACATGCTCACCTCTGTTACTCATTTCTTCCTTTGTTCAGCTAGAGAAGATTTGTGCAGGCTCTGAAAGACCTTCTGTGGCAAAAACAACCTGAATTTTAGCTCAAACCAAAGGGATAATAAAATATTTGAAATGCAAATAATAGTTCCTTTACTAAAAATTCTCATCTATTTCCAATGTATAATTTTCCATTTTATTTTTGACCCTTCTGCACATATTTCAAATATCTTTTTACATCCTGGATTTTTCTTCAGAAACACTGAGGAAAACAAAATTATCATGAACCTTTCAGAGACAGAAAAATTAGTTTGTAATAATCATATACCATGCAAGTCCTTTTCATAAGCTACCATCAGAAATATTTATGCATTATGTGCTTGTTCCAAGAAATTGCAGTACAGTGTGTATTCCAGAGATAACATGTAGAGGAATCTCCCCCATATGTTTTAGTTTATTTTGCATGTTGGTATATATTCTAATAATAGACAGAACTTGGGGATTATTTTTTTTTCATTTATGTTTTCCCATATATGGAAATACATATATGTCTTAACTGGAATAAGCCAAACACTTTGACTACTGTATTGACATTTATGCTTGAGAAAGTTCAGGCCTGGAAGCTCTTGCAAAGCAAGTTAAAAGGCCAATCCCAGCCTCTGACCCAAAAGGGAACATTTCAGTTCAGGCTCAATCAATTGAAAATGCAGGGCAAAATAAACTGCCTTTAGATGATAGAGTTTGATTTACAAGATACACAGATATTTTACATCAGGGTGAGCTAATTCAAGTTTGTGTTTTGACTGTGTATGTAGAATAACTCTAATTTATTTATGACCTATTAAGGAGATTGTTTCCAGCGTGTAAGAAATCCTAATTAAGATCACTGTTTTTAAAAAGGAAACTCACAATTTCTTTCATATCCTGTCATCAAAGGCACAAAGGAGAAAGCTTTTGTTCTTGTTTTTCTTGGGTTTCGTTTGCTTTTCTCCTTGCTGTCTGTTGAATGTCAAGAGGCCATACACCAGCTATTGCACAGTCAGGTCTTTGAAGTCCCCAAAGAATTTCAGAATTCTCCTGAAGAGTTTATTTTTTCAAACACTTCTTTCCCCTATGAAATCAAGATTCCTGAGGGACCTGTGATGCCAAACCATCTGCAAGGGCTGTTGTTTCATTCTGAGCATGGGGGGGGCACAGCATTAAATCATGTTTGGGAGTTTCATGTATGCTCCATGGTCTCATGAATAGACAATGGCATGAAGGTAAAGCCTTCCAAACTCATTCCCATTCACCCTTCTGGCATACCATGTCCTGGCTGCTGCCCCTAAACAGGGATGGAGGTGGAAGAAGGTGGCCACAGACACCTGGGACACCATGTGTACAGATCAGGATCAATATTCATAGGTAATAGACTGAAAAGCAGGCAATAGATATTGAGGTAGAAGATACAGAAAGCCAGAGTTGTCCATATACTGTAGAGTTTGTCTCAAAGCCAGCCTAGCTCACTGCTTCAGGGTTACTTGGACCTGTGAAATCAACATAATTATTCCCACAATTATACCCACCCTTGGGCAGAAAGGAGTAGCAGGAATACAGTAAAGATGCTGTGAAATATATGTGTTTTTGCCATTTTTCTCCATCAATTACACTTTGATTTATCCTGAGGCCAGGATGGGCAGCCAGGACGGAGTGGCACCAAAGCAGGATTTGCATGCAGCTTTCCCTGTGTCATGGTCCTTTCAGTTGTTTCAAATTTACAAGACAATACCCTCTGTGATTTCAACTTTATTTCCTTAGCTTATTAAGGAATATAACAAACATGACAAACTGAGGCTCCATCACCTTTTACCCAGACTCATCTATCACGTTAGTCAACTTATTCAAGTGAAGAATTCATAAGATTTCATTGCTTGATAGAACTCTTGATATCATATGCCTGTGAGAAAAAAGAAAAACTTGGTTGCCTAGCTAACAGAGAAAGTGCTGACCCTTCCTCTTCCATCACGGTGCAGGCATCCCCTGTATCACACCAGGAAGCAGCAAAACCTCAGCAATCCAGCTGCAGCTGAATCCACTTCAAAAGCTTTTTGGGTAAGATCACAGAGCCAAAGAATCGTTTGGGTTGAAAGAGACCTTTGCAGCCCAGCCCTCGGTAATGAGCAGGGACACCTTCAGACAGATGTTTCATACTCTCAGGCTTGGAGGCTTGGTCTACCCCATTTCTGTAAGTTGGTGCATTCTGGGGACACTGCCAGAAAAAGCACAGTGGTTGCTGGGCGCATGGTGGCCTTTCAGCTCTTTCTGGCCACCTGTTCTGCCTATCTGGTACTCTCACTTTGACCTGATGCTGCTGCTCTCAGCATAAAGTGAAGTCCGGCATGAGCTAGTTTAGCCAAAATCTAAACTGGAGATGAGTAAATAGCCACACCCTGGGCAATTTTTGTACATCATACACACCACATCATAGCACTGGCAGTGCCAGCAGAGCCTGCTCCTGGGCTGTGCATGCCATTCAGAACTGCCACCCTGCTTCCCTGTGTCTCGGGACTTCTGCTGCTCAGAGTGACCCCAAGATGTGTCAGAAAGTCTCTTTTCCCAGCCCAACAGTCAAAAGAGTCAGGGCTCTTCAGTTCTCGTTCTCAAGTTTGTTTATTGCTCCTTATCTATAAAATTCTTTCTCCTGTCCTGCTGAGGTCTGTTCAGCAGGACAGAGAGAGGCAGACTGGCCGCCCTCAGGGTGGTGGTGTCTTTTATTCTAAAAACTACATGTACATTATTTACCATAACCTCCCAATACCTATCACCTATGTTTGACAGTGAGCTTCTACACTAAACAAATCCAAAAGTGCCAACATCAAAGCAGAAGATGGAGGCCAAGAAGAAGAAGGAGAAAGACTGGACACGCCCAGATTCCTCCGTCTTGCCTCCTGAACCCCCATTCTAAAACCCAAAAAAATCTATTTTTTACCCTGTGATGAACTAATTATTATTCTACTTAGACTTTCATGGTTTGCAGATCCTCATATAAGGTTGGTAATTTTTTCCATGGGTCATAATCAAAGTCACAGTTGTCTTGGGCTCTGTGTCAAGATCTCTGAGCCCCCTGGCAGGGTTTTGGGCAATCCAGGACAGCCAGGGGGATGTCCTGAATTCCAGCACCTGTGGCTTAGTCTGTCAGCACTGGCTGGTGTGGAAATGTAACAGTATAATGAGGCCAATCAGTTTGTGTATTGTGTGACAGGAAAAGGGATGCAGTAGCCTTAAGCCTACTTTCTCCTTTTACCTTATTTGAGCATTTCTGTCTTTGACTCCTAAGAGTAATAGATATACAAAGTGTGTTTACTTATAACCCATGACCTCATTTGTACTACTCCCTCATCATAAAGTTGCCTTTCTCAGGGACAGGAGTATTAATGAAGGTAAATACACAGTCACACTCTCCCTGCATGGCTGTATAATTTATTCTCTCACATTACACAGAATCAGCAGGATTTGAACACTACAGACACCAGGACAATGCCCAAGCAGCCAGGGTGGAAACCTCTGTTCTTTCAGATAAATCAGTAAAAGTAATGGGGTGGATCCATTTTATTATAGGAAGCTGTATTAAGGCAGATTAATGCTGTTAGGCTGAATAATACCATAAAGCTGGGAGACATTCCCAGGTTGAGGCTAATGGACTGCCAGCCCCAGCTAGAAATGCAGGGTGTGTCTTTCAGCAGTGAATACCAAGGGAAATGAAGCTACTGAGGAGACCAAAAGGCATCCTAGAAAGACTGAAGTGGCTCCTGCACCTGAGAGCATGTTTATTTTTCCAATGGAAGCTTTTTTGTCTATCTTTTATTTCAAAAACATGAAAATAAAATGAACTGCATTTACTGGTACAGTTTTCTGGGATTTAAAGGCCTGAAAAACTTCTTGTTATTTATTGAGAGTGAAAACAAAAGAACTCTGAGTCAAAGCTCACTCCTTTCATAGTCTTTTATTTCTTCAGCATAGATTTGATTTCTGCATAGATTTGGTATTATCTAAACTGCTTTGCTTGAATGCTGTCATGTCACTCTGAATACGGGTCCTGCCAAAGGAATATTCACTGTTGACTGCTTTCCTCTAAGGCTTTAAGGTGTGTTTTTAGAAGTGCCTCTAGGGCTTTTTTGTTTCTTATACCTCAAAAGAAATCTTGCATGTGCATCCTTTCTTTCTTCCTCTTTACACTCATCAAAAATGAACAAAGGCTGGTGTGGACAGTGAGTTACAGTCATACATAAACCATACCTCTGTCTCCAGCTGTTGCTATGAAAGCCGTGTTGAAGGCAGTATTTACTGAAAGCCCCTTTCATATATCAGCACTGTGGAAGTCACCAGGGCCACAACAAAGTACCAGCAATTTTTTTTGTTGTTGTTTTGGCTGTTCAGGTACCACGGCTTCACACAGATATCCAGTGGGCTGGCTTCAAAAGGACAATCACAGAGGTGATCCCTGATGCATCACAGTGCTGCAGGTCCCTCCAAAAGGATTTGGAAGGTCTTTCTGCAGTGGCAAACAATCTCTACTAACTTCCTGGGCTTCCAGAAATACTAATCAGCAGTTCTAGTCTGTAGCACATTTATTACACCCTGACGTGCTGAAGACAGCCTGTTACAAATAGAACTGCCTCGTGAAAAATGCTGTTCCAGTGTTTTATAATAAAGTGCACCAATTAGATGCATTCATTAGGACAAACTGCTTGTCTTTTCTTATATTAGATCTTTTAAAAGGCACAATGCATCTCATAGCTCATTCTGCTCTGTATTATTATTAATTGAACAGAGCACATTACAGAGTTTTAATCCAATAACTGTAAATACATAATGAATAATATTTCCTTGGAGGCTGCCAGGGTTGTAGCAGCCTCCTTTGCAGCTTTGCATACTCAGAGTAAGATATATTATCACAAAGTCCCCTCTTCCCTGGCTGTAGGTTGCCCATGGGTATTGCAGGGACACCACCAGAGCAAGGAACAGTGCATGTGTGGTAGAAGACAAATGTGTCATTTGTTAAAAGGCAAATTAGTAGCCAAGCCTAAACTGCAGGCTTTCAACTTTTTTCTTGTTGGAAAGGGTCACATGCTCCAGTTCTTCATGTTTCCTTGCAGGTCCTTGGATGCCAAACAGAAAACAATTTTTTAATTTTACCAGCGTGAGGGTTCCTAACTGCAGCATATTATTTATAAAGGGGGGAATGGCAAACAGCAAATGAAGACAAAAGGAAACATTCTGTTCCTCTCTGGAGGAGCCCTGCATTATTATACAAGGTTGTGATTGGGCATAGTAAGATGAATTGAGCAGCTGCTCCTCCTGACAAGAACATTACTTCTTAGATTGCTGGTAATACATGAGGTAGCTGGCACTCCCTGGTTGCTCTTAAGTAACAGATATGATCTCAGCAAGGGTAGCCTGAACTCCATGATAAAGACACAGGATTTTATATGAAAGAAGACTCTGGGATACATTGAAGTGATTTTTTTTTTTTTTAACCATACTTACTAGTATTTTCATATGGAATAAGTTTTTGCAGTTATTTATGCCTGGACAGTACTCAAGGTGTGTAGCAGGGCTAATTAGCTTGAAGAGAAGTAGTGCATTAATACAGTCCCACTATCACTAATGAATCCCCATAACTTCCAATTCTGAGCTATTTTATGGTCAATTGCATGAAAAATGGCCCAGAGAGAGAGATGAGGTCTTTTTGTAGGTATCCTTTTAGCCTGTTAACCTGATGGAAGTTTCAGCAACATGAATTATTTTCAGAAATTCCGATTTTTGCCCTTAATTAATGAGATCTAGGATCTTTTTATTTTTCTAGGATTGTTTTTCCAGGATCTAGCCTTTTGGCACCCAAGGATACATGGTCCAACAATATTAGTCTACTAAGGCCTGGTCCCATGACAACTGAAAACACTAGGAGAAAATTTAATAGGAGTTTTGCACCTATTGTCATTTTGGCCTGAAAATATCCTACAGCTGTGAAAATTCTAACAGTATCCAGCAGGATCAAGTCACAGTGAAGTGAAGGAGTAAAATATATACCAAAAATGAGAAAAAGGAAAAATACCTGAGCATAGTGGCTATTGAAAAGCTTGAAAAGCTGCAAACCTGGGAAATTTTTCTCACAACAGATTGTTAATCTTAAATTTGCCTTCCTGGCACTGGTTTTCCTAATTTTATTAAATAAATGATGTTGCTAAGCACTGATAGGACACTGGGTCTATCCAGGATTATTAGCACTTTTATTCTTTAATTCTCATTACTTTGTCACCTTTTTATTTACCTGCCAGATGATGAGTCTGCAGAAAGGTAGTGCATGTTACACACCTGGAATGGGATGGGGAAGCTACAGTGCCACACTTTCCATAAGTGAAGTACTTCTCCAAAGTTTTGGAAGCACAAATCTCAGTGACATGCACTTTTATCTGGCAGAGTAGGATCGAATATTTATCCCATTTGATTGGACTGCTTCAAACCTTTACCACTGCCAGCTGGGGAAATTCATCAGTTTCAACACATTGTTGAAATGGGCATATTCCACAAAATTCTTTTTTTTGGTGTAAAGTAGGGCCAGATAGTCCACGCAGTAATTTTTGAAAAGAAGCAACTTGATTCTTGGAGAGGAATCTTAGACACAGAACTGTAATCCTAAAATCCAGCTCAACTACTGCCAAAGTCTGAAGACACCTTACCTCCTTCTTATTCTGAAGAATCTCCAGGTATTGATAGGTTGACTTTTAAGCATATCTAATTAAAACTTCAGAGAAGACTGAGCAGATTTACAGCACATGGCTACATCTTTTTAAAGATGCCTTACCCAAGGCTGAGCTTCACCACAAATGCAGTAATAGTAACTATTTTCATGTAAGGACATAAGGAAGAACCAGAACATCAAGTCTGCTGTATATGCTTCCACATATTTGTGCAGGCATGGTCTTAAAAGGGTGGTGACTAAAAAAAAAAATCTCTTCAGGAACCAGCTTCAACTCAGTCCTGGGCCTTGTCTAGAAAAATAGTAAAAAATAGAGAAGACCTCTTCCTTCAGGTTTGTTTTATAAAAGCACTATACCATGTATCTTAAGGAGAGAAAACAAGTCCCTCCCTACCTCCAGTAGAGTTCTCCAAAAAAAGCAAAAACCAAGTCCATCCTCTCTCACTAACCTGGAATGGACACCTGAGCCTTAAGGAAATGGCATGAAATGACGCAATGCTTTCCAAGAACATTTCCTGTTGGAAGGTGTACAGTAAAAACAGCAGTCAGAATGACAGCAGGCCATTTAAAACAATCTCCAGACAATTTATCAAGAACCTTGACACACACAGAGCTTTTGGTATTTTTTTGTATCAGCCGATACCAGAAAAAATGAAGCTTCTGACATTACAGACCTCAGGTCAAACTTAGGTATTCTCCTAATGGAAAAAAGAAATGTCTACTTATGCTTGGTAGCTGAATAATTCAAGCTGGAATATAGGAAAATCAACTTTCAGCATGTGCTCCAATTTTAAATGAACAAAATTAAATTAAATGCTGAAATGAAAAATGTCCAATGAGGAAAGCAAGGGCTAAATTCTGACTGCCATATTTCACATAACAATTTATCCTCTTAGCTTGAAGTAACACTGGATCCTCACATATCCAAAGTTGTCCCAAAGTTGCACAATTACATGTTTATAAAACTATTTATTGTTCTTTGATTTTCTCACTAATGCACAGTAAAAATACACTTTTAAAACCTTTCAAATGGAAGAATTAGCTTACAGTGAGCCTGAAATCTGTTTTGAAACACAATATGGTTCTAGTGTCATATAAAATTAAAAACTATATGCCATACCTCAGTTTTTTACATGTATATATCTTTAAAAATATTCTAAAGTTATGTTTTAATACTGAAAGTCTTCAACAGACAGATTAATATACAAGAACTACCAAAAGAATCTGAACCTCTTGGATGGCAATGTCTTTTTACCAAAAAAATCCAAAGAATTTTTTTTTTTTAATATGAAAGATTTCATAAATTCTTTCTGGTCCTTTAATAAAAATGGTTAATTAAAATCCAGGTAGCATTTATTTCACAGTGTGAGGGTGAATATTTGAATTTCAGACTTGGTGTAGCACACTTTTCTCCCTCTGGCTTTCACAGTGAATTGAACACTTGACTCCCTTCAGCAATTTTGGAAATCTCAATTTGTAGCAATTATGATGAGAAGCCATTACTTGATAGAAAGAAAGAAACAAAAAAAAGAAAGAATAGTTATTTAAGTTCAAGATATGTATCTAGATTCCTTTTAAAATAATGATCACACACAAATAAAAGGGGAAATCTCGCCAGAATTCTTCAACTCCCTTTTTTATTAATTTGCATATTAAATTGTACATCTACCAGTTTCTGTTAATTCAGCAAAATAAGAACCTCCTATGAAAGTAATTGTGTTATTAGTCTACCTTGGCAGTAATGATCCTAAGGTGAAGGTAGCAAGTAATTGTATTTCTAACTGTGTCTTCTTTTTAATAATTAGTTATAAAGTTATGTTGTGCCTTCTCTGTTCATGAGAACTTGTCTCTCATCTTCTGCACTACACTGAGCCATATTAAACCAAAAAGGCAGTTTTCTACTAAAAAGGCAGATTTCTTGAGATCCTTGTGGTTAATACTTGTTCAACAAGTCTGAAGCTGATATTCTCACACCTTTTCCAGCTGTAAATTGCTTTACCAATTTCCATTTTCATTAGAGTTTTCCATGTTATTCTGCTTTATGCAATATAAAATTTGAAATAATGGCCTCTTTTTTAAAAGCTTTAACCAATTATGAGAACAAGGGCACTGGAAAAGTAACAAACCTTGATCAAACGAGGAATAATGGACCTCTTTCTCCCTCTACACCCCTTGCTCTCACAAAAAGAGTAATTTAAAATATCTAAAAAAATTGATACAACACTGGCTGCAATATATCTTTAGAGAAGTTGTGTGTTGCTTCTGCTTTCAAATTTATTTTGGCATTTACCTAGGTCAAATTGTATTTATATACACTGAATGTTATTAATATTAAAGTATTTCCTCCTATCTCCTGACTGCCTAGAAAAGGAAAAAAAGCAAAAACCAAGTCTATTGGGCATTTCTATTGATTAGAAACTAGTTTATTATAGGTGTAAATTAAAGGCAATCAAATCCTGGTTACACAGAGCCTGCTGGACCCTCTCAAAAAACTGCCAGCTGTTGTTTATTGCAGATATTGACCAAATGCTAGGAAAAGCAGCCATGTATCAAAGACCTTTCATGTTCAAACAGAAATAAAGTGTTCCCTTTTTATGCTCTTGTTTTCATCAGCTAGAGAGATGCTGAACTCATGTGTAAATGTAAAACCCAGAGAACGGAAAAAACCCCAGCAGAATAAATTGTGAGGCTGCTCCAGTGAATACAGTGAGACAGGGAAAATTAATTCCTTTTTATTCTGATGGCTTCTTTCTTGGCATATATTGTTGCATTTTAAGAGTCACTCCACTCTCAGAAAAAAATAAATAAAAGAAATAAAAATTAAAAAAAAAACAACCAAAGTTTGCTGCTTTCATTTAGAATGTAAGCTCATAGTTTTAAAACAAATTAAAACCAAAGGTGGGGAGATGGCTGTCAACACTGTAGGATAATTTATGTCTTTCCACTTGTCATTACCATTATTTGTTTATTCCAGGTCATGTATGAATTACAGACTAATTATTTGTTTTGCTTACACAAGTCTCTCCATTTAGAACTATAGCAATTAGAGATTTTTTAGAAATGAAATTAAATTGTATCATTTATAATGTTTCTACAATTAGATCAAGAAATGCCATACTACTAACTTGCATTTTTTTATCTAACATGTATTTTATTTATTACGTACCAGGCTGACATAATTTCTTTTTACACAAAATACTAATTTCAATCCTGTTTTGCACTACAGAGCTGTCTTTTGTGTTTTAAATTTTTATAAATACTGAGATCAGGGATTTATTCCCATTTTTGAATGGTGTTTAGGCTGGAGATGTTTTCTGTGTGCATGAACAAGCTGTCCAATGACAAACAGAAAGCAACATATGCTTTCTATGCTTGTAGTTCAATTTTTTCTTTTTCCTGAAGAAACTGAAATGACACACTCTGCTTTTACTATCCTGAGGAACATTAACCTTAAGGACTGCACTGAAAGTAGAGGGGAACAGTGAAGTGGACAGATCAGAAGAGTGGTGAAAAAGGAAATGGAAGGTCACTTTTAAAACCCAAAAATGATACTAGAGATTGAACTCAAACAGATTAACTGTTCTTCAGTGAGCAGGAGGGTGGAGGAAGTGTTTATCATCTAAGCAGCCCAAAATGAGCAGCAATGATAAGCAATGCTGTGCATCACTAGGTGTACTTAGATGAGCTTGACTAGCCACAAGAATCATTTAATATGATCAGTCATTTTTGTTCTCCACAACACCCATAAGTTAGGAATTTTCAGATGTTATCCTGGTGCTGCCAGAAACAGATTCACAGTGACCTCAATATGTCACCAGAAAGGTTTTCTGGAAATCCTTTTGTTTTCCATGTGGCATCTTAGTATATTGGAAATACAAGTGATCTGTTATTGCTTTAGTCACTCACAAAATATTAATGTCACATTACTTTAATAAGTAGCATTTATTCTGCACCAACTAGTTGAATGAAGCAAATTTGCAGGTTGATAAACAGTGTATACATTGAAAACTTGAATTAGACAAGATCAAATTTTTGTAACATCCACTTTATGTGTATCTTAATAAAGTGGATGTTAATTGCGTTTATTCAGCCTGATCATTAAAAGACTGGAGAATCCTGCAGTCAGAATTATGAAGTAGTATGGCTGAGTCCAAGGGACAAGTAATGTGTGTATTTAACTGTGTCTTGAAATGTACTTTTGGTTTTTGTCTTTGTGGTCTGTGGTGTACCTCTAGGGAAATGTCCCAGAAAGGGAGATTACCCCAGTCTGCTTTAGATAATGCACATTTTGCATAGGTCACAGTTTTAAACTCAAGCACCACACAGATTGGTGTTGGGAGGAAAGGGTTAAAAGAGGAAGACTGGTGAGGAGGGGGTAGATTTCCTCAGGTGACCTTGCAGCTGGCAATGCCAAGGTCTGAAAAATATCCATGTGGGAAACCCCACACATTGCACCTACTGCTCTTTGTCCTCTGTTTTGGGAAGTAAAATCTCAATGTAGAGACAACATCAGTGTTTGGAGACACTTGGAGGCACTTGATGGACACGGCTGAGCTCCCTGTTTTGGGAGAGAGATAAAAGCTCAGAGGTCACAGAACACACAGAGGAAACCACAGAGGATGTTCCCACTCCTGGGTCTCCATCTTTGCTTTGGGATCCTCCAGTTAGTGAGGTCATGAAATAAATTCGCTCTTTGCTCTTTCCTCTTTGCATTTCAGCCATGGTTTTGTGGTTGTCCTGGTCACCTGCCTGTGTTGATTCACACAACTGTTTACATTTTGTGCAGTGAAATTCTTCTTCGTTATGCCCTCAGAACCTCCAGCAAGTGCACCAGGATGTCTAGCACGGGTGTCTAAAAACCCCCAAACCTGCCAAGTAGCACAGTAGTTCTTCACTACTTCTATGCATGAAGTGCATAGAACTTCTAAACAAGAAGTTACTCCTGATCATTTGCTTTCTGATGTACATCACAAGTACCTCTCATGGGGCAAAAGGCACCACTCTAGCTTATATTACATCTGAGATAGATTTTCAGAGAGAAAATTTTACACTGATGTTTTGAGAAATAATCAGCAAATATGTATTTGGAGAAGCCAGTCTTGATACTAGATTTAAACTGAATTTGAAACTCTAAAATTTATGTTATTTTTTGTGGGGTTTTTTGTTTATTTTGCAGTCCGATTGGTTGGCAAAGTCTAAAACATTGATAAATTTCGAAAAGAGACCTCTAATTATTGAAAATTATATGACCATACTGAAGATGAATCAAAACAAAGACGTGGTGTGTCAATAATCAACAGATAAATTGCAAAAGCACCAGAAGTTTTTGAATATTTCTATTTAGATGAAACTAGCTACCACCAAACAGTTTACAGGTAATACAAACTGTATTTTTACAAGTATTGTTCTGATCTGTCAGCTTCGAAACCTCTCTTACTGTTGATTCCAAATTTCTTTGTTGCAATATTTATAAACCCACTCTCATGTGTCTTTTAAGGAAATGTGAATTAGCCAAATAATGAAGCTAAAATTATAATCTGTTTGATAGCTGTTTGAATAAAAAATCAAAAACTTGCTGTTATCCAGAGGCACGCCGGAGACTGCCTTCTTTTACCTAAAGGTACTCATTTTATTACTTGTAAAGATAAAGACTAATTAAATGTTACACAGCCTTTCAGTAATTCAAAAGCTCCACTAATGAGAAGTACCATCCTGTTTAAAAAAAAAAAAAAAAAAAAAATCAGGCAGACAGTTCTGAAGAATGAAGAGAGCGTGTGGAAGCAAATGGCACTGAGTGAAACCAAAGTGGCTCGCAGCAGGTCAGTGTGACCTCTCTCTGCCACTGGGACAGCACCCAGTAAGACTATTTGGTGGTGGTTTTAGAAATATTCAAGCTCTGCATCCCATAAAAGAAATCAGAGTGTTGAGGAAACTGTGAGATCTCTACAGTTCCATTTTTGGAAATTACAGGTCACAGAAAACCCATCTACCTCTAACTCTGCAAACAAATTTGCACAGATAAATCTCTGTGTCCTTTGATACCTGCTGCTTTTGACTGTGACATGTATCACACCACTCTTCCTGATAGATTTTGGGTCCAGTGCTCCAGGTGCCTATGGGGCAAAGTGGAAAGTAAAGATACAAATCATGCTATGTTTCTACCATTCCTGCAGGCATCAATATGCTGTGTATATATGTGTATATATGTGGTTCTTTTGTGTGTGTGTGGATCTAAATGTATATACCAGAAGCTGCTTTCCATTTCCTTCTCTAGTTTTTACAGAAAGACAGAATTTGAGGCAAATCAGAGAATCAGAGACAGGCACAAATGTGCATGAGTTTGTGTCTATCTGCATATATATATATATATATATATGCATGTATGCCTATGTCTGTAGATAGATCTCTGTGTATATGTACTCTGCACTCACCTACACACATTTTATGTGCCTGGATACATCTGCATGTTTTCCAGTGGTCTGACTGACTGTAAGAAAAAGAGGATGAACATGTGAGTTCCCTGTGGACTCCCACTGGGGTCATTTTCCCTTGGACTAGCCAAGTCCCTCTGGATGGCAGTGGGATAGAAAAGCTCTGTATTTGGAATAGTTTTCTCAGCATTGTCTGAAGCTTAATCCTGTCCTCCATTCAGATCCAGAAGGAGGGGAGCTAGAAGTAGAGCTTCTAACTGCCCTTGCTGGGAGGTTTTGGCTCCTTTTTTGTGGGGGAGAAAGAGAGTCCCCAGCTGTCTGGCTCCCCAAATGTGGGGAGAAACTGCTGGAAAGGGGTGAGTGGCTCATCTTTGAAGACACAATTGATAAAGTCAGGGATTAGATTGCCCCACCCATGATGAAGGCTAAAAGCACAAATTTAACTGCAAATTGTAGTTAATCCATACTCTTTTGGTCGATATTTCTTAGAATTAAGTGATTTCAATACAGGGTCTTTTGTTTAATTTTTGTATTGCAGTGAGGAAGTACAGTCAAGGTTATTCAAGCTCAGTGCTGAGTTTCATTAAATCAAAGGGAATGAAGGGTTAATACCTCATTTTTTGCAGTTTGGAATGACATTTGAGCATGAAAAGCAAGTTTCATTTAAATGTGAACCTTTTCAAATTATGTTTTCTGTGAACTGGTGCCAACTCGATTACAGAAACTGCTTTTGTACTGATCTGGTTAGTAAGCTGCCTGTTTGTTTTAAATCTAATACAAATGCTTAAATTTAGTGGCATGCATATATTGCATATTTTCATTGGCTTTAAGTATTGGAGATTCTGTCATTCTTAAATAGTCTGTTCTGGGAGATATTGTTAAGAAATTTAAAATGACCTTTACATAAGAATTCTTTAGAAGGGTTAAACACAGACAGAATATGCCAAACTGAATTAATTTTTTAATAAGCTGAAGGATTTTACTGTTGGGTCCTACAAAGGGCTAAACTTTATTTAGACTCTCCCCTTTGTATCTCTAGAGTAATGGGAAATAGCTGAATTTGTAATGAGCATTAAAGCCAGCATAATAATTCTGATATCTGTTCCCCTGCATAAGGATCAGTGCTTCTGTGACTTGTTGATTTCCAGTTTAGTGAGTTGTGCATTTCTCATGATGTTCATCACCCTGGCCATGGGTTATGTTCAGAGAAAGACTGGCAGTGGAGCAGCTTGCTGGCCTCTTGATGTGATCAGAGGTCACCTAGCAATGCCATGCCAGGTGGAACATCTGTGTGCTCCCCACAGAAAAAAAGTGACCTTGCTGCACAGTCTTGCCAGAAAACAAAAAGGCTGAGAGGTATCATCCTGCATGGAAGTTAAAAAAAAAAGGCTTTAGAAAAAAGAATTCATAAGACCTTCAGTCTTGCTTTTAAAGCCTTTTTAGAAGAGGCAAAGAAATATTTTTAATAATATAATTATCATTAAATAAATAAAGTTACATCAATATTATTTAATACTATAAATAATAATAAATATAATAATAAATATTAATAAATAAGAATAAATATAAATTAATAATAAAAATTAAATAAAAATATAAACTAATGTTATTTAATAATATAAATAATAAAAAAACACTGTGATGTTTCTCAGTAACAATTAAGTTAAGAACCTATAATTAGGTCAGGATTACTTATTTTATGCTCTTCCAGTGTATATGGAACATTTAAATATTTGAGCTTTGAAAAGCCATGGGTCCTGAAAATCTTGTTTCACTGTTTGGAGCTGACACGACTCAGTGAGAATTTTCCTGAAGAAAACTGTATGTGGTTGTAACTGACATAAAAGTTCCTTGAATAGTAAATTGTTTTTCCTGAAAGAAACTATTTGTTGAAAATGTGTGGTATGAGGATAGTCTTTGAGTAATCATTGCCTAGATATGATGGGAAAAAGTTCATAAAGACATCCTGTAGTCCTTATTTCAGCCTTCCATTGCATTGATTGTACCAGTAAATGGGCATAGAAATAGCTTTTCTTGAACTTTTTCAGACAAATGCAAATATGGCACAAAATCTTTTCCTCAAAGAGTTAGGTTCATACTTCTGTGAACTGCCTAACTCCAATTTCCTTGTTCAGTATTTCTTTGCTAGAAATAAAATGGATTCCATCAGCAAGCTAAGATATAAATCTTGAATGACTGAGAGCTTTGGGAACTGTTTGGAATAATGGATTGAATGTCATCTGTGCATGCAAAGTTGACAGAATCTGTCAATCTTCAGGGAAGCTTTGAGGTGGGTGTGTTTATATACCTGTGTATATAAGGTGACTGTGCTGGGACAGTCCTCAGCTTTAGTGACAGCTTATTTGAATCATTAATGTGACCCCTCCTTCTGATGATGCCTGTCAGATTTCAGGGAATAGCCACATGCTCCTTTTGAAAAGAGCTGTAGTGGTTTAAATGCCTTGAGAGCCTCTACTCCCATGCAGAAATTTTTTACTTTCATGAAGCTGTGACTTGGGTGTGCCTTCATGAACTGCAATGCCCACTGCCCAAATCCTCCTTTTCCTTACACCTTTTTGACTTAATTTGACTGCACTGGTGCAGATAAGCACTTCTGACTGTCCCCTTTGCCAGCTGAGTTTCATGGTTTATAACCTGCTTACCTGATCAAAACACTTTGTTGCCTCCTTGCCTACTTTAACTCCTTTTCTCTCTCTCTAATCCTCAGCTGTGCTATCTGAGCTGAGCCAGCCAGCTTTCCTCATCCCTGCCTTTGGTGACTTGTTGCTATTTGAGTTCATCTAGTAATGGATTATATTGTGTTGGAATGATGGATAGTTGTAGGCAGATGAGAAGCAGGTGGATATTTGTTACTGCTCCCACAGCCAGCATCCAAGGACAGCCTACTGCAAGCTTCACTGGAGCCACTGCAAGGGCTTCTCTGAGAACTGATGAAGGAGTTCCTTCCTCCCAAAAGGAGAATATTTGAAGGGAAACTTCCTCTTTTCCCAAATAAAAGTCTTAAAATTGCAAAGAAACAGATTTTATACTGTTAACATTATCTTTTTTTCTCCAGGTTTATTTTGCAGTAGCATTTCTCTGTAATTGTGGTTTATCACTCCCAAGAGAATTACTTAATTCTTTGCAGCTTTTAACATTGAATTTCTTACACAAAAGAGATGCCGAATGCATTGTCTTTTCTGTGTTATGTTATTTAACTTTCTGAATTAGTCAAAAGGTATAATGATCATCTTTGTTGCCCTAGAACAGAAGAGTTCTCAGAAAAAGAAATATAATTTTTTTTTTCCATTGCTAACAGTTCATAATATATTAATGACAACCCTCACATGAAGCAGTGTCCTTAAACTTCAGGTTTGCAGGTATTTATAATTCCAGAGCACATCAAAGGATTACCAGGCTGCAGTTTAATATCTGAGCATCAGAACAAGGACAGAGCCCTTGTCGATGCTAGAGGAAAAAGCCTGATTCATTCACTATGTCTCAATTCAACAACTCCCACTGTCTCTCAGGTACTGGATAGTGTCCCACAGCTGGTAGACAGCAAACCCAGGCAGAACTCCATAAACATTGATCATTTGTTTCATTGCAAAGCTCACTTCTTTAGTTTAAATTGCAGATGAGATTGATTTGAACCAACCAGACAAACTTTGCAGTGAAGCAAATTAAGTGCTTTCATCTCTACAGCTTTAAAGCTCATCTGTGAAAAGTGGGCAGGGGAGAAGGAATAACTCCTCTGGAATTGGTCCAGTTCAATAAAATGGTTGGATCTAAACTGTCCCACAGGAGGGGGTCAAGATCCTTCTTCCAGGAGATGAGTTAATTTGTAGGTCCTTAAACTCCAGCATCAGCTCCATCATTTTAGACTTGCTTCCAAAAACCTGAGACATGCACTGGAGCAGAAAGTAAATAAAAATGTTATTGTATATATATTCCAAAAGGGATTATTTTTGCATTTTAAATTTTCATTCTGGTACATTTTAAAGGTACCAGAAGGTACATTTTAAAAATAATTAGGAATACTAACATTTTCCAATAATTTCACTTATCTTTAGTTGTTTATATTTCTTGTACCTAGGAGCCTGTACCTAACTGGGTTTTTTGTTTGTTTGTTTTTGTTTGGGGGTTTTTTGTGCGTTTTTTTGTGGGTTTTTTTTTGCTTGTCTGTTTGTTTTTTGGTTTTGTGGGGTTTTTTGTTTGTTTTGGTTTGGTTTTTTTGGGGTTTTTTTTAGGGTTTTTTGTGTTTTTGTTGTTGTTGTTTTTGTTTGTTTGGTTGATTGGTTGGTTTTTTGGGGTTTTTTTGTTTTGTTTTTTTTCTTTTTAATTTAGGCCAGAAAACACATAACTGGTTATCTTCTAGCACTCAGTATCTCGCTTGCTAAAGAAAAAGGCAAAACTCTTAATGAATTTGTTGAACACTACCATCTTTTAGGCTGTATAGAAACAATGAGGTCTATCAGGAAAAGATATTTTTGTACAACTTTCTAACCACTTTAAGAAATATTGAGAGAAAACAATAAGCTTCTAAATTAGAACAAATATGTGAAACAACGTTCCTAAGTTGGATTTTACTATGGCTCCGTTACACAGAGCATCTAAAATTTAAAGCTAAGGGTTAGAACTCTTAAAGGAATAAATTACAACAGTACAAAACATCTTACCTGAAGGATATCAAACACCTAAATATATTACTGATAGGTAAATCAGAGAACTGGCTGTTCTCTAACTAGTCTGTTGCTACTCTCAAAGGAGGCAATCATTATGTAATTATTTTCTTGAGGCATACAACATCATCAACCACTTTTTTATGAATTTTATGACATGCTAATTTCCCATCTGTCCCAAGTATTACAGACTCTACACTTTAGTTCATCCACCATAGCTTAAAAGCAAAATTGCAAGAAATAAATGTCTGTTCAGTCCTTCTGAAGGTTAGGTTCAGATGAGAATCATCAGGTTGTTTGGATTGGAGGGAACATTCCCTCTCAAACCTGTCTCTAACATTTGTTATTAATGCCTTCATGTTGACAATCACCAAGAAAAACCACTTTTCTTGCTCTGGAAATCCAGGCCCAGACGCTCACAGGATTTGTAGTGCTTATCCCCAGCAACTTCAGCAGGTGCAAACAGATGGCTGACATTTCTATAAGGCCATAAAATGCAGAATACTACTGTCCTGCTATGCCTAACTGGAATCAATTAAGTGTGAGGCAGGATATCAGGCTATGAATCACAAGTCATTTGTTTCCTGTAAATTGCATAGTTTGTTGGGCTTTTTTTTAAATGTTTCATTTCACGGAAGCCCCAGGGATGGCAGGAAAAGCAGCAAAAGAGAGAGTTAAGTACATGAAGCAGTTAAATTGGAAAGTGAGATTCCCTGTTAAAATCTCTGAGAATAAAGCTGGTTTTGGAAGTTTTTGGCATATTCCATCTCTGATTTCATGTTCCTTCTTGTTTAATCTCCTACATGCCTTCCTAAAATATGCTGGATCAATTAATTATGCTGTGCTTATATGGCTAAACCGGGACCAAAACAAGTAACTATAACCTCTCTTGAAATTATTTTTCTGAGTTTGATCCTTTCACTAATGCTCTAAAAATAGTTGCATCAGGACGACTAGTAGATGCAGAAATCCACAGCAGAAGGGGCTTCAAGTCATATTTCAGAGCTTTTTAGCTAGCTTTGGAAATTCATCATCTAATATTTAGACAGAAAAAAATTGCTGTGAACAAAGGCAACTGAATGGAAAAAGGACAAAAGGTAGACAAAAACTTCAGATGGAAAATACAGAATTAAAACAAAGAGGAAAGATTTAAAAAGAATCTAGAAAAACTTCACTTTTTTTTTTTTCTGATTCCTATTTGTATTGTGAAATGTAAGAGGAAGCTAAAATATAACAATAGAAATTTCATTTCACTTCATGCTCCTGTTTTATGTCTTCAGTTTTCTCTGAGTTAATCAGAGACCTTTGCTAATTACTGCCACAAAGGTGAATAAATGGCAAGGGGAAATAAGCAAGAGTTTTCTATAGGGTGAGCGTGGTGACATTATCTTAAAAGAATAAGCTGATGTGACAGCATTTTAAATATGAGCTGGCAACTGCTGGTAAGTTTTCACTGCCTGTTTTTAATCCTTAATTTGTGAGAATGCTGTGACTAGAGATTAACTTCCTCTACTTAATATTTACTGTTTCAGTGCCTTCAGACTGGAGCTGTCATCAATGTTTTGAAAAGTTGTTCATTTCCCCAGGATTTTCTGTTGATTTCTGTTTGTCACATGATTCACTCTTCCAATATGGAAGAATGGAGGATGAGTGGAGATCTTTTTTCATGTTACCTGAGCAAGGAGGATTTCATAGCCTGGGAGATTCAGGGTAAAATGTTCATATTCAAAGACTATTTTACACCTTTCACATAGCCTTGAACTACCCCAGGTTCTGACCTCTAGCACTTAACCTCCAAAATATAAATCCTGAGAGGAATACATTGAATCCAGAGGAAGTGATCAAAGCCATACAAGTTGGTGCTGAGTGTGAGTGTTCAGATCCAAACTTCTTGTAAAGCAGAGAAATTCCAGTAAGTGTTCTCATTTGCTTCTTCCACTCCCAGCCTCTCTGTGCCTCAAACCACGGGAGTTATGGAGCTTGGGGATTGCACCTGGGACGTAAAAAACAAGGATTCAATGGCTGGATGAATCTCAACAACCTAAAGGAGCAGCTTGGACTCGTAAATGTAACAGATCAGAGCCCTTTAATTTTCTCAATATCCCTTTAATAATCCTGCATTAGCTCCAAAGGATGCTTTGCCATTCACTGGTGCAGGGTATAGCAGCTGGATATGTAACCCACTCTATTATTCCTTCACATAAATATTACAATTTTGAGGTTAATTAAAAATTTAATTGTTTTTCCTGCAAACGGCTACTCAATTGTGGAATGTTAAAAATTTGTATATTCAACAGAGAAAATGTTAAAAATCAGCAAAAAGCAGATTTGTTCAAAGTATCTTTTCCTATTGATGCAAAGGGAAAAATAATTTATTTTCACAACAAAGACATGTTTGCTTTTCCATGATTTCCTTACAAAACAAATAGAATATGAAAAAATAAACGTGAGTCTGTACAGGCAACTAGTTTGAGTCAATATTCACAGAGAAAAAAAAATGTTTTATGGTGTGTGTGATGTCAGTTAAAACCAAGGAATCTTTACATATTCCCCAGTAGAAACAGCACATATGGTTTCAGTATATAGCCTCTATGCTGTTAAAAAAATAATCCAACTTTTTCCTATCCTCTTTTTTTAGGAGAAGTAAACTGTTGAAGATCCATTTGTCAAAGCTTGATCTGATGTTGGAAGCACACACTGAAAACATAAAATAAGTTGCAAGGAATGCATGTAGAGACTGATAGTCTGCCTGTCATGAATGCTTTGAAATACGTATTTCCATTTAATTTCTTCAAAATTAGAAAAAGCACTTAAAATTAATTTCTTGTTACTAGGTGGGCAGCTTTTGCAATGGAATTTGGAAGCAATTTATGTGATGGAACTGGCAAGATAAACACCTGAGATGACATGGAGGCACTGGGGAGCTTTGAAGGAAAGTTATATAAATGTGAAGTAAAAATGAAAGAGGGGAAATTGAAATGAGGATAAAAAGGTTTTAAATACCTGAGGGCAAGGTAAATGGAAAGCAAAGGCCTCAGATTCTTTGCTGTGTGTTCTAGGACCCAAGTAATATGATCAGAGTGATTTTTCTTTTCTAAAACCAAAAGAAAATGTCAATGTAAATTATTTTCTAGCAGAGGAAACATGCTTGAGGTTTTCTCTATCACTCATTTGCAAATGGCAGTGCTCAAATAGTTACGAAATTTAATAGGACAGGTGTCTTATTTGTGAGTTCATCTAGAGAAGAGTCTTATTCTGCAGAGAAAATGCTTTTTTATCTTTCACCTGGTGTAGCTATGTTTTAGCTCTCTTTAAAAGACCATGGGAGACTCATGGAAAGCATAAATGTAATATTTCCAAGCATATGTCTTTTTTCTCTTTGCTTCTGCCACTGAGGTTTTGGTTTGCTGCTCCACCTGTGCAATTTCAGTTTGCCTTTTTGCTCTGCTAAGGTTGCTGTCATTGGTACACCACATTCCTTGGATGTTTGCTGCACATTTTACTGGCAACAGCATGAACAGAAATATAATTCTGACATTAATTAGCCGAGAATGTGTGCATCGCTGGAGAAGCAAAGGAATACATTTCCAGAAAATCATTCAATTTAAGTTGTTTTTAAGGCTCTGTCCTGACTACTGAATTTAAAGACTGAAAAAGAAAAGGGAGCTAGGACATCTAAACAAGGTGAGAAAGCCACAACTGAAAAAAGACAAGGTAAAATGTCTGTGAAGTAGCTTGGTTGGTACCGCAGACTGGAGGGGGTTTGTGGAGGGTCATTTTCTCACTTTGGCAATGCACTCACTGCTCTCTGGAGCTACTGTCACAGTAGAGCAGCTCTTTGACATGAATGACTCCACAGCAAGCCATCTTGAGATGGTGATCAAATTGTGACAAAAAGCATTGACGTGTGGTTATTTATACTCTTATTTCCCTAGAGGAAGTGAAGATATTTGTGAATGATTACTCAGTCAAATACTCTGGTTCTCACAAAAGGCTTCTAATTTCTCGTGACTTGCCATAAAGTAGGGATGAAGAAAACCCAAAAAATTAAAGGATGCCACATCCCTTCAGAGGGAAAGGCAGTAAGCTGAAAGTAGAACTGGGTTGTCCATGGAGGACATGCTGCCTGTCTCTCTTGAGAGTGGAGGTGGCTCTCATGGGCATCCTGGCTCTTTGGCTTGACCATGGGCTGGACATTGTCCAAGTACTACATTGATTTAGATTGCTGAATTCTTGAGACTTGTGGTCTGAAAAATAGAGTTTCAGAAATCTTGACATAAACCTACTGGAAGAGCAATAAATTTCTGATGTGAATAACTGGTTTCTATTCTGTTGATACTGTAGGAAAAGGAAGATCTAAATGCTGCTTGGGAGATGGTGTAAATCAACACATACAGTTAACCAGGGGGACCTTCAAACCATTGCTGAGATGCAAAAAGTTGATTTACTTCATTCCCTCACTAACAACCCCAACCCAAAACTTAACTAGCCATGAGTGAGTGCAACAGATTGGCTGAATAGAGAAATTAGAAAACAACAAAGATTGAAAAAAGATGTTTGATATCACTGATGCCGAAAAAAAGGCTGAGATTCTGACATGCAGAAAAGCAAGTGCCAGAGACATGAAAGAATTTGGTGAAGCACATGAAAAAAAAAGATCTTCTAGAAGGTATCTGTTCAAAATATAGTAGAGAACTATCTCCAGTAAACCTAAAGTATCTCCAATCAACATTCAAAACTAAAAGCACAGAAAGGCAGCATGTCCAAGTAAGGCACTAGTGATATTTCCTAAGTGAGGGAAAAGGTTGTTTCTGACTCTATTGAAATTTGGCAATGGACACTGGATTTAAATGTACAGTCCAAGAAAAAATTCATTTATTTGACATGTTCAGTAGAACAGCACAAACCTTTGATTTTACCTCTTCTAGGAAACCTTAGTGTACTACACATTATTAAAGTACAAAAAGAAATTAAGATAAGCATATATGTAAGAAAATACCAGAACTTTAGTAAGTAGTCAAGCTACTTTGTACTCAGTTTAGCTTTAGCTGTACAAGTAGAAAAAGCAGTGAGCAGAATAATGTTAGATATGGAAAAGGAGACTGCTAGAACCAAGATCATCACAGGTTGAAATCAGAGAGCTACCAGAAGCAATTCAAAGCTGTATTAGCTACCTTAGGTAGGATAAACCAGCCTTAATTAAAAGTAACCACATTTACTTTGGGTATATAGACAGACAATGTATTAATAATATATACTAATATGCTAATATGTGTGCTAATATATACTAATATGCTATCATTTAAATAACATCTTGTTCACCTTGCTATCTTCAGCTAAATCTTATCCTTGTTTTAATTAATTTTTGTCACATACTATTGTATGAGACACTAAGAGTACCCAAATGCATGACAGTTTCTGTGTTCTGTTAATGCAGAATTTCTGCATTCTCACATGTTTCTTTGTGGTTTTGCCTTTTTTTTTTGTATGTTTGCAATGACAAATTATTTCTCAATCTCCTCTAATACTTCACATTTTTTTAGAAGGATATTCAGTTTTTAGGCTGTAATACCATGATCTTCAGTTCTTTTTGAACATTAAGAACACTTCTTCTCTTTTTGAACATTTTAAGTATTACTGAGATTCTTCAATGCCTTGATAGGTTTGCTTGGGATACTCATCACTGGACCTGCAATCCAGTTCTCTCAGAATTGTTGGCTTGAGATTTTCCCATTCCTTTACCTCAGTACAAATAGCTACTTAAATTATTATTCTTTTTATCACGGTAATTTCCAGTTCCATCCCATTGTTTCCCATTTCTCATGCTCTCTTCCCTAGCTCAGTTGTCCACAAGGAATGTATTCATTCCTTTTAAGAGTACACAAATCTCTCTGCACAGATCCCGACAGTGGAAGGTCCACTTTTATATGTTATCCCTCTTTGCTTCTTACAGTCCTTCACACCATTAGCCTTCAGTAAATTCTGCACCATCACTTTGTGCTTTAATTCTTCTGTTCAGGGCACACAGTTCAGTACTCCACTTCATTAAAACTCATCCTCCAACATATCTCTGGCACTGTAACTCTGTTACTTTCAGCCTGATGCATTCCAGCATTAATTCTGTTTCATCATTTTGCTCCCTAGATACCTGGAATTTCTATACAAACATTTGTTTATATTTTGACAGTTTTTCTCTCTCTGTTTCATAAAGAATGTGTTTTCTAACTTTCAGTGATGACATACTTGCCATTTTCTACAGCAAAGGAAACAAACCCAGGAATTTGGGGGAGGGGGCATAGCTTTGTCAGTGTGAAAAATAGACTCCAGTTTCTCCAGCCCACAATTATGTTCATTTCTTCTGTCAAGCTCTTTGGAGCAGGTGACATGATTTCCTGTATGACTTCTGCCAAGACATTTTTAACAAACTTTCTTCCCCTCAGTGTAAGAAAAATTATCCAATGGTTTCTGTTAGTGTTCATTTTCAAATTATGGACTGCATTTTGATTCAATCTGTGCCAAACTATGTTTATTTGGCATGAAACAAGAGATTGTTCTTTGGTAGTATGTTCTGCTTGAGCTAGTCAACTTGCTATACAAATATTAAGCTTCCAAAGATATTTTTGTTAGCAAAAGGTAATTTTTTTAGGTTAACATGGGGTTAAAACAGACACATAGAGAAGCCACAGAAGAGCTGCTTCTAAAGCTCAGTCCTCTGATTTAGCTGTTAGAAGTTACTTGGTCTCTGGTTACTTTGGCATAGCTGGGTTTATGTTCTTCCAGTCCAGACCAGTGTCAGTGCTTGGGTTACAGGTGAATTTCATATTAAAGGATTTATGAGTAAATTATTCCAGTAGGATTCATTAAATTTTTCTCTTCGGATCAGATTTATTCACTATTCATATTTAAGCACATCTGTCTTTATTAGATGGTTTTGTTCTTATTCCTAGGAAACAGTACCAGAACTGGAGTTTTCCAGGTTCTCCGGATGTACAGATTTGAGCTGTAGATACATAAAGGAAAAATCTTCACCTCATGGTTAGAATCTAGAAACCAATCTAAAAACCAAGGAAGATGATAGGGAAAACACATGGAATTCTGCATATAATATCAAATAAGCAAGTTGTCTGCTGCATGTAATATTTTCCTCCTCTTTTTATCACCACAGAAGGCTCTGCTCCTCTGAAGTGGAAGATAAAAAAACAAGGAAACCTTTCTGAGCCCATAGCCCTGTTCTTGAGTGTCTTCTCATGATGAAAAGCTTTTACTTCTTGAATTCTTAAATTATCCAGTTGAAAGTCCATAAAGCCAAAATAATACATTGCAGAATTTCATTGCAGATTAGTGTGTGCACTCTTCTTTTAACGTTTTTTTTCATGTAAAGGTGATAAAGTCAATGTAATAAAAATATACCTGGGATGACATACTCAGGAATGAAAAGAGAAATTAAGAAAAAAATAAAAATTATGCAGTGTTGAAGGAATTGTACACCAGGTAGAACACATTGTAGTTTATGCTAGGACTCTCAATATGCTTCCTCTCTAAGAATGAGAGGGGGAAATGTCATTCATGTATTTTTTTTTAGAAAAGATAGAGTTTGGTCTGTGAAAAATGTAGATGAGAGCACCTAGTGAACTTTATTACCTTCAGACTCATGCAGATGGTGAGTGGGTTTAATTCAGAGTGAAGACTTACATGCCAAAAGTTCTCAAACATCCTGGTTTTGGCACTCACAAGGTTTTTTAGGATATGGCCCTTATGGCAGGATTATAAAATTCTTGTTCATGTTGCATTGCAAACTATTGCACCAGGCTTTCACCTCTTTCCTGCTTTGTACATAATGTGAGAAATTTCACTTATTCAGTGATATTTTGCAGAGATTTCCTGTTTACCTACCACATTTGTGCTCCTAATGAATTCAGATCAAATACTTTGAAGTGAGGTGCTGCTCACTGTGAGTAGAAGCATCACAAAATGGTTCATGTGGTGCATAAGTCATTAGAATATTTTGAAAAATGATGCAACTAGCTCCACAGTTACATAAAAAAAACATAGAAATATTTTGCATCTCTGAATTCTTTTTCTTACCAAAGAATCACCCTTTAACTTTTTATGAATTTTTGTTTTGCTCTCAGGCTTTTTTTTTTCTCTGTTCTAGTCCAGTTGTTTGGAAAATAACACCATAAATGTTTCTACAGAAAAATAATTAGTAAGAAATGCATTAGGAAATTACATATGGGATACACACAGATAATTTCTACCCATGTTTACATTTCCTGTGTCTCTGCAGAGGGTGTCACCCACATCTGATTAAGGAGGTTTTTTTTGCCTCACAGCTTGTCTCAGGTGCTACACTGACCTCAGTTTATAATCACTGTGTATTTAATGGATGATCTACTCTGTTGATAATCAGTGGAGGAAGAAGGTGACATAGTGAGACTTAGTTTCCCTTCAGATTTGTATTTTAGCTGATGATGGATTTATTAGCAATTGATCAGATGAAGATCAAGTTATTATCTAGTCTTTTGGTAAGGCTAGAATAGCAAAATACATGTCTATTCATTACTGTGTTTTTAATACCTCTTCAGAATCTCTGTAATGTAATCCAGTTTTAACCTAGTTTAGTGGTATATTTCTTTAAACATCTATTTATTTGCTTCTCCCAGCATAACTGATCTCAGTACTTCCATTTTATGGGTGTTGATAGACAGATACAGAAGAAATTTGTCATTTCAGCTTGTAGATGGAATCTGTGTTGATCCTCCAGTAGTGCATAATACCAGTAATAGAATCAGAGTCCCATAAAGCAAAGTATTGGTTTCTTCAGTGTCACACAATTTGGATGCATTTGGATATTGACGTACTTGCTCATCTTGAATTATAAAAATAATATATACTGTGCAATCTTAAGCTGATAGTCTGTGAACCTGAAAATAAAAAAGGGAGGCTTTTTTTTTTTTTTACATATGGTCTATTTCTGTTGTTTGGACTGTTTTCCAGATAACCATCTGTAACAGAGAAAGGATGGCAAGCAAACTGATTTCTCATACTTGGTTGCCAAGATTCATTAATATCTGCTTAGTATGGCACATTGCCTAATCAGAGGCTGGTTGGACTCTCTGTTGCAGGTTTCAAACAATAATGTGTTTAGAGCCTGCCTTTGGGCAGGTCTTTTGGCATCAATCTAACAAATTTCTGCACATGATTAAACTTTGTGTAGAGCTGTATTTGCTAAAAAGAAAAAGAAAGAGAGAGAGAGAAAGGCAGGAAGGCAGGCAGGCAAGAAAGAAAGAAAGAAAGAAAGAAAGAAAGAAAGAAAGAAAGAAAGAAGCAGATGAGGAAAAGAGGAAGAACTAACAAGACAGTGTAGGAGAACAAAGCCAGTTCTTACTGCCAGAAAAACTACGGAGCCTCTGGGCAGTGAATATTCAGGGAGATTATTTGGGTTTAAATATAGAAGTGTGAGTAACAGGTGATAACAAGCAATAGCACAAAGAGACACCAAAATCAATCAGCTGAAATTAAGGCACATGTTTCCCGGTAAACTTAGTAAGTAAATTAGGTACTCCAGATGCCTGATCCAAACTTTGCTAAAATCAGTGTGATGGTTCTTCAGCAGACCTCAAGTTCCACAGTATCTGCTACCCAAAAAGAATCCATCTATGTATAGCTGTATCTGAGTCAGGAGAACAAACTCACAACAACATGAGGATAATCTGAGGGATCTAGAAAAGACTAAAAATATAAATAATAGGAGAGCTTTAGTCTAAAAAAACCCTATTTTAAAAAAGTCCTATTAATTAATTGTCTTTATTGGCTTTATTAACTAAGTATACTGATCAATATGTAATTGTATGTAATTATACTTGTATCATGCTTTCTTCATTTTTTACTTAGATTGTGTCCCAATTTAATTAATCTCCCCGCCAGCTGTTTACATGTAGAGACCTCCTTAAGATTGACTGAAACTGGTGGAAGTTTGAAATGACCTCTGTGAAAGATATTTGATGTTAATTACTATTTCTGTTATTATTTTTATAACTTACAATAGTAAGTCATTCCTATTACATAATAGCAAATAAAAAGAGTTCTATAAGTAGCACTGTTTTAGTACTATGATGGGAAAATCATGATATGCATTCTTTCAATTAAGGTGATTATATTGTTTTGATAAAGGGGGCAACAGTAAATGTAGAATGAAGGCTGAATGGGAAAAAAGATCCAAAAATTAACATACTAAAGCCTCAACCTTGCATTCTGAAGATGTAAAATCCAAATGCAGAAAATGCTATAGTTTGACAGACTTTCTATAATGCCTTATATTGTATATTATGATGTGCTCTGTCTTATTTTCTCTTAATTTATCCCAAACAGCTTTCAGAACACATGTGAGAACTCAGATATTTTCATTTAAGGGGGCTGATTCTCTGTGATTGTGCTGCAACAAGTCCTGTCTTGTTTTTTCCCTGTCTTGCGCAAGAATCAGAATTAATAATGTACAGTGGATTATCAAAGAGGGAAGGAGGCAGTGAGCAATCTCAATTTTCAGAGATGACTGTTTCAGAGAGACCCAAGCTTTTATCATCCTTGAAATCTCACAAAAGCCAGAGTAACAACAGCAAAGCATCAAAACTCCTCACACAATAAACAAAATGAGGTCAGTTTTTTCCACCTTAGGGGCTTGAAAGCCCCACCTTCATCACCTTTTACCATCACTGAAGCAATTAAAAATTGCTCTCTGCCAATATTTGACGGTGTAACTCCTTTTGATCATTGCTCAAGTGCAGATGATTCTCTGACCTTCAACATCCGTTCCTTTCATATCCATTCCAGTGCTTAAGAACATTCCTGTACTTAGCCTGTCCTACCACTTAAAACTATACTTCACTTGTAGTAAACAATGATGAAAAATCACTAAAGCAATCTTTTGTTCACTGCAGTGACATTTCCTCTAATTAAATTTTCATCTCTGAAGGTATTTGGGCCTCTCTAGTCCATCTGGGATATGTTTGCCCTCAGCATTGCCGCAGGCCAAATGTATTTTTGTTGATACGCCGAGCAGCATGCCGCCCTCAGTGACTGTGGATATTCCCCACTGGTGCTTTATTCAGAAGATTATTTCACCAGTTTCAAAGTACTTTTTTCTGAAGTCTTTTTTTTTTGCCTTTGAAGAGGCAGTGAGTGTTGAGTGCCCCCCAGATGCCCTCTCTTCCATGGATCTGTTCATTTTGAGGCGTTTTTCCAACGGGCTGTGTGCAGTGATATGATGGGATAGAGGGGACCCTGCTCCCACAGAGGCCAGGAATCACTTCAGGGACTTGATTTTCACAACATTTTTCTACACTTTGAGCATCAGCCTCAATTAAACTGATTAGGGGTGACTAAGGCTTTGCAGGACTCATTTGATGGCTCTGTGGTAGGACACTGCCCTGGTTCAGAGCAAATTTGGGAGAGAGCCCCCAAAGGGCTCCTCTAGGAAAGCAAATTCAATCGGGCCCTCCCCCCAGCCGGTCCGGGAGAAAATACCTCCTTGGAGAAAAGTGGAAAAAAACTGTTTATTAAACAATAAAACCTAAACAATATTAAACAATAAAACCCCTTGCTGCTCCAAAAGAGATGACAAACTCAGAAAGTCCCCTCAACTCAGTCAGTCTCTGATCAGTCCCTCACTGCTGGAAATGTCTCAGGCCAGGCCCGGCCCGGTGGGCCTCAGGTGCAGCTGCCGGTGCTCCCCTGGGTGTTCAGTCCAGAGCAGGTTTGAACAGCTCCAAAGCAAAGGGAAAAAAAGGAAAAAAAAAACACAGTCCAGGGAACTTCTTTGGCTCAGCTAGCTAAAAGTAACTAAAAGCAAAAGAGAGCTCTGTCCTGCTGTCTGTCCATCCGCAGACAACACAGTCCAGGAGCACGAACGTAGAGGAGTGAATGCAGTGTCTGAAAACAAACTGCTGCTTCTTCTCTCCCCCCTTCACTCTCTGGAACAAGGCTTAAAGGTGCAAAACTTATTATTCATCATAAACATTTAGAATAGACAATTGGGGATAAAAGCATCATATAGTCAACCCAGGACAGACACGTCTGGCAGTACAAACTGGTTTGCATCTCTTTTTACAATTCCTGTGTCACCTCTCCCAGCATGTCCCAGCAGCCAAACTGCAAAAGGTCAGTTTTGCACATATGCACAAATTGCTACAGTGAAAGATATAGTTTATTGACTTCAAAAGAGAAAGGCATGGATCACTGCAAAATGTAATGGAAGTGTTTTCTCATTTCCTTTTGGATAATAGAGGCCAATGGGATGAGTATTTCCATATTGGTAATGTATCATAGATATTTTTCTAATTCTCTTGAGATAATAGAGTATCATTCTAAAGAGAAGACTGCATGAGTTCTTTTAGTGTAATTGTTGATTTGACTGTACTACAGGTCTGAGATAATTTTGAAATACAATATTTTAGGTTTCATTTTCAAGGAAATCTGATTATTCAGTAATTAACATTCTGAAACAATTTTATCATACTGAGAGACCTGGGCAAAGGTAGCAACCTTCATTACCAGAAACTATCACTTTTGTAAATTACTCCTCAAACTTTTTAAAAATCTCCACAGTCTCTTTTTTTCCCCCTCAACTTTTACTCTGAAATAAATGCAAGGGCAACTTGCTGAAAGAAAGGACATGAGGAAAATAGGAACAAGCCACCTGTGGATTATTGACATTTCTGTGGTTAAAATTCCATAACTCTAAATAAAATCATGCTGTTTGGAAAGCAAAATTATGGCTTTCACAGTTGCATAGTTTGATTTTTGCTTGCTTTTTGAGTCAAAACCTGTAACTTGTAAGGAGTTGCTTTATTTACAAGGTTAAAAATATTGGGATGTCTCAATGGCAGCGATAGGTATTTAAGGGACAGTGAATGGTGTGGCTGTCCCTGTTGGATTGCATCTATTTTACTGTTTCTCACCCAAGGGAGGTGTACTGTCATTTCCACTTCTGCAAATAGAGTGAAAAACTGGGATGTAGACTTGTCAAATTGGAACAATAGTTGCGTCTTATGCTGACTTTGCACAGGAGCAAATGAAACAAACAAACAAAAGAAAGTAGAGGGTGGGACCTGCACTTCTGGTTTCAGTCTTTGTATTTGCCTTACAAATCTCAATTGTCTATTACAGCTGTATAAATGTAGAATTCCTCTTAGGATATTATCTATATTAATCTGGATTGGTCTCAAAATTAATTCCAAATCTGGCAACGGCAGGCAAACCCCCTTCTTGACTGAACCACACATGTGTCAAAAAGTTTGAAGAATTAGGGTTATTTGGTGTGCAAGAAAAATATCTTACTTCTGAGGGAATGCTGTAAAATTACTGCAATGACCACCTTGGTAATTTTGCATAAATACTCTTAAGGGTGGAAATACCATTTCAGTAAGTTCTGAGAAGCTGTATGTTATTTGTCAGGCTCTTCCAAAACTTTACATGAATCTCTGATTATACTTTCTAATCTCTGAAATTCTCAGTTATGCAAGAGAGGCAGTGAAATTACATTGTAAAGTAGGCACAGATATTTACTGGACATTTTTCCTTTTGAGAGTTTTGTATAGTTCAAGGTACTCAGGCTAAACAAGAAACATATTTATTACCGCAATTGCTCATTTTCTTCTTAAAATTGCATCAGGATAGAATTTCATTCCACACTTGGTCACCACTGTTTTACCAACCCTACATGACACAAGTAACTCATTAATGACAAATCTGCAGGGAAATGGGTCTGAGACCCCTTTTTGCTTCCAGATGAAAAGGACAGAAGTTTTTCTTTGGCACACATGAAAATGGACAAAGCACAGCTCTGGTGTTAGGCACAAAAGGAGCAGATGCTAGAGCAATATAAACTTATGAACTTCTCTGAACTTAAAGAGTAGCAGTAGCTGTATCTCACAAGTAAAAACTGTCAGGACTGTTAGGTTTAATATTTTACCTGGGGAGTTCAACCTGCCTTTTAGGTATCAAGGGAGCTGTCTGTACTGACAAGAAGAATGCTCTAATTCCCTAGCTGGAGTCCGAGCTCCTGTCTCTCTGCTTATAAAATAAGTAAATTTACATGTAAGGAAAAAAAGTTCTTAATGTTCTTCTAGCAGTAATTTTTTAAGACATGCAATCTCATTTTTAGGTAAAATATTTCTTGATATGAAAAATAATGGCAGACTGAAAGAGACTTGCATAAAAAACAAAGAAAAACTATTTTATGGCTGTTTTAAAGTAAATTATTAATTTCACCACCTCTTACACAGGATTCTCTTAATAATGTTGCCGATTTTTTTTTTTTAGGAAAGCCTTGGGAATCCAAGCACCTGAGGAATCTACGTAAGAAAATACCTCATCCATCTAGAAACTTGTTAAAAAGGACAGAGAGAAAGGCCTTTTTAACTGTCTCCATGCAGCCCAGGTAGGAATGCACCTGGCACTGGATGCAGACAACAGCTGTCTCACCAGCATCCATAATCTGTACTGGTGGCTTCCTGGCTGTACCTGTGTGCCCTGAATGCAAAAAGCATCTGTTTCACATTTATTCATTTACTCAGATGGCATTATCTACATTACTTGCTACCTTTGGACACAAGACTCTCATTTATAATTCATTGTACACAGATGCTTACAGAGAGTAGAAGCTTTGGCTACATTACCTGTCACTCTTAGTATATTTTGTATTCATGGTGGGTAAATATACAAGGATAAAGCTGCCATATTGTGTATGACTATCTATAATGCATTAGCAAACAGTTGTTTGATCATTTATACTGTCATTCTTTATAGTTGGAGTGATGTTAGAATGGAAAATGAAACAAACTGTGGGTTCACTCTCCCTAATTTTCTTCTTCTGCCCCCCTCTCTCTTTTTGTGCAAAGCTGGTATTCCCTAAGTTTCTGAGAAATGAAGGTGGCTTTGTCTTATTTTGTTTCTCATGAGAAACATGACATGTTTCTCATGACCCTTTACATGGTCACAATTCAGGGCTTGATCAGATATTCACTAAGTTCACCAGTGCAGCTGGCTTCAGAAGAAGATGATTTCTATTCTTTGCTTTCTTAGGCTCATAAATCCAGCCTGCTGAAAGTATTAAAAAGAGAGAAATAGGCAGGAATAAAGCATATCAAGAAGAGGGAGTGAATGTAACTTGGGAAACATTTACTCAAGATTACGTATTAAGCAATTTACTCTTTAGTACTGAAGGAATATATAGAGAAAATATCTTAACAGTACTTACCAAGAGCCCTCTGAATCCATCAAATGCTGTTAAAAACAACCATTTTGGAACAAGGAGAACATTCTGTATGCTGTGTATTGTTTTTAAGAGCTATTTTTAGTATGGTAAATATTAAAGAATGTCATTGTCCCTTGCATGAGCTCTCACTCATTTTTTAGGAAGCTTTGCCAGAGATGCTTGACTTAAGAACCCATTAACATGAAAATATACTCAGGAACCTTGCAGGAATAGTGCTTGAAGGCATGGGCACCAAGCATGCTTGGCAGCCTGGAAAGCTTACAGAGCTCACAGAAAAGGAATGCCATCACATTAAAGAATTAGCATTGCCCCAGGCAGCAGGGATTTTTTATGTTGGTTGGTTTTTTTCTGTTTTTTTTTCCCAGTAGATGTGAATGACATTTCCTGTCTGAGACACTGTTTAAAATATTCCTTATCCACATGTAAGTTTTTTATGACTACATTAAAAAGCAAAAGGTTGGTTTGCTTCTGCTGACATTTGCTCCTGTTCCTCTCTCTCACTGGGCACTATATCTCAAATAAAGCTCTGATGTTCATCTCTCCTTCCACAAGTTTCTCACTCTCTCCAAATATTACTATTGCCTCCTCCTCGTGCTTTTTCTGCTAGGCAGAACTTGTTCTGTCATTCTTCCTGAAGTCTACCAGCTGCCACAAATTCAGCAAAACTCCCACAAAAAATCCCTGTAAAGTCTTTTTTACCTTCTCAGCGGCGCCTCCAGATCACTCTTTGAAAATGCAAATAAGATATATTAATAAATACAGAAAGAATCTGAGTATCAGTACCTGATAATATAAAATTAACTTCTCTTTTCACTGACCCTAGTCTATGAGAATTGAACTTGGAGAAAATGGAAGAAATAATCACTCAGCAGCCTCATCAATCAAACCAGCAGCTTAGGCTGCTAATTATTCCCTGGTGTGAATACCTTGGCTCTTCTGACCACTCACCAAGGAAACTCAGGTTATTGATTCCACTACATGAAAATAATCCACCTAACTCTCAGTTTCTTTCTCGTGGGAAATCTTCTTGCATAAAGTTCTGGCAAAGAACATTTAACTAAAAAATATAGTTGCTGACATCTAAGCTTCATAATATCCTAATGGACTCCATTTTGCCAGTTGCCTTCTGTATAGGAAAAAAAAAAACCCAATCAAAACAGGTCTTTTCTCCCCATTAGTCAAAATCTCTGTGTAGCAGCAGCTCACACAGTTCATAAGGCTGCAAACAGCCTGAAAGGCCAGGTCAGGAAGCTGCTACTGGTTTTGGTTCCTTACATCCACGTGGTACAGTTTGAAATTGCTCCATCCATCAGGCTGCTGCAGATTGTTCTTTCAGTCTTTATTAATCACAGTGGACCAATCTCCCTGCACTGCTGGTGTTTATGTGGGGCAGGAGCAGTCATGACCTGGGTTTGGTGGCTTGGTTCTCCACTAAAATCAGGAACAGGAGTGCCTGGGGATAGTTACCCTTAAGTGTTTTGCAGATATGCCAGGAAAAGAAGGAAGTATCCTGTTTCCATGCAAGAGCTTCCAACAATTTGTCCCTGACAAACTCCAGATATAGATTCCCGTTTTAGAGACTGTGAACAGCTAAGAACAGAGAGTGAGTGAATTAGGTCAGAGAGCTGTGAAGCCATTTTAAGTGAGAACTTTAAAAGTATCATTTTTAGGGTAGCTTGGTAATTTTGTGTAGGGGTCAAATATTCTCCCTCTGACTTTCAATCCCCAATTCAAAATTTTGTTTGACTTCTATTTTATACTTCAGGAAGTATTACTGCTAATTTTCTACCAAACGATGTTCCAATTTTCAGCAACTGCATCTTGATATTTGAGGGTCATTGCTGAGTGACTTTGGAAAGTTTACATCACTGTTATTAGCATTATTTATTCTGTAAAGCATGTGGGAAAACTTCACTGCTAGTCCCTAAAAATATCCATGCTGGAGATATATATTTTTTTCCTCTGATCTCAAGGGATGCTGGCTGAAAAACTCAGAATCTGGTAGCAAAACCTTCATGATACAGAGCCTGAGAATCCCAAGCATCACTGCAGTCTTCAGCTTAAATCCATAAACACTCAGTAAAGACAGTTATAACAGATCTTCACACTTTCATAAAAAAACCCCTCAATTTTGATTTTTTCTTGAAAGCCCTCATTGCTTCACTGTTCTAAGACCACTTTGGTATAAGGATTTTTTTATCTTGGCTGACAACTGCACTGAAGCCTACGATAAGAATCATCTCCTTTCGCTCTAACAAGCAAATTCCCTGTTTTCTGAGAATCCTTTCTAGGAAGGCAGTGCTGAATGTGTACCAGACTTGAAAAGAAAGCCTATCTATGCTGCCATTTTCGCTTTTTTATTTTTCTAATTTGCAACTCAGCTCACATCCAGCTCGAAGAAGCAATTTTGCCTGCTGAAAATGCTGCAGCTGGTTTCCTCCAGTGCTGCCCGCATTCAGAGCGAGGGAGGCAGCGGTGGGCTCACGCAAGATTGGTTTAAATGGGAAATCAATACTGGTTCCTCAGCTCCTACAAAAGAGCTGAACTGGGCTGGATTGGCTCCAAGCAGAAAAAAGGAGTTAAGTGAAAAAAAAAAAAAAACATCCAAAACCTGGCTGCCAGTGGGGATAGGTATTCTGCTGCATACCAGGCTGTTTGGGTCTCTGCCACTGAACCCATCACAAGAAGTCTGAGATAACCTGGCTCACCTCCTACCATCTGTTTTTCAATGGATGATAAATATTGGAAAAATAAAAGTTGGAGGCTTTTTATTCCCCAGGCATATATTAGCTTATAAATACATAAATGTTTCTGTTCAGCATCAGTAGGAAGTTGTACCTTGTACTGTATTAACCAGTTACAAAAGGGATTGAAAACTTATTCTGCAGATGAAAAGTGGAGTCATTGGTGTGATTCCTTGTTCTACAGCTAAGGAGAAATATGTGATCTAATTAGCAATTCCATCAGACTTTGCTCAGTGATTGGAACTCAGTTTCACAGGCTTTCACTTGACAAGACTTTGTATTTAATCTCTTGTATTAAAATTTTCTACAAAATAAATCTCAATAAAATTTGTATTTCTGAAATCTCTGTTGCATGCTATTTTTTGCTTAAATACACTTGAAAGAAAACCCAACAATGACAGTGAAAACACTGTACTAAATTAATTGTTGTGTTTTGCTAGACAACAGGTCTTCAGTTTTATTCCTTTTTTTATTTATTATTTATTCCTTAACCTCTGCTAGTACTCTGCTGGATTCAGAAACCCAGGTTATGAGCTGCCATTTCATTTTTTTTTTATTTAACAAGACACCAAAAATGGAAGGACATTTTTACTGAAGATCCTTCCTGCACTGAAGTCAGATTCCTATGAAACCTGCTGGTCCCCAAGTAGTCCTAGAGATAGAGAAAAAGAGTGAATATTACAGGAGAAGATACGAAAAAGGATTCTTATTTCAAATACACTTGTGATTTGAGACTCACAAACCTTTATAATACTTCTATAATTAGTAAAAATTAGTGATGGTTAAAGGCAGGGACTTTGGGAAGGCAACAACAGGGTTCTTTGAATATCAGGCACAATTGGATGCATAACTGGAGGCAGCCCTGCTAACTACAAGTAATGACAGGTTCTAAACCAGGAAGGTAGCTGAGCATAAAGCATATTTCATATTAAGACCACTGACACAAAAAATACTTGATTAAAACACCAGCATCTCTGGCTTTTAGACAAATGGAAAATAGTTTTCTTTTAAGGTCTATAGCTAAATCTTCTGAACAGTCCAAAACTGCCTCTAATGAAATATTGCAAACTCTCTCGAGCATTTTCAAGATCCCACTCTTCTAATACAGTAAAGATGGTTATTTATATTCTCTCCATTCATACTCTTACACAGTTTATACAATTTTAGTAGCTCTCCCAGCTTAGACATCTTAGATATTGTCTGATATGATAAAGATCAAGCCATCAGCAATGAAAGATTGAGCCAAGCTTTGTTTATGCAACTTGATTTAGTAGTCATTGTGATTACTCATGTGATCAAGGTGAATAACCATTATCTTTTTGCATATTGACAGCAATACCATTGTTTATGTCTTTGAACTATTTCCTACAGGGAAGCATGGGGATGCATACACTGTGAGCTAGGGAAGGGATGGAGAAATGTGCTGATACTCAGCAAAAGCCAAGGATCAAACAAAGGGTGCAAAAAACAGCAAAAGAAAGTGCCAAAGAAAGCCCTCTTTAGCCACTTTAAATGAAAGGATAAAAGAAAAGAAAACAACAATATATCAGTTCTGAATTTCTTTATTTCTTGGGCTTCATACATGACAATTATTTGTTAATTCTGCTGCTCTTTTATCCCTAAACTATGTTACCCCTTTTGTTTAGGGCCAGTCAGGAGAATGTGCCTTAAATTAGCATCTAATACTGGAAGTTATCCTATGTATATAAAACATCTTGTGGCCTGTGTGTCTGCACTGTAAATGGAAAGCCCATGCCTTCAGTTTCTAGATGTCAGTTCTCCAGTTATTGTTCTCTGCAGAATTCTTCACAGATTTACATAATTATTTGCCACAGTGATCAAAAGTGAGGACAAAAAAAGTCATTCAGAGTTTTCCAAGTTCAGTTTCTGTGTTTCTTCTTGTCTCTAAACATAAAGTCTGTCTTGTTTCTTTATGTATATTGACTCACATATGTCTTCACAGGTCCCTCATGTATTTTGAATGATAAGTCAAAATCTTTTAAAACACAAAACTGTCTTCATGTTAGCAAAAATGCTTCAGTTTCCATCAAATCCATCGATTCTATTTCCACATAGCTTCTTTTCCCTGACTGACATCTGTTACAGAATTTTCACATTGATTATATGGTCTTGGATGTGGTCCCTATGTAAAAACCACTTTGTCCAACAGGCTAAATATCATTCACAGACAAATGTAAATATCGCTGTGTATGGAATTATGCAAAGACATACCTCCATATGAAGGGTTTGTTCCATTTATTGCTTCATTATTCACTAGGGACATGATGGGGCTGGATTGGTACCCACAAAGTCTCAAGTACAAGACAGTTTGTGAAGTCATTGGATGGTTTTTCTAGCTTTACATGTTAAAACACTGCCAGTGAGTATTTTGTGCTGGATGAGTAACTCAGGATCCCTCCATTCACATGTAGTGAATGCTGCTTAAATGATACTTAGCCTGGTTTTCCTTAATGGCAGCCACTCTTACAGAGCTAATAATAGTAATAGATGCAAAAGGTGTGCTGATGAATATTCTGTGCAGACTTTGTTTCTTCTTCAGTGGCTGATAATAAAACTCCGTGTTCTGTAATTGCAAAGCATTTTCATTTTTCAAACTGGAGTGTGTCATCTACACAATCTGTCCTTTGGAACATGTTTTTTATTCTATTAAAATGCTAATCCAAGATCATGGGAATTTTTTTCTTGCTGACTTCAGGTTCCTGTCTACCCTTCAGAATCCAGATACTTTTCTCCTTATTTTCATGGTACCTTCTACTGTATAAACACTGAACTGTGATGCTGAGTATTTTTTGGTCCTAGTGCCTGGTTTCACCTGTTGTCCTTAATCAATACTGTCCTTATCATTACTCTGATCTGGTGGAACTGTTCTTGTATTTCTTCATGTATTTCTCTATGGTTTGCAGAAATGCTTGGGAGAGTCATCTAAAGTGAAATATCAAGGCTTCATGTGGTCCTGTTTCTGGTATGTGAATCTTTCAAATCTCCAAAACTGTTTGCCAGAATTCTTAGTATAATTACATGTTTACCCATTTTGAATACTCAACATATTTTTGCATTCATTATTACAAAGATAAGTATTCTAGAGATGCTGTAAATTTGGCTAATTTTCATATGTAGGAAAATCCATTCTCTGTTTCCATCTGCAGATAATTTACTCCTGTATTCCTCCACCTGGCTTCATGTAGGATCTCAGACTACACCAAAATTCACTATGGTTTAGAAACACTTCAGTTGCTGCAAGTAAGGATTAGTTGAGATATTTAGGTTCTAGATTGTTTTATTATTTTAATAATAAAACAACAAAGTAACCCTTTGTTGTCAGATCTTAGCATTTAATTTTTATTTTTAAATTATAAAAAATTGTGGCTATCAATGAAATAGCTAAAAAGAAAACATTTCAAAGAGTATTTATTCATATCTAATAGACACTGGCTGCTGTGCAAGAGGAACTATGTTGCACAGGCTTCTATCTGAAGGTCATTTGCTTTCCATTCCAGTCCAGAACCTTGGCTGCCTACTTACAGGACTGAGGTGCAAGTTTCTTCCTAACTTAATTTACCTCCTTTGCATTTAGCTTGGTGAGCCAAGAAACAGCCAAATGTTTACTTCACCAGAAACTTCCTACACTTGAAAGCTTGCTTATTTGCTCCCTTCATTTCTTTCATTCTATATTTTCTTTGTGAACTCAAAGCTTCTTGTGTGTGTAGCAAAGGAAATCAGATTGTCCTTAATTCTGAGAATCAAAGGCTTCCCTGGCTCACAGCTGCCAGCCAGCTGGGCTTCCTCTGAGTTCTCCCTCACAAAGAATTTTAAGGGGATGTATTTTCAAGCAAGAGTAAAGCAAAATGAAACAAATATACCTGGAAGTACAGAAGTCAATTTGTATTTTGGGAAGCTAAGGGAAGTGTTATCCTCCAAGGACAACAACAAAGGCATGATATGAAGTGTCAATAGCACAAACTTTACCAAATTTCAGACAAAAGATCAGGGTATGCTCTGCTCAGTTGTATTAATTTCAAAAGTGCATACATGCACTTTAAATCTTGAACCTTTCAATGACTGAAAGATAAAGAGGGAGATAAACGGAAAAGAAAATAGGAGATTTGAATATAAATCAACATTTTGAAAAGACCACAAACTATTTTTAAAATATTTTTGACAGCAGAATGCTTTCAGTCATCAAAGAGAATAAGAAAAGGTGAAGAAAAAAACCTCACACTAAAAAAAATAAATTCCTACAATAAAAAGAGAGAAATATACAGTGACAGGAATAATGACACAAAATGATAAGGACTTGTGAAATTTCATACCATGCTTCTTACTTACAGACTGTATTTTCCACTTTCATATATTATGATAAGAAAAGGCATAGATGAAGATACAGTTAATAATCTGGGCATAAATGGTTGCCATCAGGTTTTAGGATAGGAAAGCCAGCAAAAATTATGGTCAAAAAACTTTGTTTCATATTGAATGCTGAACTATTGTTATTGCATTAATATATTATGAAGTGAAAGACTGATCTGACCCATGGGCTAGTGACTGATACCTTTTGAAGGAGATTATGTGTTAGTAACATGGAGATTTAATTATTAATTTTCATTAAAGACAGATGGACCAGAATGGGAAGTTCAGGGAATGGGGACCTAAACTGCTCTCTGTGAATCTGATCCTGGGCCCTACAAGTCTCCCCGTGAGCAAGCTGCACAGCACAGGGACTTTGAAAATTTGACATTGTAGACTTTGTCTATTACAATTCTTGCCAATCCATGTATGCGTGTAAAGGTGTGAAAGTCTGCAGTCTTTGTGGAAAGACTTTCTTTTTTCCTGTTCTACAAAGTACTGCAAACATTTCTCCACTAGATCACTGTTCTGTAAACATTTTTTGTCAGTATGACTGGATTCTGCAGAGCATCCTGGAAGGCATTCTGTGTTTGTCTGCAAAACATGCCTTCTGTTGGATTGGAAGGTTCAGACTGTGGATGTAAATGGAGCTGTTCTCTATTCCTCCATTTCTCTCTCACTGCCATTAGTTGTGATCCTGTTCATAACAGATGTTGTTTGATCCTTGCCATGCTGTGTGGTAGCCCTGCCATTGTTTTTGTTGGAAATTGCAAGTTATGGAAGTACTTGTTCTGACTTTCCATGGTATCACAAAAAGCTGTGAGACTAAAGATAATGCCTGGTGTGGGGAAGAAGGGAAGGGGCTAAAATGTAAAAATGTTTTTCTCTGCTTACAGTGATGAGCTCCTCTACAGGTCCATACACACAACATATATATCAGTAATGACTAAAACCAACCTGAGCAGTTTTGTTTATTAGATCTGCAGTCTTTTGACTTTTTCTATATTTAAAATGTAAGCAGTTGTACTATGTACATAGATACTGCAAAATCAGCGAATTGGATGGAAATTTTCATTCCATTTATGAAGGATTTTATTCTTTTTCTTTGCAAATCCATCTCTATTTCTAAATCTATCTGAGCAACAGATATGAAGACCCATCAGTGGATCAAACTACATCTCAACTATAATCCTTAACCAGTGCTTTACCTTCTAGCCCTCACTCCAAGCCAGCATGTGGCCCTTGGTGGGTCTGATTACTGAGGAGGGAACAAGAAACATATGCTCAAAATCACAGTCCAGTTTCCTGAAAGTGTTTGAACACTGACAGCAAATATGAGTGTTTTCAGAAATGTGTGCATAAGCTTTTTCAGGTCTCTCAGGACATTAATTACCAGGTCTTTGGTCTACTTGAGAGCTAACCAGACACTGAATTATCAATGGGATTTGAACCATCTGTATCACAGAGTTTTGAAAGTTTCAAATCAAGTATGAAACCTTATTAAGGACATAAGTGCACTACTGAAGGATGAATATTTGTTTTTATGATGTGAAATGTATTCTATGGGTGTGTGTGACAAGAAACAGAAATTCTTTTCAGTCCTTTAAAGAGGATTCTGTGGGGGAGTAATGGATCTGACATCACTGCATGTGTTATGATCTTCCACTGTTTTTCTTTTCTAAATTAGCAAAGAAGAACAAACCTAGTATTTCCCTAGAACATGGACACTAGTTTATGTTCCAAGTACTACACTGAATATGGAAATATGCTAATAAGTGTGCATATAGCAATGGCTTTAACACTAAAACATGTATGCTTTAGGAGCACAAAGAGGAGCATCTATCTATCCATCTATATAAAGTAAAATGAAAGCATTTCTTTTACTAAAATAATGAAATCCATTATAGCTAAATCAACAGGAAAGTAAGACAGCAGTATCAATGGAGGTAGCAGGAAGCTTAGCTCTGCCCTTTGCTCTGAACCAGCTCTGGCCCTCTCAGCCATCTCTTTTACATTACAGAGGCAACAGGTCCATCAGGTGATGTTTGGGTTACATTTCTTTCAGGATGACAGTAATTCTTGTACTATGACAAGGAATTATCACAGCTCCAGTTATTTTTTTTTTCCTATGAGTTAATTACACTCACTGACAAAGCACTTGACAGTATTCCTGGTTGAAGTTGCCTGGCTTGGAGTTCCAGTTGTTGAGCTCACTATGGCTGTGAGTGCAGAACAAACTGGTGATCTCATATACCTGCTGTTTTATGCAAATATGTCAGTACTTAGCTTTATTACAACTCTTTTAATGCTAAAGTCCAAGTTGTTGGACTCTGGTAACACTTCAGACAACACTCCCCAGCTTTTCAAAATTTACTAAGTTTCCATGCCATATGGCCTGTATGATAAACTCTCCAAATGCTGATACCATTCCACACTTAATAAGAAATTCAAAACCTAATCTAAAACAGAAGCTGTGAGGATCTCTCAGAAGTATTTCCAAGGTGGGCATTCCCTTGCCTGTCTCATCAGTATGGCCTGACAGAAGACAGCTGGCCTGAGAGAGACAGGAAAAAAGAGAATACATTTGTGTCCTACAGAATTTCAGATTCGTGGAATCTTATCACAGTTTGTGGTACAGAAGATGGTCAGCCAGGAAATTCAAATTAGGGTATTTAAATACAAAGCCATTTGTGACTTCACAAATAGTCCCTTTGCAATAATCACTTCATGAAATACTGATAATTTTTTTAGTTCCAGTAATAAATGCCTTAACATAGATTAGGATCACTGTATTTGGCTTTAACACAAATGTTTTATATCTCTTTGTGGACAGGGATGACTTTCTAAAGAAGTGTCAAGTAGTCATGAAGTACACAAAGAAAAAGGTGACTTCTATTTAAATGTGTTAGTGGAAAAAATACCTTTTGAACATACTTCTTGCTTTGCCTCAGGAAATATTATTCATAGAAAATTTCAGATTTAATAACATTCAAGAATTATCTGTTAAGGTAACATTAACTTATTAAAGATGCCTAAGTTTAATCAAAACATTTTTAACCCATTAGTTGCACAATTTTACTCAGCAGGCTATGACTCCATCAGCACTGTGTTTATGCCTTTGCAGACTGAAATTGCTGGTGAGCTCTGAGAACCCAGTTTGGGTTTCTCAATTTAGTGCTGAATTCCCAGCAGAAGTACAAGACAATAAATGCCCTAAAAGCATCCTGCACTCCAAGCCCTAAACCAGTGGCTGCTGTATTTAGCAGTGACTGTGGGCACAGAATGAAGGTCTCAGATGCAAAACTCTTCTTATGAGCTGCTTCAAAGGAACATCAGAAAATAAAAACACAGTGACAAGCGATATTTGAAAATTCAGGTGTGAAAGAAAGGCAGATTAGATGCCATTTTCAAAGCCACAGGGTGGCAAGCTTCTTGCTATTTTAAATTATGAAGATTGATTGTACAAATGCTATTATTTCTGGAAATTCCAGTCTCTAATTGTCAATATGGGAATAAAAAAAACCTTAGTCTCCTCTCATGAACAGAACTCTTTCCTTACAATAGCAACTTTTCATCTGCTAAGGGCATTATTAGGAAATAATTTCAACCAGAATGAGCTTAAATATTTTAAAGACCATTTTACTGTGATTCTTGGGGCTGTCCTGTGCAGAGCTGGAAACTGGACTTTAATGATCCTTGTGGATTCCTTCCAACTCAGGATATTCTATGATTTCCAAATTCTAACAGATTCAATATTTGCCTACAATATAAATTAGTTTTACTGTATTAAATTATGTATAACTCTCAGACCAAGCAGTTAGACTTGATTGTTATAGAACAATTTTGGGTTGGAAGGGACCTTTAAAGGTCATCTAGTCCAGCCCCCCTGCAATGAGCAGGAACATCTTCAATTAGATCAGGAGAGTAAAGCTGAAAAAGCAGCACTACAGTAAGCAAAAAGATACAGATTTCATTTTCAGCTCTTCCTTGACTATCAATTCTACCACACATTTTCAATTCCTATGGCCACCTTTCAATAGGAATAGAACTTGTCTCATAGATATGATGCACCCTCTTTCTAAAATAATGCTCTGAACTTTAGATAAAAGCTTTGCATTATAAATGTACAAAGCATTCTGCCAGGGTGTGTAATAAATCTGCCTTCAAATATCACTCTGATGTATAATGTATAACAAAAAAGAATAGAAGCATTTTAAAAGAAATAGGCACTTTTTCATTTTACTGTATTTAAAATCTTTCCAAATTGTGGCTGGCCAGTTCCCAAGAACAGGTAGAAAATGGGGAAGCGCTGCACTTACCTTCCAAAATTTAACAAGGTTTTTTAAATAACAAAGATTATCCACACTTAAAAAAAGGAGAAAAAATAAAAAAGCTTTCTTTTTCTCAATACAATGACTACACTCATTTAATGGTGAAGTCATCCCTTTATCTGATAGTTCATTCACTGCCATTCCTTTCAAAATGTCACACTTTCAAAATATAAGAAAACAAAAAACCTGAAGTGATCCCATGATGGCTTTCAGCTACTTTACTCTTGAAAGATCTTTTATCTTTTTGTTTCATACTGTACATGCAGGGTTTTTATTTCTGAAGGTATTTTGCGGGTTATTTTTCATGTTAGAAAAGGCAAGTAGTTGAAAAATGTGAACTATAATGATTTTTTTAAAATTTTGGAAAGCTACATTTTACATTCACAAACAAGAGATTCGGGAAGTGTTATTTTAAAAGGATGAGACAAGACTTTGCTTTCTTAATATAGTATTAAAAAACAGTAACAAAAATTTTGTTTCCTGAAGCAAAATGAGATAATATTTCTGAGGGAACTTGAACAGAACTAAGGGTTTGAGGTAATTACAGCTATTTAATTCCAGAAAGTTGGAAATCAGCACAATCATTTTTTGTGCTATCTACACTGTTGTTAAACAAAAATTCTAAATCATAAATGTCACAACCTATTGTTCCATTTTATGAAACAAAATATGGACAAAAATGCACTCCTACCAAACACCCAGTCTATTAAAAATGGGACACATTTAAGGTAGCCATAACCCTATTACATGAAGAAAGCAGGAAAAAGGGATAAAAAAGAATTACAGCACGGTTTTGTACCCTTTATATGATTAACTCTTACATGCAGGAGCAGCTCTGTTAATATTGATGGAATTAATGATGTGAACACTGTGTAACTCAGGGTTGCTGAATCAGATCATATATGGCTTGTCCACATAGGAAATCTATTACCAGATCAAAAATAGCAGCAGTTTTACTGTTTATTTTTGTGCTTCATTTCCAGAATTAAAATTCTTACCATGGTGATAAAATGCCGAAACAGGAAAGGGGGAAAAAAAAAAGGAATGTGAGGAAAAATAAACTCTGTCTTGGGTTCTTATTTGTAGGATTAGTACCCTTTTCTCTCATTTAAACATTTTCATTAATGGAGAATAGCATATTAAAATCTGCAGAAGTTACTGGGATCCTAACAAAACAAATTCCTGACTGCATTTTATTTAGTCACAGTTTTATTAGTTTCTCATTTTCCTGTTAATATAATTAGTCATATGGCTTTCCCCTTTTTAACATTGGTAGAGAGAAAAACTGAAAGAAATTGCTATTCTAATATAAGATACAATTCATTGTATGCATTAAAATATGCATATCCTCTTCTTCAAAAGGCAGGTTTTGAATGATTCATGAAAAAAGTAATCTACATCAATAAAAAACCAGCTGTGTGAAATTCACACAAAAACACATTTTGGAGTGAGCAGAATGACCTAAAGAACTGAAATTTTCATCCTTTCCATTCCTTCTTTTCTTTTTAATTTTCTTCCACCCTGTCCCCAAACATTCTGAGTATGTTCACTAAATTTTTTATCTTTATTTTTATATTGTTTATATCCAATATGCATGGAAGTTGTTTGTGCATCATAATCCATTAAAATTTGACTTATGAAAATTACAACACCGCCAAGATACATCAAAGGTAGAACAGAAGTGAGAAAGCAAATTTTCCTTTTGAAAATTTACAGGATTTCTACTATTTCTATTGAGGATAAACCAAGAAAACAAATCTTAAACAGTGGGACTGTTGAATTTAGCTGACCTACCCATAAAAACTTCCAAGCTGTGAAAGAAAAGCATTTGTTGTTTCATGGTCCCCTTATTCTGAACAGTCCTGACACCCTTGGCTATTTCCGTAATTACGCTTTGTCAAAGACTGAAGTTGCTTCTGAGGAATACAGACTTTCCTGTTGGTATGGTTATTTTTTCACCTTGCAAAAACAGAAATTAACCACTATGATGTTTGTTGGCTATCATTTAATTTGGCCCCCAATGACCATTATACACCAGTCATCTCTGCCCACATTTACTTCTTGTTTCATATGAATTCAACAAACCTTTGTTTTTACAGGATTATCCTCTTACCAGAAGAGGAACAATGACTTCCCAAAGAAAATCCAGGCAATTCAATGGAAACATTGGCATTGAAAGAGTGGTAAGAAAATCACCATCATTTCTCTTTGTGCAGAACGAATAAGACAGCAGCTAAGAAAACAGATTGCAGATTAACATTCTGTATTACTGACTGATTTATTAATGACCTTCAAAATATCTCTAATTTGTAGTGTTTGTTTCCCATGAAGAAGTCCATAAAGTAAACTCCTTAACAGGAGACCCTTAATCATGTACATGCTTCAGGTGCCTAGAATTGTATCCATCTGATTGTGTTCCGTAATCTAATTGTAGTCAATGGATGCCCTTGATAATATCTGCTGACTGCTAATTTTGCCATGTGTTTTTTTACGTGTAATCTTAGCAAACAAAACCAGTGACTCTCTCTGTTTAACTCTGAGGAATGCTCTTTGCATAATATGTTTGGGGAAATTCATCACGTGGGTTTCTTTGACTGATTACAATATCCTAAGTAAATTAGGGTATATATGTGTATTTACTGTGAGATTAAATACACATATATATACTTAAATAAAATGGAAGGTATCAATAATATCAAGGAATTTTTCACAAATTTTTTTTTGCTGCATGTTTTGTCCAAAAGATGAGCACTTTCATCACAAAAATGCTTTGCTCCCTCCCCTGATCAGAATGAGAGGTTTCATCCTGCAAATTATTGTCTACACAAATTACTCTAAACGCTGTACAAGCAAGAAATCCCAAAGAGTAAAGATTTACAAGATTTATTTTGTAGACTTGGGAGGGGTTTTTTTTTAAATTTATTTACTTTTTAATACAAGTCAGCTTTACATCTCTCATATGCTAGGACACTTTTCATTTTTTGACAGCATAGAGAGCAGCATGTTAAATAAGCAAAGTGAAATTACATTTGTGCAAAGAGAAAATTAGGACCAAAATGGCTGATGGGTCTGGTTCTGATCATTTACACCAGTGTTACAGCTCTGCAGCCCAAGCCTAATTAGCAGAGTTAATCATGATTGATCAGACTCGTGGAAAAAGGGGGATGTCACATTCTCTTTTGCCATGACTAAGTCTTGGAGCCAGTGAGATGGTAGAGATATGTGATCAGCTCCCTGATTTTAAGGCCAGGCCTGACTCCAATGAAATTGGAAGCCTCTGCCAAGCAGCTTAGTGTTGTCAGGTCCTGGGCATGGCGCCACTGGAAAATAGCCATGTTGGATTTCTGCTCTGCAGTCCCAGCTCTCCCCACGTGTTGGAAGGAGGCATGGAAATGTAGAGCCCAGCTGTAGTGCAGATGCACCAGCTCAGATGCTCAGATGCACACTCTCTGGAATACTTGTTTCTGGGTTACAGCACAAAGGGACTGAAAAGACAGCTCCTGAATCTGTTTTTCTAAAGCAAGGAAGTTGATTAGTGAAAAAGGAGAAGTAAAATTAGACAAAACTGGGTGCTCGGGATACAGAACTGCAGACACCTGAGTAAAAAAATTCTCTGTGCAGTAAATGGGAAGACAGCCAAATACAAAGGTTGATGCAAAGCTTGAGTCAGACCTTGAACCACTCCCTGTTTGCTCCAATTTATAAACACTGTCAGGATCTTTTGGAAGTGCTGTATGCAAGACACACATTCTTCTATCATATTACTCTTTTCTTGATATTTTTTATTCCTTCATACCTAGAACTGGTAAAAGTTGTCAACTGTTTGTTTAATTTTCTTTCAAATTTCATGGGTTTAATCTGATCAGTCTAAGTTTGTGTAATATTTCTAAAATATTTTTTTAATTCTTTATTTTTATTTCTTAATTATAGGTTGACTGTGTTTTAATTAAAAATATTAGAGGAGATCTTGACCTGCACAGAGCCTTTTCACTTTAAAATGTATGGTATTTTAACAGTTTATAAAACCTTTCTTATTCTTTCCTTAGTAGGTAATTGAATTGAATGGATAATTAGTAGGTGACTGAATTGAATGAATAAATTTTGTTTTCTACAAACCATCAGTTTTCCAATGAAAGAAAAATGAAAGTTTTCCAGCCGGTTCTAAATTTAAACAACTTAGCTTTACTGTGTTTGCACTTCTTTTGTGTCTCTCTTCTCCAAACACTGTACCAAATTAGTTTACAGGAAGAAATACTGAGAAAAACAAATAGTGGTATAATGGTGGGAAATAATCATCAAGTCAACATTTCAGCATTTAGTGACTACTACACACAGCATAAATCTGAGACTCAAAAGTAAACACATCGAGCTGTTTTTTTCTGTGTTGTGTGATCTACACACCTAATTAACCCAACTTTAAGGTCTTAACATTTCACAGCAGATTGCTTGTTAAGTGAAGCAAGTAACAACTTCAGAATTATTTAAAAACATAATCTGTTTTACCAGAACAGTTCCCTCACTGTATTACTTACCTGGTCATTTACCTGGGAGAAAATCCAAACAGAAATGTGGTTGTGGCTACATTAATTAAGTACCATGGGTGTTGTGAGGTGCACTTCCCACCAACAGGTTTTTCACATGAGCTGGATAAGAAAGGTTAACTTAGATACCCCTTTCATCAGCAGCTTTTATAAGCAGATTTACACCCTGTGTATTGTGATTGCATGTTTATTTGTACGTTGCATCCCACAGCCAGTCCAAATCACTATCAATGGAGAGGAAAAAACAGCACACAGGATGTAAAATTGCCTATAAAGCATTATGATATGTAGGGGAAGGTTACTGGCTTCACATCCCACTTGCTATTTCACCTAATTAAAAAAATTAGCTTCAGATATGGCCACAGATGTTCCAGGCTCATGATATTCAAACCCATGGTTTTTTTTTACTTGAACAATTTGTACAGGCCAGCATTCAGCCTCATGGACAAACATACAGCTCCCGTCCTTACAAAGGGAAAACAAATGATCTACATTTACAGTAGGCTTTAAATTTTCCAGGGAAAATCAGCCTGATACAAAAGGCCAGGAAAATACAAAAGGCCAGGAAAGAAAGCATACTCTGTGTATTTACAGAAGCTTTTGGCATAGCAGTTCTTCTTCACCAAAAAAAAAAAAAGTGATCCTTTGACCAAACTTAGAAATGTAAAATTTTACCAGTATGCTACCACTGTTAATATTGAACCTCTGCATTGTATTGTCAGCTGTATTTACAGGGCCATGAGATATTAAAAAAACATAAAAAAGGCATTTTTCTGGAGACAAAATAGGAGCCTGTATACTGTAAGGAGCTTAGCATCCAACATGCAATTATGCATATGCTTCCTAGGGCAAAGAGTGTACTGAAAATTATTGCTAGTGAGGAAGAACATCTCCAACAGTGACTCAAGGATGAAGCAGTAATTGCCCACTGAATGGAAAAAAGACTCTGGTTGAAACAGAAAGGAGAGAGAAAAGGGATGAGTCAGCACTAAGAATCTGGAGATGGAGAGTAGAGAAGCAATCAGTTTTGTGTTTTCTGTATGTACATTTCTTTCTGGGAATAGCCTACTTTTCTCCCACTGAAAAAGCTAACTTTTTCAGTGGGAGAAATGTAGGCTATTCCCAGAAAGGAGGACAGCTTATTTTGAGACAAGCCCACCTGCCATAACCCCTCTTGGGGCTGCACAGATCTGTGCTGGTGAAAGCCTGGCATGACTTTACTGCCAGGATCACAACTTGTACAAGACAAACTAAGAAATTCAGTTCTCAAGGAAGTAAAAAGGTGCCTTATGGAATTTTTAGGTGGACATAATTGTGTGATTCTTGGTGATTGTCATTGGAGCTGCTGTATACACCTAAATACTCTTGGAAAGTCACACAACTATAAATCCCTAGGCATCCAGCTACTTGAAAACATTTGGTTGTCAGAGATTTAAGAGAGAGATTCAAGCAAGCTCAGTGAGCAGCTTGGAAATCAAGGGGGGGAAATAATGCAACTAACTTAGTAGACTAACTTTTTCCTTATTGTATTTTGGTACATCCTATTGCAGAGATGTTTGTGAAATAGCTTACTATAAGTGATGCACAAAAAAAAAAAAAAGATTGACTTAGAAGAAACAGGCTTTAAAAATTCAGGACAAGATATTTAGGCTAATAACATTTCTGAACAGCTTGTTTGGGAGAAATGTACTTGTACACATTTGGCAAGCATACTATATTGCCTCTACATGAAAAAAAAAAGAGCAAGAACAAGCAAAGCGTTACATGATATTAAATAAGATCAGATGTTGTTCTTGAATAATGCATTCAGCTACATTTGTTTCAATTCAGAACCGAAAAATAATTATAAACATGCTATATTTAAAATATGAAATATTTAACCAAAGTTAAACAAAAAGGTGTTAGCAATGAAAGACTGATTTCACAAAGCCATTGAAAAGAAAACCATCAGAGAAAATAAACAAAAACCAACCAAACAAAGAGAACCTCAAACCTAAGAACAATTATGAAGAACTCACTGAGAATGCAGACAGCAAAGCAAAAATGCTGTACACCAGATTGAATATATTGCAGCCTACAGACACTTGTTTTGATTTAGGACATTGTTCTTTTAAGTATTATTTCAGTAAGTAATCTCTATGTTACAGGAGCCCTGAAGCTCAGCTGTGACAGCAGTGATTTTTCTGTCAGATAAGGACTACCAAAAATTGGGCCAGTATCAGGAAGGAGGACTGCCATTGATCAGGAGAATGTTGGCATGTCATTCTGGTCACAATGTAAATCAGGACAGAGTACTGGGAAAAAAGAGAAATATTTAAGTTTTAGTCTTCTTCTAGGAAAGAAAAAGTCTACTTTCTAGGCCTTTGTGTAATTTCTTCATGAATGCTTTTTGTATAGCAAATAACAAATGTAAAGTTCCATCAAAATTCCATTTAAGTTATTTCAACTTTAAGATTAGAGGAATATGCAAATGAAAGACTTCATTTTTCTTTTAAAGCAGAATGTTCCTGTGTAGGCAGCCATGAGGAAGTATCTCGTAACATTATCAGTCATACAGAAAACCCTGACATGCCAGACTGTCTTCTATTCATCATGGCTATACAAACTTGAAACTAGCACAGAGATTTAGGTTTCAGTTCTACTCTCTGCAGGACTGCACATTTTTCCATTCCTATCATTTATTTTATGCAATAAAATGGAGATGAATTTCTCGCACTGCCATAGTCACCTGGCTGTATTCCCATTGGCTGACCTGTGCAGGCCCTGTAGTCATGACAAGTTAAGGGAGACTTAAAAACCTGTTTTGAAAGCTTTCTATATAGATTTGCCTAAGAAAATCCTCAGTAGCTGGCTTTCGAATTAACCTTGAATGTATATTGCAAGGCAGAATCTGTGTATGATCCAAATCTCCAAGCTATTTGTCTTTTTGATATGGAAAAGAAGAAAGATAGCTTTGCTTTCTTGGGCTAGATGAAATTAATAATTAATTATTATTTCAGTGATATGAATCAGTTTCTTCATGTATTTTCAGATACAAGGTGATTTGCATAACCCCTTACATTTTTTTTTTTTTAATAGGAAGTTTAGGAAATTCAACACCTTCTTTCTTTAAAAAAAAATTTATTTCGATTACCTCTTACAGAGAGTCATTTGTAAATCAATGCACATATCTATCAGGTTACTCAGTGTCCCATTGTAGCCTATTCAGTGGTTTTCTAGAGAGAGTATGGTCATCTCCCCATGCAACCTCAATGATTCTATGCTGTCCTGAGTCCTAATCATTATCCTGGTTCAGCCCTAGTGCTGAGCTGAATGCAGGTGTGTTGCAGGACAGGGACATTTGAATTGGAGCTAAGAGAGGTCAGAATTCACATTGATTGAGCTAAATGATGCTTTTCTTGTTCTAAGCAAGGGAAAACTTTGGATCAACTACCTGTTGTTGTGTACAACAAAAACTGTTCATAAAAACCCATAAAACACTTGAGATATAGGTAGGGAAAGGCCAGTAATCAAACCTCAGCATTCTGGGTTGAATAGTACATTAATGACCATTATTTCTCTTTTGCATCAGATAAAGAGTTAATTTGACAAACCCAAGACTTTAACATAACAGACTTATTATGCTTTAAATTCTGACAGTGTTCTTGCTTATATTTTTGGTTACACTGTGAGATTTATACTTTTAAAATATGGTTACCAAAATGTTTTTCTCCTAATGTCATTTACTTATCTATTTTCATTCTGTTTGAGGACAGCCTATTAATACTGAAATGTTTCTTTTCTAATCCATGAATTCAGAACTGTAATCACAGTGTGTTGTTTTCTTTCTCCCTTTCTCTGTAGCTGCTTTTTTTGGGTTTCGCTCCCTTGTTGCTGCTCTAGAGAGGGATTTAAAGTGACAGATAACAGAGCATTCCAATCAATTGTTTCTACTGTGTGCATACTTTGTGCCATGTTTCAGACATGCTCTTGCTTTTTTTTTTCCCTCTTAAGTGGTTCAAACCCCTTTTAATTCACAAGAAAGAACATTAGGCACAATGTTTTTTTTAACCATGATATGTTATGATGTCTTCTTCAAATTGTGTTCCTTCCTTGTGTAGATAGATACTGGAGGGTTGGAAGCAATTAACATAACTCAGAGAACTAATTTCCTGTGGTTCTTTAACTCTGTATTTATGGCTTTCAAAAGAGTGGATCTGTACTCGAAGGATTAGTACAGTCTATAAATTTTAGTCGTCTGACTCTTTCTTTTTTATTTTTTTTAAGGAATTAAGATAAGAAAAATTCATTGGTGGCTGAAAATCACATTTTAAAAAAAGGCAACTCGCTTTGTAAGAAGAAAGGCTTTGTCTTCTCTTTCTTCCTAAATCTTCCCCTCCCCCAGAAAAAAGATGGGTTTAAGTTATGCTGCAGGAGGCCTCAGCCATCTCCTTTGCAACTGAGTTAGTCACACACCCTTCTCCTTTTCTTCCTGCATCTTTCAAGCCTGACTTTCATGACCCAAGAACCAGGTGATTCCCACACCTTCCTGCAGCCTTTCCATTGATCAGGGGGAGGATTCAGTTATGGAGAAAAAAGGATTAGGATATTTTTATCCCCAAACAGCTTTTGCCAACATGATGGGTCTCTGAACCACTCGTTTATTGGAAAGTGACTTTGCTGATTTCAGGGGGGTTGGACTAGATAACCTTTAATGTTGCTTCCAACCCAAACCGTTCTGTGATTCTTGGACAATCACAGGACACTCTCATGGATTCTCCATGTGGGCTTTGTCAGAACAGCTGCACTGGGATTTTCCAACCTCAAATCGACCATTTAGGGGCATTAAGGGGTGCCAGGCCCTGGGACATTAATGGCCTGGAATTACATCTGGAATTCCTCATTATCCATGGGAACCATGGCACCACACATTCCCTCACAGGGGCCACTCCACCACCAGCAGCTGTCTTGAGTTGCATGCCCTGTGTTCTTCATGAGGCAAAGCCTTCATCCAGAGGCAGGGAAAGCTTCCAAGGATTTTGGTATCCAACAGGAGGGCATCCATCCAACCTGAATCCAGGTTTAAGGTATATGAGCCGTTTATTTTTATTTTTTAATTGAATACTGTGCTGTTCTCTCCAAACTCCTTTTGCACCTCAGCCTAGCACTCAGTGAAAAGTGGTGGGAAAGGTCCTGTTGAGCATCAAAGGACCTCAAAAAAAAAAAAAAAAAGTCCAAATTCTACCTTAAAATATTAATTTTTCTTTTAACATTTTGCACAAAATATGTACAAATCCTAAGGAAACCCAGGCCAACATTCTCATGAAACCCTATATCTGACCATAGACATTGCTTAAAATTGAATAAAAATAACCTTAAATTCATTCCAATCCAGGAATGGCTCCTAAAGCATGAACAGAGAGGGGGATGATTTGAATATACTCAGAGCAAATCTGAGACACAAATGAGGTCAAATGTTGATAATCAAAATGAAAATTCACTTTTATTCACTATCAAAGAAGAGAGCAAGGAAGAAAGCAGAAAAGGAGGAAAAAGAGAAGAATTACAGAAAGCAAGAAAGGCAATTACCTGCAGATTTTCTCAACAGAGCCCAGCCACAGCAAAACAAATCACTCTTTAACAGTACTTCACAAAGATTAACTTATTTCTTTCAATTCTTTGACTGGCTGTGCCTTGGTGTTTGGTTTATCATCCACTTTAGAGTCCACTTCATTCTCATCTGATCAATGAGCTTCACCTCTGGCATCTCAAGCTGCCAACAACAGGTAGCTGTGCCCTGCTACAGGAATGATATAAATCTGGAAATTATGATTACCGTGGCCAGGGCTTGTTGAAAATGGTGTGCTTGGACCATCTGCTTCCCCTCCTGATCTCTTTACATTATCAAGAATAAATTTACTAGAATAATTTACTAGAATAAAAGTGAATTTTATTCTAGTAAATAAAATGACTCCTCACAAAGGAGTATAAGTTTAACTGCATTTTATCTCTCTTCTAATGCAACCTGGTAATGAAAAAACTGAAGCATTGGCAATGCTAGGGGATTTAAATGTGTTTTGCAATGGTGATCAGAGCTTATATTTGGGACACCACGATTGTAAAGTGGATTACTGAGTCATATTTGTCCTTCTCTGCTACAGGATTTATGCTCAGGACCTTGATGACCCTTGAAAAAAAAAGTAGCCTGTATGAATGGGGAAACACTGGGGACATGTGGTGAATTTAAACACAAAAGGGTTGAAATGGGAATAAAGGATCAACATGCACATGTTTGTTTTGGAAACTTCTGGTCAAGTGAGGAAATACTGTGACAAAAATCTTAAATATTGTCTGCAGCAGATGCTATGCACACTGCATCAGCAGGTTTTCCACTTTGTTGCAAGGAGGGGAAACAACCAACCCACTGCCACCAAGAATAACTTCAACAAATCTTTAAAGAGATCATAAGGCCATTGGCAAAATAATTTGACATTCTAAAGATATTTTCTGGTGTATTCATACATTTTTATTAATGGCATGACTCTACATGTAGACCAGAAAATGGTCTGTTGTAGAATTAATACGTTCCATCATTCAGGCCATGTGGAAAAAGAGGTAAAATGTGGCTTGAAATAAAAAGAGTTTTTACCCTGTGAACTTCCTGCACATACTCTGTAAGTCCAAACTAGTTGAAATCCCACCATCTCATACAGGAAAAGAGAAAGAGATTTGAAGATTTTTACAGGATTCTAGAAAATCCTGTGATTCCCTGTACTGTTTATGTAAGTGCGTGGCTGGTGCAGATCACAGCAATGACTAAAATACTTCAGGGATGCACTACAGCGTGGTGGACTCAAAGGGATCAATTCTTTAAAGAACCAGAGGCAAACTGATCATTCACTGAATGGAGGAAGCTGTTCCAACCTGTTACACAGATGCTGTTCTGTGGGGATGCTCTTGGAGTTTTCAGCATGATAGGATTCTTTTGGATTTCTCCAAAGAATTTTTTTTTCAAGATGCCACAGTGCCAGCAGAAAGCACGTGGTGGATCCTGGTTGATTCCTCACAATCCATGTGCCAGATGCCATAGTTAAGCATACCTGCAGAGACTTATGTAAGAGCTCTGCCAGTGAGAGAGATTTGGCAAGAATCTTCTTGAAAGCCAAACAAAGAAGCTGGAGGAAGGTGTGGAAACACACAAGGATTTCTGCCAGTACTCGTGTGGCCAAGCAAGAATCAATTATTTGTGGGATTTTTGTTTTGTTTTGGATTTTTTTTTTACTCTCAAATGTTTTGTGGCTGGCTAGAGAGTAAAATAAGAAAGTCGTGCAAGACTTCAGTTTGTGTATATTGTGGTAATTTCAAACCCTCTGATACTAAATAGGCTTTTTAAATCATGTTAGGACATGAAGGAGAAGGACAAAAAGATTGTTTTAAGGAATTATTCTGTTCTAATTACAACCCAGTTTTATAGGGGATAGAACATGAGATAATAATTCCACCTTTTTCTTTCTTATGGAGTACACAGCATGTTTTCTGTGTATGAAATAGAGTCAATTTTGTCTTGCAGACTCTGTATCCAGACTCAGAATCGCAAACCAAACAAATGTCTTATACGGTTCTGTATTTTAAGTAGAGTGAAGGAAAATATTTGCGGTGCCTGTAGGACTTGCTATCTGTCTCTCCTGCTGACAGTGTGCCACTTTATATAGATGGATACACATTCACTGGGCCAATGGGCTAAATGAATTAGAAAATAGTATCAGTTGACCTGAAACTACACCTTTTCTGAATAAACTTTTTTTGGGAAAGGTGTTGTCATAATCTCACTGGAAATATGGCTGTGACAGACCCAGGCAGCTGGAGCATTCCCTGCCTGCTGTTCCCTTTGGAATTTCTCTTGTGGTAAATTGCCATAAAATGGTGATGAAAGGAGAAGAGTTGGGGCTGTTTTTTATATACCCTAGTGGAAGAATTAATTCATGCCAAATTGTGAAATTTGGGACTAAGCTTATGTTACAGATCATGGAGTGCCTGCAGAACCCTGTGGGCTGCATTAAATCACTCTGCAGGGGAACAGCTACCTGCCTTTGCTGGACCTTAAATCTAGGCACTCTTCTTGGGATGCTGCTGCTGTCTCTGAGGGTGAATCACTTCGTTCCCCTGCCTTAATTCTTCTTTTCATGGATCTGAAGAGAGCTCCTGTGGAGATCAGGAGCGATCTCCTATGTGGTGCCAGAAATACAAAACCTTAGTGAGGGTGGCGTAGTGGGGGGGAGGAATTTAAGAGATGAAACTCAGATGCCATCTTTATTACAGACACTGTAGGAAAAAAGTGTTTCCTTCTTTCTTTGTGTCCCACAGTATCTCCTGGAAGTATTTACATACTTGTTGAACAGGACTATTACACAGGAAGGCCATACCAGTTGCATGTACTGTCATGCCAGGACACCTGTAAGTTCAGGCTGGTTTTGGCTGGTCCAGGCAGTTTAAGCAGCAAGGAACTACCTGGGGTAATATGCACCCAGCCTGAGACACTTTTATTTCATTACACAGCTACATATATGTCTTATAGAGCTTAAGTAAATTTTTGTTTTAAAATCATCTCTAGGGACAGGGCAAGCCCGTTATTTATTATTATTGCCCTTGCAATCCTGTCCTTGCTATATTCCTTCTGAACCTGCAAACTCTCTAACCTGTCAGGTAAAACAAACCACAAATGAAGAAAGGTTAGAAAGTAAAATCCCCAGGTCTGTGTTAAAGTGCTATTTGATCTACTACTAAAATTGTACGTTGCAAAGGTGAAGAGAACCATTAGAGAAAAGGTGCCCTGAATGAGAAAAGATTTCAGACCCTGGACCTAGAAGCCTCATTGTTGATTTATTTGAGAAAACTACAGTGTTTAGTACTTGATTCAGGGCAAAAATGGAGTTTCTCCACTCTTCATCTTCAAGTAAAGAAGAATGAGCTTTCCTAACAGACCTTGCCCTGCCAATAGGAATAAATGACTGTGATTTCTGAATGCTCTCAAGGAGACCTGGAGACTCAATATGCAAAATCTCTCATTCTATCATTGAAAGTGCAGCCTTGGATTATTACTGACAGCCAAGATGCAGTTAAAGTAAAGGTCATGCAGACTATTGACAATAATAAATTCTAAGATTTGCTATCTTTTTGCTGAGGCCTGCATTAGGCTATGCATCAAAGACCTGTATAAAAAAAAAAAAAGTGGTTTGCCCTCAGCTAATAAAAAAATGCAATGTACATTTTTCAAGCTTGCTTTTTGAAGGAGCTAGAATAGACCTTTTGTATTTCATATTTTTGTATTTCATATTCTTATCTTTTAAATTAACACACTGGGAGACCTGCCCACTTCACAGTAAGCACTCTCCTCTGTGCCCACTCATGATACATAACTGAGGTTGCTTAAAATCATCTTTTGCCAGTGGGTGTAGCATGACAGTATGTTGGAACAAAGTCTGAGTGTAAGCACTAGCAAGTTAATTCAGTTTTTGGGGTCTAAGCCTAAGGTAAAGAAAAAAAGTCTTTAATGTTACAGTTATTATTAAATTGCCTGTTTCTACTTGGGAAACAAATATGTATTGCTTCAAAAATCAGGGCACGAGGCAGTTTTTCTTTGCAACCTCTTAGTGAAAAATGAGTTTAAAAAAAAAGGGTAGAGAAAGAACAAAGCCTAAGAGATAGAGCTGCTCAAGGTTTTAGTTATTGATGCTTAAATGCAGGCAAGAGCAACTCTCTGAAATTAAGTAAGACTTGATAAATGACATACAATTTTAGCAGTGAAATTAATATATAAAACTTTGCTTTTTTATTTTTTAACTTTTGGCATGGAAGCACCATTTAGGTCTCTTTCTTTTCATATAATTAATGAATTTGGTTCTTATATAGAACAGATTAAGAACCCTGGATATTCATTGCAGTTCTATAATTTATTCAGAGAGCAAATAAGTCCATCGGGATCTACAGAATAACTTGTCATATTTACAACTGTGGCCTAACCCTGATATGGAGGAAAAAAAAATCTTTAGAATGAGAGAAAGCAGAAGAGTGAAGTTCTTGATCCTCTGTGGCAAGGCTAACAAAGTCTGTGCATATTAATTGCCAAGTGTGGGTGTTTTTGCTACAAGAGTACTTGCCCAGAGGAGACCAGACAAATCCACCAACTCACGCAGTTTTCAGCTGATGGTAACAACTTCGAGTCACTGGTAACTCAGAGAGCTGAGCTGGCAATGGAGCAATGAAAGATGCCATTTTCTATTAGCAGTCCCATGGGTTATCCCCCACATATAGCAAGATTTCCATAACATGCATATCAGCTTTTTAAGTACAGCTGAAATATATGAATTTGCTTATGGATGTGTCACAAGATTCCTGATGGTTGCATTTGAATGTAACTGGAATGGAAAAAGCAGTAGGGAGAGAAGGGCATTTTAAAATCTATTGCTCCTATATCAACTATTAAGTAAACAAACTCATAATTAAATGCTGCTTCAAGCACAGAGAAAGTAAGAATGCATAAGAGACTTTCTATATCACACCTACTTAACTTTCTTTATTACATTTGATTGTTGAGACCCCCCCAAATGCTTCATTTACACTGGGATTTGTTATTAACTAAGTGAAACAAAAAAAGCACATACAATTTCAAAATCCTTTGTATTAAAAAAATATTAAAAAAATTATTAGGCTATCTATTATGACTATAAAATCATTATATTATAAAGTTGTGTTATTTTAATAGTCCACACAAAAGAAATATGTATTTTTAATTGAATTTCTTTAAATTAAGCTTTTAAATGATCCAATTACTACTCAGTTCAATGGAAATCAGTTAGTACTGAGATAAGAGTGTAGTCTTTGTCTCATAGATACTATACAAACATATATATATATATATATATATATATATATATATATATATATATATATATATATATATATAAACTGCAGGATATTTTCAAGGTTATAAATTATCCCAGTGTTATTTCAGTTGTTACACCTTCCTTACCTCATCACGTATCTGGGGCCAATGCTGTGATTTCAGTCCCCTAAAGTAAATGGAGTGTGCACAGTGAACATTTCACAAACTGGAAACTGGTATGGAAATCCTGAATTCCCACTATCAGGCCAAATTTCTTCGTCTGCATACTGTGTTGACCAAGTATATGTTAAAATGAGAATGAAAACATAAAAGTCCTTTGAACTTCTAGGCTAGAAAGTGAGTTATTACCTGATAGATAAGAAAAATTCCTGATATTTGGCTTGAAAATTTTGGTTTGGAAATGGCTAAAAAAGCTATTATGCATTACTAAGTGATCCAGAATTCAAATATAAAGCTTAAGGAAAGATGCCATCTGCATTTAAGTGGGCTATAAAACGAAGGTCACCTGCAATACTGGGGCAATCAGGGCATTCCTGTTCTAGACTTTGTATACAGGAGTGAGTGAGTACATGGGGTATATGTTCATATGCATTGCTATAAAATCTTCATCTACAACAATCTGTGCTTTCAAATACTGGAGTTAGGCCAGTATGACAATAATACTTTTACTGTGCTTTATTGTGTTTTTTTATGTCACATTTTCCTCAGATTATCCCCTTTTGTCAATCTCTTGCTCTATTGCCCCATCAAAATAAGCAGTTCCTATGGTAGCAGATGTGGTATTCTTCTGGAACAAATATAGTGAGTTCTGCAAGTGCAGTAGGAAGCCTGTTGGACTAATACCATTTCATTTGGATCCATAAGTGTCACAGACATCTTTTATGAAAAATCCTTTCCTTAGGATTTTTCCTCCTGAGAAGCTAAAAGGCCTCAGGAACAAAATGTAAACATTGATTATCTGCTGCTATGGAATGCAACAGGTGCATCTGTGATTGGCCCATGTTGGATGTTTCTAATTAATGGCCAATCACAGCCCAGCTGGCTTGGACACAGAGCCCGAGCCACAAACCTTTGTTATTTATTCCTTCTTATTCTATTCATAGCTAGCCTTCTGATGAAATCCTTTTTTATTATTCTTTTAGTATAGTTTTAATGTAATATATATGATAAAATAATAAATCAAGCCTTCTGAAACATGGAGTCAAATCCTCGTCTCTTCCCTCAACCTAAGACCCCTGTGAACACCGTCACACATAAGTGAAGGAGTTTACTTAATTTTCCTTTTAACCAGCTCTTAAACTGGCTGAGTCTTAAGCAGCTGAAGTGAGGTCCCATGAAAAAACTGTCTTAGCCACCAGGTCAGATTACAAAAGGAAAAAAACCTACTTACCCCCAGATTTCACAGAAATAAATTTCTGTCACCAAACTCTCCAAGGTAACAGTAGTGAGCTTACATCCCCTTAGAGATCTCCACTTGTGTTACTTACCTTCAATAAATTATACAGTTTGGCTTATCATGTTACCATCCAGCTGTTAAATAAATGGGCATATGTGTGCCCAGAGGTAGGCCATTAGTGTGCAAAAAAGTCTTTTTATGCTCCCCATTATTGCAAGAGCACATCATGCCAGCCTGAAGGATTGGTTGCTGACTCTGCTGGTCCTTGTCTCCCCTCTGCTGCTGCTGCTGCAGGATTTTTGGAGGTGGCTCAGGATGGTGAGGTTGCTCCATGGCCCTGCAACAGCTATCTTAACACATTATTGCTTTTTTCAGGCAATTAGGTTTAGGGAACAGTGTGCACTCAAAATGATGTGTGCTGGAACTGTGTCTTGGAACTGTCTTTTGTCTTATTTAATGGGCCTCTTTATTCTCAATGTACCAGGGAGGCCTGTCAGCTGACCTATGCTTTGAACCTTACCAAGTGAGTTCACCAAGTTCTGATATATTGGAGGCTTTGAGTCTAAACATAATAGTTTTATTTCACTTCTGGGATTTGCTTTCAGTGGGGCGATTGAAGGGTGGGTGAGGAAGAGTTGTGTGTTTGTGTGTTCTGTTTTTCCTTTAATTTAATTTCTTTTTACCTTTATGCCAATTACTCAGTGCCCTAAAATGCCCACCATGAGTCTTGCGGGAATTGATTGAAGAGTGACTCTGTATATGATACTCTGATTAGAATTCTCTGTGAAGTCAAAGTGAATCACAATAACATTTCTGGGTTTTGTTTTGGTTTTTGGTTTGGTTTTTTTTGTTTTGTTTTGTTTTTAGGGTTTTTTGTGTGTTTGGTTTTTTTGTTTGTCTTGTTTTGCTTTTGTTGAAGTTTACTACAGTGACTCTGCTTTTAGGCAGGTTATATTCTTTTTTTTTGTATAATTAAAGATAAATTGCTGCTATTTCTTCCCATGTTAGTTTACCACAAATATGTGACAACACACTGACTGTAGCACTTGCTAAGTCTTTAATATTATGTGGCTCTTCTAAGCATGAATATAAGTCTTGCTTCACTTTTGTTTCCTACATACACCTCCCTTCTGGAGTATTGTGCCTGTTCTTGTTAAGAAGGGGTTTAGATTTGTTTATGTAGGAATCCAGAAGCATTATTGTTAATTTGCAGTCCATGATCAAACATATTGAGTGTGACATTTTCAGTGATGTAGCTTTTTGTGTGTGTTTGATTTTTCAGGGTAGCTCTGCTGTGGCAAGAAAGCTGCCAATTTTGTCCTGCCAGAGGTTCCAATCTCTCAGTACCTGCAGTCTGCTCTATGAATTCTTTATTTTATTTGTGAATGCTCTCCTGGTATCCAGAAGGGCAGCCTTGGCAAGCAGATCAGGATTTTCTCAGAGTAAGGCATCTAGTGATGCACCAAACTCCCCAAGTCACCGCGGTGCTCAACTCTCTGTGTGCAAACCTATCTTGTGTTGACACACATAAAAAGGTGCAGAAAAACAGAGTGCAAGTGCAGGGGGCTTATGATACCTTTGGAACAGCTTAAGGCCTGTGCAAACTTCTCCAATACACTGCTCAGGAATGCAGTATCTTCCTTGTTATGTGCACCCTGGGAAAAAGCAAACAGATGTCCACTTGTGTAAACCAGAATTTAACAGAGAGTTGTGCCCTACACCAAGTTGCCAAGTTTGCCTGTTGGGTTTGTGGTCTGACAAGTTAAAAACCCTCTTGTAATTGGGCTTGATGGTGTGTCATGATTTTAATTACATTTTAAATATGGTATACGAACAGAGTCAAGTACCACTTGTGTGGAGGTGAGTTTTGAAGATAATTCATCCACCTGCAGTGTGCTGGGTTTCTGCCAGTGGCTCTTCCTAACACACACAGAATCAAGATGCTGATGGAGACAGGATGTGATGATCTTTTATGTCACCAGATATTGAAACAAAAGGCACCCAAGGAATTCTGGGTCAGCTGTCACTGGAGATCACTGAGTACAGCAACTTACATTTCCACTTTTGCAGTTCCATTTTCAGTGCTCTGAATGTTGAGCAGCATGTGGCCAGGACCTGATTTCCCCTGGAAGAATACAGGCTGCTATGAGACAGAGGGCTAGTCAATAACCAAAAATTGTAGAGTAAAAGCACACCCGAATCTGTTTTGAGATCCCTCCTTGCTCTAAAGAATGACACAACTAAAGCTAGCTGGTATGTTTTAGTGTCCATATGCAGGAAACTGCTTGCTGCATTGGCAACTTCACAGGTTTCATAGGTCTAAAGATTTATCTGTAATGTATGTCACAGAGATTAATGTCTTTGCAAATAATTAATTCCCAGATTTTTATAGTTGTATATTGTGATGGAATGAACTTGCTCACTTGAAAATTTTACACCCTTTTGTGACATTTATCCTATTCAACAATATTGTGATGTTTTCTCCTTGGACAACTAAGTTTTGAATTATCCTTTGCTGTTTTGGGGTTGTAGGATTCTGAAGTCTATTTCATATTTTCAGTGTTGCATTTCATGCAAATGTAGCAACCTCTCTGCAAGATGTATTTTCTACCCCTTTGACAGGTAAAGAATACTTGAATGCCAGTATTTGAAACAAACTAAGGGAAAACCAAAACGCACTTCTACAAAAGAATTAAGTTTACAGTTGGATAGTAAATATTAATGAAGCTATATTTCTGTTTCAATTCAGCTATAATATATTTTTCTGAGCTAAACTGTGGAAAAGGACAGAGGATACACAGAACACTGTACACTGAAAGAACAGCAAAAATCCTGAGTGTGAAGAGTTAGGAACTGTTTCTGGTATTGACTTCTTTTTAATTCTACATTTTAGAATGAAATATACATATGTATTAAAATTTACAATAGATGTTTTATCCTTTAATGTGCATGTATTGGCATACAATATTTTTACCAATATATTATGTCCAAATGTGAAATCCTGTGTTACTTATTGAAGTATGTAGTAGTTACTGTTTTTTCCTTATGCTTCAAAGAAATCACTGGGGTGCTATGAGACTCCCTAAAAGCAGAATAAATGGAGATAGTTATGTTCTCAGCATACCTGTGTAACTTCTTTATACAAACACTTGACTTGAAATGATCCAGCTGTTGTTGTTAGTTAATACTTCAGTAAAATGTACTTCCCAACAAGGAGAACATCAGGACTTAATACTGCTTAGTGTTTGTAGAATATTGTGTAAGAAAGTAATTTTGGTCTCTTTCTATTCTAGTCAGCTGCTGAAAATGTATGCCTGTATTCCATTTTTGAATGCAACACTTCATACACTTCCCCAAGCAGGTGACATGAATGAAGCCAACAATTTAGGATTTGCATATATCAAGCACAAACAGCCTTTTTGAAGGGTGTGACAAAATGCTATCAAAGAACTAGTATATGGGTGGGAGATAAACTGCTTTTAAGCATCACAGTGGAGATTATTTGTGGACTTATTTTACAAAGAAAGTGGAGAAGCAGCAAAGTAACTCCTGTATATCCTAACATTTAAACAACAATTTGCAGGCTGGTGCTGACAGGTTTATGAAAACATTTTTTCTGTTGGATTCAGCTGCTGGATTTGTATATTCCTGGAGTCATTTTGCCCTGATTCTTCACTTTTCATTCATGGGGAGATTTTAACACAGGAAATAATTAAACTATTTCTATAAGAAGAAGTGCAGATTCAGGACTACTTTGATCAGAATACGCTGATGTTGTACAGAGTAATTCTTTAGACTTTGCTGGGGGAAGGTTCTCCCCGAGAAGTTTTGCATTTCTTTGTTGGGGTCTTGGCTCATTCTTCCAGGCATGACATTCACAGGTGAGATTTTCACCTGCCCTGGGGGACATTGCCAGCTGCTAAGCAGTGAGTGCTTGTTACTGCAGAAGCTACCTTGTCCTCAGCAAGTGTAGGAGCTGAAAAGAGGGATGCAGGACTCCAGGTGGCTCTCCAAAATGGAGTTTATTACATCCAAGGCTTTGCAGCAGTCCAGGGTCATGGGGGACAGAGCCTGTGCCTACAGCTCTCAGCTCCAGCTGCAGGCAGGCCTGGAGACCCTTTAATTTTCTTTGCTGAGCATCTTAATACAGAAGAACCAATCTATCCCTTAACTATTATCTATAGCCTATCATAACTACTGTAATTACCATATTCATGTTACTGTTCTCCAATCACTACAAGTTAGTACATTACAATTTAAGCTAGAAGTTTTTTTTCAGGTTTCTTGCAGTGGAAAATTCTGAGACCTTTTTTCTACTTGCAACATCTGCTGACTTGCTTGCCTGTGCTACCTCTCTGCTTGGTAAAAACATCTTGTTTGGGGTGGGTTTATCTTTTGCTCTAAGCCATAAAAACCCCTTCTAAGTAACACACCCTTTGCCTCCTTGGTTATCCAGTAAAACTGGCTCAGCAATTCTTTTCTTCTATATCAAAACTTGCTTTCTACTTTCATTTCTCTTCCTTCTTCAGATTCTACATTCAAAAATCATTCTGCTAAACATACATATCTGTGAGGCTTCCTTAATTTTCATCCTTCCCAACAAGGAAGCAGTGCAGTGCTTGTGAGGCCAAGAGAGGCATTAGGCAGAAGATGACTTTCTGAGTTGGCAAAAGGAAGATCTTGGCCACAAACTACAGGTTTGATTTTGAGAAATAGGCTCTTTCAGAACTGCTTTCGTATGTTATTAAATAGCTGCTGGATAAAATTCAGAAATGCCCCTGAAATCAGGTCCCAGTACAGCAGACTGCTTTCACAGTCTGGAACTGCACTGGGGGGAGAAACTCACCCTGCTTTAGCCTCATCCCTGGTGCAACCTGGAAAAACTGCATGCTGTGGATTTCCAGGGCCAGGAGTTGGCACACTGCTCCACCCAGACACATATCCCAGGTTACCTCATGGATCCACAGCAAGGAAAGACCTGGCTAGAAGCTGTCCTAGGGTGGCGTTATGATGCTTGTATCCCCATTCATGTGTTCTGTTTATGCTGAATATTATGTTCTGTGCCTTTAAGACTGGCTCTGAAGAGTGAAAGTTTTGTTTGGGTTGGCGGGACACAGAGACGGGGCAGTACCCAGTGCTGCTTTTGCTTTTTGCTGCTGCTTTTCGCTTTGCTCTCTCGCTGTTGCTTCTGCTTTGCTTCTGCTTGCTCTTGCTTCTGCTCATTAGCTAGTTTAGCTAAACAGTCCAAATTTCTTCCTGGACTGTTTCTCCTTTCCTTTTTTGATCCAACTTGAAACTGCTCCAGACTGGGACCTGGGAACACCGAGATTTGCACCTTGTGGCCTAGCGGGGCCTACTCTGGGCAGCAGCTGCCCCAGCGCCGGAGGGACTGAGAACAGAGCGACCATCCCCAAGAGAGACTTTCTGAATTTGCATCTTTTTCAGAGCGGTGAATGAGCAGTGTCATCTGGTATTGTTCATTCTGTGTACTGGGGGTGCTGTGCCTGTTAAATAAACAGGCTCTTTCCACTTCTCTCCTAGGAATCCTTCCCGAAGTGGCTGGGGGGAGAGGCCATGTGGGTTTGCTTTCTGGAGGGGCCCCCTTTTGGAGGTTTTCTCCCAAATTTGCCCTAAACCAGGACAGAAGGACAGGAGATGGGGGCTGACAGGCTGGTGGGACCCAGCTGCAGTGAGCTCCAGCCACAGTCTGGCCATGGGCTTGCTGGGGTCAGACCTGCACCCTTGGAATTGGCTTGAATTTGAAATTCCCTTGAAAGGGAATTACAGGGCTTGGAGGTAACCAAAAGTACAGCCAGGCTTTGGAATCAGCTTTGCCTCATAATTAAGCCACTGGGATTTGGGCTGAGGCACTTCTGAAATGGGCAAAAATGAGAGATTCTTTTGGGTGTTTAGTCATTTAAGGGAGTTGCTTGGTCTGTTCTCCTCTCAGATGGGTGCAGCTCAACCAGTCTTGCTCTTTAGGTGGTGCATTGTTCTGTGGACTGCTAATGTTTATACATTTTTGAAAAATACTATTCCAGGATGAAAATGCTCACATAAACCTGCATGTGAAAAGCAATAGCCTTGATAAAAAAGAAAAGGCTCCAGAAATGAAGAGTCAAGGCATCAATCCTTTCTTAATAAAGGATAATTAATTCCCCTTATAGAATTTGGTTTCTAACTGATTATAAATGCATTTTACTCTAAAGACTAATTTAGCAACTGGGTCAGTGGTTACAATACCATCCTTATCAGTTACATGATGGATAGAAGCACCTGGCACTACTTTTGTTTTTTGAAAGGTTTTCAACAGATTCCTTTGTCATTTTGAGACTGCCTTCGATCCTGAGCTTTCATAAACAATAAAACATGTAATGACTTTGTAGTTGCTAATGCTGCATATTTATCAAGAACAAAAAGTAGTCTATGCTGAAACATAACGTTTTCATTTATTATTATTCAGAAGGGTAGTAGTATTTCCCCATAATAATTTCTTAAGGTTAGTTTAAATGAAGAATGGCTTATGCTCAGGAAATCTGGGGTGAGCAGAGCATCCCATTGCTTTTTTGGAACGTGAATGGGAATAGTATATTTTTTTGTTTCTTCAGCTGTTTTGAAGGCAACATATTATAGTGTGCAATTTCAGAAAGGATACTAAATTAAATATTTTTGGGGGTAATAAAGAACAATTTTTACAGGTTTAATTATTTATAAAAGCTAATGCCTGAGCAATGTGGCTCTGTCTGTGGCTGAGCCAGGTATAATCAGATATTTCCCCAGCTTTCTACATGCAGTTGTCAGTGTAGGTTAATGCAGGCCTGACACAACCCTCAGATTCACTCTAGGGCCCCTCAGCACAGACTACCCTTGTTATGAATGGTGTCAGGCAGTGTGATGGCTTTGTGCTCGTGATGTAGCACCACCACTGCAGGTAGCAGAAACTGACACTTATTTTATTCTAGCTTGGGAGCTTGAAGAATATTTTAAAAACCCAGACCCAAAAAAGAACCTCAACAAACCCACTAATAAACAGCATAAAAACAGAAAGATAAGCATTTATTCTTTTTTTTTTTTTAATGGGTATATTATTCATTCATAAGTGAAAGGGTTCTCAGAATTTATCAGCTGTAATTAGTTTTTTGCAAAACCAGGTAAGTCATCAGTGAGTTAATTGCGTCTTGCTGAAATAAGCCTTTAAATGATGTAACAATGTAATTTGTTAAAATTACTAAAATACATTTCAGAAAAACTTGAGAACTTGAGGCTTTTTCTTTCTTGAAAGCACTGATTTGTTCTGTGATTTTTAAAATTTTTTTTTGTTGTTGTTGTTAATTGCAGGTGTATGATACTTGTAAAATATGACAGAATACAGTGCAAGGTTAGATAACTGTTGTGGTTTAGGAATGGTATTCCCCAATTTATGTTTGCACCAAAGCACTCCAAACCAGGTGCTGCTTGCTCATCCCCTTTCCCTCTGCCCTGCAGAGGCCTGGGGAGGAGAATTGAAGGCACAAAAGTCAAAGATTACAGCTTGAAATAAGAACAGTTTACTGGAAAGAGCAGTGGAATAAGCAAACCAACAACAACAGCTACAGTATCCATACCAGGGGGAACTGATGTTGCCCAACTTCTACTTTCATCATGCTCAACCACCTGTCCCCAAAAAATGACCAGATGTTGTGTAAAATACCCTCTGTGCCTAAGCATATCCCTTCTGGCTACTGCAAAAAATAACCCCATAGTGGCCAGAATCACGACATTACCCACCCCTTATTCTACACTATTTGTTTCATGCCCAAATCCTATACCTTCTAGCTATATTTATATATACATATAGACACAATCACAGGTAACATTTCCACAGTCAATAGCTTTCCCTCCAAAATGTCTCTTGAGTTCATGTCACCATGATATTTTCTGAAAAATCCCTTTGCCAGGATTTCTTCTCCTGGCAAGATGAGAAGCCTCAGCCTCTCCATGTTTTGCTGCTCTGGAATGGGGTCTGGAGATTGTTTATCCAAACATGTGAATTGTTTTCAATTAATGACCAATCACCATCAGCTGTATCGGAATCTGAGGAGTAAGTCACGAGCTTTCATTACCATTCTTGTGAAGCCTTCTGATGTATCCCTTCTCTTTCTTTATAATTTCTGTATTATAATATATAATACAGAAATTATATATATATTTATAAATTTCTGTATAATTTTAGTATAGCATTTCTTTTAATATAATATCATAAAATAACAAAGCAGCCTTCTGAGAACATGGAGTCAAATTCTCATCTCTCACCTCTTCCTGGGGACGTCACAACACCACAAGTTCATTCAGTCCATGGCTGGTTTTTATCCATCTCAGAGCCCTTCCAGGGCAGGAGGGCTGGTGTGGTGCCAGCTGGTTGCTGCATCAAGAGCTTACAACTGGTTTATCTGGGGCAGTCCATACACTTTCTCCCTGGTAGTTATGGCAGACTGTGGCAGTGTCATTCAGCATCCCTTGTACCCCCAACTCCAGAACCCTGGGTGCTGCTCTCAAATTTTCCTGGGTACTTTTTGCCACAGACCCCAAGAAAGAAGGACCAGGAAGGACCATTCTCCCTGGCTACAGTGTAAATCACATTTTTCACATCCTGTCCTGTCCTGAACCATCCAAGGGCTGCTGCATGAACAATCTCCTCTTAGATTCGTTCAAAAGGGTAGCAGGGTATTGTCACAGACATCTTTTATGAAAAATCCTTTCCTTAGGATTTTTCCTCCTGAGAAGCTGAGAGGCCTCAGGAACAAAATATAAACATTGATTATCTGCTGCTGTGCAATGCAACAGGTGGATCTGTGATTGGCCCATGTTGGATGTTTCTAATTAATGGCCAATCACAGCCCAACTGGCTCAGACAGAGAGCCGAGCCACAAACCTTTGTTATCATTCCTTCCTATTCTATTCTTAGCTAGCCTTCTGAGGAAACCTTTTCTTCTATTCTTTTAGTATAGTTTTAATGTAATATATATGATAAAATAATAAATCAAGCCTTCTGAAACATGGAGTCAGATCCTCGTCTCTTCCCTCAACCTGAGACCCCTGTGAACACTGTCACATGGTATCTCATTCCCCACAAGAGCTTATCTGTTGTATGTTAACCCATCAGATAACCCAAACAGGACAAGCTGCCTTGCTGTCACTTTGGTACCATGGGGTTAACACTGCTCTGGCATCTCCCAGCTGACAGTAAATGTCCTACTGTTGAAGTGAGATCTGTCATGATAAGCCAGATTTTTGTCTGACAGACACCTCACTTTACAAACTATAAAAGCCACACCAAATGTTATTAGAATATGTTTTTGCCCATCTGAAAATAACTTTTAAGTTTCTGCCCTTAATCCATATAAGTTAAATAGCTCTTACCAATGATGCAGTGTATAATTTCAACTGTCTAAAAATTTTCACCTACACTTTTTGTAAGCCACTTTTTATAGAGGAATCCAGACAGAAAGAGCATGTGGATTATGTAATGTTTATACCTTGAGAGTTTTTAAAAAAAAATAGTTGAGTTCATAACAAGGTATCTGGGACTCAAATGGGAAAATCATTGCCACTGGTATTCCCACTGCTGCTTGTTTATATTCCAATTTTATTTTATAATTGATGGAGAGAACTTGCACAAAATATCTGTATCCATATTTTGACTTATTTGTCCTTCTTGATTAAATAGATTTTGCATCAGCTGAGATTTCTAGAATGAAAGTGGTTGCCTAAAACTTCCTGTAGAATCAGTGGAAAAAATTAGGTCTATACCATGCCATGAGCCATCTTTATTTGAGGTATTAGTTCTGTGGTGAAATGAAATGAAATGAAATGAAATGAAATGAAGTCCTTTTCCTCCTGTCTTGTGGCCATAAAGAGAACGCAGGGAGATGAAACAAGATGTGTGTATCTACAGATCAGTCTGAAGCAAGGCCTAGATTTCACCTCCAACACCATCCAAGCCTCTGTCATATTGGTGCAACACTTTGATTTTCAGGATCTGTGCATTGTCTTTCTATGAATCTTAGATGAAAGCTGTTAAAGAAAATTTTTCTTCCTGGGTTAGGAAAAGGAAAATCATAGATTAGATTACAAAATATCAATTAGGTTAGAAAATATTTGATCCCAACCCAAAATATTATTGTAGCATAGGATGATTATTAATAGCAATATATGTCAAATGGACCTTTGCTTTCTTTTTTTGGATCTGAACTTGCAAATCAGCTGTGGAAAATAGCACTTTCTGCAAATATGTTCTATGTCTTCTAGAAGGTACAAAACAAGAATATGACACCTGACAAGATGGGCAAATGGGCTCTCTTGGATTATTATTATGGGAAGAGTTTTCTTTCTGTATTCTAGAAGTTAGTTTACTTCTAAATTAATGAATGACTTCAGTGCTTTTAAATTGATTTTTACCTCAATACTAAAAAAAAAACCAAAACAATTGCTATAGAGGTGGATTACCTGCAACTACTCTGAGATAAAATGGGGCAAAGATAAAACTGGGTTGGTGAGGACCTCATGGAAAACACCCTTAATTTCCATAGGGGTACAGGCAGGAAAAACATATCAAATGTACAAAGGATGCCCCAAAATACCATTCTTTTCAGATCAATATAAGTTGTTATAACTTCTGAGCTCCTCAAATTAAACTCTGTACTTTTTCATTTACAGTGAGGTATAGTACCACACTTTAAATGGCAATGTGTAGTATAATTTAAAATTATAGGAGTTTATATATTTGTCATTCAAACCTACCTATGAAAAAATGCACCAGTTTCAGTCTCTGAAGGCTTCTTTTAAGAAGTTCAGGACTTGTCTAAAATTCTGCTATGAATTTTATAAACTGCATTTGTGTGTGTGTATGTATGTGCAAAAACATGGTGAACCATGGAACAATCTATAATCTAAACTGACCTTTAGCTGCTCTGCCTAGTGCCCTGAAGCAGTGGTCCTGCTCATTATTGCTGTTTGACATTTTAAACATAGCCTCAGAACTGAACAGGTAAATGACAATTAGATGACTGATGATATAAAATCAAATCTTGTGATTCATTATGAGAGGTGAACTTCAATTTCAAGGGTGTTTTTTAGGAAAACAACAATCAGGCTTTTACAAGATAAAATTGTCACTTATGCATCTGACAAAACCAGGGATCTCTGATTTTAGTAGTATAACAAGAAATATATTCTGGGTAATTCAAGAAATGGAAAAAGTTTGACTGTTAAATTTTATTTCTAATAACTGTGGCTTGACTATTGATAAAATTTTAATTATCTTACTAAATGTAGCTTAATGGTTTGTGATTTAAAAAACATCTACCTGTGTGCGTGTGTGTGTATATACAGAAATCCACATGCATGCATGCTCAGGAATTCCCTGGAGTTCTCCAAACACCTCTGTATAAAATGTTACATATTGCTCAACTTCTTGTAAATGCCTGAGAGTACAAGGCTTATGTTGGAACTGGAGATTATATAGATTACATAAATAACCTGCATGCACATACATGTGCTGGGCTGTTAAAAGCACATTCCTCAGGCTGCAAAGTCACCAATCTCAGATTTATGAGGAGTTAAAATGGAGGTTGCCTGCCCAGCCTTAACCTACTCCATATGTGTACGTGTTTGATACACTTTTAGGCAATACAAGCCACTGTTATCTTTTGTCTCAGCAATACCCTGTGATGAGAAAGGATTGTGTAATCTTTTAGTGAAATAAAAAATAATATTTTCCTTTCTTATATTTTTTCTAGGACAGTGCCTGACCTGCACCTACTTCTCAATTGTGTCTTATCCTGAAGACAATTTTTTATTTATTTACCGACATTTTTTGCCAGCTTTAGTGTAGTTTCAGAGTTCAATAATTAATGTAGTGTACGAGTTTAGTGTTATATTTTACCTCAGTGCTTTTGCAATTCAGACAATAGAATCAGGAAATGAAATAAAAACAAAGCTGAGGATGCACAATTAAAGCACGTCTATGGGAAATTAATGTCTAATGCCATGAATGGTCATGTCCTCAATAGCTGTAGTATTAGACTGTGTTTTCCAGTTTTTTAGTCCACTATGATTTTTCTTTTTTGGGGTCAATTTTGATGGTAATTTGTAAGGATACCATGCAGTCCTGCTATGATACCCATCTCAGCGAAATAAGTGTGAAATGACCATGAAAAAGAAATTAAGAATCATAGAGTCCAGTTCTCAATTTTAGGAGACATTTCTCACCAACTTTTGCTGTCACCTGACAGCATTATGGACTAATATAGGCCATGTTGTCTTTGCTGTATCAAGGTAGAATAGAGGTGGTAGAATAGAGGATGAAGTGAGACCTTTTGGATTGCCTCACGAACCATGCTGAAACAGTAGAGTCTGTCACAGTGCACTGTGATTATATAATCTGAGGAAGAAAAAGGCTGAAATGCTCAGGGGAGACCTTAGCACCCTCTACACCTCCCTGAAAGGAGGCTGCAGTGAGGGCTGCTGAGGGTCAGTTTCTTCTCCCAGGCAACCAGCAACAGGACAAGAGGACACAGCCATGAGATGCACCAGGAGAGGTTTAGGTTGGACATTGGGAGGAATTTCTTCACAAAAAGGGTGGTTGGGCATTGGAATGGGCTGCCCAGGGAGGTGGTGAGGTCACTGCCCCTGGAGGTGTTTAAGGAAAGTCTGGATGTGCCAGTTCCAGTTACACAGGGTGTGCTAGGTGGTGATAGCTTGGACTTGATGATCTCAAAAATTTGTTTCAACCTAGTTGATTCTGTGATTCTGATTATTTGCTTACAAACCAATTGGCTAAGATTATCCTTATGACATTGCTGTAAAATATAGTAATTTTATCTAATTACTGCTAGAAACACACACACACACACACACACACACACAAAAGCAAGGCCAAAAGGTCTCCATATGCCCATACCTTCTATGTTTTTTTTTAATTCGGTGCCTACTTCCATCTGCATATTAATTATGTACCTTTATATTGTGTATAAAGAATTAGTCTCTGACATTTTCAAGATGACACTTTTCATTACTTTCATCAAAATTTCAGGGTATGCAATTGTGCTGGTTTTGGCTGGTAGATAGTTAATATCCTTAAGAGTAGCTGCTGTGGGGCTGTGTTTGGATTTGTGCTGAACACAGGGTTGATAATTAAGGGATGTTTTTGTTATTGCTGAGCTGTGGTTGAACAAGAGTCATTTCACCTCACCCTGGTATTAAGAAGTCTGGGGGTGCAGAAGACATTGGGAAAGGGAAGCAGATGGGGCAGCTGGCTCAAGGGACAGTCAAGACCATACAGTGTCATTCAGGATTTAAAACAAAGGGGAAGGGTGGCTGGGGAGACACTGATGGGGGACTAGCTGGGCATCAGGTTGTTCTTAGTGGTGAGAAATTGTCTGTTTGCTTGGTTTGTCTTATTTTCCTTTTCACTACAATTTACTATTATTACTATTTCATTTGAACTATTAAGCTACTGTTTTCTAAAACCATGAGTTTTCTCACTTCTCACTCTTCTAAATCTTTCCTTCACATCCCTACCTCCCTCTCCCTCCAATCCTTTTGGGGGCAGGGGAGTGATCCAGGGGCTGTGTAGGGCTTAGCTGCTGGCTGGGGTTAGACCATGACAGTCCTTTTGGGCACTCTGGTTCGAAGGGTTTGATAATAATAGATTGACAGAACACATAAGAAGGCATTTTTGTCTGTTAATGATTTCAGGTCACGATGTTTGTTCATCTGCTCTCAATATTTATTTGGTCTGCACCATGCTTGGGTGTTTTGCTGTACATGTTAAAGATTGCTGTTGGCTTTTGCTGTTCTCTGTAGTTGTTAGTGATGTTTTGCCTGATAAATTTGTATTTTAAAATATTGACTTCAAGCTTAGTCTGGTGTTTGGGCTCTGCACTGAAACCATTAGTGTACTTTCAGTACTGTCTCAATTAAAAAATACTTTGAGAAGTTTTTGTGGAGGAAATACAGAATGTCACTGTTGCTAACTTCTGTGATCTTCTCTCCCTTGTTATAACAACTTCTCAGTATCTTGAACATTATTGTGTAGTTACAATACTAATTTTGATATGTTTACACAAAACCCAAGCAATATTCCCAACATGAAAAAGTAATTTAAAAATATGACCCACACCACATAAGAGTACAGTCCACATGGCATGTAAGCAAATATGGGCAGGTACCTAAAGAATTCCTCACCTCCAAAGGCCTGGAACTTCGCTTCCAAACAACTACAAGATCCTGTTGAAGTGATAAGATATTTGAAAATGAAAAATATTCTGTGGCTAGTCCAAAGAGGCACAACTTATCACACTGTGCTGGGCCCTGGCCAGCATCTACCAACCACGTCTGTGTTATGCAAACATTATAAAATACACCACAGACCATATGGTCTTAGCCCAGGTCTTCACTGACACTAGTTCCAGTGCAATTCTGAGTTAGAGTTGTGCAATAATACTCAACATGTTTTGTATTAAAACATAGCTGACTTGTAAGGAAGCATTAAACCATTGGAGTTTGAAAGCCTTTGGAGACATTTCTGTAGCCTTTTCTGTTGTGTGGTAACAAAAAGAGTCTGTTTGGTGGTGTCAGGGAGGTTCTGTGGAAGAAACTTAACTCCAGGAGTAACTCTTTGCAGCTGTAGCCATGATGATAAACTGCATCTTCAACTATGGGCATGGTCTCGTGCAAAGACAGAGGGCTTGTAGAGAAAATGGAAGGCTTGTAAATACTAAAACCTCTTTCATATAAAATTTCAGGTGTACCTCAGTTAGACCATCAATCTACTCAAATAACTTCTCTTGGCAGTTTTGGCAGGTAGGGGAGAAAAAAAGAATAAATAAGTGTATGAGTAGGAAGAAGCGCTAGAGAGACCACAGTTAATGTGCTAAAATATATCAGGGAATACAGTTCACTAAAGTTGTTGAGAATTGGACAGAATTTGGAAAAGAAGCTGTAAAAAATACTTGGAGGGCTAAAATGGGCTTTTCAATTTTTATTTTTTTAATGAGACTATGTTGCTATTTGGTGGTATCTTTTTTCTAAAGATGCAGTAAGATAAAATGAGAGAAACTTGAAACCTGAAGAACTGTTTGGTTTTATTACTCAAGTAGTGTACTTCTGATAGATAAAAACAGCCTTGGAACATTTTACAGTATAATGCAATGCATTCTGGGTTCCTCTTCTACTTAGATGAAGGATAGGGAGATACATATCTGGGTCTCCTTAGCTCTTGAGGGTTGACACACCTGAAATTCTGTATGGAGAAATGAAATTCTGTATGGAGAAGTGCTGCTGCACTCCTTAACTATACCTAGTAAGGAAATCTAAAAACAAAACAAAACAAAAAAAAAAGAGCTTCTGAGCTTCTGGTGCACTGACTTTTGCATTCCAGTAGCAGTCAACTGTTATGTGACTTCCTCACAGAAAAGATTATGGCCAGATATACCAACTGTATCTAAATTTTAATGCTCCTATTTATACTTTGATTGAAAATTCATCCTTCTGAGCATGGATGTCTATAACATCATCAGTCTGTCTCTGGGAAAGAAAAGTGATACAGAAAACTGATTACTGCCCACTGTATTTGTGTTTCCATAATGCCAACATGTAGAAAACACATTTCTCTGAAGCAGGTGTTGAACTTAGTTCTGCTTCATGTTTAGAATGTGTGTATGTATTTATTTTCTTCTTTCTATATAGAAATATGCCACTAACAAGATATTTACTTTACAAGACATTTACTTTGGTGCATTCCACCTACTGTCACTTTGTCATTACTGCCATGATTAATTACAAATCAAGTCTTTTAAATGTGTATTAAGCATTATAAGGATGAAATTTACCTTTTTTTTACAGTTTACAATACTCCTTGCTTCATCTGTTTAGACATACCAAACTATTATGGATGAGCAATTACCTACAGTACAGGTTTACTGGCTACTTATAAAAGTATCTGTCAGATGACTAATTATCTATAAACAACATATTTATCAGGGGGAGTTTCAGTGGCAGCTCAGAGAAGACAAATATAGCCAGCCTCTTAATTTTCTGTTTTCTTGATGAAATTTTCTTGTCCTCACTTTAAAATCAGTTTTCCCAACTAAGAAGAAGAGGAGTTTAACAATTTAGAGGTTATCCATTTGTCGCAGATATCTTTTATGGAAAATCCTTTCCTTAGAAGTTTTCCTCCTGAGAAGCTGAGAGGCCTCAGGAACAAAATGTAAACATTGATTATCTGCTGCTGTGGAATGCAACAGGGGGATCTGTGATTGGCCCATGTTGGATGTTTGTAATTCATGGCCAATCACAGCCCAGCTGGCTTGGACAGAGAGTCCAAGTCACAAACCTTTGTTATCATTCTTTCTTATTTTATTCTTAGCTAGCCTTCTGATGAAATCCTTTCTTCTATTCTTTTAGTATGGTTTTAATGTAATATATATCATAAAAAAATAAATCAAGACTTGTGAAACATGGAGTCAGATCCTCGTCTCTTCCCTCAACCTGAGACCCCTGTGAACATGGTCACATCTATTTTCAGTTTCTTTGGATCATCAGAGGTGTATGAATGTCAAACTGGTGAATAAATCTGAGACAAAATCCCGAACTGGGGAAGTTTCATTCTTGGCAGAGGTGATGAAATAGCCTTGCTGGGAATTGGAGGCAGGAGTGCAACCAGAGTGTTGGTTCATCTTTAACAATGCTGCAGTAAATTTTGTCATTATCACTGTATGCTGATTGTAGTCACTGCTCCATCAGGGCACAAACAGATTTTTCTTAGGTTCTTTCTTGAAGGCAGATCTTGGTGCAGGAGACCTGTCACCTTTAGAAACATGGTGATGGCTGTTTCACACAATTTCCTGTCGCTTCTTATATGAACCATCCATCTCCAGAGCTTCCAACAAAGGAAGGGCTGTTTGAGAAGTGTTCTGGAGATAACGGAGGCAAGAGATGAGAGGAGAAGGCAGAAATGTGTCTGAGGGCAAAGGAATGGGAAGGTGCACTCTAAGTTCACTATTGGCTTTCTTCCTGTAAGGTGGCTGGATGATGGAATAGGAGAAGCAAGCTATAGGAGAAGCAAAGTAAAGAAGGGGGGAGAAAGGTGAAGATTAGAACAGCAAAAGAAGAAGAGCAAGTAAGCTGTATAAAATAGTTTCAGTCATTCCATGTCCAAACAACATTATTTTGACTATTTTGTTGCTGTTGTTAGCGACAAATCTATTGCATTGAAGCATTTCTTTAAATATGCCTGCATACATATGTAGTAATTTGCAAATGTCTCGAAAATCCATCCTACTTGTGAGGAGTGATACTGCATACAAACACAAATAATTGAATATGCATTCTTTGGTAAGGCACCTTGAATGGAAAATGAATCTTCATGAGTTGCTACTCAAACCTGTGTTTTTCTTTGCATATGCAACTACAGTATCAATCCTGATGACTTTAAAACAAGGGTAGGGAGGAAGAAAACAAAATAGAGGACAGCAGACATCTTAAGACTTTTTCTTTACCATTAAAGTGTAATCAATTCCTATTGCTAAGTTGTCCTTTTCAGCTGTGCTTATATAAATTTATTTACTCAAGTGTTACTGGTTTTCACAATACTCTTCCTGCTGCCTTTTAGAGTAGCTATCCTCATTTGCCTTCCTTATCCCAGAGTGAGAAAAAGAGAATTTAGAAAAGTAACTCGCCACTGCTAAGGTTCATTTAGCAAACTTTGGATCCCTATTATGGTTTGCCTTCTGGCTGTCTCCCTGTCAGGCATGCAACTCTGCATCATCCAGTGGCTCAGAGAAGTATAATTGGCATATTGTAAACAGCAGCAGAAAACATCTTAAGGTCTAAATTAAGACTTGGAGTTTTACAAACAACAGTTGAATGTGTTTTTATAGGTTTTTCAAAGATATTTCTATGAGATAGGCACTTGTGTATCCTAGAGAAAATCAGTAGGAGAGCCATAAGATTTTTTCCCTGTCTCATGTAATGTGTGTTTATATGATTTTAGTACTGCCTTTACAGTTTGAAAATCTTCTTTATGTTGCCTGATGGAACAATATGAGCTACAAATTAGATGACAATTATTCCAGCCTTTATAGCTAGGCAAATGCTGAAGAGTATACATAAACTGTTATCCATCCACAGCAGCTGATGTACATTTTCTAATGCAGAGAAATAGAATTATATTTAATGTACGGTTCATGTAACCAATGAAATAAAAGTAAATTTCTAGAGCAGCTTCTTGAAGCTGCAAGTCAATTATCAGCCTATTCTTCATTTTTTCTAGTTTACTTGAAACATTATTTAAAAAACAACAAAAAAAAAAACAACAAAAAAAAACCCCCAAACCCCAACAACAACAACAACAGCAAAAGCGAAAAAAAAATACAACAACAAAACCCCAAAAATCCCAAACAACCAAAATATTTTTACCTGGGTGCACCTGACAAGGAAACCAAGCAACTGAAAATGTTGACAGCAAGGGCACCTTCAAATTGTCTGATAATTTACTGTATTAAGTGCAGATAAGGAGCCTGGTGTTGATTAGGTACTTCTGATGTTAGCAGGGTTTCTGATCCTAGTAATACAGCTTTTATATAATTTGAAAGCTGAGAACAGTTTATCATTTTAATGCTGTGACTGATAAACTATACTTGTGGGCTTTGTGGATACTGGACCTCTCTATTATTTTATACATATGATTTGATACAGATTCAGAAGAAAAGATCCCTCAAGCTGAACTGCTGGAAATTTTGAAATATCCATACTAATTCTGTCTTGTACTGACATTGTTTGTTTTGTTTTTTTCCCAATATTAACCTCCCCTTCAATATCCATCTCCTCTCTTCAAGCAGCTGTTGATACTGCAAACAGTGAATAATCTGTGTGAAGGTCAGGCTTAGTAGAACACCTTGGCCAATTTTCATTGCAAAATGTATCATTATTTGCAAACTAGTCTCAATAATGTCAAGTTAAGCCTAAACCACAGCCTTTCAACAACCCTTTCCTACCTTGCTTATCAGTTTTTAGACAAATTGGTTTGGTCCAAATGTTTAACTGAAAATATGCCACCTACAGCTAAGCCTTCTACATCCCCTTTTGTTTTTTTTAGCTAATGAGAATAATTGATCCTTTTCTTCTGTATATCACCCTTTTTAGTGTAGACATTTACATCTATACATGGTCTTTTTTTTTGCTAAAATAAACACACCTTGTTATTTTAATCCTTCTTCAGACACCATTAGTGGTTCTTTTTCCTCCACCACATGCTTGAGATTTTTTTGCTTCTCTTTTCTAAACTTTCTTGGATTTATTTATTTTTAAATGTGTCAAAATACTGCTTTAAATGAGATTGAGTTATTGTAGGAAAAAAAAAATTGTGCTGAAATTGCTTTGATATTTTTCTGTTCTGGTTAATATGATCCTTAGTTTGGAGGCTTGGGAGTTTTTTGGGGGGTTTTGTTTGGTTGTTTGGGTAGTTTTTTTTAAATCAGCAGAAAGGCATCTTGCAGTATAGGGCAGGCTCATTAATAAATCCTGCTTATTTGAGATTATAGTTTGCTGATAAACTTCTTAAGTGACGTATGTTTTCTTCTGACAATACTGTATAAAGTTTATCAATAGAAATACAGAACTGGAGCCACACAGCAGTTCTGTATTGAATTTCCTTCCCTGCTGACACCTATGAACTGCAGAAAAATGCAGAAGTAATGTGAAATTTACTTTCCTCCAAAACATTTTGAACAACTGTTTTGATATAATATGGAAATTTAGACATTGGTTTACAGCTACTGATGCTGAGATGTTAGGAGAGAGTATGAAGTTTACCAAAGCTGCTAAAAATCTAAAACTTTGCAATTTTGGTGTTTCCCATGGATATATGGAATGAAGCTATTAAATGTTAGCAAAATACAACAATATGGGGTCTTATGAAGTTGTCCTTATATTGCAAAAAAGACAAAATAAATGTGTCTCTATATTCCCTTGTTAACCCTACTTAGAGAAGTATGAAGAAAACCTCTGAAGACCTGTTCAGCCCTTTGCTGCTATTTCAGTCTCTTTAATTTAAATCTCACCACTTTGTATGCACTGTTAATGTGCTCTGTGACACCCATTTTATTTCTTTACTATAGACTACACATCTAAGTAAAATTACAGTGGGTATTTTTGTACTTGAAGAGAAAAAATCTTCTCAGAGAACAGGAATCTGACACTACTTTTTCAATGTGCAAAGTGAATTAAAAAAGAGATAAAAACATTTTATATCATTGAATTCTCCTACTCAATAAAAACAGTATTACTTTAAAAATAAGGAATTCAGGAGTGAAAAAAAAAAAAAAAAGAAAAAAAAAGAAGCAACTTCCTAAACTTTCCAAAATGGTGAAATTAAATATAGAAGTTTAGTGCCTGGCTCTTGAAAGATCTCACACAAACCCCTGGTTTGCTCACATCTTCAAGGCTGGAGATAGTTACTAATCTATTAGAAACTAACTGATGCCAGAATCTTGAAAAGTCATGAGCTTTGAGACAGTTCAGGCTTTCAAGTTCTGCTCCATCTCTAATGTTTAATACATACAGTTTTATCCTCTTTGGAAGTCAAAATACACATTTGAAATACCAGCCTCAAATCCTTCTGAAGTGTGTGACATGTCTCTCTGGTAATATATAGCATTTTGGAAGTGCTTTGGACCTGAATGAATATATAAATGTGAGGAACTGTGGCAATCCAAAGGGAGTAACACAGGCACTCCTCGTGTGATAATCTGCTGATCCCCTTTGAATGAAAATGGAAACCACAAAAACATGTGACAAATTTGGGAAAAATAGTTTGGACATGTCATATGCTTAAGACCAGCAATTGAACTTTTTAATGATGAAGATGAGAAAATATTTCCATAAATATTTCCACTACTTTCTTATATGTCCATATGCAGAAAGTGTGGCATGACTTCCAATTACTTTGTGAAAGTGATGATTTTGGTCAGATATGGTTTTATAAAATTTATCTTTTGGCACATTAGTATTTAAAACTCAAACTTTCAAAATAATTACCAAAAATTTTGAAGGCTGATTACTTTAAAAGGACAGCTTATAATCAAGGTGTTAAGCTATGGAATAACAAGAAGTTCAAGAGTAAAAGCAGGAGATGTCAAGCTAGTGAGTGGAAAAGTAGATGCCTGACCACATCTCCAGCACATTACTGCAGTAAAAGCTAATTACATCACTGTCCTAGAAAGCAAGGCATTTGCAGTGTACATCTGTCTGTGCTAACCTTTTTGTGCACATGATCTGTGGGTTAGTCTTTTCATACGCGTGAGATTTTTTTTCCTCATCCCCTGCTTTAATCACTTACCTGGTAGAGCCTTCCCAGACAAGGATTGTTCTTTAATGCATCAGTATCTAGCCCAGGGTGCAGGAGTGACCTGGACCTTGCCTACACCTCCCAGAAACCCAGAATGGCCCTACCTGTGTCTGCCTGAAGTATGAAAGAAATGTTTCATGTTCATAACCAAATGTCTGTAAGATCAGAACTCTGTCCCACAAATTTAGTTTAACACAATAATTACTGAATTATGTCCTGTAAGTTTTTCAAATGAGGGTTATGGACACTTGCAGGACTGTGTGTGGTGGACTGAGAAGTTACAGATGTGAGGGTCGCAGACATCTTTTATGGAAAATCCTTTCCTTAGGATTTTTCCTCCTGAGAAGCTGAGAGGCCTCAGGAACAAAATGTAAACATTGATTATCTGCTGCTGTGGAATGCAACAGGTAGATCTGTGATTGGTCTCATAGGGTTGTTTCTAATTAATGGCCAATCACAGCCCAGCTGGCTTGGACTCCCTGTCTGAGACAGAAGCTTTTGTTATGATTTTTTCCTATTCTATTCTTAGCTTGCCTTCTGATGAAATCCTTTCTTCTATTCTTTTAGTATCGTTTTAATGTAATATATATCATAAAATAATAAATCAGGCCTTCTGAAACATGGAGTCAGATCCTCATCTCTTCCCCATCCAAAAACCCCTGTGAACATGGTCACACTTGAGAAGGAAAGTGCTGATAAATCTGAGAATTACACTGTAACAGAAAACAAGAACTCAGTCCTACAAATTTAGTTTAACACAGGAATTACAGAATTAAGTCCTGTAAGTTTTTCAGATGAGGGTAATGGACACTTGCAGGACTGTGTGCAGTGGACTGAGAAGCTACAGATGTGAGATAGAAAGTGGTGATAAATCTGAGAATTACACTGTAATAGAAAACACAGACAAATCTGATAGAGAATTATACAGTGATAGAAAACATAGAAACAAAGATGACTGTCCCTGACTTAAAGCTGTGACAGGTAGTTGTTTATGGAACTCCAAAAAGGGTAAATAGAAGTCAGACTCTTCCTTCCTCAGCAGTAGGCCAGCTGTGCCTTAGTTTCCTACACTCTGTGGTAGAAGTTTCAAAGTAATTATACAGCATATGCTGGCTTTTCTAAACAAGATCACTCCACCTTACATCTATTCCAGTGCAATTAACACAATCCCCCTACTTGTATATCCATTCTTGTGTGCACATGATTCTGATATAATATATGCCATGTATATAATTCCCATACTTAATAAAACACAGCTATTTTTTCACACAATCCATGCACCTTCATGCTCACACAGCCTTTTTGTGAGGGTTGTTTCAGCTGTGTTGTACTCAGTCCCATGACTAAGTACATACCAGCTTTGATCTACCTTCTCAAGGGGATTTAAGCCTCAGGCTCATCCCATTCCCATTCTAAAGTATTTTTCTGTAAACACAGTCCTATGCTGCTGCTGCTTCACCTTCAGCCTTTAGAATGTGTTTAGCTTTTCATGTCCTTCCCCAGCTTTCACTTTCCAAGTCCTGTGGAGAAATTTCTTTCCATGTGCTGCCTAGTTCTTGTATGATGCTTCTTGCTCCATCTGCAAGAACCACATCTCAGATGCCATGTCAAGATGATTCAGTGACTTTTTTTTATTGCTATTCTTTATGTTTCATAAGTTCAGAGTGTTCTGTCTCTGCATTTACATTAGCCAAGGTTGTGCTGTAAAATCAGCAAAGAAAATGAAACTTTCTTGAAGTATGATGATCATTATTTCATGGTCAGCCTCCACAGCATAGAGAATTGAACCTAAATTTCTGTATTTATTGTGGAAATTCAAATCTATTTCTTTTTGAAGAGTGTAGCAACTATTCAAAAACAAAGATAAATTCCTTCTGTGTGTGGAGGGTGTTCTTACTCCTTCAGATTGAAAGTTGCCCTTTGAAGCAAAACAAAAAAAAATCATGAGTCACTGGGGTATAAAAAGAGAAAGGAAAAGGTTAGGAAATGTTAATGAAAAGAAGTTGGGAAATGTTTGTGAAAACTCGAATATGGGCAATTTTAAAAACAATTTCTGTTTTAATTGTAAATTATGCTGATGCCAAGATATTTTATCATAAAAATGCCTGTGGAAATGAGACACATAGATACCATTCAGAGAAAAGAGTCTGTCACTGTAACACTGAAGTGTTATAGATGACACCAGCTATAAGAATTGTTCCTGAAGTACCCATAGACTTATTTTGAAGGCATACCCAACTTTAATGAAAGGGTACTCAGCACACTGCAGAAAACTGATTAGGTGATAGATAGCCCATTACACTACAGCAGTAGCTTTTATTTTTTAGCATTCAATTATTTAAATTAAAGGACTTTGCTGTTTAACAAAACACATTGTTGTCTCAAACACAGAAATATGAAATTTAACACATCTCATTTTCCACCAGCTTTACACTTTTATCAAGTCTCTTTTGTTTTCCTCTTTTATTGCACTGTGATTACATTCTTTTATCAGATATTAATTTAAAAGGACTGCAATGAATCTAGTTATACTTTGAGTTTAAGTATCAATTGTATTTTAGTAACTTGTATAACAATTCTCCTTGTTTTTAATACATTATTTTCAGAATATTACTGTTATCCCAACATTTGTATGGAAGAAAGTAGTTCCTATTTTTTTTCTCCCACCTGTGTTGATGCAACTCCACTGCTTTACCAAAGTAAAACTACACACATGACATACTGTGTTATTACTAAAGGCAAATAATACTAAGTACTGATTTATATGCTAAGGCGTGATCCTGCAAACATTTATTGCTATGAAGTTTACGATATGCAGCAATTTATTTGGATCTGTAAGCATTTGCATTAACATGGCAAAATAAAGAGCAACTGGATCCTGCTCTACACCTGCCTAAAATGGAGGAATAACACTGATACTGAGGTACAGGTAGAACAGCTGCACACTATTTCAAATATATATATTAAAATGAAGGAGGTTTATAGGATGTGTATGAGCATCACATTTAATCATGTTTTAAAGCTTTTTCCATTATTATGAGTAATTCACGGCAAAACTAATGTTATTTCCTTACCACTGTCCTTAAAGAGAATCAATAAGACTGTGGTAGTGATCTGGGAAAGCTACTACATGATAGCAGGAGGAAAAATGTGTTTTTCTGGCACATTATTAAAAAAAAAAAAAATAGTGTTATTAAAAAAAATATAGCATAAGTACAGGTTGATGAACTTAGCCTCCAAGACTGATGGGTAGTGTGTCTTTTTCTGGATCTACCAGGGCACTCATTGCAGAAAGCTTTTCAGAAGTCTAATTTTTGAATTATAGAGACGGTACAGTAGTAGTTTTACCTTTTTTTTTTTTTTAATCCCAAACAAAACAGAACAAAAAGCAAAACTCCAAAAGGCTCAGATTCAAATAATGAAACTTTTGAAGAAAGTGAGACACCCAGAAAATATAAAAACCAAAATAAATTTGTAGGGTAGGAGCATACTTGGACCATCCTCATGAACTATCAGAGTGTCTTCCTGAAGCCACATGCATTGTATATGAGTGAATAATGAAGAGTTAATGTCATCTTCAAATGACCTTAACTCCAAATTACTGCACTGCCAATATTGCAGTTGTCACTATGCTGGCAGCAATCCCTCAGTGATGCAGTTTAAATGTTATGCATGTAGGAGGAATTAGAGAAGTGCTTACTGAAAACCTAATTAACCCCCTAATGCATTTAAGGTGAACTCCTTGTTTCTTAAATCTCTGAATATGCATAATAACAACAGCCCTCCAAGGGGAGGATTGAGTGTCCATATTAGAGGATCTTTAAAGGATTTAATTAGCTGGTTGTAGGAGTTTAGAAGAACACTAGGAAATTTTTAACTTGACTTTATGGCAGTCTTCTCTTGCCCCTAAGACAAAGTTGAAGGGATCAGCTCCATAGTTTCCTTCACTAAATGATAAAGCATTTTAGTAAATAGATGATGCTTCAGCTCATTACAGGAAACTATGTTGTAACTAAAGAGCTGTAGAAAGCTTTGCTTTGAAAACCAGAAACCCTCTATGTGTTTTGATGGAAAGAATCAAGCTGTAACAAAATTGATACAGCCCAGCCCTAGGAAAGACTACCTAATCAAAAAAGGCTAAAATAAAATATCCTTACATTAGCTTGAGAACCACCTGAATCCACGGTGGTTCTTTCTTTAAGTGCCACATTTCTCCTACTTGATTTGTTTAAAGAAAAAAATCTTTAATAAGAATTTGTGCTGGTTTTGGCTGGGGTAGAGTTGATTTCCTTCCCAGTGGCTGGTGTGGGGCTGTGTTTAGGATTTGTGCTGAACACAGGGTTGATAACACAGAGATTTTTTTTTTGTGCTGCCACACTGGAGGAAGTTGGGGGTGCCTGGGAGAGTGGGAGGGGACCCCAACTGATCAAAGGGATATTCCAGATGATAGGATATGGTGCTCAGTATATAAAATAGGGAGGAAAGGGAAGAAGGTGTGACATTTGGAGTGATGGTTTCCGTCTTCCCAAGTCATCATTGCCTGTGATGGGACCCTGCTCCCCTGGAGATGGCTGAACACCTGCCTACCTCCAGGAAGTAGGGAATTAATTCCTTGGTTTGCTTATCTCATGTGTGTGACTTTTACTTTCTCTAATAACTGTCTTTGCCTCAATGAATTTTCTACCTTTTATAATCCCATTCTCCAGGATCTCACAGGCGGGAGGCTGAATGAGCAGCTGGGTGGTACCTGGCTGCTGGCTGGGGTTAAACCATGACAGAATTAATATAAATTTGCTTCTGTTCAGTCTCAGATAAACATGGCCCTAGATGTGGTATTGCAAATCAGATTAGTTTTCACCAGAACTGTAAAGGGCCGTGCTTGCTACAGTTTCTAGTTGCTCTCTGCTTTCCTTCTGCCTGGACAATATAGCTTGGTTAAGGAAGAATTGGTTTTTTAGGTGCGTGTTTTGTTTGTAGGTGTGGTTTTGTGGTTTGTTGTTGTGTTGGTTTTGTTTTGTTTTATTTTTGGGGTTTTTTTTGTTTTGTATTTTATTTTATTTTATTTTATTTTATTTTATTTTATTTTATTTTATTTTATTTTATTTTTAACTCTTCTTACAGTAGGGTTTGAGTGGAACCTAAGGCACTCTCACACCACAGTGAGCGCAGGCTGAATAATCTTTATCAAGAGGCAGAGATGAGGTCATGGCAATCTTGATCTTGTCTCAGACTGCACCCACTGACAGACTCCACCCAGGTGGTTGTGTTCCACAGATGATCACTTAATTTTGCAGTGGTGTTTTAAATATAAATGGGGAAAAAAACCTTTATGTCGACAAACTGACTATAGCCCTTAGGACATCATTTCAAAGAAACAAATTTCATTTACCACCTGAATTGTAACAGTGACTTTGCAAATTTTCCCCCTATAGGACCAAACCCTCCCAATTAAATGAAGTTGAGGCAAAAAATTTAGTAATTTTGGAATAATAAACATTGGCCGTGCCATTTGCATGGTGTTTTTACTGCCTTTTTATTTTTTTCAAAATAAAGGTGAGTCAGGTTACTTAGAGGTATGCAGTACGCCAGTAGGAATTCAGTAGCAATTCTTTACATAAAAGTTAATTTACTTAACTTGTCAATTTTCAGGTTTAATTTATAGCATTGCTATAGACCAGAACATTTTAAAGTTCAGCTCCTCAAGGTGAATGTTGTTGTATTCTTATTTATTATATTTTTGTGTATGCAGTCCTTTCCCTGTGAATAAAATGTGTGAATGGCCATGACTTTCATACTGTGAAAAAGATGAGAACTTCAACAATGAATCAGAGAAATCAAAGGCTGAAATCTTGTAGGCATGAAATATTGCTTTTGTACCACAGCAGCACAGCAGAGAATTTTCATTAGGGCCATGCCCCAAAGAACTTCCTTATTTCTGCTTTCTATGATAACCTTTAAATTCATGGCAAAACATCAGAGAGATGAGCTCTCCATCTTAGGGCAACCAGTAATATAAAAAAAAAATTGTTAGTGTAATTTAGGAGAATCTTACGATTTAGCTAGAAGTGTGGGGTTTTTTTTTTGTTGTTGGATATTTTTTTTAACATGAGTCACAGTTATATGAAAATAACGTTTTACTCAGCTACCTAATTTTATTAACTATTTTTTAAACTTTTTCTTCTATATTTAGTTAATTATGTGGTTAGGGACAAACAGTTGATAAAAGGAAGTAGCAAGTTAACTACAAACTTGTTATACCTCTTAACAGTTTATAACCCAACTCTTTTATGTCTCCTTCATTTTTCATATATATAAAGTTTGCAAGCCTATTTTGGTGTGCACACACTCCTTTGCATGCCATAAAAAGACAAAATGTGACCACAAAGTAAAAATATGCAGATAATTATTAATTACAGGTAATTACTGGTAATTGGCAATTAGTGAGAAGTTAAAAAGGTAGTTTTTAACTTTTTACTTACTTAACCACAACTTTTATTTATTTCTTCTTATAATTGAACATTTAATAATATATTTTAATATATCATATATATTAAATAATATATCTTAATATATTATTAAAATATAAAATATTATTTTCATATAAATTATATTAATAAAATATTTATATAATATATATGATATTTATAATTTATAAAGATAAATTTATAAATTCTAAATATATAATTTATATTACTATATATAATGATTTTAAATATAATTATTAGAATATCATTATTATATTACATTATTTTGATATATTATTAAGTTATTAAAAATAATGTATATTTTAATATATTATATATATAATATATTTAAGAATATATTTTTTAAAGTTGATAAGTTTCACCTACAGTTTTAGCTATGGAAGAGGCCTCTCAGCATGAATGAAATGTAATAGCATTAGTATACATCCTCCAAGAATGTATAAAAAATCATTGGAAACAAATGAACTACAAATATTTTATTGTTCATTTGCAGTCACTGCATTTCCCAACTTTAGTCATTAAGCATTAATCTGTTTGGCTAAAATGCTCCAGCTTAAAATAATAAATGGATCAAAATACATAAAATATAGGAAACCATTTTATAAAAGGAAAAGATAACAGGAAAATTAATTGACAGATTTAGTTGCTTCTAGACAGATTTAAAAAATTACTTTAAACCTCTTCTGACACCTGAATACATCTTTAAATACCTTCTGGCAGCTCTTCAACCTTCTTAGTATGGGAGCAGCATGAAATATGAGACCTCATAATAGTGCTAGGAAGTGCCATGCAGCATATAACGTGCAAAAGTTGAACTCATATTTAAGTATTGTTTGTAAACTCTGGCTCCTCTACCAGAAGAGAAGCCTGTACCTTAGAGAACATATCAAAAAGCAGAGTTTTTGCTTTGTTTTGTTCTGTTTTCTCTTTTTGGGCTGTTAGCAGTGATGTAAAGTATTTAGAAGGAATCCTGTTAGAGTTGTGTGACCCACGAGTCTGTAAAGGGAATGAAGGAGAAGGAGCCAGGCTTTTCCCAGTAACACCCCCTAACAGGAGCAAAAGGCAGTTAGCAAAAACTACAAAACGCAAAAAAGAAACGTAACAAACAAAAAACAAAACAGGGAATTCCACCCAAACACAAGAATGAGTGGCCCAGAGAACTCTCTCAGGCTTCCTCCAGTCTCTTTATTGTCTGTGCTAATCATATCCAAAAGATATCTCAGCTAATCCAGAGTGGATGGAGCACCAAATTTAAAATGTTATGTTTCCAACAAATCTAACTCTCAGAGGCTCTGGTTAAGACACTGGATACATAAGAGATGTGTGCAGGTGAACCTGAGAATACTGAAATGACTTAGACCTAGCTAGCCTGTGGAAGCAGGAAATCTTAGTAGCTGCCATATCTAGATGCTAATCAGAAGCCCAGCTTTCTATTTTTAAATAGGAAAACCAAAATGAGCATGTTTAGTGATAGATCCTGGAATAAGATACCTGTGACTGCCAAAGAGCAGCCACTCACAGAGGTAACAGAACATGGAATTTTGTGTCCTGATAATTAAATCAGTGATTAACATTCCAAAATAATCACTTAACACAGCCAAGAGATGTTTTCCAGTTGGACAAATTCTTGGTCCACTGCTGACCATTAAAGAGAAGAAAAAAACAAAATATAGCCCACGTGGCTGAAGATAATCTGGTTTTGATTACAAAAAGAGCTCAGGAGAAAAAGTCACAAAACCAATCCCTCTCCAGGGGGAAAAAAAAATCCACAAACCAAACCAGAATTAGTGATTTATTCAGGCAGCAAATGTGTACATATTTATTTGAACTAAGCCCTGCATTTCCAAACTGAATTTGAAAATTAGTTTGGGGAAAGAAAAGGAAGTTTTTAAGGGTCAAAATAATTCTGTTTCATCATTCTAAACTGAAGCATTTCTGGTTTCTTAAGCCAGTGGCTAGGGAACTGACCTGTGATCTTTTTCTAATTCATAAGATAGACTTGAACTCACCCTTTTGGGATCTTACCCTCCCAAAAGTAGCCAGAAGCCTTCCAATATGGACCTTTCTTTGATGCACCAGTTGAAAACCATCTATCTAGATCAATCCTAAGTATTCAATAATGAATAAAAGAGAGACTCAATAGCCTGTCACATTCTGTCACATCCAGTATATTTGAAAAGAGAGAATGAAAGGGGGGAAAAAGACCCCAAAACGCTTCTATTCTGGGTCAATTGTTCTGAATTTATTTATTTGATTATTCAAGTCAGTAGCTAAATTGAAAAATCAATTATTTACACATCTGTAAGTACATGCTTCCCTTTTGCCAGCCAATTGTTGGATATGGGCATTTCACCAGCTTTCTTTCTAGCCTGAGAGATACTCAGGCCTGATTTTATGGAGGAGAGACTATGTGATAGCTTAATGGAGAGTGTATCAGGCCTTATGGAAAACCTGCAGTCCTGTTGGGGTCTCATTTCCTTACTGAAGAGACACAGAGTTCTTCATTACAGAAGGGACAGAAAGTCAGTCTGTGGTGTATTCTGGGGGGAGAGTTCCCCAAGCACAATCACTGATTACTTATAAAAAATTTATGGAGCTAAATGAATATCTGTGGAGCTGTGTCTATGAAAGATTAAGATATTGGAGAGGTCTGACTAGTAAGTAGGAGATGGATCATTTGCATATTTAGATCTTGAAATGGCAGTCTTGACTGTCTGCATGCGAAAGCAGAGGTTTGAATGAAAACCCAGAAATTTTTCTAAAGCATTGTCATTTAAGATTCATAGCTCTGAGGTCAGACACTTAACTGCCTTGTAAATCATTAAGGCATCAACAGTATGGGTGTTCAAGAGGAAATGGTGCAGTCTCTGGGTAGGAGTGTCACGTGAGCTTGTAAAGGTGCCTGAGTTTGATGACCTGAGAAATCCTTTCTTATTGTATTTGCGGGGTGCCCCGTGGCAGGAAGGAATGATGAACCTGACTCCATCTTCTCAGAAGGCTAATTTATTATTTTATGATACTATATTATATTAAAAAATGCTATACTAAACTATACTAAAGAATACAGAAAGGATACTTAGAGAGGGCTAAAAGATAATAATGAAAACTTGTGACTCCTTCCAGAGTCCCGACACCACTTGGCACTGATTGGTCATTAAGTCAAAACAATTCACATGAAACCAATCAATCACCTGTAGGTAAACAATCTCCAAACACATTCCAAAGCAGCAAAACACAGGAGAAGCAAATAAGATTATATTGTTTTCCTTTTCCTCTGAGGCTTCTCAGCTTCCCAGGAGAAAATCCTGGGCAAGGGGATTCTTCAGAAAATGTGATGGTCACACTTTCTGACCTAAGACCAGTGGGTCCTTTTTAAATAAAGAACCTGCTCAGGCAAGCTCTTTAATAAATGCCACCCCCTCTCAAACTCCTTAGAAGTGGATACTGATTGTCATCCCATATTCTTATTGTTAATAAATACTTTCCAAACACAAAGATCAAATATATAAGATTATTTGAACATTTCCTTGCTGTCCTCTGCTTCATAAAACAAGAAAAAGCAAGTGAATAGCAATCGCCCATCTAAAAGGCACAGCACTATTCATAAAGCATATTGCTCCTTTAGATTCCCCAAATTCTAATTAGAACTTTACAAAGCAATAACAAAGATAGCAACTGGATTCTAAACTAATAATTCTAAGCTCTGTGCAAAAAGGAAATCCCCAGTGTCAGTAAAATAATACAAGACACCTGTTTTATATGGTACACATCAAAAGCAAGCCCCAAGGACAATAACTTTTAATATAATAATTATTAAATGTTTATTAGCCAAAGCTCAAAATATCAAGATATGTATTGTAGCAGAGAAACAACCATCTCCCAGGCACACAAAATCTTTCTATTTTGATGATTAAAACTTTTGTTGCCAATAATCTTGTGGCCCAAGGTAGCAGGTGTTATTACTGTACTTAGAAAGTAATAAAAGGATATTTCTTATCATTCAGTTTTCCTATTTATAATTTAAAGTACACTCCTGTCTCTTTGAAATTAAATTCTTAAATTAAATACTTTATAGCTTTTTCACTGTCCTGGAGATAGCAAAATTACTAATACAAAAAATAAAAAAGTCTATTTAAAAAATCCAGAGGGGTTTCAAACACAAACTTTGTAAAAGTGCATTAATGTTTTGCAGATACACAGCTACAACTTAAGTCCAATTTTTTATCTCACAACTAAAACTTGAACTCTTGCACCAAACAAAACTGTATTTAAGTCTAGATCACAACTTTCATCCTCTGCTTTTTTTTTTGCTAAGAAAGAATACCCAACAATAAACAGAACAATATTATTGCCCACTTCTCCTTCAGGCCCAGTTTATTAAATTCCTCCAAGCATAAATTGGGATAGGGAATTCAATTTGTATCTCAGGTATCATAAAAGAAAGGTAAAGCAATAAATAATAAATAAAATTAGAGCATGTATGGGACTTTCCCCATTACAGAAGGAAGGAAGAAGGGAATAAGCCTTTTAGGGAATAAGTCCTTTGTTCAGGACTGCTTTGGTAGATGACTTACATGAGTGATTTGATTGTTCTTTTTGATTGCTGCTGTTATTTACTTGCTTACACCTAACAAGGAGGTGGGGGCTAATTGAGGCAGAGGGTTTTAAACTGGGAAAAAAGTGCTTGAAGTGATACTGAGCTTTTAAAATGGGAGAGAAGTGCTTGAAGTGATAGTGAGTTGAGAACCTTTAGGAATGTCTCTGGTTCTTCCCTTCTGAGGGAGGAGCAGCAATAGGAACTGGGGCTATTTCTGCCAGAGTGGTGCAATGTATCTGCTGCAGACTCCTCACCTTTGGGTAAAAACTCAATCTACAGGTGGTGCTAGTGCTCCTGGAGGCAAAAAACATCATGCTAAAAGAAGGTGTCCTGTGAAAGAAACAGGTTCAGAGTACCCTTGAGTACTCAGTTGAGAGATTGCTGCTGATTTCATTAAATAAAAACAAAACCCCCGAGTTGAAATAGAGATTGTTTGTTTTTTTGGTTTTTTTTGGTTTTTTATTATTTTTTTAATATAGAACTTTGATAAATTAATAGTACTATTTAATGAAATCAGCTAGTTTCTTTATATAAGGCTTTGGAATCACTGTAAATCGATTAAGATGAGAAATGGTTGGAGAAGAACTTCTGTAACAGAACAAATGAAAGAGAGATTTTGGAATTAATCAGGGCATGTGAGGGGAAGAGAAAGGAGACAGTGTTGAGAGAGAAAATAAGCATTTCTCTAAATAAAAAGTACATTCATATATGTCAAAGAAAATAGTTGTAGACCAAGTGCACTAATGTTGAAATGCTCAGCAATGTAATAGGTTTTGAAAGCAATTTTTCAACGAGGTTGCTGTACCACCTAAGGGCAAAGTTGATAACTATTTTCAACAACCCTTAAACTTTAAAATACTTCTCTGTACATGAGGTAAAAAGGCAGAAATCAGCAAAAGAAATGAATCCCATGTTTTATATAGCTTCCTGGGTGTTCTAATAGCTTGGAAAAGCTGGAACTGATATTCCCATTTACAGATTGTTGAATTGTTTCTCTGCCAGTACACTTTCCCAGAACTTGTTACAGGAGTACATAGGAAGTGCCTGCTGGTAGAAAATCCACCTGTCTGTAATCTACTTTCTATCACTGAAGGCAAAATTTGGTATCTAACCAATAATATTCTTTAATGAACAGAGCATCCTATGAGGTACTGAGAGCTTTTTACCTCTCAGTAACAGACAAAAAGCTGGCACTACCTTGCTGTCTTAGGATCTTTGCACTTAATATAGACACCCTGAATTTATTTGTGACGAATGGACTGCAGATTTTTCAAGGAAAAAAAAGAATTTACTTAATTTCTGATTATAGCAAACAATTATGTGCTCTCATGATATATCTAGTTTGACAAGAAGAATGTAGGACAAAATATTTTTAAATGCCACTTTTTTTCTCCTTACTACAATTTATTTTTAAGGTTGGCTAGAAGGGAAATTTGTCTCTAATTCAACAGAGATTTTTTTTTCAATTGAAAGTCTAATCCAGTAAGTGAATCTGTAAAATTTATGGGTTTTGCTTCAATAGCTTTTAGACTGTGTACACCCAGTTTACAATTAAATGAGGAGGGTTTTATTTCAAAACTGCCAAGAATACAATAATTTGAATCAGGGTGAGTGATTTCCATTTTATGCATCTTCAGAGATGACACAGACTGTGTTAGATAACTCTGGTGCTGCAGCAGTGCAACCATTTAATATTGTCTTCAAAATGCTCTTAGAATTCACAGGTCTTGCACAGAGCTGTTGCTGTTTATGATGATACAGAGGATGGAGTAGAATGGTTCAGCCACGTTGGCCCAACAGTTTGATAAAATAATCAATATTTCTGGCAGTTTTGTGAGATAACAGCAGGTTTGTGAGGTCACAAGGTATTGTTTCTTTGCTTAATTGGGTATCATCCTTGATGGATGGATATTTGAGAAATCATAGGAATGTAGCAGTTTAATTTGAACAAAGAATGGAATTTGGCAATAATGTAGAGTGGGATAAGGCTACCTTTTCATTTACACAGATATGATTTAAAAGTGTAATCTCTTTAAATTGTATTTTCATGAGGCTGCAGTTGATTACAGATTTTTATTAGCTGAAGTAAGGCAATATGTCTTGCACATTATTTCTGAAGCATTCATGCAGCTGTGCTGCTTTATATAGAACTGCTAGAAACCTACCAGTAAAAAAATATCACCTGACACTGTTTCTTGTTAGATATAATTTTGAAATATGAAAGCATCTCAAAATAAATCTTGATGCAAACTGGGGAAGCAAGAGGTTCTGATCTCCAAAGCAAATAAAGACTTGAAATTGCCATGGGAAACACACTAGATGCCGAACAACACTTACCTACCCACAGGACACGTAGAGCAGGTGAAATACAAAGCTCCTGTGGAGTCTTTTAATATTACTTGTGACTCCTCTGGAAGTACTAATTTTGAGCCTGACAGCACAGTCAGTAGGGGAACTCAGTTAATCTGTGTTTGTTGTCTCTGAGATGGCAGCCACGGGGTCCTGCTGGGAGGGTGGTTTGTGTCATGTGGGCACCAGTCCACTTGGGAATGGGCACAGACCCCAGGGAGCTTGGAACTAAGTCACTCAAGAGCTGTGAGTGATAATGACTTTCATGCTAGAGGCACTGTTTAATTAAGCAACCCTCATGATTTCACACATTTGTGAGAGATGCTGCATCTTTAAGAAATGCAGGGTTTTAACAAGCACAAATTCATAATGTAAAACCAGAAGCTATTAATTTTTAAGGGATTTTCAAAAGCAAAACACTATTACATTGAAATAAGTTTAGCTATTCAGTGCAAGAGCTACAAGAGACTCAGAAATCCACAGCAGGCCCTATGTGGAACTGAGAAAAATTGCAAGCTGCAGAGCAGCTAAAACTCACCATGGGCCCCTCTGTTTTGTTTGCTTTCTGTCTGGGTGCCTTTGGCCCCCCCACCGAACACATTTCAGTCCTCTGAGGTCTGGGATGTGTGTGGTTTTTCACCCAAATATTTATTTTAAGACCTGTAAGGTCTCAAGGTTGTGTCCTTGGTGAACACTTTAAAAAAACTTGTTGGCTTTGGATACTTAGAGGGGAGTGAAAGTCTGAGCCCTAAATGATAATTTTAATTCCCAAGTGTGTCTAGAAGATGCAGAGATGTTGACAGGTGGCAATGGCTGCTGATTGTTAAAGGATTGGATGGATTTTTCTCCAGAGAGACCTTTCTGCTGTGCCTGCCTCTGAATGGGTTACAATTTGCAGGCATTTGGGCAGGTTATTTACCCTCCCTGCTGCAAAAGTTCCATCAAACAGAAAAGCAAATTCATTTAGAGTTCTGGAGCAGATACAGCTTGTGAGCTTCTGACTTACTTGTTTGGAGTTCTGAGATGGGAATTTTGCTTTAACATCTTTTAGAACAAAATTACTTTGATGGCCGCCAGTTAAATCAAACTGATTTGCTAGTCTTTATTAGAATTATTGCATCAATATTTTAACTTGCTTAACTTTGTTCTTAGAGGGATGTATTTCAAATTCTTATTACTCATCTTTGTTTACTTATCCTCTTTGTATAGAAACATGCTTTGATATGGAAAATATTATAGTCAAACTTCAAATGCCTGTATATAGACATTTGTTAGAAAGGGTACATTGTAATTTAGCAGGTAGATTTTAAAGTCAACACCTACAATCACTTCATAATTCTTTCAGTACTGATACTAATGGCAGATAGGTTCCTAAATAAGATAGTAGATCAGATGGCACTAAAAACTACAAAGGTTCTGGGAAATTGTTGGAAATTAGGACAACATTTTATCTTCAGGTAAAGGACAGTGCAAGCTGCAATAGCCAAGATTTTATCAAATTTGCTGTTTCATATCAATAGGAAACCATTCACGTGTTCATTGTAATAATTTTATGGCATTTATCACAGAATCACAGCATATGCTGAGTTGGAAGGGACCCATCAGGATCATTGAGCCCAAATCCTGGCCCTGCGCAGGATACCTCAAGAATCACACCATGTGCCTGAGACCATTGTCCAAATACTTCTTAAACTCTGTCTCTTGGTGCTGTGAACATTTCTGTGGGGAGCCTGTTCCAATGTTCAATCATCCTTTTTTTTTTCCTTTTGTTCAACAATATTTGCATAGTTATTTTGCCATGGCTTTTGTTCTGTTTACTGGTGGTGATATTTGTAATTGGTAATATTTCTTATTTGATTTTTGATTGTATATAATAATATTGATATTTCAGGGTTAGCTGTATCATATTAGTTACTTCAGGAAGTGCCTTCAGTTTATTGATTAATGCTGCCAATATTGGTCTTTTCTGATTATTTCAAATCACTGTAGTGAGTGGGGGAAAAAGAGGAACCTTAGCATCAGTGGCCTAAGTGACAACTTTCCACTGTTATTTTACAGATTGAAAAACACAGTTTTTAGAAACTTACACAGAAACTTAGAGGAGGCTCAATGTCTATAATTTAGTCTTGAAAGGATGCATTTATCTCAATTACATTATGCTTGTACACTTGTGTCATACTACCTCTTTTATGCATATTTTTCCTTCTGGAAGAAATGTGGAATAAGGAAGTCATGGAAGTGTGCCATGTTTCATACTTGAATAATGTTAACTGCATGTTTGGGAAGGGCACATACAATTTGTGTTGTACTCAGGCTTGACTTGATAGCTAAAAAAAGTTAATATTTTTGCCTAATTTTTTCTTAATTTTTCATATTTGGACTGTGTGTTGTACCATCATATTTTTTACCAGTGACATCTCTGTAACATAATGCATAATAAAAGCATTATCAATTTATAGTCCATATTCCCCAGCTCTCTTTAGATTGATTCCCAAGCTCAGTAGAATCGGTCTGAGCCCTAAATGATAATTTTTATTGATAATGACATCAGGAAAAAGGCAAAAATTTGCTGATGTTACTATGATTTAAAAAAAGACAGTAAAAATATTGAGTAGCATGATTATATTCTGCTTGGAGATTTGAAGATATTTCTTGTCCTATTTTATAACCAAATCAAGATATGGATGGAAAAAGTGCTGTTAGATTTCAGCACAATGTTCTCTACTAGACATTTGCAGTGTGAAATTAGAAATAATTGTGCTTTTTCTTGGTATTATAATGTTTGCTATTTTTGGCAGGTTTAGAATGCTGACTTAGTGCTTTCCCTATCATACAAGTCATATAAATCTTATCTAAGCTCATAAAGGTACTTAGGATCATGCATTTCTGCTTCTCACCCACAGTTAATCAGGGATGTAGGGGTTCTGAGATGGCCATGGCCACTTCTCAGAAATTCCATGAAGGTGCACTGTGATTTGCTTTAAAGCTTAGTACCAAGTAATCTGGCTTGGAATAACCTGCTGTTACCCTTGTGCCCTGTCTCAGAGGCTACTTAGAAATGGCCATGATGATAAATAATCAGAATTAATAATGTACAGGAGAAAAATGGTATATTATGGAGAAACCTCAGTATTTGAGGAAAATTGTCTCTGATGCATGAGACATCTTCACTTTGCATATCTCCCCTCAGCAGCACTACCCCTGTAAGCTGCTTTGAGAGCCACCATCTCAGTGTCATTTTGAAAAGCTGCAAAAGGCGTGTTGCTTTGCACTCCATGGCTCTCAGCCTGAGCCCTCTCTGAAAAGCAGCTCTGCTCTCTGCAGCAGTTCTCTTTCTCCAGTGTGGAGAACAGGCAGCACAGGAGTCTCGTGACCTCTCACTGGGGTTGTGGAGTCTGGTGCAGTCCAAAACCAGTCCTGTTGCTCATCTTGGCTTTTTGAGCATTTTAATTTTACAGTCATACTGAAATTAAATATCAGCCACGATTAAGCACAAATAAATGTTGCTCATACCTGTCGCAGACATCTTTTATGAAAAATCCTTTCCTTAGGATGTTTCCTCCTGAGAAGCTGAGAGGCCTCAGGAACAAAATGTAAATATTGATTATCTGCTGCTCTGGAATGCAACAGGTGGATCTGTGATTGGCCCATGTTGGATGTTTGTAGTTAATGGCCAATCACTGCCCAGCTGGCTTAGACTCTCTGTCTGAGACAGAAGCTTTTGTTATCATTCTTTGCTATTCTATTCTTAGCTAGCATTCTGATGAAATCCTTTCTTCTATTCTTTTAGTATAGTTTTAATGTTATTTATATGATAAAATAATAAATCAAGCCTTCTGAAACATGGAGTCAGATCCTCATCTCTTCCCTCAACCTGAGACCCCTGTGAACACCGTCACACATACCCATAGTTAGGCACAGCTAAGGGCAAAGCCAACAATAAATTTAAATTGAAAGTTTCTTTGTGGCTTTATTTGTATCTTTCTTACTTGTCTAGAAAGACATATAAGAGTTCTGGCTGGCTTCCATTTTTCCTCTGCTAAAAAGAGAGAATTTAGTGTTGATCCCGTACTACTGAAAACAGGATGCTTAACTTCGACAGTTAGAGACCTTGAAAATAACTAGAAATATGTGTCATTTTTGATATGAAAAGTTTTGTAAAAGTTATTTATAGAACACATGCATAAAAGTGTAAAGTTGGCCTTTTTTTTTCTGTACATGTAAAATACCAAAACATATTATTTGGAATAATTTGTAAATTTAAGCAGCAATATTTACTTGGCACACAATGCTGCCAAGTTGGAAGCAATCAATAAAAAACTGAAAGAAATGAATGATTAATTCATTTAATAGAATGATGGAACAATTTAAAAGTCATTGTGGAAAACAGCAAGAAACCAGCATTTAAGTAGCCTGGCACTTCAGAGCTAACTTGAACTTATTCTACTTAGTACTACAGAGAACAGTGAAAATTAGCACCTAAAAAAAGAGCAATTAAGGGCAAAGTGACGAAAATTTCAGGTTACTAACCCTTAAATATTGTATATTTTTCTACTGAATAAAACAATCCTTCGCATTAATACTTCTAAAGTGAAAATGTGGATCAAGGTACATAAATATTTTTTTTTTTAATTCCAAAAATATTTAGAAAAAAATATTGATTATATTAAAGAATCCCAATAATTTTGAAGTGATCATCGTAGAATGAGCTTCAGGTTCCAATAATTGCTTTGCTTCAAAAGAACTGCTTCCTCAAGAGAGATTTTAAAAGAAAATAAAAACACGGCCTCATCTGAAGTATGTGTTGGCAAGGAAATTCTAGATGAGTTAAAAAATCAGGCTGTTTATTTTGGTTTTTTTTTTTAAGAAATACCAAAGGCTCACATATTCCCTTTAAAATCTTGGAAAGAATAAAACCACCTCACAGCTGCCCAGTTTAAGATTCTTAGTTCTGTGGTTCTTCTATGTGAAATTTTGATCCCACAAGACAATCCTTCTCACTCATGGCAACAAACAGATAGATCCCATTAGGATTAATAGAAGAAGTGAGTAAAACCACTGGATTTGAGAATGGATCTCTACTGAATTTTTGGTATTAGGTGCTTTTCTTCCATATCTTTCAGGGAACATCTCACCCCAGCAGATTATCACTGCCAACTCCTAGCTGTATCTTGTAATTTCTTTCTTAGGACTTTGAAAGTCCAGCTACAATAATCAGTCCTTTTTCAGACATCTTCAGCTAATTCCCTGTCTCTACGTGGCATTTAGTTAATTTTGAACTTTGTCTACGTTCCTACTTTAAGTACCTGTAAAAAAACAAGATTTCAACATTGGTAACAATACCAAGTAATACAAGGCACAGCAGGAGGAAAATACTGCAGTGCTTTTGTCAGTTCACCATATTCTTCCAGCAGTCAGATTGATAGGAATCCATACTGAGTGGGGAATAAAATCCCATGTTTGCTTTTCTATTTGTTCCTTTTCATCATTCTCTTTCTCCTCCGAAGGATGTTTTAGGTCACTCTAACCAAATGAGCAACAAGAAAGGAGTAAGGTCATTCTTTAAACCAAGTCCAGCTTCAGATTGGATGTGTTCAGTGCCTTGCCTTTCTTTCTTCCTCCCCTTAAACCAGACTGTACTAACAGATCTGTACTCTGCTGATCATTATCATAGCCTGAAATCTTGACCCATGCTTTCAGGGGAAGTGCCAGAGTTATGCTAACAGCTTTGAATTCCTTACCCTCTTCTGTCAGGGACAGGTCATTATTTCATTGACATAACAGCTCCTTGACACATCCATTCCCTTCTATAATAAAATGAATAAACAGAGGAGTGTTTCCTATTGTGATTTTACTCACAATGAGAAATATCATCAAAATCCCTGGATAAATTATTTTATTCTGAATTCCGTTAGTACCTGCCACTCTACTTTGCTTTAATTTCCAGGTCCACACCCTAATTTAAATTTGGGCTCATTCTTGTTGCAATTGCCCACATGTGTATGGCTCTGCACAGGCTGTGCAGATGCAGATAATTATCTTGGATGGCTGTTAGGCCCTACTTGCAAATACAACAAAAGCAGGGACGGTCGAATATATGCTGGACAAGAGTGGCATCTTTCTGTTAAATTTATGCTGATTTCAGGCTTTGGATTAGAGCCTAAAGTCCTATACAAAATGTAAGTACATGCATAGTATCTCTGTTTAGAAATAGAGCCCTAGATATATGGTAAGAAGTGCAGAAGTTTAGTAGCTAGATCACCAGTCATTAGAAATGTCAGTTGCAATAATTTCAAATTTATTCATTGGGACTTCACATCTGAAGACAACTCCAAAGGGGTATGCTTACAATAAAAAGAAAACCTCAAAGGCCAGCTTCCTATTGTAGTTGATTAAGTACTCTTTTTCTTTACATAACTTGACACTTACTGGCCTGATTACACTTTTGCCCTCGCTTGACAAACACTAGTTCTGACTTGATGTGGTAAAATGAGAGGAAATTCTGATGTGACTTAGAAGTTGTAAGTGAAATGCAGTTGGTCTTCCCCAGCACGGTGGAGAGTTTCTCTTAACTGCCAGGCTCCAACAATTGTCTGTAACGAATGAATCATTTTCCTTTCTGATTTTGTAATTGTGGCTTTTAATATTAGAGCCCAGCAGACATGGAGGCACACACAGTGAAAAGGCTGGAGCTGATGTGGTGACATACACCCAAGCAGGGAGGAAATTAGGGAAAATGAGGGAGCTAACAGTGGCTGCCTGTGCATGTGTATTCCTAGGGCTGTATTCATTAGGACAAACTCTTTAAGGTCAGGAGGATGGGGAAGGCTAGTACAGAACATTTTTGATGTACATGAAGCTTTTTCCTGAGTGCAGTGGAGTTACTTGGATGTGATGGACTTCATTGACACATCAGGTCTCAGCCTTCATGCAGGTGAACTGAATGCATCTTTCTTCTCAGAAAGATTTGACTTAATATTTCCTCCTGTTCATATACTTCTGGGAGAAATGGTAATTAAATAATAAATAAACAGTTGAATTCCCTCCTTCATATGGAAAAACAAGGGTAAGAAGATCTTTTTTCAGTTTTTTAGCCTTGGTTAATGAAATGAAACTCCTTAGAAGATCATCTTAGAAGATAAATGTAAATAACTGAAGGAGGGGTTCTAATATGCTGTATTGACCCTCACCACCCTCTCCATGGAAGGAATTTGGAATGTTTTCTTCTTTGCTCCCCATATATAGTAATTTTCAAACCTTTCAAACCTACAGGTTTTGAACAACCCTGACTTCATTCTGTATGTGAGCATCCAGCAAGAAGGTCTAGAGTGTCAAAGTATCTTCCATACTATTCAATTTAAATACAAACATATTCAGCAAGATAAATGACAATTGTTGCTTGTAGGCAATGTGGAAAAAAATATAATTGAATTATTTTTTCTGGTATTGTGCTTCTGCTTTTCAGTATGCAAACCATGTCTATGCAACCCCTATACATATGTGTCTCAAAGAGAAGGAAAAATAAACTTCTTGAGTAAGAAAAAATGCTTTATCAATTATCAGAGGCCAAAGTCCACCCAAAAGTAGGAGAAAAAAATCCAATTATTTTCCTTTACTGTGGACATAATTTGGTCCACTGACCTCATTGAAAAATGTTGATCTTAGAACATGACAGTATGTTTCCAAAGGTTAAAACTGGGATCTAAATCTACAGCAAATTATCTGTTTTAAGGTGCCTTGCACTTAATGTAAAGTAAGAAAGACAGACTTCATTAATTGAAAAATGAAGCATCATCTCCTCTTTTTCTGAAAGACAAAATTCTGGAATAAAACCTTTAGGTTGATTGGGTTTGAGACTAGGTTGAGATTAGGTGTGAGATTAGGTTGATTTAGGTTGAGAAAGTAACTATTGAAATAATCACATTTGTAATATTTGCATGAAGATTGCATATTTTATCAGCTGTTCTACATCCAGCTCCTGAGAATTCTGGCCTTAGTGTAGAAGCTGTCCTTACAGTGTTTTTCAGTCTCTGTCTGTGCTGGATGGATCAGAGATGGATCAGAAGTTGCCTGATCTCTCAGCAGACCAAATCACTTGGACTAACATTCTACCTCTCATGGGTGTTTTTTAGTGTAGGCTCAAAACCCTGCTACGTTACCAGAACAAGCTCTTGCTGAGAATGGTATGTGAATGCATCCTAAATGTTATTCTTTAGTGTTAGTCTCTTAATTTCTAAAGAATGCATCTATTTTCACAACTTTTTCCCATTTCCATATGTTGATGTATGAGCTGAAGGGAGGTTATCTGAGTGCCCTTATGGTGACTGTCTCAATGCTCTCCTAAATGGAGTAACACAATATGTTTATGAGCTCTGACTTGCCAGAGTGGATACAAGCTGATGTTGAAAAGTCAGGCATGCCTGTTTCTCTGAGCTGTGTGAATTTGAGCTCGTAGACTGCCAGCTTGTATGTGGCTGAGGTAAAATAAAAACTACACAAAACCCACTAAAGTGCAAATCTGCATAATATGACTGCAACCCAGGGAGGGGTGGTGTAACATTTCTGTCACTGAACGCTCCAGGAGCAATATTTTTAGATTAATAAGTGTAAGCAAAAGGAATTTAAGTTTGATTACCTTTGTAAAGATTTGTTTTAAGCGCTTACATTTTAAGATTTATTTATTTATTTTAAGTAAGCCTTCGGGACTTATTTTCTGCTAATGACATGGCCAGGAAAGAGCTGAAGCAGCACAATTCCATTGCTAAAGTTCAGATTGATTGTTACTGTTTAACACTGCTTTATAGCCTCTCTGGAACAAAGAAAATATCACCTTTTAATATATAGCTATAATATTCTAAGCTAGGAAAGAAGGAAAAAGGAAAGAAAATAAATTCAACAACCCTTCCTATTTCCAAAACAGACTTAATTAAATAGAGGATTTTTTTTTATTTTGCATTTTTTCAGCACCTTTTATATCCAGAAACTACTTTGTAGGTTTAGATTAAGTGCAATAAACTAATATTGAATTTTTCTTGTTAACAGTGAAGAAAAAGATCAGGGACATATATATATTTATATATATATATAGGGTTTTTTTGGATTAGATTTCTTTTATCTGCCTGGTGCAAAATAGAAAAAACTGAAAGGGAGTAAAAAAAAATAAATTGAGGCTTCTTACTGAGAGGTTGGGCTATCCTGTTAATAAAATAAGGCCTTTGAAAAGCTCTGTTCTCCATTAGTGCTGTTTGTGTGGGTATGAAATAATTAGCAGTCAAAATTTAAATGAGAATTATGCTGTTTGGGGCTGATCCAAGTCAGACCCTTCCAATAAACAATCTTTTGAACTCCACAAACACTTTTATGGCATGTCTTGGCACTCTCCTAAGCTTGCTGTTGTACACTTTTGTACACCTTGCCTTAGGTACACTTTTTAAATAGGTGATCTACTGCTACTGGTATTTTTTTTTCAATTTCAGTTAAACCTGGGATTAAACATTAATTCAATCTATAATGGCTTTTGCTTCAAACTGGGGCAATTTTAACTTTTGCTTACAAAACAAAATATTTATGCCAAAGCTTATGCACATGAGTACCCTTAAAGTGAAAGCTTTTTCACACTTATGACTTGAAAAGTCACAATTTCTTAAATTATAGTTAACAGTCAAGAAACATTAATTTTCCACTGTGCAGTGAGCTGTAATGTATGAGAAATGCACACTATGGAGCGTGTTTTCCTGTTTGCTTACTTTCCCAGGGATGACTGAGGAGCAGCTCTTCACATCAATTACCATTGCCCAGCACTTACACAAGGTGAGGTTGATTGACAGGAACACCAAAATTAGTGTAGTGGAAGAATTGGTTTAGGAGCTTCAGAATAAGACCCATTAAGGTTTAGGAGCTTCAGAATAAGACCCATCACAAAGTTGGGGGGAAAAAAAACAAATAGAAAACCCAGCATGACAACTTTGGTGTTTAAATGAGAAGTTTAAAATAAATTATGCATGAACTCTAGAACAGAAGTCCTTAAATGTTTTCCTTGTTTTATCTGCTTGCCCTTTGCTAGGAGATCAGGTAAAGTCACAGGTTCCAGCAGCAAATCTATGAGAGGAAAAAGTTCAAGCATCTTTTGTTTAAACATCCTGGTAACTGACATTTGACTGTCCATAAAAACATACTCAGTATTAGCAAAGACACCCTGTCAAAATTAAAAAAAAAAAAAAAAAAGATAAAAAAAACCAACAGAGCCCTGATTCAGATGTTGTCCTGTACTGACAAGCAAACTGTATTCTATTTGCCATCTGTATGGCAGTTTTCTTCTGTTAAGTGGGCAGTTTTCCTTATCTCTTCCACACCCACTCCTCCCTCCAGGGAGACATCTGCTGATAACAGCTATTGAATGTCCCTGCATGGCTGATAAGAACTACAGCATCCCACTGGGCGATGTGAGCCCAGGGGGAGGAGCCAAGCATTCCTACCTGGATATAATCTGGAGATTTTGGAGAACCAGCACAGCTTTTCCACTGGATTTCCCAGAGGAACAGCAGCTGCCTCTTCCACTGGATCTTCAGGGGAAGACTGCACCTTTCTACAGGATCCCTGCTCCAGCAGAACCAGCCCTGGCACTGCAGGAGGGCTGCAGCCGCAATTCCAATGGGACTGCTGCCAACACCCTGACCCACAGGATGTCAGGTTGTGTTCTGACTCTGTCAGTGTTGTTCTAGTGTACTGCATTGTTTATTTTATCTTTTTATTTTCTTCCCTAATAAAGAACTGTTATTCCTGTTCCCATTTTTTTGCCTGAGAGCTCCTCTTAATTTCAAATTTATAAAAATTCGGAGGGAGGGGGTTTACATTTCCCATTTCAGGGGAGGCTTCTGCCTTCCTTAGGAGACACCTGTCTTTCCAAACTAAGACAGATGCAGAGAAAAATACTTCAAAAGAGAAGTGTTATAGACATGCTTTTATTGTTGGATTGCAATTTCCTACTATAGGTTTGCAGAGTAAATAAGAGCTATAGGTTTTAGTTAAAAAAAACCCCACCTTTGTATTTGCTTTCTCTGTGGTGGGTTTGGATGAAAAAAAAATCTTTTCTCCTTTAGGAAAAAAAAGAAAAAAAAAGGGGGGACTATGGAGAAGTAATTTTTATGTATTTCATAACACTTCCATTTCCTAACAGCCTCTCTTCCTCTTCTACCATAGGATCAATTATCATCCTCTCTTACAGTTACAGGAAAAGGTCAAAAGTGAAATAAGAAAATACCAGCTTTCCTAAGGGAACAGATTCATAATGTGGAAAGGAGCCTGTAATTTGGCAGCTGTAGCTTTGGGAAGCTAAAGTTTAGTGCAGGAAGAAATTGGAATGTCTCTTGGATGGGGAGATAGTGGTCATCAAAGAGTGCAGTTGACACGATTCCTCTTTGTAGAGCTGACATGGGGGTGCTTGGTGCTGTCACTGAAGCAAGGCAAGCAAAGGCTCTCTTTTATGCCATTGTCAGTTCTGCTTTTTTATCTCACATATCATGCTCAAAGCTAATTGTGTTTACTGTGCTCCTGCAAAGCAGGTATAATTAACTGGGAAATCCTCCTTTTTTCTTCCAAACAGCATATAGATTTCCTTCTGCCTCTCCCCTCTAACTGGGTTTGTATTGGTATGCACATGGTGGTTATCTTTTGTAAGTTGTTATTTAGCATCTCTGATACATCTTCAGTTAATCTCTGGTGTAAATGATGTAATTTTTGTGGTTTTGAGTTTGGGATAAGGCAATGTTAGACTTGCATTTTGTGCTTTGAAATTAAGATATTTATTCTGCAGTTTAGCTCAGAACTAGTTCTGTTTTTGACTTTGCACATTTGCCAACTCATTTGTGCTGAATAATATAATCATTAGTCCATTAGAACTGAAGATGGCTAAAGAAGGAAGCAATAACAAGAGAATGAAAAATGGAGTAAAGATAAATCCAAATTAGACCTCAAAATAGAACCTTAAATGATAATTCCATCCACAGATAGGGGATATGAAATGAAGTCCCTCCTTCTGCAAGATGACCACCTGCAGGCTGACAGTGCAGGGGGAGCAGATCCTATTGTAATGGTGCTTCAAAAAATCAGATCCTAGGTCTGAAACTTTCATTAACTGCTGGGAACATATATTAAAAGAAAAGAAAAAAATCAATAAAAGTCATCTTGTGCGCTTAGTTCGGTTCTAGAATTGGTGTTTTGCAATTTTGTATTGTTAATATACATCAGTCTATAACTTAGAACAAAATTGCCTATTTTCTCATCTAAAGTTGTTTTCTGAGTTTTGAACTGGATCAAACAACTGAAAATATGAAATGTCTCACATGTAATTGGTAAAAACTTGAATGAAGAAGCAGCATCCAATTATTGCAAAGTGTTTGCTGCACATCAGTTCCTTTGGCCTTTTTATCTCTTAAGACTACTTCAGCCATATGGGTCACTTTTGCCACTAGACCAGAATTTGCTTACAAGCCAAGGAAAGGAAATTGTCCTTATAATGGCATCAAGAGGTTTGTGTTACATAAATACATACTTTATTTATTTATTTATTTATTTATTAACTGTCAGAGAAATAATTCAAACTTTATCTTCTTTTGGGGATTAGATGTTTGTTTCATGTGTTTCTTTTTTAATGTGCTGTTATGCAGCTTACTTTTTGGTCTCTTTGTGAAATTTGATTGTTCAGTGGTGTTGGGGCATTTGTGGTTTGTTTGGTTTTTTTTTAATTACTGTGTGTAATTTAGCTATTGCTTGACTGTGTACTTGTGTATGCTTTCCTTTTCCCTGTGCTTCTACTGAAAACTTAGTATAGTTTTATTTTTATTTCTAGGGTATTCTCTCCTAGACAATATAGATTTCTTACAGGTGAGAAAGAAAATCAGTTTGTTTTTTATTTTACTGGATAACTTAATTTGACTTCTGCCTATACTGTGAACATGACTGTCTACAACAAAAATGTTATTCTATGTCACTGAGGTTTCTTGGTTTTTTGGGGTTTTTTTTCTGTTTATTGGTTGGTTGATTGGTTAGGCTGGGTCTTTTTGTACAATCAGGTTTTTTAGAGCGGTGAGAAATTGCACTCATATATAATGTATATAATGTATACAGTAGCAACCAAAAATTTTGATTTGCAGCTAAAGCACAATCTTTCCCTTGTGAAATATGTGTGTCCCCCAAATATTTAATTTATACAGGGGAGGGGAGATTCAAACTGTTTCACAAATTCCTTAGAATGCAGATAAGAAAATAGAGGTTAACATGGAGTTCTCCTTTGACCTTTTTCTTTCATAATTATCACCTGTAACAATGCTTAAGAGGTGGACTTTTGTTTAGTTTATGCTTTGGGTTTATATATGCTTCCTAGCTAAAGAGAACAGTAATGATGGGCTTCAGAAACTCTGAAACACGGTAGACTCAAAATAATTAAAATATTCACCCTTCATTTGTTCTTCATAATTCATCTTGCCACACTTGATAATTATGGGAGAGATTAAAAGCTTCCTTGTTCTCAGCCAATCTCCCTTTAATACTTGATCCCCACAGTGAAGTTGCACTGCTGAAATTGTGGCATCAAATTCATTTCCATAGCAGCACAGATTTTTGCTGTGGCATCACATAAGTGAAATGATTTTGACTTCACTGTGAGGTTAAGCTGCTATAAAGGGAGAAGGAAGAGAAAAATAAAACCTCCTTATGGAGAAAAAACAACTGCAAAAGCAATGCCTGTGATAGCTTGATCCAACAACTGCAAATCCTGTGAGAATTCTCCTTATTTTAAGTCAGTGGGGCTGCTCAGTAGGGGTTTCTTTCACACTAAGAAATAAAGGGTAAGTCCCACAGTGTGATCAATTTTGTGGTTTTTTCCCCTCCTGAAGTACTGTTTTTTCCAAGATTTAATTTAGCAGAAAAATTTGTCCTTTAAGCATATCCATTAGGATTATTTCACATACAAATGCAATACTCACACACATGTTCTTTCTGATCACATCCTAGGAAACCCAACACACAATATTTGGCAACAGATGCACAAAGGAGTGGTTGGTGTATGCACAGAGAAAATAACAACAGTGGAATATTTTCCTTTTCTGCCTGGTATCATTTAAAGATTGTGATGACAAAGGGCATGCTTGGAGAAACCCAAGCCACCACCAGGAAGAGAGGCAGGAAATGAAATCACTGTAATGAGAACTGCTGCCCAGTGCTCTGCTGAGAAATGAAAGACACTCTGATGATGGGTGCAGTGGGCTAATGTTGGTCAGTCTCCTGGAAAATAGAATTATGCATAGCTGGTAAACTCTGATAAAATGAAGACCAAAGTCAGTCAGTGACAGACAAATACCAATTGTAGTCTAAAGATTAGCAGGCTCAATGTGAGCCTGGACTCACAGTGTTTAAAATTCTTTTACTGCTGTTTCTAAATGTGTTGGTTTAGCAGAGTATGCATATTTTTAAAGGGGGGGAATACACTTCTAGCTGGATTTCCATTCAATGCAAAATCATTGTAATTATAACAGCTAAAGCTAGTCTAAAAATATATTTAATCTGAAATCTAATTTTTAAAAGAATTATTAATTTTGAACTATGCTTTGGATTTTCATATTAAAAGTGGGCTCTCAGGAGAGGTAGGCAGAGTGTTAAGGACAGATTAAAGGTGTAGAAATCAAATGGCTCTTTCTTTCCTATTCATCCCCTGTCAAAAACTCCTTTATCTGGGACAAGAACATACTTGACAGTGAAAATAAATGGTACAGAGATGGTGGAGTAAAGAGACCTGGAACTATGCAACAGTTTGAACCATTCTTCCATCTATAATGTTTTTTGAGCTATTTCTGAATTAAAACATAATCTTTGAGCAAAAATGTTTTATTGTTTTAATGTTGATAAATGGGAAATAAAAGGGATTCTTCTTTTATGAAATGTTACAAAGAGCCAGACTATAAAATGAGAAGCCATTACACCTAGTGAAGTGTCATGGATGGCAACCACACCAGGAAATTAAAAAGAAAATGCTACAGATTTCTATAAAGAACTTGGCACCATGTAGATGGAAAACAGTCTGCAGGAGAAATGAACTCTTTCTTTCTCTAGCTGACTCTTTAGGAGTTTCCCTACAGCTTTAGCTGGGACCTGACAGATGGTATGGAGAAGATCAAGGCCGTGAGCCCATGTCATACAGCAGACTTAATTAAAATTTCTTTTTTTCTTACCCATTCTTTTCCCAGACTCCCAACAGGGCATTTAATGTGTGTGAAAGGGTAAAATCGAAGCCATGTGTATGGAGAAAAGTCCATGAAGAAGGAAAATGTTTAGTAATTTGTCTTAGTTTTGAAACCACAACTGGAAATAAATGGTGTGTGATTAACAAAACTGTTTCTTCAACAATGTAACCATGTGTCATGGTTTGGGAATGACATTCCCTAATTCAGTGTCCCTATCAACCACTCACTGCTCTCTCTGGACTCCCTGCTTCCCCAGGGCAGGGAACTGGAGAATTGAGAGAATTGGGGGCACAAAAGCCAAAGATCATGGGTTGAGATAAAAACAATTTACTGTAAATAGCTATGAGATAAGAAAATTAACAGTAACAGCAAAAATACTAATGACAGAGGGTGGAAGAAAGCAAAAAATTGAACAGAAAAAACCCTCTATGATAGACAATCCTGGAGGAGTCCACCAGAAGACACTTGTTTTCCCTGGAAGAAAGATCCTTTCCCCTGGCCCCAGCTGAGATGGTAGAGAATTACCTCCAGGTCCTGGCCATACCCCTCTCAGCTACTGCAAAATTAAGCATGTCCTGGCCAGAAGCAGGACATCATGATGGATCATTTACCAACAAAAGACAAACTCATCGCTCTCTCACCTCTAGATTACCAATTTTAGAAACGCTTTATTGTATTTATCAGCTGGTGTTTAGGTTACTCATACAAATATCACACATCTCATGGTGATTTACATTTTGCAGCTGGGGAGTATGAAAAGCAGTTTTTTAAGGTGCTGAAGAAAACAAAGTTCTCAACAGAATTGTTTTGTGTGCTGTGGACTAACCACAGTTGCTTTGTTGATGCCAGATGTGAAAGTGAGTGTATTTTATTGCACTGCAGTTTGCACATAAGAAGCCATCAGCAAGCCTGAAAAAAAGGGAATTAGCCTGCATTTCCAAGGGAACAAACCCCTCCCACTACAGAGTTAGGATGTAAGACAGAAAGATGTAATTCTGGAATGGAGAATGGTTGTAGAGATGTGAGTATTGCTACTCAGGAGTCACAGGGCCAGTCAAGCAGCAGGTGATCTTGGTGGTTCAAAATGAGGTGCCCAGGAGCTAGTGTACTTCTGCTTAATAAATCATCAGGTTCCTTTAATCTGTTCATCACACAATTTGACTGTTTCATTTTTTCATTATAGAATTTGTGCCTGTATTTGTGTAACCTGTTGCTAGCATGGGAAGAAGCCTTAGGAATGCAAAATAGTTATGAGTGAGCACAGAGGGTTAGACATCACTCACATCAGGAAATATACTAGGAGACAGAGAAGTAATGATGGGATGAGGAAAAAAAGACAGTTTGTTGTTTGTTCAAAATGGGTTTCTGGGAACAGATTTAGTTTTGACTGTTTTTCAGGATGGAGTTGCAGAAATATGTTAATGATTACTCAAGCCCCATGGTATAATTGTAAGTTTCATCCTTGATATCTTGTCAAGTTTCATATTTCTAAAATCAGGTTAATAACCTTCTTGGTAATACATCTGTACAGACCAAGTATATTTAGAGTGATCTTGTCACCCAAAGCAATATATTTTCAGCTGTCTGTATTTTTATTCCGTTCTTAGGCAGCTCCCAATTTCTGTCTTTTTTTTTTTTTATATACATCCTAAGTACAGAAAAGCTGTTAGATGGATTGTCCAGATTCAGTCTGAAGGTCCTTCTAAGATTTTTGTGTTCTAGACTTGTTTTTCATGAGTTTCAGTTTACTGCATAGTTGAGATTGCATAAATAGTGATCTTCATCTGTGAACCCACTTATGCTGTGTTAGAAATTACAAGGTGCTGTGATTTATTGGTTAGTAATGATCTAGTTTGCTTTCCTTGTCCCCAGTGTTTTTTCTTTTCAATGACACACTATCCATGGGTGTGTTTAACTTAATTTTTCTCCCATCTGCCCAAAGACAGTTGAAAAAGTAAGAAGTGTTTGAATGTACTCTTACTGAAGAAACAATTTTTCTTCCTAAAAGTATGTCTTAGTATGCTTGAGCAAGAACTGAATAAAATTTCAAATCTACAGAACTGCAAACCACAGGATTTAATCAGTATTTAATCCTGAGAGTCAAATCTCACATTCACAAATTAGGGGGATTCCCTGAGGAGTCATTTTGCTAATGTTGGTATTGTATTATAAAGCAAGCTGAGCTGGAGTATAGCAAATATTTTGCAAACTTCTGAAAATAAAAAGATGTGACATTCACTCTGATGGACTATGGATTATGTTTCAGTTTTGCAATTGTTTGCTACAGAGCCACCTCAGTGTACTAAACTATTAATTTCTAAAAATGTAGTTGCATCTATTTGGATTTATGTACAAGATTGGTTCACTCATTAAAAAAAAATATGTTCAGTGAGGGCATACATTTAAAGAAAAAAACAGAATTCTGAATCAAAGGATGTGTGTTTGAATCGACTGTGGTGGTCCTTTTGCAAGGACTTTCTAGCTCTGATATGAAAAAATAATAAAAAAAAAAGGACCAGATTTAAAAGGATCATGATTCTTGGACAAGAAGATAGGACTGTTTGTTTAAGGACATATAAATAAGTATTACAGAGTTTTACCTGCCTATTAGCAAGAAAAGAAAGTAAATACATAGAGCAAATAAAGTTAAAAATAATTCCTAAAATGAGATCCAGTGCTGATTCCCATTATGCTTCCTAATGATGCTCATTACAATCCTAACTACATTTTAATGCTGAATTCTAATGCCTCCATTCATCATTGGGATGAAATACAAATGCTAACAATTGACACACTTTAGAAGGTTCACAGGACTGAAAACTGTCTGTGCATATTTTTTAGAGGAGGAAAAGCTATGCTGGTTGAAGTTGAAAAAAAAAGAGAAAACAAAACAAAAATCTGAATACAGATGGAAGAAAAAAAAGAGTAAAGGTCATCCCCTGAACACAACTATTGTTATTTACACATTTTTAGGGGTAGTTTTTGTCTCACTAATGTTTTTGGCTCATAAAAGACTTCTTTGCAAGAAAATACTAAATATAGAGAAAACAGAGAAGAGTAGAGAAGAGCAAAACATTCTGAGTGATTTTGATAAATTAATTTGAAATTATATTACCAGCAGTTTCATATATTACAAACCTTCACGTTTATATATTCACTCTAAGCATTTGAAGATTATTAATATGCCTACTCAGTTAGTTCTTCAATATTATCAGTTGTCAGTGTGCACCCACCTCTTATGATGCATAGCACACCCATAAAATTAATGCTGTAAACTGATTTTTAAGATTCAAAATAAATTGGTTCCAAGGCTTGAAATGCAAACATCCAAACATCCCAAATGCTTTATTTAATCATTGTTACGCTTTCCTACATTTTCTCATTCTTTTGTATAATAAAATCTCAACAAATGTGAAGATCTGATAAGACTGAACAGTAGATCTCAGCAAGTTATGGGGTGCAAAGGAAATTTTATCTGCATGGTTGACAAGGCTGAATTCTGTTGTACTTGAATTTAATTCTCAGTTGTCCAATATAATACAGCCCTAAACTGAAACTAGAGGAATAAGATTTTTTTTTTTTTGTAAAGTGGATTAAAACATTAATTCTGTTCTTGTAAAGTCAAATGTTAATATGAATCTTCCGTTAGATACTTCAGTTAATGGTTTCCATACAATGTGGCTGTCTTTGAGCAGCACTGAACAACTCTACCACTGATTTTTTGACTGTTAAGTTCTCCCTGTGCTGAACTAACCCTGTTTATGGTGGTGAGATGCAGAAACAAGAGAATTTCTTTCCAGAAAGTTGTACTGAGTGTCTCTTCTTCCTTATAAACTCCTTTGATTCTTCTGTTTGTTCTTCATGCTCTGGATTGTTACATTTTTTGTATCAGAAATATATTTTTCTTTCCAGTACTCCCTATTTCAATATTTTATCATATTATTTTCTCCTTTCTCTCTTCACTTTTCTTTTAAACTGCTTTTTCCCTCCACTTTCTTTTTGCTTCATTACAGTGCCCACCCAGCTATCCTTCCTGCACTTTGACTTCTTTTAAATAAAAGTCTCATGTCCAAGTTTCCACGACATAGAAATGTAAAAATGCCCTCAGTCAAAACTTTCACAGTTCTTTCAGTAGAGCAGTACCCTGAGGATGGGAAGGAAGGTGAGGCTGTATACCACAGCTAAGTATTTTACAGATAGGTAAAGACAGCACATATGTACACATACAGTTGATTTAATATAAAGTGTGCAAGTGATTCTCCTGGAGGAATTTCTAAAGACAAAAAACCAAATTGTGTTTCTAAAACATTTATGTTTAGTCTTCTTTTAAAACAATTTCATTGGAAAATTAAATTTAAAGCTCACTTCTCAGCTTAGTATTTGTCACTTTCTATTATTTGGAATGTTTTTTCTTCCAAAATCAGTTATTTTTTCCCATTTGATGCTACTCTGCACTTCAATATTTACTCTTATAGCAGAAATATAGTTACTATTACTTTTAACCAAAGCTCATTGTTTAGTGGCTCTAGGTCTGTCTTGACTCAAAAAAAAAAAAAAAAAACCAAAAAAAACAAAACAAAACCCAAAAAAACCCCCAAAAGTAGTAATATAGTAAATGAAGACTGACTAGGGTTAAGGAAGTTCAAAAGAAATATATTTCCTTTTCCACCTGATTTTTTTTTTTTTTTTTTGATTGTGATTTCATGGTTGTGGGCAACCATGAAAAAGTATTGGAAAGCTGGGTAGAAATATGGCTGTAATACAGATTTAGAACTTTTATTTTAGAATTTTCCAAATTATCTACCATTCTTGTGTCCAAAAAGGGAAGTCTTGAATGATAACAGAACACAAAAAATACTAAATGGAACAAATCCTCATACCCAACTTCAAACATGGCACATGCAAAGGACTGTGTATCTTTCTCTGTTCTATCATATTTATATCCTTCAAAAGTAACTGATGAGAAATTCTACCTATGCTCATATCTACTTAATTTATCTTAATTTATCTTTCTCCTCTTAAATTACTTGCAAAATCTGGGTTGAAAGTGCCATCATAATCCATTTATCTAGACACAGTTAAATTTTTATAATTGAACTTCAAACAAGTGCATTGGATATTGCATGGTCTTGTCCTATAGCAGTGATCTTCAGATTGCTGAAAATTTTCCTTTTGAGTAGAAAGCAGCTGTAACTTTTGGCAATAGTAGCAGGTCTTGTCAACAGGTGTACCCTTACATCAGGGTACTCTGAAAGTACTCTCTGTTAATTACCGTTTGTTTGTAAAAAAATCACATAACTAGATTATTCTCATCACTTACAAGCATGGGACACAGATATAACTAGACTCATGATCTTTGAAATAAAAAATGGAAGTGGAAAAATGTTGTCTTTTTGCAGGTTATCCAAATATATATATTATCCAATAAATTTGTGAACTCTGTTAAAGTAAAATAGCATTAGTAGAAAAAACCTTGTTTGGGAAGAAAACTGAGATAGATGTATATATTTCTGAATATATATATATATATTCATATATATATATATATTCCAATATATATATATTCAGAAATATATATATATATATTCAGAAATATATATATATATATTCATATATATATATATATATATTCAGAAATATATAGATCTGTCTCAGTTTTCTTCCCAAACAAGGTTTTTTCTACTAATGTTATTTTACTTTAACAAAGTTCTCAAATTTTACTTTAACAAAGTTCACAAATGTGGCTCTGTATGAATCTTGCCATTCTTAGGAGTTTTGCTTATGATCAGATGATCCCTAGTATTAAAAAAATTTAAAAAAAGGCAAGATATTGATGGCATGATAGTAAAAGTGACAACTGAATGGCTCATGAAAGGTAGCTACTCCCTTCTAGAGGCAGGCAAGTTGTAACTGCAGCAGTGCTGCTTGTAAGGGGGAGGTAGATGGAAGTTGTTTCCCATGGTGCTATCAGTGTATCAGCTTTTAGGTGCAATAAAGTAGTCCCTGAAATCTAGATTTGAGTGCAATTAAAATCAGACACCATTTAATGCACACAAACCATGCACACACACCTGTATGGAAGACTACTCAGGTTAGGTGGTGCTGAAGAAAAGTGCATGATTCTAACAGAACAATTATTTCTAGGTCTCATGTAATAAAAATGAAACTTTGCACAGCAAACCAGTCCATTAGACAGTCTTTGATTTCCTGTAAATACATGTCTAGGTCTTTAAAAATGAGCTTCTAATAATAAAGCAACTTTTAGATTCATCTTGATCCTTTCTGTGTTCTCTTGCTGGAGTCAGAGTGATTGATACTCAAGTTATTTCCTGAAATGTAAATGATTAAGGTAATCCCATTAGGAAAGATATGAAACTGTAAATTTCTTATGAAGTAGAAATTACAGTGTAGTCTGATGTCTGGAGAGTCATTTCACATCCTTGCCAAGAAATAAAAAGAAAATAGATAAGCTAGAATATACATCATGTGGTCTACAGGGCTGTACTTTCTCAAGTGATGCTTGCTGCAGTTGACTGAAAGCCAGTGTTTCATATTTGCAGTAGTTTCTACATTATTTACTTGTCCAAATTGTTCCCAAACATTTAGGAATTTGGAGAGTATTTTTTCTGCATTTTGCATTGGACTTGAGTCCAAGTCTCACCCAGAAGTCCTTTAATCAGCATGATGACTTCCACTTTTTTTGTTTGATTTATTTTCTCTAAAGTACTTTGCACCATAATTCCTGATCCCCTTATGGCTGTTGTTTACAACTGAGTACTGAGCCCCACAGAATTACAACTGGAAAAAACTTTTGCGCTTGTAGCTTTTATGCTTTCCTTCCACGTCTTGTCTTCAATGGGAGCCAAGATTATATCCTCTTTATAAAGGTTATCTTCTTAAGACATGATTACAGAAATCCATTGTGCTGTTCTCTGATCCAAAACCAGATTTTGTAATTGTGTAACTGCCCTTTAAATAGATATATTTGTGCTTTAGAAGGCAGTCTTTTCAGTGGGAGAGAAGCAAACAATAGAAGGGCATATTTCTCTTCATCTGGTACAAAGTGGAAGGGAGAAGGGTGGAGACAAACATTGAAGGGGAGAAAAATTTTAAGAGGAGCTAGGTTTTATTTAATACTAGCTTACTGCAAGTGATTGTTGGATGCTGTTTCCCATCCGTTTGGGAAACAGAGAAAGATACCCAGAAAAAATCACTCTCTTTCACATTTGCTAAATGGTTATCAGATTTAGTGGCACTTTAAACAGGTGCATCAGTACCTTGCCCTTCAAAACTTCCTTTACATTTTGCCAGAGAAAAGTAAATGGGATTTGGAGAGCCATGGGGTCTAGTTGAGACAGTCCATACAATAAAGCTCTACAGGAGAGATGAGAATAGCACTTTCCAGTGAACTTTCAGAGACACTCATGCATTAAGGTCACAATTTTGATTTTCACTGATTTTCCAGGAAAACTTTCTGATTTTTTTTCTAAGAGCACAATATGCAACCCAGAGGAAATGACCCTAGTCTTGTGGGAAAAGTTGGGTCTAGTGCAAAGAATCAGCCAATTGGTCACTGTGAGAATTTTCTTTTTCTCCCTGAACATATTGTGCTTATGGTTTTAATTTTCAGTTGGTTAGCAAATATTTATTATAGTAGGGAGACTTTATTTAGGTTTAGGATTGTTTCTATCCTTTGCTTATCCTAATTATCCTCCATTTTTTTTAGGGAAAATCTGTGATGGGAGACCTGACACCATGCTCAGGATATGTCCCCTGACAGAACTCTCTCTTATTTCTTGCAGCTTTGCAGTTCATTCTCACTGCATTAACTTGTTTTTATTACTGTGATCTTTCTCTTTCTTAAAATGTAAAGCTTGCTGAGATAACCTCCTCATAAAAGCTAGTCAGCTGAATTTTGGGGCTGCAGTACCTAAAATTAGAATGGGATCATTCTCCTTAAACACAGCCCTGTAGCTGTGTTTATTTACATATTTATTTACTGAGACAGGGTGCAAGCTTTTCTGCTCATTTGACATCTACCAATCCAATAAAGATAGATCAGAATTACCTCATGTTTTTTTCTGGAACCTGCTTTTAAACACTGAAGCATGGCTCTTGAGTCCAGCATTCTGTTATCCTACATGAGCACATTTTACATTCTCTCAAACCAGCAAATTGAACTCAGCTTTGAAGCAAAATAGAACTTTTGTCTCTTGCCTTCACAACTCCTACGGGATGTAATTTTCAGAACCTCAGATATCAGATGGTTAATAATAATTTTATAGCTTTAAAAATAGAGATTAAAATCTAAGTATTATTAAATTTGTTCTTTACTAACACTGTTTTTTTCTTTATCTATATTTTCTTTTTATTTATGGTATTTGCTCATCTAATAAAAGCATGGAAAAGTCATATTTTTTTCATTCTTCTAAGAAGGCTGAACAAATAAAGCTTACACTTCACTGTCTTCAAGCCTTTAATCAGCAATAAACCATTTCTCTCTAGGAGAATGAACTGAAACAAGTTTTAGTAGGAGCTTGGTTCTTGTATAGACCTCAAAATCAAGCCTAATTGCCTAAAGCCTGCAGCAGCAGAGCACCATAAATAAATATTTACTCTAAGAGGTGTTCAGAGCAGTTTACACCAAAGTTGGTCTGTCTGATATATTTCAGAATACATAGATTGAAACTTTTAAAAAGGAAAAAAAAAATCCCCTAACAAACAACCAAACAAACAATTGCAACAAGATTTAAAGACTGAAGATACTGAGACTTGAAATTGCATAACTTTTCAAAAATACTAGACACATTTTTCCTTTCTGAGTGGAGCAACTTAGTAAAACTGAGCATTCAGAAAAGATTAATAGCTAGCAAAGATTCTTTATTATTTGAGATGGCTCATCAAGGTGATTCCACTTTCATCAGCATTTACAATATTTGGTAGTGGTCAACAGAAATTTGCCTATGAGGTTTGCTAAGTGGAGACCTTATAGTTCCTTTTAGTTTTATATTTTCAAAGTTCATTTAAATTAAGCAAATACATGAAAATTATCTGCCTGGTGCTTTATCAGTTGCTTTTGTGCTCCATATTTTTGCTATTAAGATGTTTGATATTAAGATGTTTGATACTTGGATACTAATCTGCCTGCCAATGCAAACAGCATTTCTTAAAAATTCTTTAAAAAAATCTCTTTTTGATGATGACAGGTTGATATATTTTTGGTGTTGTTTTCTGCTCTACTTACTGATATTGTTCTTAAGGCAAATCCTGATAGCCTGCTGAGTTGGTTCCTATTTGGCAGATTTTGAATTTAATTTCCATATTAGATATTGATGATGCAAAAATTGGTGAAAATTGTTGCTCTAGTTCTTAAAAATGTCTTGACTTATTGAAGATAAAAATAATGACCTTGCTGTGCTGAGTTACATACTTCAGTATCTTTCTTCTTGGAAAGCAAACCTCATTAGATGAATAGTGAAGTTTATTTTAGCAGAAAAACAGGCAGCTCAGCTCTCAGCTGATATATACTTATATATCTCATTTATATCTGAAGGATACTCTCTTGCACAAATTGGAAATACGTATAGCACTTGGTATAACTAAAAGTGCACATCCTTAGATATTATATTTTCTTTTTCACTGCATTACCTATCTGCAGAACGTAATATTTACCAGAACATTTATATTGGTCAGCTCTTGCTCTACACATTTGCTGTATGAAATTCAGAACAAGGATGGAAGAACTTTGCCAGAATTCGTCAAAAATGTGGTTCAAATGAATTTTTGCCAGCTCTGAAAGATGCTTACTTGCACTATTTTTCTGTAAGTCTACCATGCCCTAGAGCTAACTGCTTGAGCTGTGAGTATGATCTGAAAGTTATGACCACTTTTGGTCTCTTCTGAAGCAAGGAGAAGAAAAATGTAGATTCCATTAATTGCCAATACTCAGGCTGCACTTATTTATAGGTGCTGAACACTTAAGAGATGTGCTGTAGTAATTTATTGTATTAACTGGGCTTCAGTGAGGCTCTTGGTTTCTTAGTTAATTTCTGATACTCTTCTGTCTCCTTACTCACTGGTGCTGGCTCAGTTTGAGGTTAAAAGAACTTCTTACCAGCTGCAGTTGTCTTCTATTTCTCTGCTAAAATACTAAAATACTTTGTCCTGCTTTAAAAAAATAGAAAGTAGCTCTCACTTAGGAGTTGAAATTTTAAAATGTAAGAGTTAAAAATAAATACATTAATTGTTTTGGGTTTTTTTTTTAGGAGACTGACTTTCTTGTTTTATTTCTTACTACCTCTCTTACAGAAATTCATATTCCCCTGTAAGGACTCTGTACCTTTTTCTGTCTCATTATTATTTACTCTGTTGACATACCATAAAGGCTTCTCTATGCATCTATTTTTGACAAAATATCAGATCAGTCTGTTTAAATACTTCATTATGTTTTTCAGTGGCCTTTGCGTTCTCTCTTACTGCAGGAAAATAACTCTGAATGTAAAAATTGCAACAGACCTGTTCTTCCACAGCATCTCTTCAGCCATAGCTTAGTTATGCTACAGAAAATATTTTCCAAACTGTGAATTGTGTTGGATATTGACTTTAAAACCTGTTCTGGAGTCTGGTGCTACAGCAGATCCATCTGGTCCATGAGTTGAGAACAGTTTATTGACTAATCTTCAATCAATATTTAGGCAACTAATTGTTGATACTTGGTTATATTTAAGTTCTTATTTTGCAAGTATATTTGTGAGTAAAAATTTGCATTCCTATGGATTCCTTTTTATTTAGGCATTTTTTAATGCACATTTGGATTTTGCTGTATGGCAATGTCTCCAGAGAATACCTAGGTAAGAATGAGAATTCAAAAAGTACTTCTGAGTCAGCTTACACTTTCTTTTTTGAAACCCTTCACTAATTGTCTTCTACAGAATTTATTTATTTGGTTTTAGTATTTGTTTCCTCCTTGTGAAGACTGTCAATTATAAAGTAATAAATAAACATTTGCATTCTTTCCTAAATCTGAAGTTATCATAAGTAAGCACTATTTTGCTAGATGTTTTTTGTTTTGTTTTTTTTTTTATTATATCTATAATTTTTATAACCTTGATGAATAAATTTTTCTTCAAATTAAAAAAAATGCATCTTTCTGTTAAAAACAATAGATATAGTTATTCAATACCATCTTATCCTGAGTTTAGTGAATGTCCATGGTACATTTTTCTAAGTGTTGCTTCATATCCTTGTCATTGATAATTAGAAGGCATATTTATGTTGCAGAATGTAATTTTTTCTCATTTACCTCTCTTAATTCTCTCACATTTTAAAAAGTTCACAACATCCTTTTATTTCTGTATGTTATACATTTTTCACCATATAGACAGAAAATGCTTAATATTTTTAACTACTTAATTTGTTCCAGTACTCATAGTATTTATGTTTGTGATGTATCTGGACCACAGATGGGCTATTATGTGAGCATTTTTAAGAGAATCTCTATGGTTTAAACCTTTAAAAATCCATTTAATATTTTCCAAGTTCAATTTTTAAGTCAACTCACCATTTGTTAAAGCAGTTCAATTTAAGATAGGTTCAAAATTCAAACCTCTGCACATTGGTTCCACTTCAGCATGCCAAAGAGACCTAATCTTCACAAAAATGCTATTTGATCCCAGGAAGAAAGAAAGATAATGGATTGACCCTCTACATGAAACCATAAAACAGAATTCTGGGTTTCTGCCATTCAAATGAATAGAAACAGGCAGCAATTCTAACACCTTTCCAGTTTCAATTTTATTGCATCTGCAGGCATCATGCTGGAATGGTAAACATTTTAATGGTCAGGCTCTGTCCACTTATACCATTACTGTTTCCCTATTATCTCCTATTTTTTTGTGTGAAACGGAAACGAAAAGGTGTCAGATTGCTGCAGATGAAGTGAATGGAGATGCCATTTGCATTCAGTTCAGTTGAAGCAAATCCCCTTCTTTCCCATTTCTTTGTTGTCCTTCAGAGAGATCTCTTACAGCTTCTGAGAATCCACGAGCCAGGCACTGTATTTAGATAATGCTGCCGAAACCCTGTGCACCAGTCTGTCTCCAACGTGATAATGCTAAACCTGCCTCTGTAGAGCCCATCATGTCTTTTTAAATCTAATTGATTCCGATTAATAGAAAGATTTCAGCTACACATGCTCTGAAAAGCTTATTTTTTTTTTTTAAATAAGGATGACTCTCTAAAGAATCCAGAGCACAGAAAACTCATATAAAAGCTGATCAGCTTATATACTTGTACCTTTTCCTTTAAAATAGGCTTAGCTGAGGCACTGTCCTGTGTTGTCCTTATTGAAGATGAGCTTGCATATTTCCATTCCTTTGGCTAAGATACAAGTTGTGAGTGTCAAGTCATATTTAATTGCTAAGTATGCAATACATAGCATTCTGCATTGGTTTTGAAATGTTCCCTTCACTGGTCTACCTGTGTCCCATACTGGCACCTTGCTCTATTTTTGCTCTCATGTGCTCTCAAGTTTGGGCAAGTGAGAGGTTTCTTTAACAACAGAGCTCCCTGTTGTGAAAGCAAGAGTAAATTGAGGAGTGAAATTGTCATGCCTGAGGATTTCTTGTGCTGAGATGCCTCCTCAGCTGACATGAAAGGAGACCCAGATATGGCTGATCCTCAGGCCTACAGGTGAAGGAGAAAAAAATTAAGATATTCCTGAGATGAGGACATGATAGCATTGAGTGAATGATGTCAAGTAGCAGTCAGCCAAACTGAGAAATTCAGTTTTGCATTTAGAGTCAGGACTTTAAGCTTAGATGGTTATTGGGGAAAGGAGGTTTGTTTTTCAACCCAATACTGCTCATTGCCCCAAACAGATAGCACCTGAAATGACTTGTGGCCAGAGGATATAAAAGGAACACATGTGGTTAAGTGGGGATGTCTATTCTGTAGTCCTGGTTCCATAACCATGGCTGTAGGCCTAATCTGCAACACTGATTCGCTGCCAAAAAAAGAAATTATTCTGCTAATTGTAACATGCAAAGAATAACTGAGCATCCATTCTGCTGTGTTTGCTTTCTTTCCATAGTCCTGTGGAGGTGGGGAGACTTAATAGCATTTTCTTCTGTACTGCACATAAGAACACCAAAAAACAAAATATTAATCAGAAAAAGTTCAGTAGAACCATAAAATTAATTAAATTCTGGTAAAAGCAGCAGTCCCAGAAGATGACATCCAAATTGCCACAGACCAGTAGTTCATACATTTTCATGTTGATGTGTTTTGACAAATAAAAGTTTTTATAGTTTTCAGGCAGAGTTTAAAATTGTTTCCAGATAGCTTTATGGGACTGTAGCATGTTCCCTTCTCCAAATAAAATTTTGTTCCTCCATCTGTGAATTCCAAAGGGCTACCACTGCCACTGTGGACCTGGGGGGCTGAGGCTCCCTCTCTCAAATCAGAAGACTGATAATCTCAGAGAGCAAGTTTTTAACCGGAAAAAGAGACGCTTACAGAGAGGAATCTGAGGAGTTTTTAAAAATATTCTAGTTGATGCTCTTAGTTTGCATTATTTAGTTTTGGGTAGTCCTGCAAAGACAATCCTGGAAATAGTAGGATTGCTGGGGAGGCCCGTGAGCCCAAGAGCTGGAGAAAGCTTAGAGATGAAACTACTCCAGCATGAATTTTAACAGTGTGTATAATGCACTGACTCAAGGCAAAACCAAAATACTCTCATGATGTGCCTCGATACATAAAGGCAGATATTGTAGCTATGTATTCGTAATTACATGTGCAGCCTATCTTTTGTACACAAAACTCAGAATGTGTCTTTATGGTATTCTAGAGGCATACATTTTGTACCTTGGCAAAATTCCTGAATGTGTGATAGAAATGAAGGCACGGATCCATGTAAAGGTTCTTTATTAACCACGTTCCAGCCCAGTGATAAGCTCTCCACATTTCCTTGTGGTATATATACTAAGCTTTCTGCAAAAAGAGAAGCTTTAGGAAAAAAAATCACGTATCAGCCCAAGAAGCAGATTTTATTGTTTCACAAGCATGGAAAAGTCCCAATTCACAGCAAATTTCATACCATTTGGAAACTAACCATAGTTTCAAGCCAGACTATTCCATCTGAAATCCTCCAAGGCTGTTATAGTTCTGATATGAATTTGGATTCAAATGTTGTGGCTGGCTCACATGAAATTAAATATGAATATGGATCCAAGCACTCCAAGCTTTGCCAAAGTATCCAGATTCAGTTTGAAATAACTAGTTCAGTCTTTATGCTTAAGCTGACCTTTTGTCTTAACCAAAACTGTCTTTCCCACATATGATAAGAGTGTGGTAGAAAATAATTTTCCAACCACCTTCCATAAAATATCTATGAGCCTGTGTTTGCCCTTTTTAGATTACATGAACAAGTTCTTGCAATTCCATGAAGTTAGAGCCATACTTTTAATCAATCATCTTGAAGAAGGATAACCATTTTTATGTTACCATGCACCCACTTTGGTTACTAAAGGCAGTTATTTATTAACTAAAGGCTGCAATTATTACCCACAAAGTAAAAATAAAGGGTTTATCCTTGTCAGCCTTTACAGAAGGAACATCCAAAAGAGCACACTGAGAATGGTGTTGGTATAGAAAAATTCAGAAAAACTGAATTACTTAAAAATTGTTACTTCAAAGTTCATGTGTATGCACCATGTGGATGGTGAAAACATTTTTTCTGCTTGTTCCCTGGTGATTGCAGAGGATTTGCTGTCTACTCAGATCACATATTCAGATTCTGATAAATTAGTCCACATTAACTCTCTCCCAACTTTCTCTGAATGATTATAGACATTTTTCCACGTTCCTTCTCCTATGGTTTCCCAAGCTTGTTCTGCCCTTTCTTTAGTGAGAAGTAGTCACTCTCCATGTTAGGTAAGTTCTTTATCTGTGGTGAAATCCTCAAACTGGCTTATGGCTAAACATCCTTATGCTGCAGGTTTACAAATAATTTTCATCCCATCTACAGTCCCACCTAATTTTTATTTTTGTTTTACTTTTGATGAGCCAAGGTGGTATAGTTTTTATAGTGCTGATTACAAGGGAGGGAAATTACTGTCACAAGATGTGGTAGAGGTATTGGTGTCAGAAAAGGAGCAGAAAAAAGCAGAATTTTAAGTTCACCATGATAGATTTCCAAATACAACTATTTAAATGCAATGTCTAGCTCTGGAAGTAATTAGTGTCTTTGCACTCATGAAAAAAAGTCATGAAGGAGCACCTTGGAAACATCAACAAATCCTGCCCATTAGCCTCCCCTTCGTCCTGCTCAAATCCATAGTTAGGAAATGAAATTCTGCCTTTTCAGACTGTTGCCCTAATAGTTTTGTGTTATTTCCTCATACTTCGTAAGCATCTCTGTTATTTTACTTAAATTTTAAAGCTTTTACTGTTACAGTCACTTTCATCTTTCCTGCTTTTCAGAGCAGAAGTGGTGTCTAAGCCTCCAGTACACTGCCATGATAGCAGGAATTAAACAGCAGCAGCACTGAATTGCCTAACACAGAAAAGGGTTTGTGTACTGACTATTGAATGGCAAGGTCAGAACATCAAGTTTCTGCTGTCTAATGCTCCTGACAGAAACTCAACATCCAGTGTGAGTTTTGTTTTGGTTTTACAAGGGTGCAAGGGATGCAACTTTTTATTGGTTTCTTTCCATGTCGCTTTAGAGTCTGTGTTGGGAGTTAAGATGGAGGTTGTGGGAGGATCAAGAAGATGGAGGTTGTAGAAGGATCAAGAGCAGCTGTGAAGGAGCAAGAACAGCACTGTTAGCTTCAGAAGTAGTGCAGGGACATTTTCCCTGGGCATCTAGATGCTGGTGTGTGCATATAGTTGCAATCTGTAAAGTTAAAGTTGAAACTGTTACAAAAGTTGCTTCAGGAAGAACAATTAAAAGGAAAGAATCAGCAGGGATTGCTTTTAAATTCCCTATTTTCTTATTCAGGAGTTCAGAATTTTCCCATTTACAAAGTTTCTTATTGTAGCCTATTAATTTGCAATTTAAACTATCAGCAAAAAATGTACCAGAAGTTACTTTCTCCTATACACATAATGCATACACAGCCTTCTCTAGGAAACAAGGACTGCAGGGGTTGTGTACAATGTTTGCTCTGTTTGTTGCATAATGCAGAAAATCCTGGTAATCTAAAACCTAAGCACTTTTGTGAACCACCCTTCCTGTAGAGAAACATTTTATGTGTTTCAGTAATAGGCAGAAAATAAGTTTATAAAGTAACCGGAGCACAGTCATAATTTCAAGAGCAAATCCTGTCAAAGGTCCTGAATAGAGCATTCAGTGTTCTCCAGCAAGTGCCATTTTCCTTGCTATCTTGTTTGCACCTACAGCTGCTTTCTGTGCACATGACAATAGGGGCTGCAATTGAAAGCAGGCAGCAAGACAGGCATGACCAATAACACTTCGCTGCTTTACCGATTCTTTAATAAAGTTGGGAAAATCAATTCCATTTCTAGCTTTTCTCCAAGTGTTGCCCAACAAGATAGAGAATGATGAATGCTGATCTCTTAAAACCACTAAGGTATAAAGCATTACAAAAGGTTTTTTTAATACAACAGCGTGATAAAGCAGGCTCATGTTGATGAATCACAGTGATGTGGCTGTCCTAACGCTTATCTAAAACTGTGAAAAATGAAATCATTAGTAAAAATAAAATGCAAATATTACTGAATGCTGGAACATTTTTCTCCCCATGTTTCAGGTTGGATTTTCAACTCCCTGTGTGACATTTACACGCACCGAGATGAAAATAAGATGCATAACTTAGTTTTTCCCTGTATCTCAGTAAAAATTAGTGAACCAAGAGAGCTGAAATGCCACCTGCTATTAAACCAAAGCTACCTGACAGGATAAAAGAGAAACCAGGACAGATGAATATCATACACAAAGCATTAAAAGAACATTGTAGTTACAATCCACAGACCGCTGTCTGTCTTTGAATACCTAAGGATGAAACAAGGAAATGAAACAGGAGAGAACTTGTTACCCCAATGTCAGCCAAAGACCAATATCATATTATCTCACAAATGCTGAAGTTAGGATATTAAGAAGCAGAATACTAATTTGAAAAGTCACACCTAGTTCACAAGTCTCTATTAAATCCTACTTATGGCCTCAGTCTGTCCCTGACAATGTCTGGTTATTTCAGGATTAGTCCTGGGATGCAGCTGCTTTTCTAGGTTTTACAGGCAGCAAGCCTGATGCTTGCTCCTGGTAGAAGAGGATGGGGAAAAAGAGCTGTGGACTCACTCTGTGGAGTTTTGTTCCTCTTCATTCCTCTGAAGGAGGTTCCCTCATCAGATGAATCCTGTTGCTGTGAGCTGTCCTCTGATCAGGACCTATTGACAGGGCAGTTTGTCATTGCCTGGAGACACGTGTACCTACAATTGATCAATATAGTCCCTTCTTAAGAATGTGTTTAAATTATTTTTTGTCTTAGTATTAGTCTGATTAGAGCTTCATGTAGTCTGATCTCATCTCAGACAATAGAAATTAATTTATGCTTCCAGCTTGCCTGAAACCTTCATTACAAGCTTCTGACCAGAACATGACCCTGAAGTGTAGTTGTCATCAGTGCAGATATTTTAATTATATTTGTCTTTTTTGTGGCACATTTGTCTTTTTCTTTCCATGCCACTGTCTTGTATGATACTAAATTTTAAGAGGAAGTTTTGATCTTTTATCTACAGGTAATCTTTTGACATTTTTGCTTGACAAAAAGTGGTTTATCAAAAGCTTAAAGAGAATGGTCAACAACTTCCTTGCCAAGCCACCACTTTCCTTTGAAGGTTTATTTCAACTGTTTAAGTCTTGATAATGGGCTGGGTATGCTCAGAAGGTGCATTTCTTTGATGTGATGTAGCTAAATAGCAAGTTGAACACTAGGGTGGAAAGGAATACTAAAAATAGATCCAAATAAATAAGTCCAAAGCACACTACCAAAAGAACACACTTCACTGCACATGTTTCTTTGTTCTGAAACAGGAGAAAATAAAAAGTAGGATGGATGGAAATCACATTAATATATGTTTCGGGGGAAGGTGCTCAGGTGACAATGCTTGTAATTATAATATTCATAAACACAAGTCTGCACATCTAAAAAAATAGACAATAATGCATAAGCCTCAGAGAGGAATGAAAATAATGCATTCCTCAGTAAGGAATGAAAACAATAATTATCTGATTGCTACTCCTGTGTTTGCTGCTTTGGCATGTGGCTTGGACATTTTTTACCAACAGGTGCATGTTCGATTGGTTCCATGCGAATTGTTTTTTCTTAATGGCCAATCACAGCCAGCTGTGTCAGACTCTCTGAGTCAGTCGCAGGTTTTTATTATTCATTCTTGCTAAGCCTTCTGATGTCTCCTTTCTCTTTCTTTAGTATAATATAATATAATATAATATAATATAATATAATATAATATAATATAATATAATATAATATAATATAATATAATATAATCAGCCTTTTGAGAAGGCGGAGTCAGATTCTCATCTCTCACCTCATCTCTCACCTCACAACACCACAGAAGGGTAAAAGGTAGAAAACTCATGGGTTGTGATAAAGACCATTCAACAGGGAAGGCAAAAGACACATACAAAACCAAAGCAAACCAAGGCATTAATTTAGTGCTTTCCATGGGCAGGCAGGTGCTCAGCCATCTCCAGGAGAGCAGGGTGACAAAACCATCACTCCAGATGTTCCCCTGTTCCTTCTTCTTCTTCTCCTGCTTAATATACTGATATACAATGATCTCACATGATCTGGAATATCCCTTTGGTCACTTGGTGTCCCCTCCCACCTTCCCAGGCACCCCCAACTTCCTCACCAGCAGGGCTGATACAAAAAGCAGAGAAAGCCCTGGCTCAGCAATAACAAAAACATCTCTGTGTTATCAACCCTGTGTTCAGCACAGATCCTAAACACAGCCCCGTAGCAGGCCCTGGGAAAGAAATCAATTCTATCCTAGGTAAAACTGGTAAAATAGCTCACATTGGAAGAGACCTCAGGAGATCTCTTGTCCTTCCCCAGCACAGAATTAACTCAGAAATCAGGCCAGGTTGCTCATGGTTTTAACCAGTGAGACCTTTAAAGCTCTGAGGGCGGAGAAAACCTCTTTGGGCAACAAAATAAGATTATCCTGGAAGGAACAATAGTTTTCCAAATATGATCCACCAGAGCAATCTTAAATTAAACATTTTTTTGTCTTTTTCATTTTACAGAATTCTGTTTCTGAAAAGTGACAATTATTTCCTCAGCACTTTTTAGCTAAAATAGATTGATATGAAAAAAAAAACAACCTGCTAAGAACAAGAAATTGAAAAGGTTGCATTAAAAATGGATGTAGTGGCTTTCCTCCTCTATGGACTGGAACAACATCCATGGATGTTATTATGAGACCAGTCTGGAGCCTATTGAAATTTAGGGGACTCGACCCTGAGTGAAAATATTCCAAAAAGATGATTTGATTTGCTAGACTAACCTTCATATATTATGAGTGAATAGAAAAATACAAATTTTTAAAAGACAATAAATTTGAAATCAAGTATTATTTTACTAGAGGAAAACAAGAAGCCTCTTCACCATTCATATTGTGTGTCTGAAAGATCATCAATACAACATTATTAGTCCTGTAAAGGATAATTACTAACTTATTCCGTAATTTAATTGATATTTAATCAAACAGTGTAAGATATATTCCTCTGTTAAACATAAAGAATAGAGAAATTAAGTAAGTATAGGGAAAGATCAGAAAAGAACAGGATTTTCTTTGTAAAATCTGTTAATAAATTCTCTCAAACATCAGTGGCTCTTTGAGAAAAATCTTGCAGTGACCGATGATTAGGCAGTATTAGTTGAAAATTTACTTTTGTAAGAACTTCAGTACAAATATAAATTAATATAAGTAGAATATATAAATGTAGAATAAGTAGAATATATATATAGTAATAATAAGTAGAATATATATATAATATATAAATAAGTAGAATATGAGTTAAAAATATTGCATGCAATTACTTGTATTTATTTCTGAAAGAAAAAAAAAGAAGTGATGTTTCTCTTCTTTGGTTAATCAATTGCTCTTGAGATTTGGGGCCTTATTCCCCCAACCACCTATCTAGAATATGCATACATTTGATCAGAGTAATAAAGTATTTTGCAGCTTAGATGATCCATCAAACAAACAGTGCAGAGCTGGAATGGTACAAGTTTGTCATCCAAAAATCAAATTTGTGATAGAAAGCTTCACATATGCATCATTTCCTTCACTGCGTTCAAACTCCATTTGATGAGACTGACTTACAGTCCACATCACTGGCTTTTCCTGAATTTCATTGTCTTTCCAAAGCCATGAGATTGATTACTAATGCACACACAGTACTATGGTCATCAGAGCATGAATGAGAAAACAGAAAAATATTATCAAGCGTTGTAGAATATGTGAAGTTTTATCTATAATACACATATAAGCAAAGACAAAAGGGTGAATGAAGTTCTGGAGTTCCAAACTTTGACTTTTGACTTCTGGAATGAATGAGAAATCCTGAAGTTTAATCTCTAATACAAAGTGTTTACAAGCTTGATGAATACATTAAGGGAATTGTAACTACATTGTTTTTTTTCCTCACACCATTTGTTTAACTGAAGGTTTTTGTATGCAGAAAGGGGAGGTGATTTTAATTGGGATAGTGCCAATTGCAAGCTCTTTGGTGTAGAATTTTTTTCTGTGCTTAATATGCTTTTTTTTTTACATTATTGAATTTATGTGGGACACAGAACAGATTGCTCAGTACAAAGTTCCTGTTTCTACTTGCATGGAGAGAGATCTGGGCAGAGAGAAAATACAATCACTGGGAAATGTCCCATCTCTGTATAATACATCTTGTTAACACCAGGGAGGCACAGTAGTTGAAGCAATTAGATAAGGTTTTGTTCCTTTCACCTAAAGGAGAAGCCACGTGGTGGCAAAAATATGAAAGAAAGTTGCTAGACCACATGTATTGGAGTTTTCTATTTCCACTGTGTTGTTTTCTTCTGTGAAATGCTTACTCCAGAATATCAGCATTTACAACAAGGAACATTTATATCTAGTTAGGTCAAAATTCTGGGTGTTCTTTGAACTTAAGCCCATATCATCTCTGGCAAGTGTTTAACCTGCTTCAAAACGGACTTCAATAAGAAAATATGTGGATATATGCTGCTTCCTCTAGGCAGATTTTGCCAGTTTTCAAAGTGAAAATCAAAATTCATCATTTCCCGCTAGACTGAGGATTGATTTGCACAAAGATGTTTTTTGCAGAAAATCTGTTTTTATGAGTTCATGGAAAGTCCATGAAAATCAAAGCAATCCTTTTAAAAATAAGTCAATTATTAATCAAATAGGATTTCTCACAACTCAAATTGTTACATTGAAAAAAAACAGGAACAGAAATTACAAAAAAACCCAAACCACAGGAATTGGGTGATACTATCTTTTGTGTTACAGCTTCATCAGTGTTACAATCTGGTTATTAAAATTGTTAGAGACATGCCTCTGATTGAATTAAGGTGCAAATGCTGAAGTCAATTGTATGGATTTTATTTAACAGTAAATGAGGAAATGAGCAGGAAATAGAGAGAAAGAGAGTGACAGATTAAGTAGAAAATACCAGCACTCCATGGATGCTAATGGCATCCTGTTGATACTCTTCTTCTGGTCTGCTTGGTGTTTAGGATCCCCGAAAATATAATATCCAAAGGATTAATGTGCAATTTCACCAGGTGGGAATGCCCAGGTACCTCTCCTGGAGGGGATAAGTTTCACACAGTGTCTGGCAGCAGCCTCTGGATGTGTTGCATCCCTTTGCATCAGGAGCAGAGCTCTGTGCAGCTCAAGTCTCAGCCCAAAGCTGCAGTCAGGGATGGGCTTGGGTGGTCTCAGCCTCTTTATTCAGTTTGGCCACAATGGGCAAAGCTCCATCCTAGCAACGTTTAAGCCATTACCCATAACATATCTGTCTCTCACAACCATTGAAAGAGGATTGTGTCTTCCAAGATGCCTGATTTAAGGGGAGCTTTACACCCAGATATCCTGGTGGTTCTGACTCAGAAGATACCAAGTCTCTAAGTCAACAAATCATAAGTGAACTTAATAAGACCTTAAGAGAATACTGTAATCAGCTGTTGAGATAAAGAAGAAAGGCAGAGAATTATGTCCTGCAGTCAAACAGATAAATTGATATAACAAGTGTGGCAACAACAATAAAAATAATAGATATTATTATTATTATTATTATTATTATTATTATTATTATTATTATTATTATTATTATTATTATTTACAGAGTTGTAAATTCTTAAGACCCAAAGAAAAGCAGGAAAGTGGATTAGTGGCAGAAGGGAAAGTCAAAGTCATGATGTTTCTCATATGATAATATCAATTCCGTGCAGCTGCTTGAAAAATTTGCATGTAATATCAAGAAAAGAACATCTGCTGCTCAGTATGCAGCAGACCACCAAAGCTTCTGTGGAGAAGAGGTGGGAGGAACAGATTGATAGGAACTAGATCATGATAAGCAAAACATGAAGTGGCATCCCACTGAATGGCATGACCTCTATTATCACTTTTGAAGTCATTTACTCCCACTTCTCCACCAGGGACTAGAGCTCACGATGATGGAGGTAGCTGCCATAGGCAGGTTAGGCTGACAGTAAATTTGCTAACATGGGATGGTGTTCATGCAATGAATGCTTTCCAGAACACATGAAATGCAGGCTTTCAAAGTAACAAAATCCTTTCTATGGACTGGTGAGGATACCACCTAACACCATCTTCCATGGGGAAGCAAGGAGGCAAAAGACTTTGTCAGACACAAGTGTGGAAAATGATATCAGAATAAATATAGAAGGATCAATTTGTGACTAATCACATGTAATGGGAGGCATGGGAGTCAGATGGATAAAAAGCTATTGCTTCAGGCATGTTTTTTACTGTCATAGGGGCTTTGTTTTTATTTCTGTTTAGCTCAGTAAAGTCTTTCACTTTTAATTGTTCACTACACTGAAAAGCAAGAAATTATAGGATGGAGTTCTCAGATAAAGTTGCTTTATTTGAGAATAATGCAAATGACAATGCAAAGAAAACCATGTGGGTTTTCCTTTTTGAGTATCTTGGTAATTCAGAAATTCAGTATTAAAAGCATGTAAAATATTATCTAAAGTTTGTGGGGGTTATTTCATATATATACACATAGAATGTTGGGGAACCTTTCTTTTTAAGAGTGTTAATAAACCATTTTGGTTTATTTCCATTATTTTCACATGCGAATGTTGCTTGTCTTTCTCTTACCCTTTTATACCATCCATGTTAAAGGAAATATACTATTTGGGATCATTTCAGGAACCTATTTATAATGCAGCACTGCTCAAAAGATGTTTTAAGATGGGCTATATTTGGGTTGAGAGGAGCACAATTATCTAATAATCTAATAATAATTTAAAAATCTGTTCTGCCATCTGTGCAAATGCCCTGATAGAGGCTCCACTTCAGCACAGTATGACTTGCTTAAAACATGAATCAGTATCTTTAGTGGGCAGGTGTTTCTTCTGGCTTTTTACTATCAGAACAATCTTTCTTCTCCATATGATATGCACAGAGGTCCATTTCTAGGAAAGAAAGGTAACTAAGAGAGTATTGCTGTTATAAAAAGTCATTCTGCTTGCTATATGCAGCAATTCTGATTAATGGATTCTGTAAAACGGAGGGAACTGAATTTTTAGTGTAAGCTGGAGAATTTTGTGAGGTACAATATTACGAAGTGCCAAGCGTGGGTATTAGTCACAGAGGGATCTAAGCCTTTTGCTTATTTAATCAGTGAACAGAAATATTCAAAAATAGTGTAATTTTGTGAGTCACTACCACTGAGCTATTTTTTGCAGAAATTATTTTCTGATTTTGAGCAATGAGCAAATCTGTTCAAAACCTGTTCTGTCTTCTGCCACGCACCTGTGAGCCCCTGGAGTGCAAGCTTGTGTGCAGTTATGGTTGCTAGCCCCATGTAAACATAGATGCAGATCATTTTGGTGTTTCAGCTCAATCTAGAAATAAGAGCTGCATAAAATGCCATGGATTTATGTAAACATAAACGCAATCCTAGTTGCACATAAATAAAATCTACGCTCTGAAAACTGCGATTCATTTTGCCTTCAGAGCCCGAGGAATAAATGGTAAGTAACATGAGCAGAAAAGGGGGAATGAGACCCTGAGGAGGCTGCCTTATGCAGCTCCACCACATGCACAGTCACAGACAACTTTTGTTTAGCCAGCTGGAGTGACTGTTGTTCAGAAAGCTTTTGTCAAGTACTACTTCTTTTGGTATTCTCTTAGTCTGAATGGCCTGGTGCTTGGGTAAGCAGAGGGGAAAGGAAAAGAAGGGAAAAAAATAATAATATCTTAGGACATTTTGGTTTCCTCTATGCATTGTACATAAATAAAGAGCTTAGTCATGTTTTCTCCTGCTTCTGTCCTTCCAACTGTGGAAAAAAGGTAGGATATGATACTTGGTTATCTGTCTGGACTCAGGCAGCAAGATTCAGGAGACATGAATACTCAGAAATAGAACAGAATTGAAACACACACAAAGAAATATTTACTGGTAACTATTCTATGTCAGGGACTTTCTTTAAACTTCAGACTGAAATCTGAAATCTGAAATACTCTCAAGTGCTTCATTAAATACCCTTAAATTGTAAAAGCAAGGCTTTTTAGCTACTTTCTGGAGCAGCTAGCTAAATGCAGATAGCATTCTGTTGTGTAATGACTTCTAGATGTTTATTTAGAAAACACTTTGGAAGAGAGTTTATATATGAGACACTTCTCAAAGTTGTGTCAAGTAAGAGACTTTCCGATAGGCAGCTTCTCATTAATATTTGCCTCTTGTGAGTCATAATTCATTTTGTCACAGACTACAGTGGCAGTACTTAGCTTTTATTAGAATGATGGCTTTGTTGACTATTCCATGTTTGGAGCCATTGCATAACAAGTGTCACTTTGTGCCTCCTCTGTCACCACGACCTTCACATTAGTGCTTTGCCTTCCACTTCAGTCTAACATCCTGCTTTCATTTACTTGGTGGTTCCATGGTTCAATAGCACTTAGAGAGATGTTGACAGCAAATGGAAAAGTTTGAAGATACTTGTTTAAAATAAGACCGTCTGTACATATTGTATTCCAAATTTATTTTTTTTCTCTTTTCAGATTAATGACAGTTGCTTTAAATGAAAGCTTTGGTTTTATTCTTCAACAATTACTATTTTTTGCTTTTTCCTTCCCTCCATCCTTTTCCCCCTGCCCTACCACCCCCTGCAACTCATGCCTGTGCAAGGCCCATCACCCCTTACTAAGGTCAATCAGACTTCTTTTACTAATAGAAGTTAGAACATCCAGCTTTGGGAAAAAAAAGCACAAAATCTTCCAAAGATGTAAATATTATGTACTCTGCTCACTGCAGCTGACATGAGAACAAAGCCTGGGGAAGGGAACACTCTGAGGTCCTTTGGATCTTGACAGTCCTGAGCTGCTCTTCCATCCTGTAGAAGTAGGAGCTATTTCTTCTCATCTGTCCTGAAGCAGCCTCTGTGATAGGATTGACAAATACATACTCCAGGACTCAAATAAACAAATTTAACTTCTAGATGGGATGCTGACTCACAAAAATGTTTTTGCATTCACAGGGATAATGGGGACACAGAAATGTACCTACGTGGACTGTACAGTCTAACAGGAATGCAGAATCTTGCTGGAACAGAGTCTGGTGCTGTATTTTTGCTTGAGTGAGGTAATTGTAACACAGAAGTAGCTCCTCAGTATTTCTCTTAATGTTTTAGACATACATTTCACTACTCCTCCTTGTGAAATATATGCGTCACAGAATGTCATCTTTTATCTTTTAAATTAAATGATAAATATTTGTGAAGTGTTGTTCCTTTAGAGATATAACACAACATGGAACATTTTGACACCTTTGGGAGCATTTGGATACTTTCCTTCAGTTTCATTTGATGACAATCTGTCGTGCTTTGGTCAAAATTACTATGTGTTTAACCTTTGTGTTACCCACAGCAAAGTGCTCTTGTAGTGAAGAAAGCAAATTCTGTTAATGCTTGCTGTCCTCTTTGATGGTGACTCTTGTTTTCTTGGAATGCACTGCCCAAGCCATCTCTTCTCACATTCCTTATGGAATGGTGTTTCAATCCCCTTCAGTCAGGGATAAAAACAGGGCACTCAAGTGAATCTATTTTATTAACAGTTTTTAATGACCTTCATGTCATTAAAAGGGTGTTTTGTGCGACCTGGCTTTATTTGAACTATCATTAGCACTGGACACACTGGATCAGGCCCAGAAGATGCTCTTACAGTGCCTTGAACTTTGCCATCAGTATTTGATGTCCAGGGGAACGTTCTCCTGTAGGGTCATGCATTTCTGAACATGCATTTCAGTGATTGACTCAGGTTGGAGGGGGAAGTGGATGTTACATTTATTGTCTCGTTGTTTGCTGTTGTCATTTTAGTACTTCTTTTTTACCAGCCTGTTCATGCATTTTTTCATTCCTATGGCTTATGTTATCACCTATACACAGATGACTTATAGATCCACAATTCCTGTTGGTGTTCCCAGACTTTGCCTTTGTATTTCTCTGCCTGCATCATCTCCATAACTGGATACATACTAATCTTTTATTGCAAACAAAGAAGTCGGAAAGGATTCTTTTTAATCCTGTTGTGTACGTTTTCTGCTCATAAGTATTCCAAGTCTCAAATATTCCTTGTCTTTCCCTATGCTACAATATTGTGTGAGAGTTTTAAAATGTTCATTATAATTGATTGTATAATTAACACCTCGCAGATCAAAACTGTATTTTTTTTTCCCATGAATTGTATGTTTGTTTTTCTTAAATGCAGCTCTTTAGGTATTTTAATTTTGTTTTTACTGCTTATATTACAGACCAAAAAAATCCCTGAAACAAATGATGCTTGGTCTCTGCAAGTCAGGCAGAGCACAAGTTATATTATAAGACTACCACTTTTCAGTCCAGTGACCTAAATTTTAGATTACAGCAAACACAAAAGCTACTGCCTGCTTTTTACCATGCGCAATCACTTTTATATGATTTGACTTCTTTTTGTAGACTTGACCAGAATATCAATTCTGTTTATAAATTGTGTCTACTCTTTTTCTTTTCTAAACTGTAGGAGCTATAAATATACTAAGAACCATTTTTGAACAGCTTTTTTTCCTCTCTGGTATCTTCTATATTAGATCTTCCTGACTTTTAACAGCATCATTTGTCAACTTGCAATGTACTTTCAGTTTTGATTTAAACTTTATCTTCAGTTAATTTTTTCAGAATATCTACCTTTTGCAACGTCCTATTTATCATTTAATTTTTGGCTTGGCACATGTTCTTTTTATTCAATATACACTTCATGTTAAAAATATTTAAATTACTTAATAAGGCACAGTCAGAGATTGATAACACAGCTGTCATTATTGCTTTACCTTGTTGGCAGTTATATGAATTGCATTTTAATTTCTTGCTAATGTCATTCCTATGCCCTTATAAAATACCATCTTTAATTTATTTGCAGAAAGTTTTTAGTATGACAGTTGTAAATACACACAATTATTACAACATTAATGGTTTCTCATCTGTAAGGAACTATCCCTTATGATGTTTCTATAACTGGTATGTTGACATTCCTAAAAAGAGGCTAACCTTGTTCTAAAATTATGGTGAAAGAAGCATCAGCATGCTGCTTATATTGAGGCAGAGAACCAGCCTCAGAAGGAAAGGTGGAAATCCAACAAGGGAAGCAAGGACATGGTTAAAAATTTGGGAGAATTCCTGTGCACTCACCGGTCAGATGTAGAGTTACAGTTCAGACTGAAAATCAGAAAGTCTTTGGAAGAGATAACATCCAATGTGAGGGACAAGTGAGATAAGATGTTACCAGGGGAAAGGCTTTATTGCTACATGGGGTAAGCAGCAATTTAATTGCCTTCACCATTGCCAGCAATTCTTGTGGGACTGGACTTTTCCAGATTGACAGTTGTAGCACGGGTGCACAAAGTTAACTTGCACCAAAGCTTTTGTCACAGCTTGAAAAGTAAATAATTCAGCTGGTGAGTAAATGGACTGAAGGTACATAAGGGAACCTTGTTTGCACACTGTCAGCAAAAACCCATAGATTTCTCATGGTAAAGATCTGTAAATTTGTTAGAACTCATTGGCTTGATTTATGTTCTCTATGATTCACTGGGTGTGGTACAGCTGAGCTGTGAGCTGAGATGTGGCGAAGGGACCAGCTGGGAAGGGATGTGTTTGTCAGATAAAGCTGTTTAGTTTTGTTGTATTCAAGCTGCCTGTGATGATAGACCAAACCATTCTTGTAGAAGCTGAGGAGCTGTGGATGTTTTATTCCAATTCCTTTTGTAGCTGTTGTGTGTGGCTGCCGCTCTCACTCTCACCCAGGCAATACAGCTGGATTTTTGCACAGGAGCTATTTAAATCCATGAATTAAGCACTTGGCCTCTTGAGCTTGTGCCTAGTCAGACTTACCCCCTGGCAGGAAATGTATTGATAAGTGCAAGGATTGTGCAGCCACCAGAAATTTTAGGGACTGGCATGTGATTTGTACCTGCCTGGAGCAGCATGCTGGGGATGTGTGACAGTGCTCCATGTCTGTTTTGGTAGGTGTGCTTGAAGACATGAGGAATGTGCAACTGCTTTCTTCTTGGGCTTCCAAAAGAGTGTTATGGTTTGACACTGGTGCAATGCTAGCGCCTTTATGAAAATGCATTTTCTTTGGTGTCTGCTGTGAGATGTGACTAGGAATAGAGCAAAACAGGCTCTTAGAAATAAAGAAAACTTGATTAACTTACAGCTATATGTACAAAGAGACACATAGAAAGAATGAAAACTTTCTAAAAAACATTTCCTCTTCTCTTCCTACTAAATTTTGAATACATCTATCGTTCAGATTACCAGATCTCAGTCTATCACTACTTTTTAGATAATCTTACTGGGGTTAAGGGCAGAATTCGAACACAGCTGCTCTGTACTAATACGGTCATGCGGATCGTGTACACTGCAGTGAACGATATGGCTAGTAGGGTTAGAAGTAGGGCTCAGGTGTTTAGGTAGGATGTGTTTAGGCTTTCAATGATTTGGTCTTTTGAGTAGAATCCTGCTAGGAATGGTGTTCCTGTTAGGGTGAGGTTGCCGATGGTGAGGCATGCAGTGGTTGTGGGAAGTATCTTTTGGAGTCCTCCTATTTTTCGGATGTGTTGGTCACCATTTAGGCTGTGAATGCCTGAGCACAGGAAGAGCATGGCTTTGAAGAATGAGTGGGTTGAGTGTGAAGGAAGGCTAGTTCAGGGAGGTTTAGCTCAATTGTAACTATTATTTGCCCTAGCTGGCTTGAAGTGGAGAAGGCAATGATTTTTTAATGTCGTTTTGGGTAAGGGCACATGTGGCTGCAAATAGTGTGGACAGAGCCCCCAGATGTAGGCACAGGGTTAGGGCGGTTTGGTTGCTGCTGAACAGGGGGTGGGTTTGGATGAGTAGGAAGATTCCAGCTACTACTATTGTGCTAGAGTGGAGTAGGGCGGATACGGGGGTTGGCCCTTCTGTAGCAGCTGGGAGTCGTGAGTGGAGCCCGAATTGAGTGGATTTTACGGTTGTGGCTAGGATCAGGCCTAGTAGGGGTGGTGTGGGAGTTTGGGAGGGGGTGGGAAGTGGTTGGATTTCTCAAGTGTTTGTGGTGGAGGCCAGTCATGCTATGCAGAGGACAAGTCTGATGTCTCCAATTCTGTTGTAAAGTACAGCTTGGAGGGCAGCAGTGTTGGCTACTGCCTGCCCGTGTCATCAGCTGATTAGTCGGAAAGATATGATTCCTACTCCTAGTAATAATGCTACTCTATGTTAATTCCTAACAGTCTACAACAAATGCTGATGGGAAATAGATAATAAGTGATGGAAACTGTAGATGCTAACAGCATGACAAGTGCTCTTAGCTGTCCTCAGGGATCATGAAAGATGAGATTGCCTCATCACTGTGGCTTGTGGCCAAGGAACCTGTGTGGGAAAGTCTGGAGTAATGAAGAGGCAGGACTGGAAGACAGTTTGGTGGGTTTTTTTGGAGAAGAAGTCTGAAAACAAAAGTACCTACGGAGAGGAGGAGGAACCTTGGGGTCAAGGAGCAGAGTCCTGAAGCCCTCTGTAAACACACAGGGTTTTCTGGAGACACGAACAGACTTCATCTTGTGTCTGAGGTGTGTGCTGGAGCCTGGCTTGTGGGATTCCTATGCCTAAGGTCCATCAGTGGTTTCATGAAGAACCAGCAATTGGCATTTTTCCTGAACTGCAGCTCATAAATAACAATTTGCACCCAAAACTAAATTTTTGGTCACATAATGTGTACCTACTCTTCCATCAGAAAATTATGGTATTAGCCATAGGTGGACTTTTATAAACTAAAGGGTTTTTTAATATTGATTTCACATAAATATTTTTAATTATTTTCTGTTGTATTCTTATTCATATTCATATTTGTATTCATATTCATTTTCTCTTCCCTTTTGAAAATAATTTTAAGCTTTGTGTCCTATAAACATATCAACATTAACATGCAAAAATATTATCAAGAGAAAAAGCAGACATTCAAAGCAGATATTTAGAGAACTTAACCATGCACATCTTTCTAACATATTGGGTTTTTTTCTGACCAAATCCATGGTGGTCTCAAGGCTTATCCTTTTTTCCTCTCATCTTGTTTCTCACCCAAGCAATATTTGTCCTGAAGTTCTTCTTAAGCTGATAATACTACTACAGTCACAGTAACTGGTTTTTATGTGTTCTCATTTTATTTTCCCCTTTCCTAAATACAGATTGATTATTCTGTATTCATAAATACCAACTCACTTCGATAGATTAATTAAATCCTTTTTTCATGTGCTATGTTTCTTTATTTCATATCTGTACTGGCAATTTGGATTTCCCAACCCAAGGCATTTCAGTACTTAGGATTTTTTGCATTCCTGTAGATGTTATAATTTCCATTTACAATTTTCAATCCTAATATGATGAATAATATTCTTTCCTTTTTGTTTTCTTCTTCAGTTGCTCTTTTGTTAAGTACTGATGTTCTTAATGAACACAGAAGCAGTATTTTTATTTGGGGGCTAAAACTAAATTGACTTTGGCTGAGTGTCAGTGGAAATCAAGTTTCTTTCTTCATTTTTCATCTTTCCCTTTTATGGCTTAAGAAACTTTTCCTGTTTATTAAATCTCCCCCTAGAATTACAGCTCAGCTTCAATTCTAATAAATCTCAGTTGATCTGTACACTTAGAGATTTCCAAAATGTATGCTTGTTTTCAATCTGCTTTTGGAAATAGTTTTATATCTTTCTGCAGTTGATGCCTGTAACTTCATATTTTGTCCTGTTGCCTAACCTGGAAATTCCTAGTAAGTTTTTCATATTTGCAGTAAGTTTTTAATAGTTGCCTTGAGAAATCTTTGCCATCTGCTGCACTGGAGGACTGGAACTCTTTAATTTCACTATCTTTTTTTGCTAGTTACCCAAGCTTGTCCTTTTGAAACTTAAAAAAAAACAATAAAATCCCTTAGCCCAGTGTTATTTCTCCAAATCATCCTGCAGTAAGCTCATTCCATTATTAGATTTTGATCATGTAACTCTCTCAGATAACATTTATTATTGTTTTACCATATAAAACTATAAACATCCTAAAGTCAAAGCAAAGCCTTCTCCTGCATTTGTGACTTTGTCCCTACCAGCTGTCCTGTTAAATGTTTTCATATTAGTAGATTTTAAGAAGAGCTTTGACTCTGCAGCATTTATTGGCAAAGATGAGGTCACATGTAAGTGCATCTTTCCAGCATTTCTCCATCTTGCATTGTTACAGAGATAGCTTCTCTATTAAAACATAAATATTTAGATCTAAACCCTTGGATATCTAACTGTAAAACATAAGAATTTCTAGAGTTGATTTTCTAAACATACAAGCAAACAAAAAATTCAGAACATGCCTCCCCCCTCCAAAAAAAAAAAAAAATACAAAAGCTTCATCTGAAGAGTGTATGGTAATGGAAAAGACATTTGAGATGATTTTGTTAAGCTGACAATATGGGAATGAACTAACACATCTGAAAGGAGTACACAGATAAAGTTCATGGTCTTCAATGTCATTTACAATGCTTGAAATGCAAATCAAAATTTGAATTTTGTAATCAATTGGATTGGAGAAGCAGTCAACAAAGTCCTGTTGATTTAAAAAGTACAATTTGATATGGGGTGTATTATAATGCATAAAGGGGCAAGTAAAGAGACACATTAGGGTACACACTATTAACAAGTGCCATGAGCTGCTGGTCCATATTTTAGAAAGGCATTACCTATTGTAGAATTGCACTATAACACCCTCCCACATTGAAAATACTGGGTTTTTTCCTTTTCTTAGTAAAATGTTTTTAGAATGTTATTTTCTTACAGTGAAAGATTAAAAAATAATCAAAACCCAAACGCTAATAAATCCCAAAATGATCGCTGCTTTTTCAAAAACATATTATCAGTGGAAGAGGATGATAATTCATCACTCAGCAATTTTGGAGAGCCCTGTAAAGAAAGAAATAAATTACTTTAATGATATTATTTCCCAACTGCAACACATTCCATGGGGTTTTCTGATTTATCTAATATGTTCATCCATTCCATCTTTCTAAGTTATGACATTTTGCAGGAAAATTAAAATGTTTAAGGAACATTACCAACTATTAGAAGCATGGAGTGCAGGCTGTGGGAAGTATGATAGCACCAGTCATTTTATCACCAGTGAATGTTTACATTTTTATAAGGAAATCATCGTAGCTTTTACCTGCTTATCTCTGTAGTGTGGGCCACTAAGATTTAAGAAATTATTTTTTATTTCAAACAGCAGATGAAGACCATATTTTCAGCCCATATGTTCTACCATGGTGTAAAGCAAGAGCTGCAAGTACTTGAATAAACCACCACTTTAGCCCCGTGAGATATGATGGACAAACGTGGCGGGCAAAGCTCATGACAAGAATTTGAAACAAGCTGTTGGGTGCTAGCTCAGTAACAGGGAGGGTGTCCTGGGTCACTGCTGTGCTGAAAAAGTATCATGCATGTAGGCTTTGTTCTTCCCTCATAACCTCAGAGGCCTCAACTGCACCAGGCAATGTGTGCTTCCTTGTTTTGAAGCAGGTTCTTTTTCTTTGCTGCAAGTCATCTGATGCTTGCTTGTTGGGAATTATTTTTTTGTTTGTTTTGTTTTGTTTTGTTTCTTTTTTTAAGGGAGAGCAACAAAGTTTATATCCTAAACAATGAGACCCAGGAGCCAGATCCAAGGCTTTGTGCACATGTTGCAGGTGTCTCCAGTAGGTGTAAGGATGAATTCTGAGTGTACAACACTGGCATGACTAGGCAGGAGCATGTCCATGTTTTCTGTGAAAGATAACGGGAACCTGGATGCACTGAAGTGCTACAAAGGACTTCTCATGTGGAGAGGTGCTAGCTGTGGATGATGGATGTGGGCACCACTGGCTGCATGAAGGACAGTAGATTCCCAGCCTCGGGGTTACTGATTGCACCAAAGTGGCAAAGCAAAGATGTGCTCCCAAACTGGTAGTATAGAAAGGCCAAAGTTAACACCATTCTGTGTTATCTCAACAGTACTTTATTGTCAAGAAAAATAATTAACAGAAGTGCAGCTAAATGCTAACACATTGCAAGAAACTGTAATGATGACACTAATTCTCTTTCAGGTGCCAGTTTATAATGGAATTTCATTAACAACAAAAACATGCAGATAAGATGTGAAACAGAAAAGAGTTTATTAAGAAATTACAGCTCTTTAAACCCAGAAGTTTTCTGGGTAAATTTGGCCTATTTAATGGTGGATAAGGAACACCCAAGTGGATGCTCTGATGGTCACTACACTGCCTGTTTCTTACTTACGTGTTTTCTGCTTCCTTGAAGCCCCTGATCCCTCTCAACCCATACACCCACAAAGACACAAAGACATTCTTCACACTGCCTAATGGATCTCCAGGGCATCTTTACAGAGTTACAGCTGTCTGCTACGCAAACAACACATGATCAAGTCTGTTTCCAAGACATTGTGGGAGTGAGGCAGAAGTTGTAAAGCTTGTACAGTTTACCGAAAGTGCACATTTTATCCCTCTATTGGGTCTAGCTAGCTTTAGGTTTTCAACTGTATTATTTTTTTGCTGTTGTTTTATCTCATTCCTGAAAACCTCTTTGTCTAGCCTTGCTTCCTTCTGCAAGCACTAGATCTCATCTACTGTCATGGACTTCTCCTGTACTACATAAATTTGGGAAAGGACACATTAAAAATTAATATGCGAACTCACATGAGGGAGAAGAGAAAGAAAGGAAATGTTACAGAGTTCCCCTCAGGAGCACAGAAACAGATGATAAAAAAATTTCTGCAACTGCAGGAACATGTCATTGCTGTCTATAGTGAGGAGGATGTTGAGGGATGGCAGCATGGACTTACAAGGCCCTATTAAAATAGGACAAACTCAAGCCCATCTGAAGGGATGAAACTAAGCGGTGAACCTAAGAGTAGTAAAAAAATAGTAGAAAGAGATTTCGTATCCAAGCAGGACAGCCAAGGGCAGGAATATTTGAGCAATGACTCTTTTGTTGAGGTAACATATCAAAGAAAAAACTTGTGGGACAGAATAAAGAGCATATGACACATAGTCCTTTTCTACGTACTGCCTTCTATCTCCCCCTCTTTTTTTAATAGTAGCTAAATCTATTTTAATGTGAAATATCTAAATATTTTTATTAATAATCTCAAAACAGTATTTACAGTTTTCTCAAAAGAAGTCACTTTTTAATGCTCAAATAATTATGGAACATGTCCAGTGTTCACAAATATTTCCACAAAATTGACTGATACTAAAGAAAATGTACTATTTCTGGGGGAGAAAAAAGACCTATAAGTTATCAATGTCTTGAATGCTTAGTGGCCTATGGGCACCCAGCTTGTCATGAAAGATAAATAAAATTTGAATACATAATATATGCAATAAAAAAACCATACCATCGTACAATGAGGTATGGCACATATTCCACTTTGGAGGAAGATTCATATATCATGTGTATGGCACAGAGCTCTACTCATGAATTATTTGTTTCTGTTGCAGCACACAGTAGATTAAAGGACACAATCCAAGTTACAATTGACATGTTAAAGCAGCACCGTGCATAGAGATATTGTTTATGAAAGAAATATTATACAATCATAAGTTTTCAATAGGGTCTGCTCTCTTTCTCTTCTGAGGCAGAATAACAGTAAATAAGGTAAAAATCTTGAAGAAAGCACTAGGGGTTTTATTTACAAAGCAATATCTTCCCTGTGGTTTTATCTAGTTAGCTGCTCGCACTGGTATTAAATCTTTCTATTCAGAGCTGGTGTTCCACTCATCTTAAAAAACTGGTGCAAGACTTGACCTCCTTTGCAGCTCATATCCACCAGTTAGTGGGGGATCATCCCACGCTCTGCTCTGAGACTTGTTTGAGTGGCTGTAGATTGACACTGCATTTTTCTGCCAGCTGCAGAGGTGTTCCATGATCCTACTGTGTGAGGATGAGCTCCCAAAGGGAGGTTACTTATACCTCACTGCACTCAAGCCTGTGTTGGTCCAAAATGTCACCACTTTTATCTACAGAGTCAGAAGTATCATCTAAATGACTTTGCTGTCCTTGAATGTCGAGTTATGCCTTGGAGAAATAAATGAGAATCTACACTCCAAAATAAAGCCCTAATCAGGGAAGTACTGGCTATTTTTTCCCTCTTTTGGAGGAGGAGACAGGAATATGAAAACATATTTTAGAGCTGAGGTAGATCAGCTGGTTAAGAAGAACCTGGTAAAAATACAGGATCAGATGTCTGGAAGACTACAAGCAGAACTGCTGTTTGATAACATGTTTTGCCCAAACTTTGAATGCTATGGAATCCTGAGTTCAAACACAAAGATAGAGGCTTTATTTGCATGCATGTTTCATTTAGTCACAGACTGTCAGGAAGTTTTATGTACGCAAAGTGTTACAGAAATATCTATTCCATCATTTATAGATGAAGTTTTCAAATTTACATACTTAATTGCAGAGACTACACAAGTGAATGTCAATGCAGGAAATCAAGATTTCTCAGAGCAAAAGGAAAAGAGCACAGAGAGCAACTGTGTATATATGTATAGAATTGATATTTATTTTGATTTATTGCAATTATTCATTTTGCCATGCTATATGAAAAATGAGAAAATTTCTTATTTTGAGAATTTTTAGTGAAAACTAAGAAAATGGTGGTTAATTAGTTAAAAATATTTTCTTCTACATTCAAATGGTGATTCAGTAGTTTGCACATATTTTGTACATGCAATATTATTACGTTAACCATAAACCTCCCCTCAGCAATTCAAACAAACCTTCTGTATTGAAATCCTCGCTGTTGTAGATACTGGGAGAATTGCCATGGCTTCAGGAGAATGAGGATTTCATACACAGTCATATCCCTGCAAAAAAAGATTATTATTCATGACACTGCAACCACTATCCCAATCGAGGATATGATGTTGAGTTAAAGTTTTTAACACCATCCAATTCACTTCAAAGTACCTCACACCTATGATAAAATCACTCCCATGGGTTTAGTGAATCAAAAGGTGAGTACTGACCTTGCTGCAAAATAAATCAGGATGTGTATTTCATTGAAACTATAGATAAATAATTTGAGAAGTGTGTTTGGATAAGATGGACTGAAACCCAAAGAGGTGCTTTACTTTTCCTTTTTTAATAATTTTCTTTCTATTTTTATTAGTTTCAAGTGAAAAAGTATTCTCTATTTTTTGCCTTTGGGCAGGAGATGGGAAACTGCATCTAAAATTCCCTATTTATTTCTAAATAATACAGTACTGTATAGAAAAGTCATAAAAACAGAGAATGCAAATTGAATTCCAATAACTCTATCCTGTGAAAGCAAACTTCCATCTAGTAAATGAGAAAGCATTATTGACAATTATATGTAAATTACCATGCTTTTGGCAGGCTCTTCAAAACTATTATCTTTTGGCAACTCTGTAAATTACGTAGCTATGGCAGCAATGTAGAATTGCTCATTATACTTTATTGATACATTTATGTCTCCTTATATTGGAATATTTTGCTATGGGTCTTTGGAGATGCTCTTTGCTTATTTTTGTGCCTCCATTTCTCTCGTGTTTTGTACTTACCCCCCAGACTCTGAGTTGGAACTTCCTATAGAGTCACTGGGCCAGAGGGAGTCAGCTTCCACCACCATCATCATCATCATCATCATCATCATCATCATCATCATCGTTTCCACCCACTCTTCTTTATCCTTGTATCACTCTTCTTTATCAACGATCATCATTGTTTCTTCACTCTTCCTGATGGCCTGAAGGCCATCAAACAAACAGGCAAAAATTAAGTGTTGTTTCACTACCACAAGGCTTCCCTAGAGACTTGTGCATATCTTCCCTTTTCAACATCCTGTTCCTTCTTCACCTCAGATCCCATATTCCTCTACATGCCCCATATTCAGTACCCTAGGTTCCATCCCCAGCTGAGAACACATTTTCCATTGCCACTGTGCTACAGAGTGTGAGCACTCTCTCTCTCTCTATTACAGCTTATATTTAATAAACGAGGAACAGGCATCCTGTTTATGTTTATTCATAACAAGTTTAGACGTTACTTTTGAAGATAAAGAAACAAGTTTGATGATATACAATATCAGCTACACTCTCCGCACTGATAGCAAACTTTAGCAATCAAGGAAAGATAAAAAGGTTTTGGAGAATTTAATCATGTACTTCAAAGTAGGCTTAAGAACATATATTTCAGAAACCGAGATAAAATATGAATGTTTAATTTATCTTCTTTCTTTTTTACCGTGAGTGTTTCTGATTCTGTTGCTAATAACCTCATTGCTTCTATCAGCCAACACCTCTTTTGTTTTTGTTTTTTTTTGTTGTTGTTGTTAGAGGGTTGGGTTTTTTTTTTTTGTTTTGTTTTTTGGTTGTTTTTTTTTCATCTCCAGAAGTAATTTTGTTGAAGAAAGAATTTTTTAATTAGCTTCTAGATTTCCAAATGATGCGACTGATGCTTTATTTGGATAGAGGACACACATTCTTTGGGGTGACTTCATACATTTCACATGGTTACTGGAAAGGAAGAAATTGATGCAAAAAATAACCAGGTCATAAGCAGTGATGTGCTAAGGTTCTCCACTAGAGAACCTCATTTCTCGAGTAACCTCTGATGATATGTCTGTGGAGTGGTAAGTACAATCACATTTTATTTTTTATTTTTGGCTGGTTTGGTGGTAGCATAAGAAAGAGGTTTCTGTAGTGTAATTGCAAACGTTTTTGGGCAAGATATAGACCCAAATTTTAAGCACCACCCTGCCAAATATTTGTCCTTTTACCTTCTGGACATTGCTAATTGGATTCTAGCGTTAAGGACATCTATAAACACAACACTAAATGTGTCTCTGCCCTTCCTCATAAAATTACAGGTCAATTCTTGCCTCAAAGCTGCAAGCAAAATATTTAGTTTTACTTAGGAGCAATTTTTTTTTGCCTGGAATTAATATATATACCTGCCCAAATTGAATCCACTCACCTCTGTTCCTGATGTGACACATAAGTGTGGATGGCGAAGAGCAGCTCATTGTATCCTTCTTCAGACCTTTCAGCTAATCTTCAAAGTGGAAGAGTCAGAGTGAAGGGCAGCTGTCACAGAAGGAAATACAATTTGTGGCAAGACTTAAATTCATATTCCTTTGACAAATCCTGCTGAAATAGAATTCTCATACACGTTGGTGATATTCTCAAAGACTCCTTTCTTCTTCCATATTATAGCTATAAAATGTCAAATTCAGAATAAGACGTGACTTGGGTCAGCATATTTCAGAATCCAACTATTTCTCTGGCACAAGGACTGGTAGCAGGATAAGAGAAAGACATATTTTTTTAAACTGCAATAGGGATTCAAAGAATGTAAAAATATCCTTGAGATTGTTTACAGGAATCAAGTCAATGAACTTTGCACTTGGGGAGCTTCACAGAAAGAAATTAATCCAACATGTTTAGGGTGAAATTTCAAAATGCTTTGTGTTGGCCTAACTGTACTCCTGTTAACAGTTAAATAAAACTCTGACTGGTCAGCACTGCTGAGGATTTATGAGAATAAATACTTGCTTAAAAGTTACCAAATGAAAAAATCCACTTAGTCTATCTAACTTTCTAAGGGATGAATCTTGAGGAAACCTGCTTGATTTCCATTGTTTAGTTATTCTCTCTGGAGTTTCCATAAAGAGATCATGATAAACAATTGGGATCAAGTAAAAGAAACAAGGGATTAGGTGTCTAGGTGGCAAATAGTGCTGACAGCAAAGTTGCTGGTTAGAGTAGGATGCTGTTAACTTGAGATAAGAGGCACTAAAGGCACAAGCAATCAGTTACCAGTTTTATGAAAATGAAGGTGCTCATCTATTATTTTAGGTTTCTAAATTTTGAGACTTGCCAGAGCAGAATCTCTGTGGTACTGATTAGCATGTTGAATCGCTTCATAAGATGTGTGCATCAGCTAAAATGAGGGGAACTCAGGAATCAAAGGAAAGGAAATTATCCTTTATATCCTGTACTTTCTTTGGCATTCAAAACTAACTGATTTGAAAATAAGAGGAAATATCTCACATTAGAGATGCTGCATGCATCTCTTTCACTGCTTCATGGGACAAAGGGAGAAGTCTGGTTGAGCACTGTGTCCTACCAGCTACTGAGGAGCAGGAGCCCCGTGAAGGTTTAGGGCTGTGCCTTCTGGGTCACCACTCTGTTTGAAGATTGTCAGGATTAAAGGTTTCTGTTCAAGGGGAGAATATGAGAGCCATTTCTAAAATTTATTACAGTTTAACATTAATATCCAGCTTGTGGCCAGTATAAAATACTCATGGTAAATATATCTTCTTACATGTAGGCAAGCAGAGTTCAGATAAACAAACATTAATATCTTGAGTGACTTCAAGAGTTGGCTCACAGAAGGGATATTAGTCTGAAGGTCAGCCTTATGAACTTCAAACACAAGCACCATCTTAAGAAGACAGCTCAGCAATTTTAACAGTGTGCTCCTGTATTCTGTCTGAACAGCAGGGCTGCCATTTCAGCATATTAGTACTGTTAAGGGAACGCCTGCTGTGTCTGGGGTCTCTGCAACACCAGCTTCTCAGTGTATGTGGCTTCCTTCCTGCCACTGCCCCTGTATATTTCCCAAAGAAGGCACACTTCCTAACTGCTAGAAGCTTCCATAAGGTGTAATGTCCTAGCCTTCCTTTATTCCTGGGTTATTTTACATTTTTCATCTCTTGTTCTTTTTCCAGCGGTAGAATGCACAGGCTCCCGAGAGAATTCCCCTTGGCTACAGTTCATTTACAGCTGATTTTAGAAACAGCAAGAGAAGAACACTTAAATCAGACTGTGTCTGCTACCTACCTAGTTGAAAGAAGGGAGTGCATAAATCCAGATATTAAAGTAAATAGAGAAAGAAACAGCTGTTTTATGGGAACTCTAGAACCTTAAATCCCTTGTTTGTTCTGTATTTCACTTGATTATCTTAACCTGTTCTCATTTTCTCAGCAAATGGCTGCAAAGGGAAATGCAAACAGACAAAAGGGAACAGCAAAGAGGATTTAAAAACTGCATACCATTATAATAGAGCATGAAGAGTTTAGACAGAGAAAATCACAGAATATGCTGAGTTGGAAGTGACCCCACAAGCATTGTTGAATCCAACTCCTGGCCCTGAAAAGCACCATCCCAAGGGTTACACCGTGTTCCTGAGGGCATTGTCCAAATTCTTCAACTCTGCTAGGCTGGTACTGTGACCACTGCCCTGGGGACACTCCTCCAGTGCCCAACCACCCTCTGTGTAAAAAACCTTTTTCTAATGCCCAAGATCAATGTCCCCTAACACAACCTCCCCTGCTTAAAATTAATTAATTAACAACTTTCAGAGGTTGTAAGGCACTGTGTAGCCAGTGACTCACCCTAGGTTTAGGGTATTTTGTGAGAAGTGTGAAGCTGGTAGTTGAGTTATTTATCTTATTCTGTTACAACAATATGTGGGGCATCCCTGCCTTGTATCATGTTTGATTTCCATAAGAGACCAATGGCAGTGGAAGAATAAAAACTGTGACTTGGTAAAGCTGGAAAGAGCTGGTTTTTTTTCAAGTCCCCTTAAGAGAACATGTGGTTTTTGTAGCCCTTGGAATTCTGCCTGATTAGAAGAAAAAGGCAAATAATTTGACACAACAAAGCAGTGTACAACCTCACCTTGCTAGCAGTGCATTAGTAACTTGCTTGTCTTTCCAGAATGTGACAAGTGCCTGAGGAAAGGCAAACAATTCATATTGTGAGACAAAAGGAAGTAGTATTAAGTGCTGTTGATTTGGAGAGGGGAAAAAAAAAAAGCCTTTGCATGGCAAATGAAAATAGAAATGCAAATCAGCTCCAAATACTTAACATATCTGATAAACAATTGTATAAAAATAGAAAGTAGAGACAATAAGGACCTTAAAACGTTGTGTAGTCACACTCACTGTCAGTAGCCTCACGAGGAGAATGCCTGTGTGCACTGCCAGACATGAGCACATGTCTTCATCAGTCAGGCAGGCCTTCCCAAGTCACATGCAAACATCAGTTCCCAAACATTCGTGTTTGCAGTCATACTAATAATTGAAATTTTATCCTGGCAACTGACATTTCATGAAAAAAAAAACCTGCTCAGCACTGCCTGAAGCACCAGAAAAAAAAGTATAAGACAGAATTAAGAAACTAGGGGGAAAAGGGAGGAAGGAGAAGCTAGTCAAGCATATTGTATTGTTCACTGGTGTCAATCTGCACAGATCATGTTTGAGCTGATCGTGCCTGATCTACTTAATGGCTGTTTTCTGTAAGCTATATTTCAGCTTTTCTGCAGTTTAGAAAAACATCTTACACTGTCACATCTGCAGAGAATTTTATATAATAGCATAACTTACAAAGAAGCCTGCAAAAGCAATGAATACTGAATCCAAAGGACATAAGGTGGATCACAGCTTTTAAAGTGTATTTGAAAAGACTTTTTAACAAGAGGTGCACTGCTTTATCATGAAGGATCCCCACATCAGTGTCTGTCAACCCTTCAATCAACCCGTGAATTTGGACAGTCTTTGTTTTCTATGCTGATATCTTTCTGTTACAAATGCAAATTTTGGAAAATGCGGGCTTCTTCTTTCTGAATACATCATAGGAGCAGTATTTTGCAGTGCAGTTTGAATTTCCATTTCCAAGCAAGGGCTTTGCTAGCGTTATAATTTCTGTTTAACTTGTGAAAATAGATGCCATAACAACACACCTATTCCTTTTCCAAACCAAGGTCTGTCTTAGGACAAGAAAAATCTAAAGGAAAATCATAAAAAAAGTTTTAGCAAGAGATATTTCACTTCCAAGGACTTGTTATTTCAGATCACAGAGCTCTCCATCCTTCCCCAAGTCCAGTTGAAGATGACCTGATGACAATGAATTCCCCAGGTGTGTGGCAACTGCAAAGAAAAAATAATTGTCAAGCTCTCAGACCAGTCTCCTAATTCATTATTATTAGTTAAAATAGAGTGATTTGTCTTGAGAAAATATAACACAAACTCTCCTTAAGTCAGTAAGATTTCCACAGGATTATTTTCTATGTGAGAAAATACTGAGAAAATGCTAAATTTACTGGGTTTTCCCCTTTTGTAAGATGTGGTTTATAACTCCCTATACCTTTAGGGCTTATCCTTTCATCAATGAACAAATCAAATAATGGCACGAAACATTAATAAGACAAAAACATATGATAGTTTTTTTTCTTTCAAACTTCAGAATTCTAGTGAAGAAATGCCATGGCTACTCTTAGCTATACTCCCCTGTTGCAGAGTTTGGTGATGAAGTGTATGCTTAGATTGTTCTTTTTCTTTTTGGCTTGATAATTTGTTCCCCTGGCCAGCCTGAACTGGGTGCTCAAGGCTATCTTGGAGGAGTTATGTTCTGTTGTGTCCAGTGGCTCATATGAAAGTGTTTCCAAAAGCTCTCAGTGCTTGGTTTAGACAGGGGAGATTTGGCATTTCTGCAGAAATGGCAGTTCTCTCTATCTCAGGGAAAACTAACAAAAAAAAAAAAAAAAGAAAACAATGAGGAGTTGGTGGTAGAGTCAGGCAGTAGACTCAGAAGTAATAAATCATTGTTCTGTTTTTTCTCATCAAGTTTAGGCCTTGAAATTTTGGTGAAAAATCAAACACAGGCCCAGTAGTCCTGAAAGGCTTCCATCACACCAGGATGCTGGTGTGAAATGCCCTATCCTTGCTCCATCTAGCCTCTGCATGCAAACTACTGACTAGAATTCCCATCTAGTTTCCCTAACACCTCCCATAGTGCACTAGTTTTCTTCTTATTGAAAGGCACTACATAATAGGACATCTCTTTATATCTAAATATCTTCATTTTTTACTGGGTAAAGCAATAACAACTTTATGAAAGATTTTATTTTGAAGGGATATGACATAGTTTGAAAGGCTTTTTCTCTCTCAGAAACCTCATTCTTCCTCTTTTTGTTTTTCTGAAAGCTTATTTATCTCACCTTAGCTAAGTCATCTCTATAGATAATAACTCATATTCCAGTTGCCAGTAGGTTGCTTTTTTATGTTTCACTGCTGTAGGTAAGAAGCAAGTAAATCCATATTCTTCTGTGCTGAAATTATCATTTATTACAGTCTGTTGTGTAGTATTTCATTCTCTTTATTGTCAAGCATATAAAGCCAGCCTTTTTTTTTCCTCCAAAACTTTCATATTATGTTTGCACACTTCTCCTACATGCATGTTATGACCTTCCTCCCCCCTCAATCAAATTCTAACATGCCTTGCATATGAACTGCCCCAATTATAGCAAACATCAGCAGCCAGCTGATGAGCTCACTGGAACTTTTATGCCAATAGGGAGAATGGTTCACTTCAGGACTGCTCTTTGCCAGTACATAAGAAGAGTGCTATGGATTTCTTCAGGAAGCCTTCCTAACAAAGTCAAGGAAAGGAGGCATATGTCAGGTGGTTCTGGAAGTCTACAGAGAAAATATACTTCAGGTAGCTGCAGTGAATTTGCACACAAACTCTTTAGTTGAAAGGGCAAAAGTCATGATAAATATTTCACGGCAGAATGAAAACAGTAGCTTTCCCCATCAGTCTGCTTTTTACCAATTTCTGTCACTGTTGAACTTTAAAACACGCTTTTCATTTGAAACCTGCAGATTTTTGGGGCTTTAAAAATTTAATTTTAATTTAATTACTTTAATAACTAAAACATCTCATGCTAATTTCTGATAGGAGATGGTTCTTGCTAGGAAACAATCTGCAGAACCCAGGAATAGTACTTGAATTCTAGTGAAGGATGTCTGGGTTGACTGAAGGAGCCTCTAAGCTGTCACTTAAATTACTGCTCCTACCTCAATGATGGTTTGATGTTAATTTTCAGCTCTACACACAAAAGAAGTTAACCCAGGATTTGCCATTTTTTCTGATAGTCAAAGTGGGTTTTCAACATGTCAGCCTGCATGGATATGTCTTCAAAGCAGATTGTTGTTTCTCCTTAATTCAGGAACTCCTCCCTTTAATGCCATCTTCTTCTCCATTTAAGATGAATGCTTTCATGAGAGGTATAAAAGAGGGGAAAAAAACCTAGGGCACTGTTTGCTAATGACTTGCTTTAGTGAATTTTGTAAAAAAAAAAAATCTGGCACTTGGTGTAGTTTTGCAAATTGTTCCCTCTTAATAGTAGTACTTGACACACTTACTAAAAATTGAACTTTCCATTTTGCAAGTTGGAATCTAAAGAACAACTATGCTTTCCAAGCAAGCTCACAGCTAAGGCACATTTTATATAAGGGGATGAGCTTTGTTTTTAATAGCACAGTTTGTCATGTCTTGGTAATGAATCCAAATGAAAACCATGCAGAAGCAATATACCAAGAATGAAACAAAATTTCAGACTTGGGTTTTTTTTTTGGGTTGTTATTTTTCTCCTCTTTTTCTCTCTCATCTAGCTAGCTAAGGGATTTGCAAAGGCTTCTACAAATGGCAGAAGTTTATGTCACAGAGTTTAGCAATCAGCAAAGCCCTCCACAGCTCCACTGTATGCATGGTAGTCATTTAATGTGCAGAATCAGTTAAAATTTTCCTCCATTAAATAGGAGTTATTCTACCAGGTAAAAAGAAATACATTTATGCTTCCTCAGAGGTTCATCAGGGCTGTGGGGCTTTTTTTATTTTCTTTTCATTATTTAGCCTTTTTTTTTCCTCCTTTAGTTCTGATAGCAGCTTTTACAGTTGAAGTAATATGGCTTGTAGAGTTAAAATCAATTACAGTAGAATATCCCTTATGGATATCCTCTAGAAGATAGCCTGTATATGCACTACAGGTTTAATTTCAAACTTTGAAAGCTGTAATCTGAATTCAGTACATGTAGCCATTAAGAATTAATACAAGATACAAAATCTCACTCATGTTTAGAAAATGTCAGTCAAGTAGCAGCTGATGCCTAGAGTTGTGTTAGCACAGTAAGCTCAGGGGACAATGAGATAGGTTTCAGGGATGGATGTTTATTTTGGAAATCTGGGGAGAAATGGAAAAGATTTGTGACCTTGGGACATTGGCTTCTCAATGGCTGCTATGAGTGTCATGTATATATGTATATATATATATATATATATGTATATGTATGTATATATATGTGTGTGTGTATATATATATATATATATATATAGATATATATATATAAAAATATATATATATGTCCTACATAAATATATATACACATGTATGTGTATTTACTAAAGTTTCTGTTTCTGTACAGTCTGCACTGAAAAAAAACTGATAGTGTGTGGCTTTTCTGTAATCATGGTGGCCCAAATCAATTGAAGGCTTCAAGTGTCAGGATCAGCATGGAAACTGTGTCTCAGGCAAAAGTGAGTGCACTGCAAGAAACATCAGTATTGCTGTGTGAGGGAGCAGTGTCAGAGGGGACTCTGGGGTAGGGGACACCTGTTAGACCAGAGGAAAGAGTGTGGGTGAGGCATTTTGGCTCTGCAGGACAGGTGAAGAAAATTCCACTGCCCAGAGCAATGACTCATGCATTCCTGTGGGTAAGGGACAGATATGTTCAGAAACTGTAGCATTGGAATTATTGAGAGGTTTTTTCCTTTCTGAAATTCAGAGAATCTGGAGATGCCAATCTATTTTCAGAAATACTACAGGGCTATGCTTTCCTCCTCATTGCTTTCTTTGGGCTTGCTCTTGGAATATAATTCTGAGATTCTTCAAATCTCAGAGGATTTAATTGATTCTGACCAGGCTGCAAAGACTGAAAAATTGGGCCAAAAAGTTCGGTAAGTTTGTATGGTGTTTTCTTTCTTAAGCTGCTTCGTATATTTCATGTTATAGCTTTTAAAAATATAATTTTGGCTTAATATAATGTAACTGTAATTTCTTTAAAATTACCTTAATCTTAGATGATTCATATCTTGTGTGGGCATAATGCGCATGACACAGCATGTTAAAAAAATTGTCTTCAGATGCTGATAAGCATTTTGAGGGAAATGGAGAAGTGGTGAATGAACAACTCCAGCAGTTCCCCATATTTTGTCCTGGGAGTCAGCACTAATTCTTCTGTTGATACATTCCTTTTAATAAAGCAAAGCATTGTTAGCAGCATGCAAAATCCTCAAGCACAAAGAAATCTCAAATTGCAATTTTTTCCCTCCACTAATATCCAGCTATTTTCAGTGATAGCAGTACCTTGCCAAAGATCAGAGCAATGTTTTTTGAAAGGCAGAGACCAAAGTACTGTACTGCACTGGTTTAATGACACACAAAGGTAGTGAAATAAAGGGATGACATTTTTCTTATTTCTTTCACTTCTTAAGGAAAGGCAGTTGTTTTCCTGGAGTGGAAAAATGTCAGCTTTATCCAGTATTCCCTAAAGCATTGGTCCAGTGTATTGCATATTTGGAGAGTCAGTGCAGTTCAGGCACAACAAATTGTAAAGGTTCATCTAAAGCTTTGCAGTCCCTGAAGATCTTCCTTTGGCACTTTTGCCTTGAGAAGTCCATGGAGGCAATAGACTCATAGAAATTTAAGGTGTTTACAAACTGTGTGCCAGCTACTACAGCACTTTTTAGAATGCTGCTTATTCCATTGGGGTGACTTTTCCATGCTTGACTGTGACAGGGTAGTCTGACACTGCTTGCATGGCCCTAACAAAATGAGGGAGACAAACACCTTTCTCTGCTGTTGTTCTTTATGTGTGTCGTAGGAAAGAACATTTTTGCTAAAACCCTGTTTTCTTCCCTCAGAAAATAACCCCATACCCAAACCCAGGCTGCTTTAGTGGTTAACTAGACAAAACTATTTGTCTTGATTTACTCTAAAAAGGCAAGTTACCCTCTGTGGTGAATATATATACACATGGAGAAATTTCAGAAAGAATTTTATTCACAGTGCTCAAGTTCTCAAGATACAACCACTCAGGCTTCCTTTTCATCCTCAAGAAGAATATTACGCCTATAGCTTTCATTTTGGAAAAGAACTAGTTGTCCACCTAACTCCAAAATATGAACATTTCAGTTCAAAACATGAACTGAAATACCACTACCTGAAAAAAAAAAATCTTGCATTTTGTCTCCAAAAACTACCACACTGTTTCCTAGGAATTGTTTCATCACTTTTGAAGAAGGTGTTTGATGACTGAGGAAAATGTGCCTTTATTTTGACATCCCACAACAAAAGTATAGAGATAAATACACCTCTAACCAATGTGTTGAGTAAAGTTAGTGAGGATGTGGCCTAATATGTTGTAATAATACCTCAGTATGCACTGGAGTACCAATTTTGTCTTTTTGGAGAATCTTCATGATGGTTGTGAGTGCATACAAAAAGTGACGCTGCTGTATCTTGCCAGTCTTATGTTAACAAGATAATGCTAAAGGAAATTTGGTACAGATTCTTTCATCATCTTGCCATGCAAACAAACTTTTCCTCTGTAACTGAGTATGATGGAGTTTTTATCGGTTTTTTTTGTTTTATCAGTTTTTTTTGTTTCTTTTGGTAAGAGGCAGGAAAAAACATCCAGAATCAGAGAAAAGCCTTCCAGCCTGAGGTTTAGGTTCTAGTTCTCTAATAATGTGTAATTATGTCTAACATCTGGAACTGTTTCAACAGCAGAAAGTGAGAGCTTTAAAAAAATAATCAAATAGGCTTACTCCAAAATGCCTCTTATTGTAGAGCTTATGATAATCATCAAAGGAAATACAAAATGTAGTGTTGAATTATCCCACAGATAGAGATGGGAAGGAAACCAGCATCTCCCAAATTTGGGATAATTGCAATAAGTGCTGAATTTTATACTTATTGAGTGGTGGTGTTATCCTATTATTTATGGGAAATCCGTCCTTAATATCCATCTGTTATGGACAAAAACTGCATTGGAATTTGTAAAGAGCTTCTCAATGACCAACACAATCCTGTGATTTCCTGCAAATACTGGATTTACTAAGGAATGTGCAGTTCTTGTTCCAATACCACAGAAGTTTGATTGCCTAATCAATTAATTACTACCTGGTGGGTATTAATTGTCTTCTGTAGAAATGCTTGTCTATATAAAGAAGGACATTTTTTACAGTGAAATACACCACTTTCAAATATTTATCTCTTTATTGCATAAATCACTTTATATGTAATCAAAGTGATTTCCATTTGATGGAGACTCACAGGAATGTAAAATCATCATAATTAATTGGCTTTGAGGCTTTGACACTAACTTTATTGTTTGTATGAAAGTCCTAGTTCTTTCAATGATACAATAAACTATAATATAAATTGATTTTCCATGAGGACTTTTTTACTCATAAAGAATCTCAGAGAATTCAAAATCTGATTTTACATTAGCTGTGGTCGGACAAAGTCAGCAATTTTGCATAACAAAATCCTACTACATTAGATGAGGAAGCTGACAAGGATGATGAAATAATGATGATGATGATGATGATGATGATGATGATGATGATCTGTGTTGCATCCGTCAGTTCTGTTTTACTTTCCTCAAGCTGTAGTCAGCTTTTTAGCTTTTTTGGCAAATTTTATGTGTACTTCTACTTTCATTTTTTGTACGTGCTAAGAATGGATGAAGAAAGGCAAGTTGACTTTCATCTTTATAATTAACACTTGCATGAAGCATAAAACGTGAAAATTAGAAATGAGGATGTAACTGAGGGAGGAAGCTGAACCTGCCTGATCTTTTCGAGTTTGAAACTGCTTGACAGATCAGCCCTTTGAGATTCAAGTTCTATTTAGTGAAATGTCAGTCGGAAGCTGCTGAGTGGGAGGGACGTCGTCACTCACTCCTCAGAGACAGCTAATCATATCATGGTGAGGAGGAAGAGCTGTTTAATTCCTGCAGGCTTCACTTTTCAGAGAGTCTTGTGAATTACTTTTTGTAAATATATTCTGCTAGAGGTAAGCAGGGAGTAAGTACACGATCTCAAACAAAAGCTTCCAAACCGAGCTCTCCAGCAGCCATTCTCAAGCTAAAAGCTCCTGTATTTACTCCTCATTTCTACCCACCAGCTTCTTATTCATACCAAGGAAAAGAGGCAAATAGCCAGAATTAAGCTAGGTAGGGAAAAAAAAGGGTTTGATGTCATCAATGTGTTTCAGTGTTTGCCTCTGTTTGCTGCCCAGAGCATGGAATAAAATTGTAGCGCATTTGGACATTTACTACTAGATTTACTTTTGCACGGGAGTGCAATAATACTTTTGTAGCATTCAGGTTATAAATAACATAAGACTGAGCAAAAGTGAGCAATCCAGGGTTGAGTTGTCAGAGGTAACGATGCCCAAGCTTTAAGAAAGAGTTCTCAATTATATATGAACTTGGGTGATGCAATAGAGCATTGAAGTACACTGCTGCCAAAGAACAGAAGTCATAGCTCTGTCTTAGGTTCTAGGCATCCCACTGCAAACTTGGGAAAGTCAGGAGCTGCCTAAACATAGCATTTCCAACCTCCTAGGCTGAGTAAACCCTTCAGTCTCAGCATGTGACCTAGACGTTGTGTAGCTTTTCTTCCTGTGGAATCAGGCTGCTATGGATGATTCCGGTAGGTTCTTGGGCAGCCTGTAGCAGATACGTGCTACAGAGACCAGGTGCTGCTTACCCAGTCTGGGACAGGAGCTCTGACAGCCTCCAAAAAGACACTGCACACAGACATCTGTCAGTAATGTCATTTTTCTCTGGGGCTGTGGAGTCCAACATAAGTCATCTCTTTCCATTTGGTATTTGTGGCTCAGATACCATGGTGGTACGGGAAGATGAGTGGGGAGTGATGGATGGGAAGCAGGAGAATTTTACTGGCAAGCCCACAGGCACTTTCAGGAGTAGACAGACTTTTCTCAAAATCACACTCTTTTCTTCATGCTCTCCTTTCTGGTTATGCACCTTTTTAAGCTTTCCAGTCCTGGTAGGGATCTTGACTGAGCTCCTGTTTTAAGAACTGGAATGTGCTGTGAGAAAACAAGGCCAGAACTGTAGTAAAGAAAGATGAAAATTATTAGTGGAAAAAAAAAAAAAGTAAACTGATTTCTTTTAAGAAAACATGAAATCTGTAGCACCAACCTTATCTAGAACTTGAGATAGGTGGATAAACAGTTTTGGCTATACCTAGAGGTGAACAAGACAACAGTATGGACACATCTGTAGGGCCTAGAGCTAAGCCAAATGCTGTACTGTGATGGGTCTGGTCTAAGGGTGAGCTCTGCTGTCCCTGCAAAGCTTTGTTCTTGGAAATATAAATCCCCTACTGTTAAGCTCCTCTGTCCTCTCTTTCTGCCCCTGCCACATTTTGCAGTGGAAAATTGGCCAGAGGGGACCGTAGTTATACTTGGGGTGTTGATTATGGTGCCTCTGGAGAGTAATAAATAGAAAATACTTAACTGGCATGCTGCATATTGATTAAAGATTACTAAATGAAGCATGCTTATCTTTGCAAAGGCACTATAGTAACAAAAATGGTGTGAAGTCTTGATCAATGTAGCTTAAGGCTTTTTACTCTAGTATCTCTGAGTGAATTACTTTCACTGTCCATGTGATGGTTAGGGTTGCAACACAGTCACTTAGAACAATTTATTAGATTAGAAAGCCAGCAATTGTGATAAATTAGTAAAAAATATTTTAATTTTTTGCTTTAGACATGTATTGTAACAGCCTGTGCTAAGGTATATGTCAATTTCTAATTGATGTGTAGGAAGTAAAATAGATTTGTGGGGGCTAAGATAAGTCCCTTGATAAGAAGCACAGGAAATAAATGACAAAAAATGTTGTACATAGGTAATAAGTAATTATGAATCTCCCACACATCTTTAGCACAAAGAAACATGCAAACAACTTAATATTGTAAACAAAAGAGCACATTTTCAAGCTCAAAATTCCAAATTATTTTCACTGCCATTTAGCTTTACTTTTAATGCAATTAGTATCAACCAGACAGAATTTAATGTGGATGTGTGAGCGTGTATGAATCCAGCCAGACACACAGGAAAGTGCAGATAATATATTTAGTGCTTGAGCACATTTAGAAGAACGATGTCATCGCACAGAGAGATGTTCACACTGTATAATTACCTTATGACAAACACATACATTGGGATTATAAAGAATATTCAATCAAAGAACTATGCCATTCTGCACAGTATATAATTTTAAAAAGAAGCATTCCAGCTGTTGCCTGTACTGCTGTCAAGTTTGTGTCTAAGCACACTCCCAGCACTAGAAAGTCTGATTTAATGCAGCTCCTCTGGTTTGAATTTTTAAGAGTCCAGGTTCTAATCCCCAGTGTTCTTTCTGAGCTGTGCAAGACCAACTCCTTACAAGTGTCAAAGCATCTAAAAATTTAAGATTCACTCACACAGTGATTTTTCCAAAACCACTTTTCCATCATCTGCCTTCTTACAGTGTCTAAATAAATTTTAAAAGAGTGTAGTATTGATAACTTCTGATGGGTAAAACAAAAAAAAGTCAGTATGAGCAAAAAACTGGGGGTGATATAATTCCTGGGGAATTATTTTCCCTTTTATTATCCTTTCAAAAACAGAGGGTTTGGAACTCTGGGTTCAGAGGCAGGAATGGAAACTGCCCCAGTGGTGAGAGCATTCATCAGGTGCATGAAAGGTCAAGGTTAATCTTCAGTACTGCACCTGTCTATGTGAAATGAAAGATTGTCAAGGCTAAAGGCTCTCCAACAACTTCACAGCCAAGAGCAGGAGAGTATGAAATCCAGGCACCTTACATGCTTTGCTCATAAATCTTGTTCTCCATCACCTAAATCCTTGAATGATGTGCTATTATGAACTCCACTAGAGGAAGAAATACAGACATCTACCTACCTGTCTGCAAACTGGCACAAATCAGTCTATATGTGTGTGACAGAAACTGTGTTTACATACAAAATTATGTATATTTTCAATTTGGTGCCAATATTTTTGCTAATAAAAAGTCAGAAATTTCCAGCCTGCTCTGAATGACTTTCTGTCAAGCACCAGACTAATGCAAAAGGAATGATATGTACAGCTGGGACTTCTGAATTTTAGTTTGCCTTTGCCTCTAACATTTAGCTAATGCCAATTACTGTTCCATAGTTAATATGAAAGAATCTGTGTTTAGAGGCTTGTAAGTCTTTTTTTTTTCTCTCCTCACTAAAACTGAAGTAGTAAATAAGATTAGTACTTTTCAAGATGTTTTCCAGAAGAGTTAGGAATATAAAAATTTCTACAATTTCTGGGTTTTTTTAAAGACTAAAAATGAAACACAAATAAAGCCAATTGAGAATTATGAGAAAAAAAAGAAAAGGCCTGATGACTTAGTATATCTACACAATATTTTTTTGTATAAAAGTTTCTACAAAGGGAGAGGAAAATGTCCCAACATTTAAACATTTTAGTGATTCCTGGCAGCTCACCCTTCCAACCACTGTTTATAACAGAAAAGTACTTTTGCTTGGCTCATCTAAATAGAAAAAAGACTGCTTTCATGGGTGGGTTTGAAAAAAGCAAAAAAGCAGAGAAGTTGTCCTTCAGTTCTCGAACCCCATCTAAGCCGACGAAGGAGATTTTGTAGAGAACACCAAAAGATTTAAAGAAGAATTGGTGGCTCATCATTATTGTTCAGCACAAAGCTGCAAATCAGCCTGTTTCAGAAGAGCAGATGGGCTATATTAAATAGGCTTATAGCTCTGTGCTGCCAGATTCACATAACTGAGCTCTGAAAACAAATCCCCTGGTATTTGATGAAATCCCTAAAGAAGGGCCATGAGGATACCCTCCCTACCTTGCTTCCCTGCCTTCACATTACTTCTTGATGGCCAGAACTGGGGTCCAACATTTTAAAACAGGCTTTGCATACTGAAGTTCATTTAACTTAATCTGGTGGTATCTGCTATCAGGAATTCAGGTCAGGTTCCACGAGGCTGAGGACAAACAGCCTCTGGAAGTACTCCTGCTTTTGTTTTGACAATCACACACTTGAAAGAAACAAGAAACGGGTAAACTCTGCAGCCTGAAATTTCCTGCAGGAAAGGAAAAGTCTCAAAAAACTTGCAAGGACACTATAAAACCAGTTCATTTCAGGAGAGTTCTTTAAGTGAAATTGAGGCCAACTCCAGCCATCATCTCTTATGGCCAACTTTAATCACCAACTTTAATAATTTGGCTCTTTCTGTTGCCAATCGGCAAGGGATGGTGAGGGATGGAAGGAGAGAGAGGGAAGGAGGGAAGAAATCTGAAAAGCAGTTCTTTTAAGAGCAGGAGGTAAATGTCTACCTATTCTGAGCAACATCATACTTTCCCTAAAAGTAAGGAAAGAAAATTCAGGGTGCCTTCAGTCAAGGCTCCTCCAAGTTTCTTGTGCAGTTTGATGTCTTTATTTTCCTTATGCATTTAAATCCTCTGAGAACACTTCATGCATGAAAGGTTGCCTACTTATGAAGTTCATTTTAAGTGACAATTTGAATTCATACAGAATAAAATGAAAATTTAGTGAATTTAATTTAATTTGTTCTATTTCTAAATTTATCCCCCTATTTTTTTGCTTATTTTCTTGGATAATTTGACTTTTTCTCTCCCATAGTCAGTCCTATAATTAGATTTATAAACTTCTTAAGGAGCCTTGCGATTCAGCTTAGTTGATCAAAAATATTTGTAGTAGATTTGATTTTATTAATTTACAAGTTAAAAATGTGTTTAATGTTTTGTGTGCACCATCAGTGTTCTACATGGCCAACACATTGAAACATAAATGTGAACTGTATTATATGCTGTCCCATATGAATAATGAATAAACATCTCTTCCACAGAACCTTTACTAATTGCTGAAGATGAGAATAAAATGAGCTATTAAAAAAATTAGTGAGGTGGAAATCAGATTTCAGATAGCTTATCAGAATAAGGCCATTTTTTAAATGGCCTTCCCTTTTGTTAGGTACCTTTTGGTTGTCTAACTGAACAGCAGCTATTTACAAAATTTTTCAATATTCTAAAACAAATGTTTCCAAATGCATTTAAATATTTCAACACAATTAAATACAATTTCTACTGATTTACCGTTCCACTGTTAGACATTGTTTTCTCCTTGTGACCAAGTACACATATTGATTTCAGATTATTTAGTTATGGTTTCTTTCTGTCACCTGGAAGGGGGGAGAAAACAGGACCACTGAAGTTGTGTTTGTTTGGTTTGTTTTTTGCTGCCACTTACAATCATTGCCAAGAGCAGTCCCTGCTGCCTGTAATAGCTGATACTTCACATGTCAAAAACTTCGCAAGTCCCCAGCCTTCAGCTGAGTGTCCATTCCAGTGCTCATCTGAGCCTGCCACAGTGTGTGCACTGCACAAATCTGATTACTCAGGGGAAATGGTTTCTGAACATTTCTGTGTGTTAGCAGTACTGGTCCAGAAGCAAGATGTTTGTTTGCACTTATTGTGTTTCGGTATTTACTGTGAGTGCAGAATGTTTAAGAGTGTTATCACTTAAAATAAGTGATAATCGTGGTGCTGTAAAACTGCCTTGTGTAGATGCTCACCTGTACTCCACCATCTGTGGGACCCTTGTTATTTTTCCCATCTAGGGGCATGTGTGCACACATGTATGCGGTATGCATATTTTTAATATACATATTATGTATAAATATGCATGTTTATACATATATATGTACATAACAGCTGTGCTCTTCTATTTTAATTCTAACGGCCTTTGCCTCTCTGTTTTTACCACTTCACTTTCCAGCAAATGTTCTTGGTTTGGTTATCTGGCGCCAGATTAGGTTTCTGTTAATAATTTAGTGAAGCCAAGTAAGGAAGGAGACAAATGTAACTCTGAGAAGCACTGAACATCATCTTGTGAATTCATATCCCAATTCATTTTCTCAGTAGAAGGAATTTCTCTATTGTACTTCAGCAACATCCAAAGCTTTTTTAATGATCTTTTGCCTCATGGTTGGGATGAAAAACCTGTGAAGTAATGTTTGTTTACAAGCTCAAATTATTTTTATTTATGACAGTGCATTTCTAGGGAGCTCTTACTGGACTTAAAAGTGTGTCCTTTCAAACATTTCTTTTTCCTGAGAGTTTTAAGCACTCCTCCAAAATTGCAAGGCACTGAAAGTGATGGAGTGGTATTACACCATTGACTGCAGTGGAATTCCTGTGAGGATCAATGTGATGCACTTGTTGCATTTTTTTCTGTGTCTTTAAATACTTTATCCTTTACTGATTTGATTGGTACTGAATGATTACTAGGTTTGGACTCTGTATTTTCTTGATAAAAAGAAATATTGAAAGTTCATGAGGGAGTTTTTTTTTTTTTTTTATTCCTTTCATATCATTTAGAAATAGTATGAAAGTAGTTCAGAAAGACAGCTGGCCTGATAGCCAGAAGATGTAAAGGAAAAAAATAAATTGTCAGACTGGTGAGTGCACAAGGATACACTTGTATGTGACACATGCAGTCTTTGTGGCAAACTTCTCTATGGGCAATACAGAATCCCATCTTCTGTGGAAAGCAGAGGTACATCCTCCAAATGTCAGCCTAGAAATCTTTTCCAGTTGCTAAGTGAAACTTGAAGCTGCAAGCCTTAGAGTCTTTCACTAGCATGCAACCCACTTTATGACTTTATATTCTTGTGGCCCAAATACCTGTCTACACATTTCCTAGTTCTTCCTGCTTACTTGTTAAATAACGAACCCATCCCCAGCCTAGTCACATGTGGGGTTTTTTCCTTTTCCTTTTGGAGAATATCTCACTTACTCATTTTCAGATTCTGAGTGTATGTGTCCTTCAGCACTGTCTTGTCTGGGGTTATTGATTTATATGGAGACAGTTTGTATCCACAGCATCAGAGGTTAAAGTATGTTATGAAAATGAGTATCAGCTGTGTTTTCCTTCCCTTAAAAGGGTATGCAAGACCTCAATATTCACCAACAGAAAACTGCAGCATGCTCTAATGACTTGGGCAGACAAAGTGAGTGAACATTTATGAGCCTTTTGTTACAGGAACCCCTCAATGATCTGGCATAGGAAGCCATCATGTTCTAAATTAAGTCAAGTTAGTCACAAAAGACAGGAAAAAATAGAACAATTTTGCTCGGAAAGAGAGGTTTAGCTTTGTTTTTTACTATAATTAAAAAAAAATAAATAAAAAAAGTGTGTGTATTGTTCAGGCTTCCTTTCTGGAAGTTGCCTTTTCCTTTATTTTTTTATTTTGCTGACACCTCGCACTGCTATAAATGTGATATATTGGAGCTGACCTAGAATATGATCTTCTATTGAGTTGTGTGTTTATCCAGCCCAGGTAATTACTTTCTTAAACATTTCTGACAAAATATTTCTGAATTGCAAATAAAACCAAATGACAAGCAGATATGTGGGAATTGCCTATTGTAAAAATCCAATCTGTATTCCTAAATCTCAAGTGTTTCAGCTGTTCAGCCCTAATGTAAGAACACTAGAGTCTGTTAGACATGAGAAGCAAGTAATATGATACAGAAAATGAGAAAAATATGTAGAAATGACACACATTGTTCTGGATCAGGGTGCAATTCACATTGCTTGATCACAGATACGTTATGCATCTGCTACTACATGACATAAGTTACCAAGCAGGGACCATAATTTGCTGTTGGGTTTCATTGACAAGAATATGGGGGAGTTATTCCTTGTTAAATATTTGACTACACAATTTCCTTCAAGTTCATGTGCACATGACACATTTTTGAACTAATACAGAATCACAGACTGGGAAAAGTTGGAATGGACTACAGTGGGTCATCACCTGGTCCAACCTCCCTGCTCATGTGGGCTCATCCTAGAGAACATTGCACAGGATTGTGTCCACATGGTCCTTGAATATCTCCAGTAAAGGCGAATCCACACCTGAGGGTGAACCCACAAAGTCTCTGGGGAATCTGCTAAAAAGTGTGATTACCTTCCCAGTAAAGAGATTTTTCCTCGTGTTCAGGTGGAACTTCCTGCACATCAGTTTCTGCCTGCTGCCTCTTGTCCTGTTGCCCAGCACCAGTGAGCAGACTCTGGTCCATCCCCTTGGCACCTCCTGGCAGACATTGGTGACACCCCTTCCCAGCTGTTCTCCTTGAGGCTGAACTCATCCAACTTTCTCAGCTTTTCCTTGTAAGAGGGACGCTCCAGCCTCTTAATCATCTTTGCTGCCTTCCACTACACCCAGCCCAGGAGCTCCACATCTCCCTTGCAGTGAGGAGCCCAGAATTTGACACAATATTTTCTTGTATAAATATTTAATATTTTTGTATAATATTTCCATATATATATTTTTTGTATAAATATTTCCAGATGCAGCCTCAGGAGGGTTGATTAGAGGGACAGGTTAACCTCCCTCAACTTTGTGGTGATGCTTTTCCCAATGCACTGTGGCAGAGGTGCTTGCATACTGTAATTCTTAAAAAGTTTGGCAGCTTATAGTTAAGAAAACTACCTGCTATGATCCCTACTGTAATGCTAAAGCTGTTGGGTAAAGTTTCTATCATAGGATCAAATGTTCAGGTGAAAATCATAGATAAGAGTTCAAATAGGGAACTTGAAGAGAAAGGCCTTTAATTTTTTTACATGATATCTTCCAAGCATAAGTAAAATGTATGAAAAGTAAGCACAAAAACACTTTGAGAGAAGTGTAATTAATTTTCTGGGAGAGTTCAATATTGCATATTAGGAATTAAGGGAAAGAATTCAGAACAGGTGATGAAACATTTCAATGTCCATCATAATATATTAATGCTTCCTCTTGAGTTTATTCCACATAACATATTGGAAAGATGATGTGCCTTTAAAACATCCATTACACTGTATGTGTATATAGAACATCTTAATTTTGGGTTCTGTTCTCAAGAACAAGCATAATCTCATTCATTAAAATGCCTGTGTTCTCTAGGTTTTTTACATATATGGACAGAGACAATGCATGAGTAGGGTATGGAATGAGACATCTATTTTGAATGAAGAAAGGTTAAAAAAATTATTGAAAAAAATACACTGATATTCTCTTCTATTTATGGAGAGACTACACTAATCTTATTTTACTTATGTCCAGCAATGACTAGATCCTGTTTAGATTAGTTATGTCAACCAATAGCCTCTGTCTCCTTTGTCAGTTGTTCAAATAATAATGTTAAATATTAAAGTATTAAAGTGAAGTATTAATAATTTTGAATTTTAGAAAAATGGATGATGAAATGGTTTTGGGTTTGTTTGGTTTGGTTTTGGTTTTCCCCAGAAGTGATTATAACAAAGCAGTGAGTATCTGGTCCTGGGTACTTGCAATTTGATTGCATGGACAGGAACAGCTGAACATAACAAAACCCTTGCTTTAGTAACAAGGAGAAAGTTTCATAAATAGTGCTCCAAACCATCCTAGCTGGCTTTAGGTGCAGGGAATGTCTAGGCCTTGGTGAAGTGATGCCTCAGAGTTACATGGTGACTGCGTGACTCTCAATCTAATATTGCCATTTAGGTACAGAGTGTTTCAAGCACTGAAATCCAAAGGTGTCTATATTTCTTCAGTATTTAGAAGGTTGAACAGAATGGATGTGTCTAACACACATATTCCAAATTGCATTCAAGGATGTGGTAATTGCAAGCACACACGATGCCTATGTAAATGTGCAAATAAAATATTTCATGAATAAAAGCATACTTTCATTAGTACATTTTAAAACTGGCTTTTATGTTGTGAAATCTATTTTCCTTCAAGCCTTTCTAGCAATAATTACAGTTTTCTACAGTTTCCAAAGAAAAATAGTATTTTCTACAAGATTTAAAATGCTTATTGAGGGCAGAATTTCAATAATGGGTAAGTAAATAAGAAACAATTACATAGTTAACTTCTTACTGTTGTATGACAAATTTGAAAAGTTGTACAACAGCATGTAAGTCAAGGGGATGAAAATGTACTTTATGCTGTGATCTGTAATATTTTATAGGGTGTATTTATGTACAGAATTCAATGTTCTACTTAAAACATTTACTTGTCAGTTCACAAGTGTTTTGGTTTTTTCCTTTTCTCTCATGCTTTAAGGAATTATAAGCCAATATTAATTTACCATAAAATATCACCACAGTTTGATATTAGTGTGCACTCCCTCCCATTATTTGTCCCATTGTTAATGAGGTAACCATGTAAAAACAAGGCCTTACCTAGTAGATCTTTATCTCCTCACTCACAGCTGCTTCCTACACAGGCTCCCCAGTCACTACTAGTAATCAAAACCAACTAATGCATAAAAAGAAGCAAAACAAAAGCAGTATGGTAGGTGGGATTTTACTGCAGGGTGTGGAATCTGTTGCTCAGACCTGCAGGCAACAGAAAACATGTACATGTCTCAGGGAAAGAGTGAATACTGTATTGTTTCTTAGTCTGTATAATGTGAGCTGTAATAACTGTCTCTCCAATCCACCTAGAACCTGAACATGTATATATATATATTTTTTAATAAGCAAGGTTAGACTAAGTCTCCATATGAACTTTTTTTTAAGCTTGTAGTAAAATCTTTTAAGTAGCCTGTATTAATCTACTAAAGTAGAAGCTGCCTGTTGTGTTTATATGCAAAGAAGTGTAGAAGAAGAAACGAGACCTTAAATGCTGTTGAAATCTTCAGTATTTACATCTTTAGTTTGACTTGCAAAAGAAGCTCTGTGTTACTCACACATGCAAGGGTTTGCTGTGTGCAGGTGGGCCCCTTGGACCCTGGCACCAGTCAAACTTCCTTTTCCTTTTCCTTTTCCTTTTCCTTTTCCTTTTCCTTTTCCTTTTCCTTTTCCTTTTCCTTTCCTTCACCTACACCTGTGAGGGTCCAGAGGAGGGTCATGCAAATGATCAGAGGATGGGATGTCTCTCCTATGAGGAAAGGCTGAGAGAGTTGGGATTGCTCAGCTTGGATAAGAGAAGGCTCTGGGGACACCTTGTAGAACCTTCCAGTATCTAAAGGGCACCTATAAGAAAGATTGGGATGGATATTTTTAGTCGGGCCTGTTTTGAGAGGACAAGAATTAATGGTTATAAACTAGAAGAAAAGAATGGAGGTCCAGACTAAATAAAAGGAGAATTTTTCTTTCAGTGAGGATAATGAAACACTGGAACCAGTTCCCCGCAGAGGTGGCAGATGCCACAGCCATGGAGGTGCTTTAAGACAGGCTGGATGGGGCTCTGAGCCACCTGGTCCATTGGGAATTGTACCTGCCCATGGTCCCTCCTAATGCAAACTGATACAACTTCTTTGTGGAGTAGAGTGCCATCTCAGCTAGCTTAGAGAAAGAGCTGTTAACTGTCACTAAGAAAATTCCTCAAATAAAAAATAAGTCTACGTGTTTCAAAAGTCCAATGTTACTCAGTCTTCCTGCCCCAAGAGAGTGCAAGGAGGTGGGGTGTACTCCTGTTCCATACATACCCCTTTCTCTCCCAGTCAGCAGTGCCAAAATTCTCATCCTTCACTCACACCTCAAAAAAGTAAATAAAAGCTCAGCAATCATTAAAAAATTAAGCATAACAAAAAGGGAAAAATACAAAATACTAATAAAGCAAAAGAAAAGAAAAGTCCCTTTGGAGTGCTAATATGGTTTGCATTCAAAGAGGAAGTCATTTTTGATTAACAAGGAGGTAATGTTTCCCCACAAGGGTGGGTCGTAGATGATGAATAAATAATGTAATCAAATATTAAATTAACTCTATTTAAAAAACTGATTTGCATGTTAAAAGCTTATTGATGTAGTATTTTGTTTACTGTTATTGTTCTGAGGCAATTTTGTAACAAATAGAGACAGTGAGAAGTAATAGCATTCAGTCTTTCAACACAAATGCATTTATATTGATTACTTCTTTTTCTAACAAATTTGTGAGCTTTTCCACCTTTCTGCATCAGAATTTCTTTGGGAACATATTTTTTTCCTTATCATAATTGAATCTTTTTGAGCGGATGGCGTAAAAGAAATTTTAGTTCTCCACTTCTCTTTATTGCTTTGTATCACACCAAAGAGAAGTAATAACATCCAGTTTTCTGACACAGTTGGGTCAAGAAGGAAGGGTCATGTCATACCAAAGGGGAAGAGTGGCCAAAGGACACGGGCTGTACTTACCTTGTCCAGCACAGAGCTCCCCTGGGATTTGGATTAATTACAGCAGCCCATCGATGGGGCCAAGGCTGGGGCAAAGGATCAGTGAGATATAAATGGCCCTGCTCTCTGTTGCAGATGGTATTTAGCCTTGGGGCTTTCCACGGAGAGAATGGGGAATTCAGTGTGTTTTGGTAATACAGTTAGCCTTGGTTTTCCCTAATCTCCTGTGAAACTGGGTCTGTTACAGGTTTCTAGCAGAAAAGGGAAGAGGGTTCTTTCTTGTATTTCTATTTTTCTTTTGATAGTGCAGCGTAGCAGTGTTGCAGGATTCTTCTGTGATTTAACTCTAACACGTTCACTATATTTTAAAATTGCATAAGTTCATGTAGTATGTCTCCTGAGGACTATATTTCACGATCCTATGTGACACCAGGAAGGTTTTATTAATAAAATTTTGAGAAGATTTAAAATTATTCTTCTACAAAGGAGGTCGTTGCTTCTGATTAACATTGAATATATTTGATGGAAGTGTTTCTCTAGCTGCTTGTGTAGTAAATTAAAGGCTGAGGTTGCAGGCCCAACAATAATTGAATTTATTTACTACCTTGTGTTTCTGTTTATGAAGGTGAGTTGATGGGTTTCCATTACAACCTGTTTCTGTAGCAATATAGCACACCTGCTTTGCAGAAGACAGTATAATAAAGCACTCACTTGAATTGTCTTGCCATTCATTGCAGAGGTCATTGTATCCGGTGCTGTATAAATATAAGAGCCAGAGTGTAGAATAAATCTGTTTTAAATACAATAATCAACTCTGGTTGTCATAGTAGATATGTTACAGACCAGGATATAACTCAAATTTTTGTGGAAAAGCTGAAAAATTTTAAATTATCGATAAATTGATAAATCTGAAACTGGCAGATGTAAGAAACATATCTCACTACTTAGAGATATTTAATGTACTTTATGCCCACAGAAATTCAGACATAAATTGTAATTCAGGAATCAGTGAAATCTTCGATATTATGCTGTGCAGTGGGAAACTGGAAGAGATTGCATGAATACTTTAAAATGGGAGGCTTTGTAACTGTGACTCCTACAAGGAATGAAATGCTAAGCAGTGGAAGAAATTTGTGGAATGATATTTTAAAATGGAAATATTTGATGTGAATCCCTTGGAATTGTTGCCAAAGCAATAGTGATGTGCAACAGCTGAAAAATAACAGGACTGACAGGGTTCTGAAGGTACTGGTGAAAACACTCAGTCCCATTAGGTGAATCTGAATAGACAAGGAAAACATGTTTGATCTTCTTTTAAGTGATAGTTGTGATGCCTTTATTTCAAGCATGAGGATTTCCACCTTGCAAGTAAGGCATCAACACTGCCTGAGTTTTCATGGCCAATTCATTGCCAAGGACAACTGCGAGGTGGATGTACATTTTTTTTGGTTTTTCATATTCTTCAAGCTGAAGGATCTGTGCTTACCCCTGGCTTGGCATTAAAATGTAAGCTCTAGGAATAGAACAACTATAGTGCAGCAATGCCCTTTCAGGGTGCTGGAAAAAGCATAGAAAAGGCCTACCACTGAGGGTAAGAGTCCCATGCATGAGGCTGAGAGCCAACAGATTGCCCCATTTTTGGCTGAAACACTGCAAAAGATTATTTTTCTCCTGCAAAAATCAAGTGTTAGTGGGTGACAGAACCTGCAAACTGACTTACCGGGGCAAAGGGAGGGAGAAAAACACTGTGAAAACTCAACCAGAGCAGAGAGGTCCTGAGAAGCACAAGTTGGCAACACTCTTGGGATGTTGGTATTTTATAATATGGGGAAATTTCCATTAAGAGCTTTGGGATTTAATTTGGATTATACTTTACAACAGGTATTTTGCAATGTGAGGTTGGTGTACCTGCAGCGATACGAGCTGCAGCTAATGAACGTCCCTATGACAGGCCTATTGCCATGGAAACAAGAAGGGTTGCAGACTACTTGATCTATAGAAATTACAGATTCAATAAAGCATTTCTTGCTCTTTTGAGTTCTGATTTAATTAGAAAGCAGAGTGATCTGTACAGTGTAGATGCTATCTCCAGCAGTTATTGGAGCTGTATATTAACATAGCTGTTGGCTTGCTCCATCTTAAATTCTCTGCGTTTTGACTGCTGAGCAGATCCAAATCTACCTGTCTAATCTGCCAGAATTGTTGCTTTAAGGGTAACCCAAACTTCATAGTATGGTCTGTGATTGGTCTGGAAGCATGGCCATGATTGTGTTAGAAGGAATCTAGGAAAGAAACTACTTCAGACTGTGGCTGATCCTAATTTGCACTTGGCCATTAAAATGGTTGTGTCTATAATGTGATTTTTTTCAAACTAACTTACTGCCAGAAATTTTGGTAATTTTTTCTTTTATATATTTAAAGCTATACTGGAAATAGGGTATTGGATCTTTGCCTGTGAAGGAATTTCTCAACCTTAGTAAATATAATTCATGAGTATGACCCAAGTGTTGTTGTACCTTGCCCCTCTTTCTTAGAGATACAAAAGTAGATGAGGTCATAAATGCTGGCTGAGAGAGTATCCAAAAATAGATAAAACCCCTTGTAGTACAAGTTCTGTCTGATGGCATTAACATGTGTTGCACTAATTCACAAGCCAAAGTGCCAACAGTTTGCTGCAGAAGTCAAGAGGGGGAGTGCAAAACAAGAAATGTTTATACACATAGAGAGGAATGATATATACATACATATGGAAATAAAACAGAGTTGTAAATGGCGATACATAATTTGAAAAAATGTTTATCTCAATGCAAGATGCATAGCTAAACTTTGGAAGTAATTTAATAGAAAAATGAAATAAATGAGACCCTAAATTCTATCTGACTTCTCTCTGTGCAAGTTCCTGCTTAGAAGAATAAACATTTTAGAAGTTCCCAAATATGCAAGCTGCTATGTTTTAAGATTTACCAAATACTGCCATTCCCTTCTTTCTCCCTTACTCAATATGTTGTGGATGTTTTAAGGCAGAAATAACCATCAAAGTGACCCTACATGATGCATGCTCCTGCTAACACATCTGAGAAAACCAAATCTTTCAGGTTCTGTAAACAAAGAAGTTTAGAATAGATCTAAATAATATTTACCTTTTTCTGATAAGTAAACATGATATCTAATATTTCAGCCTCCATTTCACCCACACATGGGGTCTGAAATGTTAGAGATCATGTTTACTTATCAGAAAAATTTTGATTTAGCAGAGGAATGCCAAATATTCTGGAAAGCCATAAAGGTGGAAGGTAGACTTAGTGCCACCCTTTGAATCCCTTTGTGTTGTGATCCAGCCGGCTTCCTTCAAAAGAGGGGTGGTCAGTCACACGCTGTATATGCCCTGGTCACTCACAAACATCACAGGCTACTTTGTGAAGCACTGGCTACTTCTTAGGTTGCTTTTAAAGAAAAATTAAGGCATAACCCCAGTGCACAAATAAAAATACTCTTGTCTTAATTTATGAGCATTAAATATTTAATAAATTCTTATTATTGGGATTTTCATTTTACCAAGAGATTTATCACTTGTTGGTATCCTGGACAGCATAGATACATACACAGCTAATGTATATTAAACCATTGCTTTAGATTAATGTCCTATTTTTTTTAAAAATAAGCATGAGAAGCATTCATTCTGGGCTAAAAAAATCCAACTTAAACCAGTTATATTCTGCTTAGTTGTGTTTGTCAAAACAAACTACTAATATTTTTTTTGTCAAGTGTCCATACCATATTTATTTCAAGATAAAACTTGTGCTTGCAGTTCCTAATATGTTTTATTTCAGTCACCACAGGGCTGAATTTGCCAAAGGAAGTGTTAGAGAACAAAGCAGTGGTTAAAGAGTTGTCTTTATTACCTGGGACACATGACCTTGAATCTCCTGCAAAGACTTCTTATTGAAAAGGAAATCTGCCTTCAGGAGTCTTGAAGCAGTCACATCCCATTCCTTTGTTCTTGGGGGTGTGTATGGATGCTCCATCTCTCTGTCTCTTCCTCTCAGGCAAAATGAAGGGCACCCTTAAAATTTCAGTATGTTTCTTTCATACTGGAAATTTACTCAATGCTAGAAGCATGAAAATGTGTTGTTATTACCCTATATTTTTTAAAATACATCTTAAACTTCTGGGCTAACATAAATATACTTCTAGGAAATCTTTCCCTCACGCAACACCTTGTACAGGGGTTTGTTCATGACAGGATGAAAGATCATCAACCCTCCTAAATATGACACTAGAAGTTATTTTCCATATGTTTGGAATGATCTCATAAAACCTGTAAGAAGGAATGGCTGGTGAAGCACCCTAGCAAATACAGGTATGGGTATCCCTAGCTGAAGATAGGAATATGTTCAAGCATGTGCATTTGTTCTATCCTGGTCTGGAACAAAAGATTCCTATTTGAAGAAAGAGACCCAATTCAACAATGTAAAATTTTAATCAAAGCAAAACTCAACCAATTAAATCAAACAGACATGAAAACCAAAAAGCTTTGGTTTAGTTTTAGAAGTCTTTTTTGTATCATTTTATTCCTTGAGACTGGAAACAATCTATTCCCATGGAAATTTGGGGTTTCTTGAAGGATTTTTTTTTTAAAGAAAGGAGCTTGTTTCTAGAATATACCTTTATTATAGGTTTTGAAAATATCTTTCAAAAATATACCTGTATATATTTGGCATATATAACACACAAATTAGAAATGCACTTCCATATTTCGTTTTGGGACAAATAACAGGCTGGGAGGGGTCATCTGTCACTATTCTGACCCTTAAAAGTACTGTTAGTGATAGACAGTGTATCCCAGAGCTATAAGACTTTCATGCTTTAGCACCAGCAAAGCAGCCCAGCCCCACACAGCTGCTCACTCACTCCCCCACCAGTGAGATGGGGGAGAGAACTGGAATGGTAAAAGCTAGAAAAATCATACATTGAGATAAAGACAGCTTAATAGGGAAAAGAGAAAGCCATGCAAGCAAACAAAGCAAAACAGGAAATTGTTTCATTACTTCCCATGGGCAGGCAGGTGTTCAGCCATGCCAGGAGAGCAGGGGCCCATCGTGTGTAGCTTAGGAAGACAAAACCATCACTGTAAATGTTCCCTCCTTTCCCCTCCTTCCCCTCACTTCATATTCTGAGCATGATGTCATGTGGTCTGGAATATCCCTTTGGTTAGCTGGGATCACCTGTCTGGGCTGGGTCTCCTCCCACCCTCCCAGGCACCCCCAACTTCCTCCAGTGTGGCAGCACAAAAAGCAGAAAAGGCCTTGGCTCTGTGTGAGCCCTGATGAGCAATAACAAAAACATCTCTGTGTTATCAACCCTGTGTTCAGCACAAATCCTAAACACAGCCCTGCAGCAGCCACTGGGAAGGAAATCAACTCTGCCCCAGCCAAAACCAGCACAAAAGCCCAAACAGAAAGTTTGTTTTAAAACAGTACACATATGTATGCCTATATTTATCTGGATTAAGTTAATCAGATAAATATCTAAAATTATTATTGGGCAAAATATTTTAAGAAGAAAGGTTATTAAGAGGGCATGAAAAATTACTTTTTGTGGTGTTGACAAAAGCATCACAAAACAGAGAACAATTTGGTCGACAAGTTAGCAAGGTATGTAAACAAAATCTGCCTATTTCTAAATCCAGAGTGGTGAGATATTTGAAGAATATAGAAATGATATGATTGATAATTGATCTGATAAATTTCAAAGCAACCATATTTCTTATGGACCACATAATGTTGTAATCAAGATTTTTGAGTTGAGAACTTGTATCTCAATTCCGCAATACATGACTTCATTATGACCGCATTTCATCACATTTTAACATAACATTTTAAAAATAGTGACATGCCAGAAATTAAGTACCAAAATCATATATTTGTATGAATAGATCAAATAATTGGAAAGAACCTCATGGTCAGTGAACCTCAAATGATAGACCAGATGAAAGATGGTAACAATAAGGCCAATGAATATTAAATGAAACAAATTATAGAAAAGAAAAAATGCAATTAGGAAATTAGTTTCACAAAGGTATCTAATAACTTCAGCTTAATAGCCAGCTCATTTTAAATAATATTACAGGCTTTTCAGCTTGCTCAAGTACTGATGCAATTCAGCTTTTTCCATTTTAATCTGTGCTTTGATTCATATTCAGGTATTGCAGACATCCTGATAAGATTAAAATAAATATAAATAATATTTATATTGAAGGTGGCTTGGAGGATTTTTAATGATGAATATAATAATCTGAATGTTTATAACATAGATGGTTTAGAAAATGAACACTCTCAATTTCTCTGATAATAAAAATCTCTTCATTCTGTGTTTAGACAGAGTATCCCAAGCTTTGTATGCCAGGATACTAGAGCAGAGTTTTTCTTAAAGTTTACATCAGGCAGGTGAGGCGTGATTCACCCTGTAAATGATAACATGATTCTATAAATAAATAAAAATAAACTCAGTGCAGAACTGTAACCCACTCTGAAGTGTCTAAATGCTGGCACGTTTTCAATAAGCTGTGTCTACTAAGTCAGAGCTGTAATTGCCACCTAAGAAACATCCACAGTGTGCTATCTCTTTGTGTATTACGAGAGACCAAAGAGATATTGGGTCATTATGTAAAAATTGGTAATTAATGGAAAGTGATTTTCCAGTTAATTTGCATGTTCATTATATATTGAATATTATTTAGTCTTTTGTGTCGTTTTTGTTTCTCATAAACTTGACCCAAGGGATCCTACACGGTAAAAAGACATATAAATTATCAAATAAGACATATATTTAACTGAGTCATTGAACTTTTGTTGTGACTAATGATTCTTCCAGCAATCATTGCATTAGGGAAAACATTTCTTTTTAAGTAAATAATGTTCACTACCTTTTAGAGCTGCTGTCAGTGAAAAGAGAATAATCTACTGAAATATCTCAATCCTTTGATGATCTCTCTGAGGGCATCTTGTAGATTTAAATTAAACTGATCAAATAGAAAGTGATATACCCTTCAAGATACTTTAACTGATTTGACTACAAAGAAAAATAAAGTCATTCCATGTACTTATGAAGAATTGCTGGCAGGCTGAGATTCAAGAAGAAAAGGATTGATTATTTTATCGAAATGGAAGTGTTTTCTTTATGCACTTTACTCATATATGGGTATCTTAATGAAGAATCTTTGCAGAAAGAAAGAACTGCGCCACCTTGACTTAGGTATGGTGTGCTTACACCTTTACTCAGATGTAGCATAAATCAGGGTTGAAAGCTGAGTGGACTCCAAGATGAGGTATGGTTTTTCAGATAATCTGAGTTTCCTATGGAATTGATTGATGACATTCTGTTTGAAGCTGATGGGAGACTTGCCATTGATGTGAATGACAGATGCCAGTATATTCTGGAAATCAATTTCTATGTGGAGTTTGCTGCTGATTGAATTTTATTTTAATTTTTTTGAAGGATCTTCTTTACCTTTTTTTGCAGCTTCAAAGGTTCAAATCTATGTGCGCTTGTATGAATCATTACTGCTTCTTTTAATTAATGGGGTGATAAAGTTTTAAGATTTTTCATTTACTGATTACTTCATTTGCTAGGAAATTTTAGCCCCTTCTAGACCTGACATTTTGCTCACTTGGATTTAATGCTGATGAAAGATGTAAATAAGAAATTCTTTCATAAGCATTGCATGTGAATAAAATTTTATCTTTCCATGTCCCCTAAATTCTAACAGAGTTGATTTTCAAGCAAGTTTGCAAAGAGAGATGTAATTAAAAAAACAAACCAAACCAAAACAATAAACCACAGAAAATAGTCAGCCAAATATTTTGGCTTCGTGATTTTATTTCCATATGCAAAGGAAAAAAGAATAAAATTACTAATTCTCAGTCCACAAAGTACTATGAAAAAGACATAAATTATAAAAAGAAACAAACAAACATAATTTATTATTGACATGAAATTTTCCTATTGGTTATGGACACTATAATACAAGACTACAAGATACAGTAGTGCATCATATACTGAAATCCAGAGTTTGAGCATTAAAACTGTTTACCACCCTGAATAGGATTAGGGGCACAGAATAATTCCCCTTCCATTTGGAAGAATGGAAACTGCTGTATTAAAAAGCACCTTAATGAAACATTAGATGAATTTGAACACTTATTATCTAACAGTTTCATTCCTACCTTGTATATTCAATATCTGTGAGAAATCATTAAGCAGATACCTTGATCTTTTACAGCAATCTGTATACGCACTGTGTGCTGCCAAGGGTTTGGCACAGTCAGCTGTCAATAAGGCTGACCTCCTGTTTTCTCATGTAAAACCAGAGATTTTTGTAATGCATTCTATGAGAATGTGCATTCTGTGAGATCCATGCAGGCAGGATCCTTTGCCTCAGTCTTGGAGAGTAGTGTGTAGTAGTGTTCTAATTCTTGCATTTCTCTTCACTTATATCTGGTTCATCTTTTCCTCTTTTGATTTGTTTGAGTCCATAATGCATACAATGGGTATAAAGCACTACCAGCTTGGTAATCAAGTGGACTTTTCATTGCTTCCTGAGTGATGAGCAGACTTCTTCTATCCACATTACATTTCATTTCTTAGGAGGAATTACATGGTCTGGAGTGTTTTCCCAGCCAATGACTTTAGGCTGAGTGAAACTAAGAAACAGGCATGTTTTAGGTTATAAGTGTGAAATCTGGACCTCATTTGAATTCAGTGACAATATTTTGGTTGAAGACAGTATTAAAAAAAAAAAAAAGCCAGCCTTTTGAGTAAAAAATATCCTACTAACACTTCCCTCTCATGTTAAAAAAAAAAAAAAAAAAAAAAAAGTTTCAGCTCTTAGATCTCTCCTGCATTCTCTGCAAGGAAATATGAAGTTTGTCAGGCAAAGAGAGATCAAAATGTATAGGGTACTTTAAAAATTAAAGCCAGTGTCCCAAATTCCACTTCAACACTTACAATATTTACAGAGCACCCAGAGTTCAGTTTAAAATTTTTAATGGTGTGAACACAGATTTGGTAAGCAGGGAGTTGCTCCCTGACTTAGGTTTCAGTGTTCTCAGGAATGAGCCATTCACCCAATATGTTGCATTCACTTAGTTTGCACACAGAGAAAAGGGGAATAGTGCCTGAATCAGAAATAATTAATTTTTTCTCATATTCTTAAATGTAGGTGGAAATTAAAACCACTTTAGACTTGCTTTAATAGTGCTGGCTCAGAATAGATATTTAAAAAAACCCTTAAACCCCTCATATGAAGTTATTGCAGTAACCTACAAAAATCAAACCAGTTTAGTTTCTTGTATTCAGCTTGTATTTGGCATTCGGTGTATGGATAATAAATGTATCAGGCAAAACTCACTCAAAACAAAAGTATCACAGGACAAGCATAACTCCCAGCAGCCTGAAGATACAACAGACTTAAAACAATAAAGAGGCAAGGAATAATATATCCACCATACCAACTGAAAAGTTAAAATGGCCCACAGATGTTTGAAAGCTTTGGAAGTGTAGAGACTTGAGGTAAAGGGTTTGGAGATGTGTTTATAAATATTGAAGTCACAAGGTATTTGGCACTGAAGTGCAAGTAGATGATTTCTGAACAAATTAAAGCATAGCAATGCAAAAGCTGCAGCTGCACTGTTTTGGCTGATGTATTTGAGTTTCCTTCACATGAGTGTATTGCTTCAATCAGAAAAGTTTGCTTTGTTTGTTTGTTTGTTTGTTCATTTTGTAGTTTTCCAATCATTTTTGTTATAGAGTTCCCGCTTCTTTAAGGAGCAAGAACTGGCAGTGTGTTAGAATGTCAGTATATTGTTATGCAGCTGGAATATGTACCAGGAAAAAAATTATAAATCAATTCTGTGATGCTCTACTGAATGTCAGAAATGCTTTTCAGAGATAAGAGAATCCCATTTCAAATGCTGATTTTTCAAAATTATTGTAAATCATGACCAATATTCACTGAATACTAAAAATTCAATGACAGTGTATGCCATTTCATGATGCTGCCTCCAGAATATATGTCATGCTGAGTTACCGCCTGGCAGCCCTTCAAAATAAGGATATTTTTAATATCTCTGGTCATGTAAAAGTAAACAGGTTAACCTAAACCCCTGTGCACTATCATTTGTACAAACTGCCAATAACCATCACAAGGTAAGCACTTCTCTCCTGTGCTAAGGAACGCCACTAAGAGGATCATTTTTCTTCTCTTCTTGGTTGAATCCGATTGTTTCACTCAATGGAGCTTCAATTCAGCCAACAGCATTCTGTGCACTCTAAGATAAGGAACAATCATCAGCAAAAGGAAATACAGGTCTCAAAAGAAATTCTTTAAATTCATGGTTCTTGCTATATACCACACTTACTAAAAATGAAAATACACACACACACAAATTTATATGCATATACACCTCCATGTATACATGCATCTGCAAAAAACACTGCCATCAAGAAATAGAAATTCTTTTAAAAACTTGAACACTCCTATGCTCTGAGATTACTTTAGTAATCTGAGAATCTTTTGGTCAGATTTGTGAGTGTGAGACGCTAGATCTTGAAATATCCCCATGTGCAGAATGCAAATCTTTATGTCTTTTGCAGTCTCTGCACAACATCTTGTAGCAACAGAGAGAGAAAGAGCTTTGAACAAATCTGAAGCATGTCTCTGTGTTTCATGTATTCCTCCACATATTATTTGTTTTAATGGTGCAGATTTTTCCTAAGATATGCATTCAAATAATATAAGAACATTTGTGTACATTATTTATTAGAGAATAAAGTGATCAAATTAAGCTTCCTATGATATTTAAAAACTTGTAGAAATATCAATTTTTAAAGTTGTTGTCATATTAATTATCCACCATTTGTTAGCAGTGTGTGCATAACTGTTCACACAACTTTGGAGGAAGAAACTGTTCAGGTATTTTCTTATTGCTAGGGAGGTTTAATTTTCTTAGTTTTCTTCTTAATTTTAATTATCTTCACAAATTTTATATATAATTTTTTGGAGAGAATAGAGAAGTTGAGTCTGCTGGGTTATGTGTGGCAACTGGATAAAAACTATGATCCTGTGCATCATGGCCAAGATGATTGTTCACAACCACCTGTCTCCATTCCCTAGCCACAGAGATGTGACGCTGTAAGAAATACAAAGGTTTTGGGAAATCAGTGGAAGACCTTAAACTGCCAGTCATCCAAACCTTGACTCAATCAAGCCTGTTCTGGTCAGGACAGGGTTAAATTTTTGCAGTGGGCAGGAAGAACATGGCCAGGACACGGCTGCTGTTCTGTACAACCTCATGTCATTGTTGAGGGTGGGGAGAAGGGGTTCCTTCTGGTTGAACAAGCACACGGAATGGTGGGGTAACACCGACACCAACCTGTGGTATTTTCTGAGACCCCCATCAAAGGGAAGAATGATGACTCTGACTCCATGTTTTTAGAAGGCTAATTTATTATTTTATGATCTATATTATATTTAAGAATGCTATACTAAACTATACTAAAGAATAAAGAAAGGATACAGACAGAAGGCTTAAGAAGGTACTAATGAGAAACTTGTGACTCCCTCCTCAGAATCTGACACAGCTTGGTTGTAATTGGCCAATAAGTAAAAACAATTCATATGTTGGATAAACAATCTCCAACCACATTCCAAAGCCGCAAAACACAGGAGAAGCGAATGAGATAATATTGTTTTCCTTTTTCTCTGAGGCTTCTCAGCTTCCCAGGAGAAAATCCTTGGTAAAGAGATTTTTCAGAAAATATGATGGTGACACCAGGCCGGTCCATAGGGAGCAGACAAGGTTGTGTTGCTGGAAGGTAGGAGGGCTCTGCAGAGGCACCTAGGCAGGCTGGATAGATAAACCCAATCAAACAGCATGAGGTTTAAGAAGACCAAGTCTTCTTAGAAGACCAAGATTCTGCACTTTGGCCACAACAAGCCCCTGCAGTGCTGCAGGCTGGGGACAGAGTGACTGGACAGTGCTTAGGCAGAAATGGGGTGCTGGATGGCTGCTGACTGAACATGAGCCAGAATTTTGCCCTGGTGGCCAAGAAGGCCAATGGCTCCTGGCCTGTGTCAGGAATGGTGTGGCCAGCAGGGGCAGGGAGGTCATCCTTCCCCTGTACTCAGCACTGGTGAGGCCACACCTTGAGTGCTGTGTCCAGTTCTGGCCCCTCAGTTTGGGAAGGATGTTGGGATGCTCAAATATATCCAGAGAAGGACAGCAAGGCTGGTGAAGAGTCTAGAACACAAGTCCAGTGAGGAGTTTAGGTCAGACATAAGGAAGAAGTTCTTCACAGAAAGGGTTATTGGGCACTGGAATGGGCTGCCAAGGAGGTGGTGGAGTCAACAGTCCCTGGAAGTGTTTAAGAAAAGACTGGATGTGGCACTAAATGCCATGGTCTAGTTGACAAAGTCTTGTTAAGTCACAGGTTGGACTTGATCTAAAAGTTTTTTTCTAACCTAGTTGGTTCTATGATTCTGTGATTCTGTGGCTAGGTTTGGGTTGAGCTTTGGGGTGAGGATTTTTGCATGTGAATCAGTATCTTCTTTGTACATATTTTTTAGTAATATTTTTGCAGATACTGTTTGTTTCCTTATGTCATTCTGTTTCCAGTGTATTGTCCTTATCTCAACATGTGATCTTTACCTTTTATGTCTCCAGCTCTCCTCTGCTGCCCACCACAAGAGGGAAGGGAGCGGGGAGTTTAGCAGGAAGGAGCAGTGTGGCTTGGAGAATCTTGGTGGGAGCATTAAATTGGGCAGTACCATTCCTAAACCCTGATAGCCTTAATTGGCCCCTAATGTGGGGCTCAAAGAGATAACAACAGATTTGACCAGAGTGGGTTGGAAATAAATCCTGTCTAAGCATTTGTTGTATTATATCCAGAGCCCTGGTCATGAAGTTGCTTGGTCTGTTCAGATGCCTGTGTATGTTTCCATAGATGCACTGTATGCCCATCATGGTGCTCTTTTCCAGAGCAGGGAGAAGGACAAGGATTGCTTTGTTGATGTACTGTGAGATACCAGCTCATGACATGATAACATCCAGGGCAATGAGGGTCATTTGGGTCATGTGCATTCAGTGTTGCTTTCCTACCCTTACCTTGGGTACTGCTTCTGGAAGTCCTTTAACAGTAGTACCCAGTCTGTGGGGGAAACAGGGTAGGATACTTTTCCCCAGCTATTTCTCCCCTTTCTCTCCTTTGGGTTTTTTGAGGATTTAGAATTTCTCTTAGATCTTAAGGCAAACATGTTCTTGTTGCTAGCTCTGCCAAGCCTCCTCAGTGCTGTTCACACCATGTTCAGAGTTACAAAAGAGATTTTTAGGAGGGTCTTTCAAAGATCTGCCCTAAGGGTGGATGGTTGTGAATGGCATGGAAGATAGGAAAAATGGACCAGCGTTTGAAGGATTATTCTTCTCCAGCAGTTTGGAAATTCTTCTCCAGCAATTTGGAAGTTCATCCCTGATACAGGACCCTGATAAAGTGGCAGAATATTTGAAAAAAAAATGCTCTAACAGTTCAAAAGAGGCACAAAGTTATGCAATGTGCTGGGTCTTGGCTACTATTTATCAGACTTGATACTAGACAGCACCCTCAGGGGCAGGAGGAGAAAAACAAGACGAAATCCATTCACTTAGTAAGGGATGAAGAGGAAGTAGGGCCCAAAATCCATTGACCTTTGGGTTTGGGGCCAGCAGGCTTCCTCACAACTCTTAGAGCCAATAAAATGTTTGCTGAAGGCAATATGTATGTACCATATAAATAAAATATCTGCCTTCAAACAGTGGCTGTGGGACACCTAATGAAGTAAAGTACTAGCTAGCCTAGGTATGCAACTCGAGTCCAAAATATGTCATGTCTAATCTTTTGTCTAAGCACGGACAGGAGGTTTTCCAGCAGCCTGGGTCTGTTATGGCTGGGAATGAGTCTAATGTGCCATGTTGGAGATAAGATGCTTACAGAGAGCCTGCTGGAGAACTCTCCTGTGCATCCTTCAACTCATTGGACTCAGAACAGGCTAACTATCCCTGGCCCAAAATGATTTTGTGCATTTGGTTTGTGTTTCCCCATAGCTAATAAACCCTCATAGTTAATAAACCCTTCCAGGGCACAACTTACTGTGTCCATGGCAGACTGACTGCACTCAGTCCAGTGAGCCTGGCTGAACCCAAACCCTTTCTGGAAATTCCTACCTTATTTTCCTATGCTCCCAAAACTCTGGGATTTGGGGTTTTAATCTTCTACTCCCCCATCACTCTATGCAATTATGTCCTGCCTAATGCCTGTTATTGTTTGTGCATTGAATGGAGCAAGTTGGATTTCTCAGGCTTTTCCCCAGTTAATTGCTGTTCTCATTCATTTCTAATGCACAGGCTTAAATTTCTGGAATTCCTCAATTACTTTTACTATGAAATTCACCATGTGTGCTATGTGGAAAAAAGTCCTTAAGGGGTTAAAGATTTCAACCAAGTTTTCTGGATGCATTTGTATTCTCTTTTTATATATATATATATATTTTTTTTTTTTTTTGGAAACTGGAGTTGTCTAAGATCTTTGTTTTTCAAAATCAGAAATGAAAAGGAAACCTACAAAGTGTCCATTTGTATAACCAGCCTGTAATTATATCAACATGCAATTTTATAGTTAAATTAATGACTGATTTTCCTTTACTCAGCACGGCACTTACACTTTTCCCAGCACTTCTTTGTCACCTTGGTTTCTGCTTTTGTGAAAATTCTCACACAAAACCCTCCTTTCTGATTATTGTGAAAAGTTTATGAATCAGAAAGAAAATTGCCCTGAAGATTGAGCTGAGGATTCCTTTGAATAAATGAATCTTCTGGTGATTCAGAGCCAACCCAGTCTTTTCTTCATGAGCTTCACATTGTGGAAGATGAACCTTTGTGCTAAGATTTAGAAGAAGTAAATATTGGGACTGTAAGTGTAAACTGTTTCTCTCTTGAGATCTTGTACTGGGAACATAGGACCTCAGCTAAATTTTCAATCAGTTGCAAAATTTTGAAACAACTAGAAGAGGAATATCTCAAAATATCATTTCTCTCCTGATTGTACTTCCATATGAGTAGCCTGCTGTCTGTTTTTTTCTCTCAAAAAAAGAGGGAATTTGAGCTGCAGATATTAAAAATATCTGAGGAGGAGGTCTCAGTCTTGCATATATATACACATATATATATATATATATATAAGGCTCCAGTATAAGGCTGCAGTATCTATATTAATTTCTTTTTATATCCTTTTTTCCTAAAATTCCAAATCAAAAGTGTACCTAATGAGATTAATCTTTAACTACCCATTAACTTCCACCAAGACCATCAAAAGTAGTAGAGCTTGTTATATTCACATGAGCTGAGTTTACCAATGTGAGTGTTTTTTAGGGAGCAAGTTTTCTCTCTCTCCCTGTGTAAGAGCAAACAGCAATTCAGGGAGAAGACAGGGAAACTGACAGGAGCTTATTGGCTTCATGAGCATCCCCCTGATTACCTGTTAGAGATATGGTGTTTGATGAATGCTCTGAATATTAAACATTTGATTTCCTGTTTGCCTTTACATTTTGACACCATGTAATCTTATGGAAGTGAAAACAAGCAGGATCTGGTCTGAAGTTTTAATCATTGCAGCATTTTTCCCGTTCTGAATCTCATTGCTATTTCCCTCACAACTTTCCAGCATCCACCTTTGTAGCATGTGTGATTGCCTCCTACAACTTCCAGCGTTAGCACCATAGGGGATGCAGATCTGTCTCTGAAAATTGACCCTCTCTTGCAGATCTCACCTGTAATCAGGAAGTGGCCCTGGTTTTGTGAGCCATCATTTCATCCTGGTTTTTCCTTATAGCTTTCAGTCTTTTTCATCTAACTCTCCTTGCTTTGAATCTCCCTTAAAAAGTGCTCAGACAATTTGTTTGTAAATATACCAAGTCATGGTACCAATAATCTAAGTAATGTTTTCTTTAGCAGCATAAGACCCTGAACTTATTCTCACTTCATGGTATTTGGGAACATAAAAGGAGTTGGATTTTGATCTGCTTCACTTTATGAGTCTAATATTTTATGAGTTTGAGCTGGAAAAATTCCAGTAAAAATAGACTTCCTTTATAAAATTCTACAGTAAAAATGAGCTTGTAGTTTTATGAATAACTTTGCTTTGGCTGTTACTCCAGGTTTTTCTAATAAAACTTATGACAATATTCTAAAGAATTTACTAGTAACTGGTAACTTGATGCTTTTTAATATATTCTCAGAATACAGTAAAGAAATAGTCACAATTACATAAAATTATTACTTTAGAGGATCTTATAGAATCATTATAGATGCATATGGAATTCCTGAGTTTCAATTTTATCTTGGGTTCATGTCTATTGTAATTTGCAACAGAAATCTCCATTATGGCTGGTTTTCTTGCTGTTCAGGGTGCAGTCTGAGTTGACTGGCATGAAGAAATAAAAGTGAAATAGCTTATTTAATTTGCTCCAGCTTATCAGAAACTTCTCACCACAGATGATTCAAGTTACTTCAGAATATCTAAACCAGCACTTTCTTCTCCTTTTTAATTTCCTTCCTCTCTGTTTTTCGTTTCTAATACATCCATTTCTCACTCCATTAGTAACAAATTCTCCCATATCACTTGGATATTGAATTGAGTTCAAATGGGTACAAATGCTCTTTTGAGTCACATTGAATATTGTCTGAAAATCCCAATGAAGCAAAATTCTCATCTTCTTTATTTCTTGACAAATTGCATGAGAAAGTTCTGCAGAACTCAGTAAAAATCAATAATTTTTGTAGACCTTTTTTTTGCTGAAAGGACTAGAAATAAAAGTCACCATTTTAGCTTTCTCCCCCAATGTCCTTCTTGGAACTTTTTTCCTATCACCTTGGTGTAGGTGCAATGCTAATGTAATATTTGAATTCCTCAGTTGAAATAACTGAAGTATAACAGCCTTCCTTTGAATATCCTGTTTTGTGGCAACACCCTTGCCACACTCTCAGTGCTGCCTGCTGCTCTGATGCCAGACTGTCTTGGTTTTACCCCATTAGGAGGGTATTTCAAGCTAGTAAGTATGGTCCTGGGTCCATATTAAGCTGCATATTAGATTCCCACTATTTTAATATACTGCAAATATTGAAAGAATAATCTTGCTTCTGAAACTCCTGGTTCCTGGGGAGTAATTTGCTCAGAAGGGAGACTTAAACTATTTTGAGTCCTAAACAAAGACATTTAAAAAAAATTATGCAGACCAGTTACTCACTTATGGTTTATTATGCTTATTATAGTAAAGCTATTTGCAGTTTTTTCAATTCTGTGGCAGTACCATATCTGTTTCCTTCTTTCTCAGTTTTTAAGGAATTGTGGTTACTGGATCTGTAGGTTTCATAAGAAATCTGATATGGAACCTTGTGTTGGATGAGGATGTTTGCCATTTGACTGCAGATATCACTAAGGCATTGGTACATAATTGGTGAAAAAGAAATCTCAACCAAAAGTGTTCATTGCTCCTGTTTCTCTTGCTTGCAGCCTGCCCTGTTCATGCCATTGAAAAATGACAAATTAATAAAGAGGAAAAATCTCAATAGTTTTGAATAGCTGTGCTTCCCCTGACCTTATTTACTGTTTAATCCTTCTTTTCCCCTTTCCCACCATGGAATTTTAAGGAAATATCCAGGTAGTTCCCAAGCATGAGTTTGATGAAGATGAGAGCCTCTATTAACTTCACAGCAATTGTAAAGGACAGTTTCAGTCTGAGCAGAGGAATTTTTAAGGTATGCCACATAACTCCAAGAAGGTATATTCATCAGCCCCCTTTTATTCCCAGGATAGATTTCTGTTGTTCATATCAATAAGGTGTTAAATTAGGCATGCTTGTGGATCACAGCTGTGAGAACTGATTTTGGAAACCAAACCCAACTCCTATATATTCATCACCAACTTTTGACCTTGCTCTGCTTTTCTGCATCTTTCCCTTCACCTCGTTACCTTCCCTCCAGCAATCCCACCCCAGACATGTGGGAAGGCTGTTCCTGGATGAAATAGTGACCTAGTGCAGTGACTTCCACAAACCTGCATTTCAAAAAAAAGGTGAAACTGGCTCTTAGAGAAATCAGTTCCCAAATGAGTTTTATCACCCTCTTCAACACCACCACCTGTGTTCTGTATTCCTTGCACGAATCAAGGAGGATTTTGGTATGTAGGAACTGTACCCTTAATGGAACAGTTTCATTGTTGTCACATGGAAGAATGATTTGCTATTTTAGAATAGGTTGGGGAGGAAGAGAATCAAAATGCTCTGCAATTAATTCATAAGCTCTTCTGAGGTTTACCTGGCAATGGATTAGAAGAAGATTAATTTACAGTGTAGGCAACACCCTATAGCTATGGTTTCTTTTATCTGATGTGGTTTTGTAGAGGAGCTCTCCTTGGTTCCTTGAGAGGTTATTTCAGAGCAACATTTACATTTATGGTATTGATTAAATAGATAGTTGCCAAATACATCTGTGTAATAGTTTCATAAATAACAACTGGCACTATGTAATTCTCATGTAATGCAGAGTGTGCATTTGGTCTTTGAAAGATAGAGAGAGAGAGAGAGGGGGACTGCAGAACAAAGCTTCTCATAATTGCAGTGCCAGAGAATGTGGCATCACACAGACAGGTTTTCTGTCCCTCTGTTAATGCCTTTGCAAAGACAAGATTTTCTGAGTCTTCCATAGCCCTTATTGCTTCAATCTTAGCACTGAAGCTTCTATAAAATTTTCCTGAAATCCCTCTTTTTGAATATTACACGATGATATAATAACTATGGAGGCAGATTTTAAATTTTCATGTAAATTGCCTCTGCATTAGCTTTGCAAGTTTATTATTGCTTTATAATATTCCTTTCTCTTAAGCTTCTTATTTATATTGGCTGAGAATTTATTTTGAATAAATGTGATAAATTGAGAGATTAAGGTAATACTTCTTCTGTCAAATCTCTTTATTTGGAAGCCAATACAAAGCTAGGGTTTACATTTTTTGTTGTTGTTTAGTTATTTGTGTTTGTGTGTCTATGCATGTGTCTGTGTGTATCTGTATTTTAATTTCAGTTCATACAAGTACATGAAAGATGGAATTGTTAAGCTTGTCCCAGGCCATCAGAAATCCTTGGAAACTAATCCTGAAAATACATGGAGAATCCTATGAATGTTCTTGTATGTACCACAAGAAAATAGACTGCTACTGAGAGCTTTAAATCAATATCCCCTATCTTTCCTTGCAATTTCACAACAGGATGAACACAATTTTATGAAGAAAAATATTGCACGCCTTCTCAAAAATATGATATTCAACGTTTTATGGAGTACTTTTCCACAATTTTAGTGGATAATACGGCAGTTCTGGATTCAATTTGTGAGACATATTTTAAAGGTGAACATGAGATACTTGTGTCGAGTTGACTGTGCAAAATTTCTGGGTTTTTTCACAGTTATGGGGGGATTCTGATTTCATTGCATTTCATGCTTATTTATTTCTGTGATTTGCAAAGTATGTTAAATCTGTATTTTCTCCTGACTTGCATAGTCTGTGAACTCTAGGATTTGTGATAAGAGATGGTCTTCAAAGCTACCTGTCATGTCAGAATGAGATAGAGCAAGGACAGATATTAATTATTATAATTATTTTCTCACTATATGCACAAATCTTCTACAATTCTGAAATATTATGCAAAGTTTTTTACAATTTTGAAGATATATTAAAAGCATTAAATATGAATGTGTAAATTAAAGTTGCATTTTAATGCTTATCCTTCTGTAAGTTACAGCTGGCCCATGCTGGCTTTTTTGACTTATGTAAGGAATAATAAATAGACTTCCAGGTCATGTATTTTTGAAAAGTGCAGTCTGTATGGTGCAGGAGAGCATGGCTTTACTGCATTCAGATAGCAAGGACAAGTATATCTACTTCCCCATTGGTTATATATATATATATACATATATATATATATGTGTGTGTGTGTGTGTGTGTGTGTGTGTGTGAGTGAGTGAGTGTGCACCTGTGTTTGTGTGCAGCTGTGCCAGAAAACAAGAGTCTCAGTTGATTTGCCATCACAGAAGCCTGGTGACCTCAAGTAGTGATAGTCATATTTGTTACATGAGTTTGTCACATTCAGCAGATAAGGCATCCCAATCCAAATTTTTTGGGTTGTTTGTTGTGTTTTTTGTTTTTTGTTTTTTGTTTTTTGTTTTTTTCTGAAATGGAATAAACGGAATAAAATTGTTCAGATGCCCCTCAGGAAAAATAAATTAAAAATCTACTGTAATAAGCTTGTAGATGTGTACAGGGTTAAGTCACCCATCAAAGGCAAGTGTCTGATCTTGGGAAATACTAGATCTGGAAGAGACAAACCCAAATAGAGATTTGCCTCATTATTTTGAAATGCTTCATAGGAAATCTTTCCAATATTATCCTTGGGAGATTCTCATTAGAATTTTCTAATACTTTCTCCTTCCCATTCTTCTTTCTACATTTTCTTTTCCTTTTCCCTTTCCTTTTTCCTTCTTTCCTTTGGAAAATGCCAAACATCTCCAGGGAGATCTTCCTTTGAATGTGCGTGCAGGATTCCATCAGCTCTGTGCTTGAAAGCATCACTGCCTCAAACACATTGTGTCCTGACATTCTATGATTCTATGATAAAACTGATGATTATTTTTCTTAAACCTGCAGCCCATAAATGACTCTGTGATGCTATCTTTTGAGTTATGCATGAGGAAGATGCTCTGATGTGCTATTCAAACATGAGTTCATTCTAAGTCAGAGGCACTCGTGCTCAGGCAATAGAGATTTTTGAATGGGACAAATGCTGCAACAATGGTTGTAAAGATAAAAATGTTCATACTAGCCAACCAGGAAAGACAAGGATTCTGTTATTTAATAACTATGACAAAGACTCTTAAATACCACAAAGCTTAGAGCGTGGTAAGGAAATTAAAAAGAAAAGGAATGAGATAAGAAAAGGAACATATTTTCCTGTCAGTTCATATTTACTTACATTTTTTATCTCTGACCTCTCTATAAAGCAAGATTTTCATTGCTCAGTCCCTGAAGAGATAAATTCTGTTCTTTCAAATAAGAACAGAAGCAATGAAGAAACATGAATGCAACCACTAGAAATGTAAGGACGGCCAGTTGGCCCAACCACTGCAAGACATTCTGCCTTGATCTGCAGCACCAGCATACCCAGCAGGTAGGAGGTGCAAGAGGCACTGCCTAACCCTCATATGCAATGCTAATCGTACCTTTCACACCCTTTAAGAAAGATGAGGTTGTCATTAATCAGTCTTCAGGAAGCCTGGCACACTCACTGCAACACCAGAAGGAATTCTGTGACCTGGATGTTAAAATCCCTGATTAAATAGTTATTTTCTGGACAGAGATTGTTATGCAAGCTTGTCACTCTTTCAAATAGTTAATTTACTAATTTTGAAACTAAAAAAGAGTTGGATAGCTCTTTCTCAGGAACCAAGGAAAAAAAATAATATTAATGCTAAAAAGCAAGATATTCTTTATTCTGTGGTCACTTTTAGAATTTTGGATTGACTTAGAATGGTTAGGTTCATCATACTCCTGTTCTGCTCCATCCTTTTTCATCCATAAAGGATGAATTGCAAGTCGTTCTTTTTTGTTTAGAAAAACTCTTGGAAGAAATTTTCAAATTCATATGCAAAAATATTGTGAATTTTACAATATTACAAAAAAAGAGCTTTTGCTTCTAAGAGTGTAGGTGGATTAATTTTAGTTTTGTGCAGATATGAGTTCACTACCCACTCTTCCTGAAGACTTGCTCTCAGGCAGATGCTGCCAGCCTAGGCTGTGGCATTGATGCAGTGCATACAATGGTTGTGAAAGTTCCTGCTGGCTCTTGTGGCTGTCAGGTAATTTCCAGAACCAGGAGGAATCCACTTGTATAGCCTCTAATTTTGATACTTGGTTAAGAGTTAGAAAGACAGAATGAAGAGTTCTGTTGTGCTGAAAAATAAGAAAAAAAGGGGCCTGATTTAATACAGACATTTTGAAGAGAGCCACCTGCATTCAGTTTTCACATTTAATAATTCCACACCTCTGCTAAAACGATTTAGCATAATATTGTATTGCATTCTTTTCTTGCTTTCATTTTGGATTAACATATCTCACTGCATTTTAGGTAGCTGTAGTTCATGGCTTTGCTGTAGAACTCCCTGATGATAAAATGTCTGTCTGTGTATATATGTGTGTGTGCTTTAATGCTGCTTACTCTTCTCATCAGCACGGCGTCGTTTCATGCATCGTATCGACCTCAGAACATGCAGCCTCTTTATGCTACAGATCAAAAGGAAGAGAAAAGAATGGGAAATTTATTTTCCAAAGTGTTAGTAAAAAGCTTATTTCCCCAGCATAATGGAATCCAGGTAGCTGGCAGGCAGGCTTATGAAACGTCAGATCTCCCAAGCTGGTGCACAGTTTCAATTCAATAATTATTCTCGTTCCCACTATGCAGCTACTCAGCAGCAAGTGGTGCATCCATGCTGCACCCTGTGACTGGAATGGCATTAAAAAAGAAGGTGAAAGAGCTCTTCACCTACATGCTAATTTTCTTTCTTGCAGTAAAGGCTCAAGTTCGCCTCGCTGAAAATAAATAATTACAAAATGTGATTGAAGACTGGAGTGGCCTTGCGATTCGGCACACTCTGAAATCAACATTGCAACAATTCAGTGTAATAATCTGCTTGATGCAATGAATGGGCTTTAAAGTCCTTAGTCCTTCACGAGGCTCCAGGAAAATTAAAAGACAATGCAGGTTTGCTGTGGGCATGCTGTGCTGCATTAGTATGCGGCGGCATGGACTGACAAGGCATCATGAGCCACTGCTGCCGGTTTCGTTTACAAACCTGCCAATAGTGGCCAATAATTGCCTATGAAAAGCCATTATACACTGGCCCATAAAGCCACACAAATTTTCATGATGTTTCACTTAAAAAGCGCTTGTTTTGCAGGATAGAGGCCATGTCAATAAAATGGATTGGGTGTCACTTAAACCAAGTGATGTGCTAATCTCCTGGAGGCCTTGTGTCCTTAATCTCTACAGGACACAAGTCAGTTTAGAAGCATGAGCTGTTCTCACAGGTAGCAACTATTGAGCTCTTTAATGTAAATTCAAAGGCAAAGCTTATCAGTGTGTTTCAGAAATTGCTTCAATGTGGTTGCTGTCTATGGGAAAAAAATCCACACACTTCCCCCAAAATCTCTGGGCAACTTCCAAGCTTTCACTGTGCCCGCAAGCACCTTTTAATTATAAAGAAATTGTTTTTGGTGATATGTGCCTTGTGACCAATTGGATTAGAGGCATTTCTTCTGGCTATTATTAAGCTAACTTGACTATTGCCCTTGTGTTGAGCATGATCAAAATGTAAAGTATGGGAGAGATCTAAATTATGAACCATAGTGCAGTGCTCCTGCAGACTAAATTCTTTAGTTCATTAAAAAAAGCTTCAATGACTAGTAATACTGTAATGAAAGGGCAGAATAATAGGCACAGGATCAAGAAGGCTGTGGCTCATCAGGGTGAGTTACAAAGGCTGTTGAAAGATTCAGACTGGGATTTTTAGCACTTCAGTGGCCTGGTCATTTTTAGACAGCGTGTAGGGTCACTGGAAAGCTGTAGACAATCTGTAACTCCCTAGAGGGACATAAAGATGAAGAGCTAAAGTCTCCTTGGAATGACTGTAATAATCTGCTAAATATTCTAAGATACTAAAATACATTTTCTGGTCCTATTTTTATGTATTTCTTTTCTCTCCTAACTAGTGATTGCTACTTTTCTATCCATTTCAGCTGTAGCAAGTTTTTTATTAAAGAGCTGATCTGTGGATCAAAACCACTTTTTCAGAGCTTGTAAATCCAAACCAAGGAGCAGAATGTTTATGTGTACTTCTGACAGTCTGATCTACCTTATTCTGAAATCATGAACTGAAACCAGTGCAAATGGATGGGCTCAGTTATTATTCCATCATCGCTTACTGAGAGCAGCCTTTTCTGACTGGGTGGGACTATATTTGGAATGAACTGAATGATAACAGGGACCCAACTCTTCAAAGTATTTTTACTGTCCATAAATATTATAAGAAGGGTAGAAATGGGAGTAAGAACCGAAGAACTTCTAAGAGATCTGAAATGTGTTCATCACAAAAGGAGGGGGTTTGTTTCATAGAAGTAGGAGAAAATTGCAAACAGTAAAATCAGAAAATGCTTCAGGTAAAAAAAAAAAAAAATAGCAAAATAAAGTTTTTCAGGCATTATAAAAAAGTACCAGAGTACATCCTCAGTGTGATAGGTCACCACCACGTGATTGAGAAGATTTATTGATACTGGACAGTATCATTGCTAGCATTACCTCATTATAACATTTACCACTGTGAATAACAGCCTTGCTGTGGAGGTTTAATTAACTCTTTTGTGGTATTGAAGTTTTTAAAATTTTAATCATGTCCTAATATTAAAAAAAAAAAAAAAACAAAAAACACCAAGAAAAGATCTCTTCAAGTAATTCCAAATTCTCATTATATTGCAAGGTATAAAGCATCAATCAGATCCTCCCCATTCATCACACATAGAACTGGGAGATTGGGAAGTGCAGCCACTGAGCTATCATTGTTCCCATGCCTAAACACTGAAAACTGTCTTCCATATTAAAACTGATCACACTCAATTTGTGCTTATCTGTTTAAACCCTGTTATTTTCCTTTAATACAAATAAAAGCCTCTATTTTCTCTTGGGATATTTGTAGGTCAATTTACCCCCATCTGGCATTTGGCTAGATTGAAAAGCCAAGGCCAGAAGGTTCTTGTTTTTATTGTTTTTAGACACACTTTTGATGTATTTCTTTGATCACCCCAGTAGTCCTCATCTATATATTAAATCTCACTTCTTTTTATCTTTCTTTTTTTTTTTTTTTTTGCTAATATTAAATGGAGTAAAATTTTTACATCTTGAGGTTTCAGAGGATTCACCAGTGACTTAAATATCTGCACTGCCATTTGGCAATTTCTGCTGGAAATACTTTGTGTGATAGATACTTGGATTACATTTGTCTTTTGCCTGACCATGCTACACAGGACACAAAAATTAGTATTATACAGGGTGGCTGAGTTTTTTTCTCTCTGTTCCTGTGTTACATTTTTCTGTGGCATTGGAAAAGAGAATAGGAAAAAATTATTGATAGTGTCCTGTAATGTATAATCTCATTTTATACCTGTGGCACATCCCCAGTGCCATCCCTTTTTCCCCCCATGATATATATATGTGTCTAGCTGTTATTGATTCAGTTCAACATTGTATTATGAAGAAATTCAATTAGTATCCAACATTTTTTGTATGCCAAGGGTAGCTGTAAAATTATTAAATAACATTGATCCTCAAAGAAAATTTGGAGAACCCAACTATTGATCTCATTCCAGCACAACTGCTGGTTCAGGACAACCTGTCATCACCTGTTCTCTGGTGAGGACCTTTGGTGTTTGAGATTTCCTGTACTAGTCCCTGTCTTTTCCAATTATAGGTTATATACAGATGAATTATATAATTATATACAGAGAGTGAATAATCCATGATACGAGCCACAGAGTTTCCCCTTCAATTCAATTAAGTAAGATACAGTAGAAGTGTTGCCTTTGATGAAAGCAAATATATTACAAGACAGATTTTTTTCACATTTTTTTCAACTAAACTAATACATTGAAAAATTGATATTATAAAATATTATGTGTTTGATTGACATGAAATTTTTGATTGGATGCTTCAGAGAATAAAAATCAGAAGAGCATTAAAATAATCTGCACCTGGCTCATCCCCCTCACTGCTGGGTGTGTGACACAGGCAGTGAAGAGTTAACAGCTCTGAGTAACAAGGTGTTCTGTGCCAGAACTGTGCAGCTGTAATAAATTGGCTAAAACATTAGCAGTATAAAGTAATTCAAGATTAAATTTTATAGCTCATATTTTTACAGTGAGCATTACGCACCGATACAAGATATTTCCATCTCATATTTCACACCATTTGAGACGAACTCTCATTTTCACTGAAATCCCTGCTTGTTGGCCCAAAGATATGTCGTATGTGAGAAGCTAAAAGCAAGGAAAAACACACTTAGAAACTTGAACTAGAACTGTCTTCAGCTGAATATATTTTTAATCATCTTATTTGGCAACTGTTAAATAATCCACACTGTATCCTGTTTCTCACATTCTACTATTGCTACATGAAACAGTTCTACGACAAACATCTCAGTGTTTCTTCATTCTTTTGAGATATCAGGAAAATATTGTGTCTTAAAAATGTATCTTGATGCCACCATTTCATAACCTTTGACTTTTACTTCCTTTTGAGCTAGTAGGGTAGTAAATAGCAAATGATCAAGTAGATCAATATGAACTCAACAAAAAAGTATATGCTGACCATAAATCAGCTTATGTTGAGATCATTTTACTGCTCTTCTGATTTTTATTCTCTGAAGCATCCAATCCAAAATGTCATGTCAATCAAACACATAATATTTTATAATATTAGTTTTTCAATATATTGGTTTAGTTGAAAAAAAATGTGGAATCTGTGTTTTAATTAACATTTATTTCAGGGGGATAATGGGCACAGGAAACAGTCTTTTTTCACCAGCCATGCTTTTAAATTCCACATTTCCTCTTCAGATTCATAATTTCTGATTATGGATCTATCAAAAAAACAGGGGGGAAAAAGTGAAGAACTGACCCAGGTTAAAATCTTACACTTGATCTCAAAAAAGGCTTTTTTGACCTTTGCCAGGACCTATGGGTGGTTGTGTTAGGGTGGCAATGGGAGTTAGGATGAGCAGTAAGGATTTGAGGCAAGAATGGCTTGCATTTAATTTTGGGATTTTTTCTTTTCAAGAAAGGGGAAAGCAGCATGAGAAAATAAGAAGGGAAAAGTCAAAACTTTGAAAAAGATTTTAAAAGTGCAGGTTTACTTTTGCTAAGGAGACAAGTTCTGGTTCTGACATTTGTCTCTAGAGTGTTCAGATTTTAGCATGCTTCTGCAGCCTTCAAACTGATGTTCAGCAATTGGAAAATACATTCTGCTTTGAATGAAAATTGGTCATGAATGTTGCTGTTGGGTTGGATTTGCTATCCTTCTAATACCTGTTTTTAGGCAGTAAAAACAAAAGCCAGCCTGACAGGCCCTTAGTATATTTGAACAGAGGGATGAATAAAGAGAAATACCTTGAGGGGCAAATATTGAAAAACAAAAGACTTCTTGGAAGGAAAAAAATCTAGCAGAAAACCGATTTACAAAGTGGTGGCATAATCTGTTAATAGCTGTGCAAAGTTTAAAGTGGTACAAGGTCAATATGCTACGGGGGTAAATTAGTACTAGGTACACAAAGCAATTACAGAAATAATCATGCTATGGAAACCACCAACATTTCAAGCAGCAAGAAGAAAGCTTTTGCAGACTGAAACTTTTCAGTGTCACCTTTGTGAGGATTACTCTGAAACTTCTCTCCTCAATGATCACTTTAGGTTTTCTTTTTGCACTTTTACATCTTCCCTCTCAGTAGAGTGGTATCCCAGAGCATCTGGACTGCTGCCCACTAGTACAGCCTTCATACTCTTACAGCTTGCTGATGTACAATCTCACTGTCATTTTAGTGGGTTTATGGCCTCTCAGAAAATATTCTGTCCTTCTGATATTTGCCAACAGTACTGCCTAACCAGGTGCTTCTAAAACTGTACCTTCAATCTCTTCCTTTTTCTTAACAGAAGTATAAAGGAAATGAGCTCTTCTGGGCTTCACTGTAATTAGGGGTCTTAAAATGCTCTAGGAGCAATAAAACAACCAACAGGTTTTTTTGTGGGTTTAGACTAAGCTGGGTAAACTGTTCTTTTTTCAGATGCTACCAAATGCTTTTTTTTTTTTTTTTTAATAGACTGCTGTGGGCTTTGTTTTTTAATATGCTTTTTACTAGGTCATGGAGCCCTGGTAAAGTTGTTTCCTTTAAAGCGTAAATGGAAAATATCTGCTATTTATTTATTTTGATGTATTTATTGCAATTACATTTGCAACTCATTTTATCTCACAGATTTTTATTTCCTTCTGAAGGAAGCAAAAGGCAAAATAAACAGCTTTTGAGACTGAAGCATTTTCTCTGGAGAAATAGAAAACGCTTCTTCCAAATTACTGAGAAGGCGGCTGTGACAGAAAATGTCAGCACTTGCTTTTGTTGAAACTTTATGGAACATGCAACAATGAGGGGACAAAGCAAGCTTCCAGTCTTTTTACAACCAGGGTCCTGGAGGGGGAATTTGCAGCCATGCAAATTGTGCCCACTACCTCACAGAATACCAGGTCCCTTGCACTTACTTTAGATAAAAAAAGAGGGCTATAAGGCTTTTAAATTTACTATCAAGTTAATATCAATTATTATTTGTCCTGGGAATTGGGGAAGAGTAAAACTTAGGCAAGTTTTATCTTTATGAATCTCTGGCCCAAGCCAAGCTTGTGACTTGAGGTAGTGAAGAAGATTCCTACCAGATATTTTGGCTATGGAAGGTTCCTAAACAATACAGACACAGAGAAACAACATCGAGGTAAATTCCCATTGAGGAAATACCAGTGCTTAGTTCAAACATCAGTGAACCCATTTGGAACTGACTGGTGGGTTTATTTGAGGATGAGTTTATTGCCTCTTCTTCATCCAGCATGTTTATAGTAGGCTTTCAGTCTCTGTTTAGAAGCAAGGAATTTTAAATAACTTTGTGTAAAATCCAAGCTAAGCCTTCTTCTAAGGTGTGCATGTATATTCCTGAGTCTTGCTTTATGTTTGCTGTGTGCTGTTGTCTAGAGACAGATTTTGGGAGGATTTTTCAAAACAGCCAAAAGATTTCTTGTCCTCTGACTGACACTATCAAAATGAAATGGTCAGTTCCCAATTCACAGATGGTTGTTCTGGGAATTGCATCAGTTCCATGCTGTAAGAGTGAGGGATCTGCATTTCTACAAATCCTAGAATGGATGATTATTTCTTGCTACATCCTCAGGGTTAAAATCCCCCACCAACAGGAAGTAACTTTGAACAGAGTACACACCACCCAATTGGAACAGCATTTGGGGAGTATGTTCTCTTTTTAATTGTCCACAGGTATCAGACTGACCATTGTTGGTGTTTCTCTGTGTAGGTGATGTGTGTCAGTAAAACATACATAAACCATCATAATTGTTATTTAAGCCCTAAACCAAAGGCTTCAGGGATGGATGTGGCTTACTGGCTTTCAAAGATACTCTTCAGAAGGAATGTCAGTGAATTACTTGAAAAAAGGCAGCCATACTCATAAGGATGATTTAAAATTTCCCTCACAAATTTGTCTTCAGCTCACACATTACCTTCATAGCTTGCTCTAGGCAATCTTATGTTAGAGATGCTCTATGTTACTTTTTGTTTCAAAGAGTGAAATACATCAGTAAATGCTGCTTATTCTCATTCTTCTCCCTCCTGCTTCTTACACCACAACCGCCTGGTGCATCCAACCTAGTAATCAAAAACCAAACATGTATAAATCTGTATATCAGTCACGTCAGTATAGATACACAACACAGGACTGAGTTTTGTTCCACTTTTTCTCCTGTTACTTGACAGAAATAGGGGGCATGAAATAGATACCATATATTTCAAGGCAGGAGGGTTTACATATACATATTTCAATTTTAAATACAGTATTCAAATGGAATTATTTCCCTTGAAAAACATTTTACTGTTACTAATACTAACAACAGCTCATTCCTCTCATATTCACTCCCTGGTCTGTGGGATCATAACATGATAAACAAATTGCACAGAGGTTTTTTATAAACACAGTCTTATTCCCATAAAAGGTTGGCCAGAGAACTGAAAATCATGTTTGGATTTCAGCACGGCAACTCCCACTAGCTGAAAGCTGATAAAGCTTTTAGGAATCTCTCATGATCCAAATGTCTGAAGTGATCCTTGATAGCCCACAGCCAATTGAGCTGTGGCTGTCCACCACTCAGTGTATTAGAATGAAGCTATAAACAGAGCCATTTATATTTTTTAAAGTTTCCCTAATATGGATAATTGCACAGAGTATTACTTCAGCTGCCAAGATGATATAACCACGCAGAGCCTCAATTTCAAAGAATACATTTTGAGAGCTCAGTGTGGTACATGTTCCTTCTTATGTCATGTCTGTTCTATTTTTTCACTATGTAAATAGCTTCTAACATCTCTTCTTTCCTTCTGCCCCTCAAACAGAGGACTCTAATGTGAAAGAAAGGTAGTACTAAGCACAAGCTATTTTTTTGAGCTAAAATAATTCACCTCAAACAAGAACATCTGCAAACCTAACCCTGTTGTTGAAATTCATCTCAGGTACTCTATGCATTTTGATTCCTCACATTCTCAGAGACAGGACTTACTTTTATTTTGTTTTACTGCTGATAGCCCAGGCACTCCAGCTCGTGTATGCAAATATCAACTGAGGTAGGGTGGAGAAGATGCCTGGGACATTGAACACTCATGACTGCATTTATTGCACTTTCTTCACTGTGCAGGCTGCTTTGTTTGGATAACATAATGCTTAGACAGAAGAAATATGGAACAACGTGAGCACTTTTCCCCAAAGCAGGCTCCCAGCCACTTTGGCTATGGGGTTTGTGATGCATGGTTTTCTAGTTATGCATTTGTAAACTGCTGCTGCTCCTAGCAGAGGAAGTTTTAATTTCCATCTACAGTCATAGTGTGTCGCAGACATCTTTTATGAAAAATCTTTTCTTTAGGATTTTTCCTCCTGAGAAGCTGAGAGGCCTCAGGAACAAAATGTAAACATTGATTATCTGCTGCTGTGGAATGCAACAGGTGGATCTGTGATTGGCCCATGCTGGATGTTGGTAATTAATGGCCAATCACTGCCCAGCTGGCTCGGACAGAGAGCTGAGCCACAAACCTCTGTTATCATTCCTTCCCATTCTATTCTTAGCTAGCCTTCTGATGAAATCCTTTCTTCTATTCTTTTAGTATAGTTTTAATGTAATATATATGATAAAATAATAAATCAAGCCTTCTGAAACATGGAGTCAGATCCTCATCTCTTCCCTCAACCTGAGACCCCTGTAAACACGGTCACAATAGTGCATTTAAAGTGCTTTCAATCTGGTTTATTTTTTACCTAGTCACTTATATAGAAGTGAATCTTTGCAGGTAAAAAGAGATTTCAAGTATGTTTACTTTTAGTCCAAGGGATCAGGATAAGTTATGGTGCATTATTTAGTTTCATTCTGCTTTGTTCTGAATTTTCCCTTCCTCAAGGATCTACATTCTATTCAGCATGTAGTTTATACTGTGCTGTACCTCTTTTCTACCCTCTCATCTCCTCTCACCCACATTCCAGAGACTGACATCCACCGCATCCCTCAAGGATGCCTGTCACCCACCTTTTTGAAAACATTGGAATTTCGGTTTTATCATCTGAAAGAGGTCATCCCACTAATTGTATCAAACGAAATCTTGGGAGAAACTAACATAGCTACTATCAGAGTAACTCATTGAAGTTAAACAATAGATCTAAGAGGTTCTGTGTCTCATTCCAAAGGACAATGGGAGATTTGTGCATGTTTATGGCATCATAAGAGTATGCATCATATTAACACAGGCCAATAAATCAAGTTTGTCTCTAGATACATTTCTGTGCATCAGCACCTGTACAGATTCTCTAGATGATTTTTATTCTCTTCCCATACACCCTACCTTGGCTGACACCTGGCTGGCAATTTTAACTGAAACAGGAAACCACAGCATGGGGGGAACTTTGTCATCACTGTTTTGCAGTGAAATTACCACTGTGAACAAAACAAGCTGCTGCTCCCTGGCCCCACTCCTGAACCTTGCCTTTTCTCAGGAGTGGCTGGATCCCACCAGGGAGGTGTCCTGGGGCATCAGGGGCAGAGTGAAAGCTGCCACCAACACGTCTAATCACTCCTTACCAACAGGGAGGGACAGAGTAACATGGGCAGGGTTTTGTCTGGGCATGGCTCCAGCATCTGCAATCATGCACTTAGGCAAAAATCTTTTTCTGGAGGTCTTTACTCAGGTCCATTGTTTCTGAATTCCAGCCAGCAAGTGGAAATTCACACCAGAAAGTGGGAGGAAAATAAGTGTTAAGACATCTGAAATAGAAAGGATAAAGGACAGAATAAATTGAGTGACCACAAGCATATATAGAACAAAGAATGAGAAAGCAATCATCCACTCCTGGAACTTAACAGGATTTATTTTAAACTCCAACTGCCTGTTCATGAAAGGCAGGCAGAAAGCAGAATTGCATTTTCCTAAGTATCAATTAGAGAGCAGCAAAAGATGCAGGCCCAGCCAAGTGAAAAATGGTGTAATTTTTAAAATGGTATAATTTTTAGGTGGGTGACACTGGTGTTTCTCTTTAGGAAAATCCATTCTACAAGGAACAGGGAAGAATCTTCAGATTCTTCAGAGAGAGAGCTGAAAGCACAAGATAATGCCAGCAGACTTGTTTGTATTAAGAGGGACTATTCTTCAGTAATGGTTTATTTCAGGAGGAAAAGCGTGTTTTAATCAATTGATACAAGATCTAATACTTTTTTTTTTCCTAATAGAGTTCCTTCACAAAATCAAAGTAACCCAACATTTAGAAAGACTAGCTCTCCACACTATAAAGACTTTACAAATCCAGGAATATCCCTCCAGGTGAACATTTATCAAGAGGAATCCACACCAAGAGATCTGAGAAAGTTGTAGCCTGCTTTTCCACATTCACACTTTCAAGGGGAGCATAGTTGTGTTTTCACCTTGAGGCTTTAAAAATGAAAAAGGCTGGTTTTGCTCAAAAAGATACCCTCACGTAGCAGGGGTCTTCTAGGTGTCCTTTTATTTTTTATTCTTTTGGCTAAGAACTGGAGCCATAAGCTTTTCTTGTGTGAAGTATGTGGCTAAACCCCCTGTCACACGCTATACTTAAGGAATTGAGTTTGCGTGGCAGAGATTAAACATGTAAGGAAGGAAAAGCTGCTAGTTTAAGAACTGAACCCTTCCTCTCCCTGGGTATCTAATTGATTGTGTGGAAGCTGCCCACACACAGCACTGTACACTGCTGGAAGCTGCTGATCCTCCCTCCAAGCTGGCTTGGCTCAGCAGGTGCTCACACATCCTTCCAGTGTCCTGACAACTGCCTTAATGCTTATGGGATCAGCTGTCTTCCCCATGCACAGCCTCAATTCAAATCTTACATGTAGTAAATCAGGTGTCAATGTGCTTGTCTGGACATTTTTAAAGAGGGCAAAAATGCTGATTTGCAGCAGAGTGGGTAAATTGATGATTAGGCCAGCCAAAGAGCAGCACAAAGCAAAGTACCTTAATTCCACAGCAAAGAGCAGCAGGATCTGCATCGTGGTCTGAAGTGTCTCTCCCAAATCAAAAGTAGAAGATTAAGAAAACAAAAGTAGAAAACAAGGTGCTATAAATAGTACTGCCTTATGTTGCAGACATCTTTTATGAAAAATCCTTTCTTTAGGATTTTTCCTCCTGAGAAGCTGAGAGGCTTCAGGAACAAAATGTAAACAATGATTATCTGCTGCTCTGGAATGCAACAGGATCTGTGATTGGCCCATGTTGGATGTTTCTAATGAATGGCCAATCACAGCCCAGCTTTGTTATCATTCTTTGTTATTCTATTCTTAGCTAGCCTCCTGAGGAAATCCTTTCTTCTATTCTTTTAGTATAGTTTTAATGTAATATATATGATAAAATAATAAATCAAGCCTTCTGAAACAGGCAGTCAGATCCTCGTCCCTTCCCTCAACCTGAGACCCCTGTGAACACCGTCACAGCCTCACAGAAATATAATGTTGTTTCATCATACAAGTATATAATATTTTCTACCTGTTAAACTTTTTTTGAAGGCAGAGAGAATTATTGCAAGGCAGAAATGAAACACATGCTCACATTTGAGTATCTTAAAATATATGTCTGTATGATTCTTGCCTAGAATCACCAGGGAACATTCAGCAATGATGTACCAGCGAAGACAAAGCTCTATCTTAAACTTCTGTTTGATGATTGACTAGCAAAAGAAATTCACAGAAATGTTGTGGATAAATAGCATGCTGTATTTATACAATTTAAAATGCCAATAAATGGTTTACAGAAAGGGAAGTACATTTAAAGTGAGAAAAAGATTAGGAGATTAGCATTAATGTTGCTAGAATGAAGTGAATTCAATTCTATTTTTAATCTTTGTCGTTCAATGGAAGCATCCCTTTAAATAAAAATAATATTATTTTGAAGGAACTCCAAGGGATTTTCTTTTGATTATTCATCATTAAAGAAGCTAAATGAGAAGGCTATCTGCAATTTATTATTTCCATGTCAGTAGAAAGAGAGGGTCAGGTTCCTACACTTTTTTAGGACTAGCTATATTTAACTATATGAAAAACTTCACAGTACTTGTTATGGAAATGAAAAATCAAAGTGAAATCACATTTCTCTCTTGAGAGAATAGATTAGAAAAGCAAAAATTACTGTTAGTGGTTGCCCTCATTTTAGGCTTGAAGCAGACTGTGATAGAAACTACATTGTGAAATAAATTATTCCTTTTTAATTACTTGCAATAGAAGTTATACCTTTATCTATAAAATCAAAGCAACCGATAGATAAGAGGGATGTTGACTTATTTAATGGCTAAACTGATTTACACCTTCAATTCATGAAACATGGAAGAGGACTTGATCGTCTGTTACTAGCGTGTAGGAGTCTGAGCAGCCCCGATGTGCTGACAGATTGCATTCAGCAATATGCTTCTTCTCTAGGGAAAATGCTGGTTCTTATTTTGAAAGATTCAGGCACTGCTCAAATATGAGTATCTATAAAATGCTCATTAGGGACAATAAAAATCATTCTCAATGACTGCAGTGATATTAGGTGCCTTCAGAACCTTGATAAATTTTCATACTTGTTTTTTGGGAATCCGCCTCGTGAAGAGATTCTGCAGTCAGGGCTAACTTGTCTTTTGGGTTTATGTTCTCATTTTGAGCAAAAGAGAGGATTTTTTATGCAGGGCTGTCCTCAGCTTACATTTGCTCAAGCTCCTATTCTGCACCAAAGTGCTAGGGCCACAAAAGCAAAGTTGCCCTCCTGGGTGGGCAAGGGTGGGCCAAGGGAGACATCTAACTCCATACCTAGGCTCTAACAGCATCCAGGAGCTGAATTATAGAAAAGGGTGAAAACTGGATGAATGTAGAGGGATAATTTTTTTCTGTGGTATTCAGATCCCAGCAAGCCCCCCTCTAAAACTGCAGAGCAATAACAGAGCAGCCATTATGTGGTGCAGAAAGCGGTCATGAAGAAATGGGATCTGTCAGGGTGTGCTCCCTCCCGTCAGCTGAGTGTGTGTCTCATTAGCACAGCACCCATGCATCTTTTTGGGAAAAGACATCTAACAGGCTGCAGAAAATGGGAGAGGAAGAGTCCATAAAAGAGTGTTGATATATTGGTAACCTGTTAGCTTTTTGGACTATCACCTAAAATAAAAGGGAGTAAGTAGAAATGCTGCCTTAATGCTTAATGCTATAATGTCTTACAGGGCAAGTTTTCAGCAGATCCACTGCAACTTAGTCTTCATTCACCTGTGCTCACAATCACATTCATTGATAAATCATAGTACAATATTATGGTTTTTATTTAAGTCAAATATTCAATCTATATATCTACAGCATGAAGCGAAAACACTTAATTTCATTGCACTACTGAAAAAAAAAGATTAATTCTTTTCAAGTAATATTTAAGGCAAAAAAACCCCAAAGCATACGTAGAACATTTATAAAATGAGGTGACATTTTGCCCGCTTCCTCTCATTCCTCTTACCTCAATCCCTATCCTACTGGGCTTATTTAGATCTACCACTGATAAATAAATGCCAGCATATAGAAATAATAATATGCCAACAAATTTCATGAATCATCTCTGCAAGGGGTAGTTAAAATAAAACAATTTTTGTCAAACAGCCTTAAATAATAAAATAGGAACAGTGCTCATTTAATTAGATTAAGGTATCGGTTAAAAACTCAGTGTAATATTAAATATATCAATTTATCTATAAGCAAAGAAGAATATTTATGTCTTGGCAGAATCCATTTTTAATTTCTCTGGCACATAAATGAGTTATGATGGCCAGAAAAGACAATATGTTCTGAAACTGGTAATGATTAAGGAACAGAGTTAATAAAGGCTTTGTCTGCTCAAAAAAAAAAAAATTAGATAGGAGTAGATGGATGTCCTGGTTCTGTCCAGATCAGAGTTAACTTCTGCAGTAGCCAGGAAGGGGCATGGTCAGCACCTTTTCTGTAGGACCTCACATCATTGCTGTGGGCAGGCAAAGGGGATGCATGTCTAGGGAGAATGGGTTTCTTCCACTTGAGGAAGTGTGGCTGACAGAGCAGTTGGGCTGGTGTGGGGAGGAGCAGTGGGGTGCCAGTGCCAAAGCTGAGGGAGCAGCACTGTCTGTGGGACGAGACACAGCCCAGACAGATGACCCCAACCCCAATGATCCCAAAGGGATATTCCAGACTGTATTATATCATTATGTATCAGTGTATAAACTGGAGGGAGTAGGGAGGAAAGCAGGGACATTTGGAGTGATAGGGTTTGTTTCCTCAAGTCACTGTGATGGGGCCCTGTTCTCCTGGAGGTGGCTGAACACCTGCCTGCCCATGGGAAACACTGATTTAAAGCCTTGTTTTGCTTTGCTTGTGTGTGTGGCTTTTGCTTTCCCTATTAAACTGTCTTTATCTCAACTGATGTGTTTTCTTGCCTTTACCTTTCCTATTGTCTCTCCAGAATCCTGCAGGTAAGGGATTGAGCAAGAGATTGTCTGGTTGTTGACTGGGGTTACACCATGATGTGGTCAGACTTGGAATTTGAGCAGCAGCCTTAGGCAGTTTTTACTGAAATGTAAAAATAACATTGCAACAGCCATTTTTAGACATGTAGAGATATCTCCTGGAAATATTTCACAACTGACAATCCAGACATAAATTTAATAATATATATTATCAAATACTTGGTATTTTCTTTACTTCTCGTCCTGTTTCTAAAGTAGAATTCCGCTATATGGTGATACTTTGATCTCAGGATATTGAATGGCTACAGTGGAACAAATTTGCTGTAGTTTTTCTATTAGAGCTCTCTCAGATTTTTTGTTTCGCAAATACGTATATGAAAATATTTATATAGACATATACAATTAATTGCGTATGTCTATTTTTTATATTTAAAAAAAAATCATGATCCAAGTCTTGAATACTTCTTTCGCAAGGGCTAGGTTTTTAATTGGATGGTGTGCCCAAGGACATGAGACAGAGAAGATAAATGTCATCAAGACCCTTTGAAGAGTTTAATATGACTTAGAGGGTGTGAGGTTGTTTCAATTCCTTTCCTGAGGATAGAAATTACATTGGAGTTAGCTTGACTCATGGGTGAAAAAATGTGTAATAAGTAACTAAGTAATTAGTAAATGACCAACAACTGACTGAACACAACCAATTCAGTCAGCCCCTTGACAAAGTTATGATTATTGCTTATGGAAGAAAGTTCTGCACTGCAAGATCAATAAACAAACCTGCCCACTTCACATTATCCCTTTTTGAGGTTTTTTCATCTCTCCAGCCTGTCATTCTCAAAACACCATGTTTGGCAAGTTCTTAGATATTTTTTTCAGATTCCTATTAGTGAGTGCCAAAGATTTCTGAAGTTCAGCAGTTCCTGCTGCCTATGGTATAATGACCTTTCTAATACCAGGGAAGCAGTGGCAGATGTCTAATGTTTTTTGGCCAGAAAAAGAAAAAAAAAATCTTTCCAAATGTCAGATGCAGAGACCTTATTCGGACAAAATAGTTGCTTCTAAATTTCATGCAAGTTGGGATCATAAGGAACCACTAGTTCTCTTATCCTTCTTCTGAAAGGCTCATACCCTGTCAATGTTTTTCTCATTTTTTAAGAAGGATTTTATACCCTAAAGATCACTGTAGGAAATAATGTTTGCTGAGAAGGTCATTCAGTAGTGATGCAGCTAAAAGCAACCTCAGACATTCCATAGCTGTGTTGGTAACGATATCAGTTGATCCTTTAAATTTAGTTCTGTGAATTTCCCATTTAATCCTTGATGATTATTAATTACATATGGGTCTAACCTTTTCTGTAAACCACTTTGGAAACACTAAAGCAAACATCTAAGAAAAATCCCAATATACTCTGCCATTTACTGCTCAAATCCCTAAGCCCATCAAAGACACTCCCTATGCTCTTTGAGCCCAGCCCACTTGTAATCAAATAAAGATCAGATTGACTGGTCTGTTGTTCCTAGTTGTTCTTTCAATTCTTTCAGAATTTTCAAGGATTGGTGACTCTCTAAACTTTTGGAATATTCCCACTTTTGTGAGGACTATTAGATATTAACATGAGGGAATCAAATATTTTTTACCATTTTCTTCATGACATTTAACTGTCACTTTCTCTGGCAGAGTTGATTCAAAAATAATTTTTAATGATAAAGACTCTTTCCAGTCTTATAGCAGCTGACAACATGTTTATTACACTGAATATATGCCATCAATGCCCCTTCACTTACCATTCTATGGATTTAATTTTTCCAGCTTCAGAGCTTTCTGCAGTTTGAACACTCACAGGCAAGAACACTTAGCAGGCAGCTTGCCTTCAAAAAGAAACACCAAGGTTTATCTCCAGCATAGCTTTGGTTTTCACAAGGTACCTTTGCTGCCTTCAATGTTTTCTTTCACCTTACATACTAAATTGGGAATTTTAAGGTGAAACTAAAACCTTCCTTGTACTGTTTTTGAAGTGCTGCTGGACAAGGTGGGTGGGTGAAACAACTGTCAGAGGAAATCTAAGAAAATACTTTAGGTCTGACAAATATAGATACACAATCATAAACAGAAATTTAATGACAGCAAACCACTGACAGCAATCCATAACATGGCCATTTAAGTTTTACTGTAAATTATTTAGGGAACCAGAATAATGAGAGCCACAGTATATTGTATTGCTTTTCTGTAAGAGACTACTTTGGGATCATTTTATGATCTTGTAAAAGTAAATGTCTGTAAATGACAATCTAGGATGACAGACAGCAGAAGTCAGTGTTACTGTGATAACTGACTCTACACATCATGTTGCTTGTAAATTGATGGCGTTAAATTAATCTCAGTTCATAATGGGGGACAAAAATGTAAGTAGGCATAATAAAATTTCTAAATGGAAAATTCAGACTTGATAACATCCTAATGTATATGAAGCCATTTATCTGTTTGGTGTGAGTCTGCATATTACTGGTTATTCTTGTGTAGCAAAGGTTTGCTCATTGCCAGCCACATACTAAACTTTATTAAAACCACTTTGAATCAATTTACTCTGTATGAGTACTAATATTTCATGTTTTCCAGAAGGACCAAAGGCAGATATGCCAAGAAACCAACAGTATTTTAGACTATTGTCATCCAAATTTGTTGTGCTGTGGTTCCATCCAGAAATCCACACTGACTTACACATACATAAGTAAAGCTGCTCCTGTCATGTCAGTTATAGCTTGGCTTTAAGTGAAAGAGTAGATCAGTCTCATTTTAGTGATGTGATATTACTTTCTCTGGTTTGTTTACAGACATCCATTTTAATTTGTCTCTCTGAGTTATGCCAAGCATAATCTTTTTCACCATCTGTATATAGTCTTTCATATATACTTATGGTATTTCTGTCACTATAAATAGCAGTAGTGATTGTACTTACTAACCCACAGTATAATTGGCTTTGACTAGGGTTGATTTCATAATTAGTCTCAGTGTTTATGTTAGAAATATTGTGTCAATATTAAGTAAAGTTTTTTATACATATTTTGTCGCTGAAGCATTCAACTTCTTTATGGTTAGGTGGCTTTAATGCATCTCAAATATTGCTTATATGGTGAGACTCAACCATTCTGCCAAGAAAAATAGGTTTGTCCCTACATGCAGAGTGGATGGGATCAGCAATTACCTGTCTCACACCCTTTCTATTTCATACTGAGCAACAAGGGGAGAAAAAATCAATAGATCCCTACAGATTTTGCACACTTGAAAAGATGCACTGGCAGATAGGAGGCAGGAAGATGGGAGTCTCCCTGTGTGTACAAATTATGTTCAGTACTAATTACCCCGAAATTTTGCAAAGAAATATTATGTGCTTTTCTTTTTTTTTTTTCTCTTCAGGATTTACTAAGGGAGTAACCCAAGTGCTGTGTGAACATTACAAAGATACAGCTGCCTCTGCTGTCCTTTGCAGCCCCAAAAGCTGGAAGATTTAGGAAAAACTTCCAAGTAACTTCAGCTCTTTTCAATTCTTTATTTAAGCTGTTGCATTATTCAGACAGTTAGGATTTTCCAAAATGCTAGAGATCCAATAAGCTTTTTTTAAGGAGTCATCTTTACCATCAGAACCACTTGCTCTGCTGCATATGTAGTTGCTTCTCTTTACACACCTTCTGGTTTTAGAAGATTTGGCAGGATGAAAAAAATGCCCCTTTCATTTTTTGATGGGGGCACCAAGCATGGTCCTTGCCTACTTTTAAGAGCTGAATTTCAAATGTGAGCATTTCAACAGAGCAAAGTCAAAAAAAGGGAGATCTCTTAGCACGGACCATTCTTCAGATTCATGTTCAGAGCTGAATGAGCAAATAATGTGCTTGTTCTGGTTATTTGCATGTAGAAAGGTGACTGGACATGTAAAATAACCACAACTGGCAAATTAATTATTGATTACCGTGCAGCCTTCAACTAAATGCAAAATTAAACATTTATTCTGATCAATAAATGATGTGACACTTATGGCCATTCCCTAAGTGAAGCTGAATTTCCATATATCTGTGTCCCAATTAGGTAGCCTGGGCTCAGAGCTGTGGGAGACATGATGGTACACAAGATAGGAGGACAATTTGCTGGGCTTGCTGTCCCTCCTTGCCCTCTCAAGTGTTTCATCACCCTGGATCCTTTCTGGAGCAGTTTCCCACCACTGGGCTCAGAGAGAACCCAGGGGAGCTCAGGGGTGCCCAAGGTGAATCCTTGGAAGGTGAGAGCATCCTTTCTTCATCACCAACAGGGGTTTTCAAGGTGTCTCCTCATCAATTCCTGCCTTTGGGGAAGCTAAATCTCCTTAGAGAGTGTAAGTGGTGGACAGGGTAAAGAGCTGATTTTAGGTTGTCTTTTCTGCCCTCACCTTCCCCATTTAATTCACTCCCTCCAAAGAAAACTTATCATTTTTGGTTTGTGTTTCTTATGGCCCTCCTTGAGTGTTTCACTTGTGGTACCCTTCTGTTTGATCAGGGAAGCTTTAAGAGGTATTAATACTCTTAGCCAGAGAGAATTGAAAGAGAGAGAGGTGTGTAAATTACAATTGTTTTCCTCAAGAAATGAAATAAAGTGTAGGAACTTGCTTTTCATGCCACAAACACATTGCCCATGAATTTACAGTTGACTATTATGTTCATACTGCCTACTGCAGGTGTGGAATACAAGGGTAGAAAGCTTTAAAAAGCGGGCTTTGGATCAGGTTTTTAGTTGCAACAAAATAAAACTAATTTTTGAAAAGTGTAATTTTTTAGTACAGTGTGTGGCATACCTGCACAGCCTCAATGGGGATAAAGAATTAAAGTTTTCTGATGAATAGTCAACTGCTTTTGAATTCTATTATGGAGATGATTTATAGGGTTCTAAGTGTTTTGCACCTGCCTCCAGGAATGAAATACATATGATTTATGTATCTGGAAGGGGAAAAAAAAGAAGAAAGAGAAGGCAACTGTCTGATCCTTCTCTACCATGACAGCATATCATTCTGAGAGAAGTAACTGTTTGAGGTTAATTTAGATCACATCAATCTGTATTACTTGACCTTTTCAGAATAAACAGAACCAAAAAGTGACTACACAAAAAAGTCAATTTTAAAGCCAATTACACTAATAGTATTTGATGTGTAAATGGGTGTTTATTATTAAAAAAAAAAAAAAGCTGCAATAAAGCTGAGGGGCATTTAAAGACAGGAGATGTCTAATTGTAGCACATTCAGTAATGAAATCACAGTCAGCCTAGTAGCTGATTAAGGTTAATTTGAATCACATCAATGTGAATTAACTTGGCCTTTGCAGAATGAACAACACCTTTGTGCCAACATGATCAATTAGTCCCCTTAACTTCATACATCTGCTTGGAAAGGTTAGATTTATTACTTATCAAGATAACCACTTGGAGATTAAAATCTCAGCCTTGTGTGCATTTTTTCCCTCATCATACCTCAAGAAATGAAAAAAAGAAAATTCGAAACTATTTAAAATCTTGGTGCAGTTTGATGTTTTATCTAACAAGCTTGAAAATTCACGTTTATCCTAAAGTTAGGCAAAAAGCTGGAGTCTGGACACATGATAGAACTGTCTAGAAAGCTCTGACTGTGCTCACACTCCTAGAGTGACACTCTTGCAGCTACCTAACCCTAAAGCACTGCTGCTGCCAATTCTTTTTGGAAACATTCATCCAGTGTCAAATCTATGGTTTGCTTTTACCCTTCTCCATCATCTCCCCATCCAATGCATGGGGCAGAAAGAGGGGATATTGTGTTTGTGTATGAACTCTGGTAAAGATCTCAGAATTATCCCAGCGCCAGCACCAGTGGTCTGCCATCAGCTGCAGCCATTGCTGTGGGGATGTTTCACACAAAGAAGCTGGAAGGCCAAATTGCTTTGCATCTTCTCCTGTCGATTCCCTATCCGTAGAACAGGATGTTGTGTCTTACCATATCCATATCCATATCCATATCCATATCCATATCCATATTCATATCCATATCCATATCCATATATCCATATCCACATCCTTATATCCATATCCACATCCTTATATCCATATCCATATCCTTATATCCATATCCATACCCATATCCATATACCCATATCCATATCCATATCCTTATATCCATATCCACATCCATATCCACATCCATATCCATAGAACAGGATGTTGTGTCCTTATCCATAGATTAGGATGTTTAATGAAAATATTGGAGACACGGTGTTAAATATTTTACAGGGGATGTTTCCATCTCGGATTATGGAACTAAGGTTTATCAATGTTCTCTATATTGATGCTCCCTTTTGACATGCTAATAACAAATATTCCAAGAATTCTGGGATCACAGGGCACAGACTTGCTGAAAGAAACTCCTTGTCCCATATGAACTAATTAAAGATTTTATAACTTTGATGAACTCTAAGGAGAGTCAGCAGTTACAGGGATGAGAGGTTCAACAAATATACCTGAGACCTGACAGCATGTGGTGGATTGAATGCCCTGCCAAAATATTGTGTTTCTGTTTGTGAAAGACAGCTTATCTTTGGTGCAGTAGTCTAAATAGAGCCAAACCTCTTTTTAAGCCAGGTACTATCTGTATACATCATAACACTACCACTGTTCAGCTCCCACAGAGCCAAAAGGACCATGGTGGGAGACCTGAGCAGCCCTGCAGGGGGACAGAGAAACTGCCACGGCCAACTAATGCAGGTCAGTGAACTTCAATTTTCCACAGAAAAAATAAGTTTGTTATGACACAAGCAGAAAATGAAATTTTGTAAAAGCTTTTGGAAACATTGCCATTGATGAGCAAATCTTCTGAGAGAAGGTAATGGGAAGCTAAGGCCTGGGGTACAATTATGGAAAATCTCACCCTCTAAAGAGAGAAACAAGGTGTGCAAAAGAAAGTGATAGCTGCAGCTAAATTAGACTAATTTATTTAAAGGTCAGGTCACATAGGGGGATATCCCTTTGAAAGGAGGCCTGTGAAGTGGTAGTCTAGTCACCTGTATTCCTTGCACAGTAAAAAGTGTGGGAGGGTAATTAAGGCTAGAGACAGCATTTTCCTTCCTATTCATGGTCATGTGAAATGTGAACCACAGGTCTCATGCATTCTCCTACCCATTTCCAGTAACAGAATAATCCTCTTGTAATTAAAACCAAAACCTGCAAGGAAATAGGACATGACTGATTTCATTCATTTTGATTTGTTGTGAATGGTCTTTCATGTATTTTTAAATTCTGTCTATTATTGCAGCTGTGTCTAGAGGGCCAATACGAATCTGGAATCCTGATCTGCTGCATAGTGTGGGCTGTTTATTGCTCTGTGCATGTTTGCTCTTCACCCTGTCTCCCTTCCCAGCAATCTGTTCTGCTTCCCTCAGCTGGAAATCAGGCAGAGTGGGTGCCACTTGTGCCTCCTGTCCAGCTGCAAGTGCTTTGCAGACTACCAGTTGCTTGTGGAATAGAGTGGGGACTCTATTCAGCAGAAAAACAGCAGTAGTGGCAACATTTCCTATGCAGGGAAGCTCAGCCCAGCCTTTTCAGAATATTTTGGAATGCTGTCATCTGGACAGCATTGCCAGTCCACACTGTATCTGGAGCAGCCAGAGGTGGAGAGCTGACATGTTACCTAGTGGCATTTACAGAAAAGGAAACCTACTGCTCTGCATCAAAGAGCTGAATGCTTCTTCAGAATGGATATAAAGGAAGCCACTCATAGAATTACACAGACCTGCCTTAAAGCTTGTGTTATACACAGATCCAGGACATTAAGGCTGGTATCTGAACTTATTTTGTTTCTAGTTTTAATTTTTATGAATGATGTTAAAATATATTGTACGTTCTTACCTGAGTGTCAGTGTCACCCCTTAGATGAGGCACAAACCTCAGCATAAAGAGAGGCCTGCAAATCAGACCTGTTGGTTTGCTCTGTAACAAAGCCTTTGCTTTGTAAATTCTGCTTTTCACCACATTACTGTCCCAGGTATTGCAGTGATTTCCTGGAGGAAGAAGTGAGTTAATTCAACACTGAGTATAATTTGTTTATAATGTCTGACTTAATTCTTAAGGCAAAGTTTCTCGAATAAACTATTATTTGTTCTTTTCTGTGCATTTCAGTTTGCTATTATTATCATCTGTTTTCCCACTGTCCAACAAAGGTGTGTTTTATATAAGACATTTCAGATTGCTCTCCAGGCATGAGCATCTGGAGTCAAGAAATGACTTAAACCTTTCTGCTGTCAAGGAGAAAACTGTGAAATCAGCCAAGTATTATTTACTCATGCTTGACAGTATTTGAAATATGAACCTCACCAAACAAATGGCTCTTTTTAAGCCCACCAGAAAGACAAGGTGAAAGCCAGTGAGAGGAAAAGACACTTAGGAGTGAACCCACAGAAACAATATGAAAACCCCTGCACTTGAAGGAAGATGTTTGTAAATTGACTTCACACAGGTAATCAAAACATTTATGTCTGTTTTTTTAAGTGTAATATTTTTGTAGATTTATGCTTGTATAATACATGTCATATGTATTCCAGCATGGTTACATATGGAGGATATATTCCTTGCATCAATTTTATGATATTTAGCAAAAGAAATTGCATATTTACTGATGGCTTTCAAAATAGTTTTGACCTCCCTTCCTGCCCTTCCTATCATTTTTTCTTCTGTAAGAAGTCTAAGTTGGCTTTCATCAGGGACATAAGGATGGTCCCCACACATTGATAAAAGGGAGATTAGTGTGCAACAACTCTGAGATCTCTGATTCCTTCCTTATGTGTTACACTGGTTAGGCTGCACTATTAAATGAAGCAAGCAATGGCTGATAAATAAAATACCCTGAGGCCTTTTGATTCTTCTGTATATCAGATTGCTACTTAGCAAAAGGGAACCCAAAAAAACTCCAAATCAACCCCCACCAAAAAATGCCCAACAACAAAACCAATAAAAAAATCCTATAATTTGCTCTCACAACTGACTCAGATTTTAGAGTTTTAGACTTAAAATTGGGTTTTTTTTAAACATATAACTTTTATTTATGAGTGAAAGTTTTTGCCAGTTGTAAAAAGGCAAAGCCAATATTCAGAAAACTAAAGAGTGAGGACGCCATGGCTGAACCCTCTCAGTCATTGCCAATAATAAAAGTTAGGCCAGGCTATTTCAATCTGGTATCAAAATTTAGACAGAGATGAAAAGCAGAATGATGGGTTTCCATGGTAATCTCCATTTCCTGCACCATCCCACATATGCTCTGCTATGTTCAGTTGAGTCTGAGAGTTTGGGTGATCAGCTCCTTCCTTCAGACAGGTGTGTACAAAATAAGATGGTTTGTACACAGATGGGGAAAACATATGAGAGGAATAGACTCACAAGGTGAAGAATTGTGGTGCCCTGATGAGGCTGCATGGGTGCTCTGGTACCCAAAATTCCTTTGGAATATGGTGCTAGGATCCTTGCATCCATGGCATGGGCACTCTCCAGCCACTGCTCCTCTCTTTCCCCCGCTTTCACCATGTTGGCTCCAAAGCATCTGCTAGCAATTTTGGGCTATACACCATCCATCACTTCCTCGAGCTTTTGCCATCCTTTTCCAGGCTGATGTGGCTGTCTTTGACTTTATTTTGTGGGCAGAAACTTTTTTTTTTTTTTTTTGTTCAGAAATTTACACAATGTGTAACCCAATGGGAGCTTAACCTGTAGTCAAGGCTGAAGGGTCCCAGTGCTTCTATAGGGCAATGCCGTGCTTCCCCTCTTCTGTGTGGGAAAGCCATCTTCAGGAAATTGACTTCTGCCTCCCTCTTCTACCATTCTTTCTCATTAAAAAAAAGCATTTCCAACCTTGAAGTTATCATAGTTGAGGCAGTGGATATACATATCTCAATATATTTCATGTGTGTGTATGTATGTTTGCATGTCGCAAACATCTTTTATGAAAAATCTTTTCTTTAGGATTTTTCCTCCTGAGAAGCTGAGAGGCCTCAGCAACAAAATGTAAACATTAATTATCTGCTGCTGTGGAATGCAACAGGTGCATCTGTGATTGGCCCATGTTGGATGTTCGTAATTAATGGCCAATCACAGCCCAGCTGGCTTGGACACAGAGCCAAGCCAAAAGCCTTTGCTATCATTCTTTGCTATTCTATTCTTAGCTAGCCTTCTGAGGAAATCCTTTCTTCTATTCTTTTACTATAGTTTTAATGTAATATATATTATAAAATAATAAATCAAGCCTTCTGAAACATGGAGTCAGATCCTCGTCTCTTCCCTCATCCAAGAACCCCTGTGAACACTGTCACATTTGTATATTGCTGAAGGGGTATAGGCACATATTTCACTACTGATATGAAATAATTCCTTAGGCTGTAGGTAGATTTTGCACTTTTGGTTTAATTAAAGTTCATATCAAAGACAACAGCCCCACCAAATCTTTGTCCATATGAGTTTATGATCCTCGGTTAGTTTCCTCCTCTTAGATTTTTCTGCCTGACCAGTGCAGTAATACCTAACATCCACCATTATCACAGAATTTGGGCAGCATTACTTGTGATCCTTGGTGATGGTGTCTCTGTACTCCCTGTGACCCACATCTGTCTTCCTCTTCACTGGCTGAATCCCAGCACACTGTGCTGATGAACTCAAGGAAAATGGAAACATATCTGCATTTGCTTTTAAGTCTCACAGTTGTCTGAATACAGAAGAAGCTTGTGGCAATTTATGCCCTGCTGAAATACAGTTATCTTAACTGATATATAGGGATTACCATAATATTTCCTATTAAGTCAATGTGATTTTCCTCCCATTTCCATAGATAAAAAATGGTAATGCATTATTGCCAGTGACATTGCAGGCACTGACTTTAGCTATGAAAATAAAAATCTAGCCATATACATAAATAATGTTAAGATTTTTACTGTTATATGATGCTGATAGAAGTATTCAGTCTTTGTGATCCAAGGTTATGCTGAACATACTGAACCTTCCAGAAATCTACTTTAATGATGCTTATAGCTGAAAATACACTAACTAGCTCTTCCAATTTCAGAAGTTAGCAGGCATTATCATTAATAGTTCTGAGAGAGCCAACAATGCAATGAATCAAAACACAGACAGCAAATGCTATGCAGTGTCTCTCTAGCTTTTTAATTCACACAGAGTGACAAATATACTACTTTAAGTTGGTGCTTAATCATTGTTCATTTTCCTGTATTCCTCATCACAAGGCAAAATTCATTACGTGATAAATTTGTTACCAGTGTTCTGGCTGGTTGCTGGAAAATTCTTTCTACAGTACAAAAACAATATCAGGGATGATATTTTATTTAATTACAGTGTTCTTCAACAGAAAAAGCTGTGATTCTTTTTTGTCTCAAATTGTCACCTACTAATAGTTTGTCCCTGCAACCATGCTACAGTTTTACTTCTGCTCTCCTCTTCCATGCCCTTTTTTTTGTGCTTGTAAAACTACCTCATCCCATCTCTCCAGCTGAATTACACTTTGCTGCTCTGTTTATGGGAGGATGAAGATCATAGCAAATTGGTTTGATTTCTGAATTTTTGTCAAATTACATAAATGTCTGTATGTTAAACTGGTTCCATTTCTTCTAGAATAAAGAAGTACCAAAATTCAGAAAGGAAAATAAAGTATTTTTCTGACTGAAATTATTTTTTTATACATGTGGGCGTTCAGAGTTTGACTCAATAACAAAAAGACATTAGGACAAAGAAAGAGGTTTTTTGCATTTTATCACAATGATTTTCCAAAACAAATTTAATAGTACAGTAGCTGTTACCTGCTAGAACTGTTGGTAGTAAATTATATAAAGGGGGAGAGCTGACAATATATGAGTGGCATAGGAAAATATCCCACACTCTCCCATCTATTTTCCTTGTAGATTTTACAGCTTTTTGAAGTAGTAAACTGGTCCTCCAAAGAATGTTTTCTTGGTGCTTTATGTCCCTTTCAAAGCAATGTGGCTGCATCAAAGCCTTGCTGTGCTCTGGTGGGGCACTTGCCCATGCAAGCCTTCCTAGTATGCTCCACTGGCACAGAGATTCTTGGCAATGAAACTGAAACAACCTTTTTCAGACAAAGTATCAATTTTGGGGCAGAAAAATGCTACTTGATGGTGGTCAGCAAGGAAATAATGTGTTTGTGTGATGCTCAGAAGTAAGCAGCTACTTCTGGAGTTGGATCTGAGAGGACTTAGTGAAGCTGGGTGAATAGTTTGAAACTGAATGGCAGCCAATGGAAATTGAAGAGTATTTTTGTGATGATAGACTTTCTCCTCAGATGTGTGTATGCTGGGTAGCTTTTATTGCATTCCATTTTGGAGTATTACCTGCTGCACTGTGTCAAAATGATGTTACATGTTGAATGAAGATAGTGAGTGTCAAGAACAGAAAGAAAGGAAAGAAAATCCTGTTTTCCAAATGCAATTTCTGCTTCTTCAGAGCAAATTGGAGCATGAGGACTCAGTCTGATAAGAAATAACGTATTTAAAGTACAGAAGTGGACATTAAGTAACTAGAGAATTGCATGACCCCACTTTAGTGTCAGAGTAGAAGTGCAATAGATGGATCCAGGAATGCCCCAGCCAAACAGTCCTTTTCCTTTATTTGCCAAAGTGATATTAATTTATCATTTTCCTACTGCTTATTCCTGTCCCTGCTAATAGAAAGTGGTTAAACCTTATATTTGAGAAAGGTGTGGTAAGTACTATATGAGGATACTTAAGTGACTGTTGAAGATTAAATACTTCATTCCAAATTAGCACATTTTAAAAGATTCTCTAAAACCATGTGTTTTGTGATCAAACAGACTACTTGTGTCTTGTTGTATAACCTACGTAATTTCATTATGTCAGAAATTATCCTTATTTTATTGCTTTAGCAACAGCCTAGATGCTTTGAATTTTCAAATGTTGATGATGGTCCCTTCTGGAGGAAAGCAGACAGTTCAGATTAAATTGCATGAAAACACAGTTTTACTCTTGATTTTTTTTTCTTATGTCCATTTGCTTGTTTGTTCACTTGCATTTTGTGTTCATTTGTAAAAGAATAGTGCTGTAATCACATACTGTTTAAAGGGCATATAATACAGCTTCTTACCCTGTTTTAAAAATGCTGATCCAAAGTATTTGAATTTCATTATTGGCTTCCTAATTTTCTGTACAGAAGTGAGCAAACGGGGTAGTTCCAATCAAAGTGGAAGGCCTTCAGACTTGTGTAGAAAGAAACTAAAGTAAAAAGTTAAAAAAACCCCAAAAACTTAAAGAACCACTCAAGAGCTCTCTCATTGTCTCCCTCAGCTCCTTCCCAACTTTTTTTTCCAAATAAGATTTAACAAGAGAGTAATTCCTTCACAGTAAAATGTTTATAGAAGTAGGTTTTTGTTGTGTTTTTTTTTAGTTATATTGACCCTCCTTGACCCCTCCGGTAAATAAACAAGCTGATCCTTCCAATACATAAACCAGAGGTAGATATGAAATAAAATAAAGTTTTTTCCAATGATAGCTTTATAGAAAAATAAAATATTTATGAGGAATGTGAGCAACACTTATGTGATGAATATTTTCCTGTCTTTTTATTGCATATTAACCTGCACATGTATTTAATCAAACCACAAGTAATATCTAGTGAATTAATAACCAAAAAAGGCCTAATTTAAAAGAGCTGAATACAACCCTAAACAAAAAACTCTCGCTGTGAATAAATCATGTGTTGTCATCTGTAAGAATGCTTAATGAATGTGTAAGCATACTCTGTGTATATTGAATGCATAAGAATATTTTTTCAGGTTTGTCTGAGCCAGGTGTAGCTGCACTCAAGAAAATAAATCTTCTTTTGTGGAAGTTTGCAGGGGTCCCAGGATGAGGGAAGAGACGAGGATCTGACTCCATGTTTCAGAAGGCTTGATTTATTATTTTATGATATATATTACATTAAAACTATACTAAAAGAATAGAAGAAAAGATTTCATCAGAAGGCTAGCAAGGAATAGAAAGGAATGGAATGATAACCAAAGCTCATGTCTCTCAGAGAGTCTGAGCCAGCTGGGCTGTGATTGGCCATTCATTAGAAGCATCCAACATGGGCCAATCACAGATCCACCTCTTGCATTCCACAGCAGCAGATAACCAATGCTTTTCTTTGCCTCTGAGGCCTCTCAGCTTCTCAGAGGGAAAAATCCTAAAGAAAGGATTTTTCATAAAATATGTCTGTGACATTCTTCAATCTAACAAACCCTTGAATATGTGGCAATGTACAACCTGGAGATAAAACACAAATAGAGGAGATTACTGATGAAGAGGAAATATAATGAACTTGATTTTCTTCCTGATTGCTGAGGAATCTTTGTTTTGATGTGTGACAGAGGGATTCAGGTGAGCTGAAGAGTGATTGCCCACCTGGACGATCCCCATTTTTGCAGGGGGGACAAATGAAGGAACTGTAGGCTGGGGAATTGAGGTGAGGTTTCAGCAAAGAGTGATGTAAGTCTGTAATAATGTGAAATTTCCTGAGAAAGACTACCTGCATGACTCTGGGAGCTGTAGGAAGTTGGCATTGGTGTTTTGGTGCTTGTAAAACTGCTGCTGATGGGATATGAGGCATGAAGGCATAAAAGGAGTCAGTGAAACTCATCTTTATCTATGTAATATGGGAAACTAGCACTGGATGTTCTTGGGTTTTTTTTTTTTAATGAAACTGCAATTTTATTGATAATAACTGCATTGACTAATGTACTCATGCAGATGAATTTATTCAAAGCCTGTCTTATTACAAAACCAAGCCCATGGATGTCCACAGTCAATTTGTTTATCATAAAACACTTTTAGCTACCAGTTGGATTTCTGTTCACTCACATCTGCTTGCAGGAGATGGGGGCTTTCAGTGATGGTTCACTGATAATGGTAAGGAGCACCTGGCAATTCCAGAGGGTTTTCCTGTCAGAGGAAAGAAAGGCAGAAAGAATATTGCTAAAGAAGAAAGAGGCAATGAGATAAGGGATTTTATGGTGTGGGATGTTTTTATTGTTTTCAGCAGGCTCTCTCTAAAGTGAAGTACAGGGAAAATGAAAAAGTAAATGGAACTGATCTGTGATAGAAGCCTTGAGGCATTGTATTCTGATTAGGAGTTAAAATCCCAAGGTGATGAAATTGTTAGAGGGAGAGGGACGTGAAGGGTCGGTGGCCTTAGTGAGAAAAGCAGCCTTTAGTGCTGTGTGAGAGTGTGACTGAGTGGAAGGCTAAAGGTAAATTTAGTAGATGCATGCTTTAACTCAGCTTTGAAACACTATTTTATTTGAATTATGTAAAATACTTTGTCATCATAGCTCCTAAGAGCAGAAAAGGAGATCCTCAGTGTGGGCTGGCTGTTGCAGCTCGCTGGACTTGATCAAATGGGACTTCCAGTGCAAAAAGCCACAATGAAGAACTGTTCTTATCTGAAGGATATTTTCAGCGAATTTTCAGCAAATTTTATTGCTGATGCTATTCAGGATTTTCATTCAGTGATATAATTGCTGCGAGCATTTGAAGAGGGAAAAGGGGTGATGTACTGCAATGATAATCTAAATTAATTAGATGGAATTTCTTAGGTGAGCTTATTGGAAAATCTCTTTAAATGCTGCCAAATGTTAAGCTTGATGTGCAGGAATACAGAAAGTAGCTTGTGTTTATGAGGGAGAGTTGCTTGGTCAGAAATAAAGATTCTTTGGAGAAGAACTTGATGGAAATTCCAGAAAAATCATAAAAAATTTGAGTATCTGATGTAATGCTTTGACTAAAGCAGTGTTTATACTTGATTACTGAAAATCGGGGAAATTAGGCAGGAGTTAAATCATGAAATTTGTAGTGAAATCACAGTCAGTTGTTATGCTGATTTAATGCTAAAGATAAACTGGAAGATAAGGAAGAACTCAAACTGGAATTGCAAAAATACTTTGTGAGATAGAATACAAATGTAACAGCGACAAAACCAGCTAGTTTTTTCAAGTGGAACTAATGTTTAATTCAGTAATAATCTGATACTACTTATCTTGCATCATGCAACCAGGTTTTGGATTTTTTTCTTGTTGTTGTTGTTTTGGTTTGGTTTTTTTTTTTTCTTAATACTCTAAAAGTGTGTGTACTTTGGGTGGAACTTTTTTTAGCATTTATACTATGTGCATATATATACTCTTTGCTTACAAATATACTGTCTGATGTGCATCTGTCCCTAGATTATATGAGATTAGAACCTGGTGGCAGTCAAATATGGAGCAACACTGAAGGGAACAGCAGATTATATGGAACATAGTTCTTTGGATAGTTCTTTAGAAGTTTTTGTAATTATTAAGCTCATTTTGAAGAAGGAGGCTGACTTCAAACCCGTTTAGGCAGCTTGATATACAGTCCTCTGAATTCCACATTATAGCCAGTTTAATGCAGACAAATAGAAGGATGTAGCCTGGAATTAAGTTTTAGCACAGTCTGGAATGTATTCCCTCTAAACCCTGAGGAATTATACTTGCTGAGAAGATGCAACATAAATTCATGTTTGCTATTGTAGTCTTGCCAGAAATATGCAATATTCTCCCACAAAAATGAGTGGGTCAGTCCATACTATATCAACAGCAATATAATAGTTTTTATTAAGGGCAAAACATAAGAAGCTAAAAGGTAAAGTTTCTCTGTCTATACAAAGAACTCAATTATTATAAATAGAACCCAAACTAAAACTGCATTTTCACAGAGCAGCCAGCAGGTTTTGAGTGTTTTAGCCAGGAAGACTTGCAATGTATCTGTACTAATGGAGAGCAAATATTACAGTTTGGAAAGGTAGAACTCAGCACTTCATCCTGGTTTATCTTGTGTATGCTTTCTAGATTCTGTTCTTTATGCTGAAGATCATCCTTATTGTTTAAATTGCCTCTGTAAAGTATGACTTTCTTTGCACTAGAAAAGCAAATATTTTGTGGCACACTCAAGGGATCTGTTTTAGTATCAGAAAAAGCTGTGTGTGGGTGTTTTGTACCTGCTTGAAAGCAGGTAGAACATAACTCTGTATGCTTGAGGGTCCATTTACTTTCCCTCAGCCTCCCCTTATGTAAGATAATTGTATATTGGCCACCTCGAAACCTCTGATCCTTTCAACAAGGATAATCATGGAAGTGTGAATGTGATCTCAAGCTTTCCCTTGAAAGATAAGGGAAATGAGGAGCAGAGTAGAGCCCTGAGTGAAGGCCAGCAGGGAGTGATCTGGGGTAGTGACTGAGGGTGTTTGCTGGGCAACAGGACTGAACTGTGTCCTTACCCCATTAGAAAAGCAATTATTTCCAAATCTGTTATTTTATGTAGACCACACGACCCACAGTACAACATGTTATTGCAGTTCTTTGCATTGCATCTGTGCTTTCAACTTGAGAGGCCTTTTAGCATCCACCTCACAGCTTCAGCTGTGTTTCCAGAAAAACATGGTCAGAAATACATTTAGCAAATGTCTCTTTGGAGTTTAAAGCCTTTCTTTTGGTTCTTTGACTAGAATTGGAGAGGGGGGAATAATACTAACCAGGGCCACTCTGCAAAAGAATCCAAGTGTGTGTAAAGCTTATCATTTTTTTACTTTTTCTTAAAGGAAAGGGAGCATCACAGCTAAATGAGCTTTTGATTTGACCTAAAAGAAAAGTACAATAATTATCTTACCTCTTTCCATGTGGCTACAAAGGTAGGAGGGAAAGTGAGGATTCACTGTGCATGAAGGTCATGGTTCTGCTAACCATCAGAAATCAGTTTGTCAGCAGAATCTAGGTTTTGAGTGTTCTTGGATGAAATAAAGGGAACACTATATCTGAAAACTTTTAATATGAATTTTCACAGTCATAGCATTTATGATGGACCCACCTTGCACTTCTGTAAGCTCCCTGACCATAAAGCTATTTTAATTGCTGATTAACCATTTTGTTACAAAAGAAGAAGCCAGGCTATTTATTGAGGAAATTCAAACATATGATGTCACTGTGTCTTGGAAGTACTCCTGGACATATGCAGTAAGCAATTTTGGTGTGTTTTGAAAATCATGACCTTAAAATATATGGCTTCTACTACTTTGGTTTAGAGGGGTGTCAGCTGAACAAGCGGACACAGTATAAGGTGATACGCCTTTAATCTCCCAAGAGCATAATCAAAAAAAAAGAATATATTTAGTTATTAGCTAGAAGGTACAAAATATGTGAAGAAAGAAGTGGTACATCTTTTCTATCTTGAATTAGATAACTGAAATTTCAACTGTGCCTAAAACATCTGCAGAGTTATTGAGGAATATACTTAATACTAAGTGCTTATTTTTCTCTATTTAATAAACACAGTTATCCAAATTCATCATTTGATCAGCCTTAAATTCCCCAAGTTTAAAAAATATATTTATATTGCCTTTGATGGTTTGCAGCATGTGAGGAAAAAGTTGAGTCTGAATTGAATAACAAACACTTTGAGCCTATGAGAGAACAATTGTTTGGGTTTGTTTTTCTTCCTATTAATAGGAGTTCCATAGGAACAGTTCTCTTGCCTTTAATAATTGTCAGTTATTTTAGAGAAATAGATTTTATATGTGCACCTAGAAATTTCGGGCCTTTGCTGTTGTGTAAGTTCATAAACTGCTTACTAGTTGTTAAAGGTTATTACACACCTAGATATATTTGTAGTTTTTAATTCACAGACATGCTCTGTCACTTGTGTGTGAACAGCAATACAATGACAATGATATAGAAACTGGGACAATTCTTGCTGTTTGTTTCTTTTCAGAAGAGAATCTGGCTATGTATCACATCACCAGTGGCAATCTGGAGATCAGTTTTTTATTAAGAGGATTATCAAGTACACTGCCCACTTTGCTCCTCCCAGCACTAAAAGTGATATTAGTGAGAAGGTAAAAATCAGGCTGCTACAGTTCTGACATTTTCTGGAAGCAGAAACATCGAAATTATTGGGGTCACTTCTTTGGCTAAGATGACTATTTCTTAGAGATTCTCAAACAATTGATCTGAAGCACAGCTGCCCTGAGCACTGGTGGTGCTGGAAATATGGATGATGAATTACCTCACTTACCTAGCCAAATTTCTTACCCAGGTAACAAGAAAATGAAATGCTTATTTCTTATCCTCCTCCCTCCTCTTTCTAGCTTATTTCTGCTGTTAAAACTTTAATTTAATCTTCACATTAAGTAATTGACCTGTAGCCAGTTTGTATGTTATTTTTAACACCCAAAAGGGTTATTCTGCAAAATTTTAAAGGAGGAAAAATTTCATGTGCTATTTTATTTTAGCTGGAATTTTGTATGGTATGCATCTGGCAAAAATATCTAACTCAATAAATTGAAGGTATTTTTAAACAATTAAACATGTTTGAGTAAAATCAGATTCGATTCTTGGAAGAAAGGAAGGACTAATATATGCCAGCTTGTGTCAGAACCACGAGTTTTCATCCTGAAGACTGACATTTAACATCCAGTGCATTGTACCCTGGAAAAATATCATGATTCCAAGGGTTTTTCTTGGCCTAATCCTCCTTGGACTATGGGAGTAGCAATGTTCTTTGTGTCGAGGGAGGAAGTAATGATCTCCTCCAGACACTACAAAATATTATTTGCCATTCTAATATGGATAAAAAATATGATCCACTTGTGTGGTTTCCCTGTGGGTTAGTACAATTTTAGGATCTCTGAAGAGTTTTTGAACTTTAAAGAGTAGGACCTGATCAAGGATCCTGAAACAGCAGTGGATGAATGAATGCAAGTAAATACACAAGGAGGATCTTTCCACGTTGATAATAAACCACTCCATGATTAGCCACACTAACTAACAAATAAACCTTTACAAGTGGAATAGAAAAGAAAAAGAAGCAAAAAAATTTTCCACTTTGTGTGTTTTCTGTTAGTTTTTTTTCTTTTCTTTAAAATTAGTACTTGGTGTATTGGATCAAAGGTCTTGGAGTTGCAGTCAAGCCACCTTCAATTTCTGGTGAAATATTGATATAATTTAGGCACTGAGAAGGTAATGTGAAGTTTCTGAGATTAAACTATGCCAGGTCCATCTAATTTCTTCCTGTGCTGGGGTAATGAGCCCTGCAGATCAAGGAGAAGCTGTAAAGTTTAGAGTACTTTATGTGATACTCTCATAAGCCTGTTAGGGAAACTATGGCTAGGTAAGTTCAGAAGTAATTAGGAGAAGCACATTCTGAGAGTATTTATGTGTCAACTTCAAACATACATAGGCTGTGATTTTCATGGGCTTTTCCTAAATTCAGTTCTCTTCAATATCCTTCATTAATAACTTGTAAGCTGAGTGATTTTTCTGTTCTGCTGAAGTTCCAGGTGATGCTGCTGTCGGAGGAATGGCAGGTACAGACAGAACAGCTGCAGCGCTGAAGTGTCCTGAAAGGAGAATTATGTGAACTGACAACAATTTAAGTATAAGGTAGTTCCAGCTGAGTTTCCATGGATAAAATGGAAGTCTGAATAGCTAGTGAAGTAGATCTGCAGGGAAGAGCAGTGGGCTGCAGGCTGAGCATAAAAGCTGCCTTGACAAATGTCTTGGTAAAATGTAAACCTCTGACTGGAAGCAGTGAAGGGGATGCCATCCATCTCTCAGGTAATCCTTCTTGTCTGTTCATACCTTTTACACAGCAGTGTATTCAGGTTTGGACAGCACACTTGCATTTAATTCAGTCTATTTAGACTGTTTTCTTTATCCTTCTTTCTCCTTTTCCTCTCTTTCCTCATACCTACTGTATACAAAATCTATTGGTCTGCTGATTCTAGAGAAAATGAGCCTTGGATGACACAAAGTAATCAGAAATTCTCTTCTTTTTTGCAGAACTTTGCATTAAGAGTAGGGCTGGTATATAGCATGTAGGTTTTGTGAAGTCTTTTTATTAAATTTATAGCAAAGCACTCCTTGAAAAGATCATTGAAGGCATTGTTTCAAAACCTTTGATAAGAAAAAACAGGCAGTAGCTTTGAGATTTGGTTCTTCTTTTTTCCATTAAGTGCTTCTATTCCCTGTGTCATCTTTTCCTGTAAAATTTTGATTCTTCATATAGCTGCTGTCATTCAAATGTCTGAGACAATTCCACTGGACTGTGGTTCCTGTTGAGATGTTTACGTACTTTTTACACTAACTGAAGCATGGAAGCCTGTTTAACTGGGCTAGGTCAAAGTATGCAGCTTCCTAGATATGCAGCTTTTTAGCAAGTCTTGGAACAACTTAATCCACCAATTAATATATCCTGTACTAGATCAAATGCCAAATGAATTTACAGCTGCTCTTTTTTCAGCAACTCTATTGATCATAGAAATTCTTTCAAAGTAAGTGGTCTGCATGTCTGTGGCACTTTATACTAATAAAGTGTCTAATGTCTGTATCACATCTAATTTCAAGTTTCCAGATGACTTTTGCATCACTCACAATGTGACTGGACTCTGGGAGACACTTTCTTTAAAAAAAAAATCCTGTAAAGTGTGATGAAGTCATAATATTTAGTTGATAGTTGAGTATTCCATTCACAGGAGAACGTATGGAGAAGGGGGATTGGTAGAAATTAAAATGAAGAAATAATAAATGAAGAATGATGAAGAGAAAGGTTTAAAGGAGAAAATTTATTTTGGGATTTACAGGTTTGCTTTCTTTGATCTTGTTTTAGTATCTGTGTCTTTCCTACTAAATTTATGTGACAGATCAGAACTACAGAAAGGCAAATCTTGCAAGAAAGTATTTTTGAACTTGAAGTTTGGGGCACTACAGACCAAATCCTGGCTTGAGACTAATACAATGCCATTAACATCAAAAAGGCAACACTGATTTACATGAGCTATGTGTCTGACCTTTTGTTCTTGAGAAACTTTAGAATGATTTACAATTTAATATCATACACAGTTGTTTTTCAAACCAATTTCATTTTAAATGTTTCTGTGATAATGATAACTTTGCTTTCAACTGTCATGAAAGTCTAAGCTAAAGCAAAGCATAACATAATCAAAATACTTCAAAAATGCAGCTCATTTATTAGGTAAATTCTGACTTATCAAGTGTCCTTGAGATTCTGAGTTGCCTCTGATCTTACATCAAAAATTCTCCTTGTGCCTTCTCCAGCACTCATTATTACTCATTAAGGGTTAAGATTTAGACATTGGAAGTAAATGCCAGATTTTTGAAAGGCAGTAGAGTTTTCCTCTTAGAAATAATTCTTTTCAGGCATCAACATTAATTCAAGCATTGAAAGAGGGCAGCTGTGAATAGACATCATGGATACGGGCAAATAAGTTTCAATTACAAAAAGTAACAGAAGGAACCTAAACCTGCTCATGCTTTTAAACTGATTTCTCTGGGATCCTCTCATGCTTGGGGAAAGCAGTTGATGTGGTGTTCTGAGCTTTGTCACTTAAAACTGAATCCAGCAAGTCCAAGAAAACCCAGAAACCCAGGCTTTTGTGCATTTCAAATAAAATGCATTTCACTGAAAGTAAACATGTAAAAAAGTGTCCCCAGATTTAATGTTGTCTCACTGTGAGAAATCCCTAGTCAGAAACAACAAGAACAACAAGCCTAGAAGTTAAAATATGTGGCCAATATCTCCTGTGCCCAAAATGAAAAGAGAAATTCCAGGATATTGCTTCAAGTGAAATTACAGCATCTCTGAACATAATGGAGCTTAGTTGTATGCCACAAGGACAGGTTACATCTACCCCTTCATTTAGGTGCCAAGAGCAGCAATGATTTTCTGTAATTTGTCTAAAAATAAATTCTGACTCAGATTTCTGTTTAGAGAGGAAATGACTTTACAGCTCTGTGAAGGCATAAAAACACAGAACTTTGAAAGCCAGCCGTGTTACAAACATGTGCTGGAGCTAGGGGTGGTGCCTCCCACACCTTTCTCCAGGGTTCAGAGCACTTGCTCTTGTTCACCCATGGAAAATGCACCTGCAGGTGGTGATGCAGGACTTGCCAGGCTGTGCTAGCTGGGGGGAACTGCCCGAAGATGGCAAAGCTGACTGTGGTGTGCATTGCATGCGGGGTGTGGTTACAGGTTGATAAGGCCTGAAGAAAACCTTTCTTTAAACAAAACTTGAATTCCATTTCTGGCTTTGCATTCATCCTTGTCATCTGAGGTGTATTTTCATGTGAGGTTTTAATAAAATGTTACATATATAGGTATACACACACACCTTCCCAAAAATTGATGCACTTTGTGTAAACATGACAGCATGTAAAATTATCTTATTTCCTGGGATTTATAGCAATGAGCCAGGGAAGTATTATTGACCCTACAGGGAGCCTGGAAGTATTATTGACCCTACAGGGAGCTTAATTGATTTCTTCCCTTGACCACCATTGCAAATGTTTGAAAAAGCTTTATTTATCTTTATATAGACCTCTATGAGAAATACTTTTCCAGACATGTGTCCATACAGCTGTTGTGACAGTCTGGGTGCTTTCTATGTGGGGTTTGTTCATTTGTTTTTGATGGGAATTTTTCTCAGAGGTGTTTCTGTTTGCAGTTTGTGCTGCTGTAGTACTGCTGAGCATTAATTTCTCGAGTAAAGAGGAGCAAGGACAAGGGTTGATAGTGCCGATGAAAATGATGCTAAATGTGTAATACCTTTCAAACATTATGTGTGTGCTGCTTTTAAATCAAAAATATAAGTATGTATCCTGTGTGCTGTAAGTGACCTGAAAAGAAGGAGATGTGGGAGGAGTCAAAACTTAACATCCATCGGAATGGAAAGGGGAGAGAGGTGAGGGAACTGCTGGCTCCAAATGCACAAATGACCAAAATGAACTTCAAAAAAGGCAAGTAAGATGTCATCTACTTCTCAAGAATCTTGAACTAAATGCATTTCCTAGTGGAAACACTTATTAAGAGTTACAACTGAAATCTTTTGTGAGATAGTAGTGTTTAAATCACATTTTGCTCTATTTAAGATCAATTTGTGTCATCCTGTCCCAAACTGAAACACTGCAGCTTTCACTGGATTATTCTTTTGCACTTCCATACTCCTCCTCTTCCCCCAAAAAGACAAATCATGGGATTTTTCTATCATTTACTGCTAATCTGCAGTCCAAACTCTTCTGGTCCAGCTCACAGCCAAGTCTGCTTGCAGCCAGTGTTCCAGAAAAGCTGCCGGTTTAGTCTGAGCTGCTTCTCCGGCCTGGAAAGATGCCCTGTTTAAACATCAGCTCCTCCCTCGGTGCCTACACATGGATGAAATAAGCAAGGAAATGCTTTCTGAATGGGGAGCTCTGTTGTCACCTTCCATGGACTGAGATCAAACCATGGATGGGTATTGGCAATGAAGAGAGATGGGGACAACTGACTGGTGGGCAAAATCCAAATTTATTGGGGAATACCTATGCTTAGATACTACTTTAGGGTGGCTAATGATGTTTTACTACGAGGATTGGGTGTCACTGTCATGTTTTCTGAAAAATCCCTTTGCCAGGATTTTTCTCCTGGGAAGCTGAGAAGCCTCGGAAAAGAATGAAAACAATAATTATCTGATTGCTTGGGAATGTGGTCTGGATATTTCTCACCAACAGGTGCATCTTTGATTGGTTCCATGTGAATTGTTCTAACTTAATGACCAATCCCAGTCTAACTGTGTTGGACTCGCTGAGTCAGTCACGGGTTTTTATTATTCATTCTTGTTAAGCCTTCTGATGTGTCCTTTCTCTTTCTTTAGTATAGATTTAGTATAGCTTTTTAAAAAAAAATAATGTATTATATTATATTATATTATATTAATTAGGAAATTATAAAAATATAATATATATTATATATGATATATATTATATATTATATATAATATATAAAATGTGTAAAGTATGTATAATCTATAAACTTTATAATATAGAAAATATTTATAATATATATTTTTATATAAAATATATAATATATAAAATATATTGTATATTATATAATACAATATATATAATATATTGTATTATATAATATATATATATAATATGTATTATATAATATAGTATATGTAATATTTATTATATAATATATATAGTATAAAATAGACTATAAAATAATAATAAATCAGCCCTCTGAGAACAAGGAGGCAGATTCTCATCTCTCACCTCATCCTGGGGAACCTCACAAACACCACAACTGGGTTTATCATCACATAAACAAACTTCGGCATCTTACAATATCTCTTGCTTGCAGAAGTCTTGATGTAATTTTCTTTTCCAGCAAGTCAGTCTGATTGAATCTTTTTGCATTCTTGATTTAACCCTCAAAGTTCTGTTTGTTCTTGCCAAGGCATCCTGTTTATCAAATCTCTTATGCTGGCCAGGTCCAAAGTCCATCATCTGTCCTGTGTGTCCCAAGAGAAGAGCATTTGCATAGCTGTGCTTGGTTCCCTCCCCTGATGTGTCAGCCCTTGGTGCTGACTCTGTGCTTTGGGCTCTCTGCTGATTACCTGGATTGATGAAGAATTGCTTTACTTCCATTAGCATTCATCACCCTTTTGCATGCTTGTGCCAAAAGGTTTATCTTGCCTCTAGTCCCCAGGCTACCTCCTCTCTCTCAGGAACCTGGATGGAATTTTCCTATGCTCACCTTTTCTTTTTTCTTTCCTTACTAAGGAAATTATAAAGTACCAGGTCTTAGTAGGAGTCTTAAAAATAGAGACACAGGAAAAGGGAGCTTCCACCCAACTCTGCAACTTCCCTACAGATTAAAATATCTTTCTCTCTTTGCTCTTTTCCTAGAAAATACTTTATGTCACTAACATGGAAATAGCTATTTCCAAGGTGCACTCTAACTGATCCCACTAATAAAGTATTGTGATGCCAAAAAACTTCTACTGAACTTGTGTTCATGTGCCAAGTGATGCAGTATGTTACTTGTGCTCCAAATGGTGGTGGTGTCATTAATATCCCCATTCTGGTGAAAGGAGGGAAATGTGCTTTAATAATTTTGAGAATCCTAATGAGGTTTAAACATCAGATGTTCCACTTATCCTTAATTTCCTGTTTTTGGAAAGATGACAGTTGGAAAAAAGAGTGTCCCTAAACAGTGAGGATTTAAAAAGCAAGAACTGTCACCTTTAAATGGTGGGAAAACTCATTTATACTACCTCCATGTATATATACACTGAGGGTTAATTAAAGCAGCCTTTTCTCTTTTTTGGTAAAAATGTCCCAGTCATGTAAAGCAACAGCTGCAATTTTATCTTGATCGAAGGTTTTAAATGAGTGACCAAACTGTGCATTTTAATTCAGAAGGGAAAAAAAGTCTTTTTTTTCAAGAGGTTCCAAGCTACTCTCAAGGGCTATATCTTGTCTATAAATGGACGTAATATTCCTTTTCATTTTTTCCTCCTCTTCATTAATAGGTATTTCCTGCATGTTTTACATGTTAGACTTGTCTTAAATGTCGTTCAAGGTATTTTCTCACTTAGAACTGTTTTCTAAAGCTCCTTGGGTAATTCCAGGCTATTGCTTTTTAACACTTATTGGAAACTGGCAGAGGCAACATATTCAGGTCATATGAGTTTATTCAGTACAAGATGATTTTTGAGTGAGAATGCTCAAGTGGGTAGCTTAATTTTAACATGAACTGCCAGCAGCTGTAGAAAATAAGTTTTTCAGTGAATTGTGTTTTATTTTCTTCTACTAAAATCTTTATTTCTAATTTAAAATTAACTCTATGACCAAAAATAATCTCTTGCTGCTGTTAGATGACTAACTCAAGAAATAGATTTTCTACACTTCCAGCTTTCAAGTCACGTAATCTTTCATGTGTAATTATTGCGGCCAACAAAGTATGGTAGATGTAAGCTTTTAAATTAATTTACAGCAGTTAGAATCAGTTTGCTGATTTCATAAGTTTGCTCCTTCAGAGCATGGACATATGGAGTAAAATGGCTAAATGTATCTAACTTATGGAAGCAATCGTATGGCTGACATACCTGAGCTCCAGAGAGGATGCAGTCTTTTAGTTGAGTTGATTTTGACTCTTCTCACCTGAGGAAGTCTCACACTGAACTGTTATTATGTAGCTGCAGAGATGTGATGCCACTCCATTTTCTGTTTCAGAGATGAGATGGGAACCTCGTTTGCTGCAAGTGGAGAAATTCTCAAACCCTGAAAAATTGCTGCAGCAAAATTTTCTTCCCTTTCTCCAGAGAAACCTCCATCAAGAGATCTGTAAAAGAGGGAGGCATGAGCACAGCCATGGCTAGCTACACCCCCAGGGTCCACTTCTGTGCTCTTATCCTCTCCTCATATCATTATTTATTCTTTTAAGGCAGGGCTGATCAATCAGTGTGCTTCAAACTTTCCTTTAAAGACTTCTGATTCAGTGATGTCTTCTGAATATTAAATATCAACTATGGCCCTCAGCCCTCAAAGTAAATAACAAAGATAAAATGGAAGAGGTAGTGTTTGGTGCTAAAACTGCCTGATATTTTTTTCAACACAAGAGTATTTCAGTTGTGATTTTGTGACCAAACTGCAACTCTTTCAGTGCAAGCTGCTATGGCAGAAAGGATTTCTCCTACCTTTTTTAGCTCTTCTTATTAATAACAGGCAGAAAATCTTCCTAAAAACAAAACCAGAATACATATGCTTCTATCTGGCTGAAAGCTCTGCAGAGTTCTTGCATTATTTCAGTAGCTGAAGCTTGAAGGAAGTCTGTGAGGGACTGGCTCACAGGTTTGGCTCTTCTTGGAGTTTCCATGCTATTTTTTTTTTAAATTTTAAATTTAAATTTTAAATTTTTAAAAATTTTTATGCTTTTTTAAAAATTGGGGGATTCACATGTTCACAGATGCCTTAGACAGGCACTGAAACCTGTCTAAGGCATCTGAGCACACATTAAATTTAAAATTTTTAAATTTTTAAATTTTTAAATTTTTAAATTTAAATTTTTTAAATTTTTAAATTTAAATTTTTTAAATTTAAAATTTTTAATTTTTTTATGCTTTTTTAAAAATTGGGGGATTCGCATGTGCTCAGATGCCTTCGATAGGCACTGTTGAAACCTTAGGACTGCTATCCTTAGGTGAAACACACAGCCCTGAAATGGAGTGTGGACTGTGTCTTTTTTTCAGGATTTTTATTGTTTTGAAGGATGTTTGGCTTTTTGTGTTGTTACATGTTGTGGTTTAGCTCCAGCTGGTAACTAAGCACCAAACAGCTGCTTGCTCACACCCCTCACCAACTGGGAAAGAAAATAACAGGGAAAAAAATAAAAGTAAAGCTGGTGAGTTGAGATATAAACAATTCAATGACTGAAAAGAAAATAAAATGTAATATGATAATTAAATTATAATGTCAGTAGTGAAAGGGAGAGAGCAGAAGAAATAAAACCTGTGATGGTGTTCACAGGGGTTCTTGGATGAAGGAAGAGAGGAGGATTTGACTCCATGTTTCAGAAGGCTTGATTTATTATTTTATCATATATATTACATTAAAACTATACTAAAAGAATAGAAGAAAAGGTTCTCCTCAGAAGGCTAGCTAAGCTAAGAATAGAAAGGAATGATAACAAAAGCTTCTGTCTCGGACAGAGAGTCTGAGCCAGCTGACTGTGATTGGCCGTTAATTAGAAACAACTCTATGAGACCAATCACAGATCCACCTGTTGCATTCCACAGCAGCAGATAATCAATGTTTACATTTTGTTCCTGAGGCCTCTCAGCTTCTCAGGAGGAAAAATCCTAAGGAAAGGATTTTTCATGAAAAGATGTCTGCGACAAAAACCCAAGAGAAGCAAGCATGTGCAACACAAATGCTCACCACACACTGAGTGACTGATGCCCAGCCTATCCCCAGGCAGTGATTAGTTCCCCCCAGTTTATATCCTGAGCATGATATTCTGCATTGCAGCATGTCCCTTTGGCTTGTTTGGGCCAGCTGTCCTGGCCATGCTCCCTCCCAGCTCCTTGTGCACCTCCTCACTGTCAGAGCATGGGATGCTGAAATGTCCCTGATTTAACGTGGGCATTGCTGAGCAGCTACTGGAACATCAGTGTGTTACCAACATAATTCTTGTATCAAACCCAAAGCACAGCACTGCACCAGCTAGTGGGAAGAAAGTTACCTGTATCTCAGCTGAAATGAGGACATATTGCTACTTTGAGGGTTTTTTTCCCCTTCCATCTGCATTTCTGGGTGGTTTCTAGGAGTTTGTGACTAAGCATCAGGGAAGTGGTAGGATGTCGCCGGCCGGGGGCTAATTACAGACCACAAACGAGATGGGGACTGCTGGGAACATGCCTTGAGCTGTTTGATTTTCCAGCATCAGTCTCATTACATGGTTATGACAATGGGAAGATGCCACCAGCTCACATCCCAGGCAGCAGACCAAGAACTTAATGTTACAACTTACTTTATAGGTTTTTTGACCAATCACACCAAGCAAAAGCACATTGACAGTAGTTCTATCCAATCACCATAAGCACAGGTACCTTTGGTTAAACAATGCTTGCTTATTTCAAATACAATACCTGCTTGTAAGCCTGAAAACACAATGCACAGAGCTCCATTATTAAGCTTCAACCTTCCTAATATCTTGCTAGATAAACTTTTCTGTAGCTTAGAGAGTTATTCTAGACAAGTGTTAATAGACAGACCATTGTTCTATTTGTCCTTGCTTTTCTACTTTTTAAATAATTTTTCTGCTGACCAATCTCATGGCAGCTGCTTAGCTCTAATCACAGTTCTGCTGTCTCTGAGGCCTGCCTTTTGCAGCTTTCCCAAAACCCTCTGATTTTGTGGATTCCCACAGTAGGTGAATGAAAATAAGTTTTGGAAGTAGAGTTGCATAACAGGATAGTGCTTGGCCAGGAACAAGATGGGAGGACTGGTCACAAAGGTTGGGCAACAGCAAGGGAGGGAAGGAGAAAGAGAACAGAATGAAATGGTGAGAAATATTCAAATAGGATTACTGAGACTAGGATAGATCAATAGATCACTGAGACTACAAGGTCTAAGCAACAGTCTTATGTATGCCACAGAGCAGAACTTCAGCATTGCTTATATAGCTCATCTTCCACTAAAAAGTCTCTGCTGCCCCTTGACTCCCCATAAAATCCTTCTGCAAGACTGCTGAAACCATTTTTAGCTGTTTTTAGGAAAAAAAATAAAAGTTGTTTTTTTTTTTTTAATAAATGGAAGAGCATACTATGTCCAGCTGTTTTGGATTTCTGTATGTAAGTATCAAATACCATTGTAATGGATGAAATAAAAACCCAGAGTAGTTTACCTTATTCTAAACCAGACTAAATTGACCAGCTGGTTTGCTTTAGCTTTGCTCCCTGGGTTTGCTTCTTTTCACTGATGCATGGATTACCTGTCTGTGTTATATAGTAAAATGCAAATGGCATATTATATTAAAATATAAGCAATATAATGCTGTGTTGTAACAGTCTCTGCAGCATTTGGGGCAGCTCCAAAAAATTGCCAAGCAGCTTTTTCTGGCTAAGAAATGGACAAGCTCTTTAAAACAAAATAAAATAATACCTCTAACTTTAATTCTAAAAAGTGTGGAGGAAGCTTGTTCCTCTTACAATATCTAGCATCCAACATATAAATAACATTTAATAATTGTTATTAATTATTTATTTAGTTTATGATGTGTTTCTTTACCGGATTCCAGAGTTTTCTTTTGAAGTCTTTTCTGCTGTGTTTGACTGTGGCTCTGGAGGCCAGGCACTGCTCTTAGGTGGGTCCCCAGAATGTGGCACATGGTTTGAGCCTGCTCTTGAGATTCTACTGGTTAGAGGCACAGCCCCATTGCCCTGCATATCCTGGAGCTGAAATGTCCACCTGTGGAGGTCACTGTCTGTTTTGAATCCTTTATGAAAAAATAAAATAGTTGCAGGGTGGAAATGGAATCACTGAAAAGATTGGGAATGTGTCCCAGGGCTGCACTGTAAAACATATTTTGCCATGTCTTGAAAATAAAATCTGCTAGAAAGGCTTTAGTTCCTGTCTAGCAGACAGTTGCTACTGTCAATTGGCTTCTTCTGGGCTTAGAGGGGTGCAATAGGGCAGAGCCCAAACAAGAAAGAAAAGGGAGCACATTCTCTCACTGCAGACATCCAAGTACTGTGTTTCCATGCATTTTGGGCTTTCCCAAGGTCAGCATGACATTGATCACAAGTGAAACCAAAGTACATCCTAGGAAGCCTGTAAGACTAAGCAAAACTCTTTTTCTTCTTAGTCAAACAGTTCTGATGCTAAAACAGTGTCTAAAAGTCAGACATTAGTATTTGCCCTAGGTGAGCTCCTGGCAATTGCTATGAAATAAATTTGGAAAACAAATGCCTGCCCTGATTCATCAAGGAGGTGGTGTTAACATGATAATCAAAAGGTGACTCTTGCCAGTGTCAAAAGCTGTTGAAATAATAAAGGCGGATTCTATCTCCCCCAATAAATCAAGACTGAAAAGAATTTGAAAACTTTTGAATTTTTGAAACTCATGCAGAAATATTCTCTTGAAAATAACCCAGAGTTTCTCCTCTTCTTGCAATTCTTCCTTCTACAAATTTCTATTTTGGTTTTCAGGAGGATCAATGAATTTCAGATTTTTACAATAGAAGAAGAAACAGTGTGATGAGAAGTCTACCTCTTTCTTTGTCTCCTCAAAAATAAGATAACTATAGCTGCTACTAAGATGAAGTTACAGCTGCATTTCAACAATGAAGAGTAAATAAGTTGGTTTTATCTCTGTTAAAATTGCAGAGTGTTCTTTTTCTTTTCTCCCCAGCATCCCATTTCATTTATTTTAGAGTCCTTTTTCAATAGCAACTCTGAAGAACTGCCAAGTTGGCTTCCATGGTGAGTGATGACTACAGATAACTGGGTTATGATCTTGGCTGAGACAAACTGGAAATGATACTAACATCCTACAAATACCTACTGTTTAGTGGTTCTGAGAGGCTTAAGCAAAAAAAAAAAAAAAAAAAAAAATCTAGCTATTTATTTTAATGCAAACAATGGATAAGAAGGAAATGTGGCATAATAAAACACCAGAAACCATTTTTTAAGAATATGATGCCTAAAACCATTAAAAAATAAATAAGGAACTCTCAGTTTTAATGCTGCCAATGATAGATAATATGTCAATAGCCTTTTCTAGATCTTTCTGGCCTATGCAGTGCTGTGCCCTCTTGCATTTTGGATCTCTCCACAGACTGAGACTCTGCAACCTCTTTGCATTCAGCAAAGAGTTGATCCAGCATTTGACTACCCCCACAGTCTAAAAAAAACCAAGAAAACAAACATCATAATAAAAATAATTTTAAAATGTTTGAGTTGAACTTTTTATAACTTATGACTCAAGTTGGACTTTTCATAGAATTATATTTCTTTAATTCAGTTTTTGCCCCCTGCTCTGTCACTGTCTCTTGTCTTTACTCAGTTTTTTAAGTAAATTTTCACTTTTTAGTGATAAGATCTCCCCAAAGCTTGTTCTTCCACAGAGGACACAGTCCTATTTTTCTCTCCCTCATCTCTATCAGATGCTACAAGCCTTAAATTGTTTTAATGGCCCAGCTTGCTGGTTCCTCTGCAGTACAGGGGTTTCTATCTCTGTTCCACTGGGATGCCAGCACTGGTGCCAGCACTCCAGGGCACTTCAGTTCAGTTCAGTCAATAACCCCCTGCCCTCACTGTCCATGTCCCTCACCAGTATCACATCAGTTTTTCTGTGGAGCCATTTTGGAGCAAACTGACTTGGGTTAAGGCACTTGCCTCCAAATTTGAGTGGTTGAGGAGTGGAAAAACAGGAGTGGAAAGCTGCAGTTCTGCTGCAGCTTTGGTGGGAAAGTAAAGAAAGCAGTGAGGGTGAGTATTTTGTCTCAGGAAGCAGGACCTTAGGGAGAAATGAATCTGCACTAGGTCCATGAAAAATAGTCACAGAGCATTTTCTCCATAATGTTCCATAGGAACGCAATAAAAGCAGAAAATTGTTTAAACACTTTTAATAAGCTAGAAAGTATAAATTGAATACCCTGTGGTTTATGACTGTATTAAATACAATTATATAACATTACCTGCAACATCAAATGCAGCCATAAAATGCAGTTTAAGTATCTCCACAATAATAGAGGTATCTAATGCGTAAGAAAGTGGATAGTAATCAGCACATCACCTGTTGACCAATGTCTTTGGTAGGCACTGACCTTTTAGCTGGAATATGTAGAAATACTGAAAAGTGTTAGTTTATAGTCTTTTCATAAAATTACATAGGCTGCACTGAATTCCCACAATTAACTGTCATCTCCAGAGCATAACTAAATTACTCTGTACTTAACTGGGCTAAATAACACATTTGTTTATCCAGATGTCAAATTTATTCCTCAGCTCCTCTCCCTTCTGCTATGCCAAAAGCCAACACTTCTGCCTTGACATTTTTTTAAAGAGAAAAAGCTGAACCTAGGCATTCACTCTAGTATTGTGTTGAGCTCTGCTTGTGTTAGTAGATACATAACTTATTTAAATAACACTCTTCGTACACTTGGTTTGCTAGTTCCATAAACCATCCCTTTAGAGCTACTTTAAATTGCTATAAAAATATTTTTCAATTTTATAATTGAGATGACAGGTAAACTTGCTGGAGCAGATAGTTAAACCACTCATTTATTGGACTAAGAAGTAAGAAGCTAATAAATGTAATGAATTTACAGAGTCACTGGGTGTATATTTGGAAGCTTAAGCAGAGTAAGAGCTTATATGGAATACAATTCAAAACTGATTCCTTTGTTTTCTTTTTTCTTCAAAGCCTGAAGCAGGTGAAAGGAAAATTCTATAATTTTTAAATTAATTTTTTAGAGAATAGGCTACTATCTTTGTATTCAGCAAATATATTGGATGGGATGCAACCAAATTTAGCTTTTGGAGCCAAAAGACAGCTGTTGCATACTGATTGTATTTGTGCTTTCTCTAATGCTCTGAATCATTTCAGTGCTTCCCATTCTTCATAGACTTAATTAGCTCTGGGAATCTCTAATATACATGCAGCCCTGCTAAAGTAAAACCATTAAAGCTTATTAACACCCCAAATTCAGTGTTTCAATTTGAATATGTCCTTGTTTTATACACAATCAATACTCAATATTTTCACATGTATCGGAGTGTTGACTAGCTTGGAAAATCCTGTGTTTCATTTACTCACACTTTAGGGTTATGTTTTACACACCCAAAAGAAAATCCCATCATCAAATAAAAAAAAACAAAACCTCAAGAAACAAATTTTGCTTAGTTTTCCAGATTTATATATTAAACAAACTGTTACTGACTTAAACCTTTGCACCATTGGGTCTCTCTCCTCTCCTCTGTTTTGCATTTGCTGTGTGTCATGTTTGGTGACAATCTAGGTCAGGCCTTGGGGAAGAAAACCTGGACTGAAATGAGCCATTGTTTGTGGAAATGAAGTGGAAATCCACACCATTACACTAAAGGAACTGCCCAGTGCCTGAAATTCATACTCATGTCATCATATACATTCTTCTACTTTTGCTTGTATGCTAAGAATACCAACTGCTTGACTCTTGATCTATAAAATATATTTCCCTGGTAAGGCTTCCAGCAAAAAAAAAAATCTTAAACATTGCATAAATAATTTGGTTTAGTTAGGCAAATATTATGTCTGATACTTATTTTCTTGCTAAAGAATTTAAACATGAAATTTGCTGAAGGAAGAAAACTTTTAGGTCTGTTGTTTCCTCTACTTTTGGCTTTGTGCACCCTTTTGTGTGCTGCATAGCATTTCTGTAATGCAACTGAACAATTTTATGTATGAAATTCTTAACTTCAGCCAGATGGATTCATCATTGGCACAGAAAAGGTGACAGTTGCAGCAAACAATATATTATTTTTTCAGGAGTATGCACTGAAGAAATTTTTCCAAGTAAGTGTTTGTCATTTGTTTCATTACCAGAGCTCTTGGAATACTGGCAAAATACAACTGACTTTCAGTATGAGCCTATGGAAAGCCTGAAACAACTGTCATGTGAAATACCTGTAAATTGTTTCTGTCTTTCTCAACATCATCTTTTATCTGTAGCCTGGAGGTGGTGTTTAACTATTGAGATGGTCTGGTAGCAGCAGTTTTAGAGAGTAAGCAGTGGAATTCTTTCAGTTACAGGGTTTGTCAAATGCAAGTCATGGTGCAATGGGCTGTGTTCCTGGTTCATAAACCTGTGCCAAGTTATACTGGAGAAAAATTGACTTGGTGGTTGCATGAGGACTGACTATCTTTAAGCTACAAGCTGTAGTTATTTTTGGCATGCATGAAATTTTTCTGTGAGTCCTGAGCAGCAGTGAAAACAACTAACTTTGATATTAGTACCAGATGCTTTCATCTGCATGTATCTTCATTGAATCTATCCATCATCTATCTATCTATCTATCTATCTATCTATCTATCTATCTATCTATCTTAAAAAAGACAAATTTATTTGAACAGCCAGCGAGGTACATGGCAGCTAAGTATAATTTTTCATTGCAGAAATAGGACACGTTTTATGAGTTTTCTTATGTGAAAAAAAGCTGTACCTGACCAAGTAGTAAAATCTTAATAATGAAATACTGATATGGCTTGAAGTTAATATAAAACAAACTTCATACAATCATGGAATGGTTTGGGTTGGAAGGACCTGTAAAGGCCATCTGATCCAACATGACTGCAATGAGCAGGGAAGAGATCAACTATATCAGGTTGCTCAGAGGTCTGTCCAGCCTGACCTTGAATTTTTCCAGGAATGGAAATATCCCTCTGGGCAACCTGTGCCAGTGTTTCACCACCCTCATTGTAACAATAATTCCTTATATCTAATCTTAAATAAATTTTCCTTCAGTTTAAAACCATTACCCTTATATATATATTATGCTCATTATATCATTGTCATATCTCTACAGACCCTGATAAAAAGTTTGTCCCATTCTTTCCTATAGGGCCAGTTTAAGTACTAAAGAAGGGTCTCTCCAGAAGATTTTCTTTTCCAGGCTGAATCCCACTCTTTCAGCCTGTCCTCGCTGGGATGCAGGACCTCTCCTTTTTTTGCATTTCTGACACTACAGACAATAAATGCACTCTTGAAAAAAAAAAAAAAAAAAACCAACCAAAAACAACAACCTCAAAGCTGTTAAGAAAGAAATTAGGTGAGATTCTTATCTGATGCAATTCTCCCCTCAACAGAAAGAAAGCAGTGATTTTGCCCATGGTTCACTCTCCATTCTGATCCCACTGATTGGAGGAAACTAAAGCCAAGTAAGTTTTGGGGATTTCCAGCAGTGTACTCACAGGTGATTTGATCTGGGCTGTATTTTATACGCTGACCGAACTCTACATGCTTTCAGAACAGGTTTGTACAAATGGATTGTTTAACTCTTGTATTGTTCCTGCTCATCTGTTCCTGTGGGATCACTGCAACTTCTTAGGGAAACACAGCAATTAGATTGATTGTATCTGTGATTGTGGTTCCCAAAAATACTTTCTGATTGATTGATTTAATTGCAAGTGATTAGAGTTAGGATGTCCATTTAACGTGTGAAAAGATAGTTTATAGCTTAATTACTTTTTAAAGCACATCTTAATTAGGAAGTGACTATTCCTGTCAGCAGTGTTGTTTTTAATTACCAACAATCTCAAATGTTTGTGTTTTTAACAGGTACTGCAAATCATGATATGCAAGGCATAGCAGAACAAAATGCAAAGAAATATAATATAGGTGCTAGGCTTTTTCCTGCCAAATTCAGATTCACAGTAATAATGTGGAATAAAATAAGCTTTTAATGGAGAAGGTGAAGGAAGGGTATTTTTTTGTTGCTTTTTGGATTTTGTTTGGGATTTTTTTTTTCTCTTTTAAACCTGCGGGTGTGTTATCTTTCTCCTCAGTTTTATCCAGCTTTATGCTTTGAGTTACAAGGCAAATTTATGTGAGTATATTTGTTTAATGGCAATTTTATTGGACCTGAATGGAGTGGAAGATGTCCCTGTCCATGGAAGGGAGATTAGAACTAGATGATCTTTAAGATCCCTCCAACCCACGCCATCCTCTGATGCATTCAGGTTAAAAGGAAGGTTCAGCAGACCATGGCAGCAGTGCAGGGAAGGAACCCATCTTTAGTGAAGGGATGGTGGGGAGTGGGAATCTGGGATCTGTTTCAATGTCCTACCTTCTGTATCTCTACCCATTGGCAAAAAACCTGGAGCTGGTTAATCCTCATCCTTCTTAAGAACTGTGGATAGGGCAATGGAAAAGGGAAGGCTCAGTGGGAAGGACTGCAGCAGAGAAAGGTACCTGAAGTGGCCCTAAGGGTGAGTTTGTGACAGAGGGAGTTGCTGCTGAAGTGTGGTTTTCTTACTTGTACAAGAGAAATTATTTATGGTCAAATCTAGGCTATAAAATAGCTTGTTAGAAGCTAGTTATATTAATTAACGTTATGGAGGTTTAGACAGAATAAGTGGAATACCATTCAGTCTTGCCAATTTTTAACCATAATAAGTTTGGGGGGTCTGGCAGGGGATTGCTTCTCTGTCCTGGACTTAGCATTATGGATATTTGGGAGAATTGCTGAGGTATCCTCTTGTCAGATTTAAGGTGTCTTTAATCAAAGGATGTCTTGAATACTAAGGATATCTTCAACATCAAAAAATTCTCAGTATTTCAGGAAGGCATTGCTTCTCTATTAGCTTATAGTCCTTACTCATTAAAAAAAAAAAAAAAAAAAAAAATAGAAAATCTCTGCCCCATAACCTTTCCCTTAATTTTAAGATGAATAGCATATGTTATCCTTCCTAAGGCAAAGTAAGTGTACAAAGAAGAGAAGAGGCTTTAGTTTTACATCTAGAAAAATCAGGAAACAAAAACCGCTCCCAGTGGGGGAGCAAAGTACAAAGCTGACCTCATCTAATTTATCTGAAGGTGTGATAGAAGCCTTTTTTCTTAGGTGGGTCTTTCCATCACAATGTGCTCTTTCTACCTTTCCTTGATTTATCTTATATCTTTGTTATCCCAAGGTGAAAATGGCGAATTTATCTTCTACTGAAGACACCTTTTTAAAAAGAGTCTGAATCACTAAGGCCAAGCCCAGAAGCAACTGGAGGCAATTAGGAACACTTTCTTTAAAACTCTCGCCCAACCTACACATGCTTAACTTGGGAGATCAGAGAGAAATATAGCTAGAGGACAGGAGGACTAATAGCTAGCAGATCTAACAAACCATAAAGGTGTTCACTGGAGAATTGTGGCAATATTGACTGTGTGTTCATTAAGGACATGACTGCCAGATGATGAAAGCATTGCTCTGCTGGGAGACATTTTGCTACTTAAAATGGCAGATAAAGTTACTCTCTGCTTTTTCTTAGTTGTAAAAAAAAATTAAAAAAATAAAAAGTGCAAAACTCTTTGGACTGAAAGAATTCTTGAGATGAAGTTTTCAGTGGTCTCCTACCATCCTTTTTGAAGAAGTTTAATCATCACTTCCAAAACTTGAAATCTATTAAGATTAATAAGTAGTGTCACTCCTTTCAGTCTTGATGACTAACACTAACAGCTTTGTATATTTAATGCACCTGAAACAGAAGTTGGTGTCATTACAGCAATGAGAAGTAAATCGCTTTCCAGTGAGACTAATTTTCTGAATGTCACTGTTTCTTTTCCATTCTTTTCTGCTTGCTTATCTTTCAGTGATCTTCTCTCCACAGCAGAGAAATCATGTCTCTTTACCCTTTAATCTTTTAACAGTCAAACCATGACAGTACCTTGGTACCTTGGGATTTTTTATTCTATTTTTTTTTTTTTTTTTTACTTCTAGTAATTGTGGTTTACAGTCATAGAGGTCTTTTCCAAACTTGAAGATTGAGTCCAAGTGTTAACCTAGTCCTGTCATGTTCATCACTGAACCATGTCCCTAAGTTTGACATCCACACATATTTTAGATACCTTAGGGTTTGAGACTCCACCATTTCCCTGGGCAGCCTATTCTGATCCCTGACAACCATTCTGGTGAAGAATTTTCCCCTAACAGCCAATCTACTGCTTCTGTGTTCTTGAATTCTTGCACTCCTTGCAACAAAGCGCATCGAATCTATAATGACTAAATGAATTAGAAATAAATCTGGTGATTTTGAACTTTGTGTTAATTGGTTTTAATGTTTTCAGTACTCTTTGGGTCTTTGATCCATGTCATTCTATAGAATGGGGAAACAGAAAAGCCTTGAGGTGTCACAAGGCAGAATGAGCCAGGGGGTTCAGTAACTTTGCTTGTATACAATGGCACTGATCCAAAGTGAAAGGTAGTGGTGAGATCTGGAGATCTTTTTCTGCTTTATTTGTTACACACTTTTATGACTGCCAGGTCTGGAATACAGCAATCCCCTGAGGAAAACCCACTCCCTTATTCTCTTTGCTTTCTCACAAAAGCAGAGAGCGCAATTCTAGAGTTACATACACAGATTTGTGCTTTGAGCCTTGAATGCTCTGTCTGAATGCTTCCAGAATCAGTTTAGCAGTGGTGAAAATTTATCTACCAACTAAATGAAGTCATTAGTTCCCTGGCTATTTAGGGACAACCTTCAGCCAAGCAAAACTCTAAGCAAGCAACTGTGGGCTCAGCAAGATCACCAAGCTTCCAGTTGTTCTATTATTTTATATATTTTTCCCAATGTTTCTTGGTCAAGACTGCTGTAAACTACAGAGGAAAAGTTAAAAAGTGTGAGGATTGTCTACATCTGTTTGAATCTGCTGTGAAATAGGACCTTAAAGCTGTGTTTAGTCCTCAAAACACAGTTCTCTCTTGGTTTATTTAAGTGTGAAACTTTCACTCAAAGGTGTAAGAATGCCAATATTGTTCATTCACGCAGGGCAACCATAACCAAAACAATATTCACATTTATATGAAATCACTGAAGGGACAATATAATGCTATATGAAACTACTAAGTTTTATGTCCACTACACATGAACAAGATGCTTAATATTGCATTTACAAGGTGCCAGCTATTTTATAATACTTTACAATAGCTGTAGGATGGGTTAAAATATAGTTTAAAGGCAGAAAAGAAAAATCTTTTCTCCTAATACAGTATTGAGGTTTTTTTTTTCTTTTTCAAAACAAAGCAAATTCTTAAAAACATCTGTAGAAATAAAGGTGTGCAATGATAGGTGTGTGTATCAAAATAAATTGCAGATTTTAAAGGAAGGGAAATAATGGTTATATATTATATGGGAAGAGAAAAGAAGTCCAGTACCAATAAATACTTCAATCTGAATGTGCTGCCAGGTGATGCTGAAGGGTATTTTTACTAGATTGAAGTTGTGGACTTGTCACCTGACTGAGAATTGGGAAATTACCTGCATATTAGGCAAGGTAATATCTCTGGTTTCTTGAGATTACAAGGGAGATTTTCTGGTTCATAGATAAAGGTTTAGCCTGTTTGTGCAAGAATGAGAGATAAATGAAAAACTTAACCATCAAAGATATGAAACTGGGGGAAGTGGGACTTTGGGGTTTTGGTCTTGGAGTTTATTTGTTTGTGTGTTTGTTTCTTTGAATATAGTTTCTTTTTTATTTAAGGTTTTAAAGACCCCTCCACCCCTGCTTATAACCATTGAACTTTTCTTCTTTTGGTCTTTTAACATCTGTAGCTTGTTTATCATTGGGGTTTTTTCTCTGCCCTTATGAGTTTTTCATACTTTTTTGTCTACTTCTATGTATAAAACAGTGCCATCCATATATGCTCAAATCAACAATGCTGTGTTTTGGTTTTTTAAAAAAAGAAAAAAAGAGAAGCAGTGGAAGAACAAGGAGCCACCACTAAGCTGTGCTGTGCACACTGTGGGCTTCAGAGAGACTCAAATATTGGTGAAGAGCAGAATGAAGATGAGGAAAAACCCAACTTGCTTGCCAATGGCGTAATTAAGTGCTATTTATCCTTTTTACAATATTTACATTGGCAGTGCTTCATTAGGGATTTATGGCCATCTGTCTTACAGATTTATTGTATATGTTGTGGATTTTGAGGTTTAAAACTGCTTTGGAGCCAGACGAAATCCCTATGCTGCATATATCCTGACACCTGACTTTCCTGAGGGTAAAAAGTTTCATGAGTCTGCTTACAGCACTTCCCAAAACACTGCTTGGGCTGGTGTCACAGCAGTGGTCAGTAAACTGGGTCTGTAATGTGACATCACTCAGTGGCATTTGCATGTCTGTTTTAACAGTATAGAGAAGAGACAGCAGTCAAGTCTCAGACTTTTTTAACTCATCTTCTTCTCTTTGCTTTGCTTTAAAACATTTTTTTAAATGGCCTTTTTAAAAATGCCCTTTTTTCAACATAGTTCCCATTTTTAAATGTTTTGTTTTTTTTTTTTTTTTTTCCCAAGCACATACCTCACTGCCTATTGCTATAGTTTCCTCTTGCTGTGCTGCCTGTGGATGCAGAACACTGTAACTCAGGTAAAATCCTGTTCTGACCCCAAGTGACTTTCCCCAGAGTGTAGCCTGGGTAAATCTTGCCCAGTGAGGTTAAACCAGAATTCTGTGTTAGAAGCAGGAGTCTTCTTGGTTTGCTACTTGTGCACATTGTGCACAAAGTGCATCTCCCACAAGGCAAATTGTGCTCACACAAAACAGTTTTAATATCTTTCTATAGACCTTAGGCTTGTTGGTGTTTGCCTGGGGCTATACATCCCAACAGAAGAGAGAATTAGCAGCAATTAAGACAGTGTGGAAATATTATCATAAAATGAAGTCCAGAAAAAAAAAAAAAATCACTGAAGTGTCTAAAATGAGGAAAAAATCTTTTGTTGTAGAAACATTGAGAAAATTTGGAGGCATCCAGGACTTCAGGCCTCATGCTTTTTGTTCCCTCAGGATTAGGCATACAGGATCCTGACTTGCAGGAGAGCCTTTTCCTACCCTCAGAACCTTCCTGTTTCTTTGCAAATTAGTTCAGGATTTAGGCATCTTTTTGTTACTGAGTGGTTTTTGATGGTATTTAACAGGAAAGGAAAGTTTGGTTTTTTTCTTCTCACTGTAAAAATAATATCTATTCTCCCAAGGTGATATTTGGAAAAGAGTAGAGACCAGCATGCAGATTAACAGAAATTAATCATGATAAAAATAACTCTTGCATTAAAGATTTTTACTTTAAGACAAAAAAACTATGCAAATTGAAAAAAAGCAGCAAATTGGATCCCTCTGTACTGTGAAGTTTTGATTTGTGCTATCTTTGCTGTACTGAAGTGATCCCATTGAGGGAATGTTTTGTCTGTGCTCACTCTAAAACTTAATTACAGTGTTAACTTGCCTGCACATAAGTAAATTTTTAACTCTTTTTCCCATTTCTACTTAGGTGACTTTTTATTCAAAAGCATGTGAGAGTTGACTTTTAGCTCCTGTAACCAAAATGTCGAAGAGCCAGTGTCTCAACTCCTCCCCTAAACACCTCTACCTAAAAAGATATTTTTTAGTTTTGCCAGAGAATTAAAAAAAGCTCTGATTTTACATAGAGAGAATGTAATTTCTCTAATTTTACAGAGAATTAAAAAAAGCTCTAATTTGTACATTATGAGGAGCAGCTGAGGGAGTATTTACCTGGTGAAAAGGAGGCTTGAGGGGACCTTATCACTCCCTACAGCTCCTTGAAAGGAAGGTGTAGACAGGTGGGTGTTGGCCCCTTCTCCCAGGCAACCAGTGACAGGACGAGAGGAAACGGCCTCAAGTTGTGTCAGGGGATGGTTGGATGTGCTACTGGGGAACATTCTTTACAGAAATGTTGGTCAAGCAGTGGCACAGGCTGCCCAGGGAACTCCTTGAATTCCCATCCTTGGAAGTATATAAAAATGCATGTTGATGTGACACTTAAGGGCATGGCTTAAGTGGTGAGCTTGACAGTTTTGGGTTAATGGTTGGACTTTATGGTCTTAGAGGTCTTTTCTAAACTTAATGATTCTGTGATTACACCTTACTTGAACCTAAAGCTTTGCCTCCCATACCACTGTCATTACAGCCTGTTTCCTGCTGTTTCAGAGGTTTCTTGGTGGGGTGGGTGAGGCAGAAGTGGGCTAGTGCAACCAGAAAGGCCTGAGGGGGGAAGGCAGAAGTTTCTTCTCTTGCCACCAACTTGCACGCCTCACTCTCCAGCCCTTTGCTTGCATGCCCAGGGGAACTCTCACTGCTTGTCACAAGCAGCCAGGAATGAATCAAAGCAGAACTACTGCCTTGGAAAAACGTCCATGAGATCTGTTGGATTAAAACTTCTTTCTTTCTTCTTGCCCTTTGAAAAACCCACAACCAAGGGAAAAAAATATGAGGGTATTCAACTAGTGTTTCTTGGGATACAGGGTTCTCCTGCTGTGCCCTCTTTGTGCTCTGTCCCTGCTCTCTGTAAAGAAACCTGTCTCTGTTCCCTACTTCTGGGTGTTTCTCAGCACAATAGCTTCTTTTCCCTTGTGTGGGCAAAAGGAGTGACCCAGAGGCTGCAGTGGAAGGGCTGCGTGGGCTGCCCTGTTGTGTTTGACCGCGGCGTCGGCAATGCCGACTCCTCCAGCTTTGTGTTTCCCTTTCAGCTTGTACCAAGCATGTGTTGCTTCTCTCTTGTACACAGGCACCTCATAGAATGTCTCAGCTGCCTTTCTATCATCCCTGAGACCAAATTACGACTGTCAATTATACATGAAAGGTAGGTGAGATCAAAGGGTTCCCTTAGTCCTGCTACTTGTGCATCTGCTTTGCCCGTAGAACCGCAGAACCAAACTCCTCTTTCAAAATCCTCATTTTCAGTTTAACCTGGTACATTTTGATCAAAATTATCACCTTGGTAGCTTCCCAGTGTTGTACAGTGGATAATGAAGAACACTTTACATGCTTGTAAATGCCAAAAGAATTTAAAATGTGAAAAGGACATTTTACAATGAGGAGTTTCATGATTCCTGTCAGTGTTTGACAAGGATTTCACCTAGAGCTGGAAATATGAATGAGTCAGATCACTTCAGAGTAAGACAGAGAAAGAGAGGAGGAAGGAAAATTTTAGGGTGTTTTGGGTAGGGGGATTCTATTTATTTGTTTGCTATGCTTAGCATTTTTTGTTTTAAAGGATTAAAATTGAAAAAAAATAATAATAGTCAAAAGTAAAATTCTAACATTTATGCGAATTTTACTGCATCCTCCCTCATTCTCCCTTCCTCCCTCCCATTCTCCCTCCCTCTCTCCATCCCATTCTCCCTCCCTCTCTCTGTTGTTGAATGGATTATTCACACTGACTCCTGAGGAAAATCCAGAAATTCTGAAATGTAACACATTAATGGTCCCCACACCCAGGAATTCTTGAGAATTTTTAAATATTCTTATTAAAGTATGATGACTAAAGTAAGTAAGCTCATTATGTATGTTTCAGCTCCAACTTTAATCTGATGAAACATAAACATCTATTTAAAATTAAAGACTCTGGATGTTAAAATGTTCCACTTTATCTATCTATCTAAAGATGAGAAACAGTACCAAAACACTGTTCCAGTATCAGAGAAACTCAGCTTGATGGAATTCTTGTAAGGAGATGTGTATAATGTACCATTGTGCTGACATATTTAAAAATTTGTAACATTAATAGTTTATTAAGTAATGTGAGCTGCTTTGGTCTTCAGCTAAAGCTCCTTTGGTTTTCAGCTAAAGCTCCTTTGCACAGGGATTGCTCCCATGTAGTGATTTTGGTTCCCTAAGGATTTTGTCGTTAATTTGACAATTTAGTTCATGTCAGCAAGCACTCTAATAAAGGGAACTTTTGGTGTGTTAGTCTTCTGGTGAGTTGAGCTGTTGGGGGTAGAGACAAAAGAGAAGAATATTGATATAAAACACTATATTTGCCTGTTAAATTAAAAACTGCTCAGACAGATTTTTTTTTTCTGAAGATTTTTTGTATGCACAACAGTAAATCTCATTTATGGGGTACAATAAAAGAAGGGGTTTACTCTATTGGTATTAGTGCATTACTTAGGGCAGGCATGTCCGGACACCAAATTGCAATTAATTCTGAATCCTCATCAGTCATTCTGTCTTTTCATAGACATTGAAAACTCTTAAAAATTGCAAGCTATTTGAAGCTTAGCTCTTTATATTAGGCATGATTCAAAGTGGCTAGTCTAATATCATGAGCATCTTATGTTCTCCCTCAGATCTGTAGATCCATATTGAAGTGCTTTTTAAAAGACCCCACAACCAACTCTACACACACAAACACAGAACCCAAGCTAATTATTTTGCTGTGTGAGGTGTAACGTGATACTGGCTGTAGAAATGACAACATTGTGTACATCTTGGATTATTTCAGAAATGCTTTTAATCTTGTTGTTTGTGCTAGTCTAGAGAAGAAAGAAACTCTACATAACACCATTCCAAAGATGAGGCATATCTGCTCTTTTTCACAGATCTGTAAAGTGTAATCGTACTTCTGAAGCCTTTTCAAGAAGAATGCAATGCACCTCAACATATGTTTATTAAAATGTACTTTCCAAATTGAATCCTATACCCTAATTAGACTAGTTAAGGATGATGGTCTTACTTCAGCAGAGCCTATTTGAATTGTAGAGCATCTCCTCTCACTACTCTGATGCTGCTCTCTACTCCAATGTGGAGGCAGCCTTTGGCTTTCAGTGGTTTGGCCCAGTCTATTTGAGAGGAATGAAACCTCAGTGGCAATGTTTCAAAGCATCTCCATGTGTTGGTATTCTGCACTGAGTGGAAGAAAAGCAAACTGGCATCTGGGAATAGTGAAATAAGGGGATTTTCTTCTTAATTTTCTTAATGGACCATGGGTTCAGCAGGGGAAAGCAGTGGACTGCGTGTGGAGGGCTGCATTGCACATGAGGTACTTACCTTGTGCCTCAGTCCCTTTCTTCTCTGCTGTCCTACAAAGTAAAATGACAGCAAAAGTAGTTTTGTCTGAAACCAGAACTGACATAAATCATCCTTGAAGCTTGTAGACAAATTACTGCCTTAATGTAAATTTTAAGTATGTTTTGTAGGACTTGTGCAGTCTCTAGTATGACTCACACTGGGTGTGCATATCAATGATGGTGGAAAAGTGAGCCTTGAGGTGCTCCTGTCTGCTGCTGGTTTTCAAGAGTTCATTACTATCATTATATTATTATACACATGAAACCTCAAACTTCTCTATGAAAAGCAAGTGACTAGTTCTTATATTTATCAGGGCAGTCATTACCCAAGCTAGCAGGGTACCTGCTTGAACTTTAAAGGACTGAATCTATCTTGATTAGATGTACTGGAGACCTAATTTTTCACATCTAAGGTGAGCACAGTGACCAGCAGTCAGCTGGCTTTCTTAGATGTCTCTTACTTTCTCCTCTTTGTTTTAATTCTATTTTCTAAAAAAAAAAATGATCAAGCTTTCTTTGCAGCTCAGCGTCTAGGAGAGATTTCTGGGATGAAGTTGGGAGAGGTGTCCTGTGTTCCAGTTAAGTGCTCTAATTTTTACAGATTTTACTTATTTAGAGGTAAGAGAAAATGGGCTTTTTTTCCCCTCCTTTCCCTCTTTGAACCAGAAAGGGTCTTCTCATCTAAACTAGTTCACACATTCCTTCAGGCAATCCAATTTTTAAGGAAAAAAAACTTTCATCAGAAAATCCCTGACTCTCTGTCCTCCCTGGAGACCTATATCTACAGGATTTGAGTTTCTTTGCCTTTGACGCGTTGACACAAAAAAGCCTCTAATAACCAGAAGTGAGCCCACCCTTCATCTTTCTCTGCTGCTCTCCAATTTGTAAATGAGCAAAGTTTGGTTATATACTTACATGTGGTAATTATTCTGTAGTCATTAAAATACTGCTGTCTTTCGTGGTTCCAGCAGTGAATCTTTTCCTCTTGAGTATTGGAAGACTATAAATGCTAACGACAACCATTAGTCCATTTTGGAATTGCACATCTTTTATCCTCTGAATCAATCACTTGATTTTCCATTTTAAGTTTTTAAAATTTTATTTTTCTGGACATCTTTATGAGACTCATCAGGAAAACTTGATATTGATATAGGTTATTTTTATATTTCAATATTTTCATGTTCCAATATGTTAGGAGGAACATTAAAAATAAAGTTGGTAAGTTCTACCAGCCATAACTGTAGAATAGTTCATAGTTTACTGAGAAGTTTTGGTATGAACAACTTAGATCTCATTCCTCTGGCAAAAACTTTTAGTATGATCTTGTGAATTTAATTATAGGATTGTTGCCATCATTGGTTGGTTGGTTCATTTTAATGAATGGGAAATTCTGAATAGCAAAGCCTACTAGAGGATTTGTTTGCTGCTTTTCCTTGGGAGAGTAAAAGAGGAAGAGGAAAAGTTGGAAGATCTTGATGATCCATTGACAGGTTAATATCTGGTTATATAATAACTGCTAGGGAAACCTAGCAGTGGTTTGAGGTGGCTTCCAGTTATCCCAGTCACCTGGGGAGTCTTATGGTTTATGACAGTATGTTTTGGAGGCGTTAATTTAGTTGTATTGTGGTGTTTGTGTTTTCTGTAACATGGGTTAGATGTCTGAGCTGCTGCTCACCAGTTGACAGAAGGGCTACTGTAGTGTTCTGCAGGTTGTGCAAAATACACCCTCTGTTAGTGCCTCATCAGTAACCACTGGAATACCAGTGAAGTGGTGAAACTGCAGCTTTAATTTGACTAAAGGAAAAATAATTGAATTGCAAGTTGTTAAGCAAAAATATTTCTCTTGCTGTTGTACTCTGTAATGTCACCTGGTTCTACCCTTCTGCAAAAGATGACAAACTAATCTTAATTAATTTAATCTAAATTTTACTTTATAACCATCTTCTTTCATTTTCAAACCTATTCCAGTAACAAAACGTTGGAAATTTTGGATTTCCAGGCATTTTTAAAAAACCGGTGCTTTCTATGTAATGAAAGTCTTGAGTCTCACAGATAAACTGTAAATACTTGAAGAAGTGTGTATCAGGGGTGGGAATTCTTTCAGGGTGACATGAACAAGACTGGCACAAACTGCAGCACATTTTCAATTAACTTATTTTTCTTTTCCCTGAGTTTACAATGCATGCAAAATGCTGATATGGTTCAGACAGCTGCTCTCACAGTGCAGTAAAAGCAGGTTTAACATTAAGATTGTCCAGTGTATGAGGTGGGGGAGATGGAGGGGGGGGAGTTTTTCCCTCTGCTTCCACAACCCTGAATTCCAGATAAAAAGGCATGGTTTAAATTAGAATTACAGAGAGAGAAAAACCCCTCTGGAGCATGGTAAACAGGGTCTGCTTCCTCTTACTCTCATCTGAGCCTCTCAGACTTGAATGTCCATCTGCATTGTGCTGCCCTATTCCCACAGTGTTCACTTTGAATGGGAGGATGTGGGAAATGGATTTGTAAAGAATTTTTTAAATTTGATAGAAAGGCTTCTGATGGAATGGCGTTGAGTTTTACATCTCTTGTGTCTCACTATTCATCGAGTCTGATAATGGAAAAAAATCTTTTAAAATACCCTGGTCTCTATAAAAGCTGGGAAAACCAGCAAGAGGAGATGAGGGTGACAGGAATCCCCAGCTCATCTTGGGTGCAGCTCTGCAGCAGGCAGCTAAGGCTGGTCCTAAAAAGCTGCTGCCTGCCCAAATGCTGGAACAATTGGGAGTTCTTGGTGTAACTAAGTGAACTGCATTGATTAATGGCCACTGTTTTGCTCACACAAGGCAATAAGATCTGGAAAACTTTAACAGGAAAAAACCTCCATTAACTCAGGCTTATAAATTGAGAAACAAGGCAAGTCATTAAAGCATGTATTTTACTAATAAATCACATTTGAAACAGCATGCTATGCAAATGGACAACTTCAGAAGGGCATGAGGGGGACTGAATTTGTTTCTGTAGAAAGACTTGCACACTTTTAAATGACAGGTTTGAAACTGATTGAGGAAAAAGAAACTTTAAAAAATGATATAATGGTGATGTAAAACTACACCCATAGTAGTGGGGAGAGAGCTTATCTACTCCTAAACTTCATTAATTTCTCTCATTGGATATTCTTTCTGTTTGTGATATCTTACATGTGATATTGGCTCTCTATGTGATATTTAGCAGTAATGTATGAAAAAAAACAACTTAAGCCTCTACCTCTCCTGGTAGGTTTATTACTTTCCTCTAAAGCTCTTTTGAGTGCTGCGCAAATCCTGTAAATTTCCAGTAACAGTGCAAGTGTTGAGACAACTTCCTGTTGTCTCAAAATCTGTGTTTTGTCCTACACTTGTCCTACTTTGAGTCTTTTTAGTACCCGACTTATGTAAGCATGAACAAAACTTTAGCATTCCCCCCACCATGCTATTTCTGCCACAGACTGATGTTCACTTTCTTTCTCTCTCTCCACAAACATTTATTGGTGTTGCTGGTATACCAAAAGAATTGCTATACTGCACAACCCTCCAAACTAAAGACCAGAGAATTTTTTTTTTTTTTTTTAACCTTTGGTCAATTAGTAGATTAGTCCAGAGAAATGCCAAGCTGTATCAAGCTGCTTGATGGTGCATGTAGCCATTAAAGGCATCTATTCATGTGCTTGTCAATTATGTCATCTTTTTCCTTTGTGTATTGCCCATGCTACTTCTGGCATCTCCCTCCCTTCCAAACCTTTTAGTTTTCCCAGACCTAATGAGGCAAATGTCATCACTGTGTTTGAGACATCTCAGTATCTACTTTACTCTGGTATATTAAAATGAAAGCAAGGAAAATAGTTTGTGTTGTTCTCAGAGTGCATATGCCCCTTCAATTATACTATAGCAAATATGAGGCCTTGTATTAGAAAATGAGCTCTTTATTTGAAATGCTGAGGCATGTGATGCTTGAATAAACTCAGGTACAAACTACTGCTTAGGAGAGATTCATGGCAAAAGTGTATCTTCTATGTATGTTCCCATCTATGTGAGTTGTCAAATTGTAATGAAGATCTGATTGAAATACTGTCAGGTAACGTTGAACTTTGAGATATTCTGGAAGGATTTCTTTTTGTCAGCTGTGCTGATTTGACTTCATCACATAACATCCAGGGAACAAAGGTATGATCATCAAACACAAATGAAACGTGTCAACATTCATGCAAAATGCTGTAGAATTCATCTCTCCTTTTTTTAATAGTGTTTCCATCTAACTAGCTCTTTAAACTGTTCTCTCAGAAAGAAGTGGGTTCTATATGAAACCATGAAGGCTTCAAAATAATTGCAAGGAATGGAGAACAGCAGCTAAACTTAGTCTGGTTCTTACCAGACACAACCTGCTGGTATGGATTTATCTGCCTTCTTAATCAGGCACTCAGGAAAGGAATGATATCCAGAATACCATTCTCTGATATGATTTTATTTTCAGTCAAGGAAGAGATGAGAAATACCTGCCAAACTTATATTTCAGCTACTGCTTCAACTCTTCATCATAGCATAGCTGACCAAAATATGCTTTACTGTATTCCTGGAGTTCTTAAGTAACATCCTTTGCCAGCAACAAAAAACACTCTGTATTAATTATGCTTTGGGAAAAAAAAAAAGGGTCTTTCACAGAAATCCAGGCTAAATTATCAATCTAAATCCAGGCTAAAACAGCTGCATGGATTTGTGCTATCTCCAACCGTGAGCTCCTACTCCCCCTTGAAGGCAAGGAGATTGAAGAGTGTGTGTGGGGTAACCTAACAGCTAGCAGTGTGTTATCTCACCTGGCATACCTTGCTCAAGAAATTGGCTGCTGTCACCTGAGACCTTTGTTCCCTGGACGTGATGTGATGAAGTCAAATCAGCACGGCTGACAAGAAGAAACCCTTCCAGAATATCTCAAAGTTCAACATTACCTGCCAGTATTTCAATCAGATCTTCCCTACAATCAAACAGACAACTTACATTAATTACACAGTAAGTTGTTGGCCACCTGGGTAAATGACAGGTGATAGCTGGCACTCAGAAATCAGGAAGAATAGGGTTGGTTGAATATCAAAATTGAGAGACATTGAGACAATTTGTTCTCCAAAATGTCTGTCACTTGGTACTCCTGCATTTTACTGTGATCCACTCCTGGATCCCCACTACTTTTTGGTTTTTGAACTGTAACATATTTCCTGGAGAGTCACTAAAATAACTTGTGAATAAAGCAGATGGATCTCATTTGGTAGAGTGACTGTTTGTGAAATTATAATTTAAAAAACAGTCTAAAATACCAGCTCCAGTCAGAAACTAAACTGACCTATATCAAATTAATTTACAACCATGTATAGCTGAATATTTGTGAGAACACAAACACCCTGTACATATGTGTTGACAGAAGCCAGGGATTGTTTATGTAGAATTACAATTTTTGGCTTAAATATTTAATAACTGCTTTATTGGCAGGCTAAAAAATACTGATGTGGCAAATCTACTATTACTGATGTGAAATCTTTCTCCTCCATGCTATTTCTGCAAATGTTTACTGTTGTGAACTGGAAGATCCTTCTTTGCCATTTGTGCAACACTGGGCGGTTTTTTATTCACTTAATCTATGTCTATGTCTGTGTGTAAAGGTGATTAAGATTATTTGAGTCTCTTCACAGTGACATTTAATATGCAGAAAATTCAAATGCATTTCTGACAATTGCTACACTTTGATTTTCCATTTATACATAAGTGAAGTAGAACTTTCCAAAATCAAATGCTTCTTGGTTTAGTGCAATGAGTTTTCTATCGTTCTTTCAGTGTCTTTTCCTTTTTTTTTCCAATCTTAAACAATCTCCCCCCATGAGGCAAAGCTGTTGACATTTCTTTAAGCAATTGCAGACTTTCCAAAACTGTTTCTTGACACTGTCAGGGTAATCAGAATTGTATAAATTACAAGTGCCTTTCAAAGAACTCTTTAACTTGAACTCTTTGATGAGGTTGTGTGATGGTTGGGGTAGTGAGGGAAATTTATAAGGTACCAGACATTGCACAATATTTAAATTTCCTTAGATATATATTCAGTGATTGCAAACATATGGCAATATTTTATTAACTCTCCTGAAACAAGAGAATGTGTTTATAAAAGAAAGAAGAAAAGTATTTTAGTAAAAAAGCCTCATATACTATAAGACCCATGTACCAGGAAGCAAAATTACAAAAGTGTTTTCAGAAAAGAATGTTTACCTCAGTACAATAGATTTGGTTTTTTTTTGCATCCTGGACACTTGTTATTACTGTTAGTGTGTTTTTCCCTCTTATTCAGAAAGACTGATACACGGTGAAATGTAATAGTTTTTACCTGTCTTTTAAGTAAAGCAATAACAGACTGATACCATATCCAACAAAACAGAAAATATGAATGAGATTCTTAGCACTAGAATAAATGAAAAATTCCCTTTAGCGACGTTGTTTTTACCCGTTGCTTCAAAAACATGGTGTTAGTAAATTAGGTTATGGAGATATTGCTGCAACATGGAAAATATCTTTGAACTAGACACAAAAACTTATTAAGATGCATTAGAGAGGAACACAAATGCTGCCAGCAACAGCCATACATTAGCTCTACCTTTTACTTTCTTTTAAAAATGTTATTTTAATTATCTCAATCTGTTTTCCCTAAGCAATAGAATAGCTTCTGCAATCCACCAAGTTCTGAGAAGATACCCAAGATACTGTTCGTTTCAAAAACAGGAAGAAATCAGTTATGGGGATCTCTAAATCTGCTTCTATCTTACTTGGGAAAAAAAAATGGTATGAGAATGAGATGCTGGAAGGGAATGTGGGCTGAACAGAACAGTAGGGGTTTGTAAATCTGGAAAACAGAGAACCAAAAGCAGTACAGGGAAAACTAGGGAAAAACACAAATGCCAATCATTCACCGAGAAACCAAACTAACAAATGGGAAAACAGCAGAAAACCATCCCTCAAGGAATTTTGCAGGTATGGCTTTTTAAGAGGATGGCAAAGGGAATCTTATGCAATGAAGTATTCAAATTAATTGATGAAGGATTTCAGAGAGAAAATATCCTTGGCAGAAGAAAAGGACTGAAGAGATAGTCAAAGACAAATATGTCAGTTGTCATTAAGATTTCGGAATAGAAACAACTTACTCTAAAAGCTCATGGAGCCCCTTAACTGAAGAGCTGCAGAATAATTTGGAATAAATATTCATTTGGTGCTGCCTGTAAACATCAATAAACTTCTCTGCATCTGTGTTTCAAACCTATTTTTCAATAATGTTATGGAAAAGTTCCCTAGAATTTTGGACACAGCTCTTTTTATATCATGGTAGAACAGGTCAGAAAGCCACAATCTTAATTAACAGTTCAGTGAAAGGCACTAATTTTGAATTAAGTAACCTAGAAAACAAAGGAGTTTCCTTCACAAAATTCATGTTTAAAAGATGCTGTTTGCTTAAACTGACTAGTCTGATTAACTTTCACAGGGAAACAACACAAGTCTAATGTGTCCTGAGAAGGGATCCTCTGGGTAGCCCCACTGCCCTACTTTCAAGCTGACACTTTAAGAAAAGCCAAAAAACCCAAAAAAAAAAAAAAAAAAAAAAAAAGGAAAAAATACAAAAAATACAATGCCAGACTTTCAACTCTTTAGAAATGTTGGTTGTATAATTTCAGTACAAGTGGGGGGAAAAAAAGTGCCTCAGGTACTTAACTGTGGAGCTCTTATTCCCCTCGCAAGATATTATTTTTCTGATCCCTTTGTCAATATAAATGGTTAGAACTAAATAAAGCTGTCAACATTTGAGAATAGACAGTAGAACAGCAAAGTTAAACAGCTGAAACATTCTCTGTGTACCAGTGTACACATTCATTTTGTAGAGATCTGGATGTTACTGGTCTTTCTAGTCTATTGATGTTGTAAATAAAAGGAGAAACTGGAGAAGATGTATGATGCAATTATTCATTATTGGTTCCAAAAGAGTAAGCAGGTGAAAATAAAAAGCATGTAATGGTATATACTTCTTGTTCTAGGGGAGTAAAATCTGAGAACTTATGTGATGAGGATGTATTAGGAGGTAAGATGGAATGAATAAATTTTGTCACAACACATTTTTCTTGCAGGTAGACATATCATACTTAAGTGCTCATAGAAATGAAAATATCTTGAATTCTTGCTGTGTTTGAAAAGGTCTGAATAGCCATTAAGACTGATTTCAGGTGGTTTTTATGGCATAGAACAACTAAGGCAATATTAAGAGACAATATAGACTGTTAAAAGACAAAAACTATTCTTAGGAGCGTGTCACTCCTGTAACTATTAAGTTCTCTTAGTTTCATTGAAACTTAGAGATGTTACTAGGATTAAAATACGAAACAAGAATATATATATTTTAAGGCTTAAAGTGATACTTAATATAGAAACAAAACTAACCAGAAGCAGAAGCTCAGCTGAGGTGAACTGTGCCTCTTGTTTGTCAGATTTTCTGGACTGGAAAGGAAAGCTGGTGCATGTGCAGGGTGTGTCCTGACAATGAGCTGAGAGATGACCAGCACACGTGCTGGGTCTTGGGATTTCTTTGCAGCAGAGATATCTCTCCTATTGGCCTATATAGCATGATCTGTGGTCAGTAAGATAATTTCTTTTAATTTTTATGAAATGATATTGCTCTTTCATCTGCTGTAGGTTACCTCTGGAAGGAAAATAAAAAGCTTATCAGTACATATTTTAAGTGTAAAGTTGGCTCAAAACACTATTAAACTGCAGACAGTGCCAGTCCTTGGAGGGGGTATGTAAAAGTATGTGGAGAAAAACAAGCAGCAATCATTGAAACTGTGTGCAGGAAGAAAAGGAGCTTTGTGGGCTTCTAGGAAGAGAAAAGAGGAGTCAGAGTGTGATATTTAAATACACTTTTAAAAGTGCACATTTGTGCTTGCCAGTAAAATGGTAACAGATGTAGCAATTGGATCAAGGCTATTCATCTATAAACGGAGCTGTTTCCAGATGATAGCAGGCATTAGTGGGATAACAGGGATGGGTGAGATGAGCGTCAATGCCTGCCCTGGAGTTTACATTGGTTTATTCCCAGAGAGTCTCACAGAGAGCACTGACAGGTGTGACGGTGTTCACAGGGGTCTTAGGATGAGGGAAGAGATGAGGATCTGACTCCATGTTGCAGAAGGCTTGATTTATTATTTTATCATATATATTTCATTAAAACTGTACTAAAAGAATAGAAGAAAAGATTTCATCAGAAGGCTAGCTAAGAATAGAATAGCAAGGAATGATAACAAAAGCTTGTGGCTCAGCGCTCTCTGTCTGAGCCAGCTGGGCTGTGATTGGCCATTAATTAGAAACATCCAACATGGGCCAATCACAGATCCACCTGTTGCATTCCACAGCAGCAGATAATCAATGTTTACATTTTGTTCCTGAGGCCTCTCAGCTTCTCAGGAGGAAAAATCCTAAGGAAAGGATTTTCCATAAAAGATGTCTGCAAGAGACAGGGGTGCTGGGGCAGGGCTGGTGGTTCTGGGCAGGTGTGGGGTGGTTTACACTGGTTTATTCTAGAGTTTACACTGGTTTATTCCTAGAGAGTCTCACGGAGAGCACTGACAGGGGTGCTGGGGCAGGGCTGGTGGTTCTGGGCAGGTGTGGGGCAGCAGGAGGAGCAGACAGACACTGGGGAAAGGCTGTTGGGGTTATCAGCATATTATCAGCTCATCTGCAAGGCATGATCACTGCCCATCCCTCATATGCTTCTTTTCTGGTACCCAGGAGGGAGACAGCAAGGAAATGCTTGGCCTTAGGAAGGGCAGTCATTCCAGTGGGCTCCAAGAGAATACAGAGGGAGTTCCCCAGACCTGCAGGTGTTGGCTGTAAGCAGGGTTGGGTGCCTGAACATTTGTGCTCCTTATCATCCAAGGGACACACCAGTGTGGGCAGCTTGAGCATCAGCATCTGGGCTCCAGAGCAAGTGGGAACGAGTCTCCTCATCCTTGGCAGTATTTGGGTGTAAGAGTCAGTTGGGTGGCACCAGTTTTGTTTTCAGACAAGAAGTCCCCTTCCCTCCCTAGGAAGTTGTTCACTGGGATTTGTTACTTTATCACAGGTGCTGCAATATAGTCTTATATTCCCAAACTTCAGAAAATAAAAAGCAGTGAGTGAATTCCCCACCCCACTGTTTGGATTTTTTAACTGGATGAGATCTTAAAACTATGTCCAGTGAAGAAAATCAAAATATTTAGCTATTAGAAGTGTATTGGCTTTCATAAAATTAGATGTTGAAAACTAATTACCTAATTTTAAGTTTGAAATGGCTGCAATATTTTGCAAATATCATTGTCTCTTGTAGTTTTCATCTTAAAAAAAAAAAAAACATTCCACTTGCATTGTAATCTGATAAAAATTCTGAGAAAGTCAGCACCCCTTTGTACTTAATTTCTTTTTGGATACACTGTTTGTAGGTGCCAGAATTTACCATAATTTCAGAGTAAATTAAAAATTACCACTGGCTTCAAGAACTTACCTGAGATGTTTTTCCTTTTTTTTTTGGCCAGGTAAGGTATGCTCATAATTATCCTCCTCAAAAAAAGTCTCTGCTCAATTGAAATTAATGAATGATATCCCCCTCCACTCCCCTTTTTTTCTAAAGTTTTATTTTGACATATGGTATTATTTTTGTTTTTGGCACTCAGGCTTGTTGCACAAATGGAAATGAAGACCTAAGCAGTGACCAGCATTTTTAGAAAGATAAGTGAGAAGTGCTTTTGATTTTAGGCTATTTAAGTACCCAGCATATGTTACAGCTTATAAAATAAGAAATATTTGGAAAATAAGGCAAGCACTTCTGGCTGTCTCTTTTTCCTTCCCTCCCACATATTCCAGTGAAACTTTATTAAGTTTAAGAATAAAATAAAAAAAATCTTAAGCAAGTTTTGTTCCTATAATTTCTAGAGTTTTTTGGAGTAGATAAGATTAAAAATTATTAGTAAAATGTACAAAATATCAGTCTTTCACATACAAGCACATTTAAAAATAGCTCTCTTTTATGCTCTTGCAGACATAGGTAACTGAATTAACTCAGACATCAATTCCTTAAGCATTTACAGTTTAAGTTACTTGGGGAGTTCAATCCATGACCAAGTTTTTGAGATTGAATTCTTACAAGGCATTGAAGGTATCAGGAAATATGGTCCTCAGTGCTCAACAGTCTTTGGTTTGTAGTAAGCATCTCCAGAAACAATTTCACTGTATAATAAACCTAACACTTTCATTTACCTGCCTGAGGCACTGGTGATGAAGGATTTGATGCAACTGCAAAGCACCAGTACTTTACCTGAGCAGTAAGGTACTTTAAAGTTGGCTAATTACTGTTTTGATGGGGATGAGGATGTGTTTTTTTGCATCACCTCCCCATGGCAACCCACATGAACCCAACAGAAAGGTGAGTAAATGAGCAATCTCCAAAGCCTCTGCTGCAAGGATCTGCCTCAAGAATTTTTGACTGCATTACAGTGCTAAGAGTACCTAACATTACTTCCTTCTGTTTACTTTTTAATCAGTTGCCTAAATACGATGTCATTAAAACCACATCAGCTATACTAAAAAGTCACAGATGAGTTCCAGGCACAGATTTAAATCTCAGATATGGATTTAGTTAGCAGTCTTTTTTTTTTTTTTATTAAAGAGTTCTCACTGAGGAAACAAATGTGTAATAGATGAAATGTAAACTTGCAGTTATTTTTCTCTTTGACGCATTCTGAATGATGTTATAATTTATCTACTTCAGTCTAAGGAATGCATGTTAAATTTGCTGGTATTATCCTTGCAAACACAAAGAACTTGTGGAATTTGTTGCTCTCCAAGTAGAATCTGATGAAACATTTGCAGGGCGGCATTTTGAAGAAAGGATGTGCTCTATACTAGTGTATAAATAATAACCAAACATTTCTTAAAAATTCTCAGTTTTGTCAGGTTTTAAATTCTAGTATCTTGGTAATCTAGCTCAGAGTATTTCTAATCATATTTGTTGAATAATTTCTTCATTGGGTATTGCTGCTGTTGCCTTTTTTTGGTTTTGCTCCCTGTACTAAAAATAGTATAACACATACAAATTTTGCTATTAAATCAGTCTGAATTTAATATGTTTCTTTTGGGCCATAAAAAATGTATCAAATTCATATATTAGTAAGTGACTGTTGTTACCAAAATTCTGTAGCCTTGTTGAATTGATATTTAGGTCCAGATCTTTCCTAACACTGTAGGAGAGGCTCTGCCTGCTTAACAGTAAGATTATTCAGTGAGAAAAAAAGTTGACATCAAAGTTTGTATCTATAAGACTCTGCAGAGCAGCTCTAAACTCCACTTCCTTCTGATAATTATCCCTGAAAAAGAAATTATTCCATGCTTTCTGATGTGCTGATCTTGGCACTGTTGTGAGGAGCCTTGAAGCCCTCATGACTCTGCACAAGAGCTCTTTGGGGAGTCTTCCCCCAAGCTGTTGGGAAATCTTCATTAAATGTGTGTGAAGCTTGGTCCTCTTAATTTTTTTTTTTTAAATATGCCATGCTGATGGTAGGTGTGACTTTCACCAAGAGTTCTAATGAGCTGTGAATATAATTAATAGACACTATTCACAATGTGCAACTTCACAGTATGTTGTCTTATATATCAAAAGTTCTATTATCATTATAGTGCAAGGATTCCATACTGCCAAAGTTTTGTGCCTCCTCAATGTTTTCTGCAAGCAGTTCCTCAGAGCACTGACTCTTCCTGGTCCTTGCAGCAGCCATCTGACTCCAGACCCCACCAATCCACTCTTTTATGCCACTGTTTTTGTTGGCTTCAGGTGTGGCCTGTTAACATCAGGCCTGCTCCTAATCTTTAGTAATTGGTCCAGCTGCAACTCGTTGGGGGATCAGATTACATTCTATACCACCTTCATTTACCCATACTGTATCCCCCTACACAGTATATATAAAATAGTAAACTTTAGAGACCAGAATAGATGCAAGGGGTTTATGGAAAGCCAGTCTCCCTTTACCAAGCACCTTGAACATCCCTGAGCAAAATAAGGATGGGGTGAAGGAATACAAAATACATGGATCCAGGAGGTGGCTTAAAATTCTGAGGTTTTATTCAAAGTCTATAGTTTAGGCTCTGACTTCAGACTGTTTCAAATGTGTTTTAGCCATTGGCAAAGTATTTGTGGAGGGGGCATCTGTCCATTCTGCCCTCTGCATTGCAGTGATTGTGTACCCAGTGCTGTTAGGCTTGGAAGTAAGGTGGGGGCCGTTTCACAAGTAACTTTTCCTAAATTATTAGTTTTTAGCTTTCTAAAGCTTTTACTAAAGTTATCAGCTCAAATATTTATTTTTTCAAATTTTTTTTAGAGTAAATGGTAACTACATATGTTGAGGTGCGTTTGCTCTATGCACACTCATCGTTCCTATTTAGAGAATTGGATGCAGGTTTGCCTGGTGTAATGGCATTCTTAACAATAAATCTTAATCCCCTTAACTCACAGCTGCATCTTGCAGAAATGTTTTTTCATTTTATGCTTGCTACCAGCATGGCTGTGGCCTCCTTTCACCATGGGGGCCCTACAGCCTGGTGTAGGCTCTGTAGGTCTCCGCCTCTGGATATTTCTGCACTTTACCACAGCCAGTGAAGTCCCAGAAAAGCAATCGAGACTTCAGCTCCAGAAAGTGCTTCCAAATGAGCTGCAATAGTCTGAAAAACAAAACAAACATAGGTAGGTTTCCAGATGAGAAAAGAATTGGGATGATGATGACAGGAAAAACTCACCACCACCCCTGCAACACACTCCAGCCAATCAATCAGAAATGCCCCAAAAAGTGCCTTCAGAAGGCAGCCAAGGTGGCTCTAGATGCTTAAATTCATGATTAAAAGAGACATCTCCATAGTTTTGCATATGCATTTATGACTTTAAATGCATTTTGCATTTATGACTTCAAGGTAGAATTTGGAAATGGTCAGGGTAGCACCTGGGTCATGCCTGGAGACCCCAGCTGATGACTGTGTTCAGAATGTGGCCATCACAGATTGATGACCTGATTTCTTATGCAATTTTGGTGTGAAGTCATGGCAGGGACCTAACTTGCTTGGACCAGCACAGAAGTTTAAGGATTTTGATTGGAGTGGGAGGCCCAGCTTGAAACTGGGAGTGTTAAAGGGATGCACCAATAAACCTCATCCACAGGATAAAACAAAAGGGATTTTCCTCTCCTCCTCTGCTATTGAGGAGGTGAGAATGAAAGATTAATGTGGACAGATGGAGAGCAGCTATTATTTCTGGTTCCTCTTAAGTGAATTTCTTTTACATTTTAATATTAAGCAACCATTGGAATAAAAAAAGACATTGTTAAAAAGAAAAGAGAGAAAAAGTAGGTTTTTAATGTACTTGCCTCTAGTTGATCTCCAGAGGATGAATTTTTTCATCTGTATTGGTTCATTCTGATAATATGTCAGTCATTTCTGTTGCATAAAAGAAGCATGATTTTATATATGGCTTCTGTGTTCTCAAAGAGAACAGTTATTTACTTTCCTTCAGGGTGTTTTCATACCAAATACCTTATTCTAAATTGTAAAAATGTATCATATATATATTAGATAAAATGCTTACCAAGCAATCAAGGAAAGATTTTTTTTCTTTTTTTCTTATTATCTACTTAAAAAAAACAAACAACAAAACAAGTATTGAATTGCAAAAGATAAGTACAAAAATAGTTTTTATAATTAATGTGATACATGCTAACACATGCTAAATATTGTAAATACAGAGAGATAAGCCAAAAAAAACACCCAAAAGGCATGAAAATGAGAAAGAGGAGTTTTGATTTCATCAAAGCTTTTGGAATCTCAAATGTAAGTCTCCTTTTTCCTCAAAGTCCATCCTGTTTTTCTCAGTGCCATAGGAGCATCCCTTTCAAAGCAGGCTGTGATACATTTCCGATACCTGTCATAGGTCCCAATTTTTAACTTGAGAAATACCATTCATTTAGATATTTGATTGGCCAAATTCCTAAGCTGATAAGATCAATTTAAAGCAAATTGATTGGAGGTATGTATAGCAATCATCAACAATTATTGTTTGTCTGCTGCAAGAATGCATATTACAAAACTTGCTGACAAAAAGGGGGCCAGAAGCTGTCAATACATATTGGGTGGAGTTTCCCCTCCCACCCCCACTTGTCAGACTTTATTTACAGATTCTCTTCACACTCATATCTTGATACCAAAAAGAGTTAGTGTGATATGGTGGGTGACAGGTGACCTTGTGATGGATGTGTCTATCTTGCTGTTGCTGTTCCATTTCTGAGTCAAAAGCAGCAAAATTGTGCAATTTAGAACCTGAGAGTGTGCAAATGGCTAGAAACTCAGTTCAACAGCCTGGCTTTGAGCTCACCATGAAGGAAAGCAATTCATCAGGAATCATGCATAGTCAAACCACTTTTAAAGGTGCCACCTTCAGCATGATTCAGCACTGACTTTGCTTAGAACAAGTTCTGGTAAAATGAACAATTGTTTCCTTCCAGGGGGAGAGGAAAGCTGGTGTGGAAAAATGAAGTTCTGAATACTGTAAGACTTGGTTGGATAAAGTAAAAGGAAAAAAGATCCCCTATAAGCACGAGTTATTTTTCTCCACACTCCTGGGATGCAGGTATGTGATCTCCTGCCAAAGGGCATTCCTGGCTGTTACTTTTCATGGGAGCAGAGTTGTCTATGTTTTAACAGAAGCATTCCCTGTTACCTTCAGGAAACTTTGGAGTAACATGCTGTAGGATGGACACTTGCCAAGGTACTGCACTACAGTGGATAATGTAGACCAGGGAAAAAGCTGAGACTGTTGTGGTTTTTTCACATTACTGAATGGAGACACATTTATGTCAACCTCTTGTTTTAAAATCAGCCCTCTTCAGATAGGACCCTCTTATTAGTGAAACAGTAACTCTTCAAACAAATCAACAAGCCTCATTATTTAAATTCTTTCCAGAGGATTTAGTCCAGCTCTTTGTTCTCTCCTAATTATGATTTAAGTTAAAGCTCAGTAACTGCTTTTGTTTGAGTATCTTGTAATGTTCTGAGTATAACAGAACTCCAGTTTTCAAAATGAAGTGCCTAGAGCCTGGTTATGTTGCTGCCAAAGGAAGTTTTATATCTAAAGAGTTGGTCAGACTGTCCTGATAGCACCAACACAGAGCTATTTTCAGAGGTCAGCTGAGCCAGAGGATGCAGTGCTTTGGCTGCTAAAGCCCTCCAGTACAGTTTATTTAGCACAGGGTGTTTTCAACTCTTGTGGCTATTACATACTTGCAATAGTGAGGTGTAACTGAACTTGTTTTAAAACATGTAAGGACTACTAGAATACAGTTTTGTGTGATGCCAATTATTCTCGGGTGATGTGATCAATCAAAGTTTTTGAACTAAATAAGTCTAGGAAAAAAGCATATCAATTTGTGCAATAGGAGAGCTTGAGGAGTATTGATTGAAATAACCAAAACATTCCCCAAATACAAATGTACACTTAGAAATATGGGTATATTTCTATTTTATTAAACATACTAACTATAATACAAATAACAACTCTTGCATCTGTGGGGGATTTGAGGAGTGATTCTCTTAAAAGCTTTATTTTTCCATGCTGGTGAAAATGTGAAAAATCACTGGCATCTTTTCTACAATTCAATAATAGTAAACCTAAAGATTGTAGTCAGCTGCTAAACTGCACCAGGGGAATTATCCTTTATTGATGATGATGAAAACAACTTTTTTTTTTCTGTTGTGTTAGAAGTGTGTATTCATTTTACTCTTGCAAATAGCCAAAGCTGTGTCGCAGACATCATTTATGAAAAATCCTTTCCTTAGGATTTTTCCTCCTGAGAAGCTGAGAGGCCTCAGGACCAAAATGTAAACAATGGTTATCTGCTGCTGTGGAATGCAACAGGTGGATCTGGGATTGGCCCATGTTGGATGTTTCTAATTAATGGCCAATCACAGTCAGCTGGCTCAGACAGAGAGCTGAGCCACAAACCTTTGTTATCATTCTTTGCTATTCTATTCTTAGCTAGCCTTCTGGTGAAATCCTTTCTTCTATTCTTTTAGTATAGTTTTAATGTAATATATATCATAAAATAATAAATCAAGCCTTCTGAAACATGGAGTCAGATCCTCATCTCTTCCCCAGTCCGAAAACCCCTGTGAAGACAGTCACAAAGCTGTGTCTTTGAAGATGACTACAGAAAAACAGAAAGAAAGGACTCTGGTGAAAAGTAGCTAAGTTAGGACAGCACAAACCTGCTCACTTACTTCCTGAGTCTGTAGGATCCTAAACTCCTGGAGCAGCCACCTTCTTTTTTTAGACCAGTCTCTCTGGTCGTCGTGTCTGCCTGAGTTACAATCCCCCCCAAAAGATATGTTCTATCTAAGCCTCTTAAGGTTTCCTAGGTGCAGAAGGGGCTCTCAGAGCGCACCCATGGCATGCCAGTGAGATCAAATCCAATCCCATCTGCACTAAGAGCTTTTTTTCCCACTGAAAAGGAGGCAGGTTGAGCAGTGGTTTTCCTTTGGTGTAATACTCCAGTGGCGAGAGTGCTCCTTGAGGGCCTGGAGTGGGCACGGAAGGCTTTCCTCTGCCTGGAGGGCCTTGCTGCTGGCTTAGCAGCTTTGCTGGGGATTTCGTTCTGTGCTTGCACTTGAAGCTGTGCTTAACTCAACCCTTCTGCTAACAGGGCTCAGAGGTGATTATTCAGGACTCAGGATTACTTTTCTGGAGATGGAGTCAGTTACTGAGATGCCGTACGAGCTTGGGCAGAGATCAAACCGAACGGCTCTGCAGGAGCTGACTGATAGGATGCATTCACACAGGTTGCCAGTGGAACATTTGGTGTGATTGTTTATTTCTCATAGCAGGCTTGTTATGCTCCTTAAATAAAAAAAAAATGGATCCTTCTGGACAAATCAATCCTGCCCCCAGATCAGCTTCACTTCTTTGCACTAATTATAAATAGAAGTAAAATATTTTATGACAGAACATGTTCATTTTGCTGTTATCTGGACTGGGGGAAGGTTGTTTTTCTGCTTTCGTGAATATGGTAGCTTGCTCAAAAATAAAGCTTCTGGTAATGTAGCCATAAATTAATTTCAAAATAATAGATTCTAAACATATTACTTAAGTGATGAACATACATGTGTCTCAAGCCTTTTAAAGATTATACTTGAGCAAGTCTGGCATTACTACATGAGAACTTGGAGGACGGAACTAGTAAACCCCTCCACTTAAATTTCCTAAAAGAGCCCAAAGAAACTGGGAGACATAGTCTGTTTTACAGCACTGCTGACACTAGAACTAAAAAGAAGAAAACTGAACTAAATGTTTCATAAACTAAACAAAACTAGAAATAAAGAACTAAAAGTTTCATTAAAAGAATCTAACACCTACTACTAGTTATAGGTGAAATATGTGAAGTGTACCTGTAAATAATTACTTATTTACACATGTACAAACAACTCTTAATTTTACAGAACTAAGAGTTGTTTGTACATGTGCAAATAAGTAATTAATGAAATCCATTCAAATTGCATCTTCTGGGAGATGACAGAAACCAGCCTATTCCTGACTGATCCAGTTCAAGCAATGCTGAACTACATCACTAAACTCCAATATTTCACAGCTTCTTTACTCCTTCCCTGGTAAACCAACACTTACTAATGGCAGCAATTCTGTATGTAAGGTTGTATTTTTGGTAGAAATTAATTCTGAGGATACTTACTTGAATGCTTATAAAATGCTGCAAAGATTGTGAGCATAACATTTATACAGTTCATCTCTAGTGCTTCAATAAAGATATTTGAAAACAAAATCTCTGAAAAGTTAGAGAAACAAAACATGTATTTCTGCTTGTAAGTCAGTATGTTTTAGCAGACATTTGCACAGAAAGATAGGGAAATTTATTAGACTTGTGGAAGGTGAAAGGATTAAAGGGAGAGAGAGGGTTTTCTTCCTCCATAATTATAAACAAATTACTGTATCACTGGCTATATAATAATAAAAACCAGGATGTTTAGCAAGTAATGAACTCTGAATTTTGAAAATGGGTGAACTGGCAATTTTGTGGAAACAGAATGCTGAAATTCTGGTGGGAGCTGTTTCTCAGTCTGGGCATCTTTGGCACAGAACCAGAATATTTGGGTAGTTCGAGAATTTGGCTTGGCCCAGCATTTTACAGCCATGCTGCTGCAGTGGAGTTTGCTCTGGAGGACCAGAAATGAGCCTGCAGAGGACACACACAGAGGAGAAGAGCTGCTCCCTTGTCCTCACATCTCATTTCTGCTCACTCACACATGTGCAAACATACGTGCTGCACACAGGCAGCATATGGAGAAAACTTTTAACTTCAGCTGAAACAATTAGATTTGTAAAGGTCTGTTTGAGTGCCGTGATCTCTGATGGGAGAGGTGGGGGCTGGAAGTGCACGTGTTCACTTGTTCTCCTCTCAGTGTCTCAATTTTTGTGCTACCAGGGATTTACAAGGCCCAGAGGTCGTGGCATATGTGACTCATGAGTCCTACCTGCTGTCTCCAAAACCTCTCTGCTTCTGCTCCTTTATGCCTACATAAAAGCACTCACACACATGTACATCTGGGCCTCCAGCAACTGATGTGCATGCCAGCAACATTTTTACTAAATTTCTGCAAAATTTATATGGGGCTTCAGACTACCAGTTACATTTGGATTGGGGGTCAAGAGCCTTGACATCAAAATCCATCTTAATGTGTTAGATGGAGAACACACAGGTTTGAGCCAGCCTGTGGCCAGCCACACTGTCTAAAGGTTATCATATTCCTTGGAGTGGTTCTGGCACATGGGAGCTGTTGCTCCCCCAGGTAGTGCCTGGGATTTTTTTTGATGGGTATTTGTGATCAGTTTACCAGTGTAGATGTAATGGGGGTGATTGAAAGAGCCAAAGAGGAGAAGAATAAAAAGGGCTGGAGTGGCGTTTGTCATGATAGTGAGGTAGAGTAAAAATGAATAAACCTTAAAAAGTAGGACTAGAAACCTGGCTTGATGTTTCCAGTAAGGTGTTTCAAGAAGAATAGACAACCCCTTTTAAAGTAATAGGCTGCCTTAACATAGGACTATCCAGATGGCTTGGCTTTCCTTCTGACAAAGGCAGAAATTTTTACCTCTGTCACCTACCTCTGTATGTGCAAGAATAAAGATGTAACACCAAACATGCATAAATACATAATGTAAAACAGAAATCATGTAGCAACAGTCTTGAATGAAGATTTAGATGGACCTCTGATGGTTTTGAATCCGTGTTTCCTTAATCTGGCTCAATATGAAGAAACACTGCAAAACAAATCTTGCTATTCTATTTTTTTCCCAATAGTAACTCCAGAGAAATAAGGGACAATATAAAAAATAGATTTATGAATGCTTCTTGGTGTCTTAGTTATAATGTTTGCTCATACATATCATATACATTTTCATGGAAGAACACTTTTTGATGGGAGGCAGAATACCATCAAATCTCAACTGTTTTCTCACTCCATTTTGTATTCCCTGCTGCTTGGCACCCACTCACACATTTGCTTGCCAAAAGTGTGGCTTGACAATTAGGTATGTTAGCACAATTATGCATTTTATAAACTACGCAAAATAATGCCCTCGCTGGTATGCTGAATAATCTTTTATCTCACAGCTTTTTGAAAATTATTTTGTAAACAATGCCCCTATTGTAGCTTCATTGGTATGATAGTGCAGTACACAAGCAGTATGAAAGGGGAACGCTATCTTGTGCTTCAGGCAATAAACAGTCTGCTGGGTCCTAAAGAGGGGGTTACAGTCATTCATCACCAAAATATCCAAGGACTCTCCAAGTGTGTCTAAAATCTCTCATTGTTTGCTCTCTTACTCCTTTCCCACAGTGAGTGTGCAGCAAACAATCTTGTCTAAAGTATTTAGACTTCAGAGCTGGTCTGTGTCTCCTTGTTTGTATTTCTTAGAGAAAACACAGCCAAGAAAGAGTGTTTGGGGAAAATGGTCTTCTCATCCAATGAGGGACCTTATTTCATGGATTTAGGCCCCATTCTTTCCAGATTTGTATCTCTACCAAGAGATAAACCCTGGCTTTACTGTGGGTTCACAGTAAATCACAGTGCTGGGACTATGTTAACTGATTATCACAGGTTCTTTCTACTGCTTTGAATGATTTTGTTCTGGGGTCTGTGTCCTTTATAAACCCTGATGTCAGAAACCAAGACGTTGGATATAATTTCATTTTCTGTCTGTAGCCAGCTAAGGTTGAAAAGGAGTACATATGGTGAGTTTGTGTTTGCTTTTATTTCCTGGGCAGGTCTGCTTTAGTGTCTGGTACTAGTTAGTACAGACCTGGTGTGCATCTGAGCTTGCTGCCTTGGCTTTGTGAGCAGGAGATATTGAATGACTGCAGACTGGACTACAGTGCCAAGTACCTGCTCCACTTTCTCTGCAGTTTTACTACATTCTTACCATTAATTTGTTTTTCCCTTGATTGTTACCCTAGTTATGGTCACTTGCATCATTTTTGACTTCAAATTATTATGTTTTTGTACTTCCTACCTTGGCTTTGTGTTATTTTGCAGATTTCATATAAAGAGGAAATTAGTAAGACAAGGTTTCTTCTGGGGTACTTCAGTGATAGAGAACCTACTTTGCTATTTTTAATCTCTGGAAGATTTTCTTAAATACCTACTGCTTCCACAAGTAAAGAGCTTCCTGAGAGATTCCTCAGCCACAGTGAAGGATCACTCTCTTAGCCTTAGTACAAAATACTGAGCAGGATAAGGCTGTTTGGATGCCTTGATTTAAAAAATCACCAAGGAAACAAAGTGCCAGGTGGTTTGTCAGCCACAAAATTAGTTGTAGCACAAGTAGGTAAATGTAAATATAAGATATTGCAAACCTTATATAAAAATAATGTAGAAGCAAAGGAAACTGTACATCAGTCTGTGTAGAGTTGATTTGTCCTCTATCAGGCAAAGTTATCAGGTTACAACTGCATAAAACAACAACATAAAACACTCTTGAGAAATTATTTGGTCCTTTTTCATTCCCTCTTTTTTTTTCTTTCTTCTTCCTTCCTCCTTCCCTACCCCTTGTTCCTCCTTGCAACTCCCAGGCTGCCCAGCAAAACTGTGGACTCTTGTCCTTGTAGGCATTCAAGATATGGCTCAGCAGAGCCTGAGCAGCCTGCTCTGGCTGTGCCTGCCTTGGTTGGTGTGAGCTACCCCACAAGTCCCTCTCAGCCTGGACAGTTCTGGGATTTCACTGAACTGACTATACGGGACAGGATGCAGTGGTAAAACCATCAATTCAGAGCAATGTGTGGAACCTCCTCTTCTTTAGAGGCTCCTGTTGTAACATAGAGCTCTTCCTTCCTGCCCACACCTTTCATGGTTATTTTATAAAGGCATTTCATTCTGAAAAGGGGTTTTTTTAGCTGTTTTATTCACTGCTCTTATTTTGTATTTCATATATTCATGGAATGAGTAATCTGTAGCAATTGAGGCTATTATATTTTATTTACCACATCAGAGTCATCTGTCATGCATTTTGCACATCTATTTAACATACTTTCCTACTTTTGTCATTCTGTTTATTCTGAATTCTAATGGGAAGCAAACTTAAAGTGGAGAAACCTGAAATTGTTTGACTGAAATCTCTGTGCTTGTTTAGCATGGCCTAACATGCAGTCTTGCTTGGACTGTCACATTGCCTTACATTTTGCATGGTTATTAATAACTAATCCAAAATTCTTTAAGGGTTTTAGCTTTGTTTAAAGACATATTTTGCACAAGTGCCTTAAAGAAACAGAAACTTACCAATGGAAATTAGATAAATTTTGTATTCAAACACTGATTTTGAAGAAATCACATGAAAGAGATTTCTTTAACAAATGTAACAGAAAGAAAGATGGCAAGACTCTGGAATGTAATGTAAGTTTATATAATGAATTAATTTTATATATATAAATGGAAAATTAGGTGTTTCCCAGCCAGGAATCTTCTTTTGCTTCCCCTACATAACCGAGATGCTGGGGGTTTTCAGCTATAGCCTGGTTAGGCTGTGTGCAGGTGCTGTGGCTCAGTACAAAATGGCATATTGCAAAGTGACAAGGACTTAAAAATCACACTCTGTATTTCCCTCCTCATTGGAAACAGGGCTCAAGACTGCAAACCTGCTGCAGAGACATCTCTGCTACTGCTGCTACTCTTTTTTCTCTCCAGTGTCTGTTTATGCGCAATACCTGTAAATAGGTTTGCAATGTGTGTAATGTTTTGACTTTGCTTTTGATACTGTGAAGTTTCCCAGATGTTGTGCTTGGTAACAATTATTTCTAGGATGATCTTTGTGAAGTGTTATTGTTTATTAGTCTCATTTTGTTTCCACTCTCCTGTCCCTTACTCTAAGTCTCATTGACACAGGAATCATGACGAGTATTTGAAATAGTACAAATCTTTTTGGGAGACTTGAATGTGACTGGATCTACCAGAAAACATTTTATGATTTTAAGGCTTCACTAGACACATCAGTGGTCTTAAAGGCTGTATTCATTCTTGTATACAAGTAAAACAAACACAGCACTTAATGTGTCTCTGTCTTGCTTTGAAAAGACTGGTGTCTGCTAAGCAAGGCAGGAGCCTCCCCTGAAATGGAAAATGTAAATCTTGTCCCTCCAAATTATTATAATTTTGAAATTAAGGGGTTTTCAGGCAAAGACATGGGGGTAGGAATAACAGTTTTTTATTAGGGGAGAAAATAAAAATAAAATAAAAATTCAGTAATACAAAACAACAGTGACAGAGTCAGATTATGACCTGACACCCTGTGGGTCAGGGTGTTGGCAGCAGTCCCATTAAAGGGTGGCTGCAGCCCTCCTGCAGTGACAGGTGTGGTTCTGCTGGAGCAGGGATCCTGTAGAAGGGTGGAGTTTTGCTTTGAAGATCCAGTGGTGGTGTAGATGGGCCTGGTGTTCCTCTGGGAATCCAATGGAAAATAAAGCTGCTCCTCTGGGAATCCAGTGGGAAAAGGCTGCCTGTGGTGTTCCAAATCTCAGATTATATCTAGGTAGGAATAGGCTTGGCTCCTCCCCTGGGTGGAGCAATTCACAATGGATGATGGAATTTTATCAGCCATGCAGTGAGACTCAATGGCCCATTAAAAGAAGATATTTCCCAGAGGGAGGATTGGTTGTGGAAGAGATAAAGAAAATTGCCCAATTAACATAAGATAACTGCCCCACCTCTAACAGATGGTGATATAATACACACCCCAGCTACATCTTCCAGTTTAAGACAGTCCCTTAAAAACTGCATAATACTGGGGAAAAAAAAACCAAATCAAGTAATAGTAGCACTGAGGTGCAGCATTTCAGAGCAAAATCATGGAGATGATTTACCAAGTGCAACAGCAGCTAACTGAAAACAGATTTATTTCCAACGTTTGGGAATCCTCACCTCTCTTTTGTTCGTCCCCACAGCAGTTATTTTTGTGAGATCAGGTGGCTGTGCATGCATTGTCTTTGCTATGGGGCAGAAATTGCAATGTTTTGAGTGGGACTAACTCTAGGAAAGAGCAGTTGGACAGAGGTGTGGTGGAAGAAATAACAGGGGGTAAAAAGCTGTGGTCCTTCCCTCCCTGTCTGCTCGTCACAGACCACCAGGACAGGATGTGCTGTGATTTCTTCTTCTCCAGTCAATAGCTACAGTCAAATGTAAAATGAGAACAAAATGTTCTCCTTTCAATAAAGCTGACAGCTTCCAACCCGTAAGTGCAGAACCACCATTGCTGGACAGCCAGCACTTGCACTTTTGACCCCAGGTTTTATCTGGTGAGAAAGCAGAAGGCAGAAAAGGGACAAGTTGTTTCTGGCAACCTTTTAACTCCTTTGATAAGAATTTACCAAAACTTGAACCAACAGAAATAATATGAGTGAGACCATTTTTTTTTTCAAGTCAATAAGTGTCTAAAAACTTCAGAAGCTTTCTTGAGTTGTCTAACTTTACTTTTCCAAGTACAGTTAGAGGAAAGTTTTCAGCAAGAGCTAAATTTGCAGGGCCACCTCTTTGAATTAGTTCTAAGGTGTTGTAAAAGCTTTTATTGTTGCAGTAAGTAACATCAATTAATTGACAAGTGTCTCCACATTAGGTTTCCGGATCCTGGCCTTTTTGAATGTGAGAGCACTAATCATCAAACATTACCTTCCCACTCAGATGCTGTCTTGAAAAATTGTTATAGGCAACTTGCATTATAGGAGGCATCTGCTCTCAGATTAAATCATTCTGTAGCCTTTCTATCAATTTGGACTCTTTGGTGCTCCCTACAATCACATAACCTTGACAACGACAGCAACAACAAAAATAGACTTTTCCATCTGTGGCTAGAGATGATTACACACTCTCCAGCTGTATTACAGTGACAAGACTGGATCACAGTTTTACAATGTTATGTTTTTATGTTAAAGCTTAGAATACTGAGGAAAAAAACAAAATAGTAATACCTGAGAGTGCCATCTGGTATAAAGCATGTTAGCACATAGCTTATAAAGATACTAGAAATACAGTTTTATTTTTGAACCACTTTCATACAGCCATCAGGTTCCAAGCAGAGAATATACTGCATAAAAGCCTGGAAAATGGCAGCCATAAAATGAGAAAAAGAGGAATGTGCTATGTATTATATTTCTAAACAGAAAACTGCTGACTAGCAGTTTTGGGGTGGTATTTTTGGTTTTTAAGTGTCAAACAATCATTTCTACAGCATGTTATGTTGCAAAGGGAAACCTACCAGCAATGTGGATTATATGAGGTAGGGGAGCTATTTTGGCAGTCAACTGGAGCAGAATGGCAATGACTGCTTTCTCTTATGGCTGCCTTGCTTGGAAGCTTGGAAGCAGGATTCAATCTGAATGAAAGTGATGCCCCGAGCTACTTTCCCATGGACATTACATTGCCTGAGGTTCAGCAGCTCTGAAAAGAACATGTTTTGGTTAGGGGTAGTAGAAAGAATTCTTAACCTGTCAGCTAATAGTTCCTTAGACCGAACAAAGAGATGGTCTCTTGTGGGGAAGGGGGGTGCTGCCATGAACACAGGGAAAAAAACTGAAAGAGAAGCAAAATGCCTTCAGGACATCTTGTGTAATTTTTCGAAAAAAAAAATAGATTAAAAGCAATCACACTTCTTATTCCTTCTGCCCTTTTTTCCTAATCTATCACATTTCCAGGAATTATTAATGCAGGCAGGCCCTTTGTGTTGCATTGCCGTAGGAGAAGGTGGCATGTGTAATTTGATGTGTGGGAGTGGGCTTTTTTTTTTGAAACCAATTTAATCAATTAAAAAAAAAAAGAAGAAAAAAGACAAAGCAAAATCCCAGAACAAAAAACACCCACTCTTTTCCAAGTGTTTTCTTCTCAGAATTAACTTGTGTGTCTGTAAAGGAGTGATGCAGGACTTTGCATGATCTCATCTAGTGATAACTTTTTTATCTCTAATTCCCAAAGACACCAGAGAGGCCAGGGCGTGGTTTATGGGCTGTTAATACCTTCTCTGTGGGGCCTGCCAGCTGCTTTCAGCTGCACAAGCCATCATTTAATGGCCTCATAAAATGTACCCTGGTGTCTCTTTGGAGTATTAATATGTTCTTCTACATGAGAGTTTCATCTTAAGAATATAAAATCTTTCAATACAGTTTTTATAATGGAAGAATATGAGTAATTACTTTAATAGACGGTAAAGAGAATTGGCTAAATTGAAAGGATTTGTTGCACTTTCTTATTTTAAAAAATATTTCTGGTTCGTGTATTGTAAAATAGAATTCCTTGTAGTCAATGTCAACATCAACACTGTTCCAGCCCAGTGCCTGTATGCTTGATCTCTTAAAACTTACTCAGAACTTGTTCTGCCTTGTTTCATCTGATATTCTTATCCCTTCAGCTTAGCAGCTGGACCCAACCATTTTTTTTCACCAGTACTGGTGTTTCTTCAAGCTTTTATTTTGGACTATTGAAGTCACAGCTCCAAAAAGGTGGTGGAAGGTGGGAAGGACACAAATTTGGAAAGCAATGTGTCTTTATTTATTGTAACTCTCATCATAAAGTATAAAATATGAAAGTGGTCCAAGCACCTAAAACACCCTGTCAAAGGTTAGCTTTTATAAAATTCTCCTATTCAGACACCATATCAGTCACCAAAAATACAATTTTATTTTTTTTTAGTGAAAAGTAGATAAAATGGAAACTATTAAAACTATGCTTTACTCAGCTTCCAAAAATGCCATACTGTTATAAAATGAATTAACTTGAAATCTCTTTGCCTAATTAGGTGAAAATGCTTAATTTGTTCTTGCTTCACTATTCAGATTTTGTGAAATTAAGGAAAGAGAGGGAGGATAGATTAAAGAGAAAGGAAGAGTCTGCTTGAAACTTAGTCTTTAGTCCCTCACACATTCAAAATTTATTTATTATTTGTAAAGGCATTTATGGAAGTTTTCTAATGCTGTTGTTCCCCCCTTTCTTTCCCTCCTCTTTCAGTTATCCTTTGTTTTTCTTAAGTTATGAAATGCATATAATGGGATACTGGATTATTCATGTAATAAGGAGACTTCTTCGATCTGGTTGAAGATTAATGATCCACCACAAGGGTTAAAACAACCTTTTAATGTTAAGTGCAGTTCATACTGTATTATGATGGCCTGCAAATAAAAATTAACCCTTCTTCACTTACATCCTTTAAAAAAGAGAAAAAAACAAAATTAAAATATGGACTTAAAATGCAACGAAATTGATAGGTCAGGAGATAGCACTTGTGGCAATTTAGGATTAGATATGGTTTCACATTATTCCTAAATCATGGATTAGAGGAATAAATCTCTTTTCCACCGTGTGACTTCAATGGTGGCCATAAATAGAGGAAATCGAATGGAGGAGATATTCCACTGATATAAACTGTTAGATCTCTGCTAAAACCAATTGGACTCTGGCAATCTGTATCACATGGAAGTCTTGCACAGCATCTCCAGAAACATACAGAGAAACAAAACCATGCAAAACCATGCAGAGAAACAAAGCCAACTGATGTTCTGCAGGAGAAAGAATTTTGAGGCACTGCTTAAACTAACCTAAGTAGTAAAATCAGAATTAAGGGTAAAGGGGAATTAATTAGGAAATAAAACTTTTCTGGGAGTGAGTTGTGATAGACTATGGAAAAATTTCACAATGGAAGTATTACTCCATTGATCACTGGTTTGGATGGAATCAAAGCAGTAAAGTCCCCTGAGAGATCATGAATTTGAAATTTCTTATATACCCTTGTTTGCTACAAAACTTAATTCTTGATTTCATGCTTTATGCTAGATAAAGTAACTTGGAATATCACTTTAAAAGACTTCCAGGTATTTCAAAACACAGAGACTGCAAGAGCTATGCTGACATATTTTCCAGAGTGGGGACAGGAGAAAAAAATCATCAAAAATTTTTTTTTAATAGGTCATTTCATAAAAAAAAACCAAAAAAACTTATGCAAGCAAATAGTGATTACTGTACCCATGTAAATGATCACTGCTTAAGTCCATAATTGAGAGTTGCAGTTATCTTAAAAAAATCACTGGTGGTTTGCATTATCTCATCAAATGTGTGTGCATTAGGGTTTATTGTAATCAATAGAAAAGTTCTTGCTAATAGAGGACCAAAATTAAATACATCTAGTGCCCTGTTTAATGAATTTGCTGATTCTGTATGTGAAATTGTCTAAGTTAGCATGTACACAAGGGAATTTCTCATTCTTTTTAGTGGAAACTTGCCACCTTAAAAAAAAAAAAAATCAGGCTTCTATGATCTTACTGATCCAAGTGTCCTCTTAATTAAGCTTTCACTGAATCAAACTTAACATCTTTGTCAAATAAGGTCACACTTCTATGTATCAGTGTCAAAGCTACTAAAGATAGTTCACTGCTGAGACAGAATGGGAGGAAATAATCTTTCTACAGCTGGGAGGTAGCAACACTTGCATGAAAATCTTTGGATCAGAAAGGGTATTTGTATTCAGGAAATAAATATTCTATACAAGTACTATTTGAAGGAGGAAAGAACTCGGGACAGAGTGTAAAAGTGTCTCATTTTGCAGCTGTCCTGAAAGTAGAATTATTCTGGTAGATTACTGGCTATAGATAAATCTGGTAGATTGGTTATAGATTAATTTGGTAGAATATTCTCACTGCAGCTTTACATGGAAGTGCATGTACAGAGTCAACACAATGACCCACTGTGCTATAGCTGACAGCTCCCACTAAGTAATACCTGGGGACAAAGTATTTGTACATGAAGCACATTGTGATATTCTTCTCAGAATCCTGACACCTTCATTTTTGATAATAGTTAATACAATCTTCTGTGAATTTGTGGAAATGCTTTCTGAAATCATGTTACCTAGGATTCATTCCTCAGTGATTCCACTTAGTCTTCTATAAATAGTGTAAACAATTTTGGTTTGTTGTAGGATCAGGCTAATTATTGTCAATAAACTTTGTGATGTAACTGATGCCCTCCTTTCTTTATGATCTCTGACTGTGTTGAAAAGCCCAGGGCTAGCATGACATCCTGCTGAACCCCACTGATGTGCCTGTGCACTTGCAGGCACCTGCCATCCTCACCTTTATTTCTTAACTGGGTCCACAAGACAACTTTTTCTTGGCAAAAGCATCAGCCTAATGTCCAGTGGAAAACAATAGGAGTGCTTGATCTTTTACCTCAAATAGGAATATTCACAAATGTTCTGTTCATATCAATGTCATGGACTTTCTGGATTTGGAAATCCTCACCTCCCAGAGTTTCCTCTTGGGAATGCTTGAGAGGAAAAAGCCTTCTGGGCTCTCCAAAGGATTTTTGACACACCAAGGGCAGAGAGGGAATAAAGTGCAGTTGTTTCTTCCACTGCTGCTCTGAATATCTTCACCAGGTATGTTTTGCTGCAATCCAAGTTACTTTTATGCTATAACTTGTTGCCTCTTCCTCTTTGCTGTCCTCCCCCCATCTGGAGAAACAATTTTGGGCGTGCATTCTGCTATTTAATCTGCAAATGCCATGTCAGAGTTTTGAATTCTTCTTTTGATTTAATTTTATAAGTGTTTCACTCAGCCATCTGAATAGATTATTTTTGGATCTTAGGGATCAAAGCAATGATTTTTTCCCAGAACCTGTTTCCTCTATAAGGTCCATTACATAAATAACATAAATATTTGGCGGTGGATAATTACTTGGTATTTGCCTTCAGCAAGAAATTAATAATAGTTTTAACCAAATAACACTGCAGATTTCTTCCGGGTGATTTTTAGTTTGTCTGGGGTTTTTGTTTTTGAGTGCAATTAGAGAAATATTTCTGAGGGAAAACTATTTGGTTTGTGCAATTGCTGAGCTGACAGCCCCTCACTGATGGTACTCCTGAGTCTGGGATTAACTTGAATTTGCCCTTTTCCTGTGTTGGAGTAATTGAAAACAGTGAAGATTAGCTCATATGTTAGATGCATTTGTCATCTCTGGTAGTCTTTCACTCATGCTGCATTAACAACATCTTCTGGTGATTGTATGTGTTAGTTTATATAGGGAGTGAAAATGACATCTCAGAGAGAAACAGAGTGGAAAGTCCTTAACTAGTGTAAAGTCAATATTGATTTGCTGATGTGCAGCAGCAGACTTGCTTACCAGTATTCCTGAAATTTCTATCTTGTTCAGGGCAAAGGATGTTAGAGTCGCTGATCAGGGTGATGCTGAGTGTGTGATACTGAGAGTAGGCATTTTTTAACACTGCCTTCACTGCTAATTTCAAAACACTCAATATATGTTCCAAACGATGAACAGTATTGCCCAATTTTGATCTCACTAATGCTTTCAGGATCATTTCCTCCAGTATTTCCTCATCTTTTAAAAATTCTCTTCAGCACATGAAATTAGCTGTGGAGTTCTTAGGCATATTTATTTCATTGTTCTCACAGTATCAGGAGAGTTAATCCTACAGGAAACTTGTTAAGTTTGTGGGCTACTTTTGTTGGCTGAACAGTAATAAATGCGATAGAGTACAAATTTTTAATAAAATGTAGGTAATGGGTTTTGTAGGAAGGTCATATATGGAAGGTAAAAAGATGTCTGAATTCTGTCAGAGATGCCTTTTGTGTTTGCTTTCTTTAATGCCAATATTTATTTGCTCCCTCAGTAGCATTAGGAGACTTCACCACATTCCTGAGAAAGATAGATTTCCTTATTTTACCTTTACTCACTCAGCTGTCCATTACTCAGATCCATCTTTGGCATCAGAAACAGACTTCTTATCCCTGCCATTCCCAAAAGCTGGCTTCTATGCAGATACCAACCAGACACACTGCCCTTGTAAGGACAGCACAGTGCCCTTTTACATCTTCTATATGTATTAAGAGAAACCTGTCTTCCAAAAGGAAATGGTGCCTAATCACAAAGACTACATAGTCCATGCAGCTCTGTTCCTCAGTTAACACATTTCACATAATCCCAGAAGACTGCACTTAGCTCAGTGCATCCCTTTAAAAAATGAATGGCACCAGCATTTGCACTGAGGAGATCCATAAAGAAAAAGGAAGGACCTGATATCAGCCTATATTTATCTACCCAGATTTCAAATAAATTAAAACATTGCACTACACTCAGCTTTCTGGTGTCAGGTCTAATTACTGTCTTAGCATCACAATAAAAATGATAATTATTTCAATCCAAAGAATTGAGATACTTAAAAAACAATTTTCTTAATAGCATTACGCATTTAAATAAATCAAAACGGCTAATTTAATTCAGGCAATGACAATATGAAAAAGTTATCCTTGTGGCAGTCTTTCAGAAAAGGAATTTTTGCAATCAGACGTGCATTTTGACTCACATCTTCATATCTACTTTCATTATCTCTTCTTAATATGTACATTTCATTCTAGAAATTTACTAATTGTGCATATGCAAAATATTTGGTTGCTAAAATGATTTCATAAAAATCTATAGAGATAATAAAGGCAAATGATACCTTAGAAAGCAATTTTTCTCCTAGTGAATAATTGTCTCATTAGTCCATCTCTATTATTTATGTACACATTGATTATAGTCAGAATGATCTTTATTAAGAATCTCGCCTTTTCTAAATAAAATGCTTTTCAGTTTATAGGTACCTTTTTATTTTAATCCCGTAGCTTGGTTTTAATAGGAAGAATTAGGAAATGTTCCGAAATTAAATTATCTATGTCTGTCTATCTAAACTGTAACCATAAATCATTATCTGAAATAATGACTATAATTTTAAGGTCAAAAGCTGTATCCTTGCTATAATATTTCATGTCAATTATTATAGATTGCAAATTAATGGACAAATTAAAGTAGAAATCAGGAGAACAGAAGGAAGTGTTAAAAATACTTTAGCAAGTGGTATTCTGTATCAGTGAAATGGAAGAAAACCTGATTTAAAGACTATTATTTGCACTAATACAAGACTAAAAGTCTGTTCCACAATCTGCAAGTACTGGTATAATAGTAAAATGAACACTTGGAATTTATCTATGCTAATGAAACTGATTTTTTGGTAAATTGAAAGTTATGCATCTTTGTTAGTTTTCTTTCAGCACCATTTCATCCCCCATCCCCATCTCTGGGTTTTCTAAGTTTCATGTGCTACAAATGGAGCAAACACTGAACTGTGGGGAAAAGCTCCCTTCCTGACCCAATCTAGGTGGTGTTAGACAATTGAAAGGTTATTTTGTTGGGTAAATATAATTGACAAGGTGTTAAAAATCTGTTAACTGTTGTTCCAGCAACAGAGTTGCAAGAAATAATTAAAAAAAAAATTAGCAAAAATTGTCAAGTATAGTTGTAGTCTGCATTTTACATCAATGCTGCTAGGCATATTTATTTGTCATATACAGAACCAGAGTATCCAGTATAATTTATAGATGAAAATTATATAACACAGAGGGATAAATATTCAGAATACATATGTGACAGAAGCAAGTCTTAGTTTTGGCACTGTGATATATTTTAATGCAATACAAAACTGAAGGGACTGTCCTAACCAGCCTGAAATCAATTAATTTATAAGAAGAAATATATTCATCATCTTGAACTTACCTTACAGTTGCTCACGAAGCCTTAGGGTTATTGGGGTAGGCAGCAAATATTTTCTTGATGTCAATAAAAGCTTTACAGCTGAATTGAATAAGGTCAGACAAAACCTGGCCTTCCTGTTGATGACCAGCAGGTTTAAAGAGAGGATCAGTAAGTCATCCTTCAAAACTGGTGGCTTAAGGACTTACAGGAGAAGCAGTTCTGTTATCACTACTTTTTTTTTTCCATGCATCATCTGCTCGTGTTTCTTTTAAATGCATGACCTGCTACACTTGTGTGATGCTCTCAGAGTAAAAAACTGCTACTTTCATTTTTTTTTCCCCCTGGGAGGATACAACACAGGGAGAAAGCTTCTTTCCCTGAATTGCAGTAAGAATTTGGGAACAATCCATGTCACTGCCCCCGGCTTGCCATGAGTGTATGGCTAAAGTGATGGAAAGCCTACCCAGCTGTCCAGCCCAACAGTGTTTGCTGCTTAGGCATAGGAGAGGTGCTGTGATAATTTTTAAGCATCTATGGAATAGGTAGACAAAGTGGACAACATTTTAAAAAGACTGAGGTTTTGCTATTTTGCACCTCTTACGCCATCCTTTTCCATTATTCCTGGTTACACATGAGCATGGTGGGACTGTAGAAATCAGGGCAAAAAATGCTGAATGTTTAAAAAGCTGCTTTGCATAATGGAGATTGGCACTGGGAGGAAGCCTTATTAAATGGTTCCAAACTGACTGATGTGTTATGTGATGGTGTGGGTTGAATCTTTTTAGCCAGTATGTCTCAAATGAATACTGGCATGAAAGGTTCAAAATATTAGAGGAGGGAACAGTTTGTTTCAAATAACCTTAGTGATTTTAGAAAGAAAATCCTCTTCTAACATAACTAATTCAACATTTCTTTCTAGGGCAGCAGGGTCAGGCAATAGTGAAACAGAAGCCATGACTGTAGCACATTTCAAAAGCAGAGGCTTGGAAACAACAGTTCTGGGAGGGAATTTAGGTGAGTTTGGATTAATGACTATGTATTTCAGAAATGTTGAAGAAGAAAGTGATTTTTTTGAAACTTTACATTATTACTATTATAATATATCCCTTTATAGAAGCAACAATTGACATAAGGCTGGAAATCTGGTTACTGTGCCTATCCTATGGAAAATTTCCTCATGACCTGATTTTGGTCTTATATTTTCTGCTGTATTAGTTCAGAAAGTCTAATTCTCTTATAACAAAAACTTTATTCAGGGAAAGGTCACTCTTGCAGTAATAGAAAAGAGCTCACTTTAAAACACTTTAATATATTCCAGACCTGTTTTGCAGTCCTAGGTCCTGCTCAAGAGCGCATAGGCAGGAGCTGGGTACACTTAATTTGCTTCAGTGCCCACTGCCTGAGTTGAAAGGACACAACAGGACTTGGCCTCATTGTTCATAGTTTCCATCTTGAAGTATTCACTTAGTATAATTCTCAGGACTTTTCAGTTCTACTGTTTTAGTCGATGTGTTACACATGCATGTTGCCTCAGAATGTAAAAAAGGTGAGAATTTGCAATTTGAAAGACTGACTAGCTTAGTTTGTCAGTCATATTTAAAAGACAAGATGCTTGGGAAGCTGGGAGAAAAAGTAGATGTATTTCTGCATTAAACATCTTTGGCACATGTCAGAGAACAGTAGGAGAAACAAGGCTGTACTAATGTAAATGTCTGTTCCCAGTGTATGAGCAAACTTGGAACATGTTCTGCATGAAGGGGAAAAAAGGTGCTTGAATGCTTAATGCAGAAGTATTCAATGGAAGAAAAGATTGGGAAAGAATTTTACCTGTATATTTTAGTTAAAATCAGTAATTTAGGAAGTTTATTATAGCACATAATATTCCAGTTCATTATTGTGCTTCTGTTGTTTACTTCACTTCTACATTCAATCATCCTTATGTTTACTGAGGAAACTAAAGAATTTTTCTTCCTCTTTTATGTTTTTCTGATTCAAAATTCCATTGAAACTGCTAATTTCCTTTGCCTCTTATATGCTATTTAGTTTCTTCTGATGTTAACCACTTTGTTCAGTTATCAATTCAATTAATATATTTCTTAATTAGTGGTGACAGAACCTTAAATGCTACATATTTCTGAAGCATTTAGGAACTTTCAGCATAATGCTAAGTTTTGCTGTGGTGCAGTAAAATGGAGCACCTTTCAATTATGTAAGCATTGTTTAAAATGGAACGTTGCCTTTTGATTGTTGTATATGAGGTAAATAATGTGCATAAGAAAAACAAACTTACTGCAATCCAAAGAGTGCTTTTTTTCTTAGGTGGATCTAATATTTTCAGTTTTTAACTAACACTTCCTCACTTTCTCCCTCACACAAACTGGCTCAGCTGTGAAACCCCCACCCAGGAAGGGCCATATCCATGGACATTCCCATGAGGGGAAGCTGAAGAGGTGCCATGATCCATCCAACACCCCCAGAGCGCTGCCCAGACTCATTGCTGAGGCCTTGCACAGAGCTCTGCTCCTGTCCAAGCCAGCTGGGCTGTGATTGGCCATTAATTAGAAACAACCACATGAGACCAATCACAGATCCACCTGTTGCATTCCACAGCAGCTGATAACCATTGTTTACATTTTGTTCCTGAGGCCTCTCAGCTTCTCAGGAGGAAAAATCCTAAGGAAAGGATTTTTCATAAAAGATGTCTGCGACATGTCCCTCCTTTTCTCCCCTCTGCATCTTTTCTATTTCTATTTTTCTTTCTCTTCTCTTTGTCTCTCATTTCTTGTTGAATAAAACCCATACTACAGACTTTGGCATATGGTCTTGTTTGTACCCTAATTTGGGCAGAGGCATTTCTGATAATTTTAATAAGCAGATCATAACAAGGGGCTCAAGACCCACCAGTCCAGGGGCTGCTCCATGCCGCTTCCAGCAGGTTCAGGGGTTGGATGGGTGCCAGGTGTGGCCCTTTGTGACACAGGCACATTGTATCAGGGCCCTGGGTGATGTGGGACACGGTGGTGTCCAGGGGCCATTGTGACATGGCAGAGCCGCGCCCCGCAGGGGCTGCACAAGGGGCTCAGGGCCCGGCACTGCCCAGTCCCAGCAGAGCCGCTGGCTCAGGAGGAAGCAGCTCCTGGGATCCCACTCTGCACTCCAGGAGCTCAGACACGGAGGAGGAGGAGGAGGAGGCAGCTGCAGCACCCAGCCCTGCCCGGCGGGCTGGCAGGCCGGGCCCTCAGCGGGCAGGGCCGGGGCGGGCGGCGGCTCAGGCCTGCCCTGTCCGACTCTCAGGAGGAGGGAGCCTTGGCCAGCATGGAGGAAAAACAGGAATATGACATGGATCAAACACTTTCCCAATCAGGAGAGGTTACCAAAACAGACCCTTGCCTTTGGGAAGAGGCGACAGCCCAGGACTTAAACCAACAGCAAGAGGAAGTTTCCCCATGCGGAGCTGTGAAACCCCAAGAGCAGCATCAGTGCGAGGTAGGTGAAACAATCCAGTGGGAAGATGGCGCACGGCAAGAGCCAGAGATGTCCCACTGGGAAGAAAGTGTGACAGTCCAGGAGCTCTCCCAGTGGGACAAAGAGGACGAGACATCCCAGGAGCTGAATGAGCTGGAAGAAGATCTGACATACCAAGAGCTGCCCTTGTGGGAAGGGGAGGGACACCAGGAACTGTATCCTTTGGAAAAAGATTTTCAAAGCCATCTGCACATGTACCAATGGGAAAAAGAAAAGAGAGAGCCAGAGTTTTCCCAAGTAGGAGACAACAGCAACAAGGAGGTATGCCAAGGAAAAGACTACAGTCTCCAAAAGCTGGCCCAAAGGGAAAAACACAGCAGTGATCAAAATCTGTGCCAAAGGGAAGAAAGTGTCAGCAGCCAGGGTCTGTCTCAATGGGGAGAAAGTGTCAGGTACAAGATCTGTGACAAACCCCTACGCCCAGAGAAGGACAAGGAGTGCCAGCCTTGTGCCCAGCAGGGGCCCAGCTCTCCCAGCAGCGTGGGCATCCCGGTGGCAGCAGAGGCAGCCCGTGAGCTGCCCAGTGCCTCTCCTGCCCCGGGGAGTCCCACAGAGGATGACCTGGCAGCTGCTGCTGTTCCAGCTGGAGCTGCTGAGGAGGTGGAGGAGCCCCCAGAGCCTCTGGCTCCCGAGGTGGAAAAGGCACCAGGTTCTCCTGCTGGCAGTGAGGAGCTGCCATCAGCAGGAACAGAGAGCCCAGCCCCTGGCCCACACAGCCCCCAAGGCTGCAGCCAGGCTCTGCTGGACTTGGCGGGGCACATCAGCTCTGAGGTGGTGCTCAAGGCTGTGCTTGAGGTCCAGGCATCTGGCCAGCAGCCAGAGGAACAGGGGGAGCTGGAGCAAAGCACGGCTGCAGAACTGGAAGCAGCAGCTCCAGGACAAAGGGAAGAGAGTCCAGCCCCTGCCCCATGCAGCCCACTGGGAGCCCAGGAGCTGAGGGAGCAGCAGGAGGAAGCAGACAGGGGGTCAGTCCTGGCAGAGGAAGAGAGTGAGGAGGGGGCCTTGGCTGGGGAGCTTGAGCTTTCCCAGGGTGACAGTGAAGAAGTCCCAGAGCTGGCCCAAGGTGAAATGGGCAAATACCAAGAAGGGTCCCAAAGGGAAGCCTGCATTGAGCAAAAGGTCTCCCTAGAAGAATCTGGAAGCTACCAGGAAGGGTCGCAAGGAGGAACCAGCACTGAGCTCCTGTCCCAAGGACATTCCAGTAGCTACCAAGGAGTCTCCCTTGGGGAAGCCTGCACTGAACAGGAATCATCCCAAGGAGATACTGGTAGTCACCAAAAAGTGTCCGAGTTGGACGAATCTATTGGAGAAGAGTTCTCCCAAGAAGATACCAGTATCTACTCTGACCTTTCTGACTGGGATGAATACAGTGAAGAAGAGCTGTCCCAAGGCAACAGCGATAGCTACGAAGACTTTTCAGACTGGGAAGAATCCTCTGAGCAAGGGCATTCCCAAGGAGAAACCACTAGCTCCCTATATCTGCCTGACTGGGAAGAATTCAGCGAGACAGAGCCGTCCTACGGAGATTTTGAGAGCTACCAGGAAACATCAGACTGGGAAGCGTCTGTTAGCCTAGAGTTTTCTGAAGAGGAAGACTCCAGTAGCCAGGTGTCTAGCTGCAGTGATAAAACATCCTCTGGGAAGTCCAGCTGGGAGAGTGACAGTGACCAAGACTTCGTGAAGGACAGCTGGGAAGACAGCATCGGGGCCAAGCCCTTGCTGCAAGAGGACGATGAGTGGGACGAGAGAAGTATCCTGGAGTTCTGTGAAGATGAAAACAGAGAGCGAAGACCAGCAGGTCTGACAGGAGATGGGTTTCCCGTGCATGTCCCTCGTGATGCTTGTGTTGAGCTTGGGGAATCTGGACCATGCCCCCAAGGGCTGCTCTGTGCATCATCTCCCCATGTGGAAGCCCCGGCCCCCAAAAGACACGTGGCCTCCCCTGCCTTCCAGGAGCAGGTGCCAGAGGCCAGGACACAGAGACTGGTGCCTGACCCACACAGCCCCTCAGCTCCCCTCAGCCCCTCAGTTCCTCAGCTGGGAGCCCAGGCCCTCAGCCAGCAGCAGGTTCCCCACAAGAAACATCCCTCCAACCTCAGGTGGGCACTGTACAACCTGCTCCACTGCCCCTGCCTGGCATCACAGCCCGAGGATTAGTGCCTGCTGCTGGCACCAACCCGGGCCCTGCAGATGGCAGCTGGCCCACATTCCTGAGGGAGCCACACGGGCCTGGACACGGCCCTGCAGCCTCAGCAGTGCCTGGCTGCTTTGGAGCATCCCAAGTGGGTCTCCCCAAGACCAAAGATTACCCATGTCGCCTGTGGCAGTGGGGGTTTGAAGATTATATGTTTAGTCTCTCCCTAAAGTTGTTTACCACCTGTCTTCCCGCCTTTTCCCCGTGGCAGTTATGATTATTCCAGATTCTTCCCTGTCTATGATTATTCCAGATTCTTCCTCAAAAATCCTACCCCTGCAGCCTGTCTGTCATAATTTGCTACACCCATTTATCCAGAACCTTCATTGTCAGTTATGATATTTCCCTTCATTCATTGGTATGCATCTTTCCCACTCCCTTTTCCATTGGTATTATGTTTACATTTGTTCCCCTAGACCCCTCCCATCTAGCCCTTGATTCATTAGATGGCCTCCTCCTGGGAAACCTCTCCCCCCACCTTAAAAGCCTCCATTTTTCTTTGTTTTGTGCTCTTTTGCCACTGTCCCTCTTTGAGCCGTGTTTTCCCACACCCTGCCTGCTCCCACGTGGTGCTGCAGCCCCAGCACCACTCCCATCATGGGAAAGAATAAAGGCAGCTCGGAGAAACAAGCAAAGAGTCCTCCCTTCTTCCTTTGCCTCGACCCTTAGACATTTATTGGCCGCTCCTGGTGGTTCAGGATCCCAGCCAGTGGTCGAACCATGATCTTGCCTGCCAGCAGCTGAGTGGGGATGCAGCCATTCCTGGTGCGTGCGCCAATGTCACAGACATATTTTCTGAAAAATCCTTTTGTCAAGATCTTTTCTCCTGAGAAGCTGAGAAGCTTCAGCTTCTCCATGTTTTGCTGCTTTGGAATGCAATTTGGAGAATTGTTTACCCAGAATGTGAAATTGTTTTTACTTTATGACCAATGACAGCCACCTGTGTCGAGGCTGTGAGCAGTCACAAGATTTTATTATCATTCCTTTCCATCCTTTCTATTCCTTTCAAGCCTTCTGATAAAATCCTTTCTTCTATTCTGTTAGTGTAGTTTTAGTATATAATTTTCTTTTAATATAATATATATTATAAAATGATAAATCAGCCTTCTGAAACATGGAGTCAAGATTCTCATCTCTTCACTCGTCCTGGGACCCCTGCGAACACCACCACCCGCCAAAAGTGAAAGGGATTGGAACACACGGGTGACCGGTGCCACCGCTCCTCTCACAATTGGGGTGCAACGTCAGAGGCCAACCCCAAACCAGCCCCTGTAGGCAACACTTGGTGCCAGGTAGCTCAGTGGTGAATGCCAGACAATCATCAAGGTGGCAAGAGACCTGGAAAATCTTCCAGTCTCACCATCAGCCTGGCACCATCACTACCACCCTGAAACCATGTCCCCAAGTGCCACATCCAGACAACTCAAGCACTTCCAGAGACAGTGACTCCACCACCTCCCAGAACCACTTCCAATGCCTAAATTCTTCCAATTCTTCCAATTCTCCTCCAGGGAAAAATTGTTTCTACTATTTCACCAGAAATATGAATTTATATGTTGTGACATATCTTATAGCTTGTACACAGAAAATAAAGTGTCTTTTTCCCTTCTCTATGAAAAAGCCACAGAATATGATGGAGCAATGTGTGGTGGTTGTCATGATCACTCTGACTCTTGGAGAAAGCTGAGAGTCGATGATGTTGCAACATCATCTTTTCCAAGATAATGAAAGAAAGAAAAAGAAGGAAAATTCTTCTCTCCTGTCCTCACAGTCTTAATGCCCTTTTTTTAAATGATAGTTGTACTAAAGTTGAATCCTCATCTGAAACTTACTCCTCTAACTGAGCCCAAGAGCATTTTTGTCAATTTGTCAATAAAGTAGTATTTTGCTAGCCCTTTGGATTTAGATTTTTAGGAATATTTGCATAGACACACAATTCAAAATTTTCATATACTGAAGTCTTTTCCTTTCTCAGCTTTAACTTTTGGCTAATAGGAGAGGGACAAAAGAGAAGGAACAAGCATACTTTTAATTTTAAGGAAGCTATTGTTTTCAGTTAAACTTAACATAGATTTCAGATTTATTTTTTTTAATTGGATAGGCTCAGGCCAAGGTAAATTAAAGTTGAAATGTCCCTTTGTGGATCTGATGAAAGTTAGCAAGGCCTTGAATGGTTTAATGTTTTTAGGACGTTTAAACTGACGTGATGCTTTCTTTGGTTTGGTTTTTTCCTTTGCTTTCATCCTCTTCTTCTGTTATAGGATCCCTAAGCTAAAGTTTCATCTTTAGGATTCTCCATCTTTCTGTAAAGACAAAAACCTGACATTTTGAACATTATGATCATTAAAAATCCCATTGCAGTTTTTTCCTATGAGTAGATGTGTTACCGTTGGAGTTCAGTCTTAATTTCAGTTTAAGTAATTGGAGTTGGTCCTTCTGCAATGGATCTACTGTCTATTTCAAGTGGGATAATTTGTAGCCAACACCTCATGAAGCAAACTGAGAGATCCCATTGGCGCTGGTTTCATCAAGTTCTGACACAGTATTCCATTGCTCATCCCTGGCAAGCCTGGTGTTTTCCTTCTCCCCTTTCCAAGCTAGCTAAAAGCTCTGTTAATGAGCCCCGCTAGCTCCTGTGCTAGAACTCTTGTTCCTCTCTCAGATAGGGGCATCCCATCAAGTGTCAGTAGACAAGATGTTGAATAGATCATCCCATGGTCAAAAAAATCCAAAATTTCTCTGATTACACCAGCCTGGAAGCCACTCATTAACCTGATGGGTCTGCCTATTTCTATCAATATTATTCCTTGTTACTGGAAGGATTGAGGAAATTATTGCCTGTGCTCCCAATCCTTCAACCAATTGTCCCAAGGTCCCAAAGCCTCTTTTGATCGGCCTTGGACTTCTTGCTGTAATTTCATGACTGCCACTTTGAACAACCAGTAGTGGATAGTAATCAGAGAGCCTTAGTAAACTGGAGAGCTTTCCATTAATGTCCCTTATCCAAGCTCCTGGGAGACAGAAGACTTCCCTGTTAGCTGGGTCTGATCATAGCTCTAAGTTTGAAATGGGCATTTGCTAGAATTTTTCATTTAGGGAATGACAACAGGTAGATTATTTCTATGTTTAATTTGGCTGAATTAGGCCCTCTGTTAAAATGAGAAATTTACACTTCAAGAAAAGACACCTTTGTAGGAAGGAAATATTAAATGTATGGACAATTATGGTCCTGTTCTTCCATAGTTACCCCATGCACAGAGCAGAAGACCCTAATAGGGAATGAGTGGTGTATTTCTGGGTGAGCATCTTCTGGAGATTTAGTACTAAGACTGATTCTTAGTTATCTCTGAAGTGAAGCAAGTTGTTTTCAGGAAAATTCCAAAATTCTGAGATGCTGGGGTTTGGAGAGATAGCAGTTGTACTGCAACACAGAAGCTTTACCTGGCCCACAGTTCATATGGTTAATATCTGTTTTGCAGCAGGCTAGGGGCAGGAGATGGGAATTTTCATTTGAACTGGTGTTGGCTGAGTATACAGGATCTTGAAAAGGGTTTCAGACACCATATTCTCTCATATATCTGACTTCAGGCAGTTGACAAAAGTTTGCCTGTCACTGTAGAAGAGATGTCAAAACAATCCAGTAAGACACTGAAATCCTAGAATAAGCTGGATTTTTAAATCTATTATTAAAAGACTTTTGTTATTAAAGTTACATGACAGAGCCCCAAATAAAATGAGTTTAATAGGGATTATTTGAATGATTTTCTTCTTTGCTATATCTTTGTTGCAACTCCTTGCAGTCCAGCAAAACTCAATTGTCTCTACTATGTTTGATGTAATTTTATTCAGAATAATACACAGACTATTGAAAAATATTTTATCCATGTCTGTTCCTTGAATTTAAGCCAGAACACTGGGAAAAGTGGTTGTTGCTCTCTCTTTGAAATTAGACTGCCTCTGGTCTCCCAACCCAGAACATAAAGACTCCCAAATGTGGAAGGAGACCTTGGTCTAAGCTGCAACCATCAGGACCTCCAGCAATGAGGTCTGATGAATTCTCTTTTCCACCCAGCTGGAAAGAGAATTCAGAATGGGCCAGGTTCCTTCTCAGGTCTATTTTACAGCCTGAGGAAGCAGACGAAGGGCTGAAATGACAGGGACTTGAGCCAGAGGGTTTCAGTCACCGATTAGTTCATTTCACATCAGCCATGTGGCTTTTAGACAGAAGTCTGGAGCCAAATATCTCCAAATTACCTGAAGTAAATTGCTTCATAGCTTGTTACTAAAATTCCAAAAAGCCAAAGTTTTTGGCTGCTGTATGATATTTAATTAAACTCCATGCATCTAACAACTTCCCTGCATGATGTAGCTCATTGCAAATGCTTAGATGTAAGTTGATTTCAATTTATGGTAAGGGATAAAAATCCAAAAAGTTGAAACTGTGTTGCTTTATTGCAAGGAAAAAGAGATTTTTTTGCTATATAAAAGATTGAAATCTTTTCCTTCTGAAACCAACTTGCATTTTTTGCAGCTAGAGGATAAAAGAACAGAAATATCTATATTGTGATTCCAGGCATGACTCACACATTTGAAATCTGTACAAGTATCTCTCCAATCAGACATCTTCCACATCTTTGTTTCCCTCAGCAGACTTTAAAAAATAATTTCTTATTCATGATCCTAATAGCTACCTACCTGCTGGACAAAACACTGAACAAAAAGGCAATTTCCATCTCAGAGAGTAGATAGTCCCTGTAAGAAAAAAATAATAATAATTAGAGGAAAGAAAGAAACAAGTATGTCTTGCTTTTGGTCAGCAAATGAAGCTGTAAAGTTAATGGCATACATCCCAGAAAAAGTAATGGGTTAAAAAATATTTTTGAAGCTTCTTGTAGGGAATTTCTGTTCCATGGTAGTTTAACACAGAAGTCAGCATTAATATTTATGTGAGCAAATTTAAAATGTTGATGTGAGAGGCTGGCATTGTGAAGACGAGGCAAGTTAATGCAGTCTCCTCTGTGTGTGTAAGATAATTGTGTGTGTGGGAAGGGTATGGCAAGGAAAGCACTGGTTGCAAATAGTGACTCAGAAGATGTTCCTAAACTTTGATGCTAAAGAAAGGGAAAGTGTGTGGGGCCTCCAAGGAAATGGTTTATACTAAGATATGTTCTTTTGCCATGACTAATAGGCCGAAATTATTATTAAGTAATATTTTATGCAAAGGTAAAGTTCTATGTAACTTGTAATTTGAGGCATCTCACTCTTGTGAGCAATCTGTAGGAGGCTGAGTAGCTGATTAAGGCTGGAGACTGTTACAGTCTCTTCCCAGTTTTTAAATTTTCCTGTATATTTGGATTTCCAATTTCTGGCAGGGGGGAAGCTATGCTTCATGAAATGCAAAGTCTTTGCGCATGTGATTTAGAGTACTGGGAATATCACAAATTAAAACATAAATTGCATCTCACAATGACAGTATTTTCTTATTTTTCTGTTTATCCTAAAGCACAGGCTCACAAACACTATTAAATGAAATAAATTCAAATTCAAGTTACTTATGCAAGTTGAAATATGTTCTCCAAAGAGGGTCACAGAGACACAAACTGTCAGAATTTCATGTCTTGCTGACTATCTCAAACCATTACTTCAAGTGTGAATGCATATTTGTCATTCACTGACAAGGCAGATATCATCAAGTATATTTTTTCTAAAAAAACCCCCAAACCAACCAACCAACCAAACAAACAAACAAAAAAATCAGAAAGAAAAGATGTTTAATGACAGGTTTATTGATGTGTCATAACTCTACATTAGGAACTTGCAAAGAACAGAGCATGTCGAGTTGTCCCACAGGTAAGAAATATTAAATACAGACATCCACCTATGCTAATGTGTTATATAGAGTGGGGATAACAAATCTGTGTTGTCAGTGGCTCTTGCAGAAATTTAGTCTTGAAAACAAAAATTCAGGAGAATAATAGTGTAATGTATTGATAAAGCAAGAAAGACTTTTTAGTTTTCTACTGGTCTAGTACAAACTTCAATGATATTTAAAAAATAGCATAATGGCTCTTTGCTCCTCTACTTCTCCTTGAATAAAGCAGGATTAGGGAGTGTTTAATTGAAAAGAATCTTCTCCATTTTTCAGTTTACTTTTCAAGCGAGTCATGCATAAGATGTCATGGCAAAGAGAATGGGAGAATTATGTAAGGACAGTTAGAAAAAGCAGTTTTATCTTTGGAAATATTAAAATTCTGTATTTCTTATTATACAAGTGCATGTATGTAGAAAAAGTATGAGAGCTCCTTTTGTATTTGAATTTTTTAAAAATTGATGTCTTTAAATTTTGATCCTAAACACAACAGGTAGAAACCAGAAATTTTTAGCATGGGAGTGAGACAGCAAAACAAAGAATGATGTTGCTTGATTTCTGAAGGCAAAAAAAGAGTTGAATATAGAAAAGGTAAAGTCTAAAAGTGTAATAGTAAGACACTACCTTAAGGTAAGAAGATGAGCAAATGAGGAAGCCCATTCTTACTGTGCCTTTATAAAGCACTTCTTTATGATTTTGAAGAAAACTCCTTTAATATCTGATTTTTTTTCTTTTGTTAACAAGTAAAACACTTCTTGGATAGTCAAGTGCTCTTGGAAAACCTTGTAGTAAAATATCTAGAATATTTGGAACATGCTAAGTGCTTGATGCAGCTGATGTTCCTTACTAATAGGATACCAAATACTAACAACCTCTAACTAATCAAATAGCACATCCCCAAAGAACAGCAACAACACAAGCCCTCTCAAACCAGCAATTCTTGTTGGTGTTAACACAAGGTAGTGCTGCTTGCTCTCAGCAAGTTTTATTTTGTGATGGGGGTTTTTTGATTTTTTTTGTTCTATTTTCTTTTGGTTTTTTTGGTTGGTTGGTTGGTTGTTTTCTTGTTTTCTTTTCTTTGCTGGGCAGGAATTGCAATAGCATCTCATTGTAATGGAAGTTCCAGAGATTTAAGGAGGTCTTACATTGTGGATAAAAATATTTATGTCAGTTCCATAGGCAAGGAAATCGAGGAGCATAACAATGAATTTACTTGCTAAAAGTTGCAAAGCAGGTCAATAATCAAATAAAGACTCCTGTGTCCTGTACTGAAGCTATCTTGAGAGATATTTTACTTAGAATTGGTCATTAAGCCATTAAAATAAAAACCTAAAGAAAGTATTCAGTTTTTTAACAGATTTTTACATCTCCAGCTCAAGATGGGTCCATCTGCACAGTGTGTCCTATGTCAAATTGCTTTATTTTGGATGGATGATAATTAGTATGTTTTTCTCTCTTTGCCCTTTCTTCCTTTTGGATCAGTACAGCATTTATTAATTCTAATTAACCTTGCACTAGGATGACAAGTGTAATGAGAATCTTGAATAACATTTAGTGATAACAGAAACACAAAAATGAACTTTTGCTTGCTTGCCAGATGGAGTTTTACCAGTGTCTTACTGCTCTGACTCACAAAACAAATATGTGATTTTACATCTCCTGGGGTATATATATATACAAAAGTGCTATTGGCAGTAAATATCACAGGAAGAGCAGGACTGAAGTAATATAGGAATTTTTTTCTTAATACTTAAATGCACTTTAATTCAGACAAAAAAAATAAACTCCAAAAATCTTCCTCATAATTGTCTTCATGATAAAATGATAAGGTGCAAATTAGGAGATTTTTCCCCTGTTCTTTTTCTTATGGTATTTTTTACAAGCCATCAAGTCAAGGTTGTATTAAAATGGAGCATTTCACTATGTGTGAATAATTACAAATGAAATAACATTCTAGGAGTAATTTTCTTGACCAAGTTTATAGATGATCAGTCTAAGAAATCTGTTATACATACTATATTTTTATGTATGTATATATATATGCAGAAACACTCTTGTACTGTTTTGGACTGTATTAATATTTGTCACCCCAAGCTGCTTCATCAGTGCACATACTTTGGGACAAACAGGGCTATTTTGTTTCAAATAAAAAAATAGGGGTTAGAATTGTGTGAAGCTACACTGAAAGAAGCCAATATTGATAATGAAGTGCTCATACCTGCACTGACAAGTGCTGCAACGAGAACATCTCAGGGATCTCTTTGTGACCAGGCTGCATTTCCTGAACAATTAATTCATTGCAAATGTATGGAGCATATAGACAAAGATTTTCATGTGATTGCATTTATCCTGGAATGATTTGGCTGGGAAGAGACCTTACAGATCACCAACTTCCACAAGACCAGATCACCATCTTTCACAAGACCAGGTTGCTCCAAGCCCTGTCCAACCTGGTCTTGAACACTTCCAGGGATTGGGCATCCACAGCTGCTCTGAGTAACCTGTTGCAGTGCCCTGCCACTCTCTCAGTGAAGAATTTCTACCTAATATTTAGTCTAAACCTGTCCTTTTTCAGTTTAAAGCCAGTTTCCCATGCCCTATCACTACATGCCTGTGTAAAATTCCCTCCAGCTCTCTCATAATCCCTTTAGGTACTGGACGACACAAAAGGAAGGCTGATGACTCTTTGCCAGCTGATATTTGTGACTCATTTCTTTATTGTGTGGGTCTACTCTGGTCACACTATCTGCAGAGAGATTAGTCCCTCTAACACCATGAAAGCTACAGACACAAATATAAAAGATTTTTTTGCCTTTGTTTTACTGCATTGCAATTTTTCTTCAATAAATATTTCCTATTTAAGAAAGAATTGACCTATCAGGAAAAAAAATATGAACAGGGATTTTTTTTTTTGCTAAAATGAATTTTAATAAAATGCTGTTCTAGCTGCATAAGATGTGATGGAGGCAGTTAAATAGGAATCCAGTGCCTTTCCAAATTTCCCATGGTATGTGTGACTTCTGTATGGTCTTCTACAAAATAGATTTTTGGAGATTAGGACAGTGAAGCCTTCAGGGCATTTAAAAAGATAACAGATGTTTGCACTTTTGACATCTGATGGCTCAGTGACCCATGTATGTGGTGTATTTGTGTTGATTGTGTGGCTTGGTTACCTGCACTTCAGGTAACACTATTGCTACCCACATTTTACTAAACTGATCTTGGAGCACATCCTCAGGTGAGGAAATTTTATTATAATACTTTTAAAAGTTGGAAACCCTAGGACACAGTCTCTTTGCAGGCCCTTAGCAGAATCAGAGATAATTTCAAGTACTGGTTTAATGCTTCCATCACCCTCTGTGTTGCCATGTCCCCTGTGAAATGGCTGGTGCCTTCAAGAAACGGGCTGGAAAATTCCAGCCCATAAGGATAATACTCCAGCATATTAGTAACTTGGTCATCTCTCCTGTATTTTATGATGCTGTCACATTATTCTAGAGCAATCTATTTAAATCAGACAGTGCAGCATGGACCATGACAAGCCTGAGGCTGGCAATCCACAGCAGCAGATTATTCTTCTGTCCTAGACAGGAAGAGACTGCTAATCACTAAGGGAACAGTTCCTATCCCTTGCCTATCACTCAGATAAATTATTCACCTCTTCTGTCTTCCCATGAGAAATAACTCTTCAGCAATAAAACAAATATTTTGAAGTTTATCTGAAGAACTACCAATATATCTAATTCCAGTTAACCTGCAGAAAGGATATAATTTAGACTGCATCCTCACTTTGAACTCTTGCTCTAGGTTTTGGTAAGGATTCTGAAAACCAACAATGTAAGAACAAGGCAAGGTATTAAATTCAATATAAATGTATTGTTTTATGTCTGGAGAAAACCATTTTTAAGAGTTGGAATTTTTTGCAAAATAGTTATCAAAGGTTCATTTAAATTTTCTTGTGTGGGGTTTTGGTTTTGTTTTTGGGAAGGCTATGAAATTTCACATAGTGGGTTGTATCTGTTGATGTGTTCTGAGACAAATAGGACCTTTGCCACTGGTTTTAAATGCTTTTGTGCTTACTGGCCTACAAAGATTTGGTGTATCTGTGTGACCTTCTTTATATCAATATATAAAAATATACTAATATTTAAAAAGAATGTATTTTTTCAAAATCTTAATTTATGAGCCTTTAAAACTGTAAAACAAGATCTATGATCTGCATTCATTTTGCTGAACTACAATGACTACAGATGGTGCCAGGCATTGATGAATCAGTCTCGTATTTTCTAATGCTACAAAATATAGTCAGATGCTCTGTGTAAACGTGAAGAAAAAGATTAGTGTGAAAGAAACCCTGTAGGGCTATAAAACATGAAGTGGAATGAATATGAAATTGATACATAGGTCTATTTGTGACTTGGGATATGTATTTTCACATATTTGAATGAAAATTTGTATCACCAGAAGTTTTCCTATATTTGTTTAAAAAGATTTAAAATGTCAAGTGCACAAAATACAAAGGTGTGGAGAAGTGCCTAAGTGCCTTTTCTTTATTTCCTATCATTTATCTTGACACAGAACTTTTGTTTGAGTATACAATAGCACTTTTAAATTTCTTCTGCTATTAAGCATCATACCAAAGCTTTTCCAGATTTAGTAACACCTCAGTAGCAGTTGTTCTCTTGTTAAATGCTTTACAGTGAAAAGAGGTGGGTGAGAATAAAACACCTGCTTAGGAGTGAGAAAAAGTGAGAGGCAGGAGGGGCTAAAAAGGAGGCCCTGTGTTGAAAAGCGATTTTAATGAGTGTGTGACTGACTTGGAAGAGAGAGCTTAATGCTTTTTTTCTAATACCATCAGATGAACATCACAAAACTGTTTGTGACAGAATTGAAATTCACTGTTATAGACTGGACTTTCTTCTGCTCTGGTCCATGGCAGGTGGCTCAAACTTCTGATAGACAAGCCACAGGGCCATAAATATTCAGAAGATCAGGCATATTTGAGAAAAGGAGATAAAGAGTTTTGTGCTTTCTTGAGGGCCTTTATGTAAAAGCCATCTATCATGAAAAAGAGAAATTCTAATATTATAGGTTTTCTGTTTCTGGAAGGAAATAAAAATATAGAAAGCAGGTATAGATGTGCAGTAAAGACGAATTTTACCTTTGTCCAGCCCTAAAGTCAAAGACTTGCCATGGTCAGTGGTAAAATACAAATGGATCCTGGTGTAATTGACCATCTTACCAAATCAAAAAAACCTCATGCATGCCAACATCTCTATATAATTTTTTATGTTGAAGCAAATATTCTACCTAGCAAAGAGTTTTACTGCTGGATATAGATGAAACAGAAGTGGAAGTTATTATTTTTTTTCTCCAAAACCAGTTTGAAATGCTGGAATACCACAATAACATTGCACCAGCTGTTGGCAGAAACCAGTGACAAGTGCTTGGGCAATGTTAACTCCAAATGCAAAGATGACATGTAGATTATAATTTAGAATTCTGATTTCCATTAAAAAAATCCTGATAGGCTGCAATTATGTTCTTTGCTTTCAAGCAGTATTGAATTTAGGATAATAGAATGGGAATCATTGCCTTTGTATCTGCATATAGACAAGGCTGTCATAGGAGGAAAAATAAAAATTATTAGGGAGCTCACTGCCACTCCTCTGCCTGGACTGTGCCATCCCTCAATGGGATCAGAGAAGAGTGTCAATCTCAAGGTATTTACTGGGTTACTTGGATGATTTGGTGGACTGTGCAAGTCAAATGTCTCTCTCCTTGAAGAGATTACTGAGGCTGGCTTTGGAGGGACTTGGACCTTTGAGCTTTCAAATATGAGATAAACCAGAGGGACTTCAAAGTTGATTTCAAAGTACAGTTTTATGTCTGCACATTAAAAAGTGCAGACTCCAAAGGATGTTGGAGAAAAATAGTTGTTGCCCCTACCTTTTATAGTGGAGGGATACAGAATTTTCCCCTATCTAACAGTACAATAATTTCAATTTTACAGAAATTTCTTTCTTTTATTTTTCCCCTTGTAGTGACAAATCTATTACTCATCATAGTCATTCCTACTTGGTCACAGACTATTTTTACTCCTGCTTCAGCTCTAACAAGTCAGCCTACACACAGGTTAGTTTTTCCTTCCTGCATCAAAGATGGTAGAAATTCAGAGAATGAATAATTGACTTCCAGGAAGCAATCTCCTTTAGTTACCTGCATTCCCCCATCCCTGTGCAGGATTCTGATGTGTGTCAGGCAGGCACCAGGTTCTGTAGAGAATTGCTGTGAAGGAATCTGCAATTCAATATAAAAAACTATATGAAATGATATAATACAACAGGAGTTTAGAGAGAAATAAGTGTCAGACTGGCAACATAGGTGTGAGGGATTTTTTTTTTTCAAAATTAATGATCTCTGGTGACTATCAGACTTTTGTAGTAAAATAAGCTCTAATAGACCCTGCTTTGTTTTCTAAATCCCTTTGATTAAATGATTAAGACTTTTTAAAACAGTCTGCCATCAACAGGTAACAAATATTGAATATTTTTACTTCTAAGACTCAGGTAAATATCCTACCTGATCCTACAGGTTAGATGTTTGCCCTTAATAACACATTGTACCCCAAGATGCTGCAGAAGTTTCCTTCAGGTGTCAAGGCAAAGGAAGCTTTTCATCCATAGTCTGGAAAGCAATGCAGCATGCTTGGTTTATGAAGGATAATCTGAACTCATGAACACAGAAATGAGTGGAAGATCTCCCCTAAGATCTAAAGACAATGTACAGCTCTCTGGTGAGAGGTTGTGCTTCAGGCACAATTTCCATGACATTTGCAGTGTTCAGTCTGAGTTCCTACTGTACAAAAAGAAGATGATGACAGTTGTGAGTTATCATGTGAAGGTGGTCAATACCAGTACATTTTACTGCCCACTGTCAAAAGAGGGGCTTGGATGCTCTCTGGAGAACTGATTTTACTCCAGGAGATCAATCATCTCTCTTTATTTGAAATAAAAGGATATTGCTTGGAAAGTGCCTGAGGCATCACAGACTTCCAAGAGAGAATGGAAAACACAGTTGTTCCACGTTCAGTGTGTGCAGTTGCTCTCCAGCTATAAAGTATGAAAGGGGAAAAGTATAAAATATATCCACTGTATTCAGTGAGTTCAGCAGGCATTAGGAAACGTATTCCATGAATGTTGTTACACCGTGTCTGGAATTAAATGTACCATAGCTGTGACTGCCAGATCAGACACTCAAACAGCTGAAAACCCTCATCACTCAGCAGTAATGGTTAACAAAGAAAAGAAATCTAGGGTTAGGATTTTTATTAAATTGATATTGATGGTACTATAATGCTATTTGTAACCTAGGCTGCCTCTGGAACACAGCTTTCAGCTCTGTTTATGTTATTCCAAAAAAGACTATAGGGAAAATAGAAGGGGTTCAGAGACTGGCAATAAGAATGCTTAGAGAAGTGGAAAAACTACCATATGAAGTAAGATTGAAAAGACAGCAGCAGTTTACTTCAGAATAGAGATGAACAAGATGAGACATGAAAAATAAGCAAGGAAAAAAGGCTGTGTGTAAACATGGATTTAGAGAGAAACTAGTGCAGGCTTCCTACTTAACTTCTGACATGATATCAGAGGAAGGCAGTATTCAGAGAACTGAAAGACAGCAAATCTAAAATCAAGAGAAAGAATTATTTTTTCAGCCAACAATAAGCTAACAAAAGTCATTGCCACAACGTATTATTGGAGTCAAGAGCTCAGTTGGATGAGAAAAGGAAAAGGATGTTTCTATAGATTATAACAATGGTCAGAGTTACTAGAGTTTTAAAAATAATCAGGGACCTAGAAATGATATAACCTCTCATGCTTCAGGCATGAGACAATGATAGGAGCTAGGAATATTGTTTTTTATAGGAAGCATACCTTTTAACTGTTCACTGTGAGGGTTCTTTAATTTTACCCTGGAGTGCCAGAGGCCACCTTTGGGAGGCAGGCAATCAGGAAGGGTGTCTAGTGTTTCCTAAGAACACTTTTAAAACTTAGTTTCAAAAGGAGGTGTTGGAAAATAGTTGTTCTGCTGTCTGAATATTTGTCTAGAGTGCTTAAAAATATATTTTTTTTGTTTTGTATTCCCAGAGCCAACACATAAGGATTTTATTTATCTATTTATATATGGACTTATATATATATGTGCATATTTATATATATACACACTTATATGTAGATACACACACTTATTTTTAATCTAGTTGAAGCAAAACCAGATGTGGGTAGAACAAGAGTGTACACCCAAGAAAATAGTTGGTATTGGTATTAAATTCATGAGAAAACTCTAAGGTCAATGAACAAAACTTGGAAAGCAACATGTTAGAATATGTTTTGGTTTTGCTACTTTGTGTCTCATGTGTTCCCAATGAGTGGGTTCTTAGTTCCTTATTCTCCCTAATTTTGTGATGTTTTGATCTTTGTCACAATGCCCTGATTGAAAGGAGCCTGTGTGATTATTCTCGTTTTACATCACATTGTCTTTTTAGCTTCAAAGGTTTCAAACTTTGATTGGATAAAGAAGTGATTCATTTGCCACCCATATTTGTCATTAAAAACCAATTACAACAAGAAAAACTCCCCAACAAATATTTATTACATTAAGAAACTAGGTTTTATTCCAAGCTACATAAAAGTTTTCTCTAAGTCTAGGGACTCAATTACTTTTATAACTTTGGGATAGCTTGGTCATCAAGAAGATGAAGATTTGAAGGCAAAAGTTAACAGAGCAGGTGTATGAAAACAAATAGCATTCATGCTTTAGCTTCCTATTGTCTTATTGAAGACCTATCTCTATAGGTGTACATATATTATGAGTGAATTTATAATGTTCTAACAACTCAAGACTGGAACCCCTGTGGTTTTCAGAGCTATTTCATTTCTCCTGTTGCAGAATAGAATCTTATTCTGGAATCTGTCGAAAAATATATCTTCACTCAAAAAGAATTTCCACAAAGGAATATAAACTGTGTAGTTCAATGGATCAAATAAATAATCAGAATATCAAAATTACTGAATCTGATTACCCAGATGTTCTGTTAGTACTCTCCTGATTACTTTATTCCCTTACCAGATTAGAAACACTGCCTGATTTACCCCTTAATTTTCATGAAGGCTCCCTCCCAGAGGACTGGCTTTTAAATCAAAATTTATTTTCTCAAATTCCTTGCTTTATTTTGGGGAGGGGGGGGGTATTATGATAACAGTGGAAGAAAACACCTCACTAACTAAAGAAAAGCTGCCTTTGATCTTGGTTTTAAAGGCAAGTAGATATGTCCCTTCTCAATTCTTATAGACAAGGCCATTATGCCCTGAGTCCCTACTCCTACAAAGTAATCTTCACCATTTTAGGATTAATTAGTGTTTTAAATTAAGGTTCTTCTTAGTTCCTTTAATAGCACTGGTTACTGAGCCACCTATTAGGAAGACTGTTAACCTAGCAGCTAAACAGTGAAAATTTCATTAATGCTGTTGCTAGCTAGCTGATTTCCATTAATAACAGGGAAAAGGCTGGTTTAGCATTCCAGTTAGTGCATTATTGATACTAATTCTTTGTCTTAATTAAAACACAACTCTGCTTACTGCAAAATACTTTAAGTCATGGGAGAGCTCCCTTCTTCACTATAAAGGATGTTTTTCTTTGGGTGTTAGCTGAAACCCAGCAGTCAGTGGTGCTTGATTTGCCATGAAGCTGCTGGTCTGAAGTTTTTAGGTGTGTTTGGGTAATGGGTATATTTGAAATCATAAGCTTTTGTTTCTTTGGGAGACAAGTTTTTAAATTTGTGAAGTTACAACACCTCAGGAACCTGATTTCTGATTAACAGAGCCCCTCTTGATGATAGTTCCTCCTAGAATTCCCCAAAAGATGTTATATTCTATCCCTCTTTGCTCCAGATGGGACGCTGAAAGTTCTTAAGATTAGAAATATTTCAGCATAAGAGCAGAAAATTAAAAATAACATCTCTGAGTATAACAGCTTGTGTGAGGTATCAAAAGAGGGACATTGCAAATAAAAAAAACCAAACTCAAACTACCAGAGAGTTATTTATATTTTATATTATTATTGAAAGTTAAAAGTAGTGCAAACAATAAAACTTTTATTCTGCAAGTAATCATGCAAAATTTAGTGGCCTGCACTATGTCCACAAGTGGAGTTTTGATGGAGTTTTGATGTCACAAAGACAAACCCTGGTTCAAGCTCTGAACCACGCAGGAAAATAAAAATTGCACGTGCTAGTGAGCTCCTTTGTGTGCTTCCATCATTTCAGGTCTCATCAGTGGCCTTTTTTTAACACTGAAGTCTATTGATTTACTTTCTTTCTATTCAATTCATGGAACAGATTTGAGTGCTGTTTAGATGTAACAAAGATGTAATCTTATGTTTAATAATTTATAATCTATTTTTTTCTAGCCATCTCCTTTACTGAAATTAACTTCTCACAGCCATTTTTCATGAATTATTATTTTCTGCATGTTGTTTCAAAATTCTATTGTTAATCTATCCCTGATTGAAAATTATAAATAGTTAGAAAATAATTGGCAGCATGCTTAAGCATCACCTACCTTCTGCACTAATTAAATAGCTTGGTTCTGACCTGCTTTTTCTTTGGTTAGAACAGCAGGGCGGCTTCAGAACAAAAAATAATGAACTTCAAACCATTGCATCTGAACAGTACAGACAGCTAAAGCCACAACTTGGGACTGAAATTTAACTGTATTATGTCTGTGCATCTTTTCCTGGAATAAAAATTACAAAAAAAAGGCTTAACCTAAAGTCCTAATTTTTGTTTTTTGTTATAATTTTCTTATATCTTTGTTTTGGTTTTTGTTTGTTTGTTTGTTTGTTTGTTTTATTTCGTTTTTTTTTTAAGGATTCCAAGTCCATGGACTGTGGTTTTGGTGGCTATGCTACCAATTTCAAAGGATTAGCAGAAAAGGCAAGGCGAAGCAGCACTTCCCAGTACAAAATGAAAAATGCAGCTGAGCAAAGGGTTCATTAATATTGCCTATAGAGTATACATTATTGAAGAGAATGTTCCTGCAAACAATTGTGCTAATGTACCTTAAAAAAATATTATGTGGCAGTTTTTATAAGACTCTCATATACCCCTTTACTTTTGAACCAGTGAAAATTGGGAGTAAGTCCTGGATGTCCCGGATCAACCATTATTTCTCACTCATATGCAATAGCTGGTAAGTACAAAATATATCAGGCCAACAGTTTCTATGTCAAACGATGATTTTACTCATTTTGTTCCTGATTTTCAATCAAATAATTTATTCTCCTTGTTTACTGAGAGCACACACTATGCCATCCAGAAGTAAATTAATTCAATTCGTTTGATGTTGGAATAATTCAGATTTCTTGCAATTTTGTTGCTTGCATCCTGCTTGCTTAAGTGCTCTTTTGAAGCTTAATGGAGACACTTTGCCATTTTAATTACTAATATCTAATCATGTTTTATTCACATGCAGACTTTTCTCTCAGTAAATGTTTCTCTACTTAGTAAATAATATAATTAATTTACTAATAATTGGATCTAGAAATGGAGGCGAATTTTCTTTCCTTGTTACTTAAAATCCCATTTCCAGCCCCCATTCCATGCATATCTTTTGTTTCCCACCACTGAGATTTGTGAATTCTTTTCAACTTTTCCAAAATGCTGTATGAACTAGCAAAATGAGACAACAGGAAAAATATTATTGAATTGAATTATATATCTGATACAGCAGTTGTTAATGTGTGGGTGAGACTGAGGTAGCAAGATTACAAATAAGGTGAAGGAAGGTCATGATATTTCAGTGTTAGTGTCATGGTAAAGGCCATTATATATTTTTTATTAGCTGTAACATGGGCTTAGTAAGCATCTGTGTCAGTGGGAAAAGCAGGTCGCATTTCCCAGTTGTTCTAGGATGGATGAAGATATATCCTCTGGAATCTGAAAATCTACCTTATTAAAACTTCTTCAGCCACTTTTCTGCCATGAGGAGGATCATTTGTATCAAACCAGTATTTTGGGGAGGAAAAAAATGGTTTTATTGGAAAACTCCTATCTCTAGAACTCAATGTAAAATAAATATATTTTAGCCTCAAATAAGTGGATGGTTATATATATTTCTCATCTAAAGCATCCAATAAATATCAAATTAATCTTCTGAACAGTTTTTTCACTGTAGGTAAAAATTGTTTGGTTTCACGAGAAGAGAGAGGAGAAACAGGAACACAAGGATTTCACAATTCATTGAAGGTCAGGCACAGAGCCCGTCTCAGCCAACAGCACAATCTTTGTTTCCTAATCCATTATCGCCATCACAAGACCAGCTTCTCTTCATCACTACTCAAAGGCTGGAAAAAATATGCTATGGAAAAATCTAATTTTCTTAGCCTTTTTTCTTTTTCTTTTTTATTCCAAATTTCTGTCTGTAGGAAGTTAATGAATCACTTGGATTATGTAGTTCCATAGATGAGCTTTATGGAGGATTCAGAAGCTGTTTGCAGAGCCTATTGTCAAACAGTGCCTTGAGAGCTCTGTCCTACCATGTCCTACACAGCATTTCTGATGTGTTCTCCCTGGCCTAGAACTATGGCTATTCCTAATTCCTGTGGGTTGGTGATAGCAAGTTTTAAATATTAAAACCCCTTCACTCAGCTTGGACTTCAAAACTGGTTGAGAAATGGTAATTTTACAATCTGGTGTCTCTGAAAAACAGACCATATTTATGTATTTAAGCACAGTCTGGCAGAAGCAGGAAAAACCCCATATACTTATAATCCTTAATCCCTTATAGAATTAAAAGTATTAGGTGAAAAATGAGGTTTGATCCTGCTTGTTCCATCTTGTAATGATACCTAGAAATGTTGTTCTGGTTTGGTGGAGTGAAGATGTGTACCCTATATGGCTTTCCGTGAGTATTAGAATGGAAAAAAATATAAAAAGCTATCTTCAAAATGTACTGCAGGCTTAGTTTTATTCTTTAAAAGAAATTATTTATTCAATATCCTTTTAGTTCCACTGGATCCAAGTCTTACACAATTGACAACTTTGGAGGCTAATTAAGTTGCAGTCAGGGGCTATTTTAACTTGTCTTAATGTCTCTGATTACACGGAACATATTTGTAGAGTAAAGCGTATTTCTGATTTAAAGGGTGTAATGGAACAAATAGGTATTATATAGTATTCCTCCTCAAGGTAAACTGGAATGGATAATTTAATTTCCAAGGCGACAAATTATCTTATCATGAGCGGGCAGGCAATTTCTTCCCTGCAATAAACTAAGTAGGTACAGACATCTCTAACCAGATGAAATCATTATCCTTTTTAAAGCAGAAGCATTGAATAGAAGTAATTTTCTCAGCCTTAGTTTCGGAATAGAATGTAGCTCTTGTAAACACTGTACACTGTGGTCTTGGGTAGGAGCAACAAGTTTAACCCTTTCAGTGAGGAAAGAGAAACAGATATTACAAAGATAATTAAAAGAAAAAAAAATGCCTATATATTTATAATAAAATTAAAAATTCAATGGAAGGCAGAAATAAGAAAGAAAGAAATAAGAAAATAAAGGTAATGCATCCATCATGTTTAGGAAAGTTCACAGAGGTCAGAACAATTTGTATGATTCTTAGTGGAAAAGAAAGTAACTGATTTTTGCAGAACAGCAATATATGAGTGGGTTGTGCACTTTCCATGTGAAGTGTAAAGGTGTACAGACATTTATGCCAGTTAGATTTATGCCAAAGAACTCCTCTGGTTCTTTGCAGTTCATTGTTACAGTAATAATGCATGTGCACATGTGTACACACATGCACAGGTTCTTAAGGTGCCCTGCTTGCTACTTGGCACAAAAAATCTGACTTTAATAAGTATGTCAATTGACTTGGGCCAAAGTTAAAAATGAAAATAAGTTTTCCCACATTCTGAAAAAAATGACAATTTTAACACAATTCTTACACAATTTTAACCTTATTTGCTTTTTTGGGGCAAGTAACACACATTTCATGCCCTTTGTAGGCAATTTGGTGCTTGTTTTTTATTATTTCCAAAAGTGATTCCTAGTTAGAAATTTAATTTTTAAAGAGGTTGGGTAAATTGCTACCTTGTCAGTAGCAATGGTATCTCTTGGCATTTTGGGAAACAGGGCTGAAGCTGAGGATGGTTTCAACAGCTTGCTGGTTTTTTCCTTCGCTTGTACAAAGAAATGGGAAATATTTCCTTGTCTTTAGCGGAATGCTCTTGGATTTTTTTGGATCTTGCCAATATTACCTCTTTAGGTGCTGAAGTGACTGCTGTATATTGACTCCCATGGTCTTTATCATCTCACTGGTAGACACAAAGGAACAAGAAATGAGCAGGGTTTCTACCCATAGCTTCCAGCATTAGGGGCCCAGATTTGCTGGTTTAGACATCAAATTTACCTAAGTGCTTTCTAGATCAGATTTTTCACCTAGCTCAACATTTTTTCCAAGAAAGCTACTTCCTGCTAGTGTTGTGTTTTCCCTCTCTCTCCCCAAAAGCATATGAGGAATCAATGGAACAAGCGTCCTGATTCCCTCCTTGGTTTGCTACTGAGAGATGAAGCATCACCCCCATATTTATGTAAAGTATTATTTCCGAGCAGTATAAACTCTTCAACAAATCATGCTTATCATCTTAAAGTAGTCTTTCTGCTTAAGAATGTGTTTATTTCTTTTGATGTCAGCAAAACATATTTTCAGAACACTTGGAATTTTCAGATGCATTTAGTTGTTTATATATCTGTCACCTATTTGGAAAAAAACTGTTAAAAGAAAGTATAAATGGTGTTCTTGGGATTGCAGGGCTTTGCTTTAATGTACATATCATAGCATAACTAACATTACACTATAGAAACTGATAGATATGTGTGAATTAGTAGTGCTCTTATCTAATTTTTCTTCTTAAAATGGACACTTCATTTAATTTTTTTTCCTTGCAATGTATTTACAGGGTGTAAATAAGATCAAAATAAGAAACAATAATGTGAAACCCAGGGATCTTTTCTTGCATGGCCAATGTATCATGTTTGCTAAACCTTGATCACTTTGGTCATGTTGAAGGCCACAGGTGGTGGAACTGCCGTGGAAAGAAGGAGGTTTCTTAAAAGCAGTGTAAGCATAAGAAAACATACATAAACCATCCCCCAAAGACTTAAATTTGAGCTGATAGTTCAGTTCAGAGTTGCACACATGAGCACTCCAGATAACATGTCCAAGCAGTCGGAAAATATACTTTTTATACTGTACCATCTCTGGGTTGCAGCAACCTCTATAAACCTTTCTGCACTTTGAACTGAGTTGTGAACAGTTGTTGACTTCATGTTGCCACCTCTGAAAGGTTCTCTGGGTTTATATGATTGATGTAGCAATGTTTTTTGGGGTTTTTTTCTGAAAGCAATTTGAGATACCTTAGAGATGAAAGACTTCTGTATAAAGCCTCATTTTGTAGTCTGTTTCTTCCTCCTAACTTGAGCCATTTCCCAAAAGTAACAGAACTTGTCGTTTCCAACCATAACTTAACATACTCTAAGTTTCAGGAATAAATATAAAGAATTTATATGTAATTTGAGAGACCACTATGTTCAGAGATCTCATGTAGATTGGGAAACACATTTGCTGAAGGAGTAGAGACTGCTTTCTTGATAAATTAAATTTGTCTCTTGTAGCAAGTTCTTCTTGACTGAAAATGCCAGTGCTCTCTCCCTCCATTTTTTTTTTTTTAGATTCAAAATGAAATTTAACCCATTTGTTACAAGGTTCTCTAAATATATGATTTTTTAAAAGCTAAAAATCTTTACATAAGGGTTAGGCTTTTACTGCGACAAGTGAGAAAAATGTGCTACCACTGGACTGAGAAAAGATGGTGAACACCACAAAAATTACATTGGCACCACTACTTCTGACAAAATTCAAGTCCAACAGTGTCTTTGCTTAGAGCTCTATTACCTTCTGTCATCAGAACTCTAATACATCCTTAATGTGCATGATGTTTGAAGGGTAAATATTTTCATAAAGCACAGAGATCTTTAAAGCTTTTGCTGCCTTTTTTTCCCACAACTGAAAATGCATTTCTCTTGCAGATTCATGATGACATTTTTCCAGAGAGATGACATATTGGTTTTGGATAGTGATTTACATAAAAATGAAAAAAGGTGCAGTGTAAAGCCAAAATGAGGATAAGTTGTTTTTTTTTTTTTGTTGTTCTATCCTCTGTGTCTCTGAGGAGAAAACGATGGCATTGACTGATGCAACACTCTGAGCATTCTGCACAATTCTTTTTTTTATTCCTTTTGCTTGAAAAAATGAAAAAAAAAAAGTCAGCATCAGCAATACCTTCATGGTGCAAAAACACACTGATGAGTTGGCACTGCTAACCAAAATTGTAAAGTTTCTTCTATGCAAGTGAAATGTCACATTGTCTTTTAACTATAATAATGGCCTAATGTTCATGTTTACTGAAATTCTGGTGATGCATTGCTCTAATTTGAACTGGGGGAGACTACACATAACCATTTATGCAACAAGAAACACTGTGATGATTTGGACCAACAGAAATAAATACCAATATTGATCAATACTGGTGACTATTTTCATAGTAAGTCTTTGTTTAAGTCATTTATATGTTATCTACATTTAATCATTTTTGCTGGAAACCAATATGCTGAAAAATTACAGAGATCACTCACTCAAACCAGCAAGTTAGGAAATTTTACCTTGCAAAAAATGCAGTTTGCAGGTTATAAAAGTACTGAAGGTCACTTTAAAAAAATTTTATGGTGATTACAAGGCAAAAAAAAAAGTCTTTTGAAACATCCAAGTGGGTGACTTTATGAAATGCTTATTGTTTGACTATTTGTTTTAAATAATTTTAAGAGATGAAAAAGACAATCTTTAAAAATATTGAGAATGTATTTTTATGAGTTAAATCAGCCTATTTTTATTTTGGGCATCAAAGAAGCTGAGGAGGTAGGGGATAAAAAGGTTGACCTGAAAAGGAGGGGTTTTTAATCTTAATAAGAAACAGCAGTAATTTTTGTTAACAATGAACTGTATTTGCCTGGAAAAGTTGAATTATTTTGTTGTTAGTGTGTTGTCAAGGAAAGCTGGATAAATTAGATGCTATCCTTTCATCTGTCATAGATTCCCTGGGAAATGCTGAACCAGACAGAGATACAAAAGCTTTTTCCCTGCCTTGGAGACCTGATACCTGTGTGGGAGGATAGCTGAGCCTTCAGGACTGCAGCTGGTGTCCAGGAGAACTGCATTTATGACTTCTGGATATAAAATGATAACGCATGCTGCAAGAAATTATCCAGTTTCACTGATTTTGGGCACACATAATTAGTGTGAGCTTTTTTTCTTTAATCTTTTTTCCCAGTAGCTCCTTGTTTTTCAAGTGATTGCAGTGTTTACAGCTGGTGTCTGTGTTGGTAGGTGTCATTCCCAATGAAATTTCAGCAAGCTCCTGAGCTCTCCAATGCCAGATTTAGCCCAGATCCCACAGCCTGGCAGGTTGTCACCAAAATGAGCCACCTCTGGGTTCTCCCTGCCTGCACTTCAGGTTACTTAAAAACAAGCAAACAAACAAATCCCTTCATGGCACCCCAGGGCAAGTAAGAAATCTTCTGGAGCTGGTGCCTGCTTCTCCAAGCTCTCTAAGATGCTCCAGCTGTTGAAGTCTCCCCAGAGTCTGTGTCAGTGTATGATGCACAGCCCAGTTCCTCTGAAACTGAGGCATTACGCAGATACTTTTAAAGGATTGCATTACCTATTTCTGTATTTCCTTCCACTCAACATTTGCCTTGACCATCTTTTGAGCACTTTTTTTTCCAGATATATGAACTTCCTACAGGACAGGAACTGGCCCATATCATTAATAAATGTTGTTGGAAGAATAGCACACATTAATGTTAATGAAGCAGTCAAAGGCTACAGAATAAGGAATTCACATTTCTGTAGTAGTTTGTGACGGTGTTCACAGGGGTCTTAGGATGAGAGAAGAGATGCAGATCTGACTCCATGTTTCAGAAAGCTTGATTTATTATTTTATGATATATATTATATTAAAACTACACTAAAAGAATAGAAGAAAAAGTTCTCAGAAGGCTAGCTAAGAATAGAATAGAAAGGAAAGAATGATAACAAAGGCAGCTGCCTCAGACTCTCTGTCTGAGCCAGCTCTGCTGTGATTGGCCATTAATTACAAACAAGCAGATGAGACCAATCACAGATCCACCTGTTGCATTCCACAGCAGCAGATAATCAATTTTTACATTTTATTCCTGAGGCCTCTCAGTTTCTCAGAAGGAAAAATCCTAAGAAAGGATATTTAATGAAAAGATGTCTGTGACAGTAGTTCAGGATGTGAAAAACAGTATTGAATAGAAAATGGGAAAATGGAAGGGATTCTCTGGATGTGCACCATCCTGTGCTGAGAGGGTTCCCACAGGAGAATGCAAGTGAAGACCAAAACTGAAATCCATATGCATGTGTTAGTAGAGATGGGAATATGTTTATGTGCAATTTTAATTCTGATGTTTCCTATCTTGTAGCACATCAATTTTTTTTTTCTCCACAGTGAAAAGTTTTTTTAATGCTTTTGCATCTGTAAATGTGTTTAGAATAAGAACTTGCTAATGTGTGTATGGGCAGGGAGCTGCAGGGGTAGACAGGCTGTGCCCCTGTAATAGGTGTGCAGAGAATCCAATCTGGATAATTATATGTCCACATAATTTAAGGTTAATAGTTACTATCTGCCCAGTGAGGTTTCAGTGAATTTTTAACAAAGGTCATTGGTGCTCAGTTTATCAAGGGGATTAGCTGTGTTCCCACCAAAAAGGTGAAGACCATAAGTAGTTTGAACAGTGATTACCAGAACCTTGGAGCTTCATTTGTTTGCTTTACTTGATATGTGTCCTGTGAACAATGCAAATGAAGACTTCATTTTCAGTATCTGTGCATCTGTGAATTCTCTGACATCATACATCTTGGTGGACTTTATTAATTTATATAATTCCACTAGTGAAGTTTCACCAAGAGCAACTGAAAGGTTCTAATTATTTTGCACCAGATTTTTATCATACTCTGTGCTCATGTAATTACCTCAGATTTACTCCTCTGTAATTGAGATCGTAATTTCACCCAATGTGTTAATGACTGTAAAGTAATATGAAAAATAATGAAACCATTTAATGAATATTTTCAAATAGATACACCTACTTACTCATACACTCAGGCAAAAGGGTGTTTGATTTGTTTGGTACAGGTGGTGTACTGAATGTCCATGGGCAAATTTCAGCTTTTGTATCCCTACCTGCTGTCAGAAAGGATTCTTCACAGAGAGATAAAATGTGGAAGAAAGGAATAAGTAGATTATTGTTGGCAATAACGAAATCAAAATTCAAACTGCAAGAGAAATTTGGCAGCTGGAATTTATTTCAAGCAAAATAAAGCTGCCATATCCCACCAGTTCACAAGTGACAGCAATGGGAAAAAGTAAGCACGATTACCCTGGGGGATAAAGGGACATTTGACACATATACACTCACTGGATGTACAGGTGCTGAAATACCTGCTCTCCATTCCAGGTATTAAAAGTGATCCAGTTCTAGTGGGTAATCATAACCATCAGTGACAGCAATGAAGTTCAAAGGCAAAATTCTGTTACCTGCCTGCTTCAGCAAAAGACAAAGGCCTTGGACTACTAAGCTGCCACTATCTTCCACCTTCAGAGAGATGAAATAAGTTTCAAATTCTGGTCCCTGCTCTGTGGATTATTTCCTTTTTTTTTTTAAATCTTTTCAATAAAAAAAACCCCAAAACTAATTCGGACAGGAAGAAAACAAATTTCAGAATTTTCCTTTCTATCTGAATAACCCAGTGTTACCAGCAGTTATGTCACTTTTTTGTTCGTCTTCTTTTCCTCCAGGAATATTGCACTCAAGGGAGGAGAACCTCAGTTTTCAGTCCTAGTAGACCACTTACTTGTTGTATCTCCTATTACAGTGGAAAAAAAAATTAGATTAGAGGTAGTCTTGGGGGATGTTTGTGTACAGGTGTCACATCTGCTGCTCTTTTTTTAGGGAACTTAAGCATCTACCTTTTGAGGATGTCTGAGGAGCTTTGTTTCAAGAAAGCATAAGTTAATTACATGTGAAAATACTGAAATTGTGATGGATGTGATTACATGATTTACATTAAACTAAGTTGTCATATTCTTGATAAATAAGGTGATAGTTATGAATGTTGAACAAAATAAAGAGGTAGCTACTCCATATATTGAAGTATATTTATTAAGGAGTAAGGTATGGGGTCCCAAATTTGGACTTCAGCTCCAGCCATCTAGTCCTGCTCTTGATGTCTAGGTGTTGTTTCAATTCTGGGGATTTTTATCGCTCCCAACACAGACCTTGTCCAAAAATTGTGGATTCTCTCACCCTTCTGCTCTCATGTGCCTCCTGATGCCCTAGAGAAAACAGAATTTTTGTGTTTTCTTCTTATTATTCGTTATTCATCATTTGTGTGTGTGTGCGTCTGTGTCTGTGTGTGTGTGTGCTGTGATGTTTTGAATTACATTTAGTACGAGTTAAAAGGTTGGTAGTCCTTTTCAGGAAACACAATATAGTTTTTCCAGAAAAGTTCCTGATGTTTTCTTTCATTTTGCTTCCTTTTGCCCTATAGTCATGCACTCTTATGTTATGGCTCAACAAAAATTGTTACCTTGGATAGCTCAATGAATTAAATCAATTTTTTTTTCTTTAACACACGTATCCTTCAGAATCACAGAATCACATTTGTGGTTTATTTTGTTGTTCCTAGAAGACTGAATTACAAATCCACACAGTAGCCAACTAACAGAAGTGTTTGGAAAATGTCCAGGAACTTAAAATCCCCCAATCTAATAGATTACAAATTAGAGAACAGAATAAAAAAGAACCATGTTGATCAATCTTTGCAAAGATTGGTGCTGAATCTCTGCTGCTTTATTACTCCCACAGGATTATTTCACAAGACATCACTCAGGGTGATCTATTCTATGAAAAAAGAGGGCTTATCCCTTAGCCTTAACAATTTAACAAAGTCAAAATGGGAGTCTGAGGTGGATCACCATTATCCTTACTGGGCTGTTTCTTTCAGTTTTTACATCTCTCATTCTTCTTCTAATATGTGAGGCTCTGTGGTTAAATTGCAGGCTTGGGAGTCTGACAATTTGTGCTGCATTCATATTTCTGCCACAAAGTTGACACTGCAGGATGTAGGGCTTAGCTCACGGACATTTTTTCTTATAAATATGTGAACATTACGATGTTTGCAATTGCATATCTAAATTATGCACAGAGACATAACAGTGACCATACACGTAAATGAGATATTTGCAGATGCAAATAGCTACTTATGCACATAACAGGCCAACAGAAACACACAGTTGTTGTAATTATACTCATAAAATATATGAATGAATGAACAGGCACGTTATGAAAATCAGACTGCTGGCCAGAAAGATACTATTAATATTACTACCCATCATGAGGCATGGCCTATTACTATTTGTAATGAGCTTTAACATTATTAAATGGGAGGTGCTAAAGATCAGATTTTTTTTTTTTTAATCTGTGCCTGGAGAGTTAATTTATTTCATAGATTCCTCTGTTTGGATGATCTTGATAATCTACTACTTTTTGTTTTGTTCACACTTGGAGAATGTTGTATTATAGGGCTGGAGAACTTGGATATATGTGCATTGTTCTCCTACAGTCCTCAAAGGACTCCACAGGAGTGTGGAAATGAAATGCAGTTACTCTTTCAGTGTTTTTAAAACCTTCCCTGAGCCATGCTGTGCTCCAGCAGGCATGATGTGCCCGGATGTGAAGGATATTTTTTTTGTTTTGTACCTTCCCAGCCATCCTTCAGGTGCTTCATGTACGGCCTAGTGGGTATGACAAAGTAGCAACAGGGGAGCAAGCAGAGCCAAAAGCTGGATGTCAGAAAGAGCTCTTTAAAGTCAATGCTCAGGTGGCTGAAAAATTGAACATGCTCCTTGGAGTTTGTCTTTCAGGAAAGAAGCCAAACCCGAGCACTCTGCCTAGGAAACCATGAAGCACTGCCAAATGCTGTGTCTAATTGCACAAGGGATGTGGGAATCCACAAAATCAGAGGGTTTTGGGAAAGCTGCAAAAGGCAGGCCTCAGAGACAGCAGAACTGTGATTAGAGCTAAGCAGCAGCCATGAGATAGGTCAGCAGAAAAATTATTTAAAAAGTAGAAAAGCAAGGACAAATAGAACAATGGTCTGTGTATTAACGCTTGTCTAGAATAACTCTCTAAGCTACAGAAAAGTACATCTAGCAAGATATTAGGAAGGTTGAAGCTTAATAATGGAGCTCTGTGCATTGTGTTTTCAGGCTTCCAAGCAGGTATTGTACTTGAAATAAGCAAGCATTGTTTAACCAAAGGTACCTGTGCTTATAGTGGTTGGATAGAACTACTGTCAATGTGCTTTTGCTTGGTGTGATTGGTCAAAAACCTATAAAGTAAGTTGTAACATTAAGTTCTGTGTCTGCTGCCTGGGATATGAGCTGGTGGCATCTTCCCATTGTCATAACCATGTAATGAGAGTGATGCTGGAAAATCAAACAGCTCAAGGCACGTTCCACAGCAGCCCCATCCCGTTTGTGATTTGTAAATAACCCCCGGCCGGTGATAAAGGGAGACCTGTCCACCTGAAGAGAGTGTCAGTTCAGGGGATTTAAACCATCTCTGTGCCTGGCTGTGTGTTCTAAACAAGTACAATTCATGAGGCAGAACTTCCAGAATATCATTCCTCTCTCAGCCCATGGGCTGCTGTGTCCTAGCAGCGAGTGGCTGAGGATCAGCGATGGCTCAGTTGCTTCCACCAGGCCCATTTCTTCCAACAGTTGCAATGGGAAGATAAATATTTCTTTTGTCACACGTTCATTCAATAATGACAAATTACAAGCAAGGGTAAAAGCAATTATCCCGGAGAAAATAAGGTAGCTGAAACAAGTATTTGTTTTATACCATGAATTTTTAATGATCTATTCTTAATTCTTTTGGATTAGGGCTGTATTTCTGGACAGACCTGCAGGCCTCCTTCTATGCTCTATCTAGCTGGCCTGCTATCTGCTCATGCTGGAGTGTGGTGTTGTGAGGGTTCCCAGGATGAGGTGAGAGATGAGAATTTGACTCCAGGTTCTCAGAAGGCTGATTTATTATTTTATGCTATTATATTATATCAAAAGAAATGATATACTAAAACTATACTAAAGAAAGAGAAAGGAGAGATCAGAAGGCTGGAAAAGAATGAATAATAAACACGTGTGACTGACCAGAGAGTCTGACGCAGCTGGACTGGGATTGGCCATGAAGTCAACACAATTCACATGGAACCAATCAAAGATGCACCTGTTGGTAAGAAACCTCCAAACCACATTCCAAAGCAATTGGATAATTATTGTTTTCATTTCTTTTCTGAGGCTTCTCAGCTTCCCAGGAGAAAAAATCCTGGGCAAAGAAGATTTTTCAGAAAATATCATGGTGACACTGGAGGAGGTGGGAAGTTTTTTAGCATCTCTCTGTATGGAAATAGTGTGACAGAGGGATGTGTGCTTGGATTTTTCCTGAGAGAAACAAAGGTTCACCCAAATTGTGACAAACAGAGTAATTTTTTTCCTGGGAACCATAATACAGATATATCTGTAATGATTTTCTCAATTACGAATGCCAACAGGAATTTGTTTTGCATTGAATGATTTGGAAACTTCCAGAGGACATGTCTTTGTTTGGATTTGAATGTTTGTAGCTAGAAGTCTGTGAGAGGCAATAGTTCACTTCTTTCCTAATCAGTTTAGTTCAAGAGTAATAAAAATAGATTTTCTAAATTAAGAAATAAGTATTTGAAAACTAGAATTTTTTTTAATGAATATCAGTTCCTTGAATTCTTCTTTAATGGAGATTAGCTGGTTAGCTTTACTATCAAAATTATTTTGATTTTGAAGCTAGCCTGTAAGCTAGTACAACAATGTTTCACCTGTACAACATCTCCAGGCTATTTATTTGTAGTCCAGAAGTTGACTTTAATGTAAATATTTTTAATATTTTTTCATCCATTTTTCAAGAAGATAAGACATACAGATTTCATTTGCTGTAATATAAAGTATTTCACTTGCATTGAAGTAATTGAAAAGAGTATTATAGAATCTTAAATCCTGGTATAACAACATTTGGAGAGTATTGGAGTTTGTCTTTATTTTGGTGTCTTGGAGGTTTTTTTTCTTTTTCCAGTGTCTGTGAGTGAACCTCTGATGTCTGCACTATGTAGATGCAACCTTACTATTTTAATATCACATATAAAATTCTATTTCAGCTGATGTAATTGAGAGAACTTTTGGGATGAGGGCACTTGCATCCTCACATTAATTTGAACTGAGCTATTAATAAGTGATCCCTATAAATAACATGAGAGGCAAAAATGTAAAAAAAAAAAAAAGGTAAAGATTTAGCTGAACCAAGTAAGAAGAATATGGTTTCTCAGTTTATCTCCAGATAACAGCTCTTTCATTTAATTTTGGAATATTCAGATGAATTTTGAATTGTGTGTAACTTTATCTCCACAAAATGCATCCTACTCATTGACCCTAATGGAATCATTTGGAAGGCTGAGAATCATAGGTTTTTCTGATAATTTTATAAACTTAGTTTGTCTTGGGATTTGTGCTCCCATTAGAAGTTGTACAGCTACTAAAAATGAATGTGTGATCTTGGGATAGGAAATCTTCAGAAATTTAGGGGATTCAGATAAGCTGTGTGCTGGCTCTCAACTCATCAGAGCCCCAGTGAATTTTGCCAGGCTGGAAAGATCTATAAAAATGTGAGAAAACTAAAAACTGTCTCTGATAGTGAGAGCATAGAAGATGGAGGAAAGCTTGCAGTCAGTCCCGCCACTGACTCACTGAATGACCTTGGGTAAGTGCTCAGATGCTCAGGTTAAATGCGAGTAAAAATTATTTCTCCTTCACAGTCACCTTTTTTCTCTTGCAAGCTAACGGAAAACTTCTCAGGTGTTTTCACATGGGAATTTTCATAAATGTAGCCCAAATTTCTAGCTTGGTGGTAGGACTGAGAAACTCAGTGCATACTTAATTTTAGGGGCTAGAAATCTCAAGCTGGTGTCTATCATAAGGTTTTACACAGCTGCTCCTCAGTACTCACAAGGCCTCTGGGGCTGAGTGCCATAATAATGGTGCTGAGATCAGCAGTAGCAGGTTATGAGTGATTAGGAGAACTAACATTGTGCCACATATATTTATTGAAGTTTTAGCTGCAATTTAATCAAGACTTGAAAAATTGTTAAAAACGAAACAAAACAAAAACCTAACAAACAGACCACAAAACAAAACAAAACAAAACAAAAAAAAAAACACCCCAGAAGTGTTTTTTTTTTTAACATCAGAATGCAGATTTAATTTAGGAATCACTTTGAGATTTATGCCTATGCCTGCAAGTCCTCAGGCTACAAGAACCAGTGTATATCTCTCTTGGATAAAACAGGTTAAAATGGAAAAGGGACATAATGTTAGTCTTTGTTTAAAGACCTTTTTTTTGTCATATATATTTATTTCCATTATTGATAATGGAGAAATTAAGTAAGTAATGCATGTCAAATAATTAATTTCTGAAAACTATTTAGTTTATGGCTTATGTTTTATTAGGAATCAGAAAAAAGTCTGAGTACAAGCAAGAAATAAACAGCAGGGTATGAATCTGGTAGACATTTAATGACAGAAAGAAATTTCAGAATTATGCCTATTTTTCCATAAATAATAAATTCACCAAAAGTCTCTGTCCTAAACCCACTAACTGTATCCTATGAAATTTATAAGCAACTCTTATTTCTACAGCTTAAGAAAATCTCTAGCACAAATACAAAAGTCTTCTTTGTATAATTTCATGAGGTGATGCAATTAAGGTGAAGTGTACTTAGTATAAAGATTACAAATATGCCTCTCTGTGTACATGACACTTTTAAAGGACTTTAACAAGATGGCTAAGTAGCAGACACAGCACCTCTTTGTCTGCATTGCAGCAGTAATTGGCTTAAGAGGCAGACACCAGTACTGAACATTTGTCTCAGCTCCTTGGAAAATGTCTTCAGCCTTGGCAAATGTGTTTGCTCCACAATTCATTTTGTAGGTATTAAGCTGGGTCCCATTTGCCTACCAAACCATCATCTCCTTAAGCAGATTATGGTTTATTGCTCCAAACACCAGCATCTGAAGGGGAAGGGATGTTTCCATGACGTCACCCCAGTAGGTAGTGACATTTTGAATGCTTGATGACATTTCCTCTTGTAAATAGACAAGGGAAGTCAGTAGGTGCAGCATTACTTTACCTTTTGTAAAATGTCACTGCGCTGAGGAAAGCAAAAGGACTCCTGTATATTATTTTATTGTTTCTGGGAAACAGAAGGAAATTACATCAAAAAGTTCATGCAATCCTATGTAATTCTAACACTATTCGGAGGGGTTGCTGTAAAGAAATATCATTGAACTTCAACTGCATGCATTGTTAGTTTTTATAATAAATAGCTCTCTTACTTAAATTCATGCCTCTTTACACTTCTAATGCTCCTTACTTTATCCTGTAGAAAGAACATCTTTTACAGCCTTACCTGTCCTCTCACGTTTACTTTAAAAAAATTCTTCTTTTAACACCTAAAAATGTTCACTTCCTTATCTCTTTTCTTTGCTTTCCAGCATCTGTACTGGCACGTTGATCAATAGAAGAATGCTTTTCATTTTAGTCCTCACTCTTTTATTATCATTTGGGTCTCCTGGCTCTCACTTGCTTTCACTCAGCTGGCACTTTGGTACTCACTGAGAAGAGTAATGCTGTTGGGGTGCTTGGCCTTAGCACTTTTTCCTCTCCTGTGGACGTCTTGGGACTTTTGTGATTACAGATCACAGAAAAGGGAGTACATTTACTGTGAGTATAGTCTTCCACAAGAGAAAACATGTATGATCAGCAGTGTTACATTTTTTCCCTGGAAAGCTGACCTCAAACAGATCTGTGAATCCCACGGAAATTTAAGTCTGATATAAAAAGATTTCAGGAATAGTTTGTTGCAGTATTCTGAGTCTGAAATACTTCTCCTGGATGCCATCTATCTAACCAATCTGAGCTGCAACAAGCTGGTTTTCAGCCAGCTCTGTTTCTGCCAGTTGCTGAGAGCAGTTGGCACCATCTCTGTCTATCTCCTCTGAAAAAGCAGCATAGAAAAAGATATAATCAGTATATCAATAATAATATTTATAGCTGAGGCTCGTTAGTTGATCATTCCCTGTAATTTTCCATCACATTTGAACTCAACCCCCAGATTATTCTGACCTTTCAGGACCTCTTGTATTTATTTAAGAAATACTTAAGAAATTTTATCTTCTAGGATCAGTCTAAAGATTCACTAAGGCAGGGGTGAAATATCCTGCATTTTCTATATCAACATCCTTTTGGAACAGCTGCCCAGTGCTGACCAGGCCAGCAGAGCCCACTCAGTGGGTTCTGATGTGGGGTCCAGCACCCTTTCAGTCTCACCATTGCTCTTTCAGGGTCTCCCAAACCTCCTTCTGATTTCAGGGCAACTCTTGAGGGTCTACTGCACAAACTCCTTTTTTGAGCTGTTGGATTGCTGTGATGGTGTTGAGGACCAGCATCGAGATGCTCCTGTGGACATCTCTGTGAGACAGACCCTATATCGTTGTGATTAATACTTCAAGTTTGTACTTTTATTCTGTATTAAAAGGTCTTTTGTGCAGTACACACCCTTCTGCAGTGCCATGCCTCTCTCTGCCCAATCCATTTCTATGACATCAGGCTTTCTTTTACCAACAGATTTTCTTTGGAGGTTTTTACGTGTTCTTGACAGACCAGCTGAAAGCTCTCCCATTTCTTGTCTTGTCCTAATCCTACAGCACACAGCAGGTGTTCAGTGTAGTCAATTTGGTTGCTGCCTTGAGGCAAGATGCTGTCTTGGTCATTGCATTCCCTCCTGACTTCAGCATGCACCCAAAGGCCACACCTCCCATAATTTTAAATTCTGTTTCCTTGATCACCTTTATAAAGTGGTGGTGGTGGTCTATCTGCCTGAATGGAATTTTCCATCCAAAAAATAGACCTCTCTGAAATGGATATGGGAGGATCTTTCGGAAAAAGCAGAGCCAATCTTTGGCAACCATCTAGACTTATGATTCTTCCTCATGATAAATGCATTGTGGAATGTAGAGAAGTTTTTTTTCAATTTCTCAACAAGAAATTCTTCAACACCACTCACAGAAGACACAGGGAAGAAATCTCTGGGCTATAATTTAGTACAGCTTAGAAGCCTCATGATGATTAGCACAATTTATCCTCATCATGTTAAAATGGCTGTGCCATCAATATCTAAAAGGGCACAAATCATCTTCCAAAGATGTGATTCTGTGAGTAAATTTTGCACCCACTCATTTTGAGGGGGCTGCAAATAGATTCGTGTGTTCTTCATAAAACCTGAGCAACAGCAGCATGTAATCCTTTTAAAAGAAGCAGGGAGGAAAAAATTTGCCTCTAAAAAAGGCAGACTAATCTCTTGGAAAACTCCTCACTGGAACATTGTAACATTAACTGGCAGTTTCCTCGATCCAGGTAATTTATTCATGAAACTTATGGAGGTTAATCAAAAGTTCATATAATTGTAATAAACAGAATACATAATGGACTAATCATGCAATTCACGGCATTTTGTAATTTATTTGAAATATCAGATAAAAATAACTAAGAGGTGTGCCAGGAAGCCAGCAAATAATTTGGAAACTGATGAGCCTGGCATACCTGCTGAACTATGAATAGATAATGTAGTGTCTAAAAATATATAGACAAATATAATGAAGTACAAAGTCTTCCAGATGCTTTATTTTTTTTTTTAATTTTATTTGAAGGCTTTAAGAATTATTTTAAAGCTTACATTGTTGCATCTTGAACAATCTGGTTTCCAGATATGCCTTTAGCAGCACAGGTTTGTGGATGGTAAGGATGCACACAAAGATCTAGAAATGCACTCACCTTACAGGTATTAAATGGGAAGGAAAATCAGCTGTACTGGGATCTTAATATGTGAACAAAAAATGAACATTAATTTGTATTTGCTTTTTCTTTTCTCAAAAAGGATTTGTTAAAGATTAATAAGGACAGAAGCTATGCTATGAAAAGGTTCAGGGTTCAGTGTAAGGCGGCTCGTGGTTATTTGTTTTTAATGAGAGGGCATGAAAAAAAACATAGTGTGTGTTGCAAGCACACAGATAAAATGTGTTTTCTATCATAAATGCATAGGTTAAACGGATGTCTATAGCTATAAAATATCTACAAAATAGAAGTGTACATATGTCACTGAGTACAGGGAGGTGACTGAACACTGACAGAGTGACTGCCTGGAGAAGTTTTGAAGTCTCCATCACTGGTGATGTTTAAAATCCATCTGTAAATGGTTCTGCTCTGAACACAATGCCCCTGCTTGAACACAATGCCCTCCAGGTGTCTCTTCCATCCTCAACATCATTCTGTGATGCTGTGAAATTCTCACATATTATAAAAATAAATTTTTTAGTTGGAGAAATACAGTATGTAAAAATGTCTCAATGTCTCATATGTTTTCATTATGCCAAAAATTTATTTTTAGATATGGCTTATTGATAATGATTTGGTTCTAAACATAAAATCTTCATTTTACATAAGACTTAGTAAGGGTGGGCCCTGAAAATCAAGGCATGCAATAATTAAATAATGTGCTATTCTGCAGAATAAATATGTTTTCTAAAAAATAAAATGTCTGAAATAAAATGGTCAGTTCTTAAAAACAAAACCCCAAGCAAATGTCAGCTACAGAAAGAGTAAGAAGATAGAATCCAATTCCCTGAAAAATCATAATTTTCCCAGGATACAAAGTTGAGCAGCCTAATAAGGAGATCATACAAAAAGAAATATTAAACATTTCACAGGAAGGCATTTTTCAGACCTTGGTTGGAAGACTTTCAACTCAACAGTTGCTTTAATCAGTTTAGTCAATTATATGCAGGGGAATCACTTCAAAAGCACGAGAAAATTTCACGTTATGCCTTGTAAGTGATGAATAACTTCTAGACTCTGTTCCCTTCTTAAACCCATACAAAAAAGATGAAAAGATTAGCACTTTTCATAGCACCCTTACTTTCCAAGATTGCTTTGAAAGCAGTGAGCAAAGCACAGTAGATTTGAAAACTAAAGAAGCTATTGTGCAGAAATTAATTGATGGCCTTGTTTTGACTGTGTTATAGCAGCAGAAGTAATGAGTATAGACCTTGCTTCAGCGTTTTGCTTTCCAGCACATGGCAGAAAAGCCAGTGAGCTGAATCCTAGCAGGTGAATTCTTTTTTTGGAAGCAGTCAGGCTTTTTGAAGTAAGTGGGTAAGCTCCTCTCTCAGGCAATGTTTATTTTCTTTCTAATAGGCACTTCTACTTTCAGGCAATCAAATATTTTTCTGCTCTGTACATAAGCTCTTTCCTTTCAGGCAGGTAAACTTTTTTTTCTCCCCCTTATTCCCCCCTGGTAACCAAACATAACCTAAAAGAAAAGGACAGATAAAGTTGTTTGCCCATAAAACTCTGCCACCTTCCTATCCTAGGAAGTTGTCTTGTGACCTAGTTCCTCACCACTGTTTGCTATTGAGCAGGGACAAAACCCAAATGTCATTTCACGACATAATCCACTGTCAAAATTGGCACTAGCCAGCAGGCCTGCTGGTGGTCACTCACAGATAACAACTGTGGAGCAGGCATCACAAATTAATTTTTTCCACAAAATATGGGAAGTCAGGCCTGAAGAGTATTGGGAAGGAAGCGTAGGAGAACTCATGCTGCCTCTGCCATGTCTCATATACTCTTGAGACTTAAGTTTCCAGTACTTGTCAATGGCTTGCCAAGTTGGCATTCTTCAAAAACCACGCTGTTAATTGGTGTCACATGAACATGGTATCTCTGTTTTCTGCAGTACCATTAGTGGGCTGGTTACTTACCCACTTCTCCCTTAATGGTACTAACATTCATATTCTAGATTTGTAATGTGATGATCTTAAATGCAGTCAAGGTTCTGAGTAGTAACTAATGCTTTGGAGCCCTCATATTTAAAAGATTTTAATAGTTAAGCATTAAATTTTGAAATCTTGAAAATACTACATCTTTTATAGAATAATATCCATCTTTTGACTGAGACCAAAGTGCACAGGATTATTATTTGAAGAGTCCTGAACACATGCATCCCTCTGTTTATAAAATACATTGTACAGTAACAGTAAATCAAAATCCCACTGAATATTGAGGCAAGCAAGAGGTCCTTGCAATATCAAATGCTTTGGAAACTTCATTTGCAAGACTTCATTCCAAATCATGTCAGAGTAGTAAGGAAAGTTTGACTGTGTGTTTAGGAACACTGGAAGTATCTTGCTTTAGGATACTTCAGTTTACATCCACTGGAGGAGTGTAAAATTTAAAGGCAAATGTCAATTTTGACATTTTATATCGTGCAATAAGTAGATTTTTTTTATTTAAATGGAAGACAGAAGACAATTTTTTTCTTTTAAATCATCAACTTTATTTTTTCTGCATTTGAAGCACTCTTTAGGCTATTTACTAGCATTTGTTTCTGAAAGCTCCTCTTTCTACAGATTATGTAAATGCTTTTGATTGGGTAGGATCAACAAGCAGAATCCTATTCTCTGATAGGAGATACACACCCCGTGTCATCTGCAGACTTTGATAGATGTCACTTAGTATCACGTCTCCATTTTCACATTTACACAAAAACAGGACAAAACTTCATTTACTTTATGGCTTTCTTGACAGGCACTTCCTTTGCAGCTCCACACTCAACATATAAATATATTAAATATAAACATAAATATATAAGTTTTAAAAATATACATATATTAAAAATCAGGCAGCATGCAAGGTGTCTGTCTGTGGGGTACCTCCTGTGCTGAGGGGATGGGAGAAGTGCCAGCCCCGATGGGCATGACTGGATTTGTGCAGGATGCCATGGTTATCAGCCCTGCAGAGCTCCAGAGGACAGCTGGGCAGCTGTGTAAAGGCCCTGGGTGCCTTGCTGGCTGTCAGAAGCACAGCAGAATATTTTCACTCACACCTACTGAAGAACACCATGCTTATTTAATTGACTTCCTCACCCAGTGAATCCACTATGTCATATTGGCTCTTATTCAGTGCCCTTAACACAAATTTCAGACATTAGTTCTGTTTTGTCCTTAACATTTCATTCGTGTGAAGTAGCTGCCTATTGCTTTTAGTTGCTCCCTGCAACATTTCCTATGGCTGCAACAGGTGAAAATTAACAATCTGCTGGCTTTTGCAGGTGTTAGATAATGTCTCATGTGGACCTGGTACCTGCAGATAATTATACTCTTTAGTAGATTTACGTTGCCCATTTTACTCCGTGTCACCTGGGGAATAATTATATGCTACCTAGCTGCCTTTTCATACTGTTTTATAAACTATTTCATTTATTTATGTACAATGGAACTGTGGGGACCAGTAACTTTTATTTCTTCCATTTATCAAAACATTTAACTAGCATACTCCAAGGTGAGTCATCATTAAATAATGGTTCAGGGCACTGCTGAGGTTAAACCTAAATCATCATGGCTGTTTCTCTTGCTGCAAACCCCCAAAATCTCCCTTCTGGCAGTGCAAAAACCTTGACAGCTATGTGCTTAGGTCACACCGTTTAGTATCAAGGAACTGTCAGATCTTGTTTTCTTCTTGCTATTCTGCTCATTAGTTAAAGCAGATTCTTTCCTGCAACAGGTCTGCATGGTGCATCCTAGCCCAGCACATCCTCAGGAGTGTGATCCCAGGATGATCCACCAGAGTGAAAATATCAGTGCTCTGTCACAGTAAGCCAAGTGTAACATCTTCCTGAATCCACTTACACAGCCTGGCAGTTCTGCAAGTAGCTGTGTTAAAACAGCAGCTCTCAAATTCTCTTTTAGACTTTCTTCTGTCGGTGCTGGACCTTGAGGAATTTGGGCTTTTCCCCAACCCAAATATGCATGTAGCATTTCCCTCTGTGGATGGCAGGTATGTGACAGTCTGTTCTTTGTGGATGACTTAAATCAAAGACTTATCCTTAATTAACAGGTAAATAGAGAGAATTTCAGCTATAGAAAACAGTTTTTATATTGCCTTCATAATCTATTCTTAAAAAAATGTAGGATTCTACTGCAGTATTTTAGAGCATTTTTGAGTGTTTTACAATATTAGACATGAAAACTCCTTCTCTGAGTTCCACAAATTTGTCATTCTTCCACAGAGAAGAGTGCACACATTTATATTTTTGGGTTTGTTTTAAAAAAAGATTTTTGAGGTGTAGATAGGTAGATAGGTTTTACATATAGAAATATGGGTAAAAAAAACACTGCAGCACAAAGTCAAACACTGAGATGCTAGAAAATATCAGAACTAAAATCTACTATTCAAAGTATACCTAAGATGCATCTTACTTGTGGGCGTGTGAATGCAACATAGTTTTTCCTCTTGATCCTTGATTCACTCAGAATGCTGAGTGAAGTATAGAAAACTGAATAAAGTATTTATAAAGTATATAGCAATATATACAGCAGGTGTGCACTAGTCTACTGTGTAACCTTATGATTTATCCCAACCCTGCTCTTCTGCATGTGCAAGCCTCTGAGTTGCCCTGGTGGGGCATTGTTAACTAAGACTCAGGACATGTTTATTTCAGCTTTCCATTTCCTTTTCTTTTTCCCCTGGAGCACTGGCAGTGTGTTTTGGGCATGACTTAGGAGGACTTCCATGTGCTTGCACAAAACCATCACGGCCGTTACTTTTCCTTTTGACCCTCCTATCACAGTTTGGGTCAGAATGGTCCAGAGACATCACTCATTTTCCTTGTCATAGTTCTCCTGTAATGAAGGGTTTCAGCATTTTGTGGGTGAGGAAATAAGGCTAATAACTTTATGGCAAACCAACTCATTTTAGCATTGCAAGCTGAAAACCCATATTTTGTTGCTGTTGTTAGATTTTAGAATACATGAAGCTGCTATTCATATTCTCCTGATGAGCATCCAGGATCAGGTAAATACTCTGTTTGTGATCATTATGAAAATATTACTGAATAAACTGAGAATTCATGGAATTCATGGGAAAATGTAGAGATGTGCCTACAAATTACCATCTCCCTTCTTGAAATGCACTTAATTGTTGAACACATTGGGGTACACACGCATTGCTATGAACACTGCAGTTCAGACACAGAGTTAACCTTGGCTTTATCTCCTGGCCACCCAAAAAGTGGAGGGAAATAATGCCTGAAAGTCTCACTGCCTAAAAACTTTCTCCAGGTGTGAGGACCTACTTGGAGGGTGTCCAGAGAAGGGCAATAGAGCTGATGAAAATCTGGAGTACAAGTCCTTATGAAAGCAGCTGAAGGTGTTGGGGTTGTTCAGCCAAAACAAGAGCAGGCTGAAGGGAGACCTTGTCTCCCTCCACAACCACTTGAAAAAGGTTGTAGCACCAGGAGGGCTGAATATCTGAAAAAATTATCCACTGAAAGGGTGGTCAGAGCTTGGAACAAGCTGTCCTGGAAAGTGGTAGTGTCACCATCCCTGGAAGTGTTAAAAAAACCATGTAAATGTGGTGCCTAGGGACACAGTTTAGTAGAAATGTTATGCTAATGGTTGGACTTGATGAATGTGGATGTCTTTTCCAGCTGCAATGGTTCTGTGATTCCACACTCTGAATGCAGTGATACACTCTGGTTTTAGTCAATCTTTCCTCATTGTTTGTCAGGTGAGATTCACAGCACAATGCATTACAGTAACCCTCAGGTAGCAGCTGAAGTGTTATAACACTGTCTTGAACTGGCTCTCCTTTTTGTTGGGCAGAACTGATGTTCAGGGCAGGAAAATCTTCATCTGTGATTCCCACTGGAGTATGGAACAGGAATGGACTAGCACTATGTCTTTAAATATATGTTTCACATGGTTTTGTTTTTAAAACAACTGAAAACAATAGCTACATGGTTACATATAGGCCAAGTTTAATGAAAAAATGTGATTGGAAATGTATATTTTAAAGGAAATAAATTTTACTGGAACACCTCAACATTGAAACTTAGTATTTTAAAAAATAATAATCATAGGATATTTTTTCCAAAATATTGTTTTACAATAACTTATAGTAGAAAAAAAATACAATAATTTGGTCTTACTCCACTAGCAACAAATTTGTATACTTGTTTCTCTTATTATTTAATAAAATATACAAACAATGTTATTATTTCAATTTAAAATATCTGAGGTGGGATTCATGTCCTCAGGTTTTAAGCTGTCTGCAGAGATCCCCTAGAGTAGAAAGGCAGAGCTAAGCAGCTCCATGACATGATTTACCTTACACTGAGGAAACAGGCCAGATTAAACACCTCCCCTAAGTGCCTGCAGCTTTAACTGCATGGGTGTCAAGTTCAGCAAAGGTGTGGACATCTTGTCTATTGCTCTCTAAAGCCAGTTGGGTAAACCCTACTCTCAGTGTTGGTGTAAGTGTGTTTTAGCATTTATTTCCTTTTTTCATTTAAATTGCAGTTAGCTCTCTCTGAATAATGCACAACTGGGAAGAAGAATTGCAGGAAGAATTTATGTAGGATATCAAAGTGGCCTCAAATGTCCTTTTGTATAAACAGCAGCACTACATTAAATTGCTTTTGATCACAGCATGACATATACATGAAGAAATGATAAAATCCAAGCACTTGCATATTTGGGGGGAAAAAGGGAAACACAAAGGAAAAGCAGAAAAACTGCATAGCCAGGGTTTAATGTTAATATTTTTCAGGATCTGTACTGATCCACAGATGCAGGCAGACTACCTAGCCATGGAAAATTCCCATAAAAACCCACAGATCCACAAAGATCAGCCTTAAAATGGGTTAGGAAACTGGTGATCCACTCATCATTGGTCCACAGCCACCGTATTTGATTATTTGATATATAAGGTAATGCCATCACTAGCAAATCAAACCTGCCTCGCCCACCTCTTCTCACAGGTTTCTCTGAGAGGCATCTATGCTTTGGAATATCAGTTTCTACTGATGTCAATGAAAAAACAAATTTGAGAAATAATATAGACTTGTTTGAATCAGATCTTTGGCTTTAACATGAAAATATTCTGTATATTCTCATATTCTCACCAGTTATTTGCCCCATGTAAAACAATGCTAGTTAAATGGTTAAAGGAGATTTTTTTTCTTTTATAGTGGTTTAAGTATCTGAATTTTTATTTTTGTCAATGATATACAAAATTGCAAAGTGTCAGTGAAATGAAAGTAGGATTAGAATCACAGCCTTCTACTGTGATGGGTATTGTGGGCTGCTTCAGGCTAACCCATTTTGAGAAGTTATTGTTGAAAGAAGAACAACAACAACTTTTGAAATCACCTTCTGACTAATAATCTGAAATATCAGTGATTTTCAAAGTGACATGCTCCAGATTTTATAACACATTTTTCAGGATTTCAAATAATATCATTAGAGAAAAAACAAAACCAAACACAAATAAATAAACAAAAATCAAGCCAAAACTCAAAAAATATTTTCTCCCTCCCTCCCCCAAACCCATTCTAAGAAAAATGAGGAATTTTTCTTTTTCCTTACTGTTGGTACCCCAGCACTTCCCATTCAAACCACCCTCTACTTTTAGCCATAAACTACAGCTACAGCTTGGACAACTCTTCAGCAACAAATCTAGGATTAAAAATGTGGGTGTTTTAGTTTTAAAAATATGAGTATTTCCTTACACTTCCTCATATTGTCAAGTAAGAGCAATTTGCTAGCAATTAGAAGAGTCATTTTTTGGAAATACATACTTTCACTATAGGTAACAAAAAGGATGGGTAGATTGATGAAAGTTTTTCACCTTAACAGGTCGTTCCTGCTCCTCCTAGACAAGGCAGCTACGTCACACACCTGGTGAACATAACCTTTCTCAGAAAGGTGAACAATCTGCCCACAGGCTCCCTTCCAGTACTTATGACATCACTAGAAATCCACAGGGTTGTTCTTTGAAAGTTTAGCAGTTTATGTAAGTTTTTAGAGGGACTACAGTGAAATTGATCACTTTTAATTACATGAAAAGCAACTTTAAATATGAATTTTGTGTCACTTATGCAATGTTGCATTCAAAATGTGTGTGGTAGGTAAGGCCAAGAATTTCTTGTTAGCACAGTTGAAATAATGAGAGTTTGATCATTTTTAGTCCAGACATAGTATGATAATGCAGTTAGGAATTTGGATGCATCTTTCTGTGTTTCTAACCCTTCTGCAGCTGTTGTGATCCCTTTTCTTCCTCTCCCTGGGACCCAAGGCCAGGAGATTCCTACAGGTGCTGTCAGTGAGGGTATCATGGTGAGTTGGCAGCATATGGAATCCTTAACAAGGAGGAATACTGGGTTGTTTATGTCATCAGTTTCTTCTTCTTCTTCCCTCCAGGGTCCATTCAGGGTAATTTTAATGTTTTTTAATGTACTTTTATACCTTCTTCTTTCTTCACTGATCAGCAGCTCCATGTAACTTTTGAATTTGTTACACAAACTGCCTTGTACTTTTGTTAGATACTAGTTCTTCATTCTCTTTGCTGCCCCTAAAACCAGATTTTCCCAGCTCAGGGCTGGCTGCATTTCTTTAGGGAACCATGGACACGTTGTTTATGGGTGGAAAGTGTCTTAAGCCTGTGCTCCATCTCCACCATGTCTTATGGCCCATTTCTTGACACAGATATTATGTGCTGCTGGGCTGTGTGGTTACAGCAGTGAGGTACTTTATTTACTGCTAGCATTCTTCTGTTGTGGTTTTTAAGATGTTATTTTTTTCATTGATTTTACCACCAAGTAATATCTGAGATGTTATAAAATTTATATACTATAGGAAATAATTAATGTGTCTTAGTGTTTTGATCATTCAGTTTCAAAACAGACATGATCAAAGCAACCTCTAGACTGGAGGTGGTTTTACATTTTAGTAAGAATCCGGGCATATAAATTTGGATTTACAGTTAAACACCCTAATGAAAGTAGCATGATCTTCAGAGTCTGAATACAAGCTATTCCTGTGATACCCTATCTCAGTGTCTTAGATGACTCTGGGCTTATTTTGTGTCATGACCAATAACTCTGTTCTCAGTTGTGGGTCCTGACTTGGCCATTAAGGATAGCATTCCTGTCCAGAGGTTATGCAAGCCTCAAAGTAATTGCTTTCGCAATTACTCTTGGGCTATTTTGAAGGATTGAGACTCATTTCCAAAGAGAAAAATCAAGTAATTTTGAAGTGGGCAGTGGATTCAGGGTTGAATGAGAACTACTAATGAACCTAATTATGGACAGTTTTTTTGTTTGATGGTTTTAAGAGAATTTAATATTAAAAAAAACAGTGGAAAACTATGTAGATATATTGGGAAGCAAAACTCCATTGTAGTTATCAATACGATGGAGCTGATACACTTTTCCAGCTTCCTGTCGTTTAAAATGGTGACACACATTTTACAAAATCATTTGCATTTTCCTGCTGAGTTACCCGTGCATCCATGGATCATTTAGCCTGCTTGCTGCAGATGGAAAAACACTGTCTTTTATCTTCAATAAGTTGTCTTAAACATGGTGGTAACCTTACCTGTGCATCAGGAGGCGATGATGACCCAGCCTTAGAAATTGTCTGTCTCACCCTTTCTCTGTCAAGAGACTTTTGACAGAAACATAATATTCCCTTCAAAATCAGTTTGTTCCTTTGCCTTTTTTTCAAATATTCCATTTATTTGATTCTCCTTCTTCCAAGCAGTCTTCAGCCCCACAGATTGATTAGATCCTAATTCTTTTGGCATGCTGTCAACTTGTCCTAGTCAGAATAACTATTAGGCCTTTGCTTTTCCTACTCCTCTGCAATTTTGTTTCCTTTTCTGTGCTTCATGTCTTTTCTTTGTGATTTTCACCTATTTTGCCTGAAGCTGTCTTCTGACAATACGCTACCACCTCTCTCTGTGAATTTGTTTTTTGCCTGCCCAAGTAATTTATTTATGTGTTAGTTTCCTCTTCACCATTATCCAAGCTGTTTGACTTTCTGTGAATTGCTTTTCAGAGTGCCTCCAATCCCTAGTATGTTATTAACAATTTGAAACAGAAGGGCTTTTGAAGCTTCTAATGCAACAACTTAATCATGCTGATGGTGTGTTTTTTAATGACTGAAATGCCTCATGTGCTCACACTGAGATAACACCTTGCACGTGCCTCCAGCAGCCATGGAAAATAACACAGACTTCAGTAAGATTTAGGTTATTTTCCCTTGGCAGTTAAATGACATATTTAGATTACATGACAAATTGAATAAAAATCAGCCCTTAGAATATTGTGTTCTACTCCTATATTTTCATTTTATGTATTAGGGCACACACACACATACACATACAAAACAAATTAGGAAAAAAAAACCAAAACCATAATACTCTCTGTTCAATTGAAACAGCCCTTCAAAGCCTGGTATTTGGATATGACAGAAATTTCATCCCATGGCTTGTCCCTAAACTCCAGAAATAAATGGAGAATCATATACAATCCAGGATAGGGTTTCTGTTCTTTTTCATTAGTTCCTCTGTAGAAAGAAAGGCTGATGAAGGCAGACAGTAGAAATTCAACAGCAGCAAGATCAAAACAACCCTATCTTTATTCCCCTTGCACCTCACAGAAAACTGAAATGCCAACATGTTGTATGGAATTGCTCACTCTGACACATGTAATATGTTGGTGGCATGCTAATTGTGATTTCCTAGGAAACTGGTGGTCCTGAATTTCTTAGGCTTTTTGTTACTAGAAATTCTAGTTACTAACTGTCATCTGGAGTTTGGTTTCTGTTTTGTTTTGCTTAAAAAGAAAAACAAACTGGGAGGAGAATGATTTAATGTGGAAACTATCTAAGTACCCACACATAGGAATATAATTTTTAATGATATTGGTAAGTTTTGTATGGGCTTTTTGCAGCTTACCTATAAAGTGATTCCTCTGGGCCAGATGCTCTCTTTGTAATCCTGGTAAAGAAAATGAACAAAAAGTAATTTTATCTTCTGTATTTTGTTTTTCCTCTGTGGAATATGTCTGGAAGGACAGGAAAGGCTTGACCCTGTGGCAGGTGCTGGCCCAAAGCTGTAGATCATGAGACCAAACTCCTTAGAAGGCAACAGCCTGATGCACACAAAAATGTTTCCTGCAGCTTTGCAAAAACCATTTTTTATGAATCCTAGGTGAAAATATTTCTGACATATTGATTTTACCGATCAGGTTGTGAAAGATTATGTCCATTATTGTTGCATAAAAGGATGAGAGCAATGTTTATCTCTCTCCATCACCCTTTCAGGGATCTCTGTGTCTATCTGAAGAGCAGCAGTAGCAGCCAAGTGCCCAGACGTTCATCATGGAGTCTCCAGGGAGTCTTGGTCATTTGTCTTGAATATAGACTTCACTAATATCTGTTGTATCCTTGTCACCTCCACACTGGGCCCTAAAGTACTTTCTGCAGAGCTTATTGCGTGGGGAACATTAAATTAGAACTCTATAAACTTAATTTACTTCCAGAGCTTCATTTGCTTCCAAGTGTAATTCTTGATATTGATTTTAACTTATACTTAACTTTTATGGTGATAGTCATGCGTACTTAAGAGGCTGCTACTTTTTCTCTGCTGTGAAACCTGACCTGACTATTAGATTTTAACCACTGGAAACAGGAAGATTCCTTTCTCTGGAAGACATGTAAAGTATTAACATAGTAAATTAAAGCTCCCAAGACATTCTGCATAGCCTGTTTTCTGAGGTTTATATAGGGGAACTGGCTGACATCTGTAGGATGACAGCCATTACTGGACTGAACTAACATTTATTTATTTACTTATTCATTTAACAAATTTAGATTTTATTATTGAGAAGTGTATTTTAATATGCATTCTCATAAATACACATGGATTTTACAACACACAGAAGACAGCAGGCAAAAATGCACCAGTATTTCCTATCCCTGCTCAGTCATTCCTCCTCCCAATGGCAGTGTCAAGAGAACAATTGCAATGACCCTTTAATGACTTTCATCTATGGGCTTTAACTTTTCAAGCATGTTTTGGAAGTTTCTTCATGTTGGAAATGCTAATGCTTTGATTTCCCTCCTATTTTTTTTCCCCAAAATTTAATGTTGACATTGTTCAGACATGCTTTGATTTTGATAAGAACTTTTAAAGTTACTTTATATGGATTTGAATCCATTCAATGATTATTTTTGCGATTGTCTTTCTTCTAACTAAAATTTATTTTTCTATTTTTAGAACGCAGACCACTGTGTGACCTTTAGGTGCCATCTGCTCTTGAGCTTTAGCTCCAGAAGAGGAGTACAGTGTATAATGGGTGATTTTCTGGATCACAAGAAAGGAATTGGTGACCCTTGAATCAGGTGGAATTCATTGGTGTGATATCCTCATGCACATATTTAACTCAGAGTAGGAGTAAGAGCAGTCATTCTTCTTTCAGTCCCAGGTACATGCTATTCCTAAAGAAATTCTGGTTTTCATTTTGAACTTTGCTGGGGTTTTCTGAGACACATGACTTTTAGGAGAACAGTCAGACCTGTAAATTTCCCAGTAGTTGAATTTTTAAATGTTGTATGCACTTCAGATGAAGTCATTACCAAGTGGTAAATGTTTTATTTATTTTCATTATGAATAGTGTTAGACCTATTGTTGTCTAACACAGATTGGCTTAAAATGTCATAAGGAACCTGAACATATTAAAAGACTGACATACAGTTGTGATTTATGATTTAAAGATGAATAAATAAATCACTAGTGAAATTTTCATGACAAAACAAGTGAAAACTCTTTCTAGTAGAGAAAGCAAGTATTGAGTAAATGTGGGTAAATACAGAAATTATGATAATTTCTGTATGGTAATGTATGGTAAATATTATAATTTTCAAGTCTGGAGAATAATAATCAAAATATTAAAGTTAATAGATTTTTCTGTAGAATGTTGTGAAATTGTTGTAGCCATAAATTATGACTACAACATAAAACAATGACAGAGAGAACAACAAAACAGAGAGATTCCATGCTTCCTTCAAAGGCAGCTCTCAAATGAGACAACCTTCAGGCTGCAAGGAAAAATGGGGCCAGAATACTTCCCTCCTACACTGCCTAATATTATTAAAGAAAATGAGATATTCCTCAGGCATTTTTTTAATTACAGTAAGTCAGCACTGACTGTTTGGTTAAAAAAAACTTTCTGCTGGTATATGCTGCTAGAAGTAGTTGGTTTCTGGAAGGCAGGAAGATTTCCAGCTGCATAATGCAGTCTGGTGCAATTATTATTATTTCCTTTTCCAGAAATTCATGGGGGCTGCAAAGGAGTGTCCCCATCCACTGCAGTGACCTTTCTTAATTTGTGCTATAACTGATAAGATTTTCTGCATGTGGCTGAATGAAACACAGAAAGTAGAAATGAAAAGCATATTCAATACTTAATGATGTTAAGACAGCCAATACTTCATTAGAAAAAATATGCAGCTCTAACAAGAAGAATCAAGCCATTATAGAAAAAGCAGCAGAGAGAAAATGTAATTAAAACTCTATAAGAGCTTCTTTTCTGACATTGTTTTCACTTTTCAGCAACTTGGACGTTTTCTGTCTTTATTCTCTTCTCAAAATTACTTTTTTTATTATGGTAAGCATTAAATACTGATAAGGAATTGAAATTTGCTAGTAAAGGGAATGAATAGAGTAATGGCAAAAAAAATGAAGTAATAAGAAGGCAAAAAAGTACATAAAATCCTGGAACTTTTTTTTTTTTTTTTTTGCATTATGCTTGGGTGTTTTTCTTCTGGTTTCTAAAACTTTTGTGTTTAAAATGTTCTAGTGACCATTGGTTCCCCCCTTTCCAAAAAACTGCACAGGTCTTTCTATTGTTGCTAATCAGCCCAGTTCAGTGATGTTTATCCAGTTTTTTACTGCCCCAAGTGCTATCTTTAGAAAATATATCCCGCACAGGTTAGAAAACCAAACTGCTAAATCTGCACTGCAGCAGCAACATCTGTGTTGCCACCTACCCAGCAGACACAGAATTTTAAAATTGGGTTTTCCTTATAAAATGATGTGCTGAGATTCTCATCCAGGCAATAAAGTAAAGCAAGTAAATTTCACAAAGCAAGAGTCCTGAAGCACATTGAGCAATTTATTTTTAATTTGCCTCTCATTAGCTAATCAAGAAACAGTGGGAACACTGCAAACCCTTACGTGGGTGATAAATAGTTCATAAATCAAGATGACCCTTTGGGTTATTTACAGGCAAAACTTATTCAAATATTGCCTTAAAAATTATGATTATGTCATTTTAGAGACTGCACTTGCCAAAACATCAGCCGAAGTGAGAAGCTGCTCTTGGTGTAACTGGAGCTGCTGGATGCCTGAGAGACTCCCAAATTAAAGTGAGCTCTAAATGATAATTTTGGATGATGGGTGGATTTCTTCTGCTACATGTGAGTCATGAATGGAGAGCCCCAAGCTAGGTGGAGCTTATTAGAAATCCACAAATATGAGAAAAATGTAGAAAAATTAGGTTTTGGGGAAAGAGGCAAGAATTCTCTGCACATAATTGAAAATATAGTTAAATTATGGTTTCTAATGAAAGGGCTTTTAAACAGGTCTGGTTAAACTCTGTCCACCAGGAGTGAGAATACACCAAAAGCTGTGCTGAGCTGAGGAGATTGTCATTTTGGGTTGGCATTCTGCCTTGTTTCTACTTGCCATTACTCCTTTTACTTTTTGTATTGTTGTTGTTGAATTCCTTAAACTGACAGCACACTTCAAATGCCAAATGACTGGGGGGAAACATATAAATATTTCTGTTCACAAATTCCCTATTGAGAGGTAGGTCATGCTTCAAAGTTTGAGGATTTCTGATTTGCTGTTTGCATTGTCATGTGGGGGGCTGGATGAAGGGCTAGCACTGCTGATTTTCTTACACAACCCATCTTACCTACCTGACTTTTAATTTACATTTCTAAAAGTCAGATATTGCATTTCTTCTCTACCACCCAAAGCTGTCTTTAGACTTGGTTAGTGCTTGCCAATAATTTATCTATCATTGGACATAAATAGTAATTTCTGAATTATTACCTTCAATAACGTAAAAGACACAATTACTTCATATCTACGAATAGTTATTATTACTTTATTTATGTTGTTAGAGCAAAAGTAGAAGAATGGGAGAAAATGTCTTTGTTATCATCAGTTACATGCATCAGAACTCCTGAGGTAACTACAAATGGAAATACTGGAAACCCCCACAGTTCTCCCAGACTAATCCAAAAGATAAGCATTAGAGGAAGTGCAGAACTGCAGGTGAATGCAACACAAAGGACATAATTTTTTCATTATGGAAAAAAATGACATAAGGTGCATGCAATAGGCAGAGGATTAGAAAGGGGCATCGTAGACTAGACCTTAGCTACAGCAACAATTCAACAAAGGAGATATTCCACTAAGATCTACTGAGAAGATGTTTTTAATCACCTTTTGACACTAAATTTTAAGATCAGTGCAATCTTAAGGTTTAATGCAGTCATGTACAAAGTATCATTGAAAAGCAGAGAAAATGTGATTATGCTTGCTAAAATGAAGCACTTTAGTTAAAGGAATTTCAGGTATTTTTAAAAGTGGTCTAAGACATTGTTCAAAAAATGTTAGGTATTTAAAATTCTTGTAAAAGAGAATAAATCTGAGGAATGAAAATAATATTACTGATCTCCTGAAAATATCACTTTAGTCATTCATAACACTTGGTTTAAAAACAGAATCCAAACTCTAGGTTCCTTAACATAATAACTTGGCTAAAAAGGTAGTTATTAATAAAATATGAATTTGTGAGGAAATTCTTCTTCTCCTTTCCAGAATTGCATTTAAGTGGTTTTACATGATTCATTTACTAATACTAGTTGTTAGGGAAGGTGGTGAAAGCAAAGGTTGTATAAACAATTTGCTCTTGATCATTTTTGATGTTGAAGTACTTCTCTAAGAGCCATTTAAATCTGCCAGCTCTGTGTGTTCCTCCATTTTCTCATTTTTCAGAAGCATGAGTGGATAATGAAACTACATAATGAAAAAAAAAAAAATATCCACAGTGTTAACAGCTAGAAATGCTTATTGCAAATACAAAGAGGAAACATGTTGTCCATTTGATTTATTGTTGCAAATATATGCAATGGAAAGCATAAGTGTTTCTAATACATAAATTACCTCCTTCCTGTGAGGCTTTCTTCAGTGGCACTAGCCCTGATGTATCTCCAAGCATTCAAGCCACCAGTTCTGTTGAAGTCCATTAGAAATTCCACTTCATATAATGCATTTCACTATTATAGCAAAAGTCTTTACTCCCAATAGTGAGCACTGTAATACATTTTTGTTATGTAATTGTCCACAGACTGGAGACTGCCTGTTAGCTAAATCTGATTTAGTACAATGCTGCTATGGCTGGTAAAATACAATACTGTGAAGTAGTTAGGAAGCAAAGTTTATTTTAATTTGTGTATGTGGGTGTGAGATTTTACAATAGTACAGTTTGATGGTACTTTTTTCTCCTGTTGCAAATCTCACTCTTGTCGCATTCATATTTTCTGAAAAATCCCTTCACCCAGGATTTTTCTCCTGGGAAGCTGAGAAATCTCAGAGGAAAAGGAAAACGATAATTATCTGATTTGCTTCTCCTGTGTTTTGCTCCTTTGGAATGTGTTTGGAGATTGTTTCCCAACAGGTGATTGTTTCATTGGTTTCATGTGAATTGTTTGGACTTATTGGCCAATCAGGATCAAGCTGTGTTGGGATTCTGGAGAGAGTCACGAGTTTTCATTATTATCTCTTTGGCCTTCTGTAAGTGTCCTTTCTGTATGCTTTAGTATAGTTTAGTTTAGTATTCTTTAATATAATTTAGTATCATAAAATAATAAATCAGCCTTCTGAGAACATGGAGTCGGATTCGTCATTCCTTCCTGCCACAGGACACCCTGCAAATACAATACACTCTGTACGTAGCAAAGACACAAAGACTCGTTTTTGCTTTGTAATGCATTTTGCAACACAAATCTTTCCATGGAAAGGAAACGTTAGAATAACATCAGTTGTTCTGTGAGATCCCATGGATCCCACAAGCACTCTTGTGGTCAAACTGCATCCAGCCCTTGGATCATTATTACATGTGGCACCTTTTATGAAACCTTCATCTTGAAAGATTTACTGGTGAATGTTTCTCAAGATTACCATGTACAACTGGAATAATTGCATTTGCTACTTCATAACATATCTACAGTGTAATTACTGGTGTAATTTCATAGCATCGTCTAAAGGGTTTTTATATCATTCAAGATCCTTTCTGTTAAGTTCCTCTAAATTGTCATGCTTGAATGAAAAATTTAACATCATTCATCCTGAGTTGTCACATATTTAAGACATATAAGCAGATGTCATTTGAGCGCAGAGATGTCAGAATAATTATTAGGAAGCCTGGAATACCACTTTTTTTTTTTTAAATAGCAAGATGTTTGTGCTGGGTAATCTTTCAAACAGCATATTAGACAGAGGTCTTTCAGGACAGAATATAGGATTCCTGTTCATGTTTTTACACAGGTAAAAAAGAGTTACTCCATCTCAGAGCTGTGTTTATGTAAAAAGTAGTTAACAAACACCAAGCACCCCCTGATTTTGCAGCTAAAAAAAAAAACCACACCAAAAAAAAAAAAGGACACTTGTATGCCATCGTTTGGCATACAAATAAAGAGAATTAAGTTTATATATTTGAAAACTCAAATTACCATTTTTTTCTAAGTCTGTTGATCTTTATGACCTTGTTTGTGCTAAATATGGGACTATCTGCAAGGGACGGCATAATTTTATACTCTATGGGCTTAAATTAAATGCCAGAGAGCTTCAAAAGCCATTTTAATTGCTAAAATGAAAAGATGACACACATCAAAGCATCTTCATTTTTCATTTTTTTCACATCGATGCCTACATAGCTTTTTTAGTATCCATTTGGAGCTGTTACTTAGGCTTCATCCTTATTATGGCATCCCTGTATTGTCTTATTTTTTAAAGACTGCATCATCACAGTTTCAACAGGAAAGAAAAACTGAGAATGAAATTGGCTTTGAATGGCTGCAATATCTGGGTTTACATGATGCTTTTTCATTCCTGTTTTTCTCCCTTTGCTTCCAAGGCTGTGTATTCCTTGGGCTGGAGACCCAGTGGTGCTTTCTGCTCAAACCCTGGGTCTAAGGCAGGATGTGCCCCAAAAAGGAGCATGGTCAGGCATTCACCTCGTGCATCCCAGCCATGGTAGCTTGTTTAGTATGTAAATGGGAATTTGTACAAAATTATGCAGACTTAATAACCTCTACCTGAGCCTCTTGAAGCTCTCTTGTTAGCAGACAACATATAAAACTATTGTCTCTGAATTCCCAGTGCACTACACTTACAAGAGATCCTTCTGGAACAGATGAAGTAATGCCCAAATTCTTTATAAATGTCAAAAGTGCCAAAGATTCTTTGGAAAGCTTTTCAGCATCCTTCCAAATTTAGGATTTTAGTCTCTTTGTGTATGTCTGCATGTGCATGAATAAAAACAAATTTTCAAAAGAGCTACACATTACTGCCCTTAATGCAATCATGAAGATTCAAATGTTACTTAGGACAAAGGGAAAGAGCAGACTTATTTTCACCCAGAGTTACCACTAGATATAAGAAGTGTGATTAGCTCTTCCTCAAAAAAATTCTTTTTTTGGTCAAACTCTATTATTACTTTAGTTCATTTGGCCCTTTTTGCCTTCTATTGTGACCAAACCATTGCTGGCAATAAGGATTTTTTTAGTTATTGCTGTACAGTATTTGCACAACATCAAGATCAAGATGTTTTCTTTTTTCAGCTGCCCCTGAACAGCAAGTTCCTAGGGGTGCACAAGAAGCTGGGAGGGGACACAGCCAGGACAGCTGACCCCAGAGAGAAATTAAAAACTGCTAAAATTATCAAATTAGCATGTAACAAGAATGAGGAAAGAAGCACTAAAGTCTTTGTATGAATGAGAAGGAAGTCAAAGATAATTTATGTACTGGCTGAAGCTGAAATGCTTCCAGTAGGACAATAATCCTGGCAATTTGCTAAAATAGTTAATGGAAAATGGCTAATTGAAAAACAGTAGGGCAACAGTATTCAGCACAAATCTAAATCATATTCAAACATCCTGACAACTATAACATAACAATATCCATGTTATAAAAGGAATTTTTAATAAAAATAACTAATTTCTTTATTTACAGGAAGGAGAAAGCATAGTCCAGTCAGATGAAGGCTTTTAAGTTTGACCTTAAAACTGTGCAAAACTTTACAGCTCTTTACAGTAAAGTGAGATAAAATTCTCCATCAGTTTATAAAATTACATCTTTCTTTAAAGGTGGCTGGTTTAATAAGTAAGGTGCTGTAGATGTCACTTATTCTGATCTTATTCCGACCTACTCTGACCTTAGGTAAGTTTCTAATTTGGTAACTATATGGTAAATTATTAGTTAACCTGGAGGGAAAGGTTGTTATTGAAATAGCTTTATTATGGGTAAAAAATTAGAGAAAGCATTATCTTTTGTTGAAAGGGAAATTAGAGAATAAGGAGAGAATTAATATCATTAATTATATTCTTCCAGGAACAGCCTTAGGACTTATCTATAAAAAAACCCCAAACTATCAATAATTATCCACACAAAAGTCAATGCCATTCTCCCGTTACATGTATAATAAATACATTTTGAGATATCTTAATCTGCTCAAGGATAGGAAAGGATTTACTTTGTTATTTATTTAATTGGCGACCTTTACTATTTTTCTCTTAAAGTTCAGAAAACTTGAGAGAAGAAACAAGAAAACTATGAGTAGCTTAAACATGGTACAATCAATCCTTCCTTAGAGCCTCTCAGCTCACTGGCATAAGGCAATGGTTTAGTTTATGTTAAAAATATTTCTTTATGCATTTGGAAATGTATAATAAGGCAATTTCATGTGTCATGTGTCAGTATTAATGATTTAATGCTCTATGTGGACTTGAAACTATGTTTAAAATCTGAATGAGATTGATACACTTGAGATGATATGAAGCTTTAATGTTTGGATGTTTGCACACAGTAGATTGGACAGTTGATAACAGATATAAAGAAAGAGTTGGATCATCCACATAAATGAATACACAATACTACAGCCCATCGCCCTTTTCAGTTCAAGATCATTAAGAACATCGGAAAAAATTCTTTTCCATCTAAAACCAGTGGAGTGGATGAGTAGTTTGATTCTTTCCCATTTACATTCACCATGTTTTCAGGGTCAGCTTGGCTTTTTCATTCTTCAAGCAGATGCTGCAAAGTAAATATTATGCAAGTTTTCATGGCATGTGTTGTAAATTCCATTCTGATGGGAGAAGGGTGAGTTATGCGTTACAAAACAAGTATCAAAATTGTTTTAATTACATCTATTTCTATAATTGTCAGTGTTACAGACACAGCCACGATATCCCCATACAAAATGGATGGAAACTATATATGGTAAGTATATTAATGAACTGATGAAAAAGAGAAGACATAACAATTCCAAGGGATCAGGCAGAGACAACTTCAGGTGCTGGCTAAAAACATGATGGGCTGACTAATTAAAGGCTGATAGATTTAGCACGTTATTGTTAATGAAGTGGAACACTACACTGTGAAATGCATCTTCTGTCTCTCTCTCCCACCCTCAAAATATGAAAAGAAAAAAAGACCGGAAGAAGACGCTGTGGAGGAGGCTGGAGTGATGAATAGTATGAAGATGGATGTCAAATAGAGTGAGTACAATAATAGTTGGGAATACAGGACTGTCCCTGAGAGGGCAGGTGGAAGTTGAAGAAAGCTGTACCTAACAGCACTAAAACACATTGCCTGCAGCAGTGCATGTAATATCTGCATGAGATTTAATTCTGGGTGCAAATTTTTCACAAAACTCCTGCTTTCCATTTCACCTCTAACTATGATTGCTAGACATTCACTTTTGAAAATAATAACAAGTGAAGAGGATCCTTCTGCCAGGTGCCTTTTTGTAGTGACAAGGATTCAGATAATTAACTTTTGCACTGTGTTTTACCTTTTTATGCACAGTTTCTCAATCCATTCTGCCAGTTCTTCAGTATTAAGAACTTGCAGTCTTTATAAATGTATCTAATGTCTAGTATGGCAGGAAGAGAATGCATAGGATATTTAAGAGAGAAGTACTCACTGTCTGAGCTTTCCTGGCCAGGTGAATTGAGGAAAAGGAAAAATTATGGGCATTTAGTGTGGAGGAGGCAGACTGGCCTTTCCTGCAGATATTCAGCTGGCTTCCTTAGGACGAGGAGAGCTTTTGATGAAGAAAACACGCCATTTTCCAATTGTCTATTCTTCAAAGTTCAGCTGTGGCTTCATATGACAGCACTGCACAAGATACAGTGCTGATTCACATTCCCACAAGAAAAGCACTCAGAAAAAAACAAACTCCTAAGTGCCTTTTGGGCGTACCTTGGGGTGGCAGCAGCATTGTGAGCACTCCCCACACAAACCATGGCCTTTCCCCTTCTTCACTGATTTACTCCTAGGAAAAACTTCTGTTATGAAATGCCTTTGTGAAGGTGTATAAAGAAGTCTAGTTCCTTTTCTCACTTCAGCTGTTTGAGCACAAATACCTTGAAACCTAAGCTAAAACACATGCAGAAAGAAAGGTGCTGCTTGCTTTTGCTCTCCGATATCAAAGTTAACTGATTTACTGACATTGAGGAAAATGAATCACAATCTTTTAAAGGAAAGGGTAGATAACTTGTCCAGCCCCACACTGCTGGCTGGCAGGATTCTGCCCAGCCCCACTGTGCTGCCTGATAACACTTATTTAGACTGACTTGCATATCTTAAAACACCCCAGAAGTAGGACTAATGTGGAATGTAAGCACTGTTTGAAGCAATTTTTGAACACAGGCTGTGTTTGCATGCATGATAAAAGATTTTCATCATCAGGATGATGACACTTTATTGTCAATTATGTATCTTTCTGCTTAGCTGCATTCCTGCTGAATTTTGTTTTAATACAAAAATGAGCTATAATCAATAACTTGTCAAATTATTTATTCCTAATGGACTAGGAAAATCCTAGCCAAAGGATTTTGACATTACTCTCTGAATGAATTATCTGAAATACATATTTCTATTATTTGACCAGCTCTCTAGATTATTAAATAATGTTCAGTGAATAATTTATTCAACATTTTTCCTGTCAATCTCTAAATAATTCACTCATGAATACATTATTTTTATTATTTAGCCAAGTATATTTCCAGCATCCGTGGCAATGTCTTTGTTGTGTAAAAGCATGGAGATCTCTGGAAAGGGAGATAAACTTTTAACTAGCATAACTTAACTTCTTTGTATTAAGCATTTTTATATACCCAAGTGCATAATTAAATGAATCCATTTTTATCTCTCTCTCTTAGTTTAATGAGTAGTTTTCTGCAAGTCTTTAACTCAATGATCCCTACTATTTTTATTGAAAACCTTGCACTGTTGCCATCCTGCCCCTGTTTGTTTTATTCAAGTCCCCAGCACCATTCAGAAAACTTTGGTTACTTTAATTTGTGTGCTGAATATATATAATGAGGTAAACATTTACATTGCTTGACTTTTTCTGTTAACCCAGGTATTTTGAACAAAATATTTACATAAATACACAGTGAATAAATGCAAGCCTGTGACATACAAACACAAGTGAAAAGGAATGAGTGGTTAAAAATGCAGTCCTGAAAGAGGAAGAGAAGTGAGATGATTGCATGGAAAGACTGAAGAGGCAGGCCAACTAAAGGTGTGTTGTGGAATATCTGTATCTACTCACCAGATTAAAAAATGTTCCAATCATCTACACTGGAGCAATGATGAAATGGTTTGAAGATGAACAATCCTGCCCCATCCTACAGCACTCATTCTGCAGTTCCCATACTGGGGATGGAGGCATGAGGTGAATTTGGGGATCTTATGACTGCAGTGCAGTGACACCTACTCCTCTGCCCTCCTGAGTCACAGTGGGAAATGAAGATCTGCTTTGATTACTCTGCAGCTCAAACAGCATTTTATCATTTCACTTCATAGCCATTTAGGATGTAAAGGAATTTTGAATATGTGACTCATGGCTCTCAAGAATGTGTAGTATGGATAGCTACACCTAGTAAAGGCAAACTGGAGAGCAGGGATAGTACCTAAAACCAAAACCTGGATCTTGTTTCAATTCCAGTTTAGCAATTGCTTTTAAAATAATCTGGTCCAGAGACCAGTGCCAGCACAGACTGTGATACCCTGGACATGAGTGAGATGAGCACTAAATCTTCATTTCTAGTAGTAAGTTCTAGTGAGTCTGAAACCATGTCCACTAGTCAATACATGACGCATACAGAGGCATAGCAAGAATTTAAACCTCTCCTAATTCTACCTCATTTCCACATTTAGGAAGCCAGGTCTCAGTTTTAACTTGCAAATTGCCAAGGACCAGGAGTTTGGCTACTTGCTAAAGGTACTTCCTGGAATTATCTAACCTAATTGATATTTTCACTTCTGAAGGCAAAATTATTTCACTTTCAGGCATGCTAAGAAGCTGCCTGGTTTGGATATGAGTACCTAAACCCAGAATTTTAATGGCATCTGGGGGTTTTCAGGGTCACATTTGCAGCTCTGAGCAGTACTGCATACCACCTTGTTGTTAAAAGAGTAATATTCCCTTCATGTCTCTAGTAGACTAAAGAACTAAGGATTTACACAAAAAGTGTGATTCATGCCTGAATTTTAGGATCTAAAGTAGGTGACTGGAGGAAAACCTGGAGTTGCTGCTGTGTGTTTGAAACCTGGGGGCAGGTTTTAACGTGGAAGGGAGGTGTTGTCACCATTGCTTGGCTTAGTTTGAGGGATATGTTCAAGCAAAGGCCTGAGGATCTAGGCCTGGATTACCAAGTTTGAACCTTTCTACCTGCTGTTGGAGAGGCTGATATAACCATGGTGTATAGGCTGCTCTCTCCAAGGAAAGAAGAAGCAGGAGGTGTATTTTAGAGAAATGGGGCAGGCTGTCACCGTTATTTCCATTTCAGTCCTTTGGCAGGCTAATGCCAACTGTATACAAATTCAGGAACCAAGAGCTGCTGCAGAACAGGTGAAGACCTCAATAGTTTTTGGGGGAGGATAGCCATAGGCTCCATGAACTGGCAGAGCACCCTGATTTGTGCTATGGAGACAACACAAAGTGTGGAAAACAAGGCAGGGATGGATAACAGAGTGCAGCAAACAATCTCCTTATGGCATGTGCTGCAATGTGCCACCGAAGGGCAGAGCAGAAACAAAGGACAAGCCACGTTGTGATTTGTACACAAAGGTGGTTCATGGAATCATTGTTAGCCTGTGTGTTGTACTGAAAGGAAATAATTTCCTTTTATGTTCCCAGAATATGTATGTGATTCTGTAGAATGCTTCCTTTTTTCACCCACACTCTCTTCTATTGCTGGGAGAGTTTTTCACCCTTTCTTTAATTATATCCTAACTTTTGTCACACTGTAATACTTAGTTCTTATTTCTGCCTTGATTTCTTTTAATTCTTAATGCCTCAAAGGTCAGAAGGTTGATTATTGGATTATTCATGGAACCACTGGATAGGGAAGCTGCAATTTAACAGTGAAGAACTGCTATAAAGTCCAGTGAACTCAGTACCTCCTGCTTCTGTAAGATTGCCTACAACATCAGCTATGGGAAAGGAGTAAAGGAATTTTACCTAGGGAAAAAAAGGAACTGTTCCAGAATTAAATAAAGAAATAATTCATTTCAATTTTTCTTTTCTTATTTTATTTCATTTTCCCTAGTGGCCAGCTTTTCAGCAGAGCCTCTCTGAGAAATGGTAAAAACATATTTAATCAAAATTCTCTTTCCTACCACTGTTGTTTGGTTTTAGCTACTATGACTTTGTTCATCTTCCTTGTAAGGAAAACTATAAAAGTTAATCTTAATACTAGATTTTACAATGTTTACTGAGTTGCTTTTTAAAAATTTTCTGAGCTTGTAAAAGTATAATTATCGTATCCTAATAATTATAACAGACGACATTTCTCTTCCTCTTCACAGTGTTTGATCTAAACTGAAAATTTCTGATCTTCTTGTCAAAGACAGAGCTGTTTTCTTGGGAATATTTTGAACTTTGATGAAAGTTTTATGGCACTTCCAACAAAACATGCTGCTCGTTAAAGTTTTATAGCGAGAGAGCTCTATCTGCATTGTTTTGAAATTGTAAATATCACATAATTGTCATCAATGAGAGGCTGATGAAATACCTGTTCCCAGAAGCTTGTGCCTGCAGACGGGAGTTTGGTCACAGACCAATAGATGCTTTTGCAGTCCCAGGCTTCCAACACAAGGTTCTTTTCATTCTGTCATTGTGATGCTCCCAAAAGTCAAACCATGATGAAACTGATGATTTATTTATAACATTTTGCAAGGCGTTTGCAGAGGAAACAAATTTTGTAGTCTTTAAAAATCTTATTCACTTTCTCTTTGTCCCATGAGATGCCAGGAGATTAGTGTCCCATTAGTTTCCTTCATCCAGTTTTTATGAGCCAAAACTTACACATCTGTCTTTGGGTAGTAATGGATAGCTATGTTTCCTCAGTGATAGGAACATTAGCTGCAGAGCTGTTTTGTTGTGGGACATATAGTTCACACAACTGCAGTTGACACAAATGCTAATTCCCCTTAATATTTAAGCCTTGGAGAGTCAAACAAACAGACAAGAAGACTTTAACTGTGTATATATATATTTTTATATTTAAAAATTTACTTGACACGTTAGTTTCAAATCTCTTGGTGTGTATTGTAGCTTTTCTGATAATTGTGTAGAAAAAAATACGCCATTCAATGAAAGTTTGTTCCTTTTCAGAAGCACTTGAGTAATTTGACTCCCAGACAACACAAGGTTTTATCTCATCATTATGAAGACTACATGAAAATATAAAGATGTTGCTTAGACAAATTGTTTTTTTTTTTTTAAGAGACAGCCTAATTAAAATTAGAACATTATTATTTAATGTCATCTAATTAGAACAGATAACATTTTTCTCCCTTTCTAGCTGCATGAGCAATGCCTGTTTCCCTACTAGCTCCACGGAATGTGAACACACTCAGAGGAAGCAGATCATCACTCTCAAGGGCTATGTACACCAAAGCAGCAAGCCAGGTGAGTTAAATGGAAACCAGAATATTTCACCTCACATGGGATGTACACTTCAGCTTCTGACAACTGGTATTTTTTCCTGAATCACCTCCTGCAGGTGTGCTTTTTTGTCTTTATTGACAATGTAGGGAAGCTGGGGAAATTGTGTCTGAACTGAGCTGAGTTGACTGTCCAGAGCTGGGTGGTGTGAATACCTCTTGCACTCATAAAGTAGAACACAGGTGCTCATTTAAACTCTAGTGCTGGCAGCACTGCAAAACAGTGATAATCACAATGTTATTACAATCCATATCATGTGAAAGTTATGTACACAAAAACACTGGAGTGATGATAAACTTGAGAAAGACAGATTTAAGAAAATGAGGGAACTCATAGAAAAGCCCTAAGGAAAATAAACTCCTTTCTTCTACTGGCATTTCTTCTACTTAAGAAAACAGTAATAGTGTCTCAGGAGGTGTTGTGCTACTGAACAAAATGAGAATAAGAAAAACTTACACAGCTAAATAGCAAATTTCAAGCAATTGAACTGAGAAAAGAGCCCTCAAAAATCTAACTCACTGTAGCCAGCAGACAGGAAATAAAATAAACAACAGTAGGAGTTGTGAGAAATACAAGAAAAATTGAAACATATTTTCAAACTAACTAATGAATAGAAATGAAGGCTGTCTATAAATACAGATATTAAAATAGGTAGATACATTAGAATTGATGGATAAAATGCTATTTTGCTAGTAAAGGTAAACAATTATCCGAGATTGTCAGAAAAAAGGCAAAAAACAAAAATCAGGGAAGGCTGATTATAGGCCTAAAGTTACTCTGAACTCAGGAAATGTCTGAAGACCTAGAACTTTAAATGATCACGACCAATTTGAGAAATGCTCTAAAGCAAGCCAACTGAACAGAAGACATTTTATACAAATACATATATGTATATGTATATATATATATAGACACATATGTATTTTTACACACACCCTTGTGCTGTAGTAATTGACTTCAGATGTAAACAACAGGAAAAACAGGGTGTGGGAGTGTTCAAGAAGAAGACAGATCACAAGGTGTGAAGGATTAGCCAGTGAAGGTATCAAGGTGAGCCAAGCCCAGGGAAGACAACTGCAATTTAAAAGGGCTGTTTCTGGAGCTAGAGAGAATAACACAAAGGAAATCAGGGTCTGAATGTAAAGGGATGTACATGAGGTAGGAAAACTAGAGAGAACAGCTTCTAGATTTGCACACTGACACAGTTCAGTTAGCTTGCTGTTGTTGTAGAAACCTAAGGAAAAAAATCCTTTGCTGAAAGCAGCTTCAGGAAAAAAAAAAAACCCAAACAATATTAAAATGCAGAAAGGCAGAATGGAAGCAAATATTGAGGAAAATGGTATAATATATGTTTGTAAATTAGTGGTGAAGGTTTATTTGAGTTATAGTGCTCATCTCTCTAAATATTGAAAATTATTTGACTCACTGAAGCATTCTCTTTTATGAAAAGAGTTTGAAAAAACTGATAGTACTATTTTAGAGAAAAAATAAACAGTTTCTGCAGTTGGCAGAAAGCTGGCTTATAATTCACTTGCTTATTTAAGTATTTAAATACTGAATTAGAATTGAAATATCTATACTACAAATATTTTGCAATAAATTCAGTAAAACTCATTTTAGAAACACAAATGTGTTTCCAAAATGACAAATGCCTCTAGGAGTTGATCGCTTTCCTTGTAATGGCTTTAACTTAAATAAGGAAATTCTTCCCTGTTCTTTTCCTTTAATTTGGTGTGCCAGAAGAATCCACTTACTAACAAAAATGTTGAAACTTCTAAGCATTGAAAACTTCTTGCAATTGTAATACCATAGCCTCTGACTGGACCATTTTGTATTTGGTAAAATTGGGCCCGGAGAAATGTGAGAGGCAGTTTTTTGTTTTAACCTCAGGTTATAAGACATAAAACTATTCATAAACACTTGAGTCTGCTTGAATCATGTTTACCTTCAGTTAGAGGATTATTGGCAATTATTACAGATGCCTGATGAAGCACAAGGTTAAAAAAAGGTGAGTAAATTAAAATCTAAGGATGCAGTGCACCATCATTCAAGGACAGTAATACCTAACTATTAATATATTTTCAAATGAGTTATCTCTTTAGTGTAGCACTGTTGTGATAGAGGCACTGCCACTGTTCTTGATGGGCTTGGCCTTGTTCAGGGACAGGTCTGACTTGGGGCCAGCTGGAAGTGGCTCCATCAGACATGGGGAAAGCTTCTGGCAGCATCTCACAGACCCACCCCTGTAGCACCCATCCAGATACAAAAGCCTTGCCGTGCAAACCCAATGCAGCATTTTATATTTTCCATAATATTTTATAATACAAGTGCAAATTTTTGGCACTTATAAATATAAATAATATAAATAATACAATATAAAGCGTCAAATATTTTTTTTTTAAATCCTGAGTTGTATTGATACATTTAAATGTTTTACTTTCGTGCCTTTATTTTCTCGTTATCCTTTTCTCTAAGACATACTAGGAACAGTCTTCTATTCTCCCCATGCGAAGTCCCATCAATGGGAGTCAGGGCTGGTTTGCTAATTCAGGTACAGCCTTGCTGCAAGCAGTGTTGTGCTACAGGCTTAGGAAGGCTTTTCCTCTCAGTCTGAAGGAATTATTAAAAAAGAAACAAGGAGCTACTTAACGCCTCCAGCTCACTGCTGTAATTAAAAAAAAAAAATTACGATGTTTCAAAAAGCCAAGTTGAAGTTCTAGGAGCTAAGTTTGCTTGCCGCATGAAGGTAAGATAAACACTACCTGCTTCATTTCCAAGGCCTGACACAGCCTTTGTATTCACTTTTTGTGACCTTTTCCAAATTCCAAATGATCTTAGGTAAATGGCTCTCTCATGCTGCACTGTTCTGTATCTGCTGCTTTTGACATGAGTGACTACAACACAAGGGTACAAAAGTACTATGGTAAAGACTCTACCCCTCTATAAATATTACACAATGGGTGTGTCACAAATAAGAAATAATATCACCTTCATGAAAATGCAAAGTTAAAAGACGATGGAGTACCACATTACTGCTTCTTAGCCTAGAACATGAAGTTTTTGGGCCCCTCAGTTTGGGAAGGACATTGAGATGCTGGAGCACGTCCAGAGGAAGGCAATGGGGCTGGTGAGGGGCTTGGAACACAAACCCTGTGAGGGATGACTGAGGGAGCTGGGGGTGTTCAGTCTGGAGAAAAGGAGACTCAGGGGTGACCTTATTGCTCTCTCCAACTCCCTGAAAGGTGCTTGTAGTCAGGTGGGGTTGGTCTCTTTCTCCAGGCAGCAACTGACAGAACCAGAGGGCGTCTTCATCTGTGTCAAGGGAAATTTAGGCGGGATAAAAGTTTTTCGGAAACTAAAAAGGTTTTTAGGAAAAAGTTTTTCACAGAAAGAGAGATAAAGTTCTGGAATGGCCTGCCCAGGGAGGTGGTGCAGTCACCATGCCTGGATGTGTTTAAGAAAAGACTGGATGTGGCACTCAGTGCCATGGTTTAGTTGAGGTGTTGGGGCTGGGTTGGATTTGATGACCTTTAGGATCTCTTCCAACCTAGTAACTCTGTGAATTCTGTGAATTCTAGAGATCTGATATGTAGCTTATGAGAGTGAGCTGCCAACACATATAGAAATTAGTCGTGGATGAAGTCCTACATTGATTGACTCAGTGAAACTTGGGCATTAATGCTGCAATGCTTCCAAAGCATTCTCTGTAGGAAATCCACATAGAGATGTGGGATGAAGTGGTAATATGAAATGAAATTTGTCACTCAAAAGCTGCTCCAGTCTACATTGAGGCATCGAAATATTGATTTTATTTTCAGAAATGCTGAGCATCAGCTTGACTGAATAGAAACAATATTGTGAAACATCACTGAAATTAAAACAGCTGGTTAAACTTGCAAGTCTAAATACATTCAAGTTACTGCAGATTTACAATGAACTCAGTTCTCTGTGGTGTAAAAAAAGTAGGGGTAGATGTTCAATCTCTGTTTAAAAGCTTGGCACCCACTTTAGCCAGTGTATTTTCCTACCTGTGTCTAATGCTTAGTGTCTTGTGAAATACTCATTTTTAGTCCATATGGCCCTCCTGTTATCCTGCCTACTTTTACACACGAAGTGCATATGTAAGACATTTGACATTCTACTTCAATATAAAAAAGAACTCTATTATAATTTCAAAATAATGAAATAGAAACTAGCACCTAGCCATTGGAATTTTTAATACAATTCAAAGTTAAGAAGAATTGTGGTTATTTACTTAGGACTAAGTTCTGCAGATATCAGCTTGCAATGTCGCTATTGAAAATTACTTAAAGTGATTTCTAAGAGGAACTTGAGTTAGGATTTGATTTGAAATAATTAAGTCTCTTAATTCTTGGGAGGATCACAATGGCTAAATAATTTAATTCCTCTTCTGCCCCCTTCCTTTTTGCCCCCAGCAAAGTGATTTGTGTAAATGACTTCTTGATACAAGTGGGCACAGAGTGGGATCTCTCATTTCTATGCTGAGAGTCAAGGACTGCCAAATTCCTACCAAACTACAAATGCAGAGACCATGCTGAGGGGTATATCATGAAGAATTCAACTAAAGTAGACATGGTTTTTTTTGTACCTCTTGAAATTTATTTTTAATATCAGGACTTCTCGTCACTGCTGTGTATTTAATGTGCTGAAAAGATTAATATTGGTGAGTTTAAACCTAGCTGGCTTGTGGCAGATTCATGGGTGTTAGAAGTGCTGCTGTAATTAAGAGCAATTTCAAAAAAATTTACTTGAATATGCATATGCATATAATATAGAATCCTGATTTTGGACATGAGTCAGACCACTTAATGTATTATAGACATCTGATGGCAGTGAAATACCCCAAACTCTGTCTATGCTGGAGCATGCACAGTTCCCACTTGAAACACATGCCTAATTTCCCTTTCAGCTGCAGACAGAAAATGAGGGTTAGGCATGATACATGCCCCAAACCTATCTCATTATGAAGTCAGAGTAGGATCAGAAGATGGAACCAGCCTTTGGGAGAAATGAATTGTCCAGTAACAGAGGTTTTGTCTCTGTGTACCGTCTGCTTCTAAGAGTTACTTCTGGGGATAGCTGCTACTGTTAGTGGATATCTAGTTGTTTGGGTTTTTTTCCAAAGATAGCATCATTTCATACAAAACCAGCACCTCGTGCTGGGAAAATCAGGACCCAGTGAATGTTTCAAATTAATGCCACCACAGTGTTATCTGGTTATGCACAGGGGGGCTTTTTGTTGGAAATTCCCACCTTTCTGCTGTGGGGAAGGAGACTACTGAGCTAGAAATTCATTCAAAGGGACCCAGGAGAGTAGTTTTAAATTTCATGATCTTACAGTAAAAAGGTTTTGATCAGAGCATGGTATCCAAGACTGAAAATTTAGACATGCACTTCTTCACTTGTGATGTTCTGAGTTTTCCTATGGAACTAGATACTAAAGTCCTTCAAGAGTTATGGTCAAATAAATTTTGAGCAGTTATCTCTGTGAATGTTACCTAAAAATAATTGGAAGGTTAAAAGAAGGATGTAACTTATTTTCTTCATTATAATGTTACTTCAAACAAAGGCATACATGTTCCAGAAAATAAAATGGTGTACAATTTCCCAGGATCTGCTATTCTCTTGGTGTACAATTTCCCAGGATCTGCTATGTCATCATCTTAACCTCAAATTTCAAGGGACCATCAATCTGAACCATATTATCCTTAATGTTAAGGATATCCTTAATGTTAGGAGGTTAATCTTTCTGCCTGATTTTAAGATAAGGATAGTCTAATGACAGAACAAGAGTACACCAGAAACTGTATATCCAATCTTTTAACTAACCAAGAGAGTTTTAATTTTAAAATCTGACCATTAAACATTCCAGCATGTTTTCACTCACCATTAAAAAGGATTTTTGAGAGAGTTCAAACAAAATACTGTTCTAGAAATTAGTTCGTTGTCAGGAAAAAAAGAGTAGTTAGTGTGTTGTATAATAATATGTTCCAGACTTTGCTAAATTTAGCCTGTGGTTCTTTGAGTGTTTTCTGGTATGTTGTGTATATATATGTTTATATATGTATATATATATGTATGTATATATATATATGTATGTATATATATCCTATGCCTCAGAGATGAGGATGATTAGCAGAATACAATAGTGGCTGCTCTTGCACAAGTAGTAAATGGCTTTCCTCTCACAGAATAATCTTGTAATTTAGTGCTTGGCCATGTCACAGCAGTTTAAAAGCAGCATAGATGCACTCAGTATGACAGTACCATCTGTATTCTTGAAAGAATATAATTGTGATGCCTTTATTATTATTTTTGTAACCAAAATAATCTATATTCATCAGCAAATTTGCATCTTGACAAATTTGGACTTAATTATCAGTTTGCATCTATGGCTTTTAATATGGATCATATTTGCTACATAATGCAGCTTTAGTGAGTGAAGATAATTAATCAGAACATGTATTGGTTTTGCAGTTTTGTCTTATGTATTCTTCTGATTACTGTTGATCAATATTTTAGTGTTTCTGTATATAATGTGTGTTCAAAATATATGTATATGTTCATATACTATATATGTTCAAAATCACTCAACTATCAATGCATTTGATGGGAAAGACATTTGCTCTTAGCTGTAAAAGGAAAATAAAATGTGTTTCATAGAGTGGTGAGGGGAAGAGAACAAGGCTAAAGTTTGTTGCTCTGCAGATTGGAGAGTGGTTTCAAACAGGGGAAAGACACAGCCCTGGGAGGAAAAACAAAAAAAGAGTGCAGGAAGGCATGAGACTTCATAGAAAGAAATTGTTTCTGCCATTTCCCTGAAAAAAGAACCTGGATTAAAGATGCTCTGCTGCAGGATCAGGTAGAAGACAGAGGGCAGTACAAAATATTGGAGAAGGTGGAAAAACTTCTTGTGGTGTCTGAAAAGATACATGATATATTAATTGGTTTAATTGCAGTGGAAATAAATGAGATTTCTATTTTGAGTTATTATCTTCCATGAGACAGTATCTGAGAGTGATTTATAGATCTCAGTGAGTTAAGCATGAAGCTGAGAAAGATCATTAGCACATCATTTACAAAGGCACATTTTTTTTTAAGCCAAGGAAACTATGGCTTGCTCCTCAGATAACTGTCAAGAATTCAAAGAAAAAAAAAAAGCTAAAACAAGATAAAATAATATCATGGACTCCAAGACATGATGTTACTGTGAAAACGAATAATCCTTGAAGAAGGATATTGGAGAATTGGAATTTTAGAGACTTGTTTGACAGCAGTTTCCTTTTTTTTGCTACCTGAAACTAAGTAGCCATATCACTGCTACCTGGAAAGGAACCAAATAATTTCTCTCCACATGAATTATTTTTAAGAAAACACCAGAGTTCATTAGAGGCAGCTGAAAAAAAAGCATTTGCCCTGTGACTTTTACAGATGGGGTGGGTTGTCTCTCCTGATAGTTTTTACGTCTTTTTATATCAAAGGACAGGACAGGTGGGATGCATGCATTCTCTGTGAGTTCCAGGACTTGAAGGATGATGCATTACTGTTCATTGAAGGTAGGGTCTTGTTGGGTGTGAAGTTACTGTGGGCTAAAAACCCTGCCTTTCTCTGCATCTCAGACCTACAAATTATAGGAAACTGTTGGAGAGTGTGTGAATGTTTCTTAGTTGCCCTTCTCCCTCCCAACTACAGCATAATGGTTGTGGAGGTAGGTAACTCACACTCAGTCTCTAGAGAAGGCTATAATTGGATCTGACAGGACTGTTTGATGAATTATATGAAGTTTCATAGGTTGGGAATTATTTTAATTCTTTTTCATTCTCTTTCATTGTATTCTCTTTGCTTGGCTCGACATTGAGAGTACTAAAGGTGTGACCTGATGTGCTGCTGCTCTTCAGCTTGTGTCTCAAGAGCTCAGCACTGGACTCTTCTGTCTAGGCTGCTATGGAACCAAGCCAAATGGTCCAGAAATCCCTGCTTTAGCTTCACTTTCCACTTTTATTTCTAAACACTGGAGACTAACTTTGTTCCCAAGTCTTTATGTCGCCTTTACACTGACTGTAGGAACTCAGCTTCATTTTAGTAATTCACTGAAAAATGCTGGTGGATGGTGTTTGGGCTTGTCTGGGATTTTTTGTTGTTTGTTTGGTTTTTTGGTTGGTTGTTTTGGGTTTTTTTTTTTTGGTTTTTTTTTTTTTTTTTTTTGCTACTCTGTTTGTAGGATGCACAGTCTGTATGTCATTCTTAGATTCAACAAGAACCTCACAAAATACGTTCTACGAAACCTAACAGATACTTTGTTGGGAGCTCTAACTCCTACTGCCTTTGTTTAACAATAAGCTACAGCAATGGAGCTTTGCCTTAATTTGAGATGGTTATAAAGTGTGACAAAATTAAAAAGAAGACAAAGGAACACTTAGCTGAACTGTGGTGGTGCTGAGTGACCTTCTGTCATGACCCCATAGAAGAGAGGAAATTGCTGATAGATGAAGCACTGCAATGAAATCATTGACAGCAGAATATGGGAAACTGAGTAGAGGTTTATTAAAATGAACATGTTGCAGACATACCTGGAGTATGAATTGTACTACTGAATCAGGTAAAGGCAGACACTGTCAGCAGAGCATGTAAAATTTGAAACCTAGGTATGCAGTAAATCTTTATCTTTGAGCTGGAAGGGTTATCTTTAAAAGAGAGGGCTATTTTGTCTCTGAAAATATTTAAGAAGCTCACAGTAATTTGGCCTTCCTTTCCACACAGTTTCTAAAGTCCATAAACTCTATAATTCCCAAAATAAAATGTCAGGAGTCCCTTTTAATTTTTTTCCCATTGAGTTGTTTATACAATAAATTTCAGATGCTGACTGCTTTTTGAAAATTATTAAAACAAGTTCTGTTGAGTGCAACTTGTCAGTGGGGGAGGCATAGCTAGCAATTCTCTAATGGCTCTGGTGATTGCATTGCCTTGTATCTGGAATGTACCTGTGCAACATACCTGAACTGGTCAGGCAGGACATCTTGCATCCTTTTTTTGTAATCCTAGGAATTAGATACAGATTTTTTTTTTTATTCTGAGATCCTGGCACAATGTTTCTGAACAAATAGAAACTCTCTGATTTATTTTGAGAACAAACATAAAGTGCCAAGTTTATATAAAGTTGTGAAAGTTGATGTTAAAACTCCCTCAGCTGTACTATTTCAGTTTGCTTGCTGAAAGTGAGCAGTTGTGATTATAATCCTGAAGATTAAAAATCCACACCTTGAAGCCTTCGGTACAGCAGGCCTCTTTCTCATGTATTCATAATATACAAAGGAACTTTGTATCCTTATAACCAGGAAGTACTTTGAGGACAATCTCTGGGATTTGGAATATTATAGTAAATTCAGTTTTACTTTGATATTTCATTTCAGGACAGCCACAAGAAATAGCCTAAAGTAGCTCTTCCTCTGAGAAGGAGAGTGGATTCCCAAGAACAGATGTAGTTTTTGCAGTGCTCTTGCCAGGTACGATTTGGATAGCACTGTCATTAGGCTTTTCTTTTCCCCAGTTTATGAATTGTCTCTGGCATTGTGTTCTATAATCTTATTGTAGCTCAACATGGCTTTGGCTAAAACTTATGCTGGAGCCTCTTCTTCTTGATTACAGTTGCTATTATTATTTTAATGTCTAATTACTGACAGAGGAACTTAGTTTCCTTGTTGTTCCCTCCTATGGTTAAGTCTTTTTTGATGAAATTCAGACTCCCATCTGGCATGGACTAGTGTAACTCCATAAAAGTCAGTGTTGATTTACACCAGGGAGAGAGAGGAAACTTGCTCACAAATTTATTGGGAGTTCTTATCCTCTTGAGTCAATTTTCTATGTTTTCATGGGGTCCATTCAATTTTGTTGCTTTTGTAGTTGTTGTTTAATGCAACAGAAATAATACAAAGAGTGAATGTGCCCCTCATTGTCCCTGTGTCCTCATGGGATGAGTGCCACTATGGCATTCTGTGCATGCATGTGGGAGTTTTAGCAGAACACAGTTGTGGTGGTTTTGTGACTGACTCGTGGAATTAATTTGTGCAACTGCCTCAACTTGCAGTTGCTTTTCTTCATGATTTAGAGGAGACACATTTCTGTGTTCCATTGCACCCTTCTGTAACTGGAGTCACTGCAACTGCCACCACCAGGGCAAGTGAGCAGTTTTAGAAGCTCAGGGGTTTTCTACAGATAAAGGGTGTTCAAATTTACATTTCATGGCAAGCCTCTAAATTTCAGTGGTTAAGCTACCTTGCCAAAATGTGAATGATTACCCTAGAAATAAGAGTACCATATTAAAGCAATTTGATTAAATGTTAACTAATATAGTCGATCTTTTGTTATTTGAGAGGACTAATATTTGGTTAGAAACCTTCACATTTAAGTCTGTTTGGCTTTTAGTAAAAAGATGAGGGGCTCTGTTCCCTTTTCTTTTTCACTTTTCATGTATTTTGAAAGTGGAACACTATTCAATCTTTCATTTCTTTTTTAATATTTTCCATGCTTTGCCTGATATTATTGAATCAGTTTTTTTTTTAAACAGAAAAGCATTTCTTTTTTAAAATGTGATTTTTTATGTTATTTTTACATTGCCAATGTGCATTTTTACTATATGTTGCCCTTTCCCTTTTTTGTCTACTCCACAATTCAGTATTTTTTATGTGTACTGTATGAACATGTTGAAAGACTTAGCTAATGCAATAAGAAATGTAACAGTATTATTGTGAGAGAGAAAATAGGACTTCAATACAACATTAACTCTGTTAATATTTTACTTGCTAAAGCATATGTCAGCAGAAGTGAGTTTACCTTCTAAAAATGGTATCAGAACTGCAGGGTTTGCATGGGTATGTGAGTAAATTTTTGTAATTAACTGGCACATCATTAAAACTAAATTGTATTAATATCTAGACACACTTAACACTAACCATTACAAAAATTCAGCAATTATCAGTGGGAAAATCAGTCACATTTTGAAGATAAATAGTAAATAGAAATATCATTTCTCCCTTTGATTAAAACTCAATGAAGCATCTTAATGTAGCCTCTTGCACTTTATTTTACACTTTAGCAAATGACTTTAAGAAGTATAATCAAAGTTTATGTGCTTGCAGTAATGGCAGCATCCTTCTTATCCAGGCAATGGAACACTGGAGCATCAAATACTTATTCATGATCTTGCTTTCTCTGCAGGGCTCCTGTGATATCATTAGAAGCATTCAACCTAGACTGAAAGTAAGATTTGCAAAAATAGATTTTCAACTTGTAAATGATTTTTTTTTTCCTTCTCTTAAGTGGCTTAACCTTCAGGTAACCCAGTAATTCATAGATGTCACTTTTGAATTGGCTTTATTTCAAAGGGGAAAAGAAAATATGACTACTGGGCAGTGCCTATCAATCAGACATAGATCCCTCTAATGTATTGCAGATTAGACCACAAGCCCTTTCTCTAGGCTTCTAGGCTTTTAGAGAATTAATTTTTGTGCAAGTCTAGATGTAATTCAGCTTTAGGAAGGTTTTAAGAATAGAAGTCATTAGCAATAATGCAAAATATTTTTCTTAATATTCAGGTACTGTTTGGAAAACCTCCCCTCATTCTAATTGTTTTCATTTGTGTGAAGTATTTTGGTGATGAAACTGAGTACAACTGGTTACAGTGAGGCTAATCAATAAATTGAAGTCTGATTTCAGGATGATTTATGTTAGAAATACAACACAGTACTGCTTGGCTTGGAAATGTAATACTTTTAAAATTTAGAATTCTGAAGTTCGATGAGAGAAAATAAAAAGGTAAAATCTTTATTGGCCAACATAAAAAATGTACAGTGTGCAATCTCTGTAGATCCTATGGGTGCCAAAAGTTTCATTCCCCAGCTGACTTGATTACGCCTGAAGTTGTTTATTGGCACAAAACCAGTATATCCGGCATATATATTTGAAAAGACCAAGGCAGATATGAAGAAATGAGAGACAAAATGGCTTATTGATATTTTAGGGCATTTTAAGAAATGGTTGCAGAGAAGGAAGGGCTTCCTTGCTTACTTTGTGATCTATATTTTTTTTCCAAAAGTTCACTGCTCAAGGCATAATTAAAATATTCCACTGACATAAGACCTGGGTAGAAATTTATTCCCGCACCTCCAGCTGAGATATGTGGCTGTAATTAGACTGGTGAGGCAGTAATGTTTGGCAGCAGTTTGCAAAGCCTCTGCAAGGTCTTTCAGTGACGCTCTATCAAAACTGAAATATTCTTTCTATTATCACTTTGCTTAGAAAAGTAGAAAACAAGAGGAATGGACTTCACTGCACACTAAGTTAACAACTTTATGTCCTTTATCTGTTCCTTTTATCTGTTCTGACATGTTGCTATTTCCACTAGGCTGAGTAAGAAAATATGAACTTTAAAATTACATCTGAGTGGTAAGTACTGAGGAGGAAGAGGAACTACTTATAGTAAGGGATAATGAGTGCTGAAAGGTTTCTGTTGGCTATCTGTGTTGGAAATGAAAGAAAAAAAAATATTTACCTACCCTATGCTGCTTCATAATTTGATCACAAAGTTTTGTGTGTTTATTATCTGCCTTTAAAAACCATTGTTTCTTGCTAGAATTTGACTGTAGAGGACTTCAGACTGTTGCCATGTCACCTTGTACAGACTCAACATATTGACCTAAATCTGAGTCAGAGATGTTTGCCAGCACTCTTAGGTAATCACAGTGATTTCAGTGATTTTGCTTCTCTTTGGGTGTCTGTCATGTTTTGCACTTAGGGATGTATTTTGTTTTCTAGAGACAGTGGAGATGTTAAATATGGGAGAGTGTTCTGGCTGGTTTTTTTTCCCCAGTACTACAGGGCACTCAGACAACACTGTTACCCTTGATATCTACTGCTTAATTGCTTGTTGCATATTATCTGCAAGTTCTGAGTCTTGGACTTTCCTTCTGTGCTCCTTGTGATATGTTTTGTAGTTTGATAAGCCACAATGAACAGAGACTGCAGCAAACTTCCATCTTGGCAACTCAGTGGCTAGAAAAGAAAATTATATTTAGAAAATCATGACAGAGATTACTTCCTATTAAAATAATATATTGGTAATGAAGATTTTCCAATGATTTTTGTTTTACTTCTTACTCGTGACTAAACCACCATGTAGATTAAGTTGTCTACACTGTAGTCAATATCTGTATTCATTCAGAGGCAAAAACCAAATCTTCAATGTTTCTGAAAAAAATCAGAAAATTTTGTGTAAGAGATGCACCTGTTGCAAATAGGTTATTAACAGAAAAGGTGTTGAAAACAGGAAAGATCATAGAACACTTTGAAAGGTGGGAAATTTATTGGATAATAGAAGCTGGCTTTTGTACCAGGGTTGGAGAGAAACCTGCACAGAAAAGCACCAACCTACAAAGAACAACTGGAATGAGAATCTGAATAAAATGTACTCTAAAAATCCCCTTAAAATCAAGAGCAGCTACATGTGAAGTAATGAATGCGATCAACATTATAATTTTTGCCTTGCTCACAGTTTGCTCTGCATCCTAGGACAGCAATTTTGTAGCTGTGGGCTGCAGTACCAGAACAGGGCTGTCCCTGATGCTGCTCTGCGGGTGGTTTTTATAATTTGTGCAGTATCTGAGCCTTGCAAGCACTCCTGTTCAAGCTTTGGGAAAACACAGACTTCCAGGGATGGAGTTTGCCTTGCATTTTTAGCATTCTACTTGAACCAGTGCCAACTGATTTTTAAATCACCTCCTCAAAATGGTTTGGAATTCTCTTGCACTATTAGTGAGCATGAGTGACCATTTCACTGAGGCTCTTCAAGAATTTCTTCTTTCTTTTTTTAATACCATGTCACAAATACTCTGTATTTTGACTTGGCTTTGTAATTGTTTCAGAAGGAAATATTTTGACACCTTCTAAAAACGTATGTAGGAGTGGTGGAAATTTTTATTTAAACATTTTCATTTTGTGGATAAATATTCTTCGAAACAAGCTTTCTGTGACATGTCAGTTTTGAGTGATAAAGTTTTATGATACATTTTCATGTTAAATGGAAAGATTTCGACAACTCCCCTTTTCTTAGAAAAACAAGCAGGGTGGACTTGGCATGAAGCTAGACTGGCAGAGACTCAAGTCCAATTATGCATGTTTGACTATCTGCCTGAGGTCTTCCAACTACCAGACAAATATTTTAGCCATTTTTCTGTTCTGGAATAGTGTTGTTGCTTTGCTCTCCTTTGCTTTGTTTCCATTTTCTTCTAAAAATATGTCCTTTCCCTGATGCATTGAGAGAAATAAATAAAGGGAAACAACAGTAACTGGTGTGAGCTGGAAAACATGCTCATCTGTACATCTGAATATAAGTGTGGCAGTAAACACCTGTAGTAAGTGGAAAAATATCTCCTCTCATTTTCTAAACTAAAACATAGCTTTTAGTTTTTTTTTGTGGAATGAAATGGAAAAGGGAGAATGTAGAAGGAGCAATAAAAATAGCACAAAGCTAAAACCTGATAGAGTCCATCTTCTGTAAGCCTTGAAAAACTTCACTTTATTCAGTAGTGTTAGTGCACTTTAAAATTATAAAATGGAAAAAAATATTTCCAAGAAGCACTGTGATTCCTTTCATATGAGCATATCAGGCTGGTGTGGTTTGTTGCACTGCGTCACAATATGAATTTTCCTCTAGTTTATTCAATGTTGCAGAGTGCTCTGTGCTGTCATATAACTGCAAGAAATAGAGATACTGAAAAAAATGTGCGGGGCAATAAAGCTGGTAAAGGGTCTGGAGCACAAGTTTTGTGTGGAATGGCTGAAGTGGTGGGGGTGTTTATCCTGGAGAAAAATAAGCTCCTGGGGGACCTTATTGCTCCCCGTAACTTCCTGAAAGGAGGTTGTAGCCATGTGGGGGTTGGCCTGTTCTCTCAGGTAACCACTGACAGGACAAGAGGAAATGGGCTCAAGTTGCACCAAGGCAGGTTTAGATTTGATATCAGGAAAAATTTCCTCACCAAAAAAATTGTTAGGTATTGGAAGAGGCTGTGCTGGGGGATGGTTGAGTCACTGTCCATGGAGATATTCAAATGACATGTAGATGTGGCACTTAGAGACATAGTTTAGTGGTGGGTTTGGTAGTGTTGGATTAATAGTTGGACCCCATCTTAGAGGTCTTTTTCAATTAAACCCTATATGTAATTCTATATTAATCCTCTGAGTACAAATTAATGCACCTGAATCATGTTTGAATTCTCTTTTTCAAAGACTGACTCGACTGCTATAGGCAATGTGTAGGTAAAGCTAAAGGTACTTCTCATTCAATAGCAAAATGCTTTCAAAGAGAATGAAATTATTGTTCTCTGTGGTAGTGTACAGGCACCATGAGTCTAAGCAGACACAGTGTCAGTTTTGATTTCATTATTCTTCATTATTTTTCAGTATCAAAGTCAAGATCTTGCTGCTGATGAAAGTGAGCATCAAGCAGTGAAATGTCAGGTTTCTAAACTGCTACCTCCCGATGAAGTTTCCTTCCTTTTTGTCTGTCTTGAAGAAAAGAGAGTAAGTGGGTAGAAAGCTGTTGTGCTGTCAGCTACAAGAGGAGGCTGAGCTCCATGCAGGGTTTCCAGTAGTTTTGCAGCTATTAGGAAGTTCTGCTAGTCAGGAGGGGAGATAGACTTGACATTAGGAAAGCAGAGCTTTAAAAATGGAATTTTAATAAAACTATGAAAGCTACTTGGATGTCTGGTTCTTTAGGGGCAGAATAAGCAGCCAGCATCTGGTAGAAAATATTTAAGAAGGTTTAGGACAAAAAACGTGTTAAAGAAAAGAATACTGCTTCTTGTCAAATTACTGTGAGGTCTCTGTGGAATATCTTGCTTCCTAATTGCCATTAGATTTGTTATTTTCTCTACCCACATGCTGAAGTAAAGAACCTCACAGTAAATTTTTTGGATCCTTGTTAATATGTCTTATGTGCCAAAGAATATACTTGGCTGAAAGAAAGATGTTTTCTAGATAGGAAAATCTGCCTTCTGTTGTGAATATCTTGGTGTTTCCTGGGAATAAGAGTAAGGACTTTTCCCTCTAGTTGAGAAGCTTCTAAATAATCAGAATTATATACTTTAAATGTTAACCACCCTGTGTTGATAATGACTTTGTGGCATTGCAGTCATTGCATGCTGGCCCTGTCTCCTGCTGCTGCTGGTCAACCTACACTGCCTGGTAGGTGAAGTTTGCTGGTTTTGGTCATCAGTTTCCAGTATTAGAAGAGGAAACCCTAGATATATATGTATGTAATACATCAAAGGTTAATAATGAAAGACGTTTACAGATGAATGGTATTTCATACATTTATCAATGTCAGGCAGATAAGTCAGAAACAAATGTCTTTCAGATACTGAAAAAAAAATTGCATTTTCTCTTGCATGATGGTGGGTTTTGGAAACAAAGTGCAGGATTTAGACAGAGATATAAGCTTAAAAATGTACCTAAGGTTTCCAGTGTGTTGTTGAATGTTTATGCTATTTTTTAATATTACATAATTTTTGTGGTCTGTGATGGGTCATCTATGCCTACAATAATGCTTAAAAATCTCCACAAATGCCCAACCCAGTTCCAAGTTCCCAGCTATGCAGTTGTTTAAAAATAAATGGCAGAGAGTGAGGGGAGGGGAAAATAAGTGAATGATAGCTCATTTTTCCATGTGAATCCAAATAAAAGAGCAACCACATATGCACACTCTTCTTAACAAGTTTTGTTTGCTTAGAAACTTTAGGTCCCAGTTTCTCTTGCATAGTTAAATTGTTCATTTTCATCTTTGTTCCTTTCATAAACATATGCACTTTCTGTATTTCAGCAACTGTTGTTGAATTTTTGATAATCTTTTTCTGTCTGTTATGACCAGAGCCCGAATAATCAATTTGATAAATTCTTCTGTAAATATTGAAGCAGTAGATATTAATCAGAATATAATTTCTTAGGAGTAGGATAATATTAGTATTCTGTCAGCAATTTCATGTTCCATGCATATTTAGAATTTCATATCAAAAGAGAGAACACCCATCTTAAAAGCAGCATAATTCTTGTTAACATCACAAAAGAGGGGATTTAAAGGATGAAGTTTTTGTGATTTTTTTTCATTAAATCTAATAACATGTAATGAACAGATAACTTTCTATAACCTTCCATCAATTTTGTTTAAGTTTAAATGGGAAAAACTCTGCACATTTGGTCAGGTTGGTTCCTCCTCTGTTAGTCTGTATTAAAACATAATTCCTTTTAGGGATTCCTCCTAGTTCTTATTTGCTTATAAGCTGTATTTTGTTTTCCATTCAAAATTCTGTGCTTCAGTCTGACTCTGTGCAAGACAGACAGATTGATCACTTTTGGAGATAGTTGATAGTGCCGATTTTTGATCTCAATGACACATTGTCTTTTCCCTAAGCTATGAATGCAATAATCACTTTATTCTTAAGTGAGGCACATATTTCAAGTGCAGATGTTCCCATGAAACTTATCAGTATAATAGACAGAATTTACCCATGGAATTCTGTTTCCAAGTAAGTAAATTATAAATGTCAAGTACGTAGTTTCAAGAAACTGATAATATATAAAATGTTTCTTGTTTTGAAATCACAGTACACAGGAGCTGGCATTGACCTAGCTCTGATACTGTATTTGAAAGCTGAATTAAATGAAATAAATATGAAAAGGAGAGCTGATTAACAGATGTATGTAACATATAACAGATACATGCCATATTCAGAAAGAAAATGTTTTCAAAAAAGTACGTCTGGTCCAGCAGGATATGGATTGAATAGAATATGATCAAGAGGGGATGAAATGACCCATCCACAGTGGGATCAACCCTTTTGTTGCCAAAAATAAGTCAATTCTTGTGTTCCACTACAGCAAAAATGCTCAAAAAAATCTAAGTTGTTTCTTAACTATACATACATGCCCAAGCTGTTGTTTCACTTTTTTTTTCAGTACTGATCCATCACTGGAAAAGTTTTTTCAGTATTCTAGAACAGTTTTTTTCTAAAACTGATTGTTTTACGTGTACTTTCACAACTTGAACATTTTATATATATATATATTTGTCTATACTTAAAGTCTATTAAACAGTGTATGTTTCAAGGGGTGCTGAAAGAGTTCTGACCTTTTCCAGTTCTTCTACATGCTGAAATTTGAACACTGGAAATGTCATTTGTGATATAGACTTACGTGGATTAAAGTTATCTATAATGAAATTCAGTTCTTGTAGAAAAGTACTCTTACCTAAAAATCCTTGCCTCTGTCTTTGTGAGGAAATCTGATATTATTTTATTACTAATGTGAAAACATGTAGTTAGGCCAACTGATATGGCATGGCTGAGTTCTGAGGCCCTAACACCAGGGAGTCTTCAGCTTTTCTTGCCAAGATATAGATGCAATTTTGTGATTACTCTCATCTGATTCTGGAATGTTCAGTACAGAACAGTACAAACGGGCTGCAAACTCAAATGTACCTTAGTCTAGAGGTATTGCAGAGGATGCTAAAAATAACAAAAAGGGAGAAATTGGAGTATAGGAGAGGAAAATATTGGTTGGTCTCACAAGTCAGAAATGGTTTTAATTATCTTTACTGGCAGAACAAGCAAAAAAAGCAAAACACAGAATCCTAGAGATTCAGAAGAGTTCTCAAAGAAGAAGACTTCAGACAGGTTTTTCCTTGCTTTTGCATTCAATAGATGCAGCAGATTAGTAGAGCACGTTCCCAAATCACAGCTTCACTTGCCACGAAAATGTTGTCAGTGAGATTCTACGAGCTGCTGAGCTGCACAGCATCTCAGGAGAAAGGGAGATAAACCCGTGTCAGAAGCTGCAGCAGGAATTGGCACAGATTTTCCACCCTTTAGTCGTGGATCCACGTGTGCCAAAATGACAATTTGGCTTTTGGTAAATGGCATTTTCTCAGTGTGTCTCCAAAGTGTTTTAATTTGGAGGTCAGCCCTTTAACCACTTGGATGACAAATCCTTTGTTATCTTTTCAGGGAGAGTTATGTATGTCACTACCTTGCTCTTTTTTAAAGCCCTGCTGGGCATTTTTTCGAATAGACAGAGGCAAAAAAAAAAAAAAAAAAAAGAACTGTGTTATAACACAGTAATCATAATAACTATTATCATAACTATTATTCATTGCAGCAAATATTTTACAGCAGCAGAGGTATATTTTAATATCAGGTTGCCAGCATTGGTCCCAGACCAATACTAAATACAAAGCAAAGTGCTGAACATGCTTGTTGGGATTATCCAAAATAACTAAAGAGTATCTAATTCCATTTTTTCCATCTAACTGATGGAACAAACTATTGTGTCTGAAAACATTTCAAAAGTAGATGGTCTGCAGTAATAGCCTCATGTTCAAGAATACATCCTTTATAAACCTCTTTCGCTGAAGAGCTCTGCCTTAAGCCCATTACACTGCCTCCAGACTGCCTAGGTATCTTACTTTTGTGGGTTTGTTGTTTAAAGGCTTTATCCTGTATTTTTAGCACTTCAACATGTACCATGGGTGCAGAACTCAAAGCATTCCTTTAGTTATAAAGGAGCCTGCCAACTTGAATTGATATCTTTTTATTTGCAGCCCGCATTAAAAGAAGTCATCTGGTAGGAATATACCAATGCTTGATAAAGATTCTCGTTTATTTAACTGTTCTGTTGTGCTGTTTCTTTCCAAATAGCAGCTTGACTGACTGAGGAAAGCTCTGCAGTAAGAATTTCTCTGTTTACATCAATTGTATCTCAAGATTTAGCAGGTGTAATACAGGTAACAGTACCCCAGATTTTGTTTAAGATTTAGGAAAACACTACTTTTAGGATAGAAACCACAATTTTAGGATAGAATATCGGTGATGACTTCCAGGAATCAGTCCTTTGCTGTTACCACTGTTCAGACTTATTCCCTGCTAGATCACAAATAGTTTTTCCGAGCAATGAAATGCATGAGGTGGGAGCTAGTTTGCAGTAAGAGCATCTTTGTTCCCTTTCTTTGTGATCCTTGTCCCCATGAGCAGTGAACTGCAGTGTTATCACTTTTTTTACACAGGATTCCTTAAACATATGGATGAATCCCATTTTTTTTTTTACAGTAAGGACAGGTAAGGAATGAGCATTAGCAGAGGAATCATCCTTATCCTGCCTCATTACAGAGGCTGTGTTCTGTGCTGGAGAGATCACCTCTTCAGAACCTCTCAGGCTCAAAAGGTACTTCATTAGTCTCTGCTCTGAGATTGACAATGAGTGCCAATTAGTTCCAGGAGGCATTTATTGCTGGAACAGAAATTCCCTCTCAGATAGAAACAGTAATGGTAGCAGACTAGTGCTGCCATAGCTGGGCTCTCCAGGTATTTTATATAATAATGGTTTTACCTTGGCTGAATGTCTTTAGAGCTGCTGTAAGCTGTGGTAAGTCACACTATTTGGGCTACATGCAGATGTCTTTCATGTATGATGTGCCTGAGTCAGTTTCCTGTAATTGATATGTACTCCTTGATCAAGGTTAGTATCTGGATTTCTATCAATGTTTGCCTGTTATGTCATTGTAAATATGCTGAACGTTGTTTGTTTTTAGCTGGTCTTGGATTTATGTAATTCATTGCTCTGCTTCTATTAAGAAAAAGAGAACTTCTTATTAAATATATCCTCATTTGCTTTATATTTATTCTTCTGTGTTTTATGTTAGTTTTCATTTCTTATTTCCAGTTTCCTCCAATAGACCTTTCTTCCTAGCATATAAATATCCCTCTGGAATTAATTCAAATTAGCAGTAAGATGTCACTTTGTCACTTTGTTGGGCAACTTTACCCTCTTTCTGATTAGAAAAGGTACTTCTCAAATTTGGGCCCATTCCAATCATTGTTGTTATTAGTCCATTAGAAGAAATAGTTTATTCCTTTTTTAAAGGGGATTTTTTTTCCCCCTAATGCTCTAAAACCTCTACCAGTTCAAAGTGTGCTCTGTTTTTTTTGGGGTTTTTTTGAGTTTTTTGTTTTGTTTTGTTTTGTTTTGTTTTTGTTTTTGTGGGGTTTTTTTGTTTGTTTTTTTTGTTTTTTCTGGAAAGGAATATTTACTAGAGTGTACTAAAGCCATGGGAATATATGAGTTATCATGGGGTAAATTTGCTCCTGTCTCCTACCAGTATATTCATACTTGTGTTAAAAGACTTACAAGAGGAAGAAGCTAGTTCTTCAGTCACAGAGCTAAAAGAGAGAGTTAAGGCACATTATCCAAGCAATTTCACATGTCAATTCTCATCCTTAGGAGGGACACTTATGCAAGAAGCACCACTGGAGGTGTCCTGTGCCCTGCTGTTTCACAGGATGGGGCCAGTTTTCTTACACTTCAGGCATGTTTGACTATTTTGATAAAGCTCATCTTGCTGCAAACAGCCGTCTCATGAAGCCAAAGTCTGATAATTCAAAATTAATATATAGCTCTGAAAAAGCCAGTTAGTGTAAACAGAAAATATAGTTTAGCTTGAAAGTTTGTGTAGGGGAGAGTTAGGTTGCTGTAGGACAACTTGACTAACAGTATTTTTACCTGTGACCATGTTCACAGGGGTTTTTGGATGAGGGAAGAGACGAGGATCTGACTCCATGTTTCAGAAGGCTTGATTTATTATTTTATGATATATATTGCATTAAAACTATACTAAAAGAATAGAAGAAAGGATTTCATCAGAAGGCTAGCTAAGAATAGAATAAGCAAGAATGATAACAAAGGCTCTGTCTCGGACTCTCTGTCCGAGCCAGCTGGACTGTGATTGGCCATTAATTACAAATATCCAACATGGGCCAATCACAGATCCACCTGTTGCATTCCACAGCAGCAGATAATCAATGTTTACATTTTGTTCCTGAGGCCTCTCAGCTTCTCAGGAGGAAAAATCCTAAGGAAAGGATTTTTCATAAAAGATGTCTGGCGACAGTTACCATGTTGGCCTCTGGAAAGGTCTTAATGTTTGTTTTCAACTTGTCCAGACTGTGAAGGAAAGCATCCTGTGCACACACTTAAAGGAGCATGTTTTATCCTCCAAGGATCTGCCTGGCAGCACATGGAGGATGCGTAGTTGTGATTTATCAAAGCTGTGATTCATTATAGAACCACAGAATGGCTAGGGTTGGAAGACACGCTAAAGGTCACCCAGTTCCAATCCCCTCACCATGGACAGTGACACCTTCCACTTGACCAGCTTACTCAGACCCCCTTCCAGCCTGGACTTCACCCAACAGACTGTTGGTCACCTTTTTCCACACTGTGACCACACCTGCCTCTGTACATGAGCTGTCTGCATCCGTGCTCAGGCACAAGGTTTGATTTGCTGTCCCTGGGAGTTGACATTGAAGTCTCCTCATTTGGCTGTTGAAACCTACCATAGCACCTGCTTAACAAAGGGCCAGAATTTGGGAACACAAATGTTGTGAGAAAAGAAATGAAAGACAGCCATGAGCTGCTCTCCAAAGTTATAACAGCAAAGGATCAGAGATGTGGAAATGTCATCTTTGTCCTGCAAGATGCTCAATAATCTGCTGGGCAGATAATCTGTGCAGTGAGACCCATGTCATGGGAGAAGGTTGGATGGGATGAGCTCCTGGAGTGCCATCTAACTTATATTCAGACAGTTCGGACTGATGGATTAATTATCCTTTATAAGACGTGATTTCAATTGTCTTCTAAACCAAGAAGAAAAAGAGAAGAAAAGTAATAATCCTCTCTTAAATTTCAACTGCCAACCCAAAAGTTATCCCTTTGATCATCTGAATACACTATTTGGACCTAGATTTTCTCTTAGTGAGTTCTTAAAGTATCATTCTGGAAAGATTTTCTTTTTCTTCTCTCCCTTGTATCTCTTGGTTATACCTTTTTATTCTGCAGGTTTTTAAGCACAAATATTCTTCCTCTATTATTCTTTTCATACTTGGAGTCTGTTTTTCTTAAAGTTCCGCTAGTACTACAGGATAATATCTGGGGTTTTTTTTTTAATTTTATTTGGTCTAAACTCATATCTTTCTTATAATTATATTTAGGTGAGAAGGGATGGGAAAATAAAAAGTGGTGACAGTCACAACCTTGAACAAGCCAGTATACTATTGACAAAATCAGTATAGAGAACTTATATATCTGTGGCATAAGAAATTTTAGAAACTAGTATTTCACAGACACTACTTTTGATTTGCTTGGGAACAGAGAAACTCTGCTAGGAGCCAGGGTGTGGGGAACAAAGAACTTCCAGGTTTGAGGCAAAGATTTGAGGCTTTTCAAAGTTTCAGATTTGAGAATAAATCACACTTTAAAGAGAACTGCTGCCTGTAAAAAAAAAAAAAAACCAGATGGTGCTCAGGGGAAAGGCTTATAGCTCTGTAAATTACGAATTATCTAAGCCAGTTTTGTTAGGCTAGTTAAAAGCAAACATCTGCAGAAATGGTGAAAAAATAAAGTAAAAAAATTCTGAACGCATAAAGTCTTTTTCCTTAACTTTGAGAAATAACAGCTTGGGAATTGCAAGTGGATTTTTTGTTTCTTTTTCTAATATTCAGTGGGGTTAAAATGTGCACTTCATAAAATATCTGGGTTATTTTTAATAGCATCTCTACACTATTTCACTGTAGGTGGCTTCAACAAATTCCATTTTCCTTTTATTCCAGTTGCTTGCTTAGCCTATGTTTCAGGCAAAAGCTGCCCTTCCTCTCTGATGGTGCTTTTAAATTCTACAACTATTTTTCTTGTATAATTAAGTTTTCAAGTAGATTTAGCTCAAAGTGAGGTGTATTGTCAGCCTTTACTGGGCTGGTTTCAAGACCAAACTAAGACAAACACTGTGCAAGTTTCCACTGCAACATTGCAACCCACCCAGGGTGGCATCAAATGCTCTTCAGTGATAAAAATAATAACATTAAGAAAGAAAGCAATGAAAGGAACAATGCTTGGATAATGCCTTAGTAAATGGAGAGCCTCAAGTGCGAATCTAATTTTCAAAAGGATGCACACATACCCGGCAGTGTGTCTCACCTGTAGGATAGAGGAATCAGTTTGTCCTGTAAAAGAGAAAAGAATAAGATAGTCCTAAATAAGTACAAATCTGATTTTATACTAGTGAAGGGTTTCCCTTTGGAGAATTCAGTTCAAGTTTTGGGATTTCTGCTCAGCCTGCCATAAGCTATTAGATGTGATCTTGCATCACCATGAAATTTTTGGAGCCTTAGGGATTTGTGAGTTGGATTGATCTGCTCTTGTACCTCTCAGACATGGCATTGAGGGTTGAACACTTTTTGGGAGATTTGGGACATCTGTGAAGGCTGCTGCTGCTCCATGCAGCCTTTCTGCTAAATTGACAACTCTTGGACTGGAATTTCCCAGAACAGGATCTGTGTCCTAGGAATCTGCTTTCATGGATTCAAATGATCCCTTGTGATCTCTGATGATTTCCACACCACCTCCCAGTCCCTCAAATCATATTAATATTGAGCATGGAGAGATTTTCCTGTAATGCTTTTACTTTAGTCTGGTATTTTAAGAGAAATTTTTTGGGGCCCTCAGGCTGTTACTTGAGTCATTTCCCACAGTTTTCATGGGTATTCCCTGAGCATAGCACACCCTAAATATTAATAAAATTATATATCTTTAGATTCCAAAGGTAGAGGTAGAATGTTTTTGTTCTAGATAGGTATACTTATAGATTGAAGCATCTTAGATTTTTTAAGGTTTTCAGTAAAAATAAAACAAAAAGACCTCATCATTACAATTTTAAGGACAAAAAAAAAAAAAAAAAGAAAAAGAAATTATGTCCTCTTTTCAACTCCAATGTGCCCATTAAATATTGAAAACTGTCAGCACTAAGAAACAGTTTAGGAATTCATTTAATTTTTTTTTTTCCCTCAGAGTTTTGCTAAACTTCATCCCAACAGAGAGATGCTTTTATGTATCAATTTCTGGGAATAGTTTGCTCTCCAACACCCAGAGAAGATTTCCCTAACCAGAAGATAGACCTAAATACATAGACATTTTTCATCACTAATGCATTTCATCACTAATGAATTAATTAGTGCTGTTCTCCAGAGGGGAAACATTTTCCAAGTTTTAATGCAGATTTCTTTGAAATCCCACGACCCAACCATGGAGCCATTTAGGTTGGAAAAGACCCTCAGGACGATCAAACCCAAACATTAACCCAGCAATGCCAACTGTCTTCTTAGTGAAAGGAGAGCTCAAGAGGATCAGAATCCTCACCTAATTTAGTGTTATCTGCAAATTTGCTGAGGGTTCACCTTGTCAATCAAGGTGCTAAAACAGGACTGAGTCCTGGGGGACGATCTGGGGCCAGCTGGATGCAGCACCTTTCACCACCCCACTCTGGTGCCAATGGCCAACCAGGCAGATTTTTATCCAGCAAAAGTACATCTGCTCACATGCTGGAAATCCAGTTTCTCCAGTTTCTCCACTTTGAGTGCCAAAGGCTTTGCTCAAGTCCAGATAGAACCATCCATGGCCATTCCATCATCCACTAAACATCCTAGAATGAGATCAAGTCAGTCAAGAAGCACAAGAAAAAGCAAGAGTGGGGAGAAAGGTGAGAGGTTTTTCGTGGTTTTGTTTGGGATTTTTTGTTTGTTTGTTTTTAGGGTTTGTTGTTTTTTATTTGTTCTTGTTTATCGTGTTTTACTTTCTATCTTAAGTGCATGTCGTATAAAATCACAAAGAGCCTCTTGGGAAAAACTCACCATGTTCAGTGTTACATGGGGTTAAATGACTGAAAGTTGAGAGATCATTTTCTTACATTTTCTTTTGCTACTTGCTAAAGGAAGGGAGTATTTCTGTTTAACAAACATATCTATTTCAGATAACAAAGCAGATTTTTTTTTTTGCTGGATTTTTTTCTATGAAGCAAGAGCTTTCCTACTGAAGAGTATATTAATCATAGGTTATTGTTATAAATAGGAGTTTAATATAAGGTTTTAGCAGGTTTAGTTGATTTTACTTGAATCTGATTAGGAAAAAAAAAAAAGCTGAATATTTTAAAACACACTGAGGATGAAGTTAATGGAATTTATGTTCATCTGCCAGAATTTGGTTTGTGTATGCATCTGGTCCACTGAACTAAAATCTTGTATCAGACATTTGGAAGAGACATCAGAAACTGCTGATTTTTTTAGTTCTTACTTATTGGTACAGTTTAGCTGAACACTGTCTTACCACTAAAAAGGCATAGATAAAGAGTGCTTGCTTTTGCTATTTTTAAAGAGAATAAAAAAATGAAAAAGGTGTACCAGATGGCTTAGCTGCTATGGGCAAGTGAAAATGCAAATAATCTGAAATTATATTAAGTTATGGTTAGTGGTTACTCATCAGATGAGGTAGTTTATGTTGGTACAAAAGCAACTCATTTATTTCCCTTAGCAGACAAATTTTCCCAACACAGTCCTTGTAAAAAAAAAAAATTCCTCATAGTGAAATAATTCCAACATTAAAATAAACAACAAAGCCTCTTTCCAAAGAAAGAGTAATTAGTATTTCAATTTATTTACTAGACTAGGCAGCTAATACAGCTTCTACAAAGTATTCATTGAGTGCATTTTTAGGATGAGATAATGGATTTTCAAATTATGTACACTGACAATATCAACAAAGCTGCTTTATTAGTCCTGTTTGGGCCCTGTGGTGTCATTAAACCCAACATTTGTCTACAGCTTGATTCTGTTAATGGAAATGGTGATCTAATTTTTAGTTGTTATAAGTTATCTATGACTCTCAGATGATATCTAAGTCTCTTGTATGATTTATTGAAAATTTACACCTGCAACTCACGCTGGAAAAGAATGTGTTTCTTTAGATACTTTAATTTTTTTTTTGTTATGTTTTAAGCCAAAAGAACATAAAATTACTTTAATTCTAGCTGCTAAATCTTGCTTTTCCACTCGAGGACATGGTGGCTTCAATAAGTTATTCATATGTTGAGCTGGAAGCACAGGGCCCCATGAGGGCTGTATATGAGGGAAAGACAGTAACAAATTCTCTGATGAAGAGACAAAGCTTTATAGCCAAACTCCACAGTGCAGAGGATCTTTTTTTTAGAGCCCTTATGAAGCCCTGAGACAGGGTCTGTAATGGCAAAGCTGACATCAAGCGGGATGATGTGGCAGGAGCTTTGTGGAGGGAAGTTTTGTGGCTGTGAAGGAAAATGTAGGCTACACATCTGGTCAGTGGCACGTGTCACTGACAGAGTATGAACCTTGGTGACTTCTTAAATGACATTAAAATTAATGCTATACTTCATCACTTTGCTTCTGCTACCCTGCCACATGGTTTTCCATATTTTACAGTGCACACATCATTTGAGTTCTGAAGGAAATTTGCTTAGTCAAAAAGTCAGCTGTATTCAAATTATTCATAAGGGAAATTGCATCTTAGGCAATTAAAATGTGTGCTGGGTAAAAGAAAATGTTTCTTCCTGAAAGGAAAGAGCGGATGCTTCATCTGTGAGAAACGTTATTACAAATTCTTTTCTGTTACTAAGCACCTAATATTAAAAAGAAACTTGTTCTAATCAGAGAGGAACCGTATGAGGGCATAGAGGAAATTTTTATTTTAGGTTAAATTGATGCTTTTATTTTTTCCCCACACATGATATTTGCTCTTCCACATCTAGTCCCCTTACCCTCCCAGAAGCACTGCTACTTGTATAAAGGATTGTACATTAGTTCTATTTTCTCTGTATTTTATATGTTAAATGCAATCTCTTCTGTCCAAATTAATGTTCCTTTGAGCTGCAGTTATATGGATGGTGGGAGAGCAAGAGTGATGTGATCAGGTTTGGACAATTTGCTGGGAAGGGAAATGAGTTTGGCTGTGTTAGAAGCTGGTCAGAGGGATTAAGGTAGTACACTATGTATCTTTTTCTCCCTTAAAATATAAATTACCCCATTTGATCCATTAAAAAAATTAGATTCTGTTAGATTCATGTCTAGTCACTGATATGCAATTTATGACTATAACAGAGAATTTGTATTATTTGTGCTGTCTTTCCCTTATAAATGGCCAGTGCTTGTAAGCATTTTTTTGAGCTTTCTTTTACTGAAGTTTGCAAACCTGCATTGTAAATGTGGATAAACTGATAGTATCCCCTGCCATTCATTGACTGAAGTGGCTCAAAGCTGATTTGATTCCTATTACTTCTGTATCAACAAATGCCACATTTTTAAAGATTTCTGAAGTTTCTGGGTCGTCGGTATTTTCTCAGTTGTGTGCAAGATCTGGTGCCAAGAACAAAAGATATAAATACACACGTGCAGTCACACGTATGAAATGTCTGTTATTTTCACAGAAGCTAGAGAGAGGCATGTCTTGATGTCCTAATGAAGGGGCAGCAATGGGGTGTATTAATGGGATAATAAAACCCATTCTTTGTTCAGAAGGTTGTGCCTGGGGGATAGGGGTGCAGCAGTGTCTGTGGGACATGGGGATGTGGTTTTAATTTCTCCTTACTTGAACAGTGCTCCCCTTGGACAGGCAGGACAAAACCTACTTCACCTTTTACTGGCAGAAATCGCTGGTTGAAAGGAGACTTTTTTTGTCTATTTGAAGCCTACCTGCTGATGTTTTCACCCTTTTTAACATGTTCAGCCCATCTCTGCAGCCCAATAATGGAATACTTAAGGCCATATGATACCATCGATTTCCAAGCAGAGTCCTGTTGGCTTCTGTGGGGAGTTCTGCTTTAAAAATCAATGGCATAATAGGATTTAAAGTAATAAAAAGAGAGAAAGGGGACAAGGAATTTAGTTCATGTGTGCCCCATGACATTGGAGAAAGACATTAGCTGCAGTACACAGATAATAAACTGAAGAGGGCTGTGCATCCCTCATTCAAATGTTCAAATTTTAAAACACCTTATTTACTTAATAAAAGGAGTTTATGACTTATATTGTAGTTACAGTTTAACAAATTCATGAACTAATTATAAATTATAGGTGTTTTTCACTGAAATGAAGTATTTTATTTTGTTATTATAGATGCTAATAATTAAGATTACCCAATATTTGCATTTTTTTCATACTGAAGTATCAAAAGAATATACCCATAACCATAAATCTTAAAATAATTGCTCTTAGGGAAATGTGTTTCTGTGCTTGGAAGCATTGCTCTAATCTTTTCTAGTGTCATTTTGAAGTACATAATCTAATTGAAACCACAAAAGCAAAGTCAGAGCTATTGTGGATTTTGAAAAGTTTGCATGGGTCTGAAGTTGCAAGCATGATTTTATTAATTTTATAATTTCTTTTTAGGCTTTATTTTTCCTGAATGACATAGATGCAGCAAGAACAAAATATTGCAAGAGATATTTATCTCCTAATTTATATTCCTCAAAATTTAAGGCCTCAATTTATCTCTGACTTTGTGATATTCCAACTTAAAAATTCAAACCTTCCTCCACTAAACAAATTTCACTCTTTGTTTTTGACTCTTAACATGTTTTCCCTTTTGTAACAATTCCTGAGCCCGTTCACTTCCATCTGGGCCCACTTCCACTTTCCTGGGCCCATTCACTTGAAGAATCATAACAGGGAATCTGTTTCTCAGTCTGGATCTTTGTAACTTTCTTTGGCACAGATCTTCTGAGGAAAGATTTCTTGATATCCATGATTAGGGAGAAAAAGGGTACAGATAAGTGTTATATGTGAGGTAAATAGTTATGAGTAAGAATTTAATTGGGCTACAAGTAGGAATTTAATCTTTTGTTCAAAGCACGTTATTCTGTTCTATCAAAACACAAACATGTATTATATAAGGAGCTTCTTAAATAAATACTACATGAGTGAACATTAAAATGTTTGCAACCTACTTTGTACATACAGCTGGCCTTTCAACAAAGCAGGAGTTAATTAGGCTTGTGGGGGTAAATGCAAAAATAAAACAAAATAATAATGAGAACACTTCAAACCAATGACTCTGTTTTATTGTTCAAATGGGACAGTAAATAATACAAGCTGAAGGAAAATATGATAAATATAGAGAGAGGAAGAGAAGAAAAATCTAAGATCTAGCCACCTTTTGGGACATGATTTTCTATTCTAGATTTTTTTATTAAAAAGCACTTTAAATGTAACTGTATGACAGCTCTTGAGTCTTTCCTTAATTTGTTGAGGCTCTTCTTTCAGTTGTCATGTCATAGGACTGTTTATGAGAAAATTCCTTGGGTTTGGGTCATGTCACACTTGGAAATAGTAAACATATTGTGTTGTTCTAGAGATGGGAAAACTGTTCTTTCTACCATTCCATCTTCCTCCTCCCCACCCCAAACCACACAGACACAGAGTCTTTCTTGTCCATGAAAGACCTTTATATGGGATTTGTTGTATGCTGGTGTGACCTTGGAATGAGAGGTCACCTGGGGAGCCAAAGACTGGCAGGACAGTGCTGTTACTGTCATATTTCTAGAAAAATCCCCTTGCCCAGGATTCTTCTCCTGGGAAGCTGAGAAGCCTCAGAGAAAAAGGAAAACAACATTATTTCATTTGCTTCTCCTGTGTTTTGCTGCTTTAGAATGTGTTTGGAGATTGTTTATCCAACATATGAATTGTTTTGACTTAATGACCAATCACAGTCAGGCTGTGTCAAACTCTGAAGAGAGTCACAAGTTTTTCATTATCATCTTTTAGCCTTCTGTCTGTATCCTTTCTCTATTCCTTAGTATAGTTTAGTATAGTATTCTTTGATATAATATAAATCATAAAATAATAAATTAGCCTTCTAAGAACATAAAATCAGATTCATTAATTCCTTCCTAATGATGGGGGACCCCAGATATACCACAACCTGTTTCCTTGAGTCTGTGGTATATATTGAAATATTCTCTGGGAGACTTCAAAAAAGATTATTTGAAAGGGCCACTTCATCACACTTATTTTCATATTTCTTTGACTGGAAGTGCTGCCTTGTGAAGGCTGAGCTAGAACAGAGACTAGACAGAGCTAAAGAATAAAGTAGGGATTTATTAAAAAGCCTCAATGGATCAACCTTGGGCAGCACAAGAGCCCGGCCAGGGCTACACTCCCAGTGAACCCAAAATGGTCACAAAATGGTCACAAGGTCTCACACTTTTGTAAGTTCTGGTCCATTTGCATATTGGGGCCAATTGTCCAATTACAGCTTTAGGTTATTAAGTTCCATCCTTCTTGCTTTTCTCTCTTCAGTTCACATTGTTTAAAAATCAATGGCATAATAGGATTTAATGGCATAATAGGATTTAACCTATGCTCTTGGGCCTGAGATCTGGATCATTTGTCCTTGGTCCCCAGCTAGAGAAGAATTGTTTTGTCTGCCTGCTCTGTGAAGAGAGCTCACCATCCCCTCATATGAAGCCTAGACTTACACACTAAAGCAGCACAGAATCTGAAAAACAGAAAAGCTAAAACCTGAGGCATCAGAAGAAGCAGAGTTCTGATGATCTTGTCCTTTTTATGATTTTTACACAGAAATACAGAAACTTTAAGGTACATTTTGGGATCTTAGTCTCAGAGTATTTTACCTTAGGAAGGAAGATACATGTAAGAGAGGCAGTGGATATATTACTGGAGTTGCATGAACTGCCCTTCTGGATATTAGAAAGCACTTATGGGAGAGATGTGAAAAGGGTGACAAGAAATGACTGCAAACAGAATGAAAGCTAATAAAATATGAGACTGTAGCTACTGATCTCTAAACTGAAAACTTCAGCTGTGAGGTCTTATATAACAGCTTACACTCGTGCTTACACAAGCTTACCCATGTTCAGGTGAGCAAAAGTGCTGAGAAAATCTTCATGTCTTTCCTCCTTCTTCTGTGAGCACTGCCTTGCTTAAATGTATCTGAAGTCTGTAGATCAGTGTGGGAGTACAGCTGTGCTTGCTGTTGCCTGAAGATAAACAAATATCAAATACAAATCTGTGATCTTGGGGATGTAAACCATTAAAAAAAACTATCTGTCTGTCTATCTATCTATCTATCTATCATCTATCTATCTATCTATCTATCTATCTATCTATCTATCTATCATCTATCTCTCTATCTACTTTTGAGAAGGGATGAGGCTGGTTTAAGGCCCCTAAATCAGTATGCAGGACACACTGGTGATGATTAGAGAAGACAGATCATCAAAGTGTCTAATCTGGGGAGTCCTAGTGGGCTTTCTGGCATTTTTCCTGATGTTTTGTAGAGGAAATGCTGGGACATTTTGCCCCCACACAGCAAAAGGTCACGGCCACCTGCTTTCGTACATGATTGATATGAATCACTGAGGAGATGGACAGCAAGTACAGCAGCAACTGTGACATATTTTGGTATTTACATTTTAAAATCTCTGAATTAAACACTGTATTTTCTTTCTGTACGTAAGTAGAACTTTAAAGAAGACAAGAAAGACAGCTTTAGTTTGTGGGATGAAAAATAAATAGATAAAAACAAGGAAGGGGAATTGGTTGAGTTTATTTTATTTTTGATGGCTTTCTGTGTAAAGCTGGAAAATGATCAAAGGCAGATGATGCATGTATGTGTTTCAACCTTTTTCACTCCATCTCTATTATCTGGGGATTTTTTTCAATTTTAGAATGGAAAGTAGAAATGTTCCATCTTGAAAACATTCATAAAATATTGTGCCTCTTCCAAAAACCATCAAAATAAAAAACATCCAAATAAAACAGACTGTTGAATTTAACCACATTAAAAATAGGCAATGAAAAAAATTATTTTCCCAAAATTAGATGTCTCTTAAAATGAATAAAATAAGAGTAGGATTTACTATTTATTCATTCATTGATATTGGACCCTTTTTACATCTTTCTAACCCAAATACACTTCTGTGTATTTTTTGTGAATTCTTTGGGGTTAAATCCCAAGCACTCTTAAAGATCTTCAAATATTTTCTCATGAAATGCATGTTAATACGAATATGCAATTATAGGGCAACGTTGCACTATTCAATGAGTGTATAGTAATTTATTTTTATCTGCAATGCTGTAAAAATGCCTTGAAAGCGCTGAATCTCTTTAATACCTGCTGATATTGGATACCACAAAGCAAGAAAGACCCTGACAATTGCAATTTGCAGGTTTGTTCCAGCTCCTACTGAAGCAAGTAATAGCCTGTATCTTTACTTAAGTGGATGATGGATCTGGCACCAAATAAAAAGAATATGCCAGACTTCTTGCTGGAGAAGCGCATAGTGACACCACAAGAATGTATTTTTTTAATTTCTGTTCTTTTTTTTTCTTCTTCTTTTTCTTTTCCCTTTGACCATTTTGTTTTACCTACTTGGTATTTTTCCATAGGTGCTGCAAAATGGAAGAGAGATTAGAACTGCAGCATATCACCTTTCAAATGGCCTCTGCACAAAGGTATGACAGAAGAAATTGATTTTCACTTTTCATCAATATTTCTAAATTGTAACACATATTTTACAGTAAAAGAAGATGCATCACCCTGGATTTTTTTTGTCAGCATTCCTGAAACAAAGTGCATTGAAAGCTACTAACATGGAAGTCTCAGCTTAGTAATTTACAGCCTACAAATGGATTTCCTTCTCAGAATGATAAGTCAGTCAGTGAACCATGTATTGTACATAGATGATGAGCAATTCACTCACTGGATGCAGGGTTTTAACATTTCTCCTCAAACTTTGAGACCTAGAATGAACTTTGACTAAGACTTTCTGGACCTTTCCAAGTTTGCATGCATTATTTGACTGTTCCCAAATGGGATCTGGTAAACAATGATTAACTGAGCATCCTCTTGATAAGCTCTTTTTGTTATTAGTGGCAGAATTCGAAGCATTGGTCAGGTCAGTTTTGTGCATCTGATGATAGCTCATCTCCAAAAGTCAGAACACAGAAAAGGTTAATTATTGCTTTTTCTTGTGTTCTCATTCATCATTTTAAGTTGGCTGGCAGCAGATCTCATCAGCTGATCCATGAAGCTGCTCTGATGCCTCACACCTGCACTTAGAGGGTGAGGCAGGAGGAAGGAGCTTTTGGATCTCTTAGGAGATTGTTTAGTAGCAAGCACTATCCCTGTTTGACATCTTTTCTAGATGAAGTTTTCTTGGCTAAATTTGTCAATTTTTTTTGCTTTGCTGTTTACATCCACGTAATTGTTACTGTATATCAGATTTCTCTTCCTGGAATTAGAAATGAAAATTAGCTTCTGGGAGAGGAAAGACTAAAGCAGCTCATAGCAGCTTAACAAGACAGGCATACAAGACACCTTTCCAATTTCATTTATCTATTAAAGTAAATTCATAGGGACCCTGTGAATCAGAAGAACTGTGTCAAAGCTTCTAGAAGACTCTAAGTTGGGTTCTTACACTGAAATACAAAGTGTAATCACTCATGTCACTGTCATATTTTCTGAAAAATCCCTTTGCCAGGATTTCTTCTCCTGGGAAGCTAAGAAGCCTCAGAGAAAATGAGAACAATATTATCTCATTTGCTTTTCCTGTGTTTTGCTGCTTTGGAATGTGGTTGGAGATTGTTTATCCAACAGGTGAATTGTTTTGACTTAATGACCAATCACCATCCAGCTGTGTTGGACTCTAGAGAGAGAGTCATGAGATTCATTAGTGTTAAACCTTTATTGATTATTTATTGTTAAACCTTTTTTAAAAATCCTTTCTCTATTCTTTAGTATAGTTTTAGTATAGTATTCTTTAAGATAATATAATATCATAAAATAATAAATTAGCCTTCTAAGAACATGGAGTCAGATTCATCTTTCCTCCCCACAACAGAGAATCCCAGAAAATACCACACACTCATGCTTATAACACCTTTTCTTTGCAGAAGAAGTAATGAAATATAGATGTATATATATCCTACACAGAAATATTAACAAAAATAATTGGAGTCAGAGGGGAGATGACAGAATATACAATGTGTTCCCAAAAAGAAGTTTCTCTAATGGTTCTTAAGGAGTTTTAATGAAAGAGAACTACCACTTATATTCTCCATTTTGTTTCCAAGGGCTCTCACTCTTGAGGTACATAATTTTTCTTTTATTTTCACTCACTAGGTAAAATATGTTTAAACTGCTAAGCTTAGCTTAGAAGAATGGTATTTTCTATACTGCAAACTAATTCTGGAGAGCCTTAAAATTAAATTTTAAGTTACTTGCCTCTATGTTTCAGGGCACAGTTTCCATGTAGCCTCTCTATTTTTGTTACAATGCATCCCTGTCCTAAGTGTATACTTATTAATAATGAATTGCCATAATAAATTCACTCATTATGGGACCTAGGTATTGAGTGAGTGTGGTCTAAAATAAGTGGGTCATACAGGCCTAGAAATGAAACTAAGGCTCTAAAAAGGAGAAACTGAAAGACATAATTCAGGGACATAATGACTGCAACTTGAGCCCTTCTTCTTCTCTGGTTACAGCATCTGGAGGTTGCAAAGCCCACACACTGCCTGAGTAAGGGGGACTACACCAATTAATTTACTTTGCAATTAGATTTAAGCAATCATGGTGGGTGACAGCAATGAAAAAATACCACAAAGAATCCTCTCATTATCTTTCAAATATAACACTTGATAGATAGGTACAATCCTAGTTAACAGCTGAGCACAGGAAACTATAGATCTGGCAGCCAAGCCAAAGCAGAAATATTTGTTTTCCCTACTTTTTAAAGTAAAGCACTGTGAAAAATCTGTACCATTTTAGACATTTCTCAATGTTAAGGTAAATTAAACTCTGTGGAGTTTAATTTACCTTAAACCTGGAAGCACAGGAGCCCAGGCCCTGAGGAGGAATGTGTCTGGAGGAGAGGGGAGGAACCAGAGGTAGGTAGTGGTGAGCTGTTGTGCAGACCCGTGGGACTGGAGTCAGCCTGCACTGAGATGGGAATAAAATGCTTTGGAGGAAGCTTTAAGCAGGGCAATACCCAGCTCTCATTATTGTTTCTACTAATAAAAAGTGTATGCATATCTCTTGTGGGCAGTATAAAGGAAGGTTGCCTTTCCCCAAAGTAACTGGGGACAGCCACCTTCAAGTACACAATACATTTAGTCATCCAATCCAGCAACAAATTTTCCATTTATTTATTTATTTATATTTATTTTCTCCTTCCTTTCTCAAGTACATGGATTTTGGAAAGGTTTTCACTTTACAGGAAATACAACATGTCAATTTTCTTTTTTAAATTGGAGTGAAAAATAGATTTTTAGTTTCCTTGAGAATAGAAATTCTGCCTGTCATCCAACCTTTATCAAAGACCTGGGAGTAAATTCCCACATGTTCTATTAACCCCAGAACCACTGTGAATCTTAACACCAGCTAGGGCACAGTTTCCAGCATGCTTGCCCCCAGTAATCATTCCAAAGGTGGCTGGTAATAACTTGCCAAATGATTGAGCAGTAATTTTGGGGCCATAATTGTTCTTGCCTTGCCTCACCTCCTTTTCTTCACTCAACATCTTCCCCTTTTTTCCTTTTGCCGCTCCTCTATGATCAATATGAGTATTAAACTGTTAACCTGATACTGCTTTATTCTCTTCTTGAGAAAAACAAGACAGAAAACATTTGTGTGTTCCTAGTTTTGCTGAAGGTTTAGTGGTATGGCATAGAGCATGCACACATGGAAACAGTGCACAAATATTTCCAGAAATGTATTCCAGTGCACAAATATGGTTGATACAGCACACAAATATTTCCAGACCACACATGCACCTATATGGAGTCTGTTCAGAGTATTAACGTTTTTTGTTGTGGAGGGGGGCGGTGTGAGAAAGCTCAAAGACTCTTTTTTTAACCATAAAAGGTAGTTTCAGTTTTGTACTCTTCAAACACTCCATTCCACATGGACAAAATCTGTGAAAACAAATGCAAGTGTTTCCATTGCTGAAAAATGTTTAATTGCAGGTATATTAGAAATATAAGAAAGAAATCAATTTTCTGATATATTAAAATGGAAATAATAGTAACTTCTTTATTTCAATAAATATAGTTGTCACTTAAGCAATAATAAGGGAGAATAGGTTTAATAATTTGTTGTATACCATTATATTAGCTTTAAAGCAGAAATTAGGTCCTCATGATATGTTATGAAATAATTGTAGGTATGTGAAAGGTGGTTTTACCTTTAAAATAATTTGGCTGAATTTGGGAGATGTGAATCAACAGGGTGCAGTCTATTATACATTTTTTTTTTATATTTCATGTGCTTTATTTACTTCCTTGTTTGATGATAATCATGTTGTATTTTATTTGTAGAAGAATGTGTGGGGTCATCAGTATCTAATTTAATACTTGTTAATACTTATGGATAGAAATGGGAGAAACATTCTCATAAATGAACTTGCTCCTAAACTCAAAATGCTTTTAATTTATTTTTTGAGCGTACACTGCACCAAGTTCTTATTTTTATTTCTCTTAATTTGTTCTGACTAGTGCAGTTGTAAATTAATTCTTATCAACTTTTTGAGTAGAAAGTAAATATACCTGAGCTTAAATATAATTGTAGCAAAGGGAGAGTAAAACAGCAAAAGCACGATGCAGACATGAAGTGAGCAATGATTATAAAAATATTGTTAACTGTAATTTAAAAAAAAAGTGTTCTCTTTCCCTGGTTTTCTTTTTATTTGTAATTTGTGTGTGTGGGCACAGAGACATGTCTTACACCTGCTGCACTCATTTTAATATTCTTTTTCTGCAATCAAACATCAAAACAGTATTATGCTCTTGTCCTTATTTAAATTCTAAATACAAGTATACCCAAAAGTGATGGGGTTTTGTTGTTGTTGTTGTTGTTTTGTGTCAATATTTTATTCGTGCAAAGTGGTAAGTAGGTTAGTAGGTATAACAAACAACTCCAAGTATCCACTGTCTTCTCTGTTAGAATATTCCCTTTATATTTTAGGTTTAGGAGCCATGGTATAAATGAAATACCAGCCTCTCTTTGTGGCAAAACAAAAAATCCCACAACAACAACAAAAAAGTGAGATAACTTTTAACTGATTTTATTTTTCCCCCCTGGAATGTTAAATTATGAGGAAAAACTCCCTATCCCTTCCAAGCACTGCAGAGTCTTGTCAGAGAAACTGCATGCTGCATAATTACCAGAGAATAAATCCACTTCCTCTTTCTTCTCAACTTTTAACCATAATTTTGAAGTATTACAAAGAAAAAAACAGACAGAAGGGTATTTTCAAATCCTGTATCTCCCACCCAGTACGCTAGAAAAGTTTGTGAAGCTTATAACCATGTCAGTACATTTCTTATTGGATTCTTGTTGCTGAGTGAAAGCAATATGAATATAAATGTAGAAATTCTCCATGCAAATCACAGACCATTTTGGCTACAGAGAAACAGAAAACTAGTCATTAAATAAAAGTGCTATCAAATGAATGAAATTATCCTACAATATTGTTGTGTAAAAACTAACATTAATCCTTCACACCACTGGGTCAGTTTCTGGTTTCTTGATTTTTTTTTTTTTTTTTGATTGTTACTAAGGTGTGAAATTCATGGTTGAATTTCAAGATGTGCCCAAATAACTACCATAAATATTGTCATATATCTCATTTAATCACTCTTGCCTCTTTCCTACATAAATATATTTAGTTAGAAGAAAAAGAAAATAATTTATTTTAAAATCTGTAGTAAAATGTCAAATCATTTAGTTCGCTGAAGTTTTATCAGTTTTCTGTGAAATAGCTGCATATAGAAAACTGAAGAGTTTTTTTCTTTTGATGTTGCAAGGCTTGTGTTTAAAACAAAAATGTGTGAACCATGATGTATGAATAAGGTTTCTTGATTATTTTTTAAAGACTTTTAGACCTTTTTTTATGCCTACACTATTTAGAGGAATGAATTAGGTTTAGGTATGATTTTTATTTATTTTATTGTGGTACACAGAAAAAACTAAGTGTGCCAACTTACTCCAGTAGTACTCATTCTTCAGCACCTGCAGCCAATCCCATATTTCAGCTAATTTGGTGAAGTTGGAAAATCAATTCTGTTTTACAAATACTAATGCTGTGATCATTATCTTTGCTCTAAGGGCTTACATTTGAACACAACGTAATTCAGATTAATAATGCATATTTAATAAATGCTAACATAAGTACCAAGGAAGCACTTTGGTTTCCAAGTGAGTCTCAGCATATGGCTTTAATATCTAATCAATAATTAATTATAAGCTAGTTGACCCAATAGGCTCTTGCTATTTGCACATGTTAAAAAAGAAGGATTTGGTAAGCAGATTGGAAAACTAGAAAATGTAATTTATAATCTCTTTTTGCCCTTTCTCTTCACTCAGGCACAAGATTTATCTAGTGTTCAAGAGCCCTTTCACCTACATGCATAAAATTAAAAAGAGAGGAGAAATCTGAACTGTGGGATGAAGCACAAAAATACAGTGCAATGTGTGTGTGACCCATGATCCAGTCACATGGAGTGGGGGATCTGCTGTGCCTTCAGGGCAGACAGCTTGTAAACAGCCTCTGTGAGTAATTTGGTGGCCAAAGATGCACAGGGCACCCCAGGCCAGTGTTTACTGGTGGTGCCATGTGGCATTCACATTCTCTGAAAAATCCCTTCACCCAGGATTTTTCTCCTGGGAAGCCGAGAAGCCTCAGAGAAAAAGGAAAACAATTCTTATCTCATTTGCTTCTCTTGTGTTGTGCTCACATGTGGAATGTGTTTGGAGATTGTTTACTCACAGGTGATTGTTTCATTTGTTTCATGTGAGTTGTTTTCACACATTGGCCAATCAGGGCCAAGCTGTGTTGGGATTCTGGAGAGAGTCGTGAGTTTTCATTATTATCTTTTTAGCCTTCTGTCTGTATCCTTTCTGTATTATTTAGTATAGTTTAGTTTAGAATTCTTTAATATAATATAATATCATAAAATAATAAATTAGTCTTCTGAGAGTCAGATGCATCATTCTTTCCTCCCTGCCACGGGGGTCCCTGCAAATACAATAGTGCCACACTTTGCACATAAAGTTGATGCCAGGACAATCCTTCCAAAGCTGTTACAGTCCTTTCTATATATTATAACTGAGAGATGAATGTCTGCAAAGGCTGAACTGTTCCAAGTAGTTTGTGCAGGCTATGCAAAACACCAGGAATGGCAGTGAGTCCTTGGCTAGTTAACATTAACAAGCCACTAACCATATGAACTATAAGGCTGAAGGCTACCAACTCGAGCCACATCACAGCTGCAGAGCGACTCTGCAGGTGCCTTTTCTTGGCAGGCTGCAAAGTGCTGACTGGTGACCTGAGTGCAAGTTGAACTGCAGATCCAGAGCTATGCCCATAGCTGGGACAGTGTTTGACTTTGACTGTGATCAGGACTGGGGAAGAGGAGGCAGAGAAATGAGTCGGATTAATATTTTTAAACTGCCAGAAATTGGAACCGTTAAAATGTGTCAACACTGAATGTGCCACTATACAATGGACTATTTGTCACTTTGGCTGCAAAATTGTTCCAGGTCAAAGCTGTGAATCACAAATTTCCCGACTTTGATGCTCTTCATATCCATTGTGTTACTATTTGTATACTACTTTTATTGAGTTTGGTACCACTCTCTCCTTTTTTTGGGAGGGAGAAACCACTCTGCCTTCTCTTATCTCTTGAGCTGTATCTTCACTAGCTTATGACAGAAACAGAACAACATAGACACAGGTTATGGCTTAGTGACCTGAGCTCTATGGAGAAGCTTTTGTACATGAAGCATGTCTGTAATGAATCTGTATTCCTGTTAACTATTCAGGGGTTTTTTTTAATGACAGAGGTTCATTGCTTTATGAAAATGTTGCTAAGGAAAAAATGATCAATTTTTTTTCTCCCTGCTTCTGCACTCTCAACAGTTCATACTCAGGATATATATCTGGCCAGATATGTATCTTTTTCTCTGATGGCAAAAAAAAATTGTTTTAATTACTATTACTTTTAGATTACATATGTATTGCAAATATATATATCTATATATATATACACGTATACATATAAGAAAATCTATTGCCAAAGAGTATTGAAAATAGGGATGCAAAGAAAAATTCCTCCAAGGGGGTCAAATTTCAATTGATTTGACAGTGCTGATGTTTAGATCCCTCCTGAAGCAACCTGTGGACCTTTTCTCTCTGAGTTATGATCAGGCATTGGTAGATCATTGCAAGGTCTCTTCCTCCTGGCAAGGATGGGAAACTTTTACAGAGCTTGACCACTCCTGACTATGAAGATTTCTCTCAAGCTGAGGTTAATGCTCATGCATTTCATTTTTAGCAAATACATCTATAATCATGATGGGAAAGGTATATCCTCTTTCCCAAAAGAACTCGTCCTCATTTCCAGCAGGTGAAGTTTGGAAGCCTGTTTCTTTGAGAAACTGCAGTTCATGGCCCTTGGGCTGACACTGAGAATTTGGACATTTCTTCCCACTTTTTCCTAAGCCTGGACTACCTGCTGCAATGAAGATCTTGAGCTTTGAATGTTACTTTCCTATAAGGGTGAATGACTTTTTTTAAGCAGTTCACTGCCAGTAAATGCAGTTCCAATTTTAATACAGTTAGCTCCCATTGACTCTCTCATTAGCAGCAATAATCCATTGAGAAGAACTCAAAAAATTGCTTGTGATCTTAAGAACCTTAAAGAGCATTAAAGAAGACTTCTTACAGAGAAAAAAAACCAGATGCCTGCTGGTATGGTTGATTGGAATCAGATACATGAGCAGTATTAGCAAATGCCTTGAGTTTTACCCAACAGCTTAATTAGAAAGCACAATAATGTCTTTAATATTTATCTTAGATGGCGTTTTTTCTATGAATCCCCAGTGAAGATTTCAGCTTTGAATACTAGCCCAAGGTTGATTTCACCATGAAGGAAGCCCTTACTCTCATGCTGGGCTTGTCAGGTCTGCCTTTCAGACATGCAGAGCAGGTTTGCCTCCTTTGGTTTTCTGATTGGAAAGTTTGACACTTCTTATAATAATTTATAGGCTCCTTAGGACAGAGAGCTGGGCTTTGCAAATAGGTTGCAGGCTTATGGTCAAGATTTAGATTAAGACTAATATTTTTGTATTCCTAGGGATCTTTGTTTCAACATTCTAGTTTGGCAGGTAGGAACAGACCTGGTTCGTAGCATTCATAAGAGAGATGGTTTTAAGGTCCTGACTTGAGAAGGAAGCTGGATCTCACATTCTAGTTTTGGATCCTCCTTTCCTTGATTGTTGTAAAGCATGTACATTAAAACAAACAAATAAACAAAAACTACCACCTGACTTACACTGGCATATTTGGAAAATTATGATCATTTCAAAATACACCTGACAGCTGTATCTCAGTGCAGTATCTCATGGTATTCCCTTGGTCTTTTATGTCTGTTATGGGATTATGCTTGTATATTCCTGAAACCATGGATGGTTATTGTTTATTTAGTAGCTAGACAGTAAGCACATGTCAGTAGATGTACTCTGATATGTGGATGGTGTCTTTTTCACTTATCAGCCATGTTTTGGCAACTTTCTGCTCATATAATAAGAGCAGTACTATCAAAGAGTTTACTTATTCATTGCATTAAGGATGTAGTAAAATCATTAATGTGTGATTTAACAGTTTGTTATTCTTCATTAAAAATGTATTAGAACATTAACACGGTTTTGTTCTCAATGGCATTACATGTAGAGAAAAGAGAGGTTAGAAGAGAAAATAAAGCTGTGTAGGTTTGTATATTTTTAAAGTTGCATGAAAAACTGTATTTTCTAATCCCAAAGCATTATTATGCAGTAAAACAGAATTAATGAGACAATGACCCCACTGCTTAGAGATATTAAATTTTGTCAAATCTCACCTCACCATCATTTTGGAGGTATGGGAATCTGACGTTTCTGGTCCTTTCCTCTTTAGCTTCTACAAAAGTCTACTCTACACAGCTTTCTAACTAATCATTCCAAAATAGCAAGCAAGTGCATCATCCTCAGTAGTGTTTCTGGCTATGTGTAAGAGTTTTACTCCAAAACTTTGGATTGTTTTCTTTTCTGCTTCTTATATCTATGGACAAAGTATATTTCTCAAATAAAAGAATTAATAGAATAAGGTATCCGTGCTATTTTTCTTTTAGAACACTGCGTGAAATAGTTTTTTACAGCTTGCTATTCAATTAGGATTCTAATAAATTTTGATGTCTGAATAGAATTATTTTTCTGTCAGGTGCATGAACAATTCTCATTTACATAAGAAGCCTGAAACAGGTTTTTTTTTTTTGGTCATACTTTGCTGTGCTATGAGAGAAAAAAAAACTGAGTTCTGACTGGAAGCACAAAATTTCTATGGGTTTTTTTTTCTCAGTCATAAGATTGGCATTTACAGGTATTTTCTTGAGATATTTCCTGTTCAAATAAAACACATCTCAGAAATATGTGAAATAATGAACTTTTCAAGCTCTGGTTGTAGTAATAAGAGAGTGGAAGAAAAGATAACCATTTCCTTTTGAAGTATTTCTCACCCAGTTATACAACATGCTTTCTGCAGGAAGGACAGCATATTCTGACCCCAGATATTTCTGTCTTTACCTGTGGATTAATTCCAGTCTCCTATGAGAGACTATAATGCAGTTTTGCAAAGGTCAGCAAAGAAAGGATTGCATGACCCTGTGCATATGGTGATTTCACAATGGTCATATTTGATGTGAGAGCAGGAAGGAAAAAAGGTCTCTGGAAGGTAGGATGGGGCAGATGTCCATGGTTAAGAAACCCTTTTGCATATTTAGCACAAGTAGTTGGTCTCTAACCTTCATAATTAGGAATATCCACCCCACTACATTAGAGCAATCACTGTAGCTGAGATGTAGCTTCTGTTCAAGGTTAGAAAATGAGTTAGTCTTCTCATGGTCATAATGCCTTATAAACATACATTAATACCCAGTCAAATTCTGGGATAGGAATAACTCTTAGAAACACAAGCCTGGATGCATCACTTTATGCAAACATGCTTTTCTTTCACACGGGTTAAAAACAAAGAAACCCTCTTGACTGTTTTTTCCATGGCCCTGGAAGTGTTGCTGTGCTATGGCAGGGCCTTTGTTAAGACTGCAAGGGGCAAAAAAGCAGAAACGTGAATTAGAGTCATTAACAGTGAATATGTTTATTATTGGTGTTGTCTTTTTCCTTCGTTCATCAGATTTCACTCATTTGAGTGATACATATATAAGTATTTTCATTGCTTTTATCTTTGTCAACTAAATGCAAAAGAGAGGAATCTATAATTTTGCTCCCTGTTATCTCTAATTCGAAAATATAGGATGCTCAGGAAGTTCTGTGGAGTTTGCAACAATGTGTTGAAAATTAGCTCATTTGTATGAGCTGACTGAAGCACCAAAGTGTCAGGTGTGTTCCTTTTCCCAGCATCATTGCTAATCCATACTTTTGGTAACTGGAGAGAAGTGATGTATAATGAAAAATGTCTACTGTGCTGTGTATCATTAGCTATTCCTTATTACAGTCAGTCATCTATTCATCCTTTCTGGATGTACTCATGAATAAGATGCATAACAAACTGATGTTCTGGTTTTTCCTCATTAGGAATCTGATATCTTGTTCAGCAACATTGAAGAGGAAACGATTGGCATTTAGTTCTAAGCGTGCATTTTATAACCCATAGAAAATTAAAAATAAACAACAATATCTACAGTGATTTCATATACTTTCTTCATATGAATTAGAAGCATTTACAAAAATTATGTCAGAGCTGGTGAATGTTTGATAGAAAATATCCTAGCAGCAACGTGAAGGTTTCTTTTGTAAGTGATTCACAGCATATCTGATGAGCTAACATAGATAGATATATTTTGAACTTTATTCCTCGGTGTGATATAGTTATTCAGGTTCTCCTCAAATTCCTCTCTGTTAAATGTTGATTTTTAGCAGGCTCTCCAGTTGACAGATTTGAAATACATATAAATAAACATATTTTTCAGTTCATTCAGTGAAAGGTAGGAATGGTCAGTTACTTGAGTCATAAGATTTAACTTCCTCCTAGCTGATCAGGAAACTCGCTCACAATAGTTTAGCTGCAGTTTTTTACGTACTTTTCTTACTCTCTTTGGAACATGAGTTCCTTAGAATAAAGGAATTTTTTAGTTTTGGAGATATTTCCAAATTTGGGTTGGTTTTCTTGCCTGTTTGTTTTTGGGGTTTTTTACAGCACCTAATTCCAAGGAGCTCCACAGGTACTCTGGAGTACCATTGACATGAAGTTTATAGAAACATAAGATTTAGATGCCTGAGGTTTGCTTGTTAACCACATTACTATTCAAATAAATGTCAAAACCATAACAGGACCTGTTAGCCTATTTTTAGGTGCAGATTTACCACTGGGTAGAATATTAAAATTCACTTGCCCATGCCAGAAGGATTTCCTACTTGAAGGTAGTAGGGGAAAAAGTTACACTGGAAATGATGTGCACTGTTTCTTTAGGACTTTCTGATTGATAGTTTCTGGTGAGTTGTTTAGAAATGTAGCTGGTGCTCATAGCACTCACTCATTCACTGTGCAGCACTTGCAGGGCCAGATTCTCATTCACTCCATGTTGGATCAGTAAAATATGAAGAGAGCTCCTAGCTCATCCTTAATGTCTTCTGCTTCCACTGTGAATGTGTTAGCAAACATATCTAGTGAAAATTCCCAAGATAAATGTAATATTTTTGCTTTTATTGGTACTCCATCAACTGATTTTTGTTCATATATACTCTGCAATGCATAGCTGACAAAACTATGAATTATTGTGAATAATCACAGTGCAAATACATCACTCAAGAATTCTTGGTGAAACATCGCCTCCTTGGACTTAGAGAGTGTTTCTCAGTTTAAAAAAAATATGAAAAGATCTGTTATCTCATTTTACACATAAAAACCTAAGTGATAAGTGTTCTTAAAAATAACTCTGTCAATCAGTGTTATTTGTCCAGATGGAATTATGTTTTCCTTTCAACATTATCTGTGTGTGCCTGTATCACTGTTGGAGAAAAACCCAGCAATGCTGTGTGTAGATGACTAACACAAGGACATGGTTTTTTAATAACTACTCGAGAAGGATCAAAGAATGCACGGTAAGTTACATAGAATTGATATTGATCAACAAGGTTTTCTTGAGGCACAACAAGACTTTCAGCTGTACCACATATACCAGGCATCAGATTCATTCTGTACATGTGTTGGGGAAGAAGAAAAAATAAAACCAAAAGGAATACAGAAGCAAAAGCAACTGGATAAATCAAGTTCTGTTGAGGCAAACCTATAATGCAGCTGCCTATTTTTTCTGTTATTTTGGGCAATGCTTTGAAGCACAAATGCTGGGCAAGGAAGGCTTGGCAGTTTTTTGAAGTACATCATACAGGACAGGTAAAAAAAAAAATAGGTCTGTGATTTTATTAGGCTTTAAATATGTTTTTAGCTTTCACACTGAATATTGCCAGTTTCTATCTATTACATATATATGCACTACTGCTATATATACATATATAATACTTCTATACATGTATATCCATAAAATACTGCACAGATACAGGAGGACAACTGCCCTCAACAGTGTTTTCTGTGCCTTTAATATGATCCTTGGGCCAGTCATTGAGAGTATGAGGATGAGATGTGGGAACATAGCTCCTGGGATGTTAGAGGGTAGGAGCCAAAACTCGGTTGTTCTTTCTAACAATTTTCATGCAGATTTGCTTTATTCAGAGATTAATCTCTTTGTTGAACAAATGAGACTGGCAATCCATTCACTTAATACCCCTTGACTGATTATAGCTAGACTACTTATAGTTCCTTCTTTAATTTTGGCCAGACTCCCTTCTAATCCCAGGACATGATGGAGAGTCATATTCCACTCACTTTTTCCTTCACCTTCACTAATTCAGATATGTCCTTCTGCAGTTTGTCCACCTAAACTTGGCTTTGTTCCTTTTATCTTCTTTGCTATACTTCAATCACATTCAGCTCCTATTCTTGCTTTGTGTATTTCCTTAATCATAAACTTTGTCAAGGTGTCAAACATAGCTTCTAGAATCAGTTTGGCTTTTCCCTCCCCAAGGTATCTTCATGTACCTCTCTCTGTACCAGCTCCAAAGCATTTAATCACATTATTTATATAATAAAGGTATTTATATAAGACATTACTGCATGTAAACCATGTAGAATGTAAGTAGCATGGAGAAGATGTCTTACAAAACCTATCTTTTGTCCAGATGTATTTCTTTGTCACAACAAACTATTCTGATCATCACAATGGGATGGATAGCTTGAACTACTGTAATCAGTGCATTTTACACTTAGCAGGAGGGGTAGGCAGGAAAAGAGCTCACCATCCTCATTTTTTAACACATTTACTTGTAATCTGAGATAAAAATGCATGCTTCTCTGCATGTTGAAGACTTAATTTTAAAAACTGATGTTTACTTAATGCTTGTAAGTGCAGCTTCTGACGAGATTGGCAGTTTATAATATGCCAGCATTCCCAGCTGTTATTCAAATAAGAAGGGAAAATAAGAAATTAAGGCTGAGAAAACTACTTATCCACATGATAGCACATGGGGTATAAACTTTACTGTAAAAGAGCAACGCTTACAACACAAACATTTTCCCCCATATGAAACACATTTTCAGATACAGCTGTTTGTTAAATTGGGCCTAGGAGGCCTAGGACGCCTTCACAGTAAAAACTTTTTGTCTTACTAACACCCACTTACTAGTATTTGTACCTATCTATAATGTATGTCTGTAGTTCTTTCATAGAAAATCTGAGCATAATTGATTGGTAGTTATTAGCCTTATTTTGTCAAAGACAGAATTCACATTATATTATTCAGGTCTTCACAAAAAAATTGCAGAACCAAGTGGCACCATCACATTCTGTAGAAGAATTGCATTATTTTTATTACAATTATTTAGAGGGGTGAAGAAATGATATAAAGATATTATTTAAGAAGGCATTCTTCAAGGCCTTTTGTGCCCCTGAGGGCACTAAACCTTGAGGTTTTTTGCTCTCAATGTATACATTTTGCTGTTTCCACATCCATCACTGATTGCTTTCAAAGAAAAAGCAAGTTTTAGTTACTTTATCTGCTGGATAGGTAAATAAAGGCACAAAGTGATAAAAATGGTTCATTTTGTCTCACACTGCAGGTCAGCTGCAAAATCAGGAGCAGAACTAGGGACACCTGGCTGCCAATCAGTATTTTCATCAAACACCCCTTCCTGCCACGTCTAGTGCTGTGTTATTCTTTGTGAATCTCAATAGCAACATTTAAAATAAGTGAGTTTTTGGGGCAGGGGGTTTAGTTCCAGCTATGAATGTGTGAGTCTTGGTACTCTGTGGAATAGCAGATGTGCCCAAGATAGTGCAGTGCTGTTATCGACCCAAATGAGCGCTGTGCACTCACAGCATCAATCTACAGTGTTTAATTCAGATGCCTCTGAGTGATGGTGGCATTTGAAGCTGTCAGTGAAGGAAGTCTGTTTGGCAGCCACTAAAAAAACAGGTCTTATTTATCCTAGGTGATGGTACAGCATTGTTTTCCAAGGCATTTGATGTGTTTCTCTATTTCTGCTTCTGCAGAGCCTTTATTGACAGTCTGAGAATGGTGGGGGGCCATCTAAGGGTTTGTGAGTCTCCACCATAGATCACGGTAATTTCACCATAAATAATGTGAAATTCAGCTCAAGGTATTCAAAATATGTGCATGCTCTTATGGACAGAGGGCAGAAGTAGTGTAAGGTGCATGGATGAGTGTAGCCCGGTCACTGTAAAGCAGGCAATGCCTGCCATCTGCATTTGTTTCTTCCCTCAGGATTGCATCTTCTCTTTTCCTTTTCCTTTTCCCACTCAAATTGTTATATGTTATAACCTCATGGTGGTAGTGAAGCAAATATGAAAAAAAATTCACATTATTCATTATGAGTTTTCCGCACTTCTAATAGCATGAGTGTATGGATGTGGTAAGAGCAATTTGCATTAACTCTTATAAGTCAAGTTTGTGGCTGGCTTCTCATAACAACATAAATAATGAACAATAATGAACTTTTTTTTTTTGTTTAGGCATTTCACTGGAGCTATAACCATGAAATGAAAAATAGTTTTATACTGTCTCATTAGTTTTCTTTCCTTATTTTTTCTTTCCATAAAGTGTAAGCAATAGGCTTTTTGTTCCAAAGTGCTCATTATTTTTTGCTATTTCATTTTCTTCAGTTCCATAAAGGCATTTCTGATAGTATAGTTATCCAGGCACTTTCACTTTAGTGGTGTATTATACGTAAGTTAACCTTAAATATCACTAGATACATTTTCAGAGTTCCAACTTGGCACAATTTCTTGGACTTAACCCATCCTAATTTAAAATCTTCCTTAAGGCAGTAAGTTCTAACCCCTGGCTTCTGACATCATTTTCTGGAAAACCAATACTTTCTATTTGCAAATAAGTATTTTATCTTCTCAATTAAGGATTCATTTTTCCAGTGAGAAAGCCCAATTCAATATGTCAGTTTGAATTTTGAACTAATAATATGTGTTTTCTTAATTTCTACATCTATTATAAAGGTGCTGAATAATTTTCTTGTCTACGAACCTCCAATCCAATCCTATTTGTGTGGATTCTGAAGACAAGGAAAGGAAGATAATAGGAAACTTCTTTTAATCTGTAAATATTGGTCCATGCTCTATAATGAAATATATATGCCCCAGGTGATTCTGGCTCTTAAAGGAGATTATCTGTCTGTTCAGCTGGGACTAATTACAGTCTGCAGCAGCAAGAGAGAAAGATCAGGAGACCAGATGGCTTGGAGAAGTGCAAGGGATTTTCTTCCAGCAACAGGTTACAAAAGAGCTCCTCGGTGATCTGGGAAAAATTACCATGGTACATGAAAACCAAAAAATTCCTTGTGAGAGAGACTCACAAGGAATGTATGAAGTAGAAAATCTTTCCAATGGGTTTGTTCTGGGTTTTTTAAGGTGGAGTGATTACATTCAGGCTCTCCTAACAAGCAGCTTTGGAAACAGATAGGGTGGGAGAGTGCATCAAACTTGCAGAGGCTTCTGATGGTTCTTCTCACCAAATGTTTTGCTGCTGGGGAGAAGGTCACTGCTGAGGCACAGGTAACTGGTGGGGTGCTAAATGCCTGTGTTCCAGTTTCCAGTCTGGATGGGAAAGAGTGTTGATGAGCAAAGGCTAAGCTCAGGTATCCCTCTCTGTTTATTAGCATGTGAAAATCTTTGCTGATGTCCAGGGCAAACTTGTGAGCTCATTAAAACTAGGCTGGCAGTTCACTGCATGGATGCTGGGTTTATCTTTGTGTTTAACTGGTCCTTTCTTTGCGCATTCCTTCTCATTTTGGCTCATGCAGGCATATAGCCAGGTAATTGTTGTTAACTTTGCTGGTGTTTTGGTTGCTGTTGAGTAAATACAGGAACTAAGTGAGTTCAGCATCATAGGGATTTCACCAAATCAATGTGTTTCAAATGGCAGACGACACTGAAGAGTAAGTTTCACTTAGCTGGAGACTTGTATCTCTGAAATGTTAGATTTACATGTGTTGCAAAAATAGATCTGTGGTGTGATCGCATTTGAATTTCATATATCTAAGTGCAACATGCAAATGGAAAAAAGTGTTTCTGAAAAAAACCCAGAAAAAATCTGACCTTAAGTAAAAAAAAGTTTCAGTACAACTATAGTAAACTGTCTCAGCTCCATAGAATGTAGGATCTGTTCTATGATATGTTAGGGTGTGAATTGATAAGACTAACTGAAAATAATTTTAGGAATTTGCTGACAGCTCCTACTCATCAGGTTGTCTGTTGCCTATGACATCAATTCTTCATAGCAATGTCCTGTAGTTCAAAAATTGGAAGCAGCTGTAAATTTGTAGATTTTTTGTTTGTTTGTTTTTAATGTATATGTGGTGTTACGGGAAATGCTGTAAAGAGATTTTAGAATTCAAGGGATAGAATTGTAAACATTTTAAGTAAACTATTCTATGACTTGAATCAAGGGATTCAAGTCATAGAATAGTTTACTTAAAATGTTGAAAGTAAATCTGGAATGTTTTAATCACGTTTTCCTTTGTTCTCATGGGGGTAGGAGGTGAGGTTCAGTTTTGTAATTTAAGACCCATTGTATTGCAAAGAATTTCATGCAGCATTTGATTAACATTTTAAGTTTGAGAGGATTATGCTTTTAGTTTTGCACTGTCAGTAAGGTGAGGTTTAGTGGCAGAAGTGGAAAGATACATATGTTTATCTGTAGAGTCATTTAGCCGATGATCAATAGGTGTCTGACGATAAATCAATATGAATGTAATCTCCAATCTGTGGACTTCGAAGAACAATCTCCTGAGCATTCCTACCACAAAAATCTATATTCACTCCTGTCTTCATTCTAGCTGATTTATGCTCTGATGCTGTTTGCTTTCAAGGACCTCCATTTCTCTAAGTGCTGCCTGGTAGGTAAGCAACAATCCATCAGCACACTACTAATATCAAGGAGGCTTATATTTAATTACAGATAACAGGCCCAGTGGGACTGAGAACAAAGTAACCAATCACTAAGATTTGATATAGTATAATATAAAAAGAGAGTGAAGGCATAAAATGTGAAGGACCTTTATAAAAGAAATAGGTGTTCTGATGTTATGCTCAAACCATATGGAATATGAGTATGAATTATATGATAGATTGTGTTTGCAGTCTGATTTAATTCTTTTCACGTAAGAAGTGCCCTTGGCAACAAAGGAAAAACTATTGTAAATGACCAAATGTGCCTGTGATTACCTAAATTTGGTACTGTCTTAATTATGTGTGTGTAGAGAATACATATGTGTTAGTTCTAAGCACAAATGTGCTTTTCCATTTTACTCTTAGGCAAAAATAATACAGCTAATCTTCCTTAATCTATGAAATATTTTAGCATCGCTTCTTCCTGCACATTAAAAGCAATGTAGGTTCCCCATAGCAGAGGTAGCACACTGTACTTCCTAAATACAATTTCTTATATTTCTTCATATTTGCAGATGTTAGAGCTATTTTTCTTCATATAGACTTGCTAAAACTTGCCCTGCCAATCCAGCTAATGTCTTTTATTCAAAGCAGCACATGAGGGAACCTGTATGGGCTGACCTCTATGGTGAGTTACATGTGATAAATATGAGAGGCTTGTGTGGAAGAACATAGTTCTGGAAGAATAAATCCAAACATTCTGAATAGCCTAATGTTGGCTAGTTAGGAAAGTAGCTTAATAGAAACACAACCAAACAATACCACATCTATTTGAAAATTCATTTTATCTGAGTCTCTAATGTTAATTATTTTGAGCTGATGAGAATAATTTTTAGGAGAGGCCCATTTTATAAAATAAATTCCTGACTAGGTCTAGTCCCAAGTCCTTGCACAGCAAAATCAGAATAGGTATAAATAAGAAATGCTTGAAATGAGCATGCACAACTGTCATAGCTGAAACTTCTAAAATGGAGTGGGCAGACCTTCATTAGTTAGATGGAGATAAAAGAGACACCAGATGGAAAAGGCAGGGTACAGAAATGAAAGAAAAGGCAAACAGACTGCAGTCAATATGAAGAAAAGGGAAAATGGCAATGAATATGTGGAAGCCCATGATGCAGCTTAAATGTGTATATCTCAGCAACTGTGTAACGAAGACAGTTGCTAATCACTGTCTTATTTTTGTTGAAGTAATCTCAAGTACTGGCCTTTGGCTTCTGAAAAGACAACCTCAAGCTGGGTCTCTTGGAGGATACTTTATCTGTAAAACTGAATCTGCATGCCTACGTAAAGGGATTATTGCTAAAGTATCTGTGAAACATTCTAGAAAGCACTAATCTCCAGGGAAAGACATTCTTGTGAATTTAATTTAGCTGTCACTGGATTTCGACCTGTCAAGGGGTTTTTTTTGTTTTTCTTTTGTTTTACACCAATATTTGCTAAGTTAGCCTAAGGTTTTGAGCTCTCTGAGAAGTTCTATGGTGTGTTTCATGGGTGTTAAATTAGCTATTCACATGCGGTCTAAAAGCTTTTTTAAACATCTACTGTACTTTTAAATAAATTTAGCTTGGTGGAATGGGGCTTTGAGCAACCTGGTCTAATGGAAGCTGTCCCTGCCCATGGCATGGGAGTTGGAACAAGGTGACTTTTAAGGTTCCTTCCAACCTAAACCATTCTGTGATGCTGTGATTGTAAAATAAGGAACTTCCATGAATATGCCCTGAATAAAAAGAATAGATTTATAAGCAAAGAGTTGCAGAAATCAGGTTGTGTGAAGATTAGGAGGGAAAAACATGGATTTGCTTTGGTCTCTTTAGATTTGCTTCCTACAACTCTACCTTGGCATAGTACTACTGATATATGCCACATCTAGAAAATTACCCAGATCTCTGTAATAAAATAATGTCTCCTGTAAAGTAGTGATTGAGGGAGCCAGAAGGAAAGACCTGAAAGTTCTTTAAAGTGTTCTATGTTTTGCTGATAAGAAATGAAATAATAAAGATATATTTAAATAAATAAATGTAAGTGAGGTTCGGCCAGCATGTGAACTGAGTGTCCTGACTCTTCAAGATGGAAGAGTGAGTGATTCTAACTTAGCTAAAAATGTATTAAAGGTTTTAATGAACCCCAATATAAGAATGTTTATCAAACACTGCATATTTTTCAGGCTTCTTTGTGCTCCCCAGCTTCTGGCTGTGGAGAGAAACTGATGAAAATTTTCCTTTATTTTCAGATGATACTACTGTTTATTGAATTTTTTTTCTGTTGAATTTTTCAGTTAAGTCAGGCACGTTTGATAATTCTCACTGAAAATAGTTTCTTTTATTTAATTTTCAGGTCACGCTTTCTATCAACTAACTTAAGAGAACATGTAAGCATCTCTGCTAGGTTTACTGGACCTCCATTTAGGTGAATTCCTCATTGTTTTCAGGGCTTGAATATTGATGGCATGATTGGTAGGTATCCAAAGAGAAATAATATGTACTTTGGCATTACTTTTACATGCCAGCTGGTCTGCTGGTGTTGCAGGCATCAGAAGGGTCTATAAGTGGGCAGCTGTATGGCATTTGATGCACATAGAGTGTTTATTTTCCTTTTTTTATAGCACTTTTGTTATGAGACAGTAATAGGAGTTTTTTAGCTGTTCATGTTAACAAGAAATACAGGAGTTAGTAGCTGCATGATGTGACTAACTTCAGTAAAACCTTAACATACAAGATAATCAGGAAAACATTCAAATAAGCTTGAAACAATCCTTGAAATTTCTAATAACATGAAATATTTTTCAAACTGGCATATCTTAAATAAGGATTTATCTATGTTTGTTAGAAAAGGCCTCCATGCACCTACTTCTTTTCCTTCATCCTATGTGGTAGCCAAGAAATCCATCACTCACTTGCCATTCATTTTTACCATGTCTTAAATAAATTGTAGATTTCCCTGGTTTTATGTAGACTGAAAATTTGTGTTGACTTTTTTTCTGTTTCAACTCAATATTCTTAAAAACAAACAAACCCCCTCAGATTTAATGATATTTTGGGAGAGGGAGTTTCTGTCAAGATATAATAATATGCAAGTAATTTAATCATCTTGGTTGCTTAGAATCTGAAAGATTGAATTATGTCAACTTCTATATTGGCAGGCATACAAGCAAACAAAAATAGTTATCTAGATTTCCTATTACAGAGAGCAATAAAAACTCCATTTGGTGTACAGGCAATTAGATCTTGGATAAATTCTAAATGTTGTACTTTAATGATGTGTGCATATACACAAATTCATTTAATTTGGGCTAAAAAAAAAAGCTTTGGGTATGGAGCTGCTGCCTCCAACATACACAAGCAGAATGTACTGTTTGAGTGCCAAATAAAAGTGTGTTTTCTTAGTTTCAGGTAACCTCAAAGGTTTAGACACCTTAGTCTCAGATAGGAGTTGGGAAAGGAGTTGGGAATAAATGGGACTAACTAGTTGACTAACAGCAGAAAGCATGATTTATGAATAATTATTTTAAATTGTCAGTTTTTTTAACCAGTGCAGATAATATTCACAAGATCTAACAAGACATGGCTTGTCAATGTGAAAAATAATTTGACAAATAGAAAGTAAGCAGGAGAAATGCCAGATGTCACTTTTCAATTACAAATACACTTGTGATGAATAGAACTGCAGGACTCTCATCTAATGCTCAGTATGTTGGTGATTATAAAAAGTGGTAATCTTACAGTGGCTTTACTTAAACTCATATGACACTCAGAACTCTGGGAATATTTTAGTTTGGAGCTGGTGTTGTAACAAGTAAGGACCATTGCTCTTGGTTGTGATAATTAAGGTAAAAACCCAGTCTGAAGTCCTGTTGTATGTTCTATGCTTATTTTCTTCAAGATCTTGCTTTTCATGATGCTGATGAGATATAGCCACAGAGTAAAATAATGGCACCATATTACTACTAAAATACGAAATGTTCTTTTTATTACATTATTATTATTACATCTTTATAAGTGTGGAGAGTTATTACCTCAGTCAGACTTATGGGCAATTGAATGACTGAGGATTTAGAAACTTCAGTAGAGGAGAAGTGTGATGGTGTTCACAGGGGTCTTAGGATGAGGGAAGAGATGAGGATCTGACTCCAGGTTTCAGAAGGCTTGATTTATTATTTTATGATATATATTAAAGTAAAACTATACAAAAAGAATAGAAGAAAGGATTTCATCAGAAGGCTAGCTAAGAATAGAATAGCAAAGAATGATAGTGAAGGTTTTTGAATGATAACAGAGAGTCTGAGCCAGCTGGGCTGTGATTGGCCATTAATGACAAACATCCAACATGAGCCAATCACAGATCCACCTGTTGCATTCCACAGCAGCAGATAATCAATGTTTACATTTTGTTCCTGAGGCCTCTCAGCTTCTCAGGAGCAAAAATCCTAAGGAAAGGAATTTTCATAAAAGATGTCTGCGACAGAGAAGTGTAGGTGTGAACATGGGAATAGTGAGCTGCTTCAGAGGGAACTGCTCCTATCCCTGCTCTTGCCCACTAATACCTAGAAACTGCCCTATCTTTCAAGGTAAAGGAAAATACTCTTGGACAGAAAGCAAATGTGAAGTCAGTCTATGTTTGGCACCTGAGAACAACTTCATCTGTCACAGCCTGAAGCCTGTCATCACTGCTGGTGACTGTGAGACCAAAGCCTGGTCTGGCAGAAAATTAATTATCCTGAGGCAGGTCCAGCAAATGAAAGAAATATTAAAGCTTAATTCAGAGTTGGTGATACTAACAAATATCCTTCCAGTACTAACCAATGCTCTTCATCTAGTCTCCTTATTGCTTTCTAAGGTTTTCTATGTTTCCTTGAGAGCTGGAGCTTGTTATCTGGCATCTATGTTCAATTGTTACCAGAGACTGAAATACTAACTACTTTCTTTCAGCTAAATCCTTAGAAAGTTCTTGTGAGGAAAGAAACTTACTTAGAAGGTTGTATTCATTTTAGTCACAGAGAATATTTTTTTCCACTGCAAAAAAATTTTTGGGCTATTGTGACTGTTCACAGGGGTCTCAGGTTGAGGGAAGAGACGAGGATCTGACTCCATGTTTCAGAAGGCTTGATTTATTACTTTATAATATATAGTATGTTAAAACTATACTAAATGAATAGAAGAAAGGATTTCATCAGAAGGCTAGCTAAGAATAGAATAGGAAAGAATGATAACAAAGGTTTGTGGCTTGGCTTGCTGTCTGAGCCAGCTGACTGTGATGGGCCATTAATTACAAACATCCAACATGGGCCAATCACAGATCCACCTGTTGCATTCCACAGCAGCAGATAATCAATGTTTACATTTTGTTCCTGAGGCCTCTCAGCTTCTCAGGAGCAAAAATCCTAAGGAAAGGATTTTTCAGAAAAGATGTCTGCAACAGGCCATCATGTCTGAACTTCTGATCTCTGGGCCTCTCATTTTAGCTGGGGAGCCAAGGAGCATGAGACAGAAATCAGAGCAAATTGTAAGGCACACAGCAGAGTTAGCTGGGTTTGTCATTGTGCCTCTGCAGGGAGGAGGACACAGACCTTCCTGATCTAAGATGGTTTCTAAGATGCTCAGGGATATGCAGGAAAGAGGTGCTGTTCTCATGTATTTACGGCAATCTTGTGGTTTCTGCTCCTCACCTGCAATGTGGTTATGGGTCCAAGGGGGGGAACACAAGCAGCAGCCACCCATTCACAGCTCTTTTGCTAAACAGTTGACTGGAGGATAGAAGATGTGGGATGGAGGAGGAGGTGAGATTCCCTGAGATATTTCAGTTCCCAGCATTCATGGCTTGATCACTACACACAGTGTATTCATCTCCTCCTTCACTTAACCTGCGTGAATGGCGGTGTTTTCTGTCTTCTTTCTAAATGAAAACTCCACTCCTCCCATCTGAAAATTCCTTGTTACAAGACTTAAGGCAAAGCCTAGAAGGACTGCTAAAGCTGAGCTGCTCTTCAGGCCACAAGAGGCATCTCAAAGTTAAGGCTGATGCAAATAAACAAGGTAGGGAAAGAATGCTGCTTTTGGCTTGTGCCTATTCTGTCAAAGGCATCATCATACACTGAGGCTGTCAAATTTGCTCTTTTTTTGACTCTTTTAGTCAATAGTTTAGACTAAAAACAAGTCTGTTTCAGTTGTCTAAAATAAATAAATAAGGAAGTTGGAGCATAACACGAAGCATGCAGTGCATGCAACTAACCAAACCTCAATATTACAGACTGCTTAAATCCAATGAACTTCAAAGAGAATAAGAAAACATTGCCATTTTTATTCTTTTTATTTTGGGTAAGCAGGTGGGAGGTTAAATATTCTATTTCTCTGGTAGTTTGGGGAGAAAAAAGGGAAGATTCTCATTTTTTGATTCAATAATTCATGAGAGGGGTATGCAAAGAAACAATACCTCTTTCCCATTTATTGTATGAGGAGGCCCAGACAGAGAATGATGCTGTGACTTTACTGTTTATTGTGCCACCTCTGGCTACAGAGGTTGATATAGAAAAAGCAAATGTCTCTTTTAAAACTTGGGCCTGGGAAGCATTTGCAATCTAAAAGAGCTGCTGTTACCATGCTGGGAAGCCCTAGGGCTTCCAAACTCTAGCATTATTGTTTGCATTTGATTTTTGGTAGTGGTGACCTAGTTAGGCCAGGAAGCCCTGAATTTAATCTACGAGGAGAAGCTTTCCTGCTGGCTTTTCCCCATGGGATGAGCATGGGCAGTTCCTGGCATCAGTGTGTCCTGTTTTCTGCTGACTTTCATCAAGCCAGAGGACAGGGCTTCTGTCAGGATTTTCTCTGTTCTCCTAAGATGGAGGAGCTCTCAAAACAACCCTGTGTCACATGAAGGTTTGCTCGTTATTCTGTCAGCTGGGGGAAAACACCCAAGTTCAAAGCAGGAACTGCTGGTCAGCCTCTGCATTTGGGGCTTGGCATACTTATAACGGTTTTCAGTATTCTTCTTCATTTCAGGCAGTTTCCTAAAAAGACAAAGGAAAACAATCCAGAAAAAATAGCAGAGAAAGATAGCCTCTATGTGTTATTTTATAATACACTATCTATTAAGTATCATACTAAAAATGCTTTATTCAGAAGACAAATAAATGGAACAAATGCTGAAAACAAAAAGGGTCTGAATGCAGCTAAGGTAAAAAATGGCATGGTCTCCCAGAGTTTCATTACACAGTCCTCCATAAATAAGCTATTAATTAGCAAACAGGTTAGGGTGAAACCCTTATTTGTTGGTTTGTTTGTTTGTTTGTTTTTTCTTTAGAACGTAGTCCTAAACATAGTTTATTCATTAATTTTATTGAATTATATTCACTTCAAGTCTCAATGACCTGGCAAGGCATGATGGAAAATCTTTCAATTAAAAAACAAGAAGGTTGCTCAGCCAAAAACATTATTTTTCCTGAAATGTGAGTTTGAAATATTCTTTATAGATTCTTACATTTTTAAAATTTTATTTTTTAGTAGGAGTTTATGAACTTCTTTGAATGAAAACAAAGAAAGAAAACAGGAAAACCAAATAATACTAGATGTTTTTCCTAATGATTTCTCCCTAGAGTGGTGTGCTTTTTGTAGAAAGCAGCACATTTTCTGCTCAGGAAAAAGGAATATTTTCTGCTCTTGCATCAGTACAGTGTTCCTTTGCAGCTGTTCCTGTTTCCCTGTGGGGAATGCAATAAGCTGCAATTAAATGCAGGTGCTTGGATGTAGGAGAGCCCTTGCTCTGTTTAACAATCTGAGGCAACAAACATAAGAACCAGAGAGACAGGGATCTACCTTCTGTTTAATGGGGTGTGAACACTTTCTCATGGCACCAAGATAAGTGCCTACCTTTTGTTAGAAGTACATTTCTGGTTTTCCCTTGGTGAAAAGACAAAGGTCTTCCTCTTGTATATTAGTTCACTGCTAGGAGAGAAAAACTAAACAAGACCATATGCTGTGAGAGGAAAACAGCAGTTGCTAGGCAGAGGAAAATCTCCTGCCTATGTAGTGTAACACCACTCATTTGTGTTTCCTGTAAGGTGGGGAAGGAGGGAGAAATATCCTCCCTGATGGTTTTTTGGGGTTTTTTTTTTTTTTGCTCCATGTGACATAGTTGAGGGGGGCAATATGCAGGTATCTCTTACACTAGAATGGAGGTCGATTTATCTTTGTGTTGGGGAGATAACTGAAACAAAATATGGCCAGGAGCAGGGAGCGACTCACTGTGGGGTTCTGGGCTGTGAGCAGAGACTTCTGTAAGAGCTGGGAGTCCCAGCACCCCAGAGAAGTGAGAGCTGCTGCTGGAGTGAGGTGGGTGAGGGCAGCTACGCTGACAACTGGACAGAGATGAATTTGTCCTCCAAACTCCCACAGACAGATGTTCCAGTGAAGCCTCAGTGCATCTTGCCCTGACCAAATAGTTCGTTGTGTTCCTACAGTGTAGCCCCCAGCCCACCTTTTATCCACTGCTGCTGGACTTCACTAATAGTATGACAGAGGTGAAAAATGTCATTTTAGGTTGGAACCTTTGTGATCTGCTAATTTAATTTCTCAGCCCAAATGCTGTAGGTTTGCCCATGACCACAAGATGTGCATCCCTGCACTGCCATCCCTCTCAATTCCTCTCACCATGGCTGGGGCCAAGCCAAAACACATCATCTGCTTCAGTATCACTGATGGTCTAGACTTCTGTCAAGCTTAGTTGTAATACATCAGCATTTGTGGGGAAGCTTGGGTCAGCTTATTTGCCTCTTTTTATATAATGATTATATATTGTATTTGCTGGGAATGCCTCAATGAAGGCAGGAATGATGAATCTGACTCCATGCTCTCAGAAGGCTAATTTATTAATTTATAGTACTTTTTTATATTAAAGAATACTATACTAACTATACTAAAGAATACAGCAAGGATACTTACTGAATGCTAAAAAGCTAATAATGAAAACTCGCGACTCTCTCCAGAGTCTCGACACAACTTGGCCCTGATTGGCCAATGAGTGAAAACAACTCACAGCAGAGTCCAATGAAACAATCACCTGTGGGTAAACAATCTCCAAACACATTCCACACGTGAGCACAACAGAGGAGAAGCAAATGAGATAATTATTGTTTTCCTTTTTCTCTGAGCCTTCTCAACTTCCCAGGAGAAACGTCCTGGGCAAAGAGATGTTTCCAGGGAATGTGAATGCCACAATTATATAAGTTTTGATTGTTTAAGAACATATGCTTGTGGAAAAGCAGAATGTCCATATCCAGCTGCCTTCTGCCTGGAGGCTCATTCCTCACCAAGGGCTGGGAATGTACCCTTCTTGGTAAAATGGTGCTGTGAAGCTTGTAAAGCACTGTGGAAGCCAAGATCATGTTTGCATGCAGCTGAAAGATTGCCTGTAACAAGACATCCTGATGCAATTTTACAGGATAGAATTGCTAAGTAGGAGACGAGCTATGCCTCAGTTTCAAAGGCAATTCCTTCCAGTCACTTGTGAGATTTACAGAGCAGATTTACTATAGATCTTCAAGCAAGCGTTGAAGCAGAATTTTATTTCCTGAAAAAACAAAACTGAGAATGCAGCCCTTAAGGTCTTTCAGGCTTAGTATTTTTTATCCTTGGAAGGTTTTGGGGATGCTTTCAGCCTTTGGAAAATATATGGTGGTAATATTTTACTGTGGATGAGATTGTAAGTAATGTCTGTTGGCTCAAAATCAAATGTACAGGCATTAGATGTTCAGCTGATGGTTGGTGGGTTACGGGCTTGGTGCCATTTGGGGTTCAGTTGCCTAAATAGATAGAGGGATTTGAGTATTCAAGATATCACTGCAGATCTGACAGATGAAACAAGACACACGCTTTGGAGAAGCAGGTGAAGGCAGCTGGGATGCTATTTGACAGTTAAAATGATGATAAGCACCTATGCTGCACTGAATCCTACATTCTCATTTTAAGATTCTTTATTTTATATGGACCCAAAGATCATATCTGTTGCACCAAGCACCTTCACCTAAAAATTAGGTGAAGGCAGCATGCCAATGAATTACAGTAAAATAAATTTGTGAGGAGTTTTTGTCCTGTCTTTAAGTCACATGTTTTGTTAAAATTCATTAAACTCCATTGTTTCAAACTAGTTGGGAGAATTTCCCCTGGACAATGTAAGGCATTTCCATATTGAAATTATTAATTGTAGGGGTTTTGGTAGCTGAAATAAATTTTAGGTGTTCAAAGATTTATAGCATTATCCTTATTAATCTTATAATATCCTTATTTTTCAAACACAAAATAATGGATTTTACGAACTTGTGTTCTGGAAGTATCCTTACTGATGCTGGCTGGTTCAGTTAACTATTTGCTTTATGAAGTGAATTCAGACTCCAAATATCTTCTCATCCCATCACAATTTGTGTCAAAACTTAGCTCACATAATCTATATTTGAATCACAATGGGATGATTTTGGGGGTGGTCCTGTGCAGGGTCAGGAGCTGGACTTTATGATCCTTGTGGGTCCCTTCCAGGTCAGGATATTCTATGATTGTAGATTTTTCTTTTGTCTGGAAGTTTTATATTGTAGCAAAGATTTCTTTCTGTGTGATGCCTCTATCGTCACAAAACTGAATTTTATAGGTAACGTGAAAAAGTAGGAAGAGTTGTTTCTGCTACTAAGGTAATATAGATTTACAGGAGCATTTGCAAGAATAGCCAGGTTCTACATAAAATTTAGCAAATTTCATTTTGTTTTACAGAGTAATAATGTCATTTCCTCTGTCAGGATTTAGCAGCAGCTCAGATATAGCAAGAAATAAATTATGCTTCTAGGCATGGACTCTGGGCTTGACAGTGAACAGGCTCTTCTAAGGGTCAATGAATCCTTCTGCATAGTTTTCCTCATTAGGAGGAAAATTAAAATCTACCTTCGAAAATAATGAATGTAGGAGATGAAAAGGCAGATGTGTACCTTGGGAAGATGGGGACAAGGAAGCAACTGGAACAGCTGCACCTGTGCCAGGTAAGTTGGATCCTCTGCAGGCTGCTCAGAGGTGGGTAGTGCTTTGAGTATCTGTTCTGAGAAGGATAAGAGGGATTTCCTCTCCTCCAATACACATCTGGCCAGAATTTGCTCTCTTGCACTCAGCCATACTGGCCAAGAGAAGGGAGAGAAGGGGTGTCAGGCACTTTTGAATCCTGGGACTTCAGGAGGAGTAAATCTCACAATGCACTCTACATATTCTTTCTGAGAAAGGCATTTGTGTACCTGTGAAAGTCGGCAGCTGTAATAGCTAAACATCTTTTTGTTCTTTTACAGGAGGTTTTCTCCTCAGGCTATGTGTATGGGAGTGTTTTTTAACAAGCTAATTAAACAGCAGTATTTTCCTCTAATGGAGATTATCTAATTGGCTACCTATTTAATGGCCTACTTTGATATTTAAACTAATTCATCCCCATAACCATACATACAGTGGAAATAAGGGCTGCTCGTAATGAGAGACTTCGGAGAGCGATAGGGAAACATGAATTGCTAGGTGCCTTTTTCTCCTCTTTGTTCTGTTGCCTATGACTTCGAGTAATACATGAAATGTGAGAATAAAAATAGAACACAGTATTAGTTTGGCAATTTCAAAGTAAATAAAAATAAATTCTTTATTTGTATATACCAGCACACTTATGCTTTAGTATTGAATGTGTCAGGAGTTTTTTTGTTGGTTCACTCACTCCCCACATACCACATCACCTCTCCCCACAGCCCCACTCACCCCCTCAGCTAAAATAAGGAGGATTAAAACATGACTACAGCTGGAAAAGCTCAATTTTTTTTTCATAGTACTTTTGAGTTAAAACACATTTACAATATTCAAACCGAGTATTTCAAAAAAGTGAATACCAAGACATAATGAAACAGTTTTTCATGTAGGTCTCAAGTATGAAAAATTGATTGACTCCATGCCCCTAGCCTTCAGAGGTCATAGTTATAAGCCAAGATAACATAACTCTTGAACAAGACTCTGGCAGAAAGTTGAAGAGACAAGAATGGCTGAATTAAATCTAAAGGTTATGTTCAGGGTTACGAGGCATTCATTGAGTGTTATCACCTTTATCATTAATGTTTCCAGGAGGAGGTCAGAGGGGACCTGTGGCCAGGAATTAAGGAACTCTCTCTTTTTGAGCACTGTGGGAAAAGGTCTGCAATGGCCTCCTTCCCTTCAGATGCACATTTAATAATGAGCACTGGGGGATGAGCCTCAAACTGCCAGGCTCTTCTCCTGCTTCTCATCAGGCAAAGTTGATTTTGCTTAATTTCAGCTGCAGGCATTTGCTTATTTTTGTGGTAGGAGCAGGATGAAGAGGATTAAAGCCAGGTCATCAACAAAAAGGCTATTTCTGGGGCCTGCAGACAGTTGTTTGGATGGTGGAGCAGCCCAACAGCTGCAGATGGAGATTAAGTAGCAATTGCTGTGCCAAAAAGAAGAGGAAAGGCTGAAAACACTTGTGGCAATGATGACTTAGGAAGAATTGTACTCAGTACCAAGTGCTTTCAGGCAAAAATTGGGAATTTACTTTTTCATGCACAAAATTACACAAAAGATTTTTCCTGCACAGCATCTCAATACCTCCCACATCACAGCATCTGCTCACTTGGACATCACTGAGGTTAAGATTTTGCCTTAACTTTTTACTGAAGCTTAAATTCTTTATTCTGCTGCTCACAGTAGTTCTGGAATATCTACTGCACATAAAAGGTCTCCAGTTGATGTTGTTAATTTTTTTTGTTTGCTGAGGTTTATTTATTTTTCCTTAAAACCTCTGTGCATTCCTGGTTATTCTTTTTTTTTTTTTTAATATGAAAGTTGATTTAAAAATACCATGTGAAAAAAAATTTCTTTTTTCCATCCCCTTTCAGTCAAAATTTTCCAAAAGTCCCATATCACACCCAGTGTGTCAGATATATAGAAAGGAAAAAGAATAGTGTGATTACTTTAAAAGTGCAGATAAAATCGTACAAGAAGTACTTCTGCAATCAATATACTGATTTACCTGGTGAATAAGGATGTATTTTCCAAAGCTCTAAAAGGCATTGTCAGAGAAAAAAGCCATACAGAAACATACAGCCCTTGTTTGTAGGTTGCATCTAGAATGGGGATGTTCTTGTACATCTTTTGAGTTTGGCCATTAACTTCGTATCTTACAGAAAATGCTGAAAAGACAATATAAAAATGATAGAAACTGAAATTCTCAGAACCACTCCAGGATGAATTTTCAATTTTAAATTACGTCTTAAAACAGGCCAAATTCTTCCCAAGGGTATCTCCACTGAAATACACTGATTTATGCCATAGATAAATGTGACTGCAGGTATCTAACCCCTGATAGGGAATCAGTAGATATACTTTCAAAATCTTGCTGCATAATGTACTGCTTTTGCCTTTAGGTTGGTGATTAAAGCCTCAGTTCCTTTTCCCCTGCCTGATTCTGGACTGCTGTGAGATTTCCTTTTCAGTGCTATAATTAGCTAAGGAGACATATTTGGAAAGAGTGTGTTCTAATTACACACAATCAGATGAAGAGATCATGCAAGATCAGTGTTAGAACTTTGCAAGCTGAGCTTGTGCTTCTTGCCCCTGTTACAGAAGGGGTTTTTAATGGACTTTTGAAAAATTGTACCCCAGTACTGCAGGTGGCTTCATGTCAGTCAGTCCCAGCTAGATTCTGAATTCAGAGAATTCAGAAAAATAAGCAGAACCTAGAGAAAGTGAAACCTGCAGCTGCAACCTTGGCCAGTTTTTCTACTTTGAGCCCTGTGGAAAAGTGCTAGAAAACAACTTGTCTTGCCATTGGTTGGGTCCTGGCAGAGCTCTCCCCACTGAAATACAAAAGAAAAAGTCTCTTCATGGGATTCCTGGTGGTGATTACTTACTTTTGCAATTCTTCACTTTATCCTCCTTTCCTATCTTTCCTCCTTGCTCACTTCCTTGATAGTAAATAAATGTGAATTATCCTGTTGGTTACCAACATTTGACCACACTTGTGTCTCAATCTCACTCTGGGTATACTGAAATCAGCCCAGTGTCTGGCTTAGGGTGTGTCCCTGGACTGGGACAATCCCCTGTTCTCTTCTGGTGACTGAGACAGAGCTTTGTTCAGTCTGGTAGCTTTTGGCAAAATGATTGATTGCTGAGAGCTTGCTGAGAAATGCACATATGGGAGGATAGAAAGCAATGAAAATCCAAAGGATAAAATTGTGTTAGGGCGTTTGTTTCCCATCATGAGGTAGTAGATGTTGAACAACAAGAAGCTGCTGTCATGGTACTGCAGAAAGAAAGACTTCAAAACATTTGTGCAAAATCAGAAACCGTTGTGCTTTTTTCTCTTGCTAAATAAAAAGAATATGCCAGTTTCCAGGCCATGTTGAGTTGTATCCTTTCCAAAGGGGTTCTTTACTAGAAAAACAAAATGGAATAATCTTTGCTGTAATATGAGATATTAAGAGCTGTTCCTGAAATGGCAGAGGTTAATTGTGGTGCTTATTATAACCCAGTTTTGTTTTGTTATTCTGTAGCGCTCTAGCTGACTTCTGTTCTTAATCCTTTAGAGTTTTGAGGTAACAAATCATACAGCCCTGCAGACCAGGGAGCATGCAATGGAAATACAGAGATCCATTTACACATGGAACACTGGAACAAAGAAATACCTAATTAGGTACCTCACATTTATAGTCTTGTAGTCCTTTATGCAGGTTCCAAAAGTGCAACATGAGCTTTATAGAATGAGATCAATAAAGAAGTGGCATGAGAGGATCATTTGAGATATGTAAGGTGAGCTGTTGAAGCTTGCTCTAGGCCATTGGATATGTTAGCTGATGATGGATTGCAATCCAGGTGGAGATGCTTCATTAGAAATTCTGTCTTCAAACCCCAAACACAAGGCACAAACAGCAGCCTGAAGGGTTAACTTTGCCCAGTTGCCTTCAGCTGGTTGAAGCTTGTGCTTCTTCATAACAATTGCATCATTTATGATCTCCAGTTGGTGTGAGGAATTTCTTCAGGCACAGGAATATATTGCCTTACCATCTTTAGTTCTAATGAGTTTGTTACTCATTGAGAAGTGGCAGTGCAGCAGTTGACTGAGTTCTCTGCTTTCTAAGAGGCATGATTTCATTATCTCAGTGCTATGGGCAGGGTGCATGTCACTGTTTTAAGCTGTTTTGATTCACAAGGACTTTTTTTACCATGACATTAATGATACTCTGTAAAATGGAAATACATCACCTGCCACCTCACAAGACTGTATTTGTTTCTCCCGCAGTTACGCTGAATTAATAGCTCAGTCAATCAGTCTGAAAAAGAAACCCAAGTCTGTCTTCCTTTGTCACATCCAAATAATTCATATCTAAAACTATATTTTTTTTTTATTAGTGAATAAAAGATCTTGCTCTTTCTCTGAGTATATCCCAATATTACTGCTCCCATCATTCCCATGAGTTACTCAGGATTACACCTAATTTTATTTGGTTATTTCTCCTGACCAACAGAGTTTACATGTCCATTCAGTTTTTCTCCCACAAAATTGTTACTGCCAACAAATTGCTACTTCTGAGGCTCATTCTTGTGGGAATACTTGAACAGCTTTCAGTCCAATGAAAATTACTGTTATTTTTTTTTAGTTGATGCTTTACACAGTTTGCAATTCTTGTACTAGAACCTGTCTTTTACACCTGAAATCATCCCTTGTGCTGTAGGAAAATATTGGACATAGAGTAGTTTATTTGAGCTTAGATTAAAATTATTTAAGTTTAGTAAATTGATCTTGTTTATTAAAACCATCATTACATTACTCTGGAACAATCTATTTTCAATGAACTTCAACACAAACTTACCAAACTTACATTAACTTTTATGTCTGCCTTTTACAGACGTGTTTTGAGCCGTAATATTTTGCTCAACTGGGATAAAACTAATGTTCTTAAATTTTCTTGGTTATTGTTCTTTTTTCCTTTCATTCTTAAAGCAAAGTACAAGATCTACACTTTTCCTGTTGTTTTATGTGATAGTTTCCCTGCTGTCTTATTACATAGTTCTCCTCTCAATATAATTTCCTTTAAGAACTCCCTGTTCCTTCTTTGATCAACTTTAATTTGGGCATTTTTTTCTTGTCTCGGGATATAGCTTCACTATCAGGTATTTCACCTGGCCACTTCACCTTTGATCATCAGCAATGTCCTTGCCTCTGTGTTAATCACAGAAAAGCAATTAGTTGGTTTTGGGATCATACCTGGCCTTATCTTTATTCTGTCATTCTTAGTGAATGCCTTATGTTTGGATCATTTTTAAGTTTACTTATTAGGCTTCTCAAAAACTTCAGTACTTTTGTAGGGAAAGTTCTGACACTTAAGCAATTCCTACCCTGCTTCACAGAGGAGTAAGTAGAAGAACTCTTCAGCATTTCTCTTTTACTTTTGCCAAATTATGCTGCCTGCAGAGGAACTGAGGTGTGACAGAGGGGCAAGGAACAGCAGTGGGACCACCTGAAATAGAGACCTACATTCATCACTGCACTTGCTAGATGCTGTTTACTGACACTAAATTGGGTGCTCTAAGGAAAATAAGCCTGTTGTGAAATTTACATATAGCAAGAAATCATTAAAGTAATAGCAAAATATCGGAGAAAATCTTGTCATGGATGAAAACTCTCCACAAGGGAAACATTAAAAAATAATGTTTAAAGTCATCAGTAATAGACTTAAAATTTAAACAACTAGTTGGCAAGTAAAATAATTATATAGAATTTATGCAGATCCCAATATCCTAAAGGACCCTCTCTCAAATATATGACAGAAAGGAAGAGCTTTTCAGTCTCTGTGAGGGTCAAAAAATGAAGATAATTTTTGAGGGTCATGTAAGATAATGAATTCTAATATTGAAGTTGTAGAATTAATTATTTGGAGACTATATTCCAGGGGTAGTCCGTCTTATTAATTCTATCAGTTTTCCTTTTTCTGTGTTTTAGATAATTTACCTCTTCCCTGAAATGTAATGTAAATCCCTAAGAAGAGGAATACTTTTTTCACACCTTGGCAGCTGCAATAAAATTATTGGTGTAATGAAACTAACCCAGTGTAGCAATCACTCCATGATAAAGTAAATGAGGTGACATCATTAGCATGAAAACCTCTGTCCCTCAGTACACAAACTACACTTTCAGGACACTTTCATACCAGCCACTGCAAGAGGATGTTTTGCACTTGTGTCCTTTTTTTCATTGGCTGACTTTGGAGTGATCTTTATTCGATTTCTTTTGGTGTTCAGTAAGAAAAAGCAAAACTACAGCTACAAAGAGTAGGAATGGCATTAAATAGCCTTAGGCATGCCAACCCATACTAAGTATATGCAAATTGAAAACCAATGTAATAACTGGAAAATTTATAAAGAGAAAAGAACTTGTGTGTTCTTATTGCATTCCCCTGTTTCTTAACTAGCCAGCAAGAGCAGGCTGAACTTTATCCCAAACTGATGCAATTCTATAAATCCTTCTGCCTGCTCAAACTCTTTTGGCTCCCTTAATGCTAGACAGATACATTTTTAAGTCCCCCGTCTCCTTACCAGACTGGGAGCCCCGATGGCTTTAAAGGTGTAATATCATCTTCTGGTTGACAGAACCTGATCTGATCCCAGATGTCCCACGACTCTCACTTCTCTGCTATTAAGTTCACAGAGATGCTACCACCACTGTACTTGCTTTCCCTATAAATACAGCCAGCTGTCTGTCAGTCTCAAATCCTAGAGCATTTTCTCTCTTTTTAGTATCTGCTGCATACTAGAGAATTCGTTTTCCAGAAAGCTGCCAACAGTTCCAGTTCTGAGAGAGATGGAAAATGCAAATAACAGCAGTGTAAATATATTATACAAACATAACTTGCTCTTTTTTTGGTTGCTGCTTGCTGTCTCCTGGAAAGGAACAAAATTTGAAACATGTAGAATAAAACAGCTACAATTAGATATTTTTAAGATAATAATAAAACTAAGTTTAAAAAAGTTTTAGTTTTGTTTAGACACTTTTAAAAATATTTGGTATGTAAATTTCTAGAAACTGTAAGAAATCTGGGAATTGTAAAGTAAGAGTGTTTTCAATTGTAAAGAGCATTTTACCAAGAATATATTAGTATTGTCTCTCCAACCCCATCTGAAAAAAAAAAATCCAGATACTGTGTCTTAAAACAATATTATCTGCATTCCGAGAACTTTGATAAATGCTGCAGAAGTTATTTATACAAGGGAACTGACAGTGCAGATTTCAGCAAATTTTGCCTTGTGGGTTCAATAGTACCAACTGCTACAGTGCTTTAATTTGCCTTGAAAGAACTGTTTTTCAGCAACAATTTCTAAAGGGTTTTTTTAACCTCCTCCCTATACAGTGTTTACTTTCTTTTCCCTCTTCTCCATATCTCCTGTCTTCCAAAACTGAGTCATATCTTGTCTGCAGCAATGATGGAGCTCTTTTAATTAAGGAAATGGACCTGAATAAACACACTGAGCTTGGCAAAGGCCTGGGGAGTTGTTTCCCATGCAGCCATGCCCACTTGGTGTGTGTTTGCATGCATGTGAGTGATTTGGCTGGAACAGAGTAGCAGCTTCAAGCACAGGCCACTCTGGCTAACCAGCCATGGAATGGGGTAGATTTTTTCTCCAAATTTGGGAAAAAAATTAGAAGCTAGATCTTCCTTTCCCCTTGCCAATGTGTCTCTTGTTATGTTGAAATAGGAGAGCCCGTGGATATCTTGCCAGGTCTTATATATTTCCACTAAATAGCTATCCACGGACTTCTGATTGCTAATTAAATTTTCAGGCATCTATCATTTATCTCATGTTTTGAGGTCTTCATTGCCCTTTCACTTGGCATCACAGCCAGACACCTGGGAAAAGATAAGATATAGAATTGGTTCATATTGAAAAGCTAGCTGTGTTGCTGATGTGATCTTATCACACAGTATTGACTGAGCACTTAGAAAGTAAAATTGCTGGCAGCTTCTGCACAGTTAACATACTTTTATATAGAAACTTACTGCTGGGCTGCAATACCCAAGCTATATTTTGAAAAGGTGTTCCAGAAAACTGTAGAGCAACATTTTACCCAAGCAAATGAGTCCTTTGGCCTCAGTGATGTTGACTGACAGTTTTGCTCTTGACAACTCATGAAGAAATTGCTGTACTATAATGAAATGGGCATATGTATATATATATATTTTTTTTTTTGCACTGAAGTTTGAGTTCCTGTGTTGGGATAGTGTTCAGACAGTACTCAGCTTTGCAGCACTAAAAATAGGACATATGATATATAATAAGCTAGTTTCTTGTAAGAAAATAGTGTTACATTTTTTGCTCTTAAAAACCTCTTGAAGATGTTTTATATCTTTTGTACTGCAACATTTTCAGCATATGGCAAAATTATTACTCTGCAGTAAAGAACAAAACTAAACTGTTGTCAGTAACTCGTGCATTGTTTTGGTAGATGTCCAGTTTTCCATCTTCTGCCTAAAGTAAACATCATTATACTTCAACCCACATTTCAAACCCAGTATTAATAAATCAGGCCCCATATTTAGAGTTGATTATACCCTTCCTTCAAAGCAGAGGGTGGATAAAATCGTAGGCCTCAAAGCATTAGTGAGTGCAATTATGAATGCTGAAGCATCACCCCAAATGTTTTTACGTGTATATCAAGCAGGGACAATTGGCCCTCACTAGGCTAAATCTGCACTCCACAGCAACAACATATTTTTAAATACTCTGTTATGGTGGTGCCTTGTGATTTGTTTGGGGTGGGGTGTGCTGGGGGAGAGGCAGGATTTTTTTCTGCCCCCTTGTCAAGCTGAAGGCTGACAAGAAGCGAGGTCTCCATTGGCAATATGGAAAGCTGTGGAGAATGCACATGCCGGCACGAAATATCAAAAGGCTGCATGCTGTTCTCTGATCTTGACTTCACAAGACAGCTGGGAAAGCACTTTTTTCACTTTAGTTTTACTCAGTCAGAAAGTATTTGCCAGTGTGGCAGCACAGTACAGGAAAAGGACCTTATTAATTCAGGCATCTAGTTTAAAGAGAGGTAGACTCTAATATGTATGTGAAATAATGACCACTCGCACTGCTCCCGAAGTGTTACCCTTGAGCAACAGAAATTAAAATTCATCAATGTGGAAGAAAGTATGTCACAATGGAAATCAGATATCTGAACGTGGTGGGATAGTGAGGCCAGTTTGGAAAAGACTTCTATTTCATTATTTCTCTGCCTTCATAATTCTCTTACATCTTTTATGAGGGCTCATAAATGAATTCAGGAATAGATTTTGAGACAGACTGTCATCCTCCCTCCATCTCAATCTTGCAAACCACAGGCTGTCTGAGAGTTGGACTGCTTTTTACTTGAGGAGGTAGAAATTGATAAGATTTAGATCAACCAGAAGAATAAGGAGAGTATCTGGAGGGGGAACACCCAAATTCTCAAAGGGCCACTTACTGCCAGCATGAATCCAAGAAATTTTTTTTATGCTCAGAGCAGGCTGGTAATGTACTGTATTTCCATAGTGCTTGAATAAGTAGGAAAGGAATTGATTGCACAATTTTTACTTCTCTGTTTGCTTAAAACAGAACATTTTCAAATAAATTGTTCGCTGAACCATCTATTTGTATACATCTGTGGGTGCATAACTGTATTTCAGCTTCAGGAAGCACCAGAGGGGGTAAATAATGTATTCCGTAGCCAAGCTGGCAAATTTTAAGCATCCCTTTAGCTATATTATGGCTTGGCTTGTACATCTGCAGTCAGGACTGTGAAGCAACAGCTGTGCAGCTGCTTCTTTTTCTTAACAGCTACGGAAATTCTGTGCCGGGTGGAATGGGTGGCTGATCTCTTGACTCCACTGAAATAGGTAAGATAAAGAAATTCCTCTAACTGTTGTGTTTTGCTGCTTGGATCCTGCTCTCTGTCTTCCTGCATTAAAAATTTGTACTTTTTGCCTCACTGGCAGCTAAAGGTGAGAGCAGGTGAGAAGCAGCAGTGTTGTGCCATGGGGCACAGCAGCTCCCGTGGTCATCGTGCTGCCGGGGTCAGGGCCAGCCTGTGCCACTGGAGTGGGGTCAGGGAATGTCATAACCTGCTCCCTGAACTTCTGGGCGTGCCTGGGAGTCCACACTAGCACCAGGGGTCAAGCTGGGCTCAAAACTCCAGAAAAGGCTCTCATCCTGAAGGAATTGCTGTGTAAGCAGCAGATTGTGGCATTCACGTTCGCTGAAAAAATCCCTTTGCCCAGGATGTTTCTCCTGGGAAGCTGAGAGGCCTCAGAGAGAAAGGAAAACAATTTTTGTCTCATTTACTTCTCCTCTGTTTTGCTTATGTGGAATGTGTTTGGAGATTGTTTACCCTTAGATGATTGTTTCATTGGTTTTAGGTGTGAGTTATTTCAACTCATTGGCCAATCAAGGCCAAGCTGTGTTGAGACTCTGGAAAGAGTCATGAGTTTTCATTATTAGCTTTTTAGCATTCAGTAAGTATCCTTTCTGTATTCTTTAGTATAGTATAGTATTCTTTAATACATGATTGTATATAAAGTAATAAATTAGCCTTCTGAGAACATGGAGTCAGATGCATCATTCCTGCTTCGTAGGGGCATTGCCTGCAAATACAATAGCAGATCACATTGCACTGTGCCTTGTATGCATCTGGAGAAAAACACCACCTGAAAAATACCACCTGAGGAATGTCACCATTAACATCACTGGCTGTTCCTACAGAATCAAATATGAGGTTGATAAAATCTTTACATCTTTGTTCTTGAATTATTTTGTTTACAGCATCACAGTTAGAAGTCCAAATATTCAGTTTTCCTTGAAAGGAAGATATCTCTGTACCAAACTTCTATTATGTACTGGTTTGGTTAAGAATTGATATTTCAGCTTTCAAATAGGGAAGGAAATAGATATGATCCCTGGTGGTTCATTGAAGGCTCTGCCTACTTGGGAAATTTTTTACTGTGCAAGAGTACTGATTTAAAAAAGACAAAGAATAATGCTTCAGGTGTTTATTTTGATGCTAATTATCTGGTTCTGACATGGGCTAGCTATTCATTTCAGGGCATTTCTCTGGCCAGAGCTACCTTAATGAATCTCTCCTCTGGTTTTGGTGGTCTCTAGCAGCTGTCAGCAAGGAAAGGGTGCATCTTCCTTGCTCTGGCTGGGAGGCATGCATGTGAGTCCGCATTCTCTGGTGTATTAAACAGTCTTTCCTGGGAGTGTTGAAATGTGTTGTCTATAGCTGGTAGAATTCCTATCGATAATTTCCCTAAAAAATTAATTAGATTTTATCTTGTGCTCCACAACCATTCAGCAGGCTGCTGCTGAAAGCTCCACTGATGATGCAGAAGTCAGTATTTCTTATTCCTGTGCTAAGCAGAGATAGGAGGGAGCAGCAGAATCACACATATGCATATCCAGGGCAGATAAGAAGTAATATTCTGTTCCAACAAGCCAACTTCATATCGATGATGAACGGTGTAGCAAGAGCTCTGTCCCTCTCTGCTCCCAAGGTTTGTGAGGGGAAAAAAACATCACTGATTCTTATCTGCAGTTTAAAGAAATGTGCATTCTGGAGAGGGACATGATAATCATGATAATTTTATGTTATGGTGTCAGTTTAGTCCTTCTGCGTTGTACCTGCTTTTTAGTTATATTAAAAAAAGTTGTCTCCAGTGCTTTATATTTATCCTCTGCTTCTGCATAGTGTTGGGACTGTTAGAAAAGTTCAGTGCTTGCATTCTTACAGCAGGTCAGAGATTTTAGTGCACTTCTTACATTTTTCATTTGGGATTGGGTTTGTTTGTAGGTTTTGAGGTTTTTTATTCACCTTTGCATTCCCAGGGAGGAATGAAGGTGTAAAATGGCAGGTGAAAAATACTTCCTTGTGCATTCATTTAAACCTTTAACCATGCCTCAATTTTGCATCTGTTTCAGTGATGACTGCTAGGATTTCTACTTTTCCAGGTTCAGATAAAGCTACTTTTGTCAACATCAGTCACATAGACAACTTTGATTTTGTTTATTTTAAATAAGCATAATTTTCTTTATGGATACAGTTTTTTGGAGGGAGGTTTGGAAATACTGTTGGCTTTAACATTTGAAACACCTGTTCTTTTTTATGCCTAACTTTATACATGTATATATTTAAAGTTCTTTATTTGAATGGTAAAGGTGTCACTATAAGTATCTAAACTGAAATGAATATGAAATTTAAAATCCACTAAATATTAGTTATAGAAATATTTCTCTATTTTTAAAATTTCTCTTAAAGCATGACAAACTTCTTTTAAACACAATGGCTGCTTTTTTGTTTTTTGATAGGGATTTTGGTAGGTTTATTTGGTTTTTTTTGGTTTTGTTTTGTTTTTGAGGGATTTGCTAATTTTATGAATTGGTTAGAAATCAAGAGTACATAATTACCTAAACACATAAAGAAATTAGAAGTACATAATTGTGTGTGGACATACATACTCTGCTTCTTAACCACTGTAACAATCTTGAGGAGTGTTAGGGTAACAGTTGAGAGCTTGCAGAGGAGTAAGAGGGATATTGTGGTTTGGTAGAACAAATCTGGGGGGATTTTCTTATTTTCCTACAAGATTTAGATCTGTGAGTTGGAAATTAACATATTTTCATAGATTACACCATGTCATTATTTGTGTAGATTTTAGCAGTCATACAAAACACTGCTTGTTTCATCAATATCTTTCATATTTCTCTAAGATACATAAGTAAATTATGGGAAAAAAAAAGGATTTTAGGTCTCTTGGGAAAACATGACATAATATCTTGTTTTTGCATTAAAAAGAAAAGTTACAATTTCTGTGCACCTAAAAGGATTTTGATGCATAGATGAATGACACAGATGTAATTGAATAACCACATCACCCTTGGATTCCTCAAGCAGCTTGCAGTTTGCTTAAAAGTCAACTCAATGTCATTTGCATTTTTCACAAGATCTTTGGCATCTTTGAATGGACACAAGCACACAAAAGGGGTGGGGCTTTGGGCGTTTTCTTGGTTGTTTTTTTCTTTAAGAGTTAGCTCTTTAAATAAGATTTTCTTCTCTTAATTATGCACTATTCTGCCCAGTGATATAAGCTTAGTATATTTTTAAACTTATTAAAGTTCTAGGTAATTATTCTGAAAAAAGTAGATGAAACCACATAAAAAGTATAAAGGTAATATGACTATGGTGAGAATTTTGTGAGTAATGAGTCTATCTCTGAGGTGAGTTTGCTTTTACATGGAGGCATTTTAGTGTAAAACATTACTTTTATTAATGTTGGGCTATACTTAAACCACAACTCAGTTATACCTATATAGGCACATTCTCACTATTTTCACATATCTATAAAACTTGATGTTCTCATCTTGCTAAAATAGGTGGTAAACTTGTACTTCTTTTTTTTTTTTCCAATGGAGGAAACATCTCCCCACAAATCTGTAACATTTCAAGCCAGAACACACAAACTGACAGAAATAACTGAGTGGAATAGACAGTGTAGGGCATGTTCACTTATGGAAATAATGGCACTTAATACTCTGAGTGTTTAAAGAAATCTCTTAATAGGAAAGCATTTAAATGTATCCCCGAATTTGTTATGTGTTTTCCCCACTTACTTCCTGCTGTAGTCCAAGTCAGAACACAAATTGAGAAGTGCCCCATCGAGTGAGTTATCTCTTGCTATTCTTTATCTTTCAGAAGCAAAATCCTTATCAGGGAGAAGATCTTTAGAAGGCAGCCATAGACCATTAGCTCTAGATTTATGTATATCCTTCAACTTCACCCCATGCAGGCTTTGTAGTTAATGACATTCTAGATATGCATCTCTCAGTTCTGTGCTTTAATTAATGATCATTTTTGCCATTATCAAATCTGCTCTTTGTGAGTTTATGTGAGGTCTTTGCCACCTATCATCAGTCAAATGCTCTGTGTATCTTTTTGCTCACACTTGCATGCTGACAGTATTTAATGCAAGCCTTAATAACTTCCTACCTTGTCTAAATAACCAATAGACCATCACATTTGAGTCTGCCTTAACACAAGGTTTTGTAGACACAGCTCTCATCTGGAATAAAAGGCCCCCGTATGTCACTCATCAAAACAGGGGAAAATGCTTACCATCTATTAAACTGATCAGCTGTTACATCAGAATTGCTGTTTAGGACCATTTTGTGCTGAATATAGCAGGATTTGTGATGAAAGTACACAAAAGTCCCTGTATGTTTGATTTATTTTTGTACTTTTTCAATTTTCTACCTACCCCTTTCAACCTGACTTGCTGACACTCTTCTGGTCATAGTCACTGCTCTCAAAACATTTTGAAACCTGAAATGAGACAGAATACATGCCAGTTAATTCTCTATCTTCTCTTCCCTTGGCAATGTACTTTTGGTAAAAAAAAAAAAAAAAGTAAATGACTCTGTTACTTGTTTGCTTTTGAAAACAACTTGTCAGTTTATTTTTGTGTCTGTGTGACTGAGAAGGGAAAAGGAATATTTTATTTGTTCTGTAACAAATTTTTCCTTTTATTGACATTGGAATTAAGTGTAGAAAGAGTGCAACAATAATGAAGAAAATACTTAGAAAATTGATTTTACGTGGAACAATTTCTCAAGGAAATATATGAACGCTTTAATTGCAAAGTGAAAATATTTTCACAAAAGTTAAAGTGAAAGCTTCCTGAAATAAAGCATCTACTCACCACATGCTGAAAGAGAGAAGAGATCAAAATTGTAGTGAGGGAAGGATAGTTTGCACTCTGAAGGAGGATGAAGATAGACTTACCTACTTTATTTAGGTAGATGAAAGCTTTTATTTACTGAAGGAAATGTCATGAGCATGAGCTGAAGTAAATATTATGAGCATGAGCTCAAGGCCTGAACACCTGTCCTGTCAGGTAACAGAACTTAAAACTGCAATCAAAAAAATGAGCATATTTAGCAATGAAATAGAACCAAAGCATTGCAAACATCTACGAAACATTAGAGCAATGACAAATGTGTTATTATATACCTTTAGAATGGGATTAATCTTGCACATAAATGGACCATATGGTGCAAAGTGAGAAGTACATGGGAGTCCTTTTGCATATGGAAATTAGATACATGTATGTAGACACACATAATAGCCAAAATATGTTGATATATAAATATATGCTGATGTATCAAAGTAATGTATTTCATTAAAAGCATGTTTTGAATAAGAATATTCTCACAGGAAAAGAAAGTAATAAATTCTGTTTCTGTTACTTGGATAGAAAGCATTATATGGTAAAATCTGCTGCTAAAATAAGCTTGTTAATGAACATGTGTATCAATTATGTAACTTCTGCACTCATTACAGTTTTGAAGATTTAGCCTTCAAAACAAAATGTGTTTGATTTTATGCACGTTAATAACCTTCCAAGTGACAGGTAAGCATGAATGTAAATGAAATTGAACATTTTTTCTTAACATATATTTTTAGATCAAAAGCTACCAGAGATGATAAACATTTGCTCATCAAATGTAGCTTGGATGTCTCTGCAGTTTACACCAGCAGAGAAATGAAACTGCTCTTGCGAGGAGCTAAAGGACACCACAGCAGGTCCTTTGGGGTTTGGATGATGGATCTGTCTCTTTGAAAAGGTTTCAAGTTCTTAGGCAGCACATGAAGCTGGGTTTGTATCTCTCAGTAGACAGATCTTGGTTAATCCATTACAATCACTAAACAGCTCTCTCCACTGTATATAAGTCAGATTAAAAAGAATAACAGAAAACTTTTTAGTGCAATTTCTTCTGCAGCTTAATGGCATAAGGAGGGTTTTTTTCTGTGTGTACTGGTCCTGAACAATTGCTTAACAATTTTCTTTCCATCCCAGTCCTACAGGCAGGACTGGAAAAAAGTGTATTTCTGTTTCTTGTACCTCTGTAATGAGGAAATGTGTTGTTCCCAAGGCAATAATCTGCTTTGTTTTGTTTTATTGTTTTGGATAATCAAATATCTGTGAAAGACATTGAATAAAGTCATTTGTGATCAGTCTTCCAGTCATAGAAAAGCACAGGGAAAGGTTTTTCTACTGAGCTTGATCTAGAAAATTCAATTTAGTGCCTGTTCCTTTGTTGCTAGTGTTATCATCATGTACATTGCTTTGCACAGGGCCAGAAAAAAACAGGGTTTGATATCCAGTTAGTGTTACCTGGGTGAGTGAATCATTTGTAAAAGTTGGCTCAGTTCACAACAGAGGAAGGGCCTGTAGCTTATTTCTCACACCACAAGGCAACTGAAGCTTAAGGGCCGCTTTTGGTATTTGAGGGAAAGAAAAAAATTATAATAATATTATCATTGTGACCTCTGAACCCAAGTCCTACCCTGTAATGATAGGGTTAAAAAAAAATTATTCACAAAAGGGTATTGGGGTTTGAAGCTGCAAATAGTGGCATCTTTGCTGTTAATGACCAGCATAGGAATTATTTCCTTGTAATATCCAGAAGCTGCTAAAACCCAAATCCATTGAGATTCACAATTATCATTAATGGAGTAGAATATTTTCAGGACGGTGGAAAATAGCCGGGCTTTAATAAAATATTAATGGGCAGAAACCATGGATTAAATATTCATCTTTGTGCCTTTGGAGGTTATATTCTATGGCTCCCCTACAGCCCATCAGTAAATAATGATCTAGTGGCAAAACCTTCTGGGACACAGTATAGCTTAGTACAGAATTGCTGTGTAAAGTTAAATCATAGCATTTACATATTTTCCATTTTGTAGAGTAATTACATTGTTTACATGGGGAAAAAAAAAGTCAAGTCAGTACTGATAGTCAACTAAATTGCATCAGTAGAGGTAAATTACCAAAGTTGAGCTGGAGGCATTTTCAGCATGTGATTCCATCAATACAAATGAGATCTCTCTGTACAGCTCCTTGGCACTCTCGATGCTTGTCTTGTGGAACATTGCTGGCCAGCATCTCTATCAAAGGGAGCTCTGCAATTTAAAGTAGGAGAAGAAAGAGAAAGAGGCTTCCATGTGTGTCTTGTCCTCTAATCATAACAGAATCACTTTAGTATTGCTAAATTGAGAAGGGGGAGCTGAATTTCCCCTGAGAATAAAGATGCAGTAATTTCACTGTCCTGCAGACCTGAAGGAAAGTGTGGTGTTGAGATTGGTTAGTAATGTGAAGTCAGGGCTTTGATAGCCCCATTTCTTTATTAAAAATTGTCTTGATTTAAAATTGGTCTTTTCTTTAATAAGAAAACATTCATAATGACATTGCAGCATCTCATGAGAGTTGCACTGGAGCCAAAGACATTGAAAAATGTGGAGAACATGGATAACTAGCCATTTACATATGAATTTTAACACAAAGCGTGGCCTTGGGGAAAATGTAGGCAGCTGGACCACAACTCACAACTTACTTTTCATCTGATTACTACCTACCTATTGTGTTAAAAAAAAATAAACAACAACAAAAACCAAAGTGAACACTGCACCATGATATTTCTTGGTGTCAAAGATTATATCTCAGTGTCTTGGTGTCTTTGGTGTCAAAGATTGATTCATTTGTGTTTAAAAGTCAAAGAGCATAGTGACATGGATGACTTTAGAAATTAAAGCAGTTTGTTATTCAGCCACAAACTATAAAACATGTGAAGTTATTTAATTTGAAATGTAATTAAATTTCTGTCTTCTCCAATTCTTTTTCATGGATAATATTGATTGTAACTGATTTCTAATGTGATGTGGAATATGGAAGATTCCAGTTCCTCAAAACTAAAGGTGCTGTATCTTTCCAAACCATAACAGCTCATGGAAGCCAAGTCCTCGCAAAGGCTTAAGGCATACACATGGTTTCCAGCAGGATTCTGGAACACTTGAGAAAAGAAAAGTGGGCAGATAGGAAAAAAAAATGCTTTTCTCCTTTGACTTGCAAACATACTAAATCACTATTTCATTTTCTTGCATGAATTTCAATAGCATGTAAATTGTAAATGACAAGTATCTGAGAGAGATCTGAATGGATGGATGTCTGCTGTTTGTTTTGTTTGTATTCTGGCTTGGGATTTTATGAGAGTGGAGAAATCTTTTTGTTTGAAAATTGTAAGTCTCAAGAGGCTTAACAGAGTTGGAGCTTTATTATGCTAAATGGCTGCTTCTGTATTACTGTGCTTTGCTTAATGATATTCAGGAAATATTCTTCTTTCCTAGGAAATTCATTGAACATTCTCTTATGGGGTTTAGCTTATTTAACAAGTTAAGTAAGGATCTCCCTTACTTGTGTACATTAAACAAAAAAATCAATATAAGGAGACAACCAACAGATTTTGCATTTTAAGATTTACTGGACATGACTGGCACCCACTTTGTGTTAAGCTATTTTGTCTTTTCATAGCCAGATGTTTTCCTGGCTGGAGGCTGGTGCTGAGTGCTGTGTAATGCTGAGATTTTTAGGTTCTGCTCTGTCTTATGTAATAGAGACACATCCTTGTCACACAGGTCCTTCTAACAAGACCTGATAGCTCTGAGATGGTTCTGTGCTAAACCTGGATGCTGCCATGGGTAGTGCATTATGAAAGCATCCAGACCTCTGGATGACTGAGACAGGTTCTTTCTTAATGGATGGTTGATGGTGATGGCAGCTATAGTAATTAGAGAAATTTTGCATATGAGTGAAGAATCTGAAAAGTGGGAGATGTATATACATCTTCACATCTTATTTATGCAGTAAGAATTTATTTTTCTTATGGGAATAAGCAGGTGCTGAGGCTTTACAGGCTGTATTGTAAGTCTGAATAATAAAAATGTGACTGTAAAGATATTTTTATTTCTGGGTAGTAAATAATATCTCTGCCTTATGAACTGCATCCATACACATTATATGAGGAATTGCAGTCACAGTATTCTCACTACTCACAAGGAAGTATACACAACAAATGGTTTTATTGATTTTCAAAATACCTGAACTAAGTATGAAATGAGTATAAACAAAATGTCTATATAAATATGGATAGATCTATGCATGCCGCTTGATTGATTAAGTTCTACACCTGTGCATGTGGAGGAAACAAACACTAAAGCCATAGCTCTACAGAACTCATGCAAATGTGGAACAGAATTTATTCAACTGGTCAGACCGTGAGACTGTGGGAGCAACAGGAGGTTAATGAAGTTGCAATACTAACTTATGCACAGTTCAATACCATCTGACTCAGTTAATGGAGGAAATGTGTGCTATAATTCATACCCAAAGGTAAAAGTACCACTAGCAGATGTGCCTGGTACTTTTGTTTCTGCATTGTCACTGTAAAATGCTTGTACAAAATCTTTGCAATGGTTTCATTTCTTTCCAGGTAACTGCCCTGGTTTTAGCTGGCTGCTGGTTTTGCTCTTATTACACCATGAAGTTACACTCAGGCAAATGAGTTGTTCAGTTAAGTAACTGTGAAACAGAAATACTTTGAGTTTTCAACTGCTTCTTTTCTTTATACCTTTATTTGTGCCCCCGTATGTATGTATTATCATAACTTCACAGGACAGCAGAATAGACTTTGACTTCTCAGAAAACTGTATCTGTACTGCTTACACACCTTTATGTTTGTTTCTAAACCTCTTGATAAAAATGCAGTTGTGGTTACTTTGCCTGGTGTTGAGAAGATCATCCTTGAAGAACTTGCTAGCCAGGTTTTAGGAAGTGGCAATATTGTGTTATAGTTGCTGTTGACCAAGAGTTGTATAAACAAATGTGTAGCAAGAAAATTGTGAAGAGACTTTTATTTTTCTCTCAATAAAACACTAATCAGCATCTGGAAAATCGATGTGTTTGATGGATTTTGAATGATTTGCTCCAAAATGTAACATCATATGGGCTGAAATATTTGTTGGTTGTTTTTCATCGCCATTTATCAATCCTTCTATCAGTTGAATTTTGACAAGCCTAAAGTTTTGTGTAGGTGGAGAAGTCCACTGACCTCAAGAATCCAATAAAGTGTCAATTCACCTGTTGTGAAAATTTTTTGAAGCAATTGGAATTGTTTGGTATCGGACAAAACCATGTTCACCATATTTTTAAATGATATTGGATAAATAGTCTACCAAGTTCCCAGACAAAGCAAAATAATCCATCCACATAATATGTATATTTTATGTATTTATTTATTTATTTGGGAATTGGCATTGCATTTTCACTTTGTTCTTTCATTGAGTGAAGGAGTGCCAATATACCCAATATCTGAAATATGTGTATTTCCTGACTTTTTTTCCCATTGTACACCATTTTAATGCTAAGTATGTGAGGACTTTAAGTGTTCAGCTTTTAAATGGATGTAATTTTCATTTGCTACCCAGCAGAATAACCTTATCTACAGCTTTATCGCTGCTAGTTTCAGTCCAATTAATCTGCATCAGTATTGCCATCCTTCACATCATCCTCTGGAAAACTTAAAAGGAAAATAGCTTAATTAGGAACAGCAATGGCATTTCACTTTCAGAGAGCTGGAATGTTCAACACACTGCCTTGAAACAGCATTCTCCCTTTAGAATAATTTACATGTCAGACGCTGAATAAATATGCATTCAATGGAAGGGATTTGTGTAAGCAATGTACAGAGAGTGAGGTTTTCTTGTGCTCAGGAATTAAAAAAAATTAATTTGAAACTATTAATATTCTTCACCAGTTAACACAAGCAAGTCAACATCTGGTGGCATGAACTGTAGGAGTGATAGAAATTTTAAAATATTATGAAATTTGACTAGATGCTTATACCCTCCTATTTCCCTTTTTGTACCTCATATTGTCTTCCCACTTCTATCAATAACTGTTACTTGGCTTTTTAATTGGAAGATGAAACATTTCATGGTGATCTTGGTTCTGACCTGTGTGATTGTGAATACTTTCCTTATTTGGCATTTAGTACTTCAAAGATGAAAAAGGCAATGTGTTTTGTAATGCTTAAGGAACGTATAAGTTGTTTATAATAGGGAATGCATATTGCAATTAATTCCATTAGCAAAGAACAAATACAAATTTTCTCAGAAGCAGGTTTATGCAGAGATATTAGATGAGTGTTCTGAAGGATAATATGTAAATGGCAAGTGATTAGTGAGCTTGACATTATATTTTATAAAACTGAGTATTCTGCTCTAAAACTAATCCAAAAGAACAATAGAGGTTAACCAAAAAGTCTGTTTTCTTCTACAGATTTGTCCAAATGACTGTCAAGAACTCTTCTGACCAGAAAATGACTCTCAAGTTCCTGATAATCTGATTTGCTAAACTCTGGAAACCTTTTATCAAAAGTGAAAATATTGTGACCAGTCTCCTCCAATAGTCTCTGTATTCCCAGTAGTATTTTCTGTATCATATGTATGTGTTTAAAAATACACTGTTAATGCAAATCAGTTCTGTGGAAGGTGTTCTGTAACTTGTAAATCTGTATGATCTAAATTATTTCAGCTGCTGGGTCGATGATGATTTTGGAGCTTCACATCAAGGAGTCTGTTAGCCCCATCATTTCTCCTTTACAGAGAGGAGCCCCATCACCTCTCCAAACATGACCAGCTGAGAATGAAGCCGGTTTCCTCCTTTTGTCCCAAAGCTGTTTGAATTGATAATTGGTCTAATAATATGAGTTATGAAACATCCAGTCTGAAAATAAGAATCACATAGGTAATGTTCTTTTCTTGTGTAGTATATTTTGAGGAGGAAATAAAATTTCTCATGTCAACCTGGCCTAGTGAAAGACATCCCTGCCCATGGCAGGGCATGGGAAATAGAGGAACTTTAAGGTCCCTTCCAACCCAAGCCATTCTGTGATCTTATTATTCAACATAGATGGATAAGAAGAGAAGTTTTCAGGGCATTTTGTTTTCCAAGAGGAGAAGAAATTAATTGTGATAATTACTTATGTGTCTTGGCTGGTTACAGGTGTCAGAGAAGGAATGCAGTGGTCAAAGAGAAACACACCAGGAACCGGTCTCAGCTTGGTAGAGATTCAAACAATAACTGGTACAAGCAGTGTGATAGAAAACACCATTTTCTTTTGTTACCACTTGTGACTTCTGAAGCATTTTCTTTGTTGAACAACACCCATTATCTGAGATTACTCCTGCTACTTTCAGCACTTTTATGCTGCAAACTGCACAGCAAGTAAAGGTCAAATATAATTAGCTGGGGAAAGTTGTTGTTTGTTTTCGTCCTCACCAGAGCTTTTTTAAACTTGTAATTATGAACAGAGAACAGGTAATGTGACAGAATGTACCACAATGAAAATTTGATACATAGTGGAAACAGTATTTTACTCTGTAGTAGCAAATTTAGTTTCTTATACTCTGTCAAAGTTTCATTCATAACTAGCCCAGAAGTAAAGCAACATCACAATGAGAGAAAAGAAAGCAGAAGCTTAATTTAAAACCCCAAAAAAAGCAATGCTAAAACGATTGTACATTTAAGCTTTACAAGAGAAAGGAGCTCGAAAATGTATGGAAAGCTGGAGAGAAAGGGGAAGTGCTCTGTGTCATGACTAATGATACAGAAGCCTTCAAATGCCATGAGCTGTCAGGAATGAAAAAAGAACTGTTGGGATTGTATGCTTATTTAATCTTCCTTCTCCATCGTCTCCACCTGGAGGTCTTGGATATTTTTTCCTTCTTCATATTTCTCTGCTGCATGGTTATTTTATTGGAAGCAGGAGTCCAAGAGACCACCAATCCAAATGTCATCATAACTTTTCAAATTACCTCTCTGTTCCATGTTCAGCTGACTAGCAAGTACAAATGTGTGGTTCTTGAATCTAATGAGAGCAGGGGAATTACAGCAATAAAATCAGGTAGGGCAAGGTAATAAATAAGTTTCCCACTTCTATTGCTTATTTCACTCATGGTGGTTAGTAGCAGTTGTGTGCATTTCACAATGCACTCAGAAGAAATGGTACGTTCAAACAAAATCTGCCAGCAATGTGCATCTATAATTAAGATGATAGGACTCAAAAAAAGCAGCCTGGATTTTAATCTCTCTATGTTTGAATAGAGATCTGTGAGCATTCAGTACGGATGTAATAACTTGACAGTTTAATGTGCAGAATTCAAATTCCTATTTGCAACTTCAAATACTACTTTGGTGGTGATTTGGGGGTGGGGGGATGGTGATTTTTCTTTTTTGTAAATGCAAGGCATCAGAATTGTAAAGTGCAAGGCATCAGAAGAAAAAGAAAATATGTGAAATAGCAGCATCGGTAATAGGGATGTGTGCTAGGACCATGTGAATATTTGTAGTTTAGGATAAAACCTGGAATTGCTGAAAGGTAAAAAAAAAAAAACAAACAGTTTTACCTAACCTCACAGAAGCCAAACCCAAAAGGAACTAACTTCTCAAACTCTGAAAACTCCTTGGTTTCAGCTGAATTTGCTCAAAGAGGTTCATATTTTCTAGAAAATTGGAACAATAAAAGTAAAAAGTAGTTCCTTCTTGAACTAAGATTTAAATTTTAAAAAAAACCTATTCAAGCATGTTCCTCATTAAGTTTGTTAATTGATTTTTTCCAAACAAGGATGCACGCCCACCTTTTTAAAAATAAGCTGTCATTGACTTTTTTATAATAATCTTTTAATATAATCATAAGCCCAGTGTTTCACCAAGTCTTTATCATTTCACTGCCACCAGTCACAAATGAGTGCTGCATTCATGACAGTTGTTTCTGAATATGTTAATGTGGTGAAGGTGAAATGTAATTAACAGTATGTATCACATAAATGTTTCAATCAATTTAAATTAGTCACTAGGTGGCCATGTACCACAGATGGAAGTGTATTATTTAACAAGAAGAAAATCCTTATTAATAATGCAGTTCTTATTCTAATAATGGATTAATAGGCATTGTCTGGAATTTCTGCATTGCCTGACATGATTTTACTAATTTTAATCTGAAAACATGAAACTTATTCTTAGCCATCTAATTGCCTGTATCTACAGCACTTACTCAAAAACAAAGTAAGTATTGGAATCACAGGGAAGGATTCCTTGAATAAAGACAGAAATTTAGATTTCCTTAGAATGCAACATTCCAGATTGTGTGTTTGTATATGAACGCGCTTCTGTAGGACACAGAAGTCAAGTGAGGGGATATTGAATTCTATTAATAGAAATCACTCCTTTTTATTTCATTTTTCCTTGTGAGGTGCTTTCATAAGGATAGGCTCATTCCCTCAGAAGTTTTACCTGTGCTGCCTGTACTTTTAGTGCTGTTACAGGAGTTAATATTTGCCTCATTTGTTTCACTGATCATATTTATTCAAGAGAAACCCTTCACTGTGTGCAGGATGATAAATGTACTCTCCCTCTGTAAAATATTTAGTCAATGATCTTTCAGCTAAAAAATTAATAGTCAGGTATCATTCAGGAAATGATCAGCTGAAATTCTCATGCCTTTAGCAAGTTAGATGGTCTTGCTTTTTTTTTTTTTAATTTTCAGGGAGTCATTCTTTTTCCTGCTAAAAAAAAATGAAAGCACAGCATGGGATTCTCATTTGTAAATGTTATTTTCAGTCTGCCAGCCTCTGCATGTTTAGAACATTCTGAAAAGGAAATGTATCATTTTTGGATGCAATTAAATGTATATTTAGTGCTGGATAGATCAGATGGAATTCTTACAGATATTAGAATTGAAAAAAACCCCATGTTTTCTTAGCTACAAACATGTAAAAATAAATAGACTTGAGTTAAAATAAATCATGTCAAAACTTTGTTACCTAAGGAAAATTGTCAAGTTTTTCCATCTTAGAATAGCAAAAATAGGAAAGATACACTCAGCTGTTTGCCCGCATTTATTGTATATTTCATCATTTTGATTCTAAAGCAGCTGTCTTTTTCTAAAATTTATACAAAGAAATAGAAAAAGTAAATATTTCCTTGAAGGTATTTACATTAGGCTATTGAGAAAGTAAATAGAATCAGCTTGTACAATTTATATGATGTTACAAGGAATGAAAAACAAAAGCTAACCATTTCCAGCTGTGTTAGTCTTCCTTGTTTGGTTAAATATTCCAGAAAAATGCCATCTATCAAAAAGTTTCACATTCCACATAGAAAAATGTTACCTTTTTAAGCATTGCTAAACCCTTTGACATATTTGAAAAATTGAGTCCTAGGTCCTAAAGGTTATATGTCACAGGAGAAAGAGGAAATATGCTCTGTCTATGCCAGAATGGCAAATAAAGATGATAAATCTGGAGCTGGAAACAAAATACTCAGATTCATAGTCCCCAGCTTCATCACACTCAGTTGTGGTTTAGTCTGGCCTTTAGTGACATATGAGTGTATACAACAGGGAAGTGATGCTCATTAGATCATTGCCCAGGGTGAAGCCTGGTGAGGAGAAGGGTGGAGAAGGGAACCAGTGGTATAGAATAGATTTTGAATGCTCACCGTGCTAAATCCTTTCAATTCCAATTAATTGATTTGGCACTGGGAGATTTTTTGGTTTCTCTTTGTTTTCAAAGGCAGGGTAATTAAGCTAAAGTATGCCTTGACCCTCTCCTTTCCTACAGTATTTCAAAAAATCAAATATGTAACAGGTCTGTATAGTATTTGATTCTAATAACAATTGGTAAGAAGAGCAGTCAAGGAAATTTGTTGTTATGATTAAAACAATTCCATTCACTAAGTCTTTGCAAGAAAGATGCATTTGGATTGCTGAGCATTTCTTATGCTGTAGGTAAATTTATTATTTTATCCTAAATAATTTTGCTGCACAGAAGAACACAGAAGATCTCAAAGAGCTCTGTGAGAGACGAAAAGGAACAGTGAGGTTTTTCTACTTGAGTAGAAAAACCTCACAGTCATAGTGTGCACCTTTGGTGTGAGAGAAATTGTCACAGACATCTTTTATGGAAAATCCTTTCCTTAGGATTTTCCTCCTAAGAAGCTGAGAGACCTCAGGAACAAAATGTAAACATTGATTATCTGCTGCTGTGGAATGCAACAGGTGGATCTGTGATTGGCCCATGTTGGATGTTTGTCATTAATGGCCAATCACAGTCGGCTGGCTCGGACTCTCTGTCTGAGACAGGAGATTTTGTAATCATTCTTTCCTATTCTATTCTTAGGTGGCCTTCTGATGAAATCCTTTCTTCTATTCTTTTAGTATAGTTTTAATGTTATTTAGATCATAAAATAATAAATCAAGCCTTCTGAAACATGGAGTCAGATCCTCATCTCTTCCCTCAACCTGAGCCCCCTGTGAACACCGTCACAAGAAATAACTCAGATTCTGTGCTAACATGGCTGCATGACTTGGGCAAAAGATTACTAATTTTACAGTGACAGCTAGACACAGTGATGCTTGTAAACAGGCCTGGCATTTGACTGTAAGCTAATTGCAGCATTTAACTTTATGTTTTAGATTTATTTCCCTTAGAACAATGCATAGTTCTGTCTTTGTTAACATCAGCAAGTTAAGGTCTGATGTCATTTTCTAATTTTCAAGTAAAATAGCTAATCTTAGTAGGCATGTAAGAGAAAACACCAGTATCATGATCATCAACAAGTGAACACTCTAATGAAGAAAATACAAGTGAAGGGAACAGGGACTGACTGTTGGTGGTGGTCCCTGTCACACAACAGAGCAAAAAGCTCTCCCTATCCTGCTGAATCTTACCCAAAAGAATGACTTGAGTTTTCTTTCTCTGTGCTGTATCCATAAGGGAAAGGATTCTCTGCAAAAGGGCAGGTGAGAGTTTTGGATGAACCAAAGCTGCCAGTCCATGCTATTAGTTGTGCAAAAATGTGGGATCTCAGCACATCGTTCCCAATGTCCAGAGATGCCAGGAGAACCCTTGGGGGTCTCGAAAACCCTGGAATGTTGCCAAGAGTGTTTGGTGGCTTGATTTTGATCCATCCACAGAAGTAACAAGAGTCTGAGGACAAGAGAATCACTTTAGAGTAAAAGGTGTAAAAGAGACACATTTAGAGGGTGAGATATAGACTTTAAGGTTTTTGGTACAGGGGGGTTATGGAGACAAGATGGAGGGATCAGGGCGTGTCTTGTCCTTCTTCTTTCTTCTTCTTGTCCTCCATCTCCTGTGATGATGTTGGCACTTAGAGATTGGTTTATGGTGAAGGTGCACTTGCTAACATGGGCGAAAAGCATTGGGAAATAAAGGTAAATATTGTATACGTAGGTTTTAGTATAAAAAGACATGACCGCCCCGTGGGTGGTCAGAGAGTGCCTGTGACTGCTTGCAGATCAGACCTCTGTTGGGCAGACAGAAAAATTTTGTAGATAAGAAATAATAAACAACCTGAAGACCGAAAAACTGAAGAGTCGAGACTCGTCCTTTGCATCGCGCCCACCAAAGAACCACTCTACCCGTGTCGGGGCAGAGACAGACAGCCGGACCCGACACAAAAACACTGGCAGAGTGTTGGAACCCTGGATGCTGAACATTTTAAATTTTCTGTGCTGAAAGGCACAGACTCACAAGAGAACACTGCATTTGACCTGAGGCCATGGAGAAGACATCCAAAATTGATTAATAGCACTGGGATATGGGTGTGTAGTTTGATTAGAAGTGTGTAATATCACAGGGTGGAAAACTTAGAGTTTAAGGTATTAGAATATAAAAATATATATAAGATAAGATGGAGGGTTTAGGGTGGTGGCTGGTTGTTCTTCTACACCTTCTTCCTTCTTCATGGGTTTGGCTGGTATTTTGTAATTGGACAGAAAAGTCCGCATTGTGGATTTTGAGTGATTAGTTATTGGGTTAAAAATAAAAACAATTTAGGTTCATTTCTTAATTGGATAGTTTAGCCTTAACAGACCTTGTAGAGAAAGATAGTTAACCATTTTGCAGCTTGTTAGTAGAATGCTGTGGAACTCACGACTTGTAAGATTGTGATATAGATAAGAAATAATAAACATTTGAGCCCAAACACAAAATATCATCTCAAGTGCTTTCAATCCTGACCTTGACAGAGGCAGAAAAAAAGCCAAGAACCAACAGCAGAGGCCTGGTTATGTGCTCTGAACTCCCCCTTAATGTGGAGTTCAGCCATCCTGCCCACCACCGGGCTTTGGTGGAAGACTAGAAACTTCTAATACAAAGCATCACCCTCTGAACTACCTGCTCAGATGCTGCGCAGTGCTTCCCTCATCTCCCACTGAGGTTCCATGGTAACACATGCTTTGTAGTGGACACAATATTTAAACATTTTTTTTACTTTACTTTACTTTACTTTACTTTTACTTTTTTTACTTTTTTCACAGGTTTTTACTTAGATACTTCAGCACAGTAGTAGAAAAATAAGTGGAATGAGAAATACTCTAGACCTGGATGAAAATGTAAGGTTCTGCACATTTCAGGTACAATATCTGTCACAGACATCTTTTATGGAAAATCCTTTCCTTAGGATTTTTCCTCCTGAGAAGGTGAGAGGCCTCAGGAACAAAATGTAAACATTGATTATCTGCTGCTGTGGAATGCAACAGGTGGATCTGTGATTGGCCCATGTTGGATGTTTCTAATTAATGGCCAATCACAGCCCAGCTGGCTCGGACAGAGAGTGCAAGACAGAGCCTTCGTTATCATTCTTTCTTTTTCTATTCTTAGCTAGTCTTCTGATGAAATCCTTTCTTCTATTCTTTTAGTATAGTTTTAATGTAATATATATAATAAAATAATAAATCAAGCCTTCTGAAACATGGAGTCAGATCCTTGTCTCTTCCCTCAACCTGAGACCCCTGTGAACATGGTCACACAATACCAACAACCAAGAATGCTTGCACAGTAACTCAGTGGAAAATGACAGCTTTTATTTGTGGTTTCCCACTCTGCAAATGTCTTAAAGTTCCTTGTTTATCATATATGCATACTATGCTGTATAAGCACTGTTATGCATACTGTTATTCAGAATCCAAAGGGTAAAATGTACTTAATGGCAAGGTAATAAGTGTACTGTATGTCCATAAAATAGTTTGTAATTTATGGGGACAAAAACATTAATGCTTTTTACCATTCAGAAAATATCAGCTGGATTTTTTTGTAACTTTAGGTACTTACATGCTCTGCATGAATATTTTCATTGTTAAACTTATAATCTCTGTTTAGTCTCTAAATAGTCTGAGTAATAATTACAGCTTTTTGTAGCTCTTAAAAGTGAGGACAGGCACAGAGAAGTGTAAGGACAGAGATGTGAGAGCACCAGCTCTGAAGCCTGTACTTTAAAACTGTGGACAAAGCAAGCAATTTAGTTTTGAGTGGTCTCAGTTATTTCCATAAGAAAGAACATGCTGCCTTTAAAGTGAATTGTGAGAGACTGGTAGCTGTTATCTTATGCCCTATTTGTAGCATACAGATTGGATGCTAACACAGACCTTTCTCACCATCAGCCTTGAGCATGTTCCAAGAGCTTCAAATGAAGCAGGGCAACCATTACTGGCACACCCAACTCTTCCACTGAGGCTTTTAAAATTAAATTATCCACCCTAAGCATCTTCTCCATATATTTGCACTCTATAAAGCTACTGAAAGTGTTACGGGACAAACATTGTTAGTAAGTCACAGTAGAAATTACTGTGTTTACTGGATATCCTGGTTTGACAGGGATTTTTTTTTATTTACAGCTGGTCAAATTAAGCTGTTATATTTGATTCTAAATGTACATTTATTTTTTTTCTTTTTTGCAAAATCAATGTAGTGTTTGCCAAAGATAACTGTTTTTTCTAAAGGAAATGCAGACTTCTTTTTAAGGCTGAGAAAGACAGAGCTCAATCCTAGCTTATACAGATAACTTTATATAAACCACATAGCATAAGAAGCTGTTAATATTCAAGGATTATTAGTATAAATCCCTTTATAAAGCAGCCTTACTTTAGCTTTTGAGTGATGTTGCAATATTGTTTTTCAGTGAGACTGTCCTTGAGAATCAACAAACTCCATTTCACTAAGAGGGTTAATTAAGGTCAGGTTGATAATGACGTAGGAAGAAGCACAGGCTGAAGCAGCCATGTATCTGATTGAGATTTCAAGGTCTCTGCAATGCATTAAAACTCTGAGGCTGTCTAATGTGGACAGCATAACATGTTCTTCAGGGAGAAATTCTTGAAACAAACCTAAAAAAGAGATTCAGTTCGTTTCCCCTGAAGGTTTGACAGTGCTTTTCCAGCAGAAATCTCCTGCTAGTCAGCTTTGTTTCTGAGGGAGTGTAGCAGGTCAGGGAGCAGAGTGCAGCTTTCCTGGGTTTGTTCAAGATGGGAGAAGGCCATGCTCTCTGCATGCATGTAGCTGCAGCAGGGAACTGAGTCACATCCTGCATCTGGAGGGTGAGCATCTGTCTGAGTCACATTCTGCATCTGTCTGCAGTGCTCTGCAAGTGCTGATCCCCTGCTCTGCTGTGGGAGCAGGAACATCATGTGTCGCAGACATCTTTTCTGAAAAATCCTTTCCTTAGGATTTTTCCTCCTGAGAAGATGAGAGGCCTCAGGAACAAAATGTAAACATTGATTATCTGCTGCTGTGGAATGCAACAGGTGGATCTGTGATTGGCCCATGTTGGATGTTTCTAATTAATGGGCAATCACACTCAGCTGGCTCGGACAGAGAGTCCGAGACAGAGCCTTTGTTATCATTCTTTCCTTTCTATTCTATTCTTAGCTAGTCTTCTGATGAAACCTTTTCTTCTATTCTTTGAGTATAGTTTTAATGTAATATATATGATAAAATAATAAATCAAGCCTTCTGAAACATGGAGTCAGATCCTCATCTCTTCCCTCATCCAAGAACCCCTGTGAACATGGTCACAATAAAGGGATCAGCCAGCCCTTTCTCCAGGGCAGCACCCTGCCCGCAGAAGGGAATGGGCAGGGCTGGAGCTGCTGCTGAAGAGGCAGAGGCACTATCCTGATGGCAGAGCAGGAGCCAGTGTGTCCCTGGTGATGGGTAACAAACCATGTGTCAGTGAACCAGCCTGGTCCAGCTCTGGTGCTGCTTTGGTTCTTGAAAGACATGAAGAAAAAGCCAAGATTTACATTTAAACAAAGTTTAAATGCTGTGAAAGTGCAAAAAGAGGAGAGAGTATATTAAACCCAAAGGGAGAGGGAGGCAAAGGGAGAGTTGGGTGTGGCTTTCCTGTTTCTATATGTATATTTTTGTGACGGTGTTTACAGGGGTCTCAGGCTGAGGGAAGAGACGAGGATTTGACTCCATGTTTCAGAAGGCTTGATTTATTATTTTATGATATATATTACATTAAAACTATACTAAAAGAATAGAAAAAAGGATTTCATCAGAAGGCCAGCTAAGAATAGAATAGCTAAGAATGATAGCAAAGGCTTGTGGCTCGGCTCTCTGTCCGAGCCAGCTGGGCTGTGATTGGCCATTAATTAGAAACATCCAACATGGGCCAATCACAGATCCACCTGTTGCATTCCACAGCAGCAGATAATCAATGTTTACATTTTGTTCCTGATGCCTCTCAGCTTCTCAGGAGGAAAAATCCTAAGGAAAGGATTTTCCATAAAAGATGTCTGCGACATATTTTCACCTACTACAGTGAAGTAGTAGGTGAAAATATACATAGGTTTTTACCTTCAAATAAAATCCCCAGCAGTGATCAACATAACTTTCCAGCACAGCTTCCATTGCCTCATCTCTACAGTCATTTGTGTAGAAGGGAGGACTCACAAAATGTTTCTCCTATCTTTTCAGAGCAGTGTTGAAAATTTAAATTCAACAGAAATCATCAGTCTCCATCTATTCAATTTCTGGTAATTTGTATCGTGCTATTTTTGTAATTTTTTACAGATCTGCAGTAATAAGGATCAAAACATTGAAACTTCTAAATCCAAGCAAATAAGTGTAATGAAAAAATATAGCTGTCAAGGACAACTGGAGGAGTACTACTGCTGAGTGGCTTAGCTTTATAAAGCGACTCAAGCTCTCTCCCTCAAACAAATAGTATTTACCAGAAGTTCAGGCTATGACAGCAGCTCTAAGGCAAGATGTTTAATTTCTCTTCAGGGGCACATTTATCAGAGGTTACCATTTTTTTTTTGCATAGAGCAAAGGCAGCTTTTCAGAATCTTTTCTCTCTTTATGGTACAACTCAGTGTTTCACAGAGGTAAGACATGTTGTACAATTTCTTTTTTTGTTGTCCCTCACATATAGAATAAGCTACTCAAAACTTTATCACATCAGGCACAAGATTTTCATTGTTCATTTAAATAATCATGTGAGACATTACACAGATTAATGATAGAGATGTTTCTTTGGAACAAAAAGAAGAAAATGCAAGTTTAGGAATTATTTTTTACCAGGCATGGAACACACAGGAGCCTGAGATTTGGCTTGCTTTTTCTTTTCACACTCCCATTCTTCATTCAGTTTTTGAATATTTGAATAGTAAGCAGAACAATTGTGTCTAATCAAGATCCACAGGATGTATCTCTCTGTCATTAAGGTAGCAGACTCTCAGGAGACAAATTATTTGGCACCAGATTTCTCAGTTTCTATTCTGCCCTGTATAGAGACAAGAATGTTGGACTCAGACCTGGTTTCTCTTTCCTTTCCTGCCTGTTCACTTTGCAGTATGAAATCATAGTATCTTGAGCCAGTCCCTGGCTCCTTCTCACTTTATATTCTAATTCACAGAATCACAATCCTAGTTTATGTTTTTTACTGAGCCTAGCTCCTTCTCTCATTCCTTCACAGCACAGACCCCTCTTGAATCCTGACCTTTCCCTGCACTAAAACTCCTGAACCTGTCCAGTTCCTGGTCCTGCCTGTGTGTAAGCTTGGCTGCTTTCAGCTTCCTCCTGTGTGCCTGGCAGACAGCGAGAAGGGAAGGAAAAAGAGGATCCTCACTTGCAGTTCCAGTGCTTTGTGCCACAGTGGCATCTAGCTGCCGCAGCCACGGACGGAATTCCACACAGCCCAAGCAGCCCTGCCTAAAGATGTGCTCTGTAGAGAGATCACCTGCCAAAATGCTGAGCATATGTAAAGTAGGATCAAAGCCTCAGCATGGCCTTAGCATTTGCTTTTCCCCCTATCCAGCAAGAGATGAGTCCTTGTAGGGAGAGACAATCCGAAGTTTCAGGTCTGAGCTTCTCAACTAAAGCTTTTCAAGGCACTGGCTACAAAATTGTTTGTGTATTTGAAACAGTATTTCACCCTACCTTAGTCTTGGAAATAGTTTAAGAGCTTTATCCTAAAGCATTCCAAAATATTTTTAAAATAATCAGCGCCCAGTAAATTCTCCCAAGAGTGGGGACTCAGTGGAATGAGCCCTCCTATAGAAATTAGAAAATGTTTGAGCAGCTAGTCGAAGAATTTAGAATTATTTGATTTTCTAATAATAAAGAGAGCTGGTAAGGATTTCCTTGGGATATTTTCTGTTGAACACATACTATTATTTTGTTCACAATTGTTTTATTCAGTATCTTTAAAGCTAAATCTTCACCAAAAATATGTTTTGTTTGTCTGCACACTTTGGCAACATAGGAAACCAAGACAATAAATGCAAAGCATTGTTTCCAGAGGTTCAAACTTGCACGGGTTTTTAGCATGCCAAGCTTTTGCTGAAGAAAAGAAGCCCATTAAAATCATTCAGGCTTCTTGTCTCCATAAAGCTGCATGTTCCAGATATATAACAGTTTGTAGTGGATATTTTCACTGAACCCTCACTCTTCTCTGAGTTCTCTGGTATTTTGAAGTTAAGCTTTACAAATTTTCTAATGGTTTTCCTTATCATTCTGCAAAACAATTCAAAAACCGTTACCATTCTGAGTGCAAAATATGAAACAGACATAGCAGTGGAAACCTTTTACACTCCAAAAATAATGTTCAGGATTGGGTTTTGTGTTACTATTTTTTTTTTCCTATGTGTCATATAGATAAGAATTAAAACTTGATGAGCGGTCTGCGAGGGAAAAAATGGTGTTTTCATTACTCCCAGGCAGACTGTCCTGGCATTTGTCATGGTGGAGCACCCCTTGGGGCATTATCCTCCCCACAAAATCCAACCACAGGGAGCCCGCTGAACACAGCACACAGGGTAACAGGGCTTTCTTATTTAAGTGCATTCTCTGATGGATTCTGGAACATTTAATAGTTTCTAATAGCAATAACCCCAGCCAATTAAAAAAAAATAAATAGGAAAAAGTTATGTTCATTTTTAATGCAGTGACAATTTTGTGACATTTACTTGACAAGCTCCTTTGATCATGAACTAAAGCTGGGACTGAGGAATCCTCAAACCACATTTATGTACCATGCTGCATCCACAGAGACAGGGGGAGTGACATAGTACCTTGTCAGAACAACCCTTTGGTATTCTTAACACATGATATTTATGTATTTCTAATTTGTTTTGAGAGAGTTTAGTTTTAATTAAAATTTAAAGATTATGAAATCAATGATTTAGTTTCGGGGCTCTGGAGCAGAATGAGAATTTTTTAATAAGCTTTTACATTTTTTATTGGAGGAAATTAAAGTTACAGTGTGCCATACACCAAGGCTTCTTTTTGTTGTATTTTTTTATAATGAAATGACTGAATTAAGCCAACATACAGCTCAGGTTCTGAGCCAAGGGAGGCAGCTCTGTCTCTTCACAGCACTAACCTGACTGTGACCTGTCGGGTGATAGAAGCAAGGCTGTAGGAAACAGAAGGGAAGGCTGATTTACAGCCTTGCAGTATATATAATTTAGGTGCTCTTTTTTCTTCTCTGTGAGCCTCTCTCTCTTTGATTCTGTTTCTTTGCACAGACAAAGATGTGTGACAATTAAGTCCCACTGATCTGTCTGCAGGTGAGCTATGGCTCAGGGGCAGCAGGTTGGAAAAGACTGACGGAGTAATGGAAACCATCAAGGCTCTCTTTCCTCTAGGCTGAACTTTTCTATTACTTTTCTCTGAATAAAGCACATTCTTCTGCACTCATCCCATTCTACCACTACAATGTCTGTTTTATACAACCACTGAGCAACTGTATTTTCAAAAATAATTCCTATTTGCTGTTTATTACTAGCCCAAAGTTAAAGAAAATAAATCACGGTGTTGCAGCAGGAAGTGTCACCAGGTGAATTAAAACTTCATTTTCATATACAGGTTGCTTAGAGATAAGACTGTGGACTTTGTGACGCATCTGGCATTAAGCCATCTCATGGTGGCAGAAAGATATGAATTTATATCCTGGGTCTGTGTTTGGAAGGCAAGGAGAACTCTGCAAATCATATGCAAGTAGTCAGTCTTACTGAAAAAAAGGATAAAAAAAGAATTCCCTCCTAGCATCATTACCTTTAAAGAATAGAAGTGATTTTTTCTTAGAATTTTAATTTCATGGGGAGGAGTTTCTTCTAGAAATCATTTTTAGGGCTGTCTGTCCCATAGCTCTTGTTAATATATGTGTAGGAGTGGGGAGTAAGGTATGAGCATGACAGAAGGAGGATGCAGGGTTGGGGGGAAAAATGGAAGTAATTCTGTCTTCTATCAAAAATATGTGTTGACCCCAGATATTGGTTTCATCTGAAAATTACACTTAATGAACACAAGAAAAAAAGAGGCAGAACCCTTTAAACTTCTTGGTTACTTATACCTTTAGAGATAATAATGAAGAAAAATTATTGGAACAGAGAGCAGGGGGCAGATGCTCTTAATAATATTGAAGCAAACTTGCACAAGCAGAGCCAAAGAATGACAGCTGCAGATTTGATACCCAACACTTGATTTATCCTTTCTATTGCTAGGTTTTTTGGTTGTGTTTTTGGATGGCTAATACCTATATAATATCTACATAAAGATCTTTCTGGGCCAGGCTGATATATGAATGAATAGAGCTAAGTTAGGACTGACAAGTTAGTTTTTAAATGATTGGTAGAAAGATTGGGGGCAGGGATCTCCTTTATTCCTAAATGGTGGAATTAGAGGAGAAACAGAAGTGGAAGGAAAATTAAAAACTACTGTATGATGAAGAGGCAGGCTAATATGTAGGAGGGAAGTCAAGAGAGAAAATCACTGCTAAAATAACAAGCTTTCAGATTAAAACTTTGATTTATGTACTTGAATAAGGCAAAAAAAAATCTCAAAAGAACTGAGGAACATCCTAAAGCAGAAGTCTGAAGACATTGACTGTACCCAGAGTGACTTTTGATAGAATTTTATCTTTAAAAATATACTAAAGGAATTATTGTTTTTTATGGTTTCCTGAGGAAACATTATCTGAAATTAGGAAACTGATCATGTTTGCTTTTTTTCCTGCTGTTGGGAAATCATCTGTTTCCCATCATTCTTTGTTTTCAGATTATCATCCTTTTGAATTTCTCTTTTGGTTTATTACTAGGAAGTTATTAGGATCAAGATGAGAAACTCTGCTTTTTTGCACAAGGTTTTTACCTTAAGATCTTGACTTGTTTGTCTTGTAGAAAAGCCTTGTTCTAAATGTCAAAGATTTTGATGGTTTAAATTTAAAAAAAAATAATAGTAAACTGTGAAATGGGAATGGGAAGGAATTCCTCAGTGGAATCTTCTTCTCAGTGTATTGAGAATTTTTCCCCCAGAGTTGTAGAAATTTTGGTATGAATAATGTGGGTCCTCTGTTCTGAGGTATTCAAGTCATTCTCCTAAGTCACATAAACCCAAGCACATTTTGATAAATTAGTAGATAAATATGTTATCAGTTTCTTCATTAGTAAATACCCTTCTAGATGGTTTTATGGTATGCATGTTCTTAGATGCAATGCTAAATATTGTATTTAAGGGATTAAAACCCTAAAATCTTCCATCATATTCTGACCTGGGCATAGGTTGTTACTAATCAGAGCCATAAAGAAGCATGCAAACAATGCATTCAGGTACTGGCCCCTGCAGTTTCCACATGGAGGAAAAAACTCTCCCAGGATCACATGAGCAAACCTCTTAGAAAAGTTAATGGTTTGAGCTGTTCAGTATTTAAACTTTGGTGGGTTTTTTTTGTTCTTTTTCCCACCAACATAGTGCAAGGTCATTACCAACAAAACTAATCAGACAAGGTGTTTAAATACGTTTCAAGGGCAGTTGGCAGATTTATTCAGAGACCAACATTTCCTCTTTCAGTGGCCAATTTTTCAACTTTTCAGTGCAATTGGGAAAATTCTTGAAATAAAAAAGGATGACGATGATGATGATGATGATGATGATGATGATAATAATAATAATAATAATAATAATAATAGTTGGGCAGAAGAACCAAATGAAATGACATCTGTATTGAAAGCCACAGTAAAACCTTCATTAACTTAGGTAGAGTTCCCATGGTGTCGCAGACATCTTTTCATGAAAAATCCTTTCCTTAGGATTTTTTCCTCCTGAGAAGCTGAGAGGCCTCAGGAACAAAATGTAAACAATGGTTATCTGCTGCTCTGGAATGCAACAAGTGGATCTGTGATTGGTCTCATGTGGATATTTGTAATTAATGGCCAATCACAGCCCAGCTGGCTTGGACAGAGAGTCTGGGACAGCTGCCTTTGTTATTCATTCCTATTCTATTCTTAGCTTAGCTAGCCTTCTGATGAAATCCTTTCTTCTATTCTTTTAGTATAGTTTTAATGTAATATATATATATATCATAAAATAATAAATCAAGCCTTCTGAAACATAGAATTAGATCCTCGTCTCTTCCTTCAACATAAGACCCCTGTGAACACCATCACACCATGGTAAGAATTCCTCGTTTTCCTGATATACCACAGGTCCCTCTGAGCATAATAATAATAGTAGTAGTAGTAGTAATAATAATAATAGTTGGGCAGAAGAACCAAATGAAATGACGTCTGTATTGAAAGCCACAGTAAAACCTTCATTAACTTAGGTGGAGTTCCCATGGTAAGAATTCCTCGTTTTCCTGATATACCACAGGTCCCTCTGAGTAGGTCACCGCCATTCCTGCTGTCAGCAAGTGCCAGTAGGAGCTGCAGTTGTCTGGGGTGGTTCTGCCCTACGGGGTGCTGTGTTTCAGGCCCCAGCTCAGCAAAGCCCTGACTTTGCTGGGGTGAGCTCTTGGCACGTCAGGAGTCCCAGCCGTCCTCTAAGTGCTTTGCTGGGCTGGTGCCAACATGCTCAGCTCTGTGAACAACTAGGCTACCTACAGTAAACATGAATTTCACCCTATGGTTTCAGTTTTGAAGCTGCCAAGTTCACCTCGTGTTTGTAGGCTTGTGACTCCAATGATGTTATGAGTCTGCACTCAGAAGGAAAATCTTTAATTCTGGGACAGCCTCAGTAAACAACATGGCCAGAGGCACCAGTGTCCCCACCCAGGGAATGGCTGATGAGCACAACAATTTTTTTCTTTTCAAAGAAATTTTTAAATTAATGAAACTGAGCTGTAATTTTAATTTGTTTCCAGTCTTCGCAATGCAAAAGCAATGCAGCAGAAAATGTTGCCTCACACTGCTGCTCATTGCTGATTCCTGGCCAAAAGAAGTCACTAAGTACTGCATGGATGAATGGCTGTAAAATATGTATCAGCTGAATCATATTGTTAATTTCTTTTTTTTTTGTTGTTTGTTTTATTTTTTAAAGCAGAGACCACACTGTACTTATGGGATTGAGCTGGGAACCAGTTTATTAAACTAACAAAATGAGACAGGTATGCTGTGCAGAACTGCCAGGAAGAGCCAGCACTGATCCAACTCAGTGTCTTACTGATGAAGCACTGTATTTATGGGGGTAGTACTAAAGGTTTTTAAGGTGATGAACAGTACATGCAGTTTTCTGGGATAAGCACTATAATTTGCAAATGATAACTGTTTGTGTCAATCTGAATACTACAAATCAGGTATGTATGTATGAGCCTCTAAAAGAGCAGTTAAAACCTCATCTTCAAAAATAATGACTTTTTTATCTTAGTTGGTTTTGAAAGCTAGCACAGAAACTGGCCAATGAAAGGATAGAAATATTTTCATGAATGTTGATTTGTTTAGAGCAGTATTTCAGAGGTAAAACTGACCCAAGCACCTCTGTTTAGAGTTGTTCTTCGGACTCTGAATCAACACAATGAAAAAATCCACATTTTCAAAACCACTGGCATGTTGTTTGTAATTTTGTTCCTTGTGTGCATTACAGAATCAAGGTCTTCAAGGAAAGGAAATAAAACAGAACTCTGAGTATCAGTAAATAACAGTAAAGAATGTAGGTAGTAAACACTGGCATGAGGGAGGACTTAAAGAGCAAGATCTTCATTTTTGCGAGACCCAGCTTGAGACTGACCACAAACAATAATTTCTTGGAGAGAGAATTGGTGTCGACTTGAAAGTTAAAACCTGGGCTCTCTAATTTGATTTTTTGTTTTGCTTCTTATGTCTCATGGAGGATTTACAGATCAGTAAGATATCTCTGAAATTTTCCTCATATATATATATATATCTATATTTGTATATATTTGTTAGAAAAAATAATTTTAATGCCCTGTCTCTATTAGTTATATCTTATAGTACTGTTCCTCTCCAGAAAACTTATCTATTCCCATTATAATGATAAGTATTTTTGATGTGATTTCAGGTGAGTATTCTGATTAATAGTCTCTGTCCACTTTGTACCCTTCCCTTTTTAGTTTAAGCATGGGGCTGGAATAAAAAACTCCAAACATTAACTAAAGTGTTACTTGGGAAAATTATGCAAATTACAATTGTCTGCTATATTAATTAACTTTGTTCATCGGAATAGCATATGAAAAATTAAATATACTTCAGAATGTTAAATTATAGCTGGATCATTCTGAAATTAAAAAAAATTAAACAGATACATGGTCATAGTCTGCTATTCACCCTGTGAAATTGCATTTGACCTCCAATCGGGTAATTGTATTATGCCTGCCTAAATTTCCATGCACAGTGATTTACAATTGAACATATTATTCTACTCCTCCTCTCTGACTGTAGTGCATGCTGCTGCTATTTATTGCAGTGTAGTTATATTTATTGTGGTGTAGTTATATTTATTTAAAGGATGATTGTGTTTTAGTGGCTCACTCCCATGGTTCCTACACAGAACCCTTTGGCAAGTGTGTTTTCCATCCAGGTAATTAATGCCATGTAAATAATAGATTCTTTACATTCATGTATAATATATTATAATATTTTTATATGTATGTATGATATATTATATATATTTTGATGTACTTCTGATGAAACAGACAGCGGGAAGTTAATTACAGAACAAAACCAACAGCTTTGTCCCCGATTTTTTGTGCCATTTTTTGGGTTCTCCTTCCTCAGGATTCCTCCCAGAAACATCCCACAAAGTACTCAATCCTCTTTATCAGCAACAAGGACAGTTTTCCTGAAGCTGGCCTGTGGCTCAAAGCAGTACCTAGTGAATATTAAGATATAGCTCACTCCCTGGACAGAAGTTCAGCATTTATCTGACATCAGCCTTCAAACATAATTGCATGTTTAAACTCATTGAAGAGAGAGAGCTATTTCATCATGGAGAAAATAGTGTATGCTCGTTTTTTTATTTTTAATCAGGCTTTAGCTCTGTGGCTTTATGGTCTAAGAAGAATTCATATCAGATGGGAATAACAGGCAGAGAGGCTAATTTGAGACTAATAATTTGAAACCTAAATTACTCCTGGTTAAGCATGTCAGAAAATGGATTGTGTTGGAATGGCTGAAGTCCAAAGTCATAGAGTGGCTACAAAGAGACCTTTTCCCACTCTGTGGATGAAGTCTTGTATTTGGCAAAAGAGTAAGAGCTTGATACAAAAGCATGGTTAGGTTGGACCCACAAGCTCTGAACTGCACATAATTCCTGCTCTGTACCTGGGCTGAACTGCAACATGCTGAATAATGCATATTGCAAGTAAATGTTAGATCTGTTAGTGGCACCAGAACTCTGGAGAGCAGTGAAAACAAACAGGATCTTACTTCAGCTATTAGTAGATGTTTGGCCACCAGTGCGAGAGAGAGCAGTGCTTCTGTTATCACAGCAGCTGTGAAACCTGCCTTAGTGTCAGCCTAAGTAACCCTTCCTGGAATTATCTACTCCAGAGGCAGGCTGGGTGTAAAATTCCAGCATGAGCATATCCTGAGACTTGGAAATGCTGGGAATGTTTTCTGTTTGTCAACATCTCTTACATTAATATTCTCTGCTGTCAGCAAGATTTGTCAACAAAATACCAAATCCTGGCTTCACTTACTTAAAGGCACTTCAGATCCGATCCTTTTCGCAGTGCAGGAATTGCATCATTCCCCAAATTTTGAACAGTTCCCAAGAAAGAGATCCAACTCTGCTTGAAGAAGAATATATCCACTATTCTTGAACACAGACATATTGCTTTGGCTGAAGGCCAGCCCGAAAATGCCAGCTTTGCTACTTCAGTATCTGAAATGTGTCCCAGAGAATTACAAAAGTGCTTAATGACATTAGATTTTGAACTAGAACTATTGTTTTAGCTAGAACATATAATGTACATCCTAAATTCCTTAATTTTCTTAATTATCTCCTAATTACAGTCTAATTAATTACTAATTTATCTTAATTTCCTCTGGTAATTTCCTTATTAGTCTCTGTTTTAATATGATACATTTTTATCCTTTCTCCTTTAATTGGGAAATAGACTTTACAGTCTTTGCTATGACAAAAGGTATGTCCCTACTTGCTGCACAAGATACCTAAATATGGATTTCTAGTTAGCACGATTTCATTAGAAACTGGAATGACCATGCAACCATCAGTCTTGCTCAGAACACAGGGAAAGGTATATGTTTCTCAGGATTAAAAAAAAAAAAAAGAAAAAAAAAGGTGGGTTTATTATGAAGACCACAATGTCCTCAGATTTCTTCACAAAATATAGTCAATCCAATGTTTAGGACCTCAATTTCTTTTTACTTAGGTATGGTTTCTTCTCTGTGTCTCACTTTAAAAGATCTTTGGTGAGATTCTTTTTTTTATTTTTTAAATTTCAGAAAGCTCTGAAATCAGAGCCTGCATATCCCCATGGACGTATATTCTCCACTTGAACTTTCCTCCAGGCATTTTTTCAGAAATTTTTGTTAATTGTCTGTATTATAAAAAAAAAAAAACCCAAAGTCACTCAAACCCAAACCAATATATATACACACATAATAGAAAAATCTTATTCCTCCAGAGCTAAAGGTTCCCCTTGCTTGAAAAAACTGTACATTAATTAAAACATCTATTTCCCCCCCCCCCCTTTCTGAAATAACTCAGGCTGGAGGTGTAACTCATAAATGCTTATATTTTGTATCCAAATGGAGGAGGAGTATTTCTAAGGGAGGAAAGTGCACAGTTCAAATGAACTTTCACAATATAACTCAGCAACATTTTAATCAGAAAGGATTCTGTTGTTAGCACAGATGGAAGCAAAGCAGTAGGAACATAAGCTGTCCAACAGTAGCAGAGCCAGGAAACGAGAGGTCCTCAATTTAACAGTGCTGGCAGAGTGCAATTCCCAGTAATTGTGCAGTGAGTCTGATCCTGCACACAGGGATAAGCTGGAATTGTGTGACGGTGTTCACAGGAGTCTTTGGATGAGGGAAGAGATGAGGATCTGACTCCATGTTTCAGAAGGCTTGATTTATTATTTTATGATATATATTACATTAAAACTATACTAAAAGAATAGAAGAAAGGATTTCATCAGAAGGCCAGCTAAGAATAGAATAGCAAAGAATGATAACAAAGGCTTGTGGATCAGACTCTCTGTTTGAGCCAGCTGGGCTGTGACTGGCCATTAATTACAAACATCCAACATGAGCCAATCACAGATCCACCTGTTGCATTCCACAGCAGCAGATAACCATTGTTTACATTTTGTTCCTGAGGCCTCTCAGCTTCTGAGGAAAAATCCTAAAGAAAAGATTTTCCATAAAAGATGTCTGCGACAGAATTGTTTTATTTTTGTGGAAATTGTTTTTAGGAATAGCTTTCAGAGTCCATACCACACAAATGTAAAAAAAAGTAGACTCATTATGATGCTCCACCAGTTGACGAGGATAACACTGGGATGTTCCCTCTCTGTATGACAGTAACAGCCTAATTACTGATTTTGCCCATACAGAGCTGATCCTGGATAAAAAATGAAGGACAAGTTAAGAGGAGAGAGCAGGAAGAGCTGCAGACTTATTTATTATAAATATTAGCATTACATCCCCTTCTTTGCAGCTCATGGTGGTGCAATGGAAGGATGGTAACAGAGTCTCTCAGAGCTGTAGATTGCTGAGACTCTTGCCAAGGCTGCATCCATGGTGAGCTGAGCTGCCAGCAGCTGCTGCCTGTCCCTGCCCAGGGTGTGATTTTCAGCAGGGTCAGGGCATTACCCTGAAGGCAAAGTGCAGACTCACCTCACATGGCCAGCGATGATGGATTCAAGCTGAAGTGCTCCTGTAAAGCAGCTCTGAAGCATTCTCCTAAGATGAGAACCTCAGCCAGAGGGACAGCAGCAGAGGAGCCCGGCTGTGGCATCCCTAACAGCCCCAGCCATTTGCTAATTAAATGTGTGTCAGGCCTGTCAGCACGGCCTGAGGTAAATTGGAAAGGGAACAGGAGACCTTCAGCTGGCAGCTGCTCCTGTGGCCCTGATCAGAGCCTTCTCTGGAGAGCTGGGGGAGAGCAGACCTTCTGCAAGTATTCTCCAAAATTTACATTTCTGGAGGCACCTAAACCCGGGGTAGATTTTCTTTCCAGAGGTATAATAGATTAAAAATCTAAATACAAGGAACCTTGCAAAAGTGGCTCTGAGTTACCCATCACTCCTGGGACTTGTTTTAATTCACTGATCCTGTGCTCTTACTATTTGCCTACTCTTTTTGCCTTTCAGTGTAATTTTATTAGAAAAATGATTGCAGAATTGCCATTAGCTTTTAATTTCTTGGTTTGTTTTGCATCAAGAGTTTAAAGTTTGGGCATTTTGTTGTTTGTTTACTTCATAAAAAAGATTATCTTCTGCATCTGTTGAGATGAATAACTTCCTCAAATCTGGAAATGTGGCTGTGATCTTTATTGGCCTTCTCATCCATGCTGGATAGAAATCACTTTTTTTCTCGCCTCATAATATTACAGAATATAAATCAAATGGTGCTGTATGACTAAAGAATTCAGACAGTGAAGAAGTGCTTGAATTTATTTTCTGGTTCATTTTTTGGGTTGTTTTTTTTTGTTTGTTTGGTTTTTTTTGGGTTTTTTTGTTTGTTTGTTTGTGCATGAGGAGTGTGGTGCTTGTCTTTAAAAAGCCAGCAGTAAGCAGGCACATGGCTGCGAAATCCTAACAAGTCCTTTTTCCTTGGTGACTTCAGCTTTTTGGGGATTAATGCTTGCTCATTTGCAAGTCTCAGTCCATTTCAAGGGAGAAAGAATAAAGTGGAACAAAGGCTAATAAGCCATCTCCTCAATAATGAACAAGCATTTAAACTTACTGTCCTTGTAAGTACTGACAGTCTTGAGGCTATAGGAATTTAGCTTGTGTACGCAGCCCAAGCTTAAAAAAAATGTCTCATCCCTGAGCTCATGAACTGCTTACCTGTAGCACAGAATAGCCCACAGGAGAAACCAGGTCCATGATTTTTAGGCAACAAGCTCAAAGGAAGTAAAAAGAAAATCTTTGTAGATTAATGTGTATGGAGGCACTTGCTGTTTCCAATTGCATTGTACATAGGATTAAAGAGAAGCAGAAAGTTATTTCCTTTGCTGAGACAATCATGTGCATCCACATATACATTTTTGAAAGTAGACTTCAGAAAAGGAAAAACCAACTTCTGTTCTAGAGTATAAATATTTTCCCTTACTTGTGTTAATGTTGGAGGAAAAGAAACAGCAAATTAGTTAAGGGTTCTCTTGATAAGGAATATAGTGCCTTTAAAGACACTATCTTTTTTTTTGTGTTTTCCCCAAAGGAAGGAGACTTTGGTGTAAATAAAGGTTCTGGAGTCCTTGAATCATCCTCCTGGACTATCTTTAAATCTAATCTTAGCCAAACACTTACTAGTTATATGATATAGTCAGAGATTAGGGGCCAAATTCTCTTTTCAGTTATTCTGCTGAAACCCATTGAAATCAATGTGAGATTGGACTTGTGTAACAGGGAAGATTTGGGCTACTGTCTGCAAGAGATAAGAACTGGGCCAATACTATAACAGCCTTTAAAAAAAAAAAAAAAAAAAAATCTTATTCAAGCAAACTTAAAGTCACGTGCTGTCCTTGATGTGCACATACAGAGCTTCAAGGGTTCATGTTGGATGCATATTTTAAAAAAAGAATTTTTTGCTAGTTGTTAGGTACAGAAGGAGTTTGGATGCAAAAGTGTCCAAAATTTAATAATTTTGCAATTAAGCTTATGATGCTCTATGTTTGTTTTGTAGGTGAGCAGCTTTTTCTGTGGCACAATGCAAATGGCCCTCCCAAGAAACAGCTGATATTATAACTCCAGGTGTTGAAGTGCATAGAAAAAGTGAGCTTTTTCCTACAGTATTGCAATCGCTTTTGTGGAAATAATAGGATCACATCTCTTCTTTCTTTGTTTTCCAGACTTTGCTACAGCACTTGTAAGAAATAGTACCACTTGGTGCTGTCATGGAGTTTCAATCTCTAAATCAAAGCACTCAAACAGGTTATGTGAAAGTAAGAAACTTATTATAAGCCATTAGGATATTTTGGTGAATAGAGAACAAGTTCTCACCATGCCAGGACCTTCTTTTAGTTGGGAGCTAGAGAGGAAAAAGCTGGTTTAGTTTGCATCTATGATAAACAGCTCACCTGCTTCTCCAACGTTTTAACTGAAACTTGGTACGTTTCTTGTTTTACTGTTTGGTTTTTTACAGGATTAAAAAGCATCTGAGGCACTGCTGTCTTTACTCTTGAGTTCCTTCTATTTTTTTGCAAGCAGTGCCTCAGACTTCCCCTTAAATCTACTTTGGTGAGTCACCAGACCTGTGACCCCATTTTCTTGGTAGCAGAAACCGTAGGAGCAGCAAATTGGTCAATACTGGTACTTTCTAATGTTTTCCTGCTGTCCTCCTGCACTGGGATGCTTGCGATACAGTTTTCTGTAACTGCTGTAGTCATATAGACACGTTCAAATTCATAGAATTGTTACTGTTGAAAGGGACCTTCAAATCACCTTGTTCCAAACCCCTTGCCATGGGCAGGGACACCTTCCACTACGGTCTGGTTGCTACAGGCCACATCCAACCTTGAACACTTCCATGGATGGGACATCCACAGCTTCCTGAACAAAAATGGTGAGGCACTGCTTTGTGCTGGTGAGGAGATATGTTGTATATTAAAAGGAGCTGGTTTTGTTGGTTTTTTTCAGTGGCAGATAGAAAAATTTGTAGCATTATATCTAGGAAAAAAAAAAACAAAATAAACTGTCGCAGACATCTTTTCATTAAAAATCCTTTCTTAGGATTTTTTCTTCCTGAGAAGCTGAGAGGCCTCAGGGACAAAATACAAACAATGGTTATCTGCTGCTGTGGAATGCAACAGGTGCATCTGTGATTGGTCTCATGTAGATGTTTGTAATTAATGGCCAATCACAGCACAGCTGGCTCTCTCTCTTTCCAAGCCACAAACCTTTGTTGATTCATTCCTTTCTATTCTTAGCTTAGCTAGCCTTCTGAGAACCTTTTCTTCTATTCTTTTAGTGTTGTTTTAATGTAATATATATCTTAAAATAATAAATCAGGCCTTCTAAAATATGGAGTCACATCTACATCTCTTCCCTCATCCTAAGACCCCTGTGACCACCGTCACAATAAACCATAAAATACTTTAAGGCACTTGGATAAAAGGAGATTTATAGAAATGTAAGGTAGTATTATTATAGTCATTTTATTAAGTAACAATAGTACTTGTTCTTTCAGCATAAAATCTGTGCACACGAAATAGAGTAGGTGGCAGCCTGTAGTAAGATCACTGTGTACTGAGATGCTGACAACCAACAAGGAACAGCTCTGGAACACCAACAGGAGCCACTGTGCTGCATGTGCACAGTGCAGGATGTGAACACCCTGCAACAGCTTCCTCCAGAGTGCTGAAGACAAATAAAACCGAGCTGTAGCAGTGTAAGGAAAAATACAAGATAAAGCGTGCAGCAAACTACACCTGGGGCTCTTCTTAGAGAATAAATTGGATACATAGTAAAGCAGAACAGGTGTTGATTGGCAGCTGACACTAGCTCTTTCTTAAATTGGATATTATTTGGGATTTTACTGCAGCACTGAACACGGAAAAGAGACTCATGAGAGTTTGTCAGCATGAATCAGAGGTGGGAAACCTCTGGAAAGACCTGCCACACAGAAAGGTTTGTTTATTCCTATTTGGACAGGTTTTGTTCTCTGAGATGAATCTAAAAATCCTCACACTTTGACCCCTTTTGTTCATTTGCACCTGCTTTCTGCTTCTTTAATTCTCCTACAAAAGCCTGGATTTCTGTAAGGAGCTGCTGAGTGTGAAAATGTTGTCCTGTTTCCTGAAAGTGAAGTTAGGGTATTTCTCAAGAAACATAAAGATTTTACAAGCAATAGCAAAGCAAATGCAGACAGATTGATCTGGATACAATGAATTCCACATATAATACAAGAGTGAGTTCCTTTTTTTGGTTTTTTTTTTTTAAATTTTCTCTATTGGTGACAACACTACAACGCTATATTCCAAATTATGGAACCCTAGAAATAGAGTCCTAATTACCTAGACTGCTGATCAAGGCAATCATCTGGGTTTTTGGGACACTTGTATGCACATTTCTTTCCAATTAGCACATTCCAGATGAGGTCCCAGTAGCTGCCTGAAATCAGCTTTTCATAGATGCAGTAAATATTTTTCTGTGCAAAGGGGAAAACTTCAGGTAGTCATAGGATAAGTAGATGACATCTTTGAATATCCTGTAGTTATTAGCCACTTAAGATGTGCAGCATGAAAGTCTTTGATCTGAATCTGAGACCAAAGCCATCAATTTTCCCTTTTTTTTTTTTTTTTTTACATTGCTTTATATTGTTGAGTCTAAAGATAGAAAATTGATTGAAAAAATGCTATAATTTAAACCATTAGGATGTCATTGTACGTCTTGATAATGTTCTCTGGAATTTTTTTATCTAATTCACGTTTAATTTGACTTCAATTTTTTGTAGTAGCTTTCTTCTGCATTAAAGATGACCAAAATTTTTACATTAAGGTGTTTGGCTCAAACCATTGACTTTCCGGGTAAATTTAGGAATGGACTTGTTTGATGCAAAATTGGTGCTATATTTGCCTCTCATTTGTTTTAGAAAAGTGCATGCCAGAACATATTGGTTGCATAAATTAGAAGTTTGGCCGGATCCATAAAGTCAGAAAACTGGTACCACATGAAAATTTGCATTCCTGCTGTCTGATTTCAGGAATTAAAATTAACTACCTGGAAGATTGTGCCTTGGTATAGAAGAATTGACAGAAAATGGGGGGAAAAAAATCATATTTAAGAAGAACACTAACAGAATGTACACATTTCTCATTTCTCTGGACTGGCACATTTATTGGGTAAGTCAAAGAAATGCCTTCATATTTTATTGCTGTGATTTAATTTCCCCTTTTTTTCAGGTTTTCATCTTGCTGCATAGGGTACATAAATCAGCTTTTCAAGAACAAAAGCAAATGAAAACTATGATTTTTCTTTTTCCAACTGCCCCAAGTGTTCTTAAACCAAATAAAAATATGATTAGACATAATTTTTAAATACAACTCCATGTACAACTTAAAACTAAAAGGAGTCATTTTTCAAACCACAAATCCTTTGGGACACTCAGGGAAATGAGTGAAGATTTTTAAAAGAGATTGTGTGCGTATATATGTGTATTTTGTGGTGACAGCCTCTGCCAGAATGAGCTCCAGTTAGATTTGTCTGTCTCACTGAAATTTCTCACTCACTACTTTTCTCTTTTCCTGCATGCTTCCAGCCCACTGTTTCCATCAGTCCATTACTCTTTGTTCCATCGGACTAATTACACGCCCGGGCTCTTGGAGCGCGCATCAAACTCAGCGGCGCTCACGCTGCGGGTGAATTAATTAAAGCACCGAGAAATTCATGCTCAGCAAGGAGAACAATTGGCTGGATGCACTTGGATGTAGATTTTACCCACAGAGACCTCGGGGCAGGCAGGGGAAGCGCTGTGAGCGCGTCCCACGTGCGGGTGCCGTGTCTCCACGCCGAAGCCAGGCCACCACTCATCCAGCAAGTGGCTCCTTCTCCCACATCTGCTCCCCCTGCCTCCTCAGTGCTGCAGACAGCTGTGCCCATTATGCTTCAGTGGGGTGAAGGATAGGGAGAACAAATGCCTGGTGGAGGCATTATGTGTAGGAGAGGAGTGCAGGAAGGTGTCCAGGAGCCTGGAATGGAGGTAATGCAGATGAGGCTCCTGTCTGACAGCAGGACCTGGAGGAGTGTTACTGCCAAGCCATCTGGGAAAGAAATTTGGTAATGAGAGGACACTACTATGCCATTCCATCATCTGTTATGATTTCCTGGAAGTTTTAAGTCTTGATGTGTGAGTGAGTCCAGAACTGTAACACGGGAGAGTGAGGACTGGCTGACAGCCTTTCTAAGAAAAATTAATTTCAGCAAGTAACAGCCCCTCTAATGCAATTAAACTATAAATGCCTAATTGAGTTACCAATGAAATTTCAGAGATTTCACTGTGGTTATACACAGTGTGTGTGTGTGTGTGTGTGTGTGTCACAGTTCATCCATTATTTAGCCAGATATTCTTAGGATCTGGGTTTGCATTAGGTTACTGCGAGCCTGCCTGTGGCCTTGTAAAGGAGGAGGCAATCAATAGCAGGGGCCTGCTGCTGTCCTCACCAATGTCAGTGAGTTTTGCAAAAGGACTTCCAAAGAACAGGGATAACATTTAGGACTTCTACCACATACTCAAAAATAGAACAGAGTGTGTGCAAAGTGATCAAATAATTCTCGGTCCCTTCAGCATCTCTTATTCCTATTCATCAGCAGATGATCTTATCACTTGGTTCCACATGAGCTGCATTGCTTTTGATGATGTCATTTTTAGAGATCTTTTGTTTAAAATTGTGCCATTTCCCATATGGACACTTTTATTAATTTAGTTCAATATTTCATTGATTTAGTTTTATATGGGAAAGAAATCACTTGAAATTGATATGAATTGTGTTTAAATTGGATTGCCCACAGATACTGTTGAGTTCACAAATTTTTGCAACCTAATAATAACTTCAAGGGCCTTCATTCCTTCTTCATTGCTCTCTTTCAAGCTCTGTAATAAGTTAGTTGTTTCTCACACCACTCATCTTGCAGCAAGACTTCCCACAGTTAATTAGAATTTAGTTGAACATCTTTTAATGCTTAACCTTTTAAACCACAGACAAATATGGCTTAAGAGTCAGCACTGTACATATAATTTATAACTTTTAAAATCTATCAGTTGCATACAGTCCTTTAGATAAGGGGATTTCTGTTTTGTTTATATGTTGGATTTTTTTTTACCTATTTACTATTTCTTAGTAGGAAACGTTAAGGGAATTCACTTTCATAATTTCAGAGAAAGCCTTCTGATTTAGCACAACTTTAGCATAGTGTAATGTACTGTGATGGAGTCAGCTAGCTTTGAGCTACTGCTCTAAAATTGGCCATTGGCCAAGCTGATTTGCTTCATGAATTAGAGAAAATTAAAGCCTCTTGCCCTGGTGGTGCTTATTGGCAAATAGGAGCTTCTGGAACTTAGGGACATCACAGATCTGTCCTTTTTTCCTGATTATCTTCTCTGCAGTGCAGCCCAGTAAAAGGGACATGGCACCACACCAATATTCCTGCTCATTAGTGAAAATCCTGTCCCTAGGAATACTGTGGTATTGGACTTATCCATTCATTGGCTTCAAAGCAGATAAAATGGTGCTGTTTCTCTGATATTTAGTGGATTATTGCATAGCAGTGCTACCAGTTGTGTGCAGAAAGTTTCTAAGATCTGAAATATATTCCTTTAAAGACATGTGAAAGATGAGATATTAGAAGAGATACCTGTTGCCTTGTAACCAGGTGGGCTGGAGCTTATTACAGCAGAAACAAGAGCAAGGATATTTTACAGGCTTTTGGTTTTGCCTTTTTGCTACTGCTCTCCTGAGGGAAACAAAACCATGTGCTAGCAAACAGAAGCTGCCAGTTTAGCAAAAGAAAATAAAAGGTACAGGTCTTACAAGCAATGCTGTGAAACTTGTGGCAATAACAAGACAAAACCATGTGGCATTCACATTTTCTGGAAAAATCCCTTCACCCAGGATTGTTCTCCTGGGAAGCTGAGAAGCCGCAGAGAAGAGGGAAACAATAATTATCTCATTTGCTTCTCCTGTGTTTTGCTCCTTTGGAATGTATTTGGAGGTTGTTTACCAACAGGTCATTGTTTCATTGGTTTCTGCTGTGGGTTGTTTTGACTCAATGGCCAATCAGGGTCAAGCTGGGTCAGGACTCTGGAGAGAGTCACGAGTTTTCATTATGATCTTTTTTGAGCCTTCTGTAAGTATCCTTTCTGTATTCTTTAGTATCGTTTAGTTCAGTATTCTTTAATAGAATATAATATCATGTAGTGGTTAGACATCCCATTCCTGAAGAATGGATGAGGCTAATGTCTAAACTATGAGGTCAGTGAAACAAAGCAAATTTGAAAGACCATTTGTTCAAGGAAGCAATTTGCCAATGGATGCACGGTGCAGTGGTAGAGAGCTAAATAATGCAGAGTTATTATTGTTTAACATTGGACATCAAGATGCACCACTCTAAGACTGAGGGGCTTGAATGAGATCCATAGCTACATTGTGAACTAAATTATTCTGGTAGCACTCAGGTAGTAGAGTGACACTTTAGTTCCCTGTCAGATGCAGTAGGAAAGAACTATGAAGAAATATGAAAGAATTTACAGTTTGTTTTTTGGGTTTTTTTGTCTACCCAACGGATACAGCAGGTGACAGAAAAGAAGACAAAATTACCAGAAGTTGATCTTGCAGGATTTCTATCCAGGATGGGAAACATTAATGCCAGTGTCTCCTAGAAAAAATATTGACTTGGAAAAATTTAGGCACATTTGTCGGACTTTGTAATTTAAAATAGCTATCATTTACATTTCTGAAAGTATGTCTGGACATAAACTGGCTGAATCAGAACCAGGATCTGCATGCATATCATGCCTTGCACTGTTACACAACAGGTCAGCTTAGATAGTCTTTGCTTGCCTCAAAAATTCTATGAATCAAATTCAATTTCTGAACTTTGGAAGCATCTCGGATTTTCTTTTTATGTGCAAATCAGGTCTAATTTATCCCAGAATAGTTACAACACATCTGCAATCAATGTCACTATGATAGGGTCAGGTTAAATTCAGTTCACTGAATTAAACCATTTCAGTGGCTTTAGTTTCTTTGGAGGCTACAGAAAGGGTTCATGTAAAATAACCACTGTATTAACTACTCCTGTAAAGCAGACATCTGAACACACTCTAGACTATATTACCATGGACAATAGAAATGTGACTCTCTCCACTCAAGGGGGTCACAGCTGTATCTGACATGAGGTTGCCACTTGTCCCATAGAAAATTATACTTCCCATAATATATTCTCAAATCCCATGTTCTTTTTTGCAGGGGTAAAGACTGTTGATTAACTTGTGTTTTCTTCTTTATATTAAAAAAAAAAAGGGTGAAATCTGGCAAAAATTATTCTACAAAATCTTTAATTTGTCCCTTATGGATTGCTGCTGCATTCCCTGTTGGATGGGAACACCTGTTTTGTTCTGAAAGTTGCAGCTGGAGTCAACATCACCTCAAAAAAAACTGCTAATGATGGGATTTCTTCCCTTTTGAGAGAAGCACTCAAAAGAAGATCTTGTGATGTGCATTACTGGATACTTCAGTTTTCTTCTGCACCCGACAAGTTGAGCTACTATTTCAGTATCTCTGTAATCTTAGTCTAGCACAACTGGCTGAGCTGGAAAAATTCAGGATCATTTAGGGCTGGGCTCTAAGATCAATGTACTGCTTCCCCAGCTGCAGCCAAGGCTGCATAAAGCTTTGGCAATGGTCATTGGAGAACATAGATGTGCATTTGCATTGTGGAACTGATATACATTTTCCTTACCAACCTCTTAGTAGTCCCTTCATGAAAGAAAGGGACATTTTAATCCAGGAAGTTTTTAAATGTCTTTTCTGGCACTGCAGTCCTGTCACTTAGCAAATGCAGTGCATGTGGGTCCTCACATCTGAATGACCCACCCAAAGGACACTTTACTTTCACACAGACAGTTGCTGGGGCTACTATGCTGGTGAAGCTCTGGAAGTGAGGAAATGAAGTCACATCCTCCTCTGATACTATTTGCAAAATGAAGGAAACATAAGAGGAGGTTTCAAGTCCTAAGGGCAGTGTGCATAACTCAGGTATTATATTGAATATGAGGGAACTGGAGAGGAAGACCTGTGAGTCCTGAGGACTGTTACTTTACAATGTAATGAAGAAGCTTATTGCCCAGCATATATAAAAAAGTTAACTGCAATAGTTTGGTGCTCCATTTTCATGGTGATATATCAAATATGCCATTATTTTACATAGCTTTGAGTAGTAAACTTTATTATGATTATAAATGATAGGCATTAATGGATCATTAATCCATATAATAATACTGAATTTTCATAAAACAATTTCAAATAATTTAAAATTCTCCCTAAGAACCTTTCTGACATCCTCCACTAGAAAATGACTTTATTTTATTTATCCCTAATCGTTTCACACTTCTCTGGTTCCACTAATTACTGCTTCAATTCTCAATTGTTTGTTCAGATCACCTTTAACCATCATTCCCATAAATTAAAATACTCCACCAGCTTGTCAGGCTTCTTAAGTAATTTCTGAGTTTGTATTTCCCAAAGTACATGCTATAGATTGTGCCCAGGAAGGTTCTGCACATGAATCACATTATGGGATTCTATAGAATATGATTACATTGATGGCTATGCTATGTATAATTACTCAGGCAGGTTTTTTTAACATCTTAATTAACCAGCTGATTAATTCATGTATTGAGATAGCCTGAGACCTACAGTTACCTTTTTTTGCTGAATTTTAGGATGATAACAATTGGCCAGATATCACTGAAGGGGTACTGGGGACAGACAAAGGTGATACAGAGATTCCATCATCAGAAGGCATGAAAAGACAAGTTATTACTAGAAATCTACAGTTTTCATAGAAACAATGGTGGACCTAAAACCTGATTGGCCTTTAGGAATCTTCTCTCACACTTTTGGATAACTATGAATAGCACACTCTGGAGAACCCTATGTATAAACAATGGTTACAGAAAGAGAGATAATAATTGTTTGAATTCTTTCCTCTAAGTTTCCCAGGCTCAGCCTGGAAGAAATTATCTCTGTTCTTTCTTCGACTGGACTGAGAATACCCACAGCCAGGTACCACAAAAGTCAGGAAACTGAGGCCAATTTATACCTAATGCAACAAAATTCCATGTTATGGAATGAATAAAGCATAAGCATAGGCAAAAATCTAATAGATCATGAACTGTGTTGTATTCACCATAAAATAAATTAGCATGTTGGATCTATTGTGGTATAATAAGGGCTCAAAACTATCCATGTGATTTTGGACAAAGTCCAATTGTGTAGTCTTTCAAAGTCAGGCCTTTCTTTGTGGTTCATTACAGCCTGAAATTGTGCACATGTGTGTTTTGTTTATTAGGTCAGGATAAAGAATACAGTGGGACTAAATTATGAACTTGTGCAGTCATGGCTGTGAAGTTGCCTCTAATAAGTATAAAACAATTTTTTAGTTGCTCAGATTCTTTTGACCGCTCCATAAACTCATTTCTAAATGCTCCTAAGCACACACACGTCAGTTATGGCCGCCTTGATGACATTCCATTCCAACCTCCTGATCCAGCCACATTTCTGGGGGCCTCCTAGACACTCAGAGTTGCATTTGGTGAAGGCTCACTCTATTATTTGCCCATCTGTTCACATGCCCTGCTAAATTCTGACTGGTGTCATGAACAGGGTGTTCCCCTGAGTGCTGCCTCGGGCTCCTTCTGCCTTCAAGCTTCCACTCATGGAAAATTGACTGGCTGCTCAGAGACTGAAGTCCTTCATGCTCATAATACCTAAATTCTGACTACAAAGCTATCTGGAGAGTTATTTTGACCCCTTCTGTATAATTTCTGTGCACCACTATGGTGGTCACTCATAACTAGGCATCAACAAACTCCCAATAATTTAACACATGCTGTACATGGAACAACATATAAGGAATTCTATGATTTCTGCAAGTGAAGCTGTCAAGAAATGGATTTTCCTCATTATGCTAGAGCATCAAAGACTTGTAATTCTTCTGCATGCAAAAAGTTTGTCAAATTGACCTAACTTCATAGCCAGGTTAGCGGAAATATGAATTAAAACTATAAAGATTCTCACGTCATTTTATTTTAGTAGAACAAATGCATTCCTATGAAGTGCATCTGAAGTCTTTATCTTTGAAAATTAATTAGTAAATTGACCTAATATCTCAAGATAGACTTGCAGCTCTGGAGTGAGATCAAATAGTGATGAATAGGAGTAATCTGAAAAAGTATATTCTAATCATTTGATTTTGAATCGTGATCTGGCATTGTGAAAGCATCTTTGTGAGGAACTATTTGAAATTGCTTAGTTAAATTATATTTTGTCATTAAAGTGAAGCTCTAATTTTACGAGATTTGAATTGCATTTTTCTTCAGGCTTCAGCTCACTTTTTAGCCTCTTATTTGGCTTTCTTTTATTTCAGAATAATTTCCTATGAATAGTCCAAACTTACTTCAACATTTTTCAGCCAGATATTCTGTATAATTCATTTTGAACCTCTTTGTTGTAAGCTGTTTCTTGACAATACAAAAAGTATTTCAAATATATATGGAAATGCTCTGTATTCTCCTGCTGTTTGTCAATTTTTTTTTTGCTCTTACATGTGTGTTTTCTCCTTGATCTTCATATTCTGATTGGCAACATTAAAAAAACAATAGTCTCATTGAAAAAAGACAATTTGAATAATTATCATATTTCTTCATTGAAATATTGCTGCACTTAAAAAAATGCTTTTCCAAAGTATATCTGTGGTGATTTTTTTTGTTTTGTTTCCCTGAGGAAAGATTATCATGCATCAGTTACTGGATATCTTGAGGCTTGGCTCAAGAAATTGGAATTAGGATGTTATGTGCTTCTAAAATTTAGCCAAGATCGAGGACAAGGTGCTTGAAAGAAATCTCTTCAAGGAATCAGTCTGATGTTCATATGAACCCAAAAGTAAAGCTTCTTTAAATTCAGCCTGTGTCTGTAAGCTCTCCCCTTCCTCGGAACTGGACATGTTTAGAAGAAATAGCCATAAAGGAGTCTGTAGACAGTTTCTTTATTGGTCCAGTTAAAGTGTGATATATTTTCACAGAAACAGGACAATTCTCATTAAGAATTTGTCATGCATATTCAGAGAAGGGCCTTTTTGCAAGCATCTGACTCACAGAGCAGGAGAAAGCGTGGCATACATGCATTTATTGTACCCATTTAGACTCCATCCCTGTGAATGATCACCTCCAATAACACAAAATTATTACTTTGTGGACTGTGTACTTAATTTTGGCTACTCTTTTGCTCCTGGTGCATAAAGAATGCATTATGCAAGGTGGTTAATGCTTTTCCATCTAAAAATAAAGATTTAAAAAAGCATTTGTAGGAATGCAGTCATTCAATAAAAAAGCTCTAATTGCAGAATTCAGTGAATGTTTTACAATGATTAATTTATCTACTATATCTACTTTCTTGTTCTGCAAGCAGAACAAAAATAAATTTTCATGACCTTACATTGTATACTCAAACACAGTCTTTACAACAGAAAGACTAAATGATAAAATTACTCTAAGACACATAAGAAAGTCTAGAAATAAGCATTTGTTTGTGGGCTTTTTTTCTTCCTTCCTTTTAAAATTCTAATATATGTGCTTTGTATGGGCACTGTGAAACAGGCTGGTTTTAGGATGGTTCTGAGTGGGAGAAAAGTAATTTGACATAGTAAGAAATACCTTTGCAATTCTTCAAGCTGTTCTATTCAGTATAGAGTGTTATAATTCTGCCACACAGGGCACAAAAGGAAATGATAAAAATAAAACCTGAATTATGATATGGAGAGATTGAAAATGGACTATGATTTTACGATTAATTTATTTTTTTCCTTTTAATCTGAAAAGAATGGAAATGATATATAGTCTGTTTGGGCTTTTTTGCAAACCATTACACTAAAATTTTATTTCATGTTACAAGAAAAATAGTAAGAATACTTGGTGGAGTCTGGCATAGAACTTTTACCAAAAGTTTATCCAACAATGTATTTTAGATTTGTATTCCTTAAAGACCTGTCTATACATATTTCCTTTTTGTCTTTTGCAGCTCCAGAAGTGATTTCAGTAGTTGTATTTTAAAACCAAATATTGAAAATAGGTCTGTAAAGATCAATAAGAAGCTAAATTATTCAGTACCAGGCAGAACAAAATGTTTTGTTCTACCTCTCTTATTGTTAAATATTGAAATAAAGCCTCTGAGTATTTCTTAAGTAAAGGAATATTTTGGCATCTTCTTAAAAAAAAGCTGATTCTAAATCCACCTAGAGGTGAATGATGGTTTTCTCTTCAAATTGTAAAGCATTTAAATTTAAGATGTGTCCTGTGCTAAACTTCCATGTAGTAGACAAGAAAGATGTTTGTTACTAGTTACTTACTAGTTACTCCTTTGCTATTATCCAGTCTCTGTTTCATCTGAACCACAAGATCTTATGAGGAACTAAAAAAATAGTGTTTTCATTGAAAAGAGGCTTTTCTAAATTAAAAGAAAATCAAAGTAAGCATACTTAAAATACATTTGATTGGAGAATATTCACATTTGCAAAGCAATTCAAAAAAACATTGGCTTTCTGCCTATAATTCACTTTGTTTTTCCTCTGTAAATAACATTTTCATATAGCATTAACAATCCATTTCCTTTTCTCTATGATGATAAATATATTTTCATGTCTGTATTTGGTTTTTAAAAAAACAAACAAAAAACCCTGAAGTACTGCAGGCATATATAACTTGTACATGTCGAGTCTTTGAAGACAGATTTCACTGAAGTCTTGAAGATTTCTTGGCTCTTAATATTTTGTTGGTTGGCTCATTTGAATTCAGACCTCTGATGTGCTTTGTCTTTACAAAGTACAAAGGTACAAGGTCACAAGTTTCTGGGGTTATAAGACTGTTCCAGCCTTCTTAAATTCTAGCAGTTTCTGTTGTTTTAGTTAAGTCTCTCTTTTTTTTTTTTTTTTTTTGCCATTGATATAGAGAAATGAAAAATGGAGAATTTGCAGTTTTTTGTCCATGTGATCATTGAGTGCTTTATGTGGTGTCTCATATAAAATTAACAGAATTTAGAGAGGAAAGTAGAGAACATGAATATTCCAGTGTTTGGAAGAGAGATACTGAGATAGAAAGCTGTTAATTTTTAATTTTTTTCATAAACCTTTAAAATATTCTGAGTCTTTCACTGTGTAACACAGCACAGTACATTCTAGTACACCCCTCATGGTATGACCAGCGTCTAGGGTGAGGATATCCCTGTGTTTGTTTTCTTCTGAGTCCTTTTGAGCCAATTTATAAGTAAAAAATCCAGACCTGGCAGATACTCCCTCCATGGCATGCAATGAGGCTGCACTGAAGCGAGCATTTAAAGGCTAAATGTGTCACATGCAGCATTATGGGGGGCACAACCCCAATCCTTTTCTTGCTCACAGTTCAGCCAGTGGGAGTTTAGCCTCCTCCCTCTGCTTGGGAGGAAGGTATGGCAACTTTCTGTGATGTGAAGTTGACTTTGGTTAGATGAAACAGTTCTTTGTGTTGGAGTAGAGGTTGAATAAAGTTCCACACTTTTCTTCCCTTGTCACCTTCCCTTGCTTTTGATGCTTGTTGCGTAATCTTCTGCGCTACAAAAGATGCAACTCAACATTTTGTAAGGTTTATTTCTAGCAGCTTGCAGCAAATTCATGTTGGGTGTGCTGCTTTTCCAGACCTTAAGACACAGTCATTTTGGTGATGATTTTTTTTCACATATCTAGGACACATCCTTTGTCTGAAGTAACAAACTTTATTTTCATCAAGAATGATGATTTCTGAAATTTACAGGTTATGGTGCTTGTTTATGTTGGTGTTTTACAAGCTCAGAAGTACAGAAGTTTCTTGCACTGGGGAAAGAAGGCAATTATAGCCATTTCTACTTAAATTTAGTGTTTGTACCAAAAGATGTGTAAAGGAGAAAAAGCAAGTGGGGAAGTAACACAAGTGGCTTAGACCAAAAATGCAGAAAGCATTTTAAAAGATAAGTTTGAACCTTAAATACATTGTACATCTGAGAACAGCAATGGACTCTTCAATGCCAATCGCATTGTGAAATGTGACCTTCCCAGCATTCAAGTACTGTTTGGCTAGTTTGCCATGGCTTCAAGCTTTCTGCATAAAGGTGCAGTACTGCTTCAAAGTTTAATATTATTTAATTTATACTAAATATATAAAATATATATAATATTAATTTATATTATATAAATTTATATATATTATAATATTAATTAATTAATTAATTAATAAGTTGCTTCAAAGTTTAATATTAACTTGCCACCAATATTCAACATTAAGCTATTGCAAAAGTGGCATTTCTTAGGTTTATGGTTCCCTCTTCTTGTCTTAAGCCTTGTCAGTATATTTATAAACTCTCTCTGACTTCCTGCAGTAGGAGCAAAAAAAAGAACTTTATAATGTGTAAATATCAATAAATGCAATATTTATGAAACAGGAGGTTTTGAAATTGTAAAGAGAGTTTTGGGATTTTACTAACTTTACTAATATTTCTAGGCTTTCTTTACTATGGTTATGGAGGTTCTGAATTTGGTTTTTTGTTGGCTTTTTTTTGTTGTTGTTGTTGTTGGCTTTTTTTTTTCCCTGTTTTGTTTTGTTCAGCCTGGAAGTGTTAACTGATGTATAAAATAGTTTTATGTTGTATTATTTATTTGGAAAATCTGCTACCAGTTTCCACGGCTGTTCAGAGATCTAAAAAGGTGAATGAATTTTAAATATTTAAAATCCAGTGCCACCACAGATAGCATACCCTGGTAGCTCCAAAGGTGCTGAGGAGGATCATCTTGTGGAAATTTGTTAAGTCTAATGCTTAGAGGAAAGCTAGAGACACTCCCTATATCTGCACAGCTGAAGGGAGTTATTCAGTTCCTCCACATTCAGATCAGCACAGTGTTTATAGACATAAAACAGCCAAGGGAGTATATCAGCCTAATGTGAACCCTGATACAATATACCTGCCTTTTCCCATGTGAGAAAATAAATTTGCAGATGTAGCAAGTATTTCCTAAATGCCAGGCTTTTCTGGCTTGCAAATTGCAAGATGTTTGTCATTTATCATTCCTTTTAGACCATTCTTGTGGCCTGTCACTATAGCAACTCTATTGGCTTCTACAGCAACACCTGGTCCTATCAGTAGCTTTAGCCCATCAAAGTTTCTTCATAAATAATCCATGTGAAAGTGAATGTAGCTGTCATGTTAATTTGTGGCTAACCTGGTTCTGGAAAGTTTATAATTATATTTATGAAGCAAATAAAGCAGATTGTTTTCTTTTTCTCCAGCAATGACTTAATATAACCTGATTGAAACAAATAAAAGAAGCTTTACTGATCACAGTAAAAAAAGAATGCAATGAGGATTTTCTAGTTACCATCTCACAAATACACTCCTAAATCTGTCTGTGTGACCTCTAGTTACTATTCATAGTTGTACTCTTCAGAAAACATATTTACTTTCCCAGTAAATACTACATAAAATCTTTGGTTGCTTAATTCCCTTCCTCCTCCACTTCCAGCTTCAACTCTTTTTTACTCTTGCCCCCACTGCAGTCTCATCCCAATCCCTTAAAGTTAGGGATGAGAAAAATAACATTTATGTCTAAAAATATGACCTTATATCAAGAAGGACACAGTTGAGTTAAACTTCTGTTCACCACTCACCCTAAGTGTGGATAATAGTAGACCAAGGCTTTGCAACTGCCTTGACTTCCAGTTTCTCCTCTCCAAATCTGGTCCAAATTTTGTGACAGAACTTTCTGTACATAGGCCAAAGAACTGCTAACTTTTTAGAAATCTAAAATTCTAAATTGTTTTGCTGTTTTTCCATTGCTCTTGATACCTGAATATATAGGTGGGAAATAGCTGGAGCAATAGAAGTCTGCAATTCTTCCCTTCTGTTGCTTTCATAGGCATATTGACTAGAAAGTGCAATATTTCTGGTATAAAGTAGGAGAAAATAGTCTTAGACTGAAAATAAACTGTTTGAGAGACTTAAGGGAAAAGTGTGCCCACAGGACATAATATCCTCCAGAATTACTCCTTATACATCACTGTTCAAGGCTGATGAAAACTTTCTGATTGCTTTCAGAGGAAGAGATGGTTATCTCTTCAGTCAAGATAAACAGCTAGGTTCACCAAATGGCAATTGTCATCAGTGGGCACTGCAATCTGGCACAGAAAAAGAGATGCACATGACATAATTATGGCTCCCATCTCTACACTTGTTTGACAATGACTATTTAAACTATTAGTACATTTTGTAGGTTTTATTTCTGTTTATACAGATATTCTGATCTACACAACTGAAACAAACTAATTTTATCTGTTAAAGGATTCCTAAGGCATATGTTTAATGTATATGAGATTCTACTTTTACTCTCTCCTGTATTACAGGAGACTTTCATTAATTCAGAGCATTGTGACACTTTGTAGCTCACATCATAAAGAACAATTTCTCCATTCATAATTATACCTTCTTGCCAATTTTTCTTTCTTCTAGTCTCTGAAAAGAATCCTTTAAATACAGTATATATGACACGATTTAGAAACCAAAGTAACCACATCAACTGAAATCAAAGTAAGCCTTTCTTCAGGAGTTAAATTAAGTCACTGTGTACAAGACCTATTTTCAGGAGTTAAATGAAGTCAGTCTGTACAAGACAGCTACAACTCACGTTGTAGGATCATTGCCACAGAAAATTAGCTTCTTCAGTTTGCTGCCTCTTCTTTTACAAATGCCAGTTCAGTTAAGAAGTGTCTGTGAGTTCATATCTGTGTATATAATTCATAGAGGAATTGCATCTGGAGATGCTGCCTACTGAAATAGCTGACCTGCTTTTATCCCCTGAACGATATTCGTTCAACACATCCCCTGAAAAAAGGATTTGCTTCCTCATCATCGTGTAATACTTGCAACAACGAAACACATGCATAAAAATCTTGTTGTACTGAACAAGGCCATTAATGCAAGAGCAGTGAGAGAGTGTAATAAAAAAAAAAAAAGAGACAGGGAAAAGAAGCTCCTTGTCAGCTTCCTCACCACGATGTAGAGATGAGTCAGAGAGGACAGTCTGCCTCTGTCGCGAGAACGCAGAGTCCAGCTGGTGACTCTGACCTTACCACTGTCAAAGGGTGTACAAAGAGAGTACACTCCCTATGAACTGTGTCTCGTTAGCATTTTGAAAGAACTCTGTTCTGAAAGCTGAAAGGAGTTCAGAATATGGCTGACCCAGTGAAATTGTAGCTATAGATGTACAAGTACGGATTTGAGAATTTCTTGTCCAAGCAGCCTATTGTGAAAAAATGAAGGAATTAGACCATACCTTTGAAAGGTATATAAGATAAAATAATCTCACATGTATTTGATATCAGTTGATAAATTCACTGGTCAAAAATGTAATTATAACTGTGTATATATAACAGATTATCATATGACCCTAAAACAGTGCTCAAAACAGAATCCTCAAGGTATGGCATGGAAAAGCCCACTGTGATCCACAGGGGAAATGGTCCTAGCAGGGAGAGTGCAAAGATTTGCTTTCGGCCAAGCCAGTAGCACAGATCTTTTTCATTTCAGAAAGGAAACATCATGCAATTCTCTGCTCTTCTGAGGCTCAGTACCTGGAGGGGAACCAGAAGCAACATGCCTGCTCTTTTGCCTGAGCACAGTTTCTGCTTGACGTGTCTTGGGTTGTTCCTTCAGGAGACTGACTTGAGGAATGAGTCATAAGTGTGGAGGTGGTAAGAATTCAGAAATCATCTGCATAAGGAAGAAATGAGGTAATTATGGCTGCACTTTAGTCTTTACAGTATACTGTAAATCTGCAACGTTTGGCAGTGAAAGGAACTAACTGTGTCACTAAAGTCTACCATAACCAGCTGGATTATTATTCATACCTGGAATGCTTTTCAGGGCAAAAGAAGGTCAAGAAATGCATGAGGCAAGTCAGGGAATGATGCATTTTCACAGCTTTTATTAAGAACAATTAGGTTCAGATTTTACATAACATTCCTCACAAATGTGTCTGTGCAAAAAATGGTAACGTTTCTCATAATTTTTAAGAAGACTGCACTTTTTAAAGTGTTACATAAGTGTTCTGGTATGACTTCTCATTGTTTCTAGTAAGACTGCTCATATGAAAACGTGAGCGAAATTACTTGGTTATCTTTGAATTCTTGTTTAGTGCATTTCTGTAGTCTTGCCAGTTTATTCTTTACTGCTGCTAGCAATTTTTAGATTCAAATTTGGAAAACACCATATGCAGTCCAGCTCTTCCCTATTTTCTTTTTCTTACACAGGAAAATTATAAAACAACAACCATTTTTATGAGAAGAAAGAGATGGCTTTGAAAAATAACAAAGTTGTTGGCTAAATATCCTTTTTAGAGAAATTAACTTTGATTTGATGGTGAAATAAGCATCAAATATGTCAGATAAATTCTCTATTACAATAGGGAGCATCTCCTCCAAGATCTTAACAGCATCATACGATTATTTTCCACTTCCTTACACACAACCTTATAAGCAGTTTTCGAAACAAGATTTCTAAAAAGTAACTGTAGATAATAAGTGAGCCATGATAAATAAATCTTAATATCATTTTGTGGAGTTACTTCAAATTTCTTAATTTATAACTACTTAATTGTGGTGGGAAACGAAATTAAAATAAATATTTTCAAACTTTCAAAAATTGGTAAACTTGGTGTTCTTGGTGGTGTCAGTAGTAATTCTACACTGATATGGAGCTGAGCTTTTAATTTACTGGAACAGCAAAAATTTATCCTAATTGTTACCAACTACTCCAACCTACAGCAGTTTCACAACTTTTTCTGAGTTTGTCAAAAGATGAAGTTTCTATTTGCATCATTTTTAATTTTCAGTATAGATTGCACTTGCTTTTCTTCAAATTATTGCCTCATTTAAAGTTACTATTTATTGATTATTTATATTTTCTCCTTGCTTTTGTTCATAGCAAAGTGTTGCACAGTGACCAAGCGGCCTCAAATCTTAAAAATTTTCCCAACAATGGATTGGAGTAGATCTCAGATGGAGAACTATTTAAGGGTGTGTAGTTGAGAAGCTGATTTTAAGTGGATAATGCCATTCATCACTGAAACAAGGAAGCCTGTGGGACTGTAGAACTGGCAGACTTAATTTTCAGTTTAAGTAGAAAGTTCAAGTGTATGTCTGAAATAATAGAAAATGTTCTACCCCAGATATTCCTCAGCATACAGCACAACATATTTTGATCAGAGAGTATCTAATGTTTGCAAACTTCATAAAATATACATCTACTTCTCTGTCTGATCTTAAAGCATTTAGGTTTTAAAGAAATAATTACGATGTGTCTCATGTTTATGCAGTTTTGCTCTTTTTATTGCATTTTGAGATAGAGAGGAAAGATAATAACAGGACTTTGTAAAGAGAGAAAGGAAATTCTTTTCTGTAAAATTAACAATAGAAAAAAAATATAGAGGACCCTTAAATAGGGGTTTTTTCCTATAGTATCCACAGGAATGTTTCTATCTACAGCACACCTCAGACTAGGTATTTTAAAGCTAGTTGTGAATAGGAATCTGATTCAGAAAGTACATTGAACAGATTGCAGTTTCCTTGTACACATACCTGGGTTTTCTACCCCTGGAAGTTGAGGAGAGTGAGGATGCTGCATAGAAATAATGCTGCAGCTCACTACCAGTAGTTGCTGGGATATTCCCTTGGAGCTCTTTTTATGGAATGAAGTACCACTTTAGCTGAGACCACAGCCTCTGCAGGGACTCTCCCTTGCTGCCTCAGCTCTACACCACCACACTGCAGCTGCTGAGATGTAACAGATCTCCCCCTGAAAATCGTGGGATGTTATGGAAGATGACAGAGAAAGAGCAATGGGATAAAACTAAGTAAAAAGTTCAGGAATGATGGGAAAACAGTATACTATTTGTTGAGGAAGGGCCTCCATCTGTGCTTCAAAGTTACGGTAAAAATCAGATTTCTTGGGTTCCTAGTTTTATCTATAGTTATTTTTTTGTGGTCACCTGGTTTTATTTGTTCTGCAAACGTTTATTATTCTCCCAAGTAATTTTTCAACCTATTAAGCAGTTTAATTTTGAGAGAATAAAGGGTTTTCAAGCCCCCCAGAAGTTTGAATTGCTTTCAATTTTCAGTAGTTGTCCTGAGGGAAGACATTTTGTCAGTAATGAAAATTTGGGGAAAAAAAAAGGGGGGAATTTGAGTAGATCTGTTTGGTTGTGCTAGATGAGTTATAAAAAAAAAAGTGTCTCACATTCATGGCTGTTTCCTCTTCCTTACTAGGTTTTGGGGAGAGATGGGGTGAGGATGGGAGAGCATATGAAGATTTCAGAGGATCTGGAGGAAGGTCTTAATATTGCAAAAGTGACAAAGATACTGAAATACATAGGAGAGAAGTAGAGAGGGACATGGGATAAAAGAATATAAGTAATAAATCTATAGGAAGACGTTTGTTAGCCATACCACTTGTGAAAGAAGCAATTTAAATGCAGACATTTTCTGGAGTTTCAGATCTTTTCATTAATCTCTAGGTTATTCAGCACTTGATAGTTTTTTCCCATTGGAGAAGGGCTTCCCTGCATTAGATTTGACACCTTTATTTTTATCTCTTTCAGAATTAGCACCGAGCAGCTCTATGCCACATGCACATTTTTTTTGTTACAGGCAAACCCCAGGAAGCTCATTAAGTTTTCTTTATGGCTCCTATGCACTGCTGGAGCCATACCTAAGTGGAGTGTTTGACTGTCAGTGATGAGATACCATGAGGGTACATGTACTTCAGAAAACACATATATAGCTGGCACATAGGAATAGACAAGTGCAACAGCACAGCAGAGGACACGTTGTTCAGCAGGCATTTAAGCTGCATAAACAGTAACATGAAGTTCCTGACACTGGCTTCCACCTTTGATAGTAAAATTGTTTCTGAAAGAGCTTCTGTGGAACCACAGAATATTAGAGAGATCCTAAATTCAAGAAAAGTGTGGAGATCAAAGATGATTAGACTACTACTAGTTGAAAATTTTGCTGTTTATAATTCTCTTTTGAGTGCTTTGGTGCAAAATACTTCTTTGAAGAAAAATGTCCTTGTGGGAAATGTGACATTGGTGAAATATTTGATGGGTTATTGGTGGGAAATAATCTTTCTGCTCAAGTACTCAGCTTTGACATGATGTTTATCCTAAAGATGTTAAGTGACAGACCAGAAGAGTGCCAGCATATTGGCTACTCCTGTCAGCTCTGTAACTCTTAATGTGAGTTTATATTAGTTCTTGTGTTGGTGATCTCGAGGAACTCATGCTCTTATTAAGGTAATCCTGGGTAGTAGTCAAGTAAAAGTACTACAGAGAAATAGTCTTTTCCTTCTTGCTTTATTACTTTCCCTTTCCCCAAAATTTCTGATTGTCTGTTAAAATTCTTGAACTGTTTCTTTCATAACCAGTCATCCTTTCTATTTTAGATCTTCTCACTGCTTTCTGTAGCCAAACTTCTGTAGTTTCATTACACAGTTTTTGCTTTATTTGAGTGGGTGGGCTGATCTTTCACTTATAAAAAAAGATCAGGCCATATGGTGCACACACACAAGCATTTAAAAATGTTACCAGGCAGGGCCCACAAAGGTGTTTGTACCACCTGTGTTTGAAATGTAAACACATTGCAGCTCTCCTGTTGTATAGTACTCTAGCATAAGTCAGTGCATGCTGCTGCCTGTATCAGTCTGACTTAGAAATAAAAATGTATTAAATGTATTTGAAACATCCATCTATTGCTGGCCAGGGGTATCTGTACAAATCACAAACGGGACAGGGCTGCTGTGGAACGTGCCTTGAGCTGTTTTATTTTCCAGCATCAGTCTCATTCCATGGTTATGATAATGGGAAGATGCCAGCAGCTCACATCCCAGGCAGCAGAACAAGAACTTAATGTCACAACTTACTTTATAAGGTTTTTGCCCAATCACACAACCAAAAGCACATTGACAGTAGTTCTATCCAATCACCATAAGCACACGCACTTTTGGTTAAACAATGCTTGCTTATTTCAAATACAATACCTGCTTGTAAGCCTGAAACACAATGCACAGATCTCCATTATTAAGCTTAAAACTTCCTAATATCTTGCTAGATAAACTTTTCTGTAGCTTAGAGAGTTATTCTAGACAAGTGTTAACAATGAACACAGACCATTGTTCATTGTATTTGTCTTTGCTTTTCTACATTTTACATAATTTTTCTACTGACCTATCTCATGGCTGCTGCTTAGCTCTAATCACAGTTCTGCTGTCTCTGAGGCCTGCTTTTTGCAGCTTTCCCCAAACCCTCTGATTTATGGATTCCCACATCCATCCTCCTCCTTTAAATGGTTTAGGACGGTTGAAGTTGTGCTAAACAAATAAAATGCAATAATTTTCTGAAGTTTTGCCACGTTCATGATTTTGGTAGGGGCTAAACCTGCCCCTGGTTGTGTTAGTGCTGGGTGGGCCAGCCCTCACAGCCCCAGGGGGACAGAGCAGGGAAGCTGTACCAAAGCCTCTCTTCCCCATTGAGCAGCAGGCATGGTCAGCACCTTTACCACCCCACAGCCCAGAGCAGGACTTGGCTTCTCCTTTAAGTCAGAATAACTAGGATCTGCTCTAATTTCTCTTGGCAGAAAGAGCTCCCTGGAGGCACTCCTCTGTTTCTGAGTACTTGGTGTCAGTTGGAGATGCTGCCTAAGATACTCTCTGTCCCTGTGTCAAGGACAGGGAGGAGGTTGCATAAAGCACTTTGCTCAGGGGCCTGTTAAAGGCACCTTTATGTCTCTAATGGACTAGAGCAGTGCATGAGGCATTAATCAGAGGACAGGAATGATCCCCCTCCTTCTTTCAAGAAATATTAGTATCTCACAGACCACAGTTTCATTTTCTTACAGCACTTTACAAGCCAACTTCAGGACTTGTTACTCAGGGACAGTAAAGGATAAGAGCTTCAGTGAGGCAATATATTTACTCCTAGGAAGAATCTCTTCTGTCAGTTCTCATTTTCTCCTTGCTTTTGAGCTTGCCAAGGATCAATTCTGGTGAGATCTGAAGGGAATCATCACGAGAGGTCACTGTGACAGGTCTCCCTAAGAAGGTCTCAGAGGGCCTCAGATAAGAGATGGAGGAACATTTTTTACTTTCTCTGACAGCTTCTATAAAACAACAAACTCTTCTCCACCAGCCCTCAATAAAAACCCACTTACAAAGCATAATTTTGCAAAGTGGTATAATTTCTTCCAGTTCTGAAACAAAATTAGAGACAAAACAGTACTGGGTATACAGCAGAGATTATCTCAATTGCAATATATAATAACCTTAGGAAACTACTTGGTCTAAAAGAAGTATGTTAACCTTTTGGTTATTTGTCTAATTAGATGCAAAAAAGACTCTAGAATTTCTCTAATCAGCTAATTTGGTACTGTGACTTTTGTTTGTTTTTCTTTTTTGAAATAAAAGTGTTTTTTTCTCTACCCTCTCTTTTCTACTCTGTTAAATTCTCGTAATATATTTTCATCCCAACTTGTATTACTTTCTGGCTTTCAAATATAAGTGAAATTGCAGTTCTCATCTTCTGTATGAGACAACTCTCCCAACAGACACCAAATACCTTAGAGGTATAGAAGGTGGGAGTGCTGAGCACATCTGTTTCCCCTTAGGCTGTGTTTCAGTGACTCCTGTGCTGCTCTAGCTGTCCCGGGCCTGCTAATATATGGTTAGAAACTGAGAGAATAAGTAAACTCATGATGCACAAAAAATTTACTGGTATTATGGGGGTTTTATATTCTTTGTTTTGTCACACTGTTGCCAGTGTTGGTTTCCAAAAACATCCCCAGCAAAATGTGTCACCTATTACATTTCCACTTCAAGGAAAGGGTGGAGAGCACTTTCTTGAGACACGGGTTTATCATCAAAGCACAAAGTACAAAAAAAATGAAAGAAGACTTGCAAGAGAATGGTAAAGATGGTGGTTGAAAAGGAGGTGACCCAGAGGAGCACTGCTCTCATACCCCAGCTGTCACCAACCCTCCATTAGGCCAGCCAGGGCCTCGTTTGCTGGAGCCTGGAGAACTTCCAAGGACGAGTTTGCACTGCCTGTCAGGATAACCCCTTCCAGCCCTGCTCTCCCATCACAACAACAATCCCTTTCCTCTCTGTCCTGGTTCAGAGCAAATTTGGGTGAGAATCCCCAAAGGGCTCCTCTAGGAAAGCAGATTCAATTGGCCCCTCCCCCAACCAGTCCCGGAGAAAATACCTCCTTGGAGAAATGTGGAAAAAAACTGTTTATTAAACAATAAAACCTAAACAATATTAAACAATAAAACCCCTTGCTGCTCCAAAAGAGATGACAAACTCAGAAAGTCCCCTCAACTCACTCAGTCTCTGATCAGTCCCTCACTGCTGGAAATGTCTCAGGCCAGGCCCGGCCCGGTGGGCCTCAGGTGCAGCTGCCGGTGCTCCCCTGGGTGTTCAGTCCAGAGCAGGTTTGAACAGCTCCAAAGAAAAGGGAAAAAAAGGAAAAAAAAACCCACAGTCCAGGGAACTTCTTTGCCTCAGCTAACTAAAAGTAACTATAGCAAAGGAGAGCTCTGTTCTGCTGTCTGTCCATCTGCAGACAACACAGTCCAGGAGCAGGAATGCGGAGGAGTGAGTGCAGTGTCTGAAAAAAAACTGCTGCTTCTTCTCTCCCCCCTTCACACTCTGCAACAAGGCTTAAAGATGCAAAACATATTATTCAGCATAAACAGAACAAGATGATTGGGGATAAAAGCATCATAAATTCAACCCAGGACACTCTCCCATCCACACAGAGAAGAGCTGGGCTGCATTTTGTTTGGAGCTGTGTAGCTGCAGACTCCACAGCCACCTTCCTCTCTTAGCCAAACAAGTGCAGCTGCCTGTCTCTCCTCACAAGCCCTGTATTGTGAGGCTGTTACAGTCTTACAGCCTTCCACTGGATTTTCTCAAGCTGGAGAGTTCAGAGCCCAGTGTTTCATGTGAACCTCAACAAGCACTGAGTTAAGGGGGATAATAAATGACCTGCTGGCTGCTCTCCTCCCAACATGTGTGTGTAGCTCTCCTTGTTGCTGTGAGAGCACACTTTGTAGCTCTTTTCCAACCAGGCATCCACAGTGTCTGCCAGAGTGTTTCCAGCAACAACTCTTGCTCTTGCAGGCTGGCTTCCAGCCTGTACTGACACGCAAGGTTATTCTGCCCTAGGTGCAGAACTTCTTGCTTTTCTTTGTTGAACTTGAGCTGGCCTGATTCTGAAGCTTTCAATGTCCTTCTGGACTGACTGGGTAAAACTCCCTGCTCAGATGTTGAGCCTCTGAAATGTGTTAAATTTCAGACTTAGCTGATTTGACCACATTTAATTAAGTTTATCAGAAGAGTGAGTCTGTTCATTGTTATTACAGACACAAAGAGCAGTTAATTTCTTTCCCCTTTCTAAAAAAAGTATGAAGAAGAATGTGCTGCTAAAATCTGTGCCTGCTTTTGACCCATGTGCTCTAACTTGCCTTAACATCTATTCTGATTACTCCCAAAGGCCTGAGTTTTATCTTCCTTATTTGCTCTACTGAAATTAATCCAGAACAGACTAATACAAAATGTTTCAGCTAGTCCAGTTAAAAACAGGCATTCTGGATTCTGGCTGACACATTCTAAGTGTTACTGGTTTTGTAGGCATAGTTAACTCACTGACTAATTTATTTCAAAATTGTCTTAAGCATCAGCATTTTTTAAAGGACAGCATCCAATTCTGCTAGCAATTATTGCATTTTATTTCATTAATCAACACAAAGCTGTTCTTCAAATAAAAAAAATCAGCAGTAAGATCAGGGTTTTTTTATTATTTTTATTGACTTTAAAGGTCTATTTCTTGTTTTACTTCACCACTGAATCATTTCAAAATCACTGGAGGCAAAGGTGTTGCACTAGTATAAAATCAATAAGAAAGGAGTTAAAAGGCCATACTTTCCACATGCAGTGAATGAGAAATGAAAGAGAGGTTTATAATATCATAAACCTTGGAACTGTGTCTGGTAATTATCCCTGCTATGGCCTGCCAGGGAAATGACCACCATCTGTTGCTGCCCACCAGTGCCCTGAAAATACAATCAGGCTGTGAGCATTGGCTGGAACTAGCAGCAAACTAATCCTCTCCACTTCAGCTCTTCAAATTACATGTAATTACGTGTAAGATACAGGCTCAGTCCACACGGATTTTTCAGACTTTGGAGTTGTGAAGATTGAAGCAAATGACATTTCTCCTACACTCACTGTTCAGCTTTCCCCTCTGTATTTGTATTTCATAGCTTTTGGTTTTAAATTGCTGGCAAAAAAAAAAAAAAAAAAAAAGTCTACCTGCTGAGGTTGGGGTGTGGTCTCTCTGGTTTGTGCATTTAGAAATGGGACTTTTCTTCACAGAGTAGCTTTGAGCTAAAGTTAATATTTTTCCTTATGAAACTGAGACAAAACTGCTTTTAAAATAAAGGAAATGTTTCAAGGTTCTGAGGAAGTTTCAATAATATATGCACATCCCTGTAAAGAATATCCAGGAACTAGACCATGGTAAGACAAAGTGTGATAAAGAAATCTGCTGAAATGAAAGAATTGAAAGTAGGAAGAAATAGCACAGAAAAGTTAGATTAGAAGAAGGAGGAGGTGAAATAGAAAGGGAGAGAATCTATAAAGAATATATGGCAACGTTAATTCTAATTTGGCTGTCTCTACTTGCTTCTAACTTTCAATGCAATATAAAGGGGTGTCTTCAGAGAAGACTTTTTTTAGGAAAAAATGAAGGAAAATAGAAAAAATTCTAGTTCCTAGCAAGCTCCTATTTAGTGCTTCCCAGTACATAAAAAAATACCAATGTGTTCAATCAACAGCTTCAAAAACCAGAGGAATATCGAATTAAAACAAAATAAAAAATAGGAAAATGAATAAGGCAGAAAGGAAGGAAGGAAGGAAGCAGCAGAGGGATTCTGCTTTATTTGCTCTCCCCCATTTTAGATGGATTAAAGAATTATTAAAAATTAAAATGCAAAATCACTCTCAGACAAACCAAGTGAGAATGGCTTCAGCTGAACTGGATAATATCTTGGTCCCAGAGGACCCAATTCTTCTTCATCTGTTTTTGGCTACCATATAAAGGGTCTCTGAATCATTTGGAGTGGTCTGCAGCAGTAATAATGTATTCCTTAGAGCTATGCCACTCACAGACAGAATGCAGGACGAGAGAGGCAAAGCCACTGGAGAGGCTTTTTTCTCCTGTTAGATTGAGCACTTTGGCTTCTCTGAATGAAAACAGACTATGGCAGTATTAGATACCAATTAATGGTGAAAATAGGCTGTGTCATAAGGCACATTTCCCCAGAGATAGCCATTACAATTTTTGGTCAGTGTTTGGAAGCAAAAGAGATGCAGGGCTCAAGCTGAACTCGACTAAATTGTGGAATGTGTTTGTAAAATCAGGGTTGTGAATATTTTAGAAGAATGCTGTAATGTATTCTTCATTTAATTGTGAAAACACCATTAGGGATTCAGGTGGAAAATGTTACATTAATGTACAGTGGTTTAACAAGGAAAAATAAATCCACAGGCCATGCAGGCAATAATAGGTACTGAACACACAATTTCCAGTCCATGACACAAAACCCCCTGGTTCACATGTAAATAGGGTGGAAAATTAAGGTTTATCTATCACACAAAACCAACACATTAGCCTGTACTAGGGACTCCCATGTGTAAGCTTGGAAGACTGGAAACTTTGCCTGCCTCTCTGGATGGGTGGGTGTGAGTCAAACCTCCCTGTGCCTGCTGTGGAAAATCCAGCTGGTCCTGTGGAAGGAAAGAAGGAAAGAGAGCCCCATGGTTTCTTCCAGCAGTGGGAAGCACAGGGCACAGTACAAGGTGCTCTCAATGGTATCGGTCTTCTGAGACAGCTGTTATGGCTAAGAGCTGTTTTTTCACCCTCTGAGTCTTAATTGTCAAGTCCATGTTTTGCTTGTAATTATAAAATAATAAAGGAACCTCACAGTCATTCTGTGAGGTCATTGTGAAGTTTTAGTCCCAACTCTCATCTTGCAATATTTTTATATCAGCTTAATTTCCTTCTCTCCAGTGATATTGCTCCCCATTTACATTGAAATAGGACTTTCCAAACTATCTGTATGGATAATGCATAGATGCAAATTCAGCTAAATGCATATTAAGCAATTTACTGCAAGTGTTGCAGTACAAGGATGATGATGGAACCTGTCATAGATAAAAGACCAAAAGGTTACTGAAACATACTTTTGTTTCTAACTTTGCCCACAGTGAGTGAAGAATGGCACTATCCATACTGTGAAGAAAAAGGCAGATTATAGCACATTTATCTTTACCCCACTCCATTAAAAAAACTGTGAGAAAGATAAAGGTCCTAAGCTCACAAGTTATGTAAAAAATAAATGTGCTATAATATTTCCTTTGTCTGTGTATTTTTCTCCTTTGATAATGTTGTTAGCTCCAGATCTCTGCTGCAATATTGTAGAATATATTTTATTGGAGTATAAGTTGGTGGTATAAGTGCTACCTTTATAAATAAATACATTCAGCTTATCAATGTTAAATGAAAATGTCACCATTCTCTTAGTGTGCCTACCAAATGAACAGCATCTTGACAATGCTATTTGATATGCTGGAGCCTAATGGTATTTCTTGTTCAGAATCTGTAGCCATTCAACTTGAAAACAAATAATTAAAATAAATTATACCCTTTGTGTCTGCAAACTAAGGAGAAGAGCAAAAATAGCTGCACAGGAGGGAGGTTAACACATGGATATCTCTTGACAGCATTATGAAGATCTCAGAGGTATTCCTACATGTGCCTGACTGCAGTGATTTATGTGAGGAATCCCATGTCAGACTGTTAAGTTTAGCAAACAGGATTTCCAGTAACAGATTTTCAGAAAAATCTGGTTCCCCAGGGGTATTGTGTTCTTCCCAATTATTCAAACACTCAGAGAGGCTTTGGCCTTTTTTCTTCCCTAGTCGTGTATGGATGTGTGTCTATGCATATAACTCTTGGGTTTGCTTGTTTCTGGTGTTCTTCTGCTTACATGGGGTTGTGCTTGATGTCATGACAGAGATTTCATGACTTTTACCACAGCTGCCAGACACTTTCTGCAGGTGCCATGTGGAAGTGTGGCTGTTTTTCTGATGGTGATGTGTGCCTCTCAGCTGTTGTTTCTCCCTCAAAGCTCCTTCTAGTTTTCTTCCTGGGTTACCTTTTGTCAGTGCTCAGTGGAAGCTTCCCAGGGTGTCAAAACTTTAGGTCCCAAGTATTATTAATGCTGAAGGTTCTGGTATTTAGGTCCCTCTGCTGTGCTGAATAGCTAATGACAATGAAGGAAATAATTTTACTGTGGGGAAATCAACATTAAAACCCCAAAACTCTCAGCTTGGGCAAGGCATCCTCTTTAGTCTTTTCCTTGTGTTCCAATATCTGTCTGTTGGCGCTCTTCACTTCAGAGGAAGGAGGCAACTGATGTGATGCATGAGTTGGAATAGGGAGAGGATTTTAACAAGGAAATCAGCATGAGCCCAGTGGCCTTCTCTGTACTTTAATATGCCTTGTTGCCCTGTCTTATCCAGACATATCAGACCATAAATGACACTGTTTTCAGCAATCTGCTGCTCTTGCAGAAGAAAGAGGTTTTTAGGCTGAGCTGTGCTGAGCACCTCACCTTTGGGATGTTTGTAGGCACCACACGCACCCCAAAAAGCTTGTGTCACCCTCCTAAAGGCCTGACCCACCTGCAGCTCTGTGTATACCATAAAAATCAGTCTCTGACAGCTGATATATAAATGGATTTAAATGAATTATCACCACCTGAAAATGAGAAAACTGGAGGGACCAGGTCAAGAGGGTTTTCAAGGGGATTTCCTGTTTACCCACTTGCCTCTCCAGAGGATATCAGTGGCTGTGCCAGCTCCAGAAGCCAAGCCTGTCCCCACTGTCATTACCTGAATGCCTGAACAGAAGATTATGTCCCCCAGAGGTCCTGGAACCCAGCCTAGCTCAAGAGCAGAAAGTTAATTTGCTGTTGGCCTGAATGCTTTAGATGATCTAGGCTTCTCTGAATAAGGCTGGTAAGAAGAAATCTCTTTTTCTACCCTGTCCTCCTTCTGTCCCAGATGCTCTCTCAAGAGATCCTAGTCCATGCACAAGAAGTAGAATAATAAAAAGCCAGGGAACTCAAGGAAAGTTTTCACAGGGGGAAAAAAAAAGTTAATTCAGATTCAAAATATGAGAGACACTTTGGCTGAGTCTTGATTCTTTTAAATATCACTTATTTTCTCTAAACTAATGGCTGAAAATTATTCTTTTCTTTCTTTTTTTTTTTGGCATTAAAAAAGGAGATACCATTTTAGATTTGGTTCTCCATAGGGAGAACCATTGTTAGCTTGAACTTGTATGAAACTCTCTTTTTTTGCTGCAGGCTTCATAGTTTTGGGTACATCAATGAAGACTATCACCCTCAGCAGATGTATCTATCTGCCTCCTAGGACTCTAAAGAGACCAAGAGTACTTCAGTGGTTCAGTTACAAGACTAGAAGTCAGAAGACTGGGGACAGGTTCAAGACTTGTCTGGATTAATCTTAGCTATTTATGGCTTCAGAATAAGTAACCCAATTTACATCAGTTCAAGACCTTGTGCTTTACAGTTTCTTCTCATCTCTTTCTAATTCAAAGAGGAAAAAAATAATGTAAGAAGTCCAGCAAATTACTTAACTCCTCCACCCCAGTGTTCTATTTCATAAAATAAGATGATGATGATGATGATGATGATAATTAGAAGTGTTATTTGAGTAGTGGCACCGACAATGGAATTACAGATTTTCAGAATGTGGGAATATTTCTGTGCAAATAGGATGCTGTATGCAGATGGTGTCTAGAAATACCTGAAGAGGAAATGGCATAGAGTAGCAGTTTAATTTTAGAAGCCAAGTCTGCTTTGTCCATGTTTTTAGCCAATCTAGAGCACAACTCTTTGAGGATGGTTTCTGTACAGCTCCAGACACAGTGATAATGTATTTAAATAGAAATGCTAAGCTTCTGATGCCACTAGAATGTTTTTAAAGCACAGTTCACTGCCTTTGATGTTTCTTGGTCTCTACATATCTTTGTAGAAATCAAAGGTTATTTCAGTCCTGAAAATGGTGTTTCTGTTATTTTGTTGTGTTGAGCTTTTTATGCCATTCAGTAGCTAAAAGAGGTGAGAGAGATGTCCATTTTGGAAAGAAAAAGCTGAGACCATCCATTTAGTGTCACTTAGGACCAATTACAGAAGAATAATTTGGTCATTTAGAATTTTAGATAAAAGTGTAAATAGTCTAAAGCTACACTGCATCCCAGAGGTGAGAAGATGGAGGCTATTTGTAGTCATAATACCAGATGTTTAGTCATTGCTTTAAGTTCAACAACAAAAACTGAAAACAAAAAGAGAGCTGCTAATTGGGGGGATTTGGAGTCATGTCACAGGTGAAAGATGATCTAAAATGCTGCTTCATAGCACAGTGCAATAGTGAAATTTGCACATGTCTATTATCACTGCTTGCAACTCTGCAGGAAACTAATGGAAATAGCTTAATCTTTTCAAGCTCTGCTGAAAGGAGAAATGTAGGATTTAACCTGTGTTCCTGAGTTTTCCCTCCTCTCTTATTCCTTGCCAAATTCTTGCTGCACAGCAGATTTTTATTATTTAGTAATAATAAATTGCCTGGACTGTTAATTTAATAAATAACTGTAGAGATTACATAATTCATTTCCAGAGACAGTGGTAAGGATCCATTGTGTTAATGGTTAGAAAGAGAAAAGGGTGCAGTCCTAAAATTCCCTCTCTTGAACCAGATTCAGGGAGCTGTCTTTCCAAAGCAGTAAAAGCAAAGGCATTAATTATACATTTCCATTATGACAAAGCCAACATCAGCAGTGACTAAAACATAATTTGTTTAGGTGACAGTGCAGGCTGTTCTCTGATCAAGTTTTGTTTCCCAGAGGGAGGCATCAGTCTTAAATTACACAGCAAGCAGGCAAGAGAAAGGAAGCAAACAATAAAACACTTCCCAGAGGAAGAAAAGCCAAAAAATTGTCTCTCAGTGTCTTATTAAATAAATAAATCTACATTTTTGTCAATTAAAAAAAATCAGCAATGGGGTACAGCTTTAATTAAAGGAAGTGTTTTGTTCTGTGGGGCTTCATAAGATTGCATTTTAGATTTCCAGTGATGAGTTGCTTTTAATGCAAGAGGAACTTTATCATTATAGGTAAGGAAAAGATGAGAGAAAGAAAAACCCTTGGAAAGTGCTGACAAGGGGGAAACATGGGATATTTTACTTGTCTTAATGTAATGCATAAAGTAATTTGGATTTCCTTAGTAAGGCATGCAGAAAACCCAGCACTGTTGTCTACCAACATATTTAATTTTACAGAAATACTGATATATATACATATATATGTGTACATATATATATATATATATATATATTCACATTAATATTTATGTACAATTAAAGCTGGACATGCATCTTTTTGGAGAAATATATCTTTATGTTTTGATCTATAACTTGGCTTAAAGCTATCAAGCATAGGCCTAATTTTACTTTATCTTCAGTTTCAGTGGATTTATTATTTTGCATAAACCTCTCTACATATTTTAGGACATTACCAAATCAAAGACCCCAAAGGGTGTTTTTTGTTATTTGCTTTTAATTTTTGCTTGCTATACAGAATCATTGCTTGTAGTTTTTATTGTAATTTGACTTTTAATATCACATCCCCTGACTGCTTCAGCCTCTCTTGCATTTGGCATGAGCAAAGCAAAAAGTAAATATAAGCCTTATTTCTTATTATCTCCAGACCTTTCAGGAGAAACTGCAAAAACTAAGAGTATTTTTGTGTTGAACATACAATTCCCTCTCCAGTGTTATTTTCTGCCAGCATCAGGTGAATTAAAAAAACAAAAAATGCAAGTAATTTACCCCATGTGCAGCAAATAGTCCTTTGAAACATTTACTGTGCAAAATTAGATTCTCTAATACAATCAAAAAATCTACATGTCATGAAAATGATTACAGAGAATTTTGTGTGAGCTTAGAAGTTTTGATTTAATTGAAGTCGTTAATATTTCCTGTCTTTAAAAACAAAGATACTTCTGACCACTTGGACTTTCCAAACAATTAGATCTTAAAAAAAACCAACACTGCCCAATATTACTCTGAAAGGGGATGAAAGCAGCATTGTCTCCTTACTGCAGGTTTAAACTAGTGTAGTTTGGTTTATAATTTAAACACTTAGGCATGCTTCAATTATAAAATCAACTTTACTGTACTAGTTATTTGGAACCTTAAAATCCAGTGATCTGAGTGCATGTATCTCTATAGATCTGTCATTCCTAAAAGGCTGAGTTGCCATCATCCCCAAAAGGAGTGATGGAAACCCAGATAAAATGCTGTATAAAGACATAAAAAATGTTAAGAAAATGGTCTGGGAAAAAATGATCTCAATCTTTTACATGTGTTCTCAGTTTCATTGCTCTTAACTGAAATAAGGAGCAAAGGATTAATATGAAGAGTGGCTGACCTGATGTCCCACAATTACATCACCTCCAGTCAGAATTTTGTGCTCATTACTGAAGTGGCAAAGGCTGCAAAACTCACTGATCTATTATTGGAGTAGGTAATGCTGGGGGAGGGTGTCCATGTTATACTAAACATGGACACCCTCTTCTGGATATTCAAGAGGTAGAAACTCAGAAATAGGTCAATTGCTTAGAAAATTATCTGCATCCCCTGTACCACACATACCTCTGAAGCATTAATTTAAATAATAACTGGATTTGCCTATCTGTATGGAAATTGGCTTTCTGATGGCACATCTACAGCTCCTGGAGATGTGATCTTTGTGCCTGCCTGCAATTTGTAATTTTCACCTGAAGCGGACAGCTAAGAATAAAGCTTTTTATTCATGTCTGACCCAACCAAGCCATCCATGAAAGCCTCTTCCAAAGGCAGGAAACCATAGAGTCACTGAGTGGTTTGGGTTGGAAGGGACCCTTAAGATTCCCTGGGCATGCCATGGGACACCTTCCTCTAGGTCAGGTTTCTCAGGGCTCCATCCAACCTGGTCTTGAACACTTCCAGGGATGGAGCATCCACAGCTTCTCTGGGCAACCCATGCCAGTGTCTTGCCAGTCTCACAGAGAAGAATTTCTTCCTAATATCTATTCTAAACCTGTCCTCTTTCTCAGTTATGCATTATGAAGAATATTCCAAAATAAAAGGCCTGGATGGAATTATGTCCAAACAAGATGAAAATTCTGATCAGAAATCAAATGTAGTAATTCAAGACCAACTTTAATGTTTCTAATTAGGTACTGGTTTTGTGTCCCTTGTGAAATGTTCAAGTTATTAAAAATCCTGTTAAGAATTCACTCCAAAGTGCATGAGAGCTAAACATGATGGTTGAATGGTCTCACTCTGATTGTCTCCTAATTTGGTTGGGTTAGACAATTCAGCATTTTGAGAAGCAAGAGACTGTTCAAAAAAGGAAAGCAGATAGGATCATGAGTGCAAAATCACAACTTCAGACATAGAGGCCAGCCTGCTGGAGTAGCTACAGAGGAAGTTACTGTGTCATTTGGACCATTTTTACTTAGTTTATTAAAAAAAAAAAGCCACAAACCTTCTTATCTCACTTTTCTGTATGCATAATTCTTGCTATGCTCTGGTAGTTTAGAGTTAAACCAAAAAGAATCAGGCAACTTGAAGAAGTATGTTCAGTTTTTTGATGCTGGAAGCTGTGCAATTAATTGGGTTTTGAAATATTTTCTGTATTTTCAGATTTTGTTTGTGAGAAGTGAATATTCCTAAAGAGACTTTTGCATCTTTAGCATTGCTTTCCCTCAAAATCCCGTTATTTAATGATAATACTTTATGTGACATTTTACATTCTGTTTGAAAAGCCATCTTTTATTTAACAGTGTTCTGGCAATATTTTTAAGATAATTTACCTAAAGTCTTTGTCAGTTATTCACTCTGTTAAAATATCATGCAGGCTTCATAAATAGGGACACTAAGAAGATCTTTGAAAGTTCAAAAATGCATTTTCTGCATTAACAACTGTAATAGAGCTGCACTTGGGGAATGTTTTTTCTCCAATGCCTTGTGTTTATGCAGCTTTTGTAGCCTTAAGAAAAGATCCCAAGCTTACCACAGAGGTAAGATTATTTTCCTTCTCATAAACATGGTACAAAAGACCATCTATTCTGATTTACTGAAATCACCGATTTTTTCTTTTTTTTCAGTTTCTTCCAGTTGCAGATGAAAGCTGGGCAGCAGGAAAAGCCTTCCTACTGTTTTCATCATGTAGACACCAGGGCTCCCTGGAAGATGCCAGACTGAAATGGTTTGAATGTGAAAAGAGATATTTGGTTATTATCCAGATGTAGCCAGCCATTATCTAAATTGTTCTTTATTTTTGGGGGGAAGGGGTAGAATGAATGTTGGAATCAGTAATTTCCTTTCCAAGCCCACTGAAGTGGACTAAGTTTTGGACCAAACACTTTAGTGAGCAGATTGGAGACCCAGTTAAAAAGAATTAAGAAGAGGGGTTCTTCTGGCTGTTCATCTCTGCAATGGTTGTATTTGAAATTTGAAAGTCTGCTGCTCCAGATTGTCTGCTTGCTTCCCAGGCACAGCCATTCTTAAGTCCCCTTTTAACTTGCTCTCCTCAGCAGGATTTCTTCTGGTTGCTAATTGCCAGCAGTGAATAATCTACAAAGGTAAATAGATGAGGAAGAAAAGGTTTCCAAATTGAAGTGGCTAAAAGAATTCCAGACACTGGGGGTGGCTGAAAAGAAAGGCAAAAAAAGCTTCTGGCATTTTATTTCTTTATCCTTTTGTTACAATAAGGAAAAGATCTTTTTCTGCTAATTCTGTTGACAGCAATCTGGCACCTTGAGAAACATTTCTGCAGTCTCATAGTCCCTGCTCCATAAATAGGCAAGAGATCAATAGTTGCATAATAGCTGAAAATAATTGTTTGAAATAGTTGAAAATAAACATAGCAACTCCAGCTTCTAGCTTCATCTTAAAGACTATGTATTAGCACTTTTTTCCCAGCTCTGATTCATAGTCTAACTTGAGCAGAATGGCAAACAGTCCCAATTGTGTGGACCAGCAAGGACATATGTTTTACAGCTTCATTTCATTTTCCCTTCTGACTATGCTAAATAACAGATATCTTTAATATAGACTGATAGACCTTAAAAAGTAATTGTACATAAGAAATCATCTGCTGGGAGAATTTCTAACAGTTACTGCAGTTATCTGGTTTTGGCCCAATCCTAGGCAATACCAATATATCTATTAAATGAAGTCACAGGCCAAATTGCTACTGTACTAAATGAAAACAGCATTTGGCTGTACTGGTCTGGCAGGCTTACCCTGGGCCACAGCATTAAAAAAAAATATATATGTATATACTGAATTTTACAGAGTTTCATGGAGGTAAACTGATGACACGGGCACTTTTAGAGAATTGTCTAGGTCATCACATTTTCTGCATTTCCAATGTATTGTTACATGTATTTCCATAAATATTTCTCTTGAAACAAGAATACAAGCTGCTCTTACTGAGAAGACTTGGAGCAACATTGGTTTAAACCAGACTCCTTGTTTAAAATTGTAAGATAGAAGTCCTGAATGAACCCTCAGAAGAATATGGAGTAAAGGAAATATGTACTATTCTACTGCATGCAATACTCATGAAAGCATTATCAATTGTTGAGTCAGGCTTCATTGTATTTTTAAAATGAATTCAAGAAGAAATGCAGGAATGACTTGAAGTTCAAAATATCTGCTTTTCAGCAGGAAAGTAAAGAAATTTGACTCTTCTAGTACCTACTAAAGGATTTTGCTAAATTTTCAAATAGCATGTGAACTCACAGGCAATCCTAGGGATGGAAAACTGAATCCAGTTTCAGATGAAAAAGAGGTTATGTTTATTGATTACTGTAACAACTGCTGGGGATATTTCAGCTGAGGTCTTCAAATGAGCTCTCAGAGGGTTGTCTCAGCTAAACCAGACATGGTGGATTGTTTGCAAGGTTCACAGAAAACCAGTTTCCGAGATTCAAAACTTTCTGTGCTTTTCTCAGCAAAGTTGTGAAGGTTTTCCCGTACATTGTCCATATTCCAGTCTTCAGAGTTTTTCCATGGTTTTGTAACACAGGATTATCACTTCCTTTTCTGAAACTTTGTATATCCAAAGGCTTCATCAGACCTCTAGCAATGCCAAGCTTATGTACTGATATGCTTATAGCTCAAGACCCTTAAATCATGAGGAAACTCAGACTATCTCAAATAATAAGAGTAATGCTGGTAATTTCTCCAAGATTTTGGCATAAGAATGCAAAATTTAATTGAAAATGCAATATGTGTTCCATAATCCAAATGTCCTAGACTGTTTTAATGCAAAATAAGTTTCAATTCTTTTCTATCTAGGTTGCCAAAGTAAAGACAAAGAATAACCACAGAAAGAGGTGAGATGCGTTTCTATATGCTCAAAAGTGAACTAGAAAGAACACCTAAGTAAAGGAATTATTTATAGAAAGAAGAATTTGAAGAGAAATGCCAAGAGATGTCAAAACTGATTGAAACATGCAGTCTTGATAGTCCTGAAATTCATGGTCTGACTGCCTGTGTGCCTGACAGAATTTGTGCACAATACTTTATTTCCTTCAGCTGCTACCTTTGGCTATCAGTGAAGGCAGATGAGAATTTAGGAATCATTTGTTACCTCTGCTTCCCTCCCCTCATCTTGCACAACGTGTGCTATTAACCAGTCTGATGCAATTGAAATGATAGAACTAATGCAGCTCATGGAAATGCCATTCTCTTCATTTAGGGAAAAAAAAAAAGCAGTTTAAAATGGATTTCAAAAATATTAAATTAGACAAGTGTCCTATGCAAAGGTGGCTTTTAATTGTGATGCTGAATAATGATTACCTTCTCATCAATTTAACACCTCTACTAACAAACAAAATCAGTCAGAGAAGAAGCACTGGGTGGGAATGATATACAACAAGCTCTATTCTCCTGTCAGGGTATGTGAATACAATGTCTTTGCACTGAAAGCTTTGAAGTTACACTATTATAAAAATGTATAATAAAAAGAGAATGAGATCCAGGTAGATGTTCATTATAGCCATAGATTAATCATAGCTCTGTTACAGTGGCCACACAACTTCAGTGTAACTGAGGCACATTATTTAAGAAGGCTTGCAAATAAAAAGCTGCTGATAATATAAATATTATCTTAATGTATTATTAGGTTTTTATCTCTTCTATTATTCTGATTATACAAAAAGGCAAACTGATCTGTACAACAGTTAACTGACCTATTTAAAGTATCTTCAGACATACAACTGAAACCAGATCTCTGATCATTTTACCCTGATGTCTGCATAAAGACCAATAAAATTACTTTCTTTTCTACAAAAAGAAAAATAAATAGGCTTTGCACAATGACATCTTACACAGCTCCATATAAAGGCTTTGTCAGATGTAACACTGTAGGGATTCTCCCTTATTCAGGACCCATTAAAATCCAAATCATCCCAGAGATTTACATGAAAGTAAGATACATGCCTTGTTCTTGTTGTCCTGAAAACTTCAGAGTAAACTTATCTTAAATAAGTTTAGAAATTACTCATATTCTACAGTTTTAATTTACACATAGTGCTCTTAGAGAGATAGAGAAATTTAAGCAGAGAATGTATTAGGAAGTATTCATCTGAATTTCATTACCATACATTTCAAACTGGTATTTTCAAAGAATATCAGTTATCTATTCATAACCACTTGTTAGGGTGCAAAAGTACATTCTTATTATAAAAGCAAATTTAAGAGTTACATGTTAAAACTGCAAAAGAGATTTTTCTAGTGATTTGGTGAAAACAGAAGAAAAAAACTTCAACAGTTGAAAAATAATCAGAAATGCTTTCCAGTTTCAAGACTGAGATATGTAATCAATTTTATGTTTCTTTAATTATGTTTCATAGCAGAACCTTGTGCTGACAGACTACTCAAGGCTTATGCCAATCAGAATAACAGTTCACACATGTTATTGATTCAACTATCACTTTGAGGAACTGATCTTATGGTTTTATTAGACTTTTTAACAGTTCTTTTTTGGACAAGCTAATTCTGCAGATCTAAATAAATATAGATCATGTTCTCTTGAGATGTGCAATCGTTTTACCTTCCTTTTAGCCATCAATGATAATCAATTAAAATAATGGACTATTCTAGCAGACACTCAGACACATTGTGTTGAGCACATGAAAGATAGAAAGGTATGAGTTAAGAAAGATCATGTATATGAGAGAGTTTTACAGTGCCATTTTATATAACAAGTGATCCCTTAAAGCTTTTCTGTAGAATTTTTGACTAAAAATCATAAAGATTTTATTTCCTCAATGCAGTTTCAATACATGCCCAGGATTTAAGGAACTTGACCAAATTCTTTATGTTACAAACTTCATCAGACCTCACATAAAATAATCTTCTTTTAAATTTGGTGTAAACTGTCTTAGTTAATGTTTAAAATCCTTTCTTTTATGTTCAAAAAATAATTCAGTGCTCAATAAATTAGAAATAGTGAGACTTTGCTTTAAGTTCCTTTTCTCTTTCCCCTCTGCTTTGAACCTTTTCCAGCTGTGGGCTCCCAAATGGCATTCCAATTTCTGCATTATGGATATGTGATCCTTACCTCTGGGTTGACATGCACACATTTCCATCCTACACCATCTTCTGTGTGCCCACAGCATCTTTCTGCCTTGCTGAGGTGTCCAGGAATACCTAAGGGTTAGCGAGAAAATTTTGCTGCACTGGGGCGGGCAGAAGCTGCTGAATTAAGTGAGCTGAAGCTGTTGCTTATGCTGAAAGCAAATCCTGCAGTCCTGGGCTGCTGAGAATACTGAACCCCAGGAAAGTATCCAGAGTCCTGCCAGCTCAGTTATGCAAATGGTCAGACTCATACCTCTACTTACATCCTAAAAGATGCAAACATGTGGCTGGCTCTGTCAGGAGCCAAAGGGACCAAAACCCCAAAGGAATGACTCCAAGCTTTTAAAAACTCTGCTTCTGTGAATTTAGCAGTGTTTCTTCCAGAAGGGGCAGTCTTTCTCATTTGAAACTTCCAGGGGGTTTTGATAAATGAGGTAAAGATGAATATTTTTCATTTCATCTCCATGTTTCTGATGATTATTTTTCTTCATGGTCTTTTTTTTTCCTTCTTTTTCTTCTAAATAGAGTGGAATAATAATGGAGTTTCTGCCTCCTAACTTTGTAGTACAAATTGGTGAATAATCAGAGATTTTTCAGTGTTACCTTTAGAGAATCAAGGAACTACCTTCAAAAATCTCCCACTATAGATAAGTAATTTGATTTGTCTTCCCCATAAATCATTCTTTTTTAGAATATAAAATTAAAGACTTTTCTTGACATTTGTCTACTTTTACCTAGAAAAAAAAAAGCAAAGCTGAAAGGCACTTCTTTTATGTTTGCTGTACTAAAACTTCACATGTCTAAGTTAGATGCATACAAGCTTTACCTTAGTTTAAAATAAAAATAATAAAAAGAAGATAAAGAAAATACAAAGCTTTCCTGGGAAGCACTATGGAACTGAGTTTCCTTCTTTGCACCCAGGCTAAGAAGCTGATGAAATATCAAATAGAGGATATCTGCCTCATCTATTGAATATAAAGTTCTTGGCAATCAGAATTATCTCATGTGATTGTCTGTAGGCTTGCTTTGAACCACAATTTCCATTACATTCACCAAGACCTGAACATGTTTTACTTCTGGAACTCAACAGGAATCATATGGAAATGTCTGAATTGCCTTCCAACTTGGTCTTGAAAAGGCATTTTGGTGAATTCAGTCACACCAAAGTTATTGAAGAAACTGTTGATGTAAAAAGCCCTCTAAACTTAACCTTGCACTATTTTTCTTTTAAACCTACTGCTGCTCCTGTTTTACAGCAGTAGTGGTACTATGGGAAAGAGGTTGGCAAAAGTCACAGGATCAGAATTTTCCTTGCTTTTCTGTCTGAAAGCTAGCTTCAGCAGAATAACCTCAAATGCAGAGGGAATAGATGGATATTGCTCACGGATTTGCTAACTGTGCTTCCATCTTGTAACTCGTTCTGCTGTATTTCTGCACAGCATTATTCATATCCACCAGGATTATTCCACAGGAAAAAGCTGTATTTAACCCACTGCAACATGTCCTACCCCTTATAAACACCTTGTAGTTCAAGAGATTATCTTATGGTTTGATCCTTGTAGTAGGCTTTGTTTAAGGGATTGGCTCAGAAGAATGAAATTATTCTCTGGCTACCAGAACTACTGTGACCTATCATACGATGATATATCTATATAAATGTATTCCATCTCAGTAACTTTATCAAAATTCATTTTTATTTTCCTTATAGTCATATACAGGAAGACTTTCTGATATTTTGGCTCCCCAGTTTAAAAAAGTATGTTTTTTTTTTTTTTTAATGCCTTTCCATATGGTATTGAAAGCTTTTTAAACAGATCTGTTTTCACAGCGATTTTGTTGAAAAGAAATCAAAACAAATACTGAATGCATAGCACCAAAATAGGTCCATGTACTTGACAACTGAGAAGATAGTGAAGATCTGTGAAATGTATCGGGGTAGTAATCGCTATTTAAATTATTTTGCTTCTTTCTAGTTGTCTCCTACAACTGTAAAAATATTATGATAACCAGACAAGGTAAAATTTGGGCTAAGAATGTGCTCTTTTCTTTTTCTTTAGTCATTGCATAGGTGTAATACATTCTAAAGAACAGGCAGAACATTTTGTTTATACAATTATGCTTATTTTTATAACTTGTTCTCCTATTTTAGACCTGTTCAGTACAAAAGCAGACTTGTAAAATACAGATTTTTTTTTTTTTTTTAAAGGCTCAATAATGGAAAAGTTGCAGCTTGCAAGATCAATGGTTTCCTGTGAAAAAAGCTAAGTGACGAAAAATTGGAGAGCAAGACAGGTAAAAAAAAATGAACTATTCAGGTAAGGATGGGATCTTGGAATATTTTAATTACTAGGAGTGTTCCAGTTCATAGAGCATCAACACAATGTAAAAATAAAATGGTTGTTCATGGCTATTTATTTCTGCCATGCTTTGTTTTTTTCAATTGAACAGAATTTTTAATTAGCTATGTAGGCTTTGCAAGATTTTTAGCGGCCCTACAATGTCCATACAATCATGCTTTCAGGATATCCAGGTCATTATTTTACATTTTGAGGCTTTTATTCACGTTTTAGCAACATTCACAATAAAGTTTCAAATAGCATCTTCTACAGAACTGCTGGTTTCTAAATTTGAGAGGTTTATGGATCCCAAGCATGGCTGGAACATAAGGAGAACCACAAATCTGAAATTCTGCAAGTCACAGTGAGCTTTATGAAGAATTAAATTGATACCAATTATATACCGACCTACATACCAGTGCAGACTATTTTATTCTGCTTCAGAGATTTATAAGGAAATTTTACTTTGTCTACCTTTTGGTAAGGACACTGTAATCACAATACTAAAACTGAATATGGGGTTACAGTTGAGGATAAATGATGTCTGAAAGAATTGAGATTGGTGTTTTAAAATTGTATTTGGGGTCAGGTGGACTGTCAAGTTAGGGCCTTCCTGCTTGCTTCTGTTCTTTTTAGATACTCATTACATCAGAAAAAGAATTACACCACATATACAGTAAAAAAAAATATATTTGATTTTTACTTCATGTGCATAGCAGGTGCATAACAGGTATTTTATTTTTAGATAGTGTGTCCTAGGTTATGTTTCAGTTCTTAAAAATATACAAAATAAAGAAATGTGTAGCTAAAGAAATAACTGGATAGTCATTGTTTTAGAAAAGGATACGTACAGTATTTCATTTGAAAACAACTAAAGACATATTGAAAATGGCAAGAGTTGACTGGTATAGCTACATGGGGTGCAGTTACAATTCATTACTTAGAGCTGCATCTCTGACTCACAGCAAGAAGGCAGAGTAGTTGTGTGTTTCTACAAAGCTTTAAACTACCTTCATTGGAGTCAAAAAACACTGCCAAGGAACCTTGCAGTGATCCTAAGGCACTTGCTGTGAGGGTTGCATCTCAAGTTCCTGAATACACTGTATGAGACCAATATTTGTATATATATATTCCTTTGAGAGGTAAATAAATTTCATTTACTGAGTCTTATTGTATTTTTATGTTAATTTCTGCCATTCTGGTGTGCCATATTACTTCTGGGTTGATTCTGACTTACAGAATCAACCCAGAAGTAATATGGCACACTTTTTGTATCTTTCAAGTTTTGGTAAATCTGGCAAATTCTTCTTCACTTTTTTAAAATATTAACTTGTACTTACAGCAGTCTATGATTAATCCTGTATGTGATGCTCTAGCTTTTCTAAATCTTTTAAAACTGGGGGATTTTTGTGGAAAACACATTTATTTGTTCTCAAATTTTATTTCAAAAAATATTTATTTCAACATATTTTATTTTGCCAACCAAAAGATGATGACAGGACACCTAAAATGTCAGCTATTGGGCTTCACTGTTTAAGAAAAGTGGATTGACGCTGCCTTAAATCTCTCCTAAGAGGAGATTTAATCTCTCCTCTGAGGCACACCTCGCTGATGCAGAAACCTGAAGAACAGGTACATGGATGGTGAATTTCCATTACTTTTACTCTCAGTCCTGGACTGGTCCTCTGGCACCCATGGAAGCAGCACACTTGGAATTAGGTGTTGTGATGCTGAGCAGTGCTCAGGTGAGATATGAGACTGGAAAAAATGAGAGTTTACCTTAGCTCAGGTCTCTGGTGCCTGGACTCAGAGCACTTCACATCCAGAACATTTGCAGGCACAGGGTTTGCCTGCTTGGTGTCTTCTGCTGTTTCTGGAGGAACCTCAGGCATCACTGCTCCCAAGGGAACATCTGGGCCTGGGTGAGTCCCTTTTCTTCCTGCTTGGAGTTCCCCAGCACAGCCTGACGTGTCTTCCTGGTGAGGGGGTGGGAGTAGGATATGTCCCAATGGGTGGGATCCCAGAATTTCACCTTTATTTTTGTTGTCTGAAAATTTCAGCTCATGGCAAACCACCCTGTGCATTCCTGACTAACAGTTCTCCTGATTTCAAATGAACCAGTGATCAAAAAAAATGGGTCCTAATTATTTAGATCCCATTTTTTATTGCTGATAGAGTTTAATGGGTATGAAGTGTTACTATTGATTTCCATGGGAACAGGAAAGGTCTTGTGTTATTCAATGCATACTGAAAATCCTGTGACAGTTACTGGAAGGCAGAAAGACACACTAACTTTCCTTTAAATTGCAGGATGAAAACTGTATATTAGAACAATTATGCCTCAGGGTGAATGTGTAAGTATAATGATACTGAAACTTGGCTTCTTTTCAAAATATACAAGTCTCTGACAGTTTGGTATTGAAAAGCAAGTGATTCACATACATAAAAAATAGAAGCAGACCAAAAATGTCAAGGTTTGACAGAGGGCAAATCCAAAATACTTCCAATAAAAGGAAAAAGAGAAGTTCATTTTGAAAGCATAATTGCTGAGTATCTTCTCAGGAATATATTTATATCATTACAATATCATTTATAGATTACACATAATTATAAACTAGATGCAATAATTTTTAAGAAGTGGAAGTAAATAAAGTAGCCTCCCACTCTGCACACTTACCATGCATAGCAGCACCTTGTAGAATGGAGAGTAGGAGTTAATGGTCAGTTTTCTTACTGGAAGAAAATCACCATGGAGTCCCAGGGGGATGTATTCATCAGCAATCTGAAAAAGAGAATGAGCAGTGAAGTGACACAGTTTGCTAAGTTACTGAGGATAATGAAGGCAAGGGTAATGACAAAAAGATGCAGAAGGTGCTCGCAAGGACTGGGTGGTAAAATAGCAGATTGAGAGCCATGCTGATATATGCAGCAGGGTAAATGAAGGAAGACAAATAATTGCAGTTTAACATACATAATGGTGGGTAATGAATTAACTCTCACACTGAGAATCCTATCCTTAAGTATTTTTATGAAACCTGGCTTAATTTTCCTATGTGGTCACAAACTCCAAATATTTTTAGGGGGAAAAAAATAAAAGAGAATAAAGCAGAGAGCATTGTGAGCCATTACATGCACAGCTGCTGTGACACCTCAGTATGAACTCAGGGTGCAGACCCACTCAGAACAGCACAGGAAAATGGGATTGTGTGGGGACAGCACAGGAAAATGTGGCACGATACAGAGACAGGTGACCAGGACAATGAGAGGTTGGAACAGATTTTGGTCAAATATTTGGGAAAATTCAACTATGAAAAATGAGGGGCAAGGAGGGTAATAGTAAAGTATATAAGGAATAAAGTGCCTGCATGCCCACACTCTTTCAGGGACATGTATCACTGAGAAGCCAAACCCAGACTGGTTCACAGACCACACCACAATATCTCCCTTTTCAGTTTATGTCAGTACAAAACTGGTTTAGAAATGCACAGTACTTTGCTTTTCATTGCACTTGGTTTGGGGAGACTGAAATAAGTGTGGTATAAACTAGCCTAGAAGGACATGCTTAGCTTGTTTTGGCCATGATTGCTTTTGAAAATCTGATTTTTAAGTCCATGTAATTATTTTGTTTTGAAACGGTGAAGACTCAGCTCAATGTATTGTATGTTTTTCAGTTAAATGATTTTTTTAAATTTTTTTTTTCTTTTTATTACAGTGATTATTAGATAATGGGATGGTTTTCCTGGCTTGCCAGTGATGTGCCAAAACTTGAGGAAACGAGCACTAATGGGACCCCTCAATCTGTTGCAGAAGGCTACAAAGCACCATACCTCAAATGTTTCTATACTAACAGCGCCATGAGGAAGAAGCAAGATGAGCTCAAAATTTTGGCAGATTTGACATCACTGGCATAGGTAAAACCTGGTGGGAAGGGTCCTGTGACTGGAGTGCCCTGTTGGGTGGTTACAGGTCCTTTAGGAAGGATAGGCAGGCCAAAATGGGCAGGGTTGGCATTGAAAGTGATGGAACGGATAGAATGTATGGAGCTCACAGCTGGCAATGGCACAGTTAAGAATCCCCAGATAAAAATCAAGGGATAAACAAAAAAGGAGGAGGTGGGAGTCTACTACAGACCTCCAAGCTGGGTTGGTAACACTGATGAATTATTCATTGAGGAACAAAGAGACACTTCTACATCAACTACCCTTGTCCTGATGGGGGACTTCAGCTTGCCAGAAATTATCTGGGCGCATCACCCAGGCCACAAGATTCCTAAAAAACCTGGATGACAGGTCCTACTCGGGAAGATGCTCTCCTTGATCTGCTGCTTGCCAATAGGATGGATCTCATGAGCAAAGTGCTGGGTGACCAACTTGAACTGATGGAGTTTCAGCCTGGAGGAGACCGAGGGGAGACCTCACTGCAGTCACCACTTCCTCACAATGGGAAGAGGAGGGCAGGCACTGATCTCTGCTCTGTGGCAACGGTGCCAGGAGTAGAGAAAATGCCATGAAGATCAGTCAGGAGAGGTTTAGGTTGTATATGGAAACTTGGAAACATTTCTTCACCCAGAGGGTGGTTGGGCACTGGGTGAAGAGGTCAAAGCACCAGGTTTGACAGAGTTCAAGGAACATTTCAACAATGGTCTCAGGAACAGGGTGTGACTCCTGGGGTATCCTGAGCAGGGCCAGGAGTTGGACTCAGTGATCCTGATGGGTCCCTTCCAACTCAGAATATTTTATGATTCTCTGAGACTAAAATATTTTATCTGTCTATAGTGAGGAGGGGATGTTAACATTACTGTTATACACTGTGAATGGATGGTTATGCTTTGTACAGCACTGAGCTGGCCAGAAATCCTTCTCTGCTCTAGCAGAAAATCAGATCTGGAGGAGTTCAATGTTCTCTGATCTTTTCCACATATGAAAGGAGTATTTAAAAGTATAATGTCTTCAATTTCATCAATTTGAGGGGAAAATAATAACATCATTAAATGAATTCCTATGTAGAAAATTGCCTAAGGACTCAGGCCCCAAATGGTTTGAATTTCAATATAAAATGAGAAATAGCTGCTTTTTGCCTATCACAGCAATTTTTCCCTTCAGCTTTACAATTCTCCCTCTGCATCTTGTGTAGCTTTGAATGTACTGATATTCTGGGCATGAAAACAAGCTCTTCTGGATATTTTGAATCAAAATTTTTATGAATACTCTTTTGAAGTTACCTATTTGCACAGTCTTTTTCCAGCTTTGTGTTCAAGTCAGCCACCCTCAATTGAACAAGTTGGGAAATGTGGTTTCATTCAGATTACATTGTTATTATGTTATTTATTCATATTATAACTATTTGTATTGTTTTTATCCAGCTATATTGCCTGCTTAAACATACATTTATTAGAATGAAACCTTACACCGAGGAGGATATTAATCAGCTGAGTGGTAGGGGACAATTTTGTGGATTTAGCTCATAAGTTACACATTTACAAAACCCAAGAATTAGCAGTGTGTAAAAACTGCAGATGCTTGAGTCACTATTAATTAATAAACCAAGTTAACCCAGTCTGACTATTTCTTTTAAAAAATCAATTAATTTGAATAAAACCTGTGACTTAGGTTCAGCACAGTCACCTTTAATTTGGTGTTGAATTCACAAGCAGATTCTGCAATATCCTGAAATTAGCTTGGGGGTGCTAGAAACCTATTCCACTTCCAATGAGAAACTTCATAACCAGCCATGTTTTTGAGCTGCAGCTCCTCAGTGGTTTTGGTTTTCCTCAAATAAGTTAAGAAATAGGGGGAAATGAGTCTTCTTCATTCTTATAAACCACTGCATTGGGAACCTTTGCTTTATTTATGAGGATTTGCTACCTCTTTGGTTCATGCTTAAATCTGCATCTCTCTTTTTAATTGTTTATAGTTTGAAAAAGTATGAAATAGTTGTATGTTACAGTTATTATTCTACGCAGCTTAGTAGTAAATAATTTTGTGTTAGGCCAAAAAGCACTTTGAAGCTCTCTCTCCCAATCACAGAAAATTTATTATATATTTTTTAAAGCTTCTTCATGTTCAAGCCAGTTGTTTAGGACTCAATATGCTATTTAGCATTTATTAATTATTCCAGTTAATTCCATTCTAGCTGCTAGAAGGATCCTGGATTTATTTTCCTTTTAAGTCTTCCTTCAGAAACAGACTTCATGCTCTTCTGCCTTTACAGATTAGAACAGGGTAAGTTGTTCAGAGCTGGTAGTAAATGTTCAAGACCAAGGGCAAGCACAAAACACAAGGCAGTCCCCTCTCCTGTGAGCACATGGCCAGGTACAGCTACCACAGCTTGGAGAGATTCCAAGGATTGCCTATTACTGGAAATAAACAGCTGCCCTTATGCAGCAAAACTGACATACCCAGACAAAAATAACTTGAGCACTTCCAGAACCTGAACTACAGAAGCATCACATGGGAGGTGAAATGATGCTCCTTTAGTTTTGATTTTTGTTTAGCTTTAAGGGGTTTTTTGGTGCTCCTTTAAATAAGGTACAGATTAATTTTCAGAATAGCAGGCGTAAAGCATGCCTACATTCAAAAGGCCTCCCAGTCTTCCCAGGCTGCTGGGAGGGAAATGAAGGTCACTGCTTATGGAAGGTGTGGCCTCTCAGAGACAACATCAGTAGATCATTATGCGTGAAAACCACTCTAATTTGACCAAGGTCAGGCAGAACAGCTCATTTTTTTCAGTAGAAAAAGATTTTATTTGTTATGCTACATACCACGCAATTTAAATCTTTTCAACCTTATGCCAAGCATATTTCTTTGGCCCTACTTTCTATTGTAATACAGTTATTTGTAGAGATTTCTGTAAGAATAAAATGTCCTTGTCTTCTTCATGGAAAGACAACTTTCTCTGTAAAAAAAAAAAAAGCCCTTGGGTATGTTAAAAAAAATATTTTCCCCCTTCAGATATTGTAAGACTATGGGTTTCCTGCTCTAACTTGTGTTACCTTATCAACAGTAATTAAGGAGAAAATACAAAGAACATTATTTTGTAGTTCTTTAACTCCCAGATGATGCTTTGGTGAGTCCCAGCTGACCTCTCCCTTTTTGTCAACAAAGCAAGCTTGTGTACATTGTGCTGGTTCATGAGCACACATAAATTGTTCTGCACTGGGGAATGACAGGAGAGTGCACTTTTTTAGGAGCTCTAGCTGAAGCAACTGTGGGCCTTTAACACTTGAACAAAGAAACTCAGTTTCTGAGTCAGCACTATGTGAAGTGTGGTTTCTTGGGTTTTACACAAGCCTTTAACTTGAGAGTTGCGGTGTAGCTCTGGAACTGAATTGCACTAAGATAAGTTTAAACGTAATTTGTGCGTCCCTACACTCAGATTTGCTAAATCTGAGGACTAGGCAACGCCAAATCAGTGTTGTGTCCTTGGCAAGAAGTGGTAACAGTAGGAACTGGATGTGAAATCATGTAATTTTCTGTTTCTATACTTGAGGCTGCCACCTGACTTCCCAGAGACTGCTTTGATTTAGGTGTGAAGGCTCCCCTGCATGAGCATCTTCAGAGCATCTCCCCAGACATTCCTATGCATCTCCTACTTCTGTGCATGGCAGCAGCACCTGAAACAGAGTAGAAATTTTCCAGGGTAGAAATGCATTTTGATTTAGGTGACATGTACATTTTTGAGTTGAGTCTGTGGTTAGAATACATAGCTATTTAGCCTGACTGCAAAACCTAGGCTCAGAGAATCAGTGAAGGACAGAGATAAGGGGGGGAGACAGAGGATGATAGAGAGAGACAGAGAGACTGCTGTGAGAGCAGGTCAACCTGACCTAGGAATTCTTTCTAATAAAGAAGAACTAGCGGCAAACATCACATGAAATTTGTAAAAATGAATATGTATGAACCTATTGTGAAATTGTATGCATATGTGTCTGAGAGGGGACTAAAAAAGGACCTGAAGTTCCCAGAGGCACGCATGTCATTTTGAGGAGACCGATTCCCACATGCGTCCAGCACTGTAATAAACATACTGGCTTTACAACTTTCACAAAAGTTGTGGAGTTTTGATTATCTCCACAAAACACACCAGTGCTCTTGCAGAGCTTATATGGTGGAAGAGTAGCCATGGGGGTCTCCTTGTTCCCTGCTCTGCTTCAGACCAGCTTCTAAGATGACTGAAATCACCTAATTTTAGAGGCCTGAGGACAGCTCTGCCTGATGGTGATTGTCACCTTTGCATTATGAACAAAGAGCAGAGACTTCACCAATACAATGTTATCTTTAGGATCTCATTAATGACTGTGTAAGCTGGGAGTTAGCTGAAAATAAGATCCCTAACAAATTATCCGTGGGTAAAATAATTTCATTTTCTTGAGTTTTTCCCGAGTGCTAGAGCACTTTCCAGATTGTAACTGAAACTTTGTCACAGATTCCTTTTACAAGACATTTAACAATAACATAAGCCACAGCTGAGCCCTTTTATGGCAGATATAAGGTGTTATACATAATCTTCTTACGAAGCTTTGCATGCACTGCCTCATACAAGCAGCACAAAAATAAAAAATTAATAATAATATAATAAATACTTTGACTTGCTGGCCAAGAAGAAAAAGTTACTACAGCAAATTAAATATTCTCCTAAATAAGCCTTTAATTAGCAAAAAGAAGATACAGTAGTAATTGTTGGTCAATTAGAGATGTAATAATTACTCACGATTAGTTGATGAGAACAGGATAAGTAGGCAATTACCATAAAAAGCTAAAGTGCAAGTAAAATCAGCTAAAGCATATATTATGTGGAAATAAGTAAGTGGTAACTGAAATGCACCATCAAGTCTTCTGTTCATCTTTTCAAGTACATGTTAAATTTAAAAAAAAATAAAGTCACTATGAAATTATAATATAGAGATTTTATTATAATACATAGAAAAATAATTTATATAATAATATAATATTATGTTCTTAGTAAAGAATAGTACAGAGCCTCTTTCCCCCTCACTCTCCACTTTCAGTTGTCCCAATTTTTGGAAAAACATGATAAAAAGATGCATTTCCAGATTGTGTCACATTCTTTTCCTTGAGAAATAAAGGCTGTAATGGGGTATATTATATTAAAAAAAAAAATTAACATTTATTAGAACTGGGGAAACAACTTACAAAAATTAACATATTCAAGAATGTCTGTCCTAATTCTGTTCATAAATTATTTTCAAACAGACTGAAAATAAGGGATTCATTCTTATTCAAAATTACTCAAAAATAGATTTTGCAAAGATAGACTAGCTGTTCACTAGCTCTTTTTATAATGCTTACTTAAGTCGTATTTCATTGTTCCTTTACTTTGATTAGATCACAAAAGCAACATTTCTAAAAATGTTTTTCACAAAAAAACCATTTCTAAATCTGCAAAAAGATGGTCAAAGATTTTCTAGTGTTGAGTTCTTGAGGCTATCTCAGGGACTAACAAATACGTCCGTTAATGAAAAATAAATTAGCAAAATTTAATCAAAGGTCATTTGCAATAACTTGACCTTTCCCTTTGGAAAGGGTGGAAATGGTGGCTCAATTAGAATCAAAGAAATGGTGTCTTGATTAGACAAAGTAATTTTTTACAATATTTCAAATAATTTGAAGGGAAACACTGACTCTGCACTGCACTGCAGTATATTTTTTGACACTCAGCTGCTGTACAGAGATTACAAAATAAACTCCATCTGCTTCAAGGGATAGCTTTAAAGCATGTTCAGACGTGAGTAAGTACTTTATACATCTTCTAAGGCCTGGTTTTCAGGGATCAGATTAGGGGTGAGTGGTCACAGCCAGAGTGCTTCCACAGGCATCGGGGTCACAGCGCAGCCCACGCACAGCAGGCTTTGAGCTGCTGCCTCATTTAGATGAGGAGCATGGACTGTTCCCAAGGACTGAATTATCCCCCTGGAAAAGCGTGCCACGAGAATATCTTGGAGGCAATACTGGCTTAAATGTCCTTATCTCCAGCCACTGCCCCCTGCCCCTCTTGGTGCTGTGCTGGTACTACTGTATCCAAAGCTTAGCAGTGAACTGGACAGGGAAACTGATCCCTTAAAAAATCAAAAAAGCCTTTTTTTTTTTTTTTTGGTCAGGAGATCACTTGCCATTTTTTCACTTTCTTTATTCTCTCATGTAACATCTGAAAATAATGGATGCATATATTGTGATGGTGTTCACAGGGGTTTTTGGTTGAAGGAAGAGAAGAGGATCTGACTCCCTGTTTCAGAAGGCTTGATTTATTATTTTATGATATATATTACATTAAAACTATACTAAAAGAATAGAAGAAAAGGTTTCCTCAGAAGGCTAGCTAAGAATAGAATAGGCAGGAATGATAACAAAGGTTTGTGGCTCGGCTCTCTGTTTGAGCCAGCTGGGCTGTGATTGGCCATTAATTACAAACATCCAACATGGGCCAATCCCAGATGCACCTGTTGCATTCCACAGCAGCAGATAACCATTGTTTACATTTTGTTCCTGAGGCCTCTCAGCTTCTCAGGAGGAAAAATCCTAAGGAAAGGATTTTTCATAAAAGATGTCTGTGACAATATATTGCTTCCTATTTGCATATATTGCTTCCTATTCTTGGACGTAATTGTATTTCCATTGTCATACAAACTTAAGTTATACATGCAGAAATATTTTCTAACTGTAGCCAACTCTTCTTTCGAAATGAGGTTCAGCTCATTTTCTTATATAATTGTTCTTAGTTTAATTCAAATTTTCAGCATGATTATGTAGATCAAATAATGACTGTGAACCTGTGAAATGATGGATCCTGAATTCAAAATCGGACATATCTATTGTTTTATTATTTTCCATTCACCACATGCACCTAAAGAGAGGAGCCATTGATTATGCAGCTCTTTCAGTTCTCCAAGATGTTCATCCCTTTTCTTTGTGAAGAAGCAGCAACTTAGACCCAATATTGAATTTCTTCAGTCATTACCTCCTGCCATGGGAATAGAGAACACCGCAGGCAAGTCCTTTGTAATGATTATCGTTTTGTTGGTATAGGAGATGATGCATTATAGACATCATTGCATTAGATGCTGCCATTACTTATCACCTTCTTAAAATAATTATACCAAAGGGTTCTGGGAAAGCTAAACTAGTCAAAGGTCAGTATTGGGTGGAACTTATTTTATTTTCTTAACAGGAAATGGAAGACTCTTTCTTTCTGATGGTGCTAGGACAGAAAGTCATTCAATGATGCATTCATTACATGCATAGCAATCACCTTGGGTAAGTATGCACAAATTCATTTTGTCATTGCCATTTTCTTCTCTTCTCCTTTCTTTTTACTTAAGCATCTGTCCTTCTTAAATTCATAGGTGTCCAAAGCACAGACTCAAAAATCTGCATGTCTTTGAGTGCTATTTTGCAGTATTTGATTTCCTCTTGGCAAGAAATTTTACAATAGCAGGGCTATTTTCTGTTGGTTTTGTAGCTTTGTTTCTTAATCATGTCTAAACCACAAATTTGATGTAAGCAGGATGACTATGCATTAAGAGTTTAGGTCTATGTTCTGCTGCACTGTAGAAATTCCTTCAATAATTGCTCAAGATAATGACAGTAAAATCTAACCCTGTGAATTTGGAGTCTCAGGAGAATAATATGATCTCATTGTATGTTCGTTGGTATGTTTTAAAAACTGAGACCTTTTGTCTTCATTCTGTAGGTTTCACTCCTAAAGCTACTGTAGCCAGTTTCTCTCAAAATTGTGATTTGAACAGGAGAACCAGAAGATTGCTGATGTTTCTAATACATCTGTTTCTTCACTGCATCTTCTTTAATAGTTTTCAGAAATTCTTGTGGTGCAGTTTTCGTTATTCCATAACCCTGGAGATATGGATTGTCTTGCCAATAGATCAATTCAGTTTTCATTCCAAAGAAGCAAAGGGTATGTGCCCAAATATTTGCTAGAAGTGGCTAATTCAATAGAGAGGTGACTATTTAAAATAGGGTCCATGCTTTTAGTGCAGAAGTCAGTGGATGAAAGAGTGGATTACATTAGCAGTGCTTAATCCCCCCTAAAACAAAGACTCTTCCAGCTCAATAGCTCTGCAGCAAAAGCAGTTTTTTTGGAGGAAGTTTGAGGACATAGAACTTTTTTAATAACTCCTAAAAAGGAAAAGCCTTTCTCTGCAAGGTCTACCTGGACAATCTCAATCTGCTGTTGGCAGCTAAAATGAATTCGAATAACTTTTGTATTCCTCTGGCCTTTAACCATTAGATCAGCTGGCATCTAGCATTGCCAGGATGAAAGCTCACCACTCTCTTTTATTCTGAAAAAACTTGGCTACAAAGGGTGAGAAGCCTGGACCAATACATCCTGACATAAGAAATCAATCCCTAATTCAGCAATAATACCTAATTAAACACTGGTAATTTAAATAAAGGATGTAGGTATTAAGGAACATTTTCCTAATCAATGTAGTGGCAAGAAAATTCTCTCAAGGAATGCCAGTTTTATGTGTTTTGAAAGTATATTACACATATATGTAATTTGGTAATGTGACTCCAGAGAAATTTGACATCAGAAACTCTGGAAAAGCATTCTGCAATGTAAAATCTTTAACCTAATGGAAGTTGGAGCACTTAAAAAAAAACAGATGGAGAAAACTGTGGGGAAGCCATGAAGAAAGGTACACTTAATTTCTATGGTTCCAGCAATTTAGAAATATTGGAACACATTTAAATCTTCATAGCCTGAAAATCATATTCAACAATTCCAATATAACTGCTTTTTGAAAGTCAAAGTTATGTTGTTTAACTTTATATTTACTACAAGACAAAAACCCAAATAAAACCACCCCTGACAAGTATATATGGCCATGGTTGTAGAAAGGTTAATATGTCAGGAGAGAGATACTATGTCTAATGATCTTCTAAGTGTTATAAAGCACAGTCATTTTGCATTTTTTGATTAAGTCAATAAGTGTATTACTATGTAAGCAGTTTTCTTGACACAAATTCAATATTTCCTTGTGCAACTTGGATTTTCCATAGTGGTGTCCAAGCCATAGATCATATCTAGTGCAAAGCTAGATAGAAGAGTATTAAACTGTTTGCCTTCATCATCATCAATATTATTATTCCTATTAGCAGTAGATTCAAAACCCTGTATGCTCAATTTATGCCATTATCAATAGCTATTAAATAACGTACTTAGCAGTACAGTTCTGCTATATTTTATTTTTTTAGACATTATCTGATCTTTACCTGTGTTTTTCCTGTATTCTAATGGTTGCAGTGCTCTGATCATTCCCATAAAATTGGGAGCAGCATTCTTCTCAAATTCAGAGTTATGACAAAAAAGTAAATTCTGCTTGTGTGCTCTTGCACAGAAAGAGGGACTTTGGCTAATGTTGCTGTTATTCTGTGGCTCCCAGTGGATATTTCTGCAGAAGAAAGGTTTGTGGAGTGATAGTCATGACAGGTACAGAGTGTTCTTGGATAACTCAGAGTTTTGTAGGAAGACCTGTCAGAAGCCAGACAGGTTGAAGTATTTCACAAGCTGTCCATGTTTAGTAGAGAACTTGGGAAGTAGTAGCAATAAAATTTATAGTCGAGAAAGAGCATGCTGTGTAGTCTCATGGCATTTCAGATCCAATCAAGGAAGAAAGACATTCTTTCCATTGTATTTTAAAGAGATGAAAAATCAACAAAATGAGCAGACAACACCTTTCTTTTGCACTCTAAATTATCATATACTTTTTGGAGGGGAACATAAGAGGGAGAATGTGCAACTCTATTGTGTGTGTTCAGATCTCAGGAGCCACCGTAGCTCTTTCAGGCACAAAGCTGTGCAGAGATAGGAGACATGGAATTTTTTATTTTGTTTTTCTAGGAGGAGGTTTTTTTTGGAGATGTTTCATCCAGCACCTGACTGAAAGCAACTTCAACCCTGATCCCACTCTGGAGTCCAATGAGGTTGCTCAGGGCCTGGCCCAGTCAAAATCTCCATTGCACATTCCAGCCCCTCTAGATAACCCCGTGGCTCATCAGCAACCAGACTGCAGAGGTGTGTGGGAATACTGAGCCCCAAGTGCAAGGCTCTGTGCTTTCCTATATTGAGCTTCATGAGGTTTTTCCAGCTTGCCAAGCTCCCTTTGAGTGGCAGCTTTACCCTGCAGCTTTTTAGCCTTTCTCCTGATTTAAATAATTCCATATTTCACCTTTCATTTAAAGCCTTCATAGAATATTTTAGGAAGAAGGGAATTGTAAGAAGAGTTAAGGAAATAGGGAAAATGTAAGACAGAAATGTGGCATGAAATGTCCAAGGCGACTGAACTGTGGTAATTGTACTGCACAGTCAAAATGGAAATGAAAAAGAGTTTCTTGTGTGTCTTTTGTGGTCACAGATTGTACTAAAATGAGTATATAGTTTCTGAACTTATGGCTTCTAGGCAAAAAACTCAATTCAAATATCACTGCTGAACAGTCAATGTCAAAATGTGCTAGTGAGGAGAAGGACTGTGGAACACAGATCTATAATGGAAACCTGGGGAAGAACATGATGACTTGAGTTGCTTAGTAACTGCGTATTTACTAACTTTTAGATATTTATTCTCTAAGTGGCTTATTAATATTTATCATATTGTGTGTCCATGTCAGAATTCACTAATAAGAAAATTTTTTATAACAGAAAATATTTTAAAATTTAGCTACTTTTTTTTTTTTTTAAGATACTCAAATTTAAGAGTGCCTTAACTGCAGCAGCTTCAAAAGAGATGATTTTCTCAGGGTGAGTGGCAGGTTTTTTAATATGTCAGACCTTTTGACATTTTCCTCTAGGCTGAGCAGAGCAAATATGGAGTTTTTTTAATTAAAAATATAATTTTGTATGTAGCCCAGTACATTTATTTATCAGTATGCTTCTATTTCTACACAGACCAATCAGAAAGTCCTTTCTTTTTAGATTTGATTTTTAAAGCAACTGGTAAGTGTTTTTTAGATTCTCTTTTATACCAGACTATTGGAAGGTTTACTAGTGATCCAGTTAAAAAACAATTAACAAACAGTAATTAAAAAGCTGTAGTGCTAATAGGCTAATCAAGAATAAGCTAGTTACATTCAGGATGAAAAACTGAAAAGTAAAAATCTGCCAGTTTGATTATTGAATCATTTTAGGTTGAATTCTCCTGTGATTTGGTAGAAATGCATTGAATACTTAAATGTAAAATTTGAGGTGAAAATCACAGCAATATAAATAGCCATTAAGTGTAACTTTTATGGAACCTGAAGTACTCTTTTATTCTCTACAGACTTGTATGGAAGTGAATTCTGCAAATCTGTGCTGATCAGAGAAGGAAATGTACTATATTCCACAGCTGAAGTGCTTATGCAAATAGAGGTTGCAATATTGCATCTGGGAGACCTGATATTGCTGCAGGAGTTTTAATATATCACAGTAACACACACATGGTCACACACCACAGGTATTAGGGACCAATGTGTCAGTAAAACATAAAAATGCTTCTATTAATGATGCATTAATATACTCTTGGAGCATAAGAAAACGTAGATTCATGGATATTAAATGCAGGAGGGAACATCGGCTAATTTAGTTTGAACTTCTCAGTACCAGAGGTATTACATTTCATCTACTCCAAGGTCTTTTGCTCAAAGAAACAGAGTTCTTGATTTTTATTTGTCTCACAGTTAATCCTCACTGCTTACAAACATATACCTACACAAGTATATGATGGCAGTCTCCAAAATCCCAATCTGAAGGCATTAGGTTAAAATCACATCAGCTAGTGCCCCTCTGTGAGGCAATCGTACACTTCTTTGCATGGTGCTCAGGTGTTTGATAGACCTTTCTCCAAGAAATAAAAAAAACCTTTCAAAATTCAATATTTTCTTCTTTTTCACATAGAAGTCTATAAACAGATTTTGCCCCATGCTTTTGCTGAGAACACCAGAGACTGAGACTTTTTTTTTTAATCTAAAAATTTTGTCTTTTGAGTTGTTATTTTCAAAATTTTTCAGCTTTTCTTTTTTAGTGTGGACATGAGATCAGGATAAAAACATTCAAGCATCCATAACTTCAGTGCCACCTAAAGGATTATCACCACCTAACTGCTCCTGTCCATTATTTCTGAGTTTAGAAGACTGTAAGATAGCTTTATCTTAATTAATTTTTTTTCCATACCTAAGTTTGTTTATCCAATATAATCCCCACAACAGATGCCTGTCCTTAGGAACCTTAGCTGAGTCCCCTGTACCACAGGTAGGATTCCAATTCCTTTATATTAAGATGAAAAGAACTGCATTTTCTTCTTTTAGAACTGATTTTGCTGTAATGAGCCCAGAGTATCAAGGGTGAAGGGATTTTAAGGAAGACACAGACGCTTGCTACCAACACTCCAAGCACAGACAGCAGCAAAACAGGGTCTGTGCAGGGAGAGCAGCAGGGATGTGAGCTCAATGAGCTAATGAACAGTGCTGAGAGTTCAAACACCCTGGTTAGGCTGCCTGCCTTTGAATTGGAGCCTCAGAGCACAGACAGACCCAGCACAAGCCATATAAATATCAGATAAATATCACCATTGTAATCCAGAGCATCCCTGAGGAATGCAAGGCACGATTATCATTATTTACCACTCAACCAAACCTTGCCTCAGCCACACATTTTATCAGCAGTGATTTTGTGCCTACACCCAAATCATTGCACAAAATGCTGAGATGCATCTGCCCCACAGCCATCACTGTGAACACTGCCCAATGTTTGGAGTGGATGAATCAAGTTACTTAAGAAATATGAACCTATAGCTGTGTAGAGGTTGCAAGGCTGTGTATGTATTTATATATGGTTGGAAGCATTCTCTAATTGGAAGAGAAGCTTGTAGACAGCTATATATAATTTGCTTAATGATAAATTCAGACAAATCACATCTAAGAACCCTACTGACACCTTAGAAAAAATGTGTTGCCATTTTTACCATTATAAGACTGTTAAAAACAGCCTCCCACACAAAGGACAAAGAGACACACTCCGAAAACAGGGTTAAAATTCCTGTCCTGAAAACAAGGAAGTCTGCATACCTGGTTATTTACAACTAGCAGCCTGGATTCTGCCATCCGTTGGAGAGCCTGAAATGGAAAACATGAGACTGTAAAATCCTAAAGATTATATATTCTTCATGATTCCTCTAATCTGTAGTCTCTGATTGGATCTTTAGAAGACTGCCAGAATACCATGTCCTTTGGTCACTCCTCCCCTCTCCCTCTGGACACTCTGTTCATTGAGATAATTAAAATACTTGTTTACCACTCAGGTCTTCAATTATGGGGTCAGTATCCCCAGCTGGCCACTTAATCCAGTTTTGGGTTTGTTTTTACCAGTAGTACAGCATAAAAGTACCTTTTTTGCAGCTGGATCCTGACTATACTTTTCAGAAAATCAATTAACTATTATTTGCTAATTTCATTACTGCTGTTGAACTGATGACTTTGCAGTCTTGTTCTTTATAGTATATTAAGAATATGCACCACAATCAAATCTCTGTCTGCATAAAGAAACCCACTGGTCTGAAATGTAGAAGGAAGAGTAATATGAAATAATAGCTGATTTGTTTATTTTTAGTTGTAGACATTTCTGTCTTTAAGTATCTACTTAAGACCTGTATTTTGCCTTCAGATGTACCACCAATGAAGTATGGGGTGGTTTTCTCAGGGCAGTTCTTCCAACTTAACTTTTCTTGCACAGGTTTGGATTTTCAGCAGCAGTCCCTATAAGACATGGAAGGATAAGAATATCATTAGCTCAGTAATTCAGATCACATTAGAGTGACCTGGTTGTCCTAATTTTAAAGGTTATTTTAATTTTATGTAAATCTTAAGCTGCCAGTCACAAAAAATCTGCATAATGTGCCTTGCCATTTTAGTTTTACTTGTCATCCACTTTTGTACAGGAACATGAGTTAACTCATTTTTCTGTGTCTTCTGGTGCACCAGTGCTACTTCTGGTATCTCAACTGAAATTTGAAGAACTTAATTAAAACGGAAGAGGCTTTAATTCCCCCTCCTTACGAAACAAAAACTTGCAGTTTTCCAACCTTATTTCTTTTTTGTCTGCCAAACAATTTTCAAAATTATGTGCAGCTAGAAGAGAAAAAAGCTGACTGTTTCATATCTGGAAAAGAGTAATTTGAACCCAAGAAAATATTCAATGCCTAGGCTAGACTCTGACCCCAATATTCATATTAGTGAAGGGTTATTCACCTTATTAAAACTAATCCCATGTTCATGTCACTACCTGCCCCAGAAGGTATTTCTTTATTTTAATATTTATTATATTCCATATTCTGTCTTTTTAATTAAATTTTATCTTTAATAAATCCCCTTTTGCTTTGTTTCACTCCCTTCTGTGATTCACTAGAGAAGCTGTGTGATAGGGACTCTAATTTCCTGATTGGTTAAGCCTACTGCCTACTCCCAGAACCAATCTCTAAAACTGAGTGACACGTTTTTTTGTGCCACCAGAAAGTGAAAGAGAAAATAATCAGTATAAAAAAAATGCTCCCACCTCAACAACAGCAGATTACACCCTCTGCTCTCTGTACTATCAAGCAATTTTTAATGTTTGATGTTGGCATTGGCTCTGGCTGAAAGAAATATCTGAGCACAATCTCTGAAATCATCTACTAGTCTTTTCACTTTTTGGTAAATTAAAGACTTTTCATGGGAAGGCATGCAAATATAAAAAAAAAAAAGCATATCATTTGGAAGCCTCTATAAGATAATGGGGACAATCACTGTTTGTAAAACTCTGTCTGTCTTCAGTAGTGCTAAATATCCAAAATATTTTCCACAGTGTTAAAAAACCTGAAGAATAGAATGACAATTGAATGAAGATCATTACTTTCTGTCCTTAAAACAGTTCAATCAAGTATTACCACATCTTTACAACAACTTGAATTCCAAAAACTCCTCTCCAGGTGAGGACATGCACCTCAGATACTCAGACCAATAAATTCACATTTCTGTCTATACAACTGAGACATTTCAGTTAGTTTAGAAGTATCTGAATTTTAGTTGTTCCTGGATGTTAAATGTCCTGAAGCCCACAGCAATTTTCCATAGACTGTGCTTATCTCATTTATTTTCACATCACACCCTAAATTTGTTAAACCTTCATCTCCTTTCACACCTTTGCTCTGACTAGAACATGGTGAAAATGAACTCATCACAACAGCAGCATCATGTTAATCTTTTATGTGTTGCTGTTGATTCTGGACTCTACCATTTTATAGTCCTTTTTAGTTTATCTCTCACAATGACTTTATTCATTGTTCTCATTTCATGTTCAGCAAGGCTCATCAGGAGATGAAAAAACCTTGAAGCATGAGAAACATTACAGACTGTCAATTAATATCTCATTAATAAAGACAACAACAACAAAATGAACACATAAACAAGGAAAATAGGCTAAGTGGAGAGGTGTTAATTGAGGAAGATCTGAAAGGCTTGAAAGATCTAACCACAAAGAATTTAGAAAAGAGTGAATTTTTCATGTGAATTCATCTGCTTGGAGGTTTGAATTGGTTCTGCAGGGCTGTGATGCTGGGAAACAACACAAAGAATACAGGCATGAACAAGAGCAACAGAATTGGAAAGGAATAAAATGGACAGTTTGGACTCTGGGTTAGCCCTGATGGAACAGGCACTTGGTCAAAAATCTTCACATTTTCAGACATCATTAGAAAGAAAAAAAAAAATCCAGTAATTTCTAGCAGCTGAACAACAAGACAATGACCTGAGGTAAAGAAAAAATTACTCAGAATTCAAGATTCCTGCTTTCCTTGAAGGATTGGCTGTGAGTGATGCGTGGCACATCTTGGATCCTTGGAACTCCTAGTCTCCCATGGTGGTCACTAAGATTTTTACATGGTTCTCTTGACCTAACAAAATGTTAAATGGCAAAATAAATGATCAAAATTAGTAGACCTATTTAGTTGATTTTTTGGGTTTGTGGGGGTTTTGGTGGATTTTTTGTTTGCTTGGCTGCTTGGTAATGATTAGGAGAGTTGAGAATAAGGGGCAGGGAGGGAGAGTCAGAATCCTTCACATGCAAGTCACATACCAGCCACATCAATATAAAATACAGTTAGGAGAACCAGAGATAAATATGAGTTCCTGTGTGCTAACTTTCAAGGAACAAGATGATATCTCCATTGGAGATTACAGGCAAACAAAGAGTCAAACTAGACCTCTGGCAACTGTGTTGTTTACCCTTGCTCAGTAGTCTAATTACTTGAAATACTTAATTTTGTTAAGAAACTTGTTTCACACTGTTGTGTAGGTCTAGCTGTGATTAAATAGAAAAAATAAAATTTGAAGATATTTTTTATGCATTATGATGAAGAGAAATTTTAGTTTCAGCCTTCTGTATGATTTCTGTTAGCATAACCATCTAGTTGTGTGTTATTTTTTCCTCTTTCTTATTGTTACTAAGACAAACAAAAAAAGCAAAGATCTTGGGATGTTAGTATTTTTAAAGCTTTTTAAGGAAGCTTTTATAATATGCAAAAGACTAGCTGACATTGGCACAGAGATGAGAAAAAAAGCATTATTATTTTTAGAGCTGGTCTCTTGGGCTGGGTATGGGCATTTCAGCTGAATGGAGAAAATCTTGCAGTTCCTGTGTCATTCTTTCTCTTTTTTGAATATTTTAATTTCTAACACTGCCAAGTTAAACCATTTTATCAAAACTAAATTGCACAAACTAAAAAAAATAAAAGCAAAACAACAGCAAAAGCTAGATCTTCTTTATTAACCACAGTGAATAAGGTGTATTTTCCCCAAGACCAATTTATTCTGTGAACCATGCATGCAAGCTATCAAAAGCTGTAAATTAGTGGTCACCTCAGGCATTAGAAATAAGAGCTCCTTTACAGCAGCTCCCATTGAGTCGGTCTTTTTCATCTTTGCTAATTAACACTTTTTTACCATTGCCTTGTAATAAATAATTGAAACTATCATGTAGGACATGATTCAGAAAAGGGAGAGCAACAACTCTAAACTAGATCATTTTCAAAGGAATCTTTCTCTGATTGGCTTCTTCAGTAAAACCTGGAATAATTGGAAAATAAACTGCTTTCTGGCTTTAAGAACACTTTGAAACTTTCCACTACATGAACAACTATAAGTTATGTGCATATCAAACATCTTACTGGTGCTGAAACCTGAACACTTAATTCCCTGGAAAATGCAGGTGGGCCATAAAATACTCCCAGCAGCACAGGACCCCATCAGTGTGCAGGAATGCTGTAGTACCATCAGATCTTCTACACTGAGGAAGAAACTTTTTGTATAAAAAAAAGAGGGGCTTAATCTTAAAGCTTCTAGATTGGGCAGTTTTGATCCTGAATGAACAAGCAGAACCCCAGCCAACCACACAAGCAAGGTTTTGCTCATCTTTCTCAGTAGCTTCTAAAGCATCCCAAATTCATATTAATTCCAAGCTGGCATGAGCTCAAGAAGCTCCAAAGGCAGCAGTTATTTGCATATTTTGAGCTACCCAAGGTAAGATGATCCCAAAAGAACTTTTTTTTCAGCACTGGCTCTCACCTGCACTTTTGTGTATTTCAAGTAACTGTGTAATAACTAAACACACATCTGCATTGCCCTCATTTGCAAGAGAAATTTCTGCCACCCTGTGATTGTCACTATGAAGACTGGCTTGATTATGCTGTGTTAAGCAAACATTAAGTGTGCCTTTCTCAGGATTGGCTCACACAGCTTCACTGCAAGGAAATGCTCTATGAATAAATGTAATTACAGAAAAGGAAAACCTAAAGGTAATTTGATAACCCTCTGCAGAACTTAGCAAGGTGTCTAAAAATGAAATCTTGACATTTCTGTGGTTACTTTACATATAAAAGAGGTACCTTTCATGAAAAGCAAAGCACTTACTTAACATTCCTCAAAGGTGGAACTCGTATTCTTCATTAGCTAAGTTTCAATTGCCTTTGTCAAGCTTGTCTTCCCAGCAAAGGTCTCTGTCAACTGTGAAATCCACTTAAGGTAATTAGTATTCTGTTAGATGGAACAGTCTGTGAATTAGAACTGTAACAAAAGAGAACGTCTACTTGTTTCTTCATTATCAAACAAGTGGAGCTTCCAGCTACTGTGGTGGCTGAACCTGACTCATTTTCATGACACACAGGCCACACTTAGCATAAGGATTAATAGCCCTGCTCAAAAATTTGATTTTCCATTTTACCAGAAATTATATTTCTAGATGTTTCTATTCTAATTCATAACAAGATTAAATCTCATTCTTTCTACAGTGGGGGAACAGTTTCCTTCTCATCAGTGCAGCACTTGAAAATTTTTTGCAGATGTTCAGATTTAATTCAAGAATTTAAACATTTTCTTTTGAATTTTATTTATAATCTTTACTATATATACTTGATAATCTATACTATATATACTTTACATATATATACTTGATTATGTCACAGAAGCAGGGGCCATGTACAAATGTACAATGGTTATAGAGTTTTGAAACTCTGACATGAGGCAGCATAGGAAGTGTTCTAACATATCCTTTTTTTTTAACATCTGTCACTGAGTGTTTGCCACTTATTGATAGGAATATTTTATATTTTCTAAGTCAAAACCAGGCTATTTTATTTTTAAAAAGGGGCATGCTGAAACCAGGAAGCTTTGTTAGCATCAAACTTGCACAGACTTGGAAAAAAGAATCCCAAGAAATTATAAGCAGATATAAAATCTGGACAGTATTATAATCCAGGAAAAGACTGGGTTATTCATTGTAGGGTCAGAGAAGATATAAGAAGGAAGATATTGATCAATTAGATGAAAATCTCACTATTTGCATGCTAGTGCCAGAGTCAGGATGATTCCTCTGTCAGGAATCTGTTACCCCCAAAGAGTGGCTCCTTTTCGTTCCTTAGCAGCCCAAGGGTGTGTCCCCATCAGGTTTCCACTAGTTTACACTTACACATGCAGGCTCTTCTCATTTGCCATGCTAGCTAAATTCAAACTAGAAGGGATGTCTGCGCTGTCATCACACCTTCAGTACGTCGTGTAGACATAGTTTGAGATTAAAGTGTTTTCTGTTTGTCTTGTAGTGACATGGTTTGACACTCAAGTATGAAATCTCTTCGTTGCAACACAAATAAGAGACATTTTTGATGCAGAAAATCTGCTTCAGTCACTAAGAAGGGTTTGTCTACACGAAGGCACTAGTGAGAGTCTGGGAAGTGTGTGACTTGAGAAGCAGCAGCTGCTGCAGACTCACTCTGCTGTTGCTGTTTGAGAAGTCCTGGTGCTTGCAGCCTCTCTGTGATTTAGCCAAAGGCATTTAGAAAACGTTTTTGATATGTAGTAACAGACACACCAGGGCTTAGAATACATCCATGACCCAAGTCACTCCAGAAAACAGATTTTAAGGAGAAATTTTTTCTCTTGCCATGAATTAAACTGACAAGAGCATGAAAACATGGCAAAGTTCTGTACTTTTAAGTACACAACTTTTACATGCGAGTCTGGAATTTTGAATTTTTAAATTTTGCATTTTAGTTATGATTTAATACTCATTAAAAAAAAAGAAAAAGGAATCTCATTAAAATAGCAGCCAGTGCTCCTCCAGGCAGAGCTTTCACATCCCCTGTTGTCCTGTGAGTGTCCTTTGTACTGCTAAGTCACTCTCTTGCAGGATGCTGCTCAGGGAAGGAATTATTTTGGTCCATCTCATTTGAGTGTTCATGTAGCTGCCCTGTGGCACACTTACTACTGACAGAATTCTTCAGACAGCTTTCACATCTCTGCTGACATATGCATACAGCCTGCCTTACTGTCTTATTTATGTGTATGTTTTAGTTTTAAATATCCCTATACTTTTCCCTAAGTGCCTGCTATCGTTATGAATTGCTCAGGGAGCTTTCCAGAGCTGGGCTAATGGATACACATGTGGTGGGAGAGAAAGAGCAAGAGAGGAGGAGTCCAGCTTGCCATCTTATTTATGTATTTATTTTCTTTTAAACATACCCATATTTTTTCCTGAAGTGCCTGGAACAATATCTTCAATAAAAAATATTAATCAATAACCATGCTCAAATCATTCGGTTCCTTTGGTTCAGTGCTGTGAAACAAATGTGAGAAACTAAATAGACCTTGTAGAGTGCCCTGTAGTTCAATAAATCCAAGGTCTGGCTGATCATGGAGACAAGGTAATTTTCACAATTGACATCTGCAATACTCTCCCCCTTTCCTTTTATGTTCAACTGGAGAATTATGGAACTTTTTTTTTTCCCTATTCAATTTTTTTTTAGCTGTTGGGACACAAAATAAGAGGAGAAATAGTTAAAAAGAAGTAAATAGAAGAGACTCAAACACTTTTAAATCTAGTAGAGTACAAAGAGATTATTTTTACTGAGCTAAAGAATCTTGGTGAAGGAAGAGAAGAATGAAGAAACTCTTAATAATAATATCAAGAAAATACTGAGTTCCAGAAGACTGGAGGAGAAGAGACAAGGAAGTGCTAGGCAAAATTAAGTACAGATGCATGTCTGAATTTATTTTTCTAAGTGTGTTTTCAGTTTTTCTATACACTTTATACCGTTCAAATCTGTATTTAATATTAGTAACTCTTATTCCTTTAAATCTGGGAAATAATATGAAAGAAATTCCATCTTGTCAAAAGCTGTGAACAAAAAAACAAATAATACTTTTTTCCAAACCATGACTATACTAAATGCCACTTATTATAAAAATAGATTATGCTGAGAATTTTCACCATTTTATGTTGTAAACTTAGTTGCTGAAGTTTCAGACTATTTAATGGAAAACCACAAGTGTCAAGAGATCCTTTTAGCAGGCAAATAAGGAAATTTACGTAGACATTGTCTGTTTAGCATCTGTGTGGACTAATAAAAAAGGCCTGATACAATGGAGAAATTAAAATCTATGTAGTAAAAACTCTATCAAGTGACAGTTAGAAGTATTTATCAAGTTTATTTTTTATTACATTTTTAAAATAGCAACTCTAAAATCTCTTTAAAGAGTCTGAAGTTGACATTACATGGACTCATAGCTTCTGAAACATAGTTCCTTTGACAATAGTTTTTAATTGAGTAGTGGAAAGTGGAGACAACTTCTTCTTCTCAAAAGATTTATGAATGCCAGCAGGGTGTCTGTGAATTTATGTGAGAAAGAGAACAGGAATGTGTATTTCTCTTGCACTTACAAATCTATTTTTACCTCAAGCACACCTATGTCTTTCCCTGTGTGTCAGCTATGGATATGATTTGTTCAGATTGGTTTTGAGTCTGTGCTAATAATTTCATATTTTCTTCATGGCGTTGTAGTTTGATAATCCTCAGGAGTCTCAGTCATGGATGTGGTCTCTTTGGGCTAAGAAAGTTGCACAAGCCCAGAAGAAATTACTGGGGATCCAAATAATCTGATTTTGTCCACACCTTCTTCTGTCCTTTGTTAAGGACATCTTTAAAAACTGCTTTTATCATTAGGTTTGGAGTTAGAGTAATCCTTTTCTTTGCTGTGGCTGATGATTTATTTAGTTTATGAAGGCTCTGCGGTTTCAAATTATATGTATTATTATATTCTTGTTTAAACTGAAGATACTTTTGTTTGCAGAGGTTTTATTAGTAATTGAGTGATTGTACCAGAGACAATATGTTGCACTGGCAAATCTATCTCCAGTATGTTTGCACACAGCTTGATATTCTTCTACAAGGTTTGTGTTTTAAAGCACTGCAGTCTAGATGCTTAAGTCTAGATGCCTAGGTTGCTATCACACAAACAAAATGAAGAACGGAAAACCAAAGTGCCTGCTTATCCTCAGGGATACCAGGACAAATGAGTGAAACAATCTGAAATTATAACAGTGTTTTCTGTTGTTATGACAGTCGTCATATTTTAATTCTTTATAAGCTTTCATTGGGGCATTACCATCAAAATTCTTGGTGCTAGCTGATTTGCTTTTGGGGTAAGCCTCCCCTGTGCAGCACTTCTTTCGAGTGTGTGCCAGCCTGGTTCCCTGTGGATCAGTGCATCCAGAGAACCTCTCCATGTTCTGAGAGCCTGCCCGAGCTCCCGAGGTGCTCCCTTGGCAGCAGCTGCTGATGGAGATGCTGCAGCCATCCCTGCTCCTCCCTGGCTGTGTGGCCGTGCTGCAGAGAATAAAGCAGCTCTGCACCACTTATGGATTAGGCAGGAAAGTCATCTGAGAGATAGTTCTTAGTGGGCTACAGCTGTTCTGGGCTTCCAGCATGAAAAGTGTCCACAGAACATTTGGAGCATGGGGTAGGGGGGATTGTGACTGGGTTTTTTGTATATTATTCCAAGCTGTGAAGTAATGCTTCTGCTCATAATTGTCACCAGCCTGAGTAGCTTCACACTGAAAATCTGAAGGTAAAATGATACAACTATCACTCCTAATCCCTGAGTCAATCCTGTTTTCAACTCTTTCAAATGGTATGAGTTGTTAAATTGGGCCTTTGGCAAGAGTTCATCAGATTTCATTTCTTCTTTGAATTTAATCTTTTTTTTTTAAAGAAACAAAAAACAGTGAAGAGTCAATTGTGTTCATTTTTAACATACAAAATTACATTAATAGTATTCAGGTGGTGTAGATGACACTGTCCTGTAGAGAAACATGCTGCATCCCCCTCCTCTAAAATAAATATGAATAAACAAACAAAGCAGCAAGACTCAATCTCACTCTGAGATCATGCACTGAGCAACTAATCTGCTCTTGCTAGACAGAAGAAGCCTCTGCAGACTGAGAAAAGGTGTCATTAGCTCATTTTCATTCCAGGACCAAAACCAAATAAAGCTAGAGCTGAAAACAAACAAAAATGTATTAAGCTGACAAGAAAGTTTCCAGTGGGAAATGAAAGACAACTAGAAACAATGATAATAACATTTTCATGTGCTTTCATTACATGAGCAATTTGGGGGTGTGCTGAACAATTCAGAAATATTTCAAATTGCTGGGTATATGCCATAATTGCTGGTTTACAAATATGTCAGATCCTTTAATATGCAGGCTGCTTTTATCCACTGCAAACAATTCCAGATCAGATGTTTTCCATTCAAACTGTTAGAAGAAAATAGTGCAATACAGAAATAGCATTAATTTTCACAGCTGCACTGATGAGGATTATTGAAGCCCAATATCATCCTGGCATTTATCAATACATAATCTTAGCTCTCATGGTGATCTCAATTAGTCTCACTCTATGCTAACTCTATAACATAGAATATACATACTTACAAAACTAATTATAAATCAAATAACTTGAGACAATAGCTAAAATGGACACTTGTAAAGATGCTAGAATTAAATAGAAATTACCTTTCTTTTAGGTTATCCAGTTTAATGTTAATACAAAAAAATTAATTTGGAATATTTATTGGTGTTTGTATATATCGCAGCAGTAGCAACCCAATCTGAGGATTTCACATAATAAGAAATCTCTTTAACTGCTTATTAAAATTAGAACTATTTTTATATCATTGTGGCTTTCTAACTTTGAGGTGGTTACTTAGACACCATAATCTCTCTTCTTTATATGGTTTTACTGGCTCTGGGAGGTGAGAGAGAAGGAGAAGGGGAGAGAAAGGGAAGGGGGTGTGATTAGCATGGTGTTATACCTTAAATAATGTGCATTGAGCAGCTTTCACTGACTATTCATGAACCCTGCTTGGAACAAGTTCTTTTCACGTGTTCCCCACAAAGTGTTAAAAAATGTGTTGGTGCCCCTGACTGATGTGATAAATTAATGGATACTTGTCTGTGAATTGTTATTAGAAGTGAGCTTAAACAAGACACTGGAAATTTTAATTTCTCACAATGTTAAAGTCATGTATTGGAGAAAACATGGTGCAATGTCTGAGTAAACATTTCCTATGAAAAAAGCATAAAGAATCATATTTTAATTGGAAAGTCTTACCCAGTAAGGGTTTTAGAAATTAAGTAGATTATAAAAACAAAGATTTGTTTGGGCTGGATTGTTTGCAGAAGATTTAAAAAACAAAGATGTTAGAAAAAAAATTAATATATTAATATTATTTTACTTCTCTCTTGTATTCTCTGTAAATAGCCTGGAAGCAGCATCCTGTTAACACAGACATTTGGTGTAATACAATTACTATATTAAAATTTATGTTGTTGGTTTAAGGATGTCTGCTCAAACTGCCAAAGCCTCCCACTTGAACCTTCTGTCCCTTTACGCCATTTAATGTGACATGATTATCTTAATCGATTTTGAAATTCATATCTGGATATACAATGCACATATTTCTGACATACACAATTTGCATGAGACGGCACTGATATAACTTAATTTACAAGAAGAATACGAGCAAAATGCTTAACATGGCCAGAACTGTCCCGTGCTGGAGAACTGCCAACCAGAAACCCCATAGACGCTTAGGACTCCAATTCACAGCTTAGGCTTGACTCCTGCTGTAATGACATCTTCTTGTTTACTGTGTCATTTTCAAATCTTCCTGCATGGATCTGAGAGCCCCCACAAGATTAACTGAATAAATTCAGAGGAGATTCTCTAGATCTGTGTCTATAAGTAATGTAGGATCATGACAAAAAGCAGCGAAACTAATCTTATCAGCATTCAGGCCACCTAAATAATAAGAAATGTTTTGTAGGCCAGAAACATTTCTTGCAGTTGTTAGTTAATAGCAAGAATGCAGAAATAGATTACTAAGCATCCAGGTCAGTAATCATATGGCAGGATTTACCTTTATGGTAAAGAAGCAGGTGCCTTGTGTTTGGGGAGTGAGACTAAATAAGCAAGCAAGGGTTCTCAGGAAGGTGCAAATGGCAAGACTCACAGCCAAGATCAAAGTCTGAGGTTTGTTCAAACTTTGAAGTATTTCAGACCTAGGTTCTTGTGTTTCATTTAATCCAAGAGCTGTTTATGAAGAACTGTTTGCATACATATATATATGCATATGTGCATGTATATATACACCAACATATAAACCTTAACTAGAAAATTGTGATTACAATGTCAAAGTAAAGGAAGAATTTAATTTTGTCCATTATTGAATTCCAGAGTCTGGGCCTCCCTATTGCATGTCATACAGTGCCATGAGTTCATGTGTCACTAGGCAATAAGGTTGCTTATCCTGTGTTCATATTATGTTAAAGTAATCCGCAAATCCTAAATATTACACAATAGAAAGAATATGCCACAGTGGAAAACTACAGGGAACACAGCATTAAACAGCAGTAACTACAATTTGAACCTCACCCTAAAATATTCTGTTCAGGAAAAGTTTAGGATCCTTTTAACCTTTGTCAGTCTTAAAACTGCAAATTATATATCTGAGCAATAATTTCATATTTCTTGATATCAATGTGATCAAATTTGTCTGTGTGGAAAAAAGAGTTTAAAAATAAATTTTAAATTTATATTTTAAATGTAGGATAGGAAATTCACTGACAAACACTATGTCACTGTAACTTTCAATACCGTGACCCAAACTCAGAATATTAAACAGAAGTTTGTTCACTTTTAACATTCAGTGTTGTGCTTATATACAAAACTGTACGTCTTTTATAAGTGGATACGTGGTGGCAATATATTAATAGTAACAATTCACGTTTTCTTATATATCTGGAATATATGGAGAATCATAAAATTAAAATTAAAGTCAGTAGAAAAACTATGATTGTGGAGTGGTTTCTTTAAAAATTAAAATTTCCTTTCTCTTTTGTTTCATGTGGAGAATGCTATTCTCCTTTTAAACTCTAATTGAAAAGGTTTATTTTATAGGCTTTCAGAAAAATGCAGAATACCTTGGCAAATTAGACAAAAAGATTCAGAGTCCTCTCTATTATTTCAAACCATAGATAATCGTTTCTTAAGTAACATATGGTAAATGTGCTGAAGTATTTGCATTTTTAAAAATCAAATTGAATATGTAATGCAAATATAGTTATTAAGTGCTCAATAATAACTCATGCATTTGAGTGTCTATCAACACAGAAAAAATGTACAGGTTCTTCAGTTTGAGTCTTTCTGTGATGTCGAGAGTGTTTTCTTTGAAATCTTGGCTTTAAAATTATGGCACTTATTATTATGTTTACTATAAAGTGCCGTTGTCTGGGGAAGCCACATGGACACATCCTGCAAGGAGCAGCCACAATCTTGATTTGGTCCTGGTGGCCAAGGTGGTGAACACCTTTTTTGTGGGTAAAACACCTTATTTTTTTGTCTACTTGTGCTGTTGCTACTCTACCTTTCTTATTTCATTGCTTTTTTTTGCTTTCAGGAAATTGATGTCTCAACCCACAGTGTCTGCTTTTGTCCCTCCCTTACCAAAACAGGTGGGGGAAAAGGAGTGGTTTGTTTGGAGTTTAATTTTCTGCTGGTGCTAAACCACCAAATATAATGACCTGAACTCAAGTATGGTGGAACTGTGGAGGCCAAGAAAAAAAAAAGCTGAATAGTTTACACACCCTGCTTTGCAAAAATTTCCATTCCAACTTCATGTTGAGTAGACGTGATCTGTAAGGAAATTTGTCCATAAAAAATGAAGATCTTTCTATGGGAGCATTGTTTTCTTCAACTGGGTTAACTGCCCAGTGTTACTTTTGTAATGTTTTAGGGAATGTGATACACAGTGAGACAGCTCCCAAAACTACCATTCTTTAGCACTGACATTTACTAAGTGTGTTCTCTTCCTTACAGACAAAAGTTTTATGCCTAACAACAGTGGCTGAACTGCAGAAATTAGCCAAATTTGAAAATTTTGAGCATGTTTTCTTTGAGACTAAAAAATTTATTTAAGAAATCTGGGAAGAGCTGCTGTTTCAAGTAAAGCCCACACCCATGACAGAACATTTTTTGGAACACAGAACATGAGGCACATGAGACTTATGCTGTCAGTCTTTGCAGCAACAACACCAAGGCACATTTCACGCTGTCTTTGCTCGTCCTCTGGTGAGGGGAAGTCATAAAAGTCACATAAAAGCCACAAGTGTTTTATTATTAAAGACAGAGACTCCCATAGTACTGTGGCAACCTGGATTTTTAAGGGGAATGCTGGTATGCTTTGGTTAGAGTTTTATTTAAATATTAATCCTTTGTAGTTGACACAGTTCTAGTAAACTCCTAATTTTGTTTTGGATTTGCACTACTAGTTGGATATTGTGCTGATTCATAAACTGCCCTGCCCTTACTTGGCCTCATTTGCTCCAGGTTCTTACGTTGCATTAAGACTCTATAGCCCTGACATTTTCTGCAATGCTATTTTCAACTCCAGGGTTGAGTATTGTTGTCTCATTTGTCTCAGCCCTTCAGCGCAAGCAGGAGGCAGAAAGTGATGCTAAAGCTCAGATCTGTATCCTGAAGTGCAGCTCAATATAATCAGAGAGATTGGTAGGCAGCATTTTCCCCCTAATGCTGAGGCAGGGAAAAGCCTGGGGCTGAGAAAGAGCTGAAAGGGACACAGACTGGGGATGGAAAAGGAAGAGATTCACTGCCTGAAATAGAATATATAGAAAAAGATTGGACTGCATGAAGATTCACAGATATGAAAAATATGCGGGTGAAGATTAAACTTTAGGGGAAAAAAATGAAGCAGAATTGGGAAGAAATAGGCAAAAAAGAAGATGAGAAATCTCAAAGTGCAGAAGGTCTTTGAGGTGATGCTCTAAACCTCATCAGCTCATCAAGAAAAGTAAAAAGACTTATATCCCCCAAAGAGAAAGAAATATTGCAGAAGAGTATTTATCTTTCTCCAGGAGTGCAGGTTGTCTTTTTCAAGCCATAATAGCAGAAAAAAGCCCAGAGAAATGCCTGTTCCAAGGTACTCGCCAAGTATATGTCATCCACCCCAGGAAACAGGACAAAAGGGAAAAAAAGAAGAGGCCCTGTTCAGCCACAGTAGCACTCAAAATTATAAATGTTTAAATATTCCTTCAACTTTCACAGGTTCTATATTTAAACATGCCTTTTTAATTGAACCCTGGAATAATTTCAGTTATATATATAGCTTTTATAAGCCTGGGGCCTACCTGTCCGAGGCCTATTTGAAGATTTATCTATAGAAATCTTGTATGAAGAAAAAAGGGAGGATTTAATTTACAAAGGCCTAAATCCAAAATCCTGTTCTGAAATTTTGCTTAATTATTGATGTGCAGTTACACGGGGATTTCCCACGCGACCTCCCAGTAGCATCACATTACCTTGAAGTTGCAGTAACCACTGTAACCTGAACAGGTCCCTTGTAAAGAGCAGAAATATGGGTCTGGATAGGAAAAAAAAAATCTTTAATGCATTGCACACTGTCAGTCTGTGGCCCCACTAAAACTTCTCTTAAATTATGCAGATAGTGGTCTTTGCTACTTCTGATCCTTTTCTTTGAGGAAGAGAATCTCACAGGTTTAACGAATGTAGAAATGATGGGATTTTCTTGGTACAGTAAAATTACTGTGTAGCAACTGGATAACTTCAGGCTGAGATTCTAGGATATGGAAAAGTCTTCTAAAGATAATCTGGAGCTGCATTTCCTTCTAAAGGTCCTGACAGGATTTCCAAACCCATGTGAGGATGAGTCCTCTACACTATACCTGACATACCATACATGGCTGCCTTTCTGAGCCATTTTTGGATGTTCACATTTAGCCTACAGTTCTTTCAGCCCTTTGGTGGGGCCATTCTTATACCCATGAGACAAGGCGCCTACAATTTAAAGGCAATATTCTTGGTGCTTGTCCTTGGAAAGACTCTGAACAGGTATGGAATATCAATTGACCTGTTCTTTCCAGAGCACTCTTATAGGACACTACGGGAAAGGTTTCTATATCATTACCCTTAAAATGAGCGTGAACATGGGCATTCAAAAACAAAACTTACCCAACATAAAACTTATATTTACCAACTTTCATCCAGAAAAAAAAAAAAATTAAGTTTGTTTTATGTATTTTGTTTTGTTTATAGGGATCAGCTAAGTCACCTCTGGGGCAAAATTGAGCAGCTGTTTAATAGTGGCAGCAATTCTGCAGAACTGTTTTAGGGTATAAAGAATAGAAGAATAAGTTATCTAATTGAAACTGTGAGGGCAATTTAAGTAGGCAGAATCAAATTACTCAAGCTGGAATTTGGCCATTCAAATATTGAAGCCTTTAAAGAAATGTTAATAACTATCCACAGCTTTACAAATATATCATCAAATCACAATTTTAGTAAGAATAAAAAAGGGGAAAATACATTTAGCAGCTTGTGCTCGGGAAATATTGTATTAACTTTAGAGGACAAAAATGAAGGTAAATATTTAAATACATCTGTTATCATGGGATAAGACTTTGATGTATCAATCCCATCTTCACCAAAGCCTCCTCTTGTAAAACTCCCACAATGAAGTGCTTCTGTTCTGCTTTTGCTATGATAAATAGCTATCACAAAAAAGGAAATTTGGCATAAAACATGGATAACAAAAGATGTGATTTAAGTAAATAACTGTAGGCAATGGTTTTCATTACAAAAAGGTAGGAAAGATGGAGCAGAGCAGTGATTTGTTTTGCATAAACACGTTAAAAATATTTTCTTTGTGATACATGACTCGTATACTTGCTATTCCATTGTGTTGGAGATTGTTAGCTGGTGTGGCTATTCCTGAAGATCAAAAGAATTGCCAGAGTTAAAAAGGTGGCTTATAATTATATCAGAAGTTAATTGCAGGGTCTGTTAGGTAGAACTAATTTACACTGATAATTTCTAGACAACTTAGTCTTCTTTAAAGTTTCACTGTGAAGGCTTATCTAGCCAAATTTATGTACACCATCAGGTTACCAACAGTGATCAGAATTCGAGCAAGCATCTTGATTTATTCTATTTCATTAAAAAAAAATCCAAGTAATTAAAAATGTGAGTTGCAATCTGTTCCTGTATGGATGGTTAGCTGAAGTTTAGCCAGCTTAAACAAGAATCTGCAAGCTGACACACAGGTCTCCACCAGCAGTGGTAGTCCTTCCTTCCTTCCTTCCTTCCTTCCTTCCTTCCTTCCTTCCTTCCTTCCTTCCTTCCTTCCTTCCTTCCTTCCTTCCGCCCCTTCCGCCCCTTCCGCCCCTTCCGCCCCTTCCTTCCGCCCCTTCCTTCCTTCCGCCCCTTCCTTCCTTCCGCCCCTTCCTTCCGCCCCTTCCTTCCGCCCCTTCCTTCCGCCCCTTCCTTCCTTCCGCCCCTTCCTTCCTTCCGCCCCTTCCTTCCTTCCTTCCGCCCCTTCCTTCCGCCCCTTCCTTCCTTCCACTAAGTGGGAGCAATACCCATTGTTACCAAATTTGTCCCTCCCAGTGCCAAGCAATGCAGGTCTATGAAATCCTCCTAGAAATACAAGGTTATGCACACTACTATGAATATCTCCACATGGTGCAGTGCAGAGCATTCCTGTGCAGCAGCTACTGGTTTGTCTTGATAGCATCACAGCTCTATTAGTGCAGTACTTTGGCTCAGCTTATTGTGGCTGTGCTGATGAGTTTCATTGCCATTGGTTTGGTCACAATGGGTTTAGAGATTGCTGCCTGGTGCTCCAAAACACACTGTAGGCAGACATCAGATTTATCTTTGGCTTAAATACAATTAAAAAACAATAACCAAAAAAACCCCCAAAAAACCATGAAAGGAAACCCACAGTGCAGAGGGACAGTTAAGCATTTGTGTTTGGAACTCTAAACAGCCAACACACTGAGCAAGGTTGGCTGCAGGATACAAAACTAATATGCTTTTTACACATTAGCTGAGTAGCTAATGACCAGAGTGCTGTTCCCTCCTCATGACAAAGATTTCAAATCTCATCTTTGCAGAGCCTGCCTGAGGCTAGTCTACCTGTTCCTGTTGAGTCTGGCACTACTAACTGTGCAAGGCTTGTGCAGACCAGAGAAAAGGGCACACCTGTATTTGACATTGCAGTTTATGTCCTGAGTATGAGTTTCTCCCTTGGGCCAAGCTGCCCTTTTCATCCTTCTGCCAGGTGAGAATCGTGTGCATTCTTCTACATAATCACGTTCACACTCTTTCTCAGTCTGGAAAGAAAATAAGTGAGAAAGGAAGCCCTCAGGACAGTAAAAACAGTAGGGAAGGCTGAATGTCAGGCACTTTTTCAGCCTTGTTCCCCAGTTATCATCAGATGGCAATTATGTACCTTTCTAAAGGCATTTGTGTTCCTCCCACATCCCCCAATAACTTCTGATAATTTCTGCACAGTTCATTGCAGCAAGATTTGTGGAAGGTGGAGGTCTCAGAAATAATTACATGGCTCTGAGTTTTGCAGCCATGGACAACCTACACAATCTTGCATAAATGCAGTATTGGACACCAAAGATTCCTCCCTGCAGAGGTCTCCTGTAGACATGTTTATATCAGGAAAATCTTTAGTGGAGGTTCATTTTCTACCACACTAAAATAGACAACCAAAAAAGCCCACCTCAAAACATGATAAACTCAGTTTCCCTTTGTTCTACCAGTCACAGAACTGCCTTTTGTTTTTAATTGGGTTTAATAATCCATAATCGTAGTAACAAGCCTCCCAAAAGGTAATAATGATATGCTATGACAAATTTTATACATTATGATACATGTCCTTTAGGCTTTATAAAGGCTCCTTGTGATGGTTTTGACAAGCTTCCCCAAGGCAACTGAGGCTCCTTTGCATAGTTCATTAGCTGAAGGCAGAAATGGGCTTCAAGGTGCTTAAAATAGATGAGTATTTTTTCAGTTCACTGTTCATGGGGAGAAGTATATGTAGAATAATTCAGGGCCAAATTAAGCTTTAATCAGAAAAATATGTATTTTGGGGGAAAAAAATCAAAATATTTATAGCTGATTGCATAGATTGATAGATGACTGTTCATGAAACAGAGTTTGGCTCAAACTAGACAACTGCTGTTCTCAGTTTTTAAACAGAAGTAGTTTGTCCTCCTCGTGCCAGAAACTCCACACTTTCTTCTCCAAGATCACTGTTTGCAACATTTATATCAGAGAACATTTATAATAAGCTAAGAGCATTTAAAATAGGTTAACCTAGGACAGAATAATGAGTGTTTCTCAGTCATTTAGGGAGAGAGAAGTACAAAGACCTGACTCTCATCTTGAGCTGCACTGCCTCATCTACAGCTCAGCCATCAGCAAAGCCCTGTGCCTTAACATATTAGCATAACCTTTCCATGTATTGTAGGTCAGAGAAAACTCCCATTTAAAATCTCCCTCATTTGTCAAGACAATTTCTCTTTTGACATCATCCAGAAGGCAGTGGCTCTTATTGCTATATCTCTACTATTTTTGCTGGAAACAGGTTATAGGAGCAGAATCTGTGGTATTCCACATAATTACTTGCCTTCTACCTTGCTACTAATCTTGATTTTTTTTTTTTTTTTTAGTGTGCCATTTAAAATGAACCTCCTGCTTTTCCCTCAAGTGTAGGTCCTGCATAGGAGTCTCCCCAGTGGCAATCATTACAATATATCAGACAACACTAATAAAACAAATAATGGTTCTATCCCTTTCCTATCTCTCTTGCAATGTTATGTTTATATGCATATATACATACATATGTATGTATATATCTCATAATTAGAATTTTATTGTTAATGCTTCAGGACTTTGGAGGTGATATGACAGCCATATTGATTAACATCAGCTGTTGCTGATGTCAGTGTTCAGAGAGCTCGTGGCGATTTATTCTAAGCAGGGTTTAGTGTATCTAGTAACATGCAGAATGTAGCAACATGTATGTGACTCTGAAATGAATCAGTGGCAACGATAATGGCAATAAAAATAGCCCATGGATCTTATTTATTAACATTACTTATGAAAATATTCTGTAGATATTAACAGATCATATCTTAATATTCCCTGTCAGGGAAAAAAATAGAAATCTATGCACTAAATAACTGGCAATTTAACAACTGTGGTTTTTTTTTTCATTTGTGTGACAATTAAAATGGCTTCAATAAATTCTGACATTATTAGATAAAATGTGAAGCATTCCTCTTCCTTTTCTACATATTTCTTCTGTTAGGTTTTGCTAAAGAGTTAAAATATTGTGTAAAAAAAAACCCTTGGAAAATTTGCAAGTTAGATTCTTATACTAAGAAGTATATTTTATGGCTTATTTTTAAAATTACATTAACATCATTGATGATATACATTTGTTATCATATGTTTGCTTGGTCATTTCTCATAAAATCAGCACAGACAGGAATAACAGATATATGAAGGAAAATCTGTCAGACAAAGGATTTTTATCTCTATCTCTTTGAAATAACAAAGTTAAACCTAATTAAAATCTGAATACATGCAGTTTAGAACACAGACTAACAGAGCCACAGCCTTTTGCATTCAGTGGGATCATCGTGCACCACAGACTATAGAACACTGCATAAATAGCTGTGTCAATGATTTATAGAGATCCTTTCAATTATGTGTATTCGCATTTCAACCTAGGTTTCTATCAAAATAAAACTTTCAGTAGCTTGCTATAGCTCAGTGCCTATAATAAAAGAGGTCCTGGTGTTCATTTTTTTTTCTCAATGGCAATTTTACATGGCTTAGTTTTAAAACTGATACAGCTAAAAAATTCTTCCTTATTCAGTATTTGAAAATGTCTACATACCGTTTGTTTCAGTCCCAAATGTACAGTCTTTTAAGCACATCTGTACTACCATCTACTGGAAAGGTGAGTAACTATATATCAGCAATCACTGCTTCTATCTGGTACTGAAGCCAGAGTAAAATAATAAATAAAAAAGGGGGGAAAAAAAAAAGAACCATACATTTCTCCCACGAAAATTGCATCTCTGTGTGCACTTTAAGTTGTACTGACACTAGAACTCTCTCATTGCGAATCTCTTGCAGAGATCAGGTTGAGCCAAGGCTGGATAATTTTCACGATGAAATATTTCAGCCAAAGTGAGATATTTTTATCCCTCTCTTTTGATAAGAGACTGAACATCAATAGTTCCCTTTCAGCTTCTGAGCTAAACAGAGGGAGGAGAGCGAGAGTGTGTGTGTGTGTACAATTACAGGGCTCAGGCAAATAAGGGAGACAGAGCACTCAGCAGGGCAGAGCAGAGGCAGGTACTGTGCATGCCATTCTCTGTGCTTCTGCACTCCAGATGCCAGCTATGTTTTCTCACAATTCTGTTGTGCCTTTCTAGGATATCCTGAAATAGCTCTGCTAAGTCTGGTGAATTGTGTTCTTGTTTAGCAAGGTGAAGAAACATCTTCTGAAGGGAGGTGGGATTTCTCTCTTTTATAGGCACGTAGCAGCCTGCACCCTTCACTAACCAGCTGTGAGCACACTCACACACAAACACAAATGCAAACACCGTAGGAGTTTTGCAAATTATACATCTGGATAAAACCAAGGGAACAGTCCCCAGCTCTCTGGCATCTTACCAGCCTCCTAGACTATTACATTGCTTCTGCAACTGGCCACACACACAGACACACACACAGACACACACACACACACACATTGTTACCTACTTCCAGGCAATTAAATAATATTTGATATCATTTACAGACTCTTCCATTTTCGTTCTTTGCAAACATCCCCAGCAGATGCAGGGAGAGATGTGCAGGAGTGTAAGAAAAGTGTACATAAATGAAAAGCAGAGGATGGCAGCAGTGTTACTACTTTCTGAATATGAGGAAATGGCTGTTCTCTGTACATCTATTTAAAACTGTATTTAGAGTACTGCATGGGAATTACTTTACAGAAGGTCATTGTGTTGTTAGGCACATCAAGGACATAAAATAATTTCTTCACATAATATTTAGGTGATGAGCTAAAAACAATGTATACTGTTCTTAACAGACGTTATTTCAGCACATGTAAAGCAATGAGAATGATTGCAGAGAGAACTTTAAAAATTACATTTGACACATTAGAACAAGCCTGTAACAACTGGGATACAGCTGATCCTTTTGCTTTTGCCTTCTACCAGCAAGTGGAAGAAGGAACCTTGCCTCTCATTAGAAAGCCATACAAGACCCATTGTGCATCATCAGAAATCAGTCTAGAAGCTCATTTTGTGTCTCTAAAAGCAGGTATAACTTATTTCCAATAACACAGCATGCAGCCCTTCTAAAATGATGCAGACTGAATTGCTGAGTGCTTTCCACAAAGGCACCTTAACAACATCAGAACACATAGAGAATAATCTCCCTCAGTCAAAAAAAAAAAAAGATAAAAATGAAAGAAAGAAAAAAGTAATTTGAAGGAAAAAATGAAACAAGACAAGCAAACAGTACTATCTTTCACATGCTTTGAGTAATCCTTGCAGGATTTTCACCTGTTTTGCAGTGCCCTATCACACATGGAGAGCACACCACAGTGATCACAGTGATTAACATACTTCACTGTTTCATAGCCTTCCTTTGGTTAAACCTCATGTTTTTCATTCTTCTCTCTGACCTCTTTGATATGAGTTCTTTCTGTCTCTAACCTGAGACTTAAGAACTTTCTCTGATGCTAAAGAAAACACAGATGGCCATTCAGCCTCTTTACTCCTTTTACTTTCTGTGTGACATCTACCTCACCCTGCTTTGAATGTCATCCTTTCCTTTCTCCAAAATGGACTTTTCTTGTTTCACTGGCTGCTTTCTGATACAGTTGTATGTTCTCTCCTGCTTTAGTATATTTAAAATTAACTTCTCTGTAATTTTTAGTCCTGCAAGCTATTTCAAATCATGATGATTTCAAATCATCTTTCTTCATTGACTTTCATTCTTCCCAAACTTGTCATTTATCTTAGAAAATGTTGCAACATAATCTTTACTTGCATGTGCTAAAATTCAGCTGCCTTTAACTTTCACCAGTTTTTATCATAAATATCCTATATTCCCTAAGGTTGAAGATACCAGACTTACTGGCAGCAGAATTCACAGATGTAATACTGTTCCAACTGATAAAATCTCAAATATTGTAATTTTTCTTTGGCTGTATTATCTGTGCAGGATATGACTTAAAAATGTGATTTTTTTTTCCTCCCCCTGATGTGATCTATAAAAATGATATCTCTTTCAAATACTCAAGACTCAACTCTGCCCTAAGGCCTACACAATTCTAGCTGTTAATCATGTTGAGGGAAGTGATGGGATGGAACAGTAATTGCCTTCCTTATTTCTTTTTTCTAATTAAACTCTCCATTACCCTCCCTCTAAGTGGAAAAAAAAAATCCCAACAACATATAATTAATAGTTATATCAGTTCTTTCCATTATTTACTTCAACATGAGAGCTCTATTTCTTACCTATCCATCTAATGCACCTTTCAAGACCATGAATTCTGCATGCCCTCACTGGTTTGTACAGCTAGCACAACCAGTCTCCAAACCTGAGGGAGTATGTGGAATTCTGATATCACATAAAGGCAACATCTTTCCACTAGCTCACTGCTGTCAATTAGGCTAAGAACTACTCTACTTATTCCCTTAATTCAATGTTATGATGGAGGAAGAGAGAAAATTAGAGAAGGGGAAAAACGTATCATTTTTATATCATTCTAAAATTCATGTCTAGTCATACTCAGGCTTGTTGTATCTGTTCAATCTGAATCATTTGACAAGACAAATTGTTTGGCTGATCTGCACAAGGGTTTGTGGAGGAATAAACTGAACTGCTGTCTGAGAATGGGATTAATTCCTCTGAGAAATTCCAATATATATGTAAATTTCAACATGCTCATTTCTGCCATGTGAGTAGAAACATGTACAGTAATGTGCAGTGTTCAGATTTCTGACTGCAGTTTGGGGCTATCCTTCAAACTGTTCACAGACCCCAACTTCCAGACTCATACACACACACAAACATATATATAAAAGATACATATACATATCTCAGATATACTTATAATCTAAAGTGGGAAAGTATTAATGTAGCAATGCAAGAACCAGTAAAACCCTAAAAATGTTCAGAACATTTCTTCCTTCAGGCATAGGTATAAAGTACACCACCACCACAACAACCAGCATGTTCCACCCACATACAAAAAAGCACCCTCCAACAACAACCCTCCCCAATTTAAAGGCTGTTAAGTTCTGAAATGTGATTGTACTCTGTGGTTGAGCAGGGGACCCAGCAGGAGAAACAGTAGCAAAACAACACCCAACACCCACTCCTGGGCTGCTGCTGAATTCATGAATATTGCAGAAACATTTTAGCTTGATAAAAAGGAGAGTGAAAAAATCAAATAAAAGCGCAGAGTAGGAAAAATAGTTCTCTAAGCCATTCACAGTGGGAGGAGAGAAATACAGTGAAAGTGAAGAAAGGTCCTTTTAGACTAGAGAACATTTGAGATTAGAATGACACGATTTCACTCTCTCTCTCACTATTAAAATCCATTGTTTTTTTAAAAATAGCACATTTATACAGTTGTTTTTTGAAGCATGCATGTAAAAAATGGGGAAAGCTTTTCTTTAGATTACCTATTTCTGAATGCTAAATCCATCTCATTAATTGTTCTTTGTGTGGCAGGTGTGAGTGGATCCAAGAGTGAAGAGTGCCTCCATCAGGGCAACTGCCAAATGGAAGCAGTTTTTCAGGAAGGTTGGTTATCACCCCCCTTTCCTAACATTAAAATTTATCTATGAAAACTGTCCAAAATTCTCTTAGCTAATCTTACCTGAGCAGTCAAACAAAGCTGCCTAAGCAGGTTTCTTACAGAAGGTGGAGAGTTCTCTGAAACCATGTGGTGGTTTTAGGTTTCGCATTTTTCTGCTTGTGGTTTGTGATGTCTTTTGACTCTTTCACACAATGGCATGTAAATCCTGGTCTTTTTTCTTTTTCTTTTATTTTTAGTCTTTGAACAAAATTTTCTTTGGTTTCCTTTATTGGTAATCATTCCTTCATTTAGTCTTGATGAAGATCAGACACACATGGCAAAAGCCACCTTAACCTCTGAATTAACAACACATGGCAGGCTCATTCTTCACCTCTCATATTGGGACTTCTTGAACTCAGAGGCATATAAACATGTTTTTTTCTTTCACAAGATAAAAAAGACAAAAGAGTAAGTGTATGTAATTTAAAAGTTCATTAAAAGTGATGCATACTGCAACAAGCTGAGTAACAAAGTAAATTTTGCCTTGGGCAACAAGCAGAATTTATTTACTTTTCCCCCCTTCCAACCCTCTTAAGTCAGACTGTGATGGATGAAGTTAAAAGAGTTTCCGTGCCAAAATCTGAATTCTCAGCAAATTGATGACAGCTGGTATCATTCCAAATTAGAGAGAGGCTATTACAAGAGATCTGTTTATGGCATGAATTTGGTCTTTTTGACTGCTCACAAATGATTTGTGAATTGTTTTTGCTTTTTCATGTGCATTTGTTTGCAGTTGATTTTTGTTTGAGATAACTGTTAGTCAGGAGAATTGTTAATCATATGGGAAACTTGTTCATTCCTGTGAGACAGTCATAGCATTTTTAGATAACTCCTCTTACTATTTTCCTTCTAAATAAGAGGTTATTTTATACATAGCATTCTGTCTCTAATGTATTTTCTGAGAATTTTTTGGCAGAAGATGCAAATGTTAGCAGAGATGTGCAGTGTGAACCATTCAACAAGGGGTTTTTTGTGCAAGCGTGCTCAACTCTGCTCCTGTAAAAACATTTCTGCAAAAGAAACTTATCTATCAAATGCTTTATGACTGGACAGTGGTGAAAAGTGACTGGTCACAACAAGCACAGTAAAAAGACATTTTCTTTGCAAAAACATTATGTATTTCTAATTCAGTTATCTCTTTTGCTTTATCAGTTTCTTTCAGATTTGTCAGCTCACTAGACACTATCTGACAGTATCAACAAAAGAGAGAAATTTGTAGGTAGGTAAAAACAAAAGAGCACACCTCTTTCTTCTTTGTATCATTCCTTCCTGATGGGATGTAGACTGTCTTTTACTTTATTTTTTTCCAACAGAGATCATGTAAAGTACATAAGCAGTAAAATTCTTCATGGTATCTTTTATAACTTGCATATTATTCATTCCCTTTGTCCTCTTGGCTCATTTTCTATGGAGCAGGAAGTCCAGACATTTGATTTAATATTCTAAATCTCATGCTTCTCATTTCTGGACAAAAAAGAAAATGAAAAGAAATGGAAGGCTGAACCAAATTGTGTTGTTCTGTGCTGTTGACATGATTATATAGACAAAAGGAGCCTTGCTGCAGTGATGGGAAAAATGAACTTGATCATCTGGAAATTTTTGATACAGAAGAGAGACCTCCTTCTCTTTCTGCAAGTTGCCTGAACCACTCCTTTTTCACATTTATTTTAGGATATTTTGTTCAATGGTGTCTTTAAATGTTTGTGCGCCATCTTTATATTTTCCACAGCAAAGAGTTCATATACATCATTCCTGATCATATTTATTAGGAGAAATAATCCCAGAAGAAGTCTTTATCATCAACTAAAATTTTTTTCTCTCTTTCTTCTCCCCTCCTCTTGATCGAGGGTAAGAGATCTGTTCCCTCTTGTTCACCAGAGGTAAACGATGTCAGAAATCTCAGGAGGCATTTGTCTCACAGGAAGACAGGTCTGTATCAAAAGTGAATTCTATTTAAAATGGGCTTTAGTTTGTGGAGATTCACAAGCACATTCTAATCAAAATGGAGTAACTGATCCACCAAGGCACAGTTCATACAGAATATACAGAATATACATTTCAATGCAGCTGAGCTTGAGAGGGAAGATTAAAATGATTTCAGGAAGGGATATGCATGATTCAACACTGAGTAAAGGAATAATCTTTAGAGAACATGGAAAAGTGACTGTTCTCAGAAATATAATTTCAGCTGCATGCAAAATGCATCAACACAAGTAAAGAGTGTTGTGATAAAGTTCCATAATACTGAAGCTGCAGTTGTTTGCTCTGATGCTCTCTGTGTGACATCAGAATTTACTGCATTACTGATTTGCATTATATGCCAATATGTGTGCCTCATTCTGGCCTTCCCTGAATCCCATTGCTCCTTTCACTTCTCAGGTGCTACAGTGTTAGCTGGACTGGTGCTGCCCCTATCCAAGGCTGATAAACTCAGCCATAAGAAGTCACTCTTTCTTTTCATTATAAATCCAAAAGGCCTTTCCTAATTAAAATTTAACTATGATTACAAAGGTATTTAGGACACTGATGTAGTTTTCATCCCCATGGAAACTGCACCCCTTACAGCACTCCACTGATAGAGAAATACTATTATTATTTTAAAGACACGGGATAGTAAGAGACAGACAAAATGACTTCTTCAAGGTTATACAGTAAGTCTACAGAAAAACATGGACTTATCTGAGATTTCTAAGCTTCAGGCTAGCGCTATAACTATTGGACAAAAAATTGTCTTCTTTTCGTCTTCTTTTCAATAACATGCTATATCCAAAATAGAGGAGTGAAAAAATCCTTAGAGGAAAGAAAATTAATCCTAAAGCACACATTTCACACATTTCAAATCTGTATATAACAGTATACCTACCATACATTTCTGAAGCATTGTGTATCAAGTATCAGACAAGCTTAGATTCAAGTTCTAGTCTTTTCTTTTTTCTTTTTTTTCTCTCCCAAATAAAAAAAAAAAAAAAAAAAGAAGAAAACAAAAACACAACAGGTCTCCAGCAAACTAGAGAATCACCTGAGTTTTCAAGACTTCAGACTGGCATTACAGCTATTCATGTCCTCTTTGAGAATTTCAGCACCCTGAACAGAGAAGTGAGAAGCTATTGCAAATATGAAAGCAAGAAGGCTTGAATACTTCACTGCACAGTACAGAGAAACCAGAGAAAAATTAAAGCATGACATGTTCATATACTTAAACAGTAGTTGATCAGAGTTCAATGTAGACATCAGAAAGAAAAATGGTGAACAGTATTACATGATGCTTTTATTAATTCTCTGCTTTTTTTTTTTTTTAATTTCTGCTCTAAGGGGAAAGAAGACTGAACTTATTTCAGTTTGTCCAAGAAGAGTGGTTCTTAAAAATGTGGTTGAAATCTCTTTCCGTCAATTTTATAAAATACTTTTTCATGACAGTCATGTAAATGGAAAGAGAAGAGGATGAGAAAGAGGTGACCTGTGTTTTAAAGCAGGTTGGATACTGCTTGCAAAAGTCATCTAAAAAAATCTCTAAGAGACCAGTATTATATTTCCTCACTTTAGTAGGAGCACTTGTGTCCTTCCTTTTAGCATAGTGGTCTTCTTGAATTAATGAAAGATTTTTAAACTGAAAACAAGAAAAAGAGAGTGGCTCAAATGCACCTTTCTCTTTCAAACTCTAGAGTGGCTGTAATGTAAGGGGCAGAAAATAAGAAATTAAAAAAAAGACAACCAAACAAAAAGAGAGAAAAATTATTATGATAGAGACATTTACAGACCAGTTCCAGAGACGGTCTAGTTTTGGGCCTTCTTCATTCTCAGATCTTTGACAGTCACATTTTTTTAATGTGACAGTCACATTTGGACATCAAGGTAAAATGTTTGTTTTACATATAGAATTCTCTACCACATTTTATTGATGTAGATGTTTTAGTGAAAACCTTAACATTATGTTAATATAAATCTATATAAGACTCTACCCTTTGGAAGACAGAAGTGAAGAGACATGTGAGGATATTTTTCTAGGATATTTATATACCCTGTTTCTGGCAAAATAATAAAAACCTGATATCAAACAACTGGTGTTATTAGGAAACAGAATTGTTGCCTTTAAAAAATTGAGTGATTGGGCAACGATATTTGACTCTAGCCTTCCTTTGTTCCTGGACTTGAGTTTACTCCTGGTTTCTCTGCCTCTTTCCCCCCAGCAGCACCAGGGGACAGGGAATGGGGGTTGTGGTCAACCCACCACACATTGGTTGAGTTGACCACACATTCAACCACACATTGTCTCTGCTACTCCTTCCTCCCCAATGAAGAAAAGTAGAAATTTTCTAGGGTAGAAATGCATTTTGATTTAGGTGACATGTACATTTTTGAGTTTGTGGTTAGAAAACATAGCTATTTAGCCTGACTGCAAAACCTAGGCTCAGAGAAACTGTTTCAATGAAAGACAGAGATAAAAGAGAGAAGACAGAGGATGATAGAGAGAGACAGAGAGACTGCTGTGAGAGCAGGTCAACCTGACCTAGGAATTCTTTCTGATCAAGAAGAACTAGCAGCAAATGTCACGCAAAATTCGTAAAAATGAATATGTATGAACCTATTGTGAAATTGTATGCATATGTATCTGAGAAAGAGATAAAAAAAGACCTGAAGTTCCCAGAAGTACGCACGTCACTTTAGGGGAATGATTCCCACATGCGTCCAGCACTGTAATAAACATACCGGCTTTACAACTTTCACAAAAGTTATGGAGTTTTGATTATCTCCGCAAAACACCAGGGAGAACACTCCTTACCCCTCCCTCCCATAGGAAACAGCCCTCCACAAGGGTTTTTTTTTCCCTTTTTAAGTCCATTATCCAGGAGGCACCACCACTGTTGTTGATGTCTCATCCTTGGCCAGACTCGGAGCCGACTGGCGCTGTCTCATCGGACTCAGGGGAAGCTCCTGGCAGCTTCCCACAGAAGCCAACCCGGTGCCCCCTCCACTACCAAACCCTTGCTACAAAACCCAGCCCACCCATGCTGCAGGAAGTATTTTCACCACTGGTTTTTTTTGAGTACATTTGAGTGCATTCCTGTCTGCATAAGGAAAGTGGTATCCATGGGGAGAATGAGTGGCTGACAGCCTTGTGCAGGAGACAGCTCTCTGTCCACTAGTGCTGCCTGTGCTCAGACTCATTGTAGCCTAATGGCTCAAGTGCCATGGGAAGCATCACGATCTTTTGTTGTTTACTTTCTGCCTTAAAGGGTTCTTTCTATGGTCCTTTCATTTGCATTGAGTAGAAGCTAAACTTTGGAACTCTGAACTAGAAAGCAACCAGAAGCTACATGTTGGAACAGTGAAAAAATCCTGGGATTTATCCTTTCTTGAAGGACTATCACCAAGAAAATTTAAAAAAACCCCTTTTTTCTTTTCCCTTATCCCTTCCATTCACTTCTAAGTAGATTAATGCAGCTAAGTGACATGGATAACTGCATTTGTACAAAACATCTATGAACATTTTTTTTGCTAACAAATTTCAGGTTGCCAGACATAAAATGTGTGGATCTCAAAGTTACAATTGCCTGAGCAAACAACAGCAAATTTTGTCTCTCTTGCTGTGGTATTAATAAAACAAGAAAAAAAAATCAAGACTATTTTTTCAAGTATGACTTTGTTTTTCAGCTTCAGAAAGCCATCCATAAAGAAATTTGGGAGGGATATCAATATTACAGTCTAAGGCCAGACCTTTACCATCTCTTTGGTTTAGGTATTCCATGAATTAAAAGCAAAGCATGAGGTTCAAGCTGTAGAAGCAACAGCAGCATAGCGCAAAAATCTGAACAATTTTTTCTGATATTCCAGGTGAATGTTTCAGCCACATGGTATTTAGTGAAAGCCTTGATCATTGCTCAGGTGAGATGATTCCTTCAACCAGTTCTGTTCCTAAGCCTGTTGTAATGCACTGGATATCTCCTGAGCCTCTTATTGAAAAAGCTGCTTTCACTGAGGTAAAATGGGTTTTGCTAATAGCAAACTTTGCAAAACTGCGTTTACCTGGGTTATGGTACGGATAATTGAAACTATATTCTTCTTTTTAGTTTTCCTTAGGGCAGCAGAGACATATCTCATCACTGTAATTAAGTAATTGTAAATATACATTGATTATTCTGAAACCTGTTGTCTGATATAAAATCCCAATATTACCATGCTTGAAAACATCACTTTGACAAATTACTTACGACTAAAGTATTGTACTCCAGCAAGATAGTAAACTATTCAGTGCAGAGTGCAGTACTCTCAGGAGAGTGGGGGAGGGAAAGGATATAAAACCAAAACCTTGGTACTGTATACTCTAGTATTGATTTTAGTAAAATGGTTTAGTGCTTTCTATGAAGGGCTAAAATATTGCCCTGCTTTGTTTTGGCTGTGAGAGTCAGACTTTTCATCTATCTAAACTATTGAGGTTAAATCTGAAATACAATTTAAATAGCATTTGCAACCCAGCCCTTTTTAAAACACTTCTGTGGATTGTCAGAAGCTGAGATGTGAAAGGCAGAGATGTGAATAGCTGGCAACAAAATTAATAGTATAGGTGAATTTATAGTGTATATCATAGAATTGTATATCACAATTTGTATGTATCATCTGAGAATTTTGGCAGACTTTTACTATCTGAACATAAACTCTGTGAGAGAAACTTTTTGCTTTCTGATAACTAGTGAACAAATCAATTCTACTTCTTTTTATTTCCTTAATTCAGCCTTACTGATTTTGCAACATTGTGTTTTCAATTTTCTTAGCAACAAGAGAAATTTCTGTACTTTAAAATTTGTCTCTGGTAAGAAGAGGCCTAGAGCCCTAATGCTGAACAACACTTCAGAGACAGAGTTTCAGGATTAAGGTGCTTCTTCTATCTATTTAGAGTCTGACTTTCACCTTCAGAGTCCTTGGCTCATTATGAAGTTGGTGATTTAGCTACTTTTTCGTGCTGTCTATATTAGCATACAGCTGCTCTGTTACTTCACAGCCTCATCCATCAGTGACTCTCAGTTATCTTAAAAAACACAGTCCATTAAAAATGCTAAACTTATCAGTCGCATTCATTTGCTTTCTAAGTGTATAATGTAGGAAGGAAAACACAGTGTATAAATTATCACAGTACCACTGTACTGTGCAGTCACCACTACATATCAGTAGTGCTCGTCAATAGTACTTTTGTTTATCATCTGGACTTGAAAAAGAGTTAATTTTACTCTTTTTCAGATGTGTGAAAACTTCTGTAACATACAAGCAGAGTGTAAATTTTCCTCAGGAGGATGCACTTAATCACCTGCTGGGAAATCAGTAATGTGTGATTCTGAGAGTGGCAAGATCTCTTAGTGCTGCTCGAAGCCATCCTGTCATTATCCAGAGAAGAAAGCAGTCTGGCTGCTTGCTTTGCTTCAGCTCTGTGAAATAACAAGGCAAGGAGGCACAGAGAAGCAAATTCTAAATCTTTTAGACCTGCACTCACTGCAACAATAGCTTGGATTATTTCTTTTCCTTCTCTTCTCTGTCATGTGCTGGAACCAGTAATTGCTTAGTGACATGAATTCCTTCTACAATCCTGTATCATTCGAAGATTTGGGCATTTGATAAGCAGGAACACACCTTAGGATCCCAGGAAGGATGTGTTCCACGAAATCAGAAATCTTAGGGTGTTCTGTCCTGTTTGAGAGAAGCACAGAGGTGTGGGGATGGCTGTAGCATTGTTCAGCTCAGTCTTGGAAAACTGCAGGAATAGAAAGCCCCAGCTGTTTGCGGCAATGTGGTCTACACAGCTTTTCAGGGGAGAAGTTTTATCACTCTCCCAGTAAGAATGCTTTCCAAACATCCAGCCTAAATTTTCCAAACTATCCTCCCGTTGCCATTATGCCTCACTTTACAGTTAGACTTAATGATCTTAAAGGTGTTTTCCAATCTATGTTTTTCTACGATGTTACCTCCCATCACTACTAGGAAGTATTTACCCTTTACAGCTTCTGTGAGTTAAGTATTTGAGACCAATCCATGCAGTTTTTTGGTTTTTTTTTTTTCATCTTTATCAGTGATTTCACTGGCCTATATACAAATTTTACTGTCTCTGTTTTGGCCACTTGGACTCAGCAAAATTGAACAACAGCATTAAATGTAATTCATTGAACCGTGCCTAGTTATAACACTGGCTTTAGTTTGCAGCAAAGGAGGATTTGGAATGTTTCAAACCATACATTTTGCAAATCAGTAGAGGATGACTGATCTTCTTTAGAGGCATAAGCATTTTCATTTTTGCACCTGTCATATGCAATTCTATGGTAGGGGTTTTTAAAAAAAAACAACTTAGCTTCATGGCTAACTAGGTAATCCTTCTAAAGGCATTTAATTCTGTGCTTTTAAAGCTGTGTATTGTACCTTAATGCTAGAACAGAAATTGCTTAAAATGGTCTTTATAAAGAAATAGGGTTATTTTCTGGTTTTATCTGAGGAACAGCCAAAGACACACTTAAAACCCCAAAAGATGAGTCTAATGTAGCAAACAATTAAAGGTGACCTTAATTGTAATGATGAATTTAATTCACAGTAATAACCAAAGCGTATTTAGTCCTTCGATCCCAAGTACTGCTTTTATTTTCAGGGGGGCTTTGTTGCTTGATGTCCATTTAATAAAGCTGTTCTCACATTAACTTCAAATTTCTGACCTTTTCACTCACAGATCTCACTATTTAGTATTCACTTATTATCTGTAGCAAGAATATCAGTAGAATAATGCAAACTTAAAAGCTGATCTACATTTGACAATCCTTTTACTTACAGCTGCTTTTTTAAATGGGGATATAGCATTCCAAGCCAGGTCACTTACAGTTTTGGTACTACTCCACAGGACTGAAGATGGTGACAATAAAAAGAGCAAAACCACCAGTCACCAGAGAACTAAGCAGCAAGCTTAAAAGAACTGGATGGGGAAGATTTTAGGAATGATACTGACAGTGTTCTTACATTAGTATGAATATTGGGAGAAGTTAATTTAATACAGTAGAATTGCATTTATACAGCGGAATACTACATCTTATCTCCAGACTTTCTGGAACTCCGGATCCTCATTTGAACAAACTTGACTGTCACATTCATCCTTCAAAGGTAAATTAATTGAATACTGTATAAACAAGTTGGAGTTCTTACGGGAAGAAATAATAAACTTGTTTCTTTAGCATGCAGAGGAAAACTTTTAGTTCATCTTTGTAGTACTGGAGTGAAAAATTAGTGGAATTTTGTAAAAAATATTTCATCCAAGTAAGCCAATACTACCATCCGTGTAACTGTCATATTTTCTGAAAAATCCCTTAATCAGGACTTCTTCTCCTTGGAAGCTGAGAAGCCTCAGAGAAAAAGGAAAACAATAATTATCTCCTTTGCTTCTCCTGTGTTGTGCTGCTTTGGAATGTGGTTTGGAGATTGTTTATCCAACAGGTGGTTGTTTGATTGGTTTCATGTGAATGGTTTTACTTAATGACCAATCACAGTCAGGCTGTGCTGGGGCTCTGGAGAGGGTCATGAGTTTTTCATTATCATTCTTTGTAGCCTTCTGTCTGTATCCTTCCTCCATTCTTTAGTATAGTTTAGTATAATATTCTTTAAAATACTATAGATCATAAAATAATAAATTAGCCTTCTAAGAACATGGAGTCAGATTCATCATTTCCTCCCAACGACAGGGGACTCAGAAAATCCCACACATCCCCTTATGTGACCAACCTGTCAGTAAGAGCTTTGCATGCTCCTGTTGCAACCCATCCAAGTGATAAGTCATATTTTAACTTTGCTAGAGGCCTGCAGTTTCTGAAAATTATCGAAACCCTTTAGGTTAGAGGTTGCTATATAAACTCCGTAAGCTGGAAAATATTTTTTCCAGTCACTGCATGCACACATTTTCAGACATGAAGCAAAGGTTGCACTGGGAATTTTGCAATACAGATGGGATAATGTCACTAGCATCACAGTAATTATTGAATAGTATGCATACTAAGGAAGAAAACTGAGACCAGAGGTGATCTCAAGGTGAAATTCCAAGCAGCTCATTGCAGCTCTATCTGAGAACAGGAGGCATCCCATTATTTTGATCTGCACTGTCACCTGCAATACAAGCATACCCTCTACTGAATCTTTCTAAAGCTGTTTATATTTACACATTGAGATTCCCAGTCTAGTTTCCTTCGCAGCCCATTAAGGGAGCATCAGCTGCATGTGCAAATCTTTATGATCTATCTTTATTGGACTGTATGCATTTCCCCTTCTTTTTTATTTTCTTTTTCCTTTGGCTAAACTAATAGTTTTTAATAGGAGCTCCTTGAAGTAGAAGAAACAAACACTCTCTTTGTAAAGTTCTGAACCAGAAGAATGAAGAGGAAATGAATGAAGGAAAAAGGTATTCCTAAACATTTTCTAATCATTTCTATGCTTTATGAAAACTTCACAGGTCTTGAAACCCAAAGAAATGTCAATATAGTAATTCCTGTCTTTATGTTTGTGGAGAAAATGGTAAACTTAACAAATCTATTTTCTTTCTCTTCTTTCCCCCATGAAAATAAAATACATTATCAATTCACCTTAAACAAGATGTGTCTATTCTCCTAGAAAGATGCCTGAGGAAATACTCAGTTCCTAATCTAATTTTTCCTTTTTCCCACAGCAGATAGGCATCTTCAAAAGTTATGAGAAAGTGCTTTAAACTTCAAAAGATAAATATTTAGCTATTGTGGTGGAGTGTGCAGGAAGCTGCAAGATTCTTCTTCCTATTGACTTTTCAACATTGCAGCCAGACCTTGAAGAAGTATATTTTTTAACAGAAATAAATTAGTTGATGTTATTAAAATCTCAGTTTACCAGGAGATTTCAGACCAGAACTACAACTGGTATCCTTCTGTTAGGTCATCACTGAATGGAGCTGCTTTTCATGCAGCATCTTAATGCTGAAACCATCATCAAGAGCTGGATTCACATCATTCCTCTGTCTGAGACCTCTTAATCCCATTTATCCCAACTAGGGTCCAGACAACCCTAATTATGCTGATCTGTAACACAGAGGGAGCTCTTCTGCTTTTATTTTGCTGAAGTTTTTCTCCTTAAAAGAATTCAAGACCTGTCAGGCAAAAATTACCAGCATTAGCTGGACTGTGTAACCAACAAAAGCTATCTTTATGCTCATCCCTTATCTATTCACATTATGTCTATTTCCTCTAAAAATACATGAAATTATTGAACTTAAGTTTCTCTCAAATGAAAAATTTATCAAAAGGCAGGAGTTACATCTGAAAGCAGCCATGTCTAAATCATGCAGATTTCACAGGTGCTGTTCAGGCATTCACCCTGGAATTCAGGATTACAGCATCAGTTATCCTCTCCTTGAAGTATTAATTCACTGACATTATCTTTCTAGCTATCCTTGATTCATGATTTCCCTGTTAAGCCTGTGATTTTTTGTGAAGATAAAAAGGAGAAAAATCCTGATGTAATCTTATGGTAAGCCTTAAGAGGAACAGCATGGGACTTTTCTTATCATACTCTAAATTCTTGGGAATCAGACTAGCTGTTTTTTTTTGTTATTGTTGTTGTTGGTAGTTTTTTTATCACTGAAATTGCCATTATTCTAACTCACAGTAGGAGGTCCCTTGTGGTTATGAATTAGGAGTTAAAATCTATACTCACACACTGACAGTGCATATTTTCAGGCAGGAATGAAAAAAAAAAACAAACCAAACTGGTTTCTATATTATCGTCTAAATTTATTTCACACAAAATAAGCTTTTACAGCTTTAAGCACACAAACTTCTCTTTAACTTGATTTAATGTTTTATATTTCACTTGGTAGTCACTGAAATGTATTGCATTGTCTCAAAGTGGTACTAAATTCTGAGCTTACAGAACAGGACAGTCTTAATTTTTCCATCTGTATTATGAGAAGAGGGGGAAACTTAAAAATGAAGGAAGAATACTGTGCCAAGTGAAGGCTTCAAGAAGATTATTAGGTTTTTACTGTCACTGCTCAGTCTACAATTTGCAACCTGGAGGAGTGAGAATTCAGTCATTGAATAGTGTGTCAACACATGGATCTCATCTTTCACTGTGGCATTATCCTGCTGGTTTTACAATCTCAGAAGTGGACTTACTACTGAAACTTGGCATTATATGAAAATCAGGATTATTTAATAACAGCATTGTGAGTCAAAGGTTCTTGCCATGTAATTGCTTTTCTCTCTAAATCTTTGCATAATGACAACAGGCAGTGCTCAGTCTTCACTTGTAGCATGAGGGGCTTTTTTTTGGTTTGTTGGTTGGGTTTTTTGGTTTATTTGAGGTGGTGGGGTATTGTTTGGGCTTTTTCTCTTTAGGAATTTTTTTAATGCCTTTTTTTTTTTTTTTTTGTTTCTGATTTAGAGGGTTCTCTAAACACAGATAACACAGATTCTTCCCACATACTGAAAAGGTAAATTATGGATTATTTTAAACTTTTCTTTCTTTATTAAATTTTATACCAATTAGTAACAGCATGGAAGAAAATTGACTTCCTAGTTCTCTCTTTGAAGTCTGTGAGAGTGTTTGTAGGTACTTGTGGGCCAAGGTGCCCTACCCTAAAATTTACCTTGGAGTGAGAGGCCAATGAGAGCCGAGCTGTGAGCTTCCCCACTGAAGCTAAGCATGGCATCTTTATCATATCCCCAGATGCATTCTCAGGGAAAAAAATATTTTGACCATTGAAAGAACTGGGCCTTCAGGCCCAGTGACAGCAGTGACATTGTGGTCACAGCAGTGACAGTGTAGCCACTGGCATGGAAGATGAATGCAATGAATTCAGGTGAGGGCTCAAACTTTAAGGCAAACAGGTATAAAAATTTCAGAGAGATAAAAATCTCACCAAGTATGCTATTTTTGTAGAATTCAGACTCAACAGAGCATTTTCCTTCTTCTTAAAGCAGGTGGGCTCTGTGGCACAGGCAGCTCTGACAGTCAGAAACTCCCAGATTTTTATCCCAATTTACATGCAAATTCATCACAGGTGACTCATGTTGCTCACTGTACTTAAATTCTCATTTCCTAAAAGGGACATGTCAGAAAGTTATTTAGTGAAGGGAGTTTTACATCTGAATCAATTGCCTCTGGAGCAACATATTGAGGGAATACTATTGAGAGATTATCCTGTTGCGCAGGAACAGTGCACATTTTAAACTCACTGGAGGCCCAGGCACTGCCAGGTGGCCCCTGGCTCCCAAGGATTCCCAAGACAGTTTTGGACATCCCCTGCTTCCCTGTGAACTCTGGTTTCTCTCTAACCTTGGGAGAGCCCAATCAGTGCATGTAACAGAAGGGAGGGAGGGAGAGCAGAGGCAGCACACCTGGAGAATGCAAGTGGCTTTAGCCCATACCCACTTTTGTCCCTGATAACATTGCCTCTGCTGTGAGGGATTAGCTACCTCAGAGAGTTCTGTCAGGTTCTGGGCTTGAAAAAGCTGCCCAAATGGAGTGTTTGGCCTTGCCTGAACTCAGACTATTGTTTTGTAATAAAAGTTATAAATTGAACTCCAGCAAACAGTCCTAGTGAATAAATGGTGCGGCTGATGCAGCAGCCTGAGTGGAGGCCTTATAATTTCTGTCTCAAGAATGTCAGCTAACACATAACCAGAGGCATGCACCATTGACATCTTGCACCTTTATTCCTAATTTGCCAGGTCTTTTCATCTGCTGACTGCTGTTCCCGTTGGTCTATGCCTGGGAGAGTATTTTCATTACTGAATACGGGAGGCATGGGAATTCAGACACCTCCTTCAGAACATAACAAGATTATAAGAGGAGTCATGAGACTGTTACCTCTGTTCATTGTTTGCATTAATTTAGACTTAGTAACGATGAAAATCCCTTTTCCCTGTTCAGTTACTGGCTTCTTAAAGCTGTCAGCTTGCCCTGGTTGGAAACAGAATTTCAATAAAACCCTCCTCGAAAGACTGCAATAAATATTCCTAAGCCAACTTATTGTCATTAAACATTTAGTAAGAAGATTCAGTTTAAAACATTGTGAGGTGGCCAACACTTCATTTAATTAACACTGATTCTGAAAGCACAATATAAATTTTAGTGCTTTTTTTAATCACTCTACATTCCAGTTGTGCTGATTCTAAAGCTTATATGATTATAATCATCATGCTCAAAGTAAAAGGATTTTTTCCCATGTCTTCCATTCCTTAAATTGTTTTTAGATTTCCCAAGGGGCATATATCATATAAGATTATGATGATAAAGATTTTAAGGCAATTATGTTTCTTTATTTGGAAGCTGAAGTTAATGTTTTTGAAGACTGCATTCCCAAGAGCCCTGGTAAAAAAAAAGAAGCCATGATGCCTTTCCCTTTACATTTTAGTCGACCAACTGGCACAAAATAGGAAGAAGGGGTAGCCTATCTTTGTGAACCACAAGTCAATTTTTCACTTAATATATCTGCTTTTAGTTGACTAGAAGATGTCTGTAGCAGAACATTAACAAACACTGTAATTTGCTGGGGTCAGCTAGGTCTGTAGCTCTGCAACTCTGAGCCCTCTTAAATTATGCTATCAGCTTTCAAAACCTTATTAGGTTTAACCCATTTCGGCGCCACTGGCTTCTCGGAATCACCAATGCACCTCTAATCAGAAAACCTCAGAGAAACCAATCTGCTGCTATCAGAAACCTCAGTACAATTTTGTGTATTAATATTTCAGAAAGCATGTAGGAACACATGCTCCCTGCTGAGCATTACAACCGAGGAGGCTACAATAACAGCGGAGATTGATCGCCAGTAAACCTGGCCAGGGAAACTGCTGTCTCTTGTCTGGCTGTGGACATGGTAACCAAAGAAAGGAAAATGAAATGGGTTATTTGGCTGGCGATTAATAAATTCCCATAACTGTCGAGCGGGACAACACACAGAAGTTGCATCTCTTACAGGAATAGAAAATACTCAAAATGGCATCTAAGCACTCAAATTTTGGCGCCAGCAACCTATGGCTGACTTCATTGATCTGTTTTTTCTTCCTCATCCCATCTCTGGTGGAAAGAGCAGCATACCCTCAGACAGGAGCAGTTGTGAATTTCCAGTGGAGATCAGGCTGTGTCTGGGCTGGAGGCACAAATCCCTGGAAAGATAAAGAGTGAAAGGGTTACCAAGGATGAGAAACCCAACATCTTACTTTCAAAGCTGGCCCTGCTGGCCTCATGTGGAGCAAGGCCACTGCTCAGTCTAGTACTGCTAAACTTTCAGCTCCCCCCATTTTAAGCAAAATGAGATCTACTGAGAATGTTGGCTATCATGGCAGAGCTTAAGTCTTACTTATATTTAAAACAACCCCATAAAATTCTTACAAATTCAGTGTTGTGCTGACTCCTGTGATGTCAGGGGAGGTGTTATTTGTGTGGAGCAGGTGATTGAAATAAAGCATCGACTCATTTACCAGTTTTAAACTTGTTAATGAGTTTACTCATTTACAAGTTTAACTCTTTAAACTCATTTAACTAATTTACAAGTTATCTTTAACTCTTTAGCTTTAACTCATTTACAAGTTATCTCTGAGAGCTTCCAAAGTAAGAAGCAGATTTATAAACTAGAAAAATAGTCTTTCATTGGGAAAAAAAATACATCTGTACATACCTTATACGTTAGTGTTTAGCCATCTTTTTCATGCATGCATTTTTTATTTTGTGCCAAAGAATAGAAGTTAACAATAATTTTACATTCTGTTACGAGATCAGCTTAAGGGGCCCCTCAGGACTCTCTCATCTCTTCAGGCTTTATTTTAATTTTTCTTACCTTTCTTCAGGCTAGTGCACAGAAAAGCTAGTTCACACTGCTTTTGTTCTTTGAGACCTTTGTACGCAAGCTATGAAAATAACTGACTTTCAAATAGAGACTTACCTGTTGGGCTCTGTAGGTTATGGAGACATACAGAAAAAACTAAAATACCAAGTCCTCAATCTACATTATAATCTCTAAGCATTCCAAGAGTTATCTTAACTTTAGGGAATCCAGATTTGAAATGTCATCAGAAGTCACTAAAGCTTATAAAGCCAGCAAAGTCCTACTTTTTTTTTTTTTTTTTTTTTTTACTTCCCTGCCCACACACCCCTCCTGTTTTGATGTTCATGATATCTTAAAGAGCAAATTTTGGTGGTTTTCTGTATTTTTATGCTTGAGAAGTTGATTCTATACCATATCAAAATCTAGATTCTTTAACTTTATTATTTTTCTGGATCTGTAGGGTTTCTTAGACATTCTTCTCACCAACAATGACTTCCTCCCTGCTTTTATATCCTGTTTTACCATGCTTTTGCATCAAGGTAGTGTGGTGTGTTCAGTCTTTGATTTAAATCTCTTCTGCATTGTGTGACATGTTCTAACTGTTAGCAGGAGTGACAGATTTACCCTGATCTAGTAAAATAGCTGGGAATTTGAACAGTTTATGTAGGATGTGAGAGATCTCTAGTTCTCAGTCATACCCCTAACACATTTTAATATTTGCACTTCTTTGCCTCTAAAAACAAGCTACTAGAACAATTGAGGGAACTCAACAGGAAAAAAAACAACCTTTAGGTTGGTTTATAACCAAAGTGTCTTTGCCCTTGCCCAGCCAGTCATTTGATAGGTCATGCATGTTCTGTGTGCTCTCAAAGCACCACCGGCAGCTCCGAGCTTGTGTCAGCCAATTCCTTGCATATCCTGGAATGACACCCAAGATCAGATTATTTAAAAAATTATTCTTGCTGTCTGATTTCCTTTGTAGTTTTCAGAGTGATTGACGGTTCTGATGACCCTGGAAAATCACCACTGTCTAAGCAGGTCATTAAGAAGAAGAAAAGGAAGAAAAGTAGGGACGTTGTGCAGGAGGAACCAATGTGGAGGAAGCTTAAGGAGATGTTAAACACCGCAGGCCAGAATGTACAGAGGTTTTATCATGTGTCCTTCTTCTTTAGCATAATTATACCAAGTTTTGTGCTATCCATGCTTGAGGTATTTTATAACACTTCTGCTTTTGAGAAAAGGAAATTATTAAGACTTAAAGATTTTGCAAATAATGTTGATGATGAGTGCTCAAGATGTAATATTTATTATGTATTTCTTGATCCATTTGGCACTTCGTTTGATAGTGACTAAAGGAAGAAGCTTTTGGGCACTAGTTTATAATGTCAAAATGCAAAAAAGCAACTGTGTTAATCAGCAGCTACGACTACTTGACATTGGTACCATTTTTTTAGTTACAGGGAAAAAGTTACACATAAACATTAAAAAGGAGCTTGCCCAAAGAGATCTCCTTTTTATGGTAGCAACATGTTTCTAGCTATATTTTGGGGGGATGTGGAGGAGACAAAAATATTTGATCTAAAATTTTTCTAGAAACTTTTGCTAAATAAAGAACTTGACTTCTGAGAATGTATTTAATATTTAGGAATATCAAATTGTTTTTCTTACTGCTGATATCACATTTAAAAGGTAAAGTTGTAGCTACTAGCTACATCCTCCTGGTGAATTGGAAAGGTAGGATTCCGTAGAGGAAAAGAGAAAGTTAATCTTTAATTCCACAGTTATTCCACAGCATTATGAAGATAGCCATCTTAATGCCAATCTGACAAGAGAAAGAGGTAAAGCTGTCTTAAGGTATTATGATTTTATTTGTTAGAAGGGTGCTGGGAGGGGGTACTGGCTACAGCGCCTCACTGATCAAAGCTAAACCATCTCCTAATCTTTTATGCATAGATTTTTATGACAAGATTATGGAAATCCCTAGCTCATCCAGTTGTCCAAGGCTGGATCATAGAAATTCTCAAGCACAGGAGGAATGTTACTAGCTATGATTATAATCATGGAACTCATTTCTTGAGTGAGTAATCCTAATACAAGCAAGTAAACCATTTTTTAATATTTTTTCTACCCATCTAAGCACTGTGATCCCATTTTCTGTAATGGGACTGTTGGCATGAATATGGATTAAAAGATCAGAAAAAATGATGAAATGTATGAAGTCTCTCATACCTGTTTTCTGGACAAGGATTAATATGTCAAATTAATATTTCTGGAGAAATCCATGTCTATTTCCAATCTGATCAGTGTAGCTAAAATGATCTTCCTCTGATGTAGACTGCCTTGGAGGTCCTCCAATAAAGGTTAACATAACCCAAACCATCCCCCCCCCTTCTTTTTTCCAACTTAAAAGCCTCTGAAGTAGCAAATATATAGTTAAGAAGAAAAAAATTTAAATATAAGAAAGATCAGTACCACATGTGTGCACTTGATTACAGAAATGCTGAGGAAATATGTTTTCTAGGGTGGGGGGTCGGGATGAGGGAGGTACAGATGTCACTGGTGCTTATAGTAATTTCATATTTTCATACACAAAAATTATCTTGATTTTATAGCAAGTTAGAAATTAAACCACTTCCCAAAATAGTCTTGAGGCAGAAATCTTCATGCTATGTAATAAAATATATTTTTCTCAATTAAGGAAAACATTTGCATTGCTTTTTTCCTAGCAAAAAAAAAGTTGGTTTGAGAGAAGCACAGTTTTATTACACTTCCATGAGGATTCAGGAAAAAAAATTATTCTGCTGAATTAAAAACTGAGGCAAGCTTCCCTTTGTCAAAAAGAGGTAAAGGCCTTCTTCCAGGTCTTGCTGGATCCTGGACATCTGCATATCTAGATGATGTGACCTGTGTGGAGGCCTTAGGTTTTTGCTTTGCCAGTGATGTTTCATCCAGGAATCCTGGTTCACTTCTAACAGGTTTTTCTTGATGCTCCTTGACTTTGTCTTTGCAGAACCAGAGTCAGCAGTACTGTCTCTTCTACCTAAGCCATGATTTTAATGCACATTTAAATAAATTAGATTGTTGGGGTTTTATCTTGCCATCCTAAATTGTGTTTTAACTCCATTTGCTTCCCCAAATATCCCTGAAACTATTGTGCTAAATAATGACAGAGATTCCTTTCCCTACTGATTGGATACTGTCTCACTACCTTGCTTCCAGCCATGCAAACCTGATGAAAATCAATAATGGTCGGGCACAGTTTTTCACATTGTTTTCCTGCCAGCTTTGTGTAAGCCACATCTTACCTTTACAGTTCCATAGTAATATACAGCAGGTTCAGAATGGGTCTGTACTTGACTGGGAGAATGTGGAGAAACTGCTATCGGTGAAATAATGTTTTGCTGTGGCTTTGTGTAATGCAGTCATTACTTAAAAACATAAAAGCTTGTGTGGTGGTTGCACATACTTCCTTCTGAGTTATTAGCACTTCTTACAAGCTGAGCTGTAATTCATGGGAAAAAACCTGATATACTGAGGAGCACCCCACATGTGTGGGGCAGCACAGGTGTACACACATGCACAATGCTCATGAAATATGTGCTTTCTCTCTGTGCATCACTCATCAAGGGTTTTTTTGCCAAGTGTCAGCATAAATAAGCGCTTCTTGCAAAACTGCTGTAATGTCATCAGCATGACTGCAAGTTTCTGGGCCTCTAGCTGGCTTTTCTGCACCTTGTTCACACATCTCCCCTAATCACAGGTCTGAAAAGTTAACTCTTGTTTACAGAATTTCTTGCCAACTGTTTTTCGCAAATTAGTCCTGTTAACCTGTAGTGAAGTAAACATCCTGATGAAAGTGCATTTTTTATCAAGCTTCACATACATTTGACTGTTGTTAACTCTGCTTGAGTTACTCTTATTTGGATGTCAAAATTATGTGGTGTTTAGCTATTGGGACAAAATGAGGGAGAGTAAAGGAGTAGTTTGCTGTAAACCTGCCTTTTGAGATTTACTAGAATTAAAAGAGCTGAAAAATGGTGAGGTGGTAGTGGAGAGGTTTTCATCCTTGCAAACTTTAATAGCTGGTAACCTGATGGTGCATTACTATTGGTGCCAACAGGTGATCAACAGTCTCTGTATATTTGGGAGCACGGAAACATTTATGCATGCATATAAATTAGTATACATTCCCCATTTTAATGGGTAGCAAAGGGGTAGTGTGCAATAAAAAGAAAAAATTTCCTTTCATGAGACTAAAAAGATTTGTGGGATGTACCAGTTCTTTTGTTAAACCCATTTCTGAAGAATTGTTTGTTCCATTTCTTTAAAAGAAAGCAATTGTTTTGAGGTAATGCATTCAGACTGCAGATAGGCATGCTGTTATTATTTGTTGTTCATGTGGACAGGTACTCCTCAAAAATTATCTTTTACAAGATCTGGAAGTCAGGAGTACTCCATAAAGCTAATGGAGCTTATATTTATGTTAATTTCTATAAAAATGGGATATTTTTGTATGACTGGTAAGTAAAAGCAATTTCAGGTGATTTTGAGTTTTGTTGGTTTTTTTTTTCCCTGAAATCATCAAGCTGTCAAGAAAATTATTTTAGATGTTAAGGGATTAAACTTGACAAAATTGTCAAAGCCTTTTTTTATACTGTATACCTCAGTGCTTGACACACTTTTCTTATTGCTTTTTTGATACTGCATCTTACTTCTAAATTATAAAAATTTTAAGTTCTTTAAAAAATATGGCAATACTTAGAGGCATATTGGGCCTTTTGAAAGTTGTTGTATTTAAATACGTATGTAGGTATTTACAGTCTGCTCATATTGTTACAACCTAACTGTAGAAGGATGCAAAAAGTAAAAAAGAAGACCATTCCTTTTTTTTTTTCTTTCTCCTTAGTGTCTCCTACCCTTTTTCTTCTGTAACTGCAAAGTCTTCTGACAGAGTAGAGGTTAAAGTTCTTGCTTTGTAATTTTACTTTGTGAAATAGTTGCTTTATGATGTAAGACAATATTTAGGAGAATTTAATTTGCAGTGCATATGAGACAACAGTACTGCATCTGGTAGGATGTTTTTGCTTTGTTGACTACATGACCAATTTTTTTTTTCTGATTGTTGCACATTTTCAGCTGGATATCATCAACAAAAGAATATTTCCCCTGATCAACAAAAGAATATACAGATGTCTCTTTTAGTGTAGATTCTGTTAATTATATTGTTAGTTGTATTAGTTAATAACACAGGCAGCTGTTAATTGTTATTTTAATGGATTTTCCTGTTTAAATATTCTTACAGAATAAAGCAGAACAAGAGCTTTATGTCTTGTTGAGGCTTCTTGCACATTGTTGACTTGCATTCACATAAGAGGAAATTCAGTTGCATGTAATACTCCAACAAAATTGTTCAGTATTATTCAGTATTACCTTAAAAGATAATATAACAAAATTTAGTATCCAGCCAAAGCCTGGATAACTGCTAATGGTATCCTGTCAGAGTGAATCAGAAACTCAATACTGGACAGAGCACTAAGTGTTACTCATTTTCAACATTGCCAGCAGAAATAACAGAACAAATGGGCCGATACAGCACTGTGAGATTTCTGTGTAATTGGCACCACCTAAAGCTGACCTTTAGGTTTCCAAAGCATAATGTATGTCCTGGGTACACAGCAAGAAGAGAAATAATGAAATTGACAGGCTGGACTCGTCATTGAAAAAAATACATAATCCATTTTACATTGTCACATAATTATTTGAGATTCTGGAAGCCATCCAGAATCCATTTTAGTATTTTCAGACAAATGGCTGACACTTTAATGATCAGCTATTTAAGGTCAACAATTTAAAACAGAGTAGTGTACTTGTTCCAAATGAAATTTAATGTTTGAAAAGGAGTTTAACATTCAGCTGTATATGCAGCATCTGAAAACATAAATTGACACCCTCAAAGGAAAATATCTGCATACATATCCATTTACACGCACATCTTATAATGTTAATAGTGTCATAAAAGCTGATCAGTTTGATTAAACACATTTATCATTCTCCAGTAGTGTACACAGGGGCTTGTACTTTGCTTATAAAATGTTCTGTCTGCTGTGACATATTGAAAGACACATGGCATATATACCCAAATCACATATAAGACCTTGTTTTTTTCTAATTAATAAACATTGTGGCAAAATTTTGCTCTAGGCATGTTTTGACTTTTACTGCATATGTTTTTAAAAGATTGTTCCAAATGCTGGTCTGTCATGTTGCATCATTCTTAATTTCACAATTTAGTCATCACAACAGACTTTTGTAGGTGTACTGCCTGCTGAAAAACAGCATCTCAGTCAATACAGCTTATTTAAATTAAAAGAAACCATGAACTGTGTTAATATAACCTTCAGTATTACACAGAACGGAACCATTGCTTTATTATGTTCCAGCAGTGATATAAAAAATAATACCTACAGCAGGATGAGGTATAGTTCAAAGAATTACAAAGTGCTTTTAACATGAATAAAGCTAAAGATTAAGAGAATTAATGGCAACATTGGATGTAGAGCACTTTGGATTATCTTTCTTGATCATTTGATTGAAAAAACACTTCCTACACATGCTTTCTCAATACAAGATTAGAATAATTACATCTGAGTAAACGCCTCAAAAAAAAAAAAACCCTCATGTGTTTATACTGAGTAAAACAATATGCTAAATTGCCCATGATTGTGCTTATACTTTCCCCTGCTTGCCCCAGCTGTTTTAATCAATGGCTTAATATGAAAAATGTGTGCAGAAAAAGCTGTTGTCTCTAAGGCTTTTCAGTAATTGTTTTTGCAGATATCAGTCTTAAAAACAGTTTTAATTGCTCAAGAAATATAAAAATATTCTTGGACCAGTCATACCATGGATCACATAGCATGTATCCATTGCTAATTAAAGGTCATGGATACAAGATGAGATTATGTCTCAGGTAGCAAGATGTGGCTGGGGGTGTGTATTCTATTGCCATCTGTTAGAGGTGGGGCAGCTACCTTCTGTTAATTGGGGCCACCTGTTAAAACCAGGTGGGGCAGTTTGCTTTATCTCTTCCATAACCAATCCTACCTCCAGAAAATATCTTCTGTTATGGGCCATTGAGTGTCACTGCATGGCTGATCAAATTCCATCATCCACTGGGAGATGCTCCACCCAGGGGAGGAGCCAAACATTCCTACCTGGATATAATCTGAGATTTGGAACACCACAGGCAGCCTTTTCCCACTGGATTCCCAGAGGAGCAGCTTTCTTCTCCACTGGATTCCCAGAGGAAGACCAGGCCCATCTACACCACCACTGGACCTTCAGAGGAAAACTCCACCCTTCTACAGGATCCCTGCTCCAACAGAACCACACCTGTCACTGCAGGAGGGCTGCAGCCACCATTTTATCAGACTGCTACGAACACCCTGCTGGGTCGTATTCTGACTCTGTCAGTGGTTTGTTTTCTTTTTTTGTACTATTGCATTTGTATTTTTAATTTTCCTAGTAAAGAGCTGTTATTCCTATATCTTTGCCTGAGAGCCCCTTAATTTCAAATTGATAATAATTTGGAGGGAGGGGGTTTACATTTTCCATTTCAATGGAGGCTCCTGCCTTCCTTAGCACACACCTGTCTTTTCAAACTGAGACAGATGTTTTGGCAAATATTGCCTAAGTTTGAAAGATAAAACTGGCACCACAGTCTTACCCAATACAAAGTGAGGTGAAGGTGGATAGTTCATCCACCTGCTTCTGCAGAGATGGTCAGATAGTGCCAGGGTTTCATTCAGAGCTGGATAAAGTGTGGGCTTGTGATTGGTATCTCCATGCTGTATCCCTGCTCATTCAGGCTGAAGTGACTGTGCTCTGAGCAGAGTGCCAAACCAGGGGACATACAATTGCCATTTCTAAACTATATTATTATCTGATTTTGTCAGGATCAGCTTCCCCCCCAAGGCAAAATGACACTGGTGAATTTACTTCATACTTCTGAATCTTTTTTCCTCAGTTGCTTTCCAATTGACTCAGAAATAAATATCCCTGTTCAGCTGTGCTACTGGTGGGACTCTCAAAGGCAGTTCAGCTTGGTTTGCCTTTGTGGAAGCCACTTGCTTGAGCTACGCTGATTATCAACTTTTTAGTTTTCAGATGTTGAATAGCACATTAGTTGTCTTAGTATTACATGCTTCCTCCAGCTGCTTTTACAAATCCAGAATTTCCTCATGGTATCTCTTCAGCAGTTCATCATCATCATCAAACACTTCATTGACTTTCACAGTCTCCTTCAGTCCTGTGGCATTATTGGCAAATAAGAATATTCTCTCATGGGCAATAATTTCAAATTAAACATCTCAAAACACTTATTCTGTCCCATGTTTTCTGACAGAATTAAAGGGACCCCAACTGACCAAAGGGATATTACATACCTTATGATGTTGGAATGCATGAGATAGAAGCCTCCCTGAATCCCTCAGAGAGAGAAGGAAACATAGGGATTGAATTAGAACCTCTAGAGAGGCTGAAATATATTTTTCACACAGATACGAATAGAAGTGAAAGTCTTAGTTTTAAGTAAGTAGAAATCTATCTTAAGTGCCTTAAGAGATGTGTTAGCTAGTAAAGGCCCTAAAGCCTAGTTTAAAGTTCAGTAGCACTAGCTCCTCACATAACAAAAACATATCAGAACATTGCTTGCATTTCTAGATAGAACTATTCATGTAAATAGATAACATTATATATGTAAATTTTGAGTAAGAAAATAGATAATACCATTTGCATAAATAGATAAAATTACATGCGTAGGATTGTGTAAGAACTGACACTACTTTCATCCAGAAGGAATTAAGCTTAGATTGGTGTAGAAAAAATGTTTTAGAATAATGTTTTTAGTTGATTGGATGATTTATGAATAAAATGCCCCTGTAACAGGGTGCAAGGAGGATGAAGAAAAAAAGAAGGAAGAAGAAGAAAGGAGGGAGCTGCTGCTGCTTCTGCACAGGACTTTAGGCCAGAAAGCTTTCAGCATGAACTTTAATACTTTAGCACAGACTTTAATAGTCTGAACTCCTTGCCTTTGAGACTGATCTATCCATGCAATAAACAACTTTACTACAACCAACAACTGCTCTTGTCTCTTTGAAGACCCAATACCCATGAAAAGCTCAACATTATGAAATCATGTTCTTTATATAAAATGTAAGAAGGAGGAATGGTGGGGGGGGGGGGAATTTGTCTTCCCAAGTAACTGTTGTATGTGATGGGGCCCTGCTCTCCTGAAGATGTCTGAACACCTTCCTGCCCATGGAAGTAGTGAAAGAATTCCTTGTTTTCCTTTGCTTGTGTGTGCTACTTTTACTTTACCTGTTAGCTGTCTTTATCTCAGCCCACAAGTTTTCTCACGTTTACCCTTTTGATTCTCTCCCAGGTCCCCCTGGTGGGGGAGTGAGCTAGCAGCTACCTGGGGCTTGGCTGCTGGCTGGGGTTAAACCACAACACATGGTCAGAAGGCAAATAAAATGCTTCAGTAGATAAACCCATCTGATTAGGCCTAGTTCTGCATGACCCCCTGCTTTACAGGGAGTCATTCTCAAAGACCTTGTCTGTGTTAGAAGGGTACTGCTCTCCAATGGTCCTGCACTCCTGCCCATTTAATCCCTTAATTGCACAGCTGGTGTGAGGTGGGAAACAGCTGTGCATGGAAGTGTGAAGGAGAAGGAGCTGCCGCACAAGGCAGGAGGCACAGCCCTCCCTGGGAACGCTTCACTGCCATGAGGACAATGGGCCACATCTTCAGAGCTCTTTAAATAAAGGGGGAATCCATGGTAGGGTGAAGCATGCTAAAAAAGGCTTAACAATAAACTCTTCACAACTTCCTGCACCTTGATCAAACAAAGAGATGAACAGGATAGTTTTAAGAGGTCCCTGCCCATTGCACAGGGCTGGAACTCGATGAGCTTTAAGATCCCTTCTAACATCAACCAGTACAATTTCTTTTTGTGATGTAGAATGAATGAGTCAGCAGGCAAAAAAATTGAAAAAAGTGACAACATCGAAGTTCAATTGAGAGATGTTACTATCATCATTCTTCTTAGAGCATTATTAATGAAACAAATAAAATCCCTATCAGCAAATATACAGATTGTTATAACATGAATAAAGAAAATGTTCCTTTAGAATTTTTACAGTATACCTCTATCTTAAATTATTATATTTTTGACTTGATGACATACAGTTTGTTTAACCTCTCAATACATTGAACTAAAGACTCATGGAAAAAAAAAGCTATTTACTATATTTGCCATAAGCTCATATCTTCTTCAGCTATTTACACCTTTTCACAGTGGATGCAAACCAGTGTTAGATTGTAATTATCTCCTTGTGTGAAACAGTGCTAGAGGTTTATCATTTACACTTTGCCTGGCTGTAAATTACACAGTCAGCCCCAGAACCTTCTCCCTAGAGTGAATTGCATGAAGAAAACTTGAGAATGAGGTCATCAAAGTCGTAAACTCTCAATTCATAATTTAAGTGTCAATGTCTTGCTCTGGCAAGGAAAGGAAACAGTGTTTATAGTTTTTTTAGTGGTTATTGGGGTGAAATTTGAAAATTAGGGCCTTTATTTGAACTGCTGAAGAAAACTACAAAGAAAGAATGAAATAATGTTTTTCACAGTTTCTTGGTTTGCATCAGCTACAGATAGTTGGCTCTGCAGTTATGTTCCAGTCATGCTTTACAATTAATATTGCTTCACTTTGTGCATATGGAGCTGCCTGAGTGCTCTACTGTCAGCATGACTGGAAGTTGTAGTGAGACCCTGGATGTCACAGGAGGTGATGTGTTAGTCTCACTGAATACATCAAGCACATCACAGGCTGAAGAGCAAGATGGTGCTTAATTACTTAATTATCACCTTTTATTTTTTGTTCACCCAGACCCTGTTACAGTTCCACATTGCTAAGGGATTGTCTAGGGACAGACTGTACTAAGGAAAGGGCAGATGCTGTCCTATGTCAGTGCTGTAATTTCTGTTTTCACTTCTCACCTTATGTTGTGAGAATTAATAATCTTTATTACTTGAAGTGCTTTTGGCTTTTTATGTCACATCTTGGATTTTGATTTGAACAGTTCTGGTTTTCAGAAAAGGGACTTTGCCACTCAGCAGGTATTGATGTAGAATTTTGCAGTGTGTTCAATGGTAACTTGTCCATGGGTAAACTTTGATACTGTTGCAATATCTCTGAATACACAAAAAAGGACTTCGGTATCAGAGAGTTAAGTAACATGCCCATACAGAATGTGAGCAGTTCTGCTTTTGGGAATAACACTGAGGATGAAGTAACTTTAAGACTTACTTCTTAAGGAGGAGCTAGCTACAATTAAACATTTTAGTAGTTAGGGTGGAAGTGGTTGTGAGAGCCAAGATAGCATATCTAGATAAATAAAAGCTTCAGAACAATAAAAATTTGGATTAAAAAAACAATCTATGAAGTTAGTATTATTAGTTAGGATCTGTTACTTGGTGTATGAAGAATTCTGTGAGGAAAACTTGGAACAAAAGAGCACAGGGTCATAAGGCAGCTTTGGAAAGAGACCATCCTAAAAGCAAACTAAGAACAGAAATATACCCAACATACATAATTTACCAGGGCCTTTGGTGACCTGAAAATCAAAATGTAATTGGAAAAGAACATGGAAGTAGGTATTGTTGGGAATGGATATAAAGTAGTAACATTAAAATTTTTGGGTAAGGAATTTTAAGATTTATGGAAATATTTTTAAACCACATTTAAAGACAGGAAAAGCTAAAGGAAACTATGGTTCCAGCACCTATCCAAGTGAATAAAGAAATAGCGGGTGAAAAATATGAGGATGAAATGTTTTATGTTTTTCCTTTCTAATTTTTGAAATTATTGGTGATCACAGAGCAGTGTCTGTTAGGGCAATGAAAGTAATAGGTCTAGAATATTTAAATAAATTAAACATCTAGATGAAGATAATGTGATGAAATTCCTAGTGGGCTGAGGAGTTACCTGAAAAAAAATAATTTCAGAATTCTTAGTATTTGAAAATGGTCATGGGTCCATAGTACTCTACATGAATGTGAGTCATCTGGCACACATAGAAAGAAGGTTAAAATTCAGAAAAAGTTAAACTATGTTGATAACAGCAAAAACTTTTAAATAACTTTTGTGTGAGAAAATAATGTTTATATTGGAGATCTTGCCAACACAGAATACACTTTTCTTCCACAAATGGGGAATTTCCTTCTATTATAAGAATACATTAATTTCCTGTAGTGCTTTTTGACAAAAAGAAACAAATTTTTCTTCATGTTTCTTTATCTGTAATGCAAGACAGTAGAGAAATCTGCTCTGTCAAAGAAGTTGCCACTCACTGGTGTTAGACCTGGTATCAAAATCAAGGTGAGATATTGCATCAGGTAGTAGAGAACAGGAAGTGTAGAAAGGAAAGCCTATTTTTCTCCATCCCTGTTCTGCAGTAGTTCCACCTCTTCCTTTATTCCCTTTGAGGTCCAGCTGCCCAACTATCATTTCTCAGCCTTTTTCAAAGCTTGTCCTTGTGGCCCTTAATTAAGAGTACATCCTTTGCCTGGTTAGCAAGGATGTATGTTGTCATTGGGAGCCCAGAAGACACAGCTGACTGTTGAAGTCACACTTGCCTTTTCCTGCTGGAAACATTTAATATGTGGATATTTTCCCTGTATCAGTTTTTCAGGCTCCTACTGATTTTCAGCAAGTGTGTAGAAACTTGGTCTTTTTGATATCTCTATCCTTCTCTCAAACTGGGTTAAAATTGACCAATAAATCCCAGCATCCCAAGGAAAATAAGCAGAGAATGCAATTCCAGAAAAGTTTTGGGAAACTGGCTTTAAAACTATAATAAGCATCGATCCTGCACCTCTGTTTCAAAACTAGTGGCAGAAAATCTAGAGAAGTTGCATAATTCCAGTTTACTGGATGGAAGTTGATAGATGAAAACATTTTGCAAGTCTACAGCTAAAAATCTAAGTCAAAGCTGAGACCTGAAACTATGTGAAGATGGGTGATTGATAAATAGAGTGTACAAAGAAGTGTAGCAGATAAATACCTGGTTTTCCTGTAGGAGATTGATTGTGCTTGAGAAGCAGATGATTCAGTTCTTTGAAACAAAATTGGATTCCATTTGTGTGGGCTTAAAACAAAAATGTTTTATTAGTTGTTCAAATCAGGAAGGCTAAAGCAGTATATTCAAAGCAAAAAGAGAGTATTTTACCTGTCCCCCCTTTCTGTCTCAGCCACATGAAGAACAGAAGGGCTGTTCTGTTGAACCAAAAGGTTCAAGGACAAAAATTCTCACATCCCGTTATATGATGGGATAGAATCCCTCAAAATAATGCAAAGATGAAAAGTAATGGCAAAAGGAGAAGGGAAAGATGTGAGAAAGAAAAAGACACTTCTGGTATTTTAAAGAGGACTTAAGAGGGTACTCAAACAGTGAAGTGGTGCTGGGGAAGTGTGATCAGTGCAGTTAAGATGGAGAGTTATCATAGAAGAGATGTGCACGAGGAAGGTACTTGTGCACTGAATAGGTAAAACATGGGAAAAAGTTCTTCCCCTCCTCAAAAATAGCATTTCTTTGCCCACATCCATTTTTATGGATATGTACATTGCAAATGAGAAAAAATACTGGGTTTTGCCCCTGTCATTCTATAGCTTGTTGGCCTAAATATCTCACGCTCACTCCACAAACATAAAGCTGTTTAGTTAATATTTCTTTGGCAAAACCCCAAAGGATTAATGAAATTTTAATTTGTTTTGGCAAGTTGTGCATGGAAAAATTATTTTCACTTGGGTTTTATAGATTAATTTACGTAAGCACTGGAAAATAGTGATAAATGGTTTGCCAATTTAATATTTTTTTCTCCTTAAGTCTTCTGTATCTTGGGTAACTTTTATAATTTTTCTATTGGAATAATATTATTATATTTATTAATATTTATTTTTTACTATTTGCACCTCCAGTTTGTCTTTTCTTCTTCTGCCAAAATGATTTCCACTTGTGACTCCCAAGTTTTGCTGAATTGTAGGTTTTCATACCTTTACACATAATCAGCTTGTTTTATGCTCAGTCAGGGCATAGTTTAGTGGTAAACATGGCAGTGCTGGGCTAATGGTTGGACTCCATAACCCTGGACTCCTTTTTCAACCTTAATGATTGTGAGATTCTATTTATCGCTCACATAAACTGCATCCCTTATCAGACACATGAGCTAAAATTCTATATTCTCCAGCTTCTGCCACTGATGAACTCAGTGCAGGTGCAAATATTATTTTATTATTAAATATCATAATTGTATATAATTTCACTTATTATTATTATTATTATTATTATTATTATTATTATTATTATTCACACTTTTTCACTGTTACCAGTGCCCCAGGAGGAAATGGCAACAATGTGCAAAGGAATGTGCTCCTTATACGTGTATTATCTATAAAACATTAAAGTGTATACCATGAAGTGTGTCTGTGACATGGCACTCTCACAAGGATTTGCCCAGGTTTTTCATCTTTAAAGAAGATAGTTACCCATTGGCTTTTTCATTTCTTGCCTAACATAGAAGGCAAAGAACTTGCCCTTCCTTCTGCCCCTCCACTCAATGTCTTACTGGTATGAGGACTGGGACATGACTTGAAAAGAAATATTACTGGTGACAAGAGAGGTTTATTTTAATATAGGCAAAATAGCTCAGTGTCCTTTCCAATACTTTGTATAGTATATTTTCATGCCACCTCTGCCAAGTATGAGAAAGAAATATTTTATTACAGTGGAGCTGTACTGAATCTGTCATCAGAGATATTAGTGGACAAAACTTCAGGTTTATCTCTGAAAATTGTTTGAACTCACCATCTCCTGACATAAATAAAAAAAAAGGATCTGTATCCTTTAAAGAAATTTATAATTTTATAGTCTGGAAATTTAATTTTCACTACAGCTATCCCAACCTTTATATATAAGTTAGTTTGATGAATAGAAAAAAAACTATCTTCAAAAAAAGTCATCATACGGGTTTTTCTTCTTACCTCTTCTTTTGTCTTAATTTTTGGTTACATAAGCTCATAGCTTTAAAATAATTCTTTACCAGAGAATCAAGACTTAAGCCAAATTGCCAGTTTAAATATTTGACATGAACTCTCACCTGCTGTAATATTGTGATGAAGAATGGGTTACCTTTTGCAAGTGGAAATGCCTCATGTTGATGAACACTATATTAATGCAGATAAATAGTAGTAGTAATATTATGGTGAATCAGGTAAAACACCCAGTTTTCTGAAGAGGACTTGAGTTTTGAGTTAATGTTTGAAAGGCAGTATAAACTAAAGGAAATGTTAAGTCTTTCCAAGCTGTGTTACTGTACTGACCAGCTGTGTTTCTTCTCAGGTTATGGGAGCAAATTGTTTTTGTGCTTATGTTTGAATAACACAATGGCTCTCATAAAATGAAATACTGAGATTACTTAGGATAACTTTGTTCCCAGGCAAGTGGATTTTGGCATCAAAATATTAAAGATATATAGGTTTCCATATTTTAAAAAATCTGGGATTAATTATAATAAAACATTTTGACTTTAATGTTGTAGGAGGTCTTTTTATTATTTTATGGAAGGCAGACATATCCATTAGATGCTATAATTTTTTGCTCATACAAGAAACTGAATGTTTTGTTAGTATCAGGTAGTATGAAGACTCATCTACAGGAGCTTCTAGATTTTTTGGATTATTTGAAAAGGGAAACAAAATACTTTTTGTCAAATTTCTGAGTTACCAGGTTATTCAGAGAGGCTCTTAAACAGCTTAAATATAAGAATATAAAAATGTTTTTTATGAAGACCAGTGCTTTATCAGTCCAAAGTTTAAATCCTCAGGGGGATTTCATTTCCATATGTCTACAAATACACTAATCTTTCAGGATCAAGAATCAGGGACTCCCCAGTGTTGTGGAGTGGCATTTCTGGTCAAAGCAGCATGTTTCCCTTCCCAGACTGTCCCTTACAGCCAAACACAGTGCTGCACCACATGTAGTATGTTCTGTGTATGTATTCAATGTGTAAATGTTCTGGTGTCTGTGCAAAGCAGTTCTGAACTCAAGGCTCCTCAGCCACTGAGTTCAGGATCAGACTGTGATGAAGTTAGATGTTTACTTAAATTCAGCCTTGTTTAACATAAAGTAACTAAATTTTTTTTTTTTTTGTATGGTTGGTTGGTTTTTTTCCCCTTCATAAGATTGCAGAGTAAAAGGTCTTGAAAAACTTTATATAGGTACAAATAGAGAAAAATGAAAACCCAACCTGTATTTAAATAAATATCTAGATTATCTCTGTTTCTTCATCTCACTTTCCTTTTCCCAACCTTGTGATATCAGGTCTCCCTCCTGAAAAGGAGTTGCAGTTTGGAAGAGCCACATTTTTTAATGTACACTTTGCATATCTTTCATTTAGGGGGTTTGCTTCCTCTCTTCTCTTCTAAGAATGGCTCAGTCTTTAAAATTACAAGAAATCAGTTTCAACAATTCCTTGCACTTAGCAGTGGGAGCATTAATATCCATTGGGCATTTGCAGATGCAGCTGTCATCTATCCAAGTGGGTTAACAACTAGGCAAGCCAAAAATATGTCATGATTTGTAATAGGCCTGGACAACGTTCAGTAGCAGAGTAAAACAGCTCTGTGTGTTTCTGACAATTCAGTTGCACATAAAGATGGACACTGCCAGTCACACCCAGCACAGCCCTATAAATGGAATTAAGACAAGCACTCCATTCCTGACTGTCTTCAGGATGTGATGCTTGGTCAGCAGTCATTTTGGGGTACTACCAGGCCTGATTTCTGACTGATTTCTTGAGTGATATGGCACTACATTTACTGCAGCTTTTCATTTTAAAACCACTTTCCTTAAATTATATTACTGGCATGTTTGGGCTTAAAAGTTGTAACTTTTGCTGTTCTTTAATCACTTGAAATGCTAATATGTTCAAAGTGTGCACTTAGAAGTATCTTCCATATATATATATATATAAACATAACCTATGGTATAATTGCCAATACCATTTTTATGTAAATGATGGACTATGATATTGAGAAGTGTAAGCCATTTAGGCAGTAACTGTTTTTAAAACTGGAAAATGTTCCCTTAGCTGAAGTTTCAAATTCATAAAATCTTGGACATATTAATTCACTGACCAGAAGTGTTTAACCCTCTTTTTACTACTCAGAATTGAAAAAAAAAACCAAAAACCAAACAACATAAATTATGATGCTTCTTTATTGCTGGAGTTGTTGTTTATGCATTAAAGACTTTGAGACAGAAGAACACAAAATTCCCTATTCACAGAAAATACTAAAATTTATTCAATCTCTTCATACTCAGAACTGCCACCTTACTGCTTATTCTGTTTATCCATGCTGTAAAAAATAACATCATCAGGCCAGTTTTTTTTTTTGCCCCTTTACACATAATCACATTTTTCTGTAACTTGAATAAGGTAAACATAATTTAAACTAGCACTGAGTCCTGACTGAGCAAAGGCTGACTTTCTAAGATATAGAAAACTTGCCTTAGACAGAGACAAATTTCTGGGAGAAAGTGATAACTAGAAACAAAGTTAAAACTGCACTTACAAACCCCAAAGTCTTAGTTAAAATATAACAACTATTTTTAACTGTACGATTAATTAAGAATTGAATACTAACAGTATAAGCATATATATATAAAAAATGCTCAGTTTAATAGAATAAATTATGAACCATATTTGAAGGCTTTCTTTTCACCTGGCTTTTCCTTGGTTTCTGTTTTTAGTTTTGCCACTCCTGGAGCAGCAACATCTGCTTCTGTGTGCAAGCAGGAGACTGTGGCTTTGTCTGTGTTCAAAGCGGGCTTGAGTTTCCTTTGCATTTGGTAGTAAATGTCAGTGCTTTAAAAAAATAATGTTTTCTGTGATAAATACTGTAATTGAGTCAACTTCATGTTGCTAGGTATTGAAAATCATTTTGAAATATGGATATTTTGTGATTTTGGTATGTAATTGTGTTGTAGATGAGACTTGAATGCCAGATTTGCAGCAGTGGAACAGCTGACTATGTATTCTGAGGAAAACTGGATTTTCACACTGTAGTATTCAACTCTTTCACTAGGAATGATAAAAGCTTGAATATTAATAGTTGGATTGAAACTTGAAGTTTTCAGAAGAAAAATAAAGGTCTTTTAATTCTTAATAGTCTTTAATTAGAATTCTTAAAAATTTATTTATGCAGTACATGTCTAACTAATGCAGAACATTTCTAACTAATATCCAAGCTATCACTATAATTTGCTGGTTTTCTCATGTTATAGTCAGTGAGTTTGAAAATTTCCTTGATTTCTTCCTGAAGGCTTTGAAGTTCCATTATTTGGTTGCTCAAGGTAACTGTAAATGTTTAAAATTGCCTGCTATCAAATATGTAGGTGGGAGTTTAAGTTTTTTTCATTATAAACATGTTGAACTGAGGTTGCATCTAAACAGTTAACTGCTTTCAAAATTACAGCTGATAAATTTTCTCCTTATGACTTCTATTGGATATTTTATATTATTTCATCAATGTAGAAGGAAAATATTTTAGTGATTTCTTGAGTAAAAAAGTGCTGTAGAAAACTGAAGCTTTCTGTGCACACATAGGGTAATGGAATTCTCTAAAGGAGGAATAAATTAATGGCTAAATTAATGAGCTTTCAAATGAGTAAGCTATTCTTTCATGTAAAGACATACATAGAAATATAAGACATAAATAGAAATAAAGTGGAAAACATGGAATTTAGGGTGGAAGGAGAAGAAAGGTGTACTTGTTGTCCATAAAAATAAAAAAATAGATAAGACCTTTCAAAACTGTGAACTTAGTAACAGTATTTATTAAAAAAAAAAAAGATAGGCAAGGGTAATTTTTTAAAATATATTTAGAATGTGTTTTAGAAAGAAATCTTGAAATGGATTTAAATTACAGAAGCAGAGACTTGAGACAGTCAACTTTAACTCAGCCCAGCAGTGACACCAGGAGGAAAAAGGAAATCTTTATCTTCTAAAATCACTTATTCTCTAAGCCAGTACCTTGGTCACTAAAAGGCTTTTATCATGTCTTCATGATTAATGCATAAAATCAGTAACAGGAGCAAGCTGATGCCTCTCATGTCTGTTCTTCCATGTCTGGAAATCTTTTACATTATTCTTACCTCGTGTCCCATATTCATGTACACTTTGTTTGACTCATTTTCTTTATATTGTCTTAATAGCTTACCTTTTAAATTATTGGTAATTGTCATGAAACCTTAAGTCTAGAAATGCCTTTGTATTGTGTGCAAGAAACAGATATGCTCCCTAGTATCCCTTATGTATAGTAGATACCTACTTGTGTATGGGTAATTTTTTGCAGGAAAATAGAATATATTTTATATATTGATAATAATCTTGCTTTACTTTTAGGAGGAAAAACAAACTATTTGATTTAAAAAATTGTTGTTCAGTATGGCCACAAACAAACATGAAAATATTGGGTTGAGGAAGAAGAATGATTTTGATTTATACAGCAGGTCTATGCCAAATCCAATAGAATGAACCAGGTATGTGCTTGAATTCCACTTTGTGCTTACAGTGCTGCTTCCAAACCTGAATATCTCCAGCAACTTGAAGTCAAATGTATGAAAAAAATGCTCAAAGGCTTCAGAAGTACATAATGTTCCTCAGATACTATTAGTGCTTAATTTCCTAAGGCACAGGAGTGGACAAATGGTATTTGTCTGGCCATCTTTGTCAGTATCATTCAAGGAACTCTAAACATTTTTTCCTCCTATAGACTGTGAGCTTCATATCCTTTATGTTTCAGGTTTTTTGCCATATAAAATTGATTAGAGAAGAACAGAGAAGCACACTTGTGTGTCACTTGTCTGAGCAGGTAAAAGTTTTCAATCACCAAGAGTTTCCTAGATTTTGTTCCTCAGATCTCACAAGAGGAAGTAAGACTTTTGGGGGGGCTTTTTTAGTTCGTTGCTAGGAATACTTGAATTAGAGAAGATTAAAACCTCACAGCAGGAGCACACAGTAAAGAGGCTGGGTGCTTTCCACTCTGTTCTGCAGTTGTGAGAGCCCAGAACCTTTTGTTGTGTTTTATCTTCTCCCACATTATCCTGAGGGCTCTGCTCTAACCTTCTGCAGGATCCTTTGGCACTTCATAGCCACTGATACCTTAGGTCTGCTGCAACAAAGCACAGGGCGGGAGAAGCTTTGGAGGAGAAATCAGAACATTGGTTTAAATAGAATAATGTATAAATGCATGGCAGTTAGTGTATGGGTAAAATAACAAACAGACAAATGTCTGGTCTTGGGTACAGTCTAAAAAGCTGCTTCTAAATGTATTCTTTTTAAGGTAATAGTTGTTTTGGTGCATGCTATCTGCTGATCTGCAGTGTGCTTGCTTATTGTTTTTAAAATGGTTTGCTCTGTAGATTGTATTCATGTAAAGTTGTGCTTCTGGGTAAAGCTCTGCTTCTGGGTGCACATTTCAATAAGAAATTTCAGTAAATGTTGAGGCTGTTAGGTTTAAACACTGCTGAGCTCCTAAGGTGATATGCGTAGAACAGTTCTCCAGAAGAAATGGCAAATTTCATCGGGAAGCCGTGAGCTGACAAACATAATACAGCTCAGAGACTGCTGCTCCCCCCTGTGCTTTATGAGCTGATGCAAAGTTATTTCCAAGATCTGTGAAGGAAGTCTAATAGATTGATAACAGTAATAGCTTTATTTCAGCAGAGAGGTCAGTGAAAAAACTAGGTGTATTTTTTTGATTCAGCAGTTAACTATTGAGAATCTAACTTAAAATAATTGAATAATTGCCCAAATGTCTCATAAATAATTAGTATCCTTTTTATTAGCAAGTAATCACAGGCAGTTTTGCTTTTCAACAGTGTCTACTGCTTTGTTTAATAGCTCATAAGCAGCTTCAAGTATGAAACTCCTGGTTTGCAAACTCAAGAAATGTATATATTAACAAAAAAAAGCCAACATATACTACTACTTTGACCCTAATATAGTACACATATTTTAGAATTTTATGAAAAAAGGTCTGGTAATAGGGTAAATAGCTAAATTAATATTTTCAGGATTAAAGTATTCCTTGTGGAGTAAGACATTGTTTTACTTTCTCTTCATTTCCAACAGTGTAATTAGTGGCTCTCCTGCTCTTTTGTGAGTGGCCTTTCTGTATTACTGAGCCAAATAATTCTTTTGAACTTTAAACCTACAGCTGTGACTTAACAGATTCCAAGCCAAGTCTCACCTTTTTCTTTCTCCCACTCATTAATTTCTTTCTTAAAAATAAATGAAAGTAGAATTTAAACCAGTGAAAGCAGAATTTAAACCAGTGAAAGCGGAGTTTAAACCGGTCTGCCTGCCCCTATCTGCAAACTCCTCGAGCGCTGGCAGATGAGTCAACTTGACCATCTGCACCAGATGAAAAAGCACGATGAACAAAGGTAAATGTTGTGCGTGCTTTGATGAAGTGACAGGCTCAAATGGTCTTGTTCTGTCCCTGAGAAGCTTCATGTAAACACTGAACAAGAACAGGCAACAGAGTGGAATGATGAAAAAGCTGGTGGTGAGAGCCCTTTGGGCAGAGGAGCGATTGTTGGGCACTGCCCTCTGAGACCTCCTGGAGAGGAGAGGTCACTGCAGTGATTTCTGGCCATCCTTGCCAGGCTCCGCAGATGAGTCAGCGAAACTCACTGGTTCATGTGAGCAGAGGTCCCTGACAAATCTATAATAATCAGCCTGGAAAGTTGACCTCTGTATTTTGCCAGGAGTAGATCATAGCCCAATTAAGGCAGTGCAGTCTTTGTACCTTACCTAGGCTGAAAGCCAGATTGGAAAGGGTCATGGAAGTCAAAGATGCCAGATGGCATAACAGCTGTTTAACATAAACTTCTCAGTCACCTTCTTCTCTACAGGCAGTTCAGACAGGGGATGACAATTGATAAAATTACCAATACTGAGCTGACATCTCAAAGCGGGTGTGTAGCTGATTAATAGAAGAATGCTTTTAGCATTTTAGCTTTTTATGTCCTGATAAGAAAAGCAGACTTGATAACACTTCTGAAAATTTGATTTTGTGTCTGAAAAATGGTTTCATCCTACCTCATTTTACCATGCCTATCAGGATATGGTTAAAATGTCCAGAATGCTTGGAATGGATCCATGTATTTCTTAGCAGTACAAATGCCTTTTCCCCCTATTATCATTTCCTGTTTACAGTCCCATCTTGAATCAGAAATCTGCAGCTTCCTTTAAGGCCTGAATAATTTTATCAATCTGAAGGATTAATAATTAATTCATAATTTTATTAATCTGCTGGATACTGCTGTAATTTTTGCAGTTCGTCTGGAGGGAACAAATCCATCTTTTTCTTCCTGAAAAAGCTGAAAACAAACTGATAGGTCACATTAATGATATATATGTTAGCATTCTGACAAATTAATTAGTCCATAAAATTATGGTGAAATTATTGGTAAAATTGTATTTGAGATTTTTTTTTAAGATTTTCCATCACCAGTTTTCAAACACAGAGGTGTTTGCATTTTAAGAAAGAGACAACAAAATTTACTCTTCTGTCACCAGGGAAAGTAAACTTCCTATAAGTAGATGTAAGAGTATTACTTCTGATGGCCTTTTTGCTAAATAATGAAAAATTATTTGAGTTTAAAAGGACTCAGTTCAGTTCAGCCTACTGCAGTCTAAGGCATTCTCATCTGGGACTGTCTGCATAGTTTATAAATAAAGCTATATTGCAGTGCTCCACAAATTTAGAGCTCTAGTTGACAGATGTGTAAGGTCATGTAAGAATCAGACACTTGAACTGTAATTTCTGAGGTTTAAACCTCTCAAAATCTGCTGAAAGTGCAAATCCATTAGGCCTTGTGATCCTCAAGCCAAAATGAACACTCATAAATGGCACTAAGTTTGACCTGAGATGTAGCCAGGGCAGAGGAAGGTTTTCCCAAATCTTATGAAATGGTCTATTGATTGGAAAGCTTGCCCAAGAAGTGGAAATCTGGGCCATAGAAATTCCCCAGTGGGAAGGAGAAGGTGTCCTAGCTAACCTTGTTAGCTATAAAGGTGTCCCAGCTGCACAGCCTGTGGGGTCACATTTTGGACCACCGCGCACCCTGCTTCTCGTAACAGGCCACTGAGTAGAAAGGAATTCAAACTGAGGTTTGAGGACTAAGAATAAACCAGAGCAAACCTGGATCTGTAGGCATCAGCTCACTGAAGGCAGCTACCAGTTTCAGGGATTAGCTGTGAATTTGGTGGTTAAATGATATCTAAAATGCACAATAGCACTAGCAGTGAGGACCTGAAGGCATGATGTGGCTCTAACCCAATCTGAAGCCAGACTAAGTTTGATTTCCTCACAATTTACTACAGTGAGAGGATGTTTTTTGGAAAATGTCCCATGTAATCTAAAGTTTTCCAATGACCAGCATGCACACAAATAGAGACACTGGCAGATTGTTTGTGTAAACTTCCCTGTTCATGTGAGACTGAATGTAGTGACATAGTTTTTATTAATGAAAGCTCTAGCCACTCAATAATATCTATTTTTCATAGATATTCTGCTTGTATGTCTAGATGCAAATTTTCAGAAATCGTCATCATAAAGATACAAAGATTCCTAAATAGGAAAATGAAGGAGAAGCCTGAAAGACATTTGCCTTCTTCTCCAGAGTGGTACAGGAAGGCAGGAAAAAGCAGTGACTTGTGCTTACCAGTAAGTGGAATTTTTTCCCCCTTTAGACATCCTTCTAGACTTTGCATTAAACTGTAACAATCTGAGGAACTACAGGTACACTCTTCTTTTTCTCCAGCTACCAGTGGCATCCTTGCAATACTAAAAGTGAAAAGAATCATTCAATCTGATGATGCAGGGAGCTTTAATATGCTCTTTTCTCTTACTTTCCTGTGGAGCTAATGGGTATCAGAAAGGAGCCAGAGATGAGAGCTTTTGCACATGTGCATTTATGTTTTCAGCATTGCCTGTGTGTTCAAAAGAAAAATGACAGTGGGACTCTTTTTTTGTGTGATGCTCTTTTGTTGCATCAATTGAGAAAGGAAGTAATCACTTGGGAATAGCTACTTTATACAAGTTCAAAGGACTCCCAAAAGAGAAGAAAGTCTTGCTTCTCTGTACAATACAGCAAATGCCAGGGAAGGTGGGTCATTCTCACAGCAAGACATGGGACACATGAGGCCAAATTTGACCCTTGTTTAAATTCCACTTGAAGTAACTGCAATTATCAGAGGATGAAGCTAGACAATTATCAATGGACCAAAAAAAATAAAAGCATATTTAAAGAGCTCTTTAGAATACGTGGGAATTTCATGATAGTATGCACAAAGGCTATCAGAAACTAGAGACTTGCCAAGAAATACTGATTCTTTGCCTCAACGACGTGCTGATTAGGTATGTGTTTCCTTTCTGTTCTTTCAAAGGAATGGCTTCCTAGCAGTCTGGAGGGTATCTCTAGTCCCAGCCTAGGTGACCAGGTCTGTTGGTGGAAAGGTGTAGTGCAGTGTGGATCTCAAACAAGACAGATCTCTAGACCTTACTCTGCTGGGAAGAATAGATAATCTTACTAATAAGATTTTATGGCATGCATCTAATCTGTACTGAAGCTTTGTTTCTCCCTCATTAGCTCACTTCTGGGTTTATACAATGCCTACATAAAGGCTGACCCAAAACAAAGAGAAAATCTAGATAAAAAGTAAAAGATCTGCATATACTGATCAGAGTAGAAATGCAGGGGCTGTTAAGGGAGGAGAGTATGATATGCATCAATCCCAATGCTGCATTCCCTGGACTGCATAGTAAATGTGGCCTGGGCCTTTTGTTACAGACCTTGTTATGACAGGATTTTCAGAGCATGTTGCTTAATTCATAGTTTGGTTGGAAGCACCATGACTTTTATTACTCATTTCAAAGCAAACAGAGCTTTCATGGCACAAAGGACAAGGTAGCATACCAACACAACATTGAGAAAGCATATTTTTAAGTACAGAAAGTGTTTTAAATACAGAAAGTGTTTCTGTTTTAAATACAGAACACCTGTGTGTACATTTCTGACTGTGTTCAGTCAAAGCATTTTTCTGCTGTGAAGTCTTTGATTAAAAGTGATTTAAACCACAAGTACAATTGCTCAGTAATTGCTTACAGCATCTTATCACTGGTCTTGTATGTGATCTCAGAAAATGCTACACTTCACAAAGTCTTATTCCTGGAGGTCCCCAGCACCTCTCTGTGTTGGCAGAATAAAAAAGATAAGAATGGATTTAACAGCAAGACTCAGGAGTCTGCCTTCAGCCCTGTCAGATATCTGTGTTTGTATGTCTGTAGTTTCTGATAGCACCTTTCCCTTCTTACTTCAACTTTGGCACCCAAAAGTACTCATAACTGCTACAAAACCCACACTGGTTAAAGGATTCCAGGGAAGGATAATTTGTATTGAGTTTTCTCCCTGCTTTCTGTAGAGGAAAATGCATTTTATCTTTTTTTTTTTTTTTCTTTTTCAGTTTGGGCTTTTTCCTGCAAAAAGAGAACAGTCTGTTTACAATGACTTTCATAAAGTGAACAATGGCTGGTTTATATAACAAGTCAGTTAAAAATGCTGGAACTTTTTGCTAAGAGTATTTTTCTATCTGACAAATTTGTGCCATTCAGCTTCACTGTACAAGCTCTTGAAGAAATTTGCCTGTATTCCCATATGTAGTTCTGAATCTTGTCTCAATTAATTAGTTTTAATTTACTCTATCACTTTAAATGCCTTGTTTGTTAAATCTACCTGCTGCAGCTGCTTTAATGCACAGTGTTAGCAGTCATAACTGATGCTGCTGAATGAGCATTACTTGTAATGGATCTTATTATTTTTTATTAGAGTTTTTAAAAGCCTTTCCAAATTTATGCCTGACTCTGTTTTAACAATGTTTGCATTAGTTACCATTTATTTCTGTTTAGTTTATTCTTTTGAAGAAATGAATCTCTTCAGGGAAAAAACATAAGCAAGGAAAGTTTATTCAAGCAAAAGGTTTTTAAGTATTGAATTTAAATAATAGAGACAAGATTCTGTTGCCTGGTTTTATTTGTTTAGTTCTCTTGTAATATTTGTTCCAATTGCTTTATTAATTTCTTATTGTAAAGATGCAAAGTATATTGTACCATCCTCGTACTGTGTACTAATTAGCAGCTTTGCAATAAATTTGGCAAACTAATTTGATAAAAACTGCAATTATTTTGATTTTTGCTATTGTTGCTCTGCAGTCTTTTGTCAGCTACAGAAATGTTAACATATTCCCCAGGGCTTCGAGAAAACCATTAGCCCTAGGCTTCTGCCTGTGTATCCTGGCGAAGGGTCTCCAGCACTAATTTTGAGTGTTTGCAATTTTTAACCCAGCTGGTTGCACAGCATCCACAGTGAGAGGAATGAAGCCAGTTCTACAATTTGCAGTAAGACCATTCTCTACTCCTTGAAGATAAAATGTAGTCTTCCTTAATCTCTTATTTTTTTACTCTGAAGTATGCAATACAGATTTCATTAGGCAAATGTACAATAAATGCATCCCAAAAAGTGGTGTAATGACAGATGGTTCTATTTGGTTGTTTCAGCAGCTCGTTCTTTACATACTGTCTTGATTCTTCAAACAAAGGCATCATATTTCTTGTATGAGATTTAAAAATTATTATCTAGTTTGGGCGAAACTTCTCATAATCACTATGTTATGACTTGTGGCTCTGTGTTTATCTGTAACACAAACCAGTGTCAATTGTGTCCTAGTGGTCAGACAGTACACTGGCAGATTGCTAATCTTGTATTTGTACTCTGTTTCCTCCTACCTTGATGACCTTCCCTAACTCAATAGCTACCATTTAAAGAACAAAACTATTTATCAGTACCACAGTACTAATTGGACTAGTTGTGTGGGGTTCTCTTCTCCTTTTTACATGGTAAAAATTGTCACAGACATCTTTTATGAAAAATCCTTTCCTTAGGATTTTTCCTCCTGAGAAGCTGAGAGACCTCAGGAACAAAATGTAAACACTGATTATCTGCTGCTGTGGAATGCAACAGGTGGATCTGTGATTGGTCTCATGTGGTTGTTTGTAATTAATAGCCAATCACAGTCAGCTGGCTTGGACAGAGAGTCTGAGACAGAGCCTTTGTTATCATTCTTTGCTATTCTATTCTTAGCTAGCCTTTTGAGGAAACCTTTTCTTCTATTCTTTTAGTATAGTTTTAATGTAATATATATCATAAAATAATAAATCAAGCCTTCCGAAACATGGAGTCAGATCCTTGTCTCTTCCCTCAACCTGAGGCCCCTGTGAACACCGTCACAGAAAATCAGCAACAATTAATTTGCAACATTTGTTGATTCTTGCTGAGTACAATAATGGAAAGTTTCTATTGCATGTGTGTGAAGAATTCATTGAAATTGTTGCTCTGTGCATGCATGCACTGTGCAGGCCATTTCCTGTGTGCTCAGAGACATTAATTTAGAAGGGACTTGGTCGTATGATCACAGTGAGTCACTGGAGATGATTCTGTGCCTCTCTGGGGCTGAGGTTGTTTACAGTGAGCAATGGGAGAGCTCTAATCCTCCCTCAGAGCTCTCCATCTGCAGAAGCAGATGACTGTTCATTTCAGAAATTTGTCCTGATACAGGGCAAAGAGCACATCTGCTTAATCACCCAAATGGCCCATTTTTATAAATGGGTGCTTTCCTGTATAACTATCATGCGTACATACAAATACAGACAGAAACTCCACTGTAGTTTTGGTGATTGATTTCATTATTTTAATGGGTCATAATCCACATTGTGGAAATAACATGGCTCTTTCAGGGGACAGCCTTTACAAACCACTTTGTTAGAATATGCCACTAGAATAGTGAGAGAAAAAAAACAGAGCAGCTATCACTCAACATACATGTGTATTTGTGTCTTCTGAAAACCTGAACTGAGAGACACCTGTTTATTGTCAAACATATGCAAAGAAAGAATTATAAAAGTAGCAGATGCTATCTCTGATCCAAACAAGAGAAGACCAGAGATAGAACATTTTGTTGGAAAGACTGCTGCCAGAAGCACTAGCCCAGTACCCTACACACTTTTAATGCTTCATGCTCCGAAGCCACTCTTTTTATCAGCAGGAACAGTGGAACGATTTTATGCATATAGAGTTAGCCTATGCAGTTTTGTTGTTCAGCCAGTTCAGTTTTTAACAATGGGTAGCCACCAGGAAAACGTACTAAATAAACATGGTAGGGATTTCTGAAATAATTCTAGAAGATTTTTCCATACATTGGACAAATATTACAGTTCTGTGCAGATTTTGTATTTTGGAAATTGCGACACTGTTTCCCTGTTGACAAGACAGATCTCAGCCCTAAGCAATGACAGTGCCTCTTTAACTGTAGCAGTGAGAGAGACCACATGAGTTTTCTATACTGTGAAACTTCCCTGCTTTTCAAGTTCTCTCCCACCTTTCTTAAGAATTAAAAAAAAAGGCTTAATAAGCGTGAGTGTGTGTGCATAGAAGTTGATTTTCATAGGCAGAGAAGATGGAGGTAGAAGAGAAATAAGATGAGACAAGCGTTAAAAAAACCCCTCAGACACACACCAATGTGTCATAGTCAAGTACCTGTTCTGACATCCCAAGTCAAGCTCTTAAATTATTAATACAGTTTGTCTTCTTTCCCAGTGGATGTTGTGCTAAAGTTGACTTACTTTGACTGAAATGTTTCATTTTTGAAATCCTGGCAGTTTCCCAACAGCCACAGTTCATTAAAGCTTCCCCATTAGGAAAAGCAATCATTCAGTGACGTGTTTGTAAGTGTGGACTCTGCAGTACCTGTCCTGCAGCATTGTGAGGAATGAACAGCAGCTCCACAGGGCTCCTGGAATATAGCATACTCACCAGCACTCTGTATTGTATGTGGCACACATGAAGGTAGAAAACCCATAATGTGATAAATATTTTATACCTTTCCTCATATGAATTATTAATTTGGTATTCATTCACCTGTAATGAGCTAAATCGGAATCACATTTGAAAGATTGTTTAAAACATCGTCCATTTTTACTTGTCTTATAACATAAGCACATGTTAAAGAATCCATATATCAAGCTGTAGACCACATTTTTCTTTAGATTTCCCTCCCCGAATCCTGCTGCCTGTAGTGATATTTGCATCTTATATTTTACTTATTTGTATGAAAACGTGTAAGTAGCGGGAAGAGCTGTATAGATGTGCCGCTGAGGTTGTGAAAAAACACAAAAGAACATGCTGTCATTCCTACTCCTATAATTTCAGCCTGAAGAGATGCTCAGAAGTTCCCCTTTATTTGCTTCTTGTGGTGACAGCATGGGAATACCTGCTACAGATGACAAGGAGGCCTGGCTTCTTTCAGTAGATGCCACCACAATTTAGACTCAGGTGATAATGCAGAATAAAAGCACTCCTTTCCATGGAGCATACTCAGAGGAACGTGGAAAGTACAGGATGAAATTTTCAGAACAAAATGAAGCAAAGTGAGGAAAAACGTAGCGGGGAATGGAAGAATAATCAGAAAGAATGAGTGTAACCCAGGTAAGAGGCCAGGCAAATGGCATCAGAATGCAAAAGGGCATGAAAAAGAAAGAGAAAACAGTAACCAAAAAGGTGAAGGAAGCATATGTTAAGACATAAGACATCAAGGACAAGCGTTTAAACATTACCTGTACACTCTGTCAGATATATCTGAAGGGGAATGTTTTATGCAGTCATGTTTTCAACTTTATGAGTTGGTAATTATGTAGCCTGACTGCCTCAGAAAAGTGAATTAAAATACAGTATTTAAACTCCTATGAGCTGCTATCTCATCTGCCAGGTGTTGGGTATTTCAGAGTGGCTTGAGGACTCTATTTATATGTATTATATGGCTTTAAATAGTGTACATATGTGAATACAATCACATAATTTTGAGGATGTACATTCATTAAGGCATCTGTGGTTTCACAACCATAACTGCATAAAAGAGGGAATTGTGTCTGAATCCTTGGATCTGTGATTTTAACATAAATATGTGGTAAATATTGTTAGCTCTCTATTAAAAGGGACAAGGGCTAAATACAATGAGTATTGAGAAGAGGTACAATTTCCAAGTGTTATGTGTAAAATATCTCATCAACATAGAAGATTCCAGCTAAATCTCAGCAATATAAAATGAATGACTTTCATTTCAGCTTTTTTATGGTATTTTTCGAAGAAAAGTGCAATTCTACAGAAAGAATCTCCCCCACCCTCAAATTCCTGATCCTTGTTTGCCAAAAAATGGCTTTCAAAGATACATTTTTATTACAAGGATTGAGCTAAATACAATTCTTGTTTGATAGTTTTTCTGGTTTCATTTCTACAATGTCATGTGTTTGGTGAAGAGAAATAGCCACTATTTATTAAATTTATAAAAGGCTTGTATTTTTCAGGAATGATTCACATTGCATTGCTATCACCTGGCAGGCCCTGGCAGGCATGGTTGAAATGAAGTAACTGGTTGCTGCCCCCCACCTGAAAGGAAACCCAAACTGCATCCACAGCTCCATCTCAAGAGCTGCTGTATGCTGGTGTGGAGTAGAGGGCCCTGGCCATGCAGTTATAGTCTCTTGTTTCACCTGGAGGGTGCTCTTCCCCTCAAAAGAATGGTGTATGTCTGCATGATCCTTTTCCTTTGCTCTGTCTTGTGTTGCCTATTCACTCCTGGTTGGTACTGGAATGGAACAGGCAGAAGTACATGATCAGCTGGTCTCAGATGGGTAATTTCTCTTCTCCGTAATTTCACTACATTAAGGGAAGATCAAATGTTTATTCAGACCATCACCCATGGGTTTAAGTCTTACCCTACGACCTTTTTGTTCTGAAAGGGACTAGATGTGTTCACAATGTCAGATACAGCAAGAAAGCAAATTAAGGTGGTTTTCTTTGCCTTTTCCAGCATATAGCTGTCTACTATAGCTGCAACTATAGTTTCTTACCTCCAGGTAAGATTCTATGTCAATGTGACTGCAAGTGCAATTGGTGTGTAAAATACCGTGTTCTTTAAATATGAACACAACATGACAGAGTTTATATTCAAGAGCTTGACTTCACAGTGCCACAGATGTGCCCCTTGTTGTGCTGGATCATGCTACTCAAAAAGATGTTTGCTGCAGAACTGAACTCTGATGACCAATACACCTGTGTTTATTGTGGGCAGAGAGGCTTGGACTAAGCTACATGGAAGTGTCATTTTATTGGGTTTAAAATATCCCATTGACTAGGAACATTTTCTTATGATATTATGGTAAATGTATACTGGCAAAGCCATCTTCATTGAGATCAGATTTTTCAAGTTTAGTTTACATTGCAAGCAATGTTTATCAAAATACATAGCTTTAAGAGTTTAAAAACGTTAATTATTTATGTATCACCATTTTTACATAATTTACATTCAGGACTGAATGTTGTCAAGACATGATTTTGAAAACTTAATTTCAAGTTTAAAAATTGCTATAATTTGCTAGCTAAATAAACACCTTTTTTTTTTTTTCTTTAAATGCTAGTAGCAGAATGTGAGACAATTTTTATGACTGACATCACTGATGCTCCCAGCCTAGAGCTACAGCTCAAATCCTGAGGAATTTGTACCTAAAACCTGTACCACTACCAGTTCATGGTTATTATATTCATATATCTATTTGGTTATTTTCAGCAGTAAATTCCCAAACACCTATGCTATTTTTTTTTTTTTAAGAAATCCAGCACATCCTTCTGAGGAGGGAGTTATTATTACTACTGTAAAATCAATTAGAATGCATTTGCATGGCTTAATTGACCTTGAATAATGCTAACTCTTCCACTCCGGCTGACATGAGATGGAAGGAAAAGGCAGTGAGACTTGTATAATCTTCCTATTAAATTCAAAGTGCTAAAATGAAAGGAAAACTGACTTGGAATTTGTCTTAAATCACTTTTCTCTTTCCCCAGTGATGCAGATACAGCAGGAATCTGAAAAGAATTTGGTTAGCCCTCAGGAAGGAACAATTACATTTCATTTCAAGACATTTAATTATAGCTGAAATTTGCTATGGTCTGTGGAATTCTTCTTTATAAAAATTAAAGTTTCAGAAATGGTAGTCAGGTTACTTTAAATTTATAGTAAATTTTAATTTTTTTTCTGTTAGTGATTGCTACTCACCATGTTATTTCTCCATGCACTGTAGAGCAATGCTGAAAACTGAGATGCCTAAGCAGCTTTATTTGTTGCTCATCCATGCATCCATCCAAAATGTGTAATTCATTTTCAAAGCTCTCTGAGATGCTTTTGTTTCTCTCTAACCTGCGATGACAACTCTGGTCTTCAATAAAATTTTTATGTTTTAAAGAGACAATACAATTACCTCCAGTGTTTTCCTTTGGTGCTGGTGGAAGAAGAACTTCTTGCTGGTAACTTCTTGACTGTCTTTCCTCAAATTGTATTAATATTAAAATAATATAAATAGTATTGGTGAAAGGTAGTGTAGAATTAACATCAGCCCATTACAGGATGAGGATGGTCACCTCACAAACAGGGACATGGACAAGTCAGAGGTGCTTAACCCATTCTTTACCTCTGCTTTCAACACAGTTAATGGACCAAAGGGTCTCAGCGCCCTGAGCTGGAGGGCCATGACTATGAGAATGATCAACTTCCAGTTAACCCTGAGCTTGTATAGCATCTGCTGCTCCAGCTGCATCCCTAAAAATCTATGGAGCTTGATGGGATTCATCCAAGAATCCTCAAAGAGCTGCTGATCTCATTGTAAATCCTCTCTCAATGATTTATGAGTGATCTTGGTGATCTGGAGAGGTCCCAGCTGATTGGAAGCTTGAGACTGTTGTCCTAATTTTCAGGAAGGACGGGAAGGATGACCTTGGAAACTGGAGGCCTGTCAGTCTCTCTTTAATGCCCAATAAAATCATGGCAAAGATTATCGTGGGAAGTACTGAAAAACAGTTATCAGTCACAGCCATCATGGCTTCATGAGATAGAAATCCTCAAATTGTTGAACCCCATTTCAATCCTTCAAATTGTTGAACCCGATTTCCTTCTACACAGGGTAACCACCTAGGTGATCTAGGAAAAGCAGTAGGTGTAATCTCAATGGTCTTCAGCAAAACTTTGGATACTGTCTGTCACGGGACCCTCCTGGACAAGATGTTCAGCCCACAACTGGATAACCATGGGTTTATCCATGGTTATGGCCATAACCAACCACCTTATGGGCTGGGTGAGCAACTGGCTCATGGGTCAGGCACAAAGACAAGACTGAGGGGAGACCTCATTGAGGTCTTCAGCATCTCACAAGGAGAAAGTGGAGGGGCAGCCAGTGATGTCTTCTCTGTAACAAGTGACAGGACTCAAGGAAATGGCTTGAAATTGTGTCAGGAAAGGTTTAGGTTGGATATCAAAAAGAGATTTTTCACCCAGAGGGTGTTTGGGCACTGGAACTGGACCCCCAGGGCAGTGGTCACAGCACCAAAGCTGACAGAGTTCAAGAAGCTTTTGGACAATACTCTCAGGCACACAGAGGGACTCTTAGGGGGTCCTGTGCAGGGTCAGGAGTTTAAGTCCGTGATACTTGTGGGTCCCTTCCAATGTAGCATATTCTGTGATTCCATGAAATTCTGTCACCATGTTGTGGGGTTTTTTTTTTGTTTTTTTTTTTTTGAAGGCACATATTTTTCTTTCTAAGTCTACAGTCATATTTCAGAAAAAAAGCATAGTGTTAACCTAGTTTTGATTTTTTTTTTTTTTTTTTTGGATTTAGTGAGTCCTATTGGTGACTTTTCTTACTCTGATGTTGTGATTGCCTTGAAGCTACATTGCTTACGGTGATTCTAACCACACTGGCATAGTTGTACAACAGTAATCTAAATATAAGAGTTACTGGAGTGCACATTACTAACTTTTCTGTTGCACAGCTGCAGTATCTATGGAGAGAATTGGTCTTTCTTTTGTATTAGTAAGTCTCCCTCTTCAGTTCATCAAAGGTCTTCCTGCTTGACTAAATCTGAACATGTATTTCCCAACCTCCCATATCAATCATTCCCTGATTTCTTCTCATTTTTGTTTCCTCAAGTTAGTAATATTTCTTTCATTGCTGTCTTCTGTGGTCTTGTTGATGAATGCTATCATTTATTGTATTTGTGGGAAAAATCTTAAACAGTTGATGGGAGTTGTCTGCAAAGTTACAAAGATTCTTCAAATACTGGAGCTGCTTTACAAAGAAGCTTCTTTTTATAATTCTCCAGCCTTATTAGAAACTTGGGACTGCGTACGGGCTTCAGAGTGTCTGTAGTGATTCACTATCCAGAGGAATCTTAGCATCCATGGCAGCCATTTTTCCACATGGGAGGTTGTTTGGGACTCTGGAACAGTGGAAATCTAGTGGCCTTCTTATTTCAGGAAGATGCTGAAGAAATTCTAATTCTATGTTTTCTTCTTTCAGGAAGAAAACATAGAATTAATATATTATGCTTTAGGAGGTCTGTTTATCTTTTCTTTTCTTTTACTGTATTTCTAATTATTTTGAGCATTGCATCATCCTTTTGTTGACATTTTAGTAAATGTATGAGACCAAATATTAAAGCACAGTCAATGCAAGTGAGACTTTAATTAAACTATTGACTCAGGATATTTCATTCTGAATATTATTGAACTTGCATTCTCTCACATTTCATTGATCAACTGCATTTAAATGTAAATTTTGATTTCACATAGCCTATATTATTTTTAATTGAGATAATCTTGTCTTTGACCATGGCAATTTATTTCTGAATCAATTTTAGTGACAATATAGTCTTCACTCTGGATTATTTATTTAAGGAAACTACTTGGAACAAGGAAAAGTATACTTTGAACTATTCACATGTTTTTTCCTTCTACAGGCAATGTAAGTCCTTTTGACAACATTTCTGGATTTTTAAGCAAATACTTTGAATCTGTGCAAAATATATCTGTGAAGGACAAGTAAGCATTGAACAGAACAGGAGCTTGAAATCATTGCATGTTCAAGTACCTTGAACTTGCAAATTTTATCTCATAAAAGGAAAGCATTTTAAAATACATTTGTATAAATGGTTTTGTAGTAGAAAGGGTGACCAGTTCAGTATAACCAAAGCAAAACATTTGACCTCTGTTTTTATAACAGCGTGTTTTGTTTGAAAATTGATCTAGCCTAAGAGTTATTTGAACTTCCAAAGTGATAAGCCAACATTTTTAGAAGCAAATGACATTTTTGACACTTATTTAAAATTATTTAAATTTTTTCTTTTTATTTTTTTTATTTACTTCATTAATAAACCACAACTTTGAAATATTTAAATTTTAACCTGATTACTTCTTCTGTTTTCTTTACTAGAATTAGGGTTTCAAGTGTACCATTTTGTATAGGTCTGTGCATAGTCCCCTACTGTGTCTGAATCCTTAGCCTGGCCCACTAGGCTGTGACACCAAGGTCAGATATGAGGTAGGCCTGCTCTAGGATAGTGAAAACCTTGCTGGATTTATTCACATATTTACAAGTTACATCCCACCACACTGGACATATTGCTTTTGTTTAAACTTGTAGCTTTTTATCATAATTTTTACATCAAAGGAAGAAAAGTAAGCGCTTCTAACATACAGCTCATCTCATCCTGAGGCAAAGGTCTGCAGCCGACCACTTACATCACACACAGTGTCTGTTTATCCTCAGCAATTTTAGAGAGTGCTCAGGCTGGTTAGCTCAAAAATTAATATCTCTAGTGCAACAGTCTGAAACCAGGTGAGATGAATCTTAACATCCATGGCAGCTATAGTCTCCTTTAAAGGCTTTAAATAAATCGGCTCTCTTAGGGAATGTGTAATCACTTCAAAAATATTTATCACCCTACTAAGAACTTTGAGTCGAATGGAATACATTTTCTCTGCTTTGAATGTTTATCTTCTAGTTTTACAGGAATAACTGCACTGGGATGACATCTTTAAGTATCATGTTGTTTTATGTAAGATTCAAGCATTCCAGTAAGCCAATTTTTAAAATAAACCCCATCTGCTTTTAAGGTAAGTCATTTCTTAATAATAATCTTGTCCCATCAGCAATAATTCTGTGAAGATATCTAAAAATTGTAGGACTTTTTTCCTTCTGTTCAGGAGCTGTTCTTTCATACGTATGAAATGATGAATAAAATTCTCTCTCAAATCTAGGGATTTGGGTAAGTCACTGTTAGAAATTCAGATTCTTGCTAACTCTTAATGAAAAAAAGTGAAAATAAGTTCAGATTTTTTCCTGCTGAGAAGTATCTCTAGTGTCAGTGATGAAAGGACTGTTCTCAGGGAACTGCAGAGGAATTGTCTTGCAGCATTTGTTTAAATTAAGCCTATTTTATTGGTCTTTTTCCACCTCTCAGATTAAGGGGAGTTGAATTCTTGTCATACAGTGACAAATTCATATAGTCTCACTTTTGCAAGCACTGAACAGACACTGCTCATGTTGAAATCTCCATGAGCGCTGTGTGAAACAGTGCTTCTACAAATTCAGGCCAAAGGGTTGTAGTGCAAGTTGTTATTATACCTAGACAAGGTTGTGGGATTTGAATTTTTCTCTTAAATTCTTTAGGCTAAACCCCCTCAGATTAACGTGAAGGTTTGAGGGTGTTTGAGCACAATTTTACACGTGCTCACACACAAGATGCATAGTCTGAGGAGCCCATCTGAGCACTCACAGTGTCAGTGAGCACACTCATTGTGATGGAAGATTTGGCTTCCACAGCTCAAGGAAAACTCTGTCACTGCATAAATAATCCCAGAATCACAGAATTAACTAAGCAGGAAAAGACTTTGAGATCATTGCGTCCAACCTATGAGTAAAAACTCTTCCTGGCAGTTTCATATGGGAAAATATATCAATGATGGGGGAAAAAAATTACAAATGTTTGCATAATATAGAAATGTTCGTACATGTATAAACATACAATAAATATAAAGCAAAGGCTTGGCAATCAGTAATGTTAAACTGTTAGTTCAGTAGCTACTGCTGAAATTACTAGCCACCAAAGTCACATTCCATTTTGTATTGCCTTGGGATGTCTTCAAAAGATCCAATGCTCATTAGCTTTTGTTGTTAATATTATTACCATGATGGTTTACACCACATGTCTGCTTCTATATGTATATAAAGCTGTGTGATTGCAGCATTGGATTGCTGAGAACTATGCAATATAACACATTTAATTAACTACATCGTAAAATATTCAGAATTTCACAGAGTCTAGCTCCTTCTTTCTCCATCTTTCACTGCTTTCCAGGACTGCATGAGGAATAGGATGGGTGAAAAAGAAATTGAAGGTTTTTTTTTTGGGCATTTGATAGTTTTTGTCATGCTTCCATGAAGCACTTAAAAGTAATTTCAATTTCTTTGTAAATTAAAAACTGACATAGATTGTCTTGTAAAATCTTTGCAAACAATACAACAGTAATGTATATGGCACTTCATGTGGTTTGAGGAAAGCAGTACATCTGGGAGGAAAAGTGTTTGTTTCCATTGAGAAGGATGTGCTGTGATGTAGTATAAAGATTTTCTAGAAGAATGGACTTCTCTGTTGTACTTGCGAACAGAAAAGCATTATTTTGTTTTTGTTTGCTCTATTAATCTTACATACTGTACTTAGCCTGTCAAGATCTCCTTTTAGAGTTCTCTCCATGACCTGTGAAACATGACACATGAACCATGAAAATCAGACTCGTGTGCACCAAGTTACTTTGTGGTTCTGGTGGTTCTTTTGTAAGTTCAGCTAATACAGCTTCACAGGTCAGCTGTGGGTTATAATTGAGTTAGATCATGTCCTTGTGGCTTTGAAACAGCAGATCATGCAGCAAAACCCTAACAGCTCTAACACTTGTAACACACTAAAACCAGTCACAAGTAACCATAGCTTGAACTATTTCAAGTAGTGTCTTACCTCTGGGGGTGCTACAAGTTGTTACTTTAAATGTAGGTATAGGTTTGTTCAGAAATATATGTACTTATAGAAATAATTTTATAGGCATATAGATGTCATTGCCTTTACAGTTGCCTCATATGGTGTGGTTTAATCAATGCAATGCAAAACTTTGCTTATTTTGAATAAAGATGGTAGAATTTATTGCAGGCTTAGAAAAGAAAAATATCGTATTTTGGCAAAGAATGTATTATGTTTAATTTAATACAAGCTTGGAAAATATTAGAAATTTTTAACTAATGCAATATGAGGTCTAGGACGGGTTCCACATATTCTGCAAAAGCAGCTCTGTCTGTTGTGATGCTCCTTTTAAAAATGATGTTTCTGTCAGAAATAGGCTGTGGTCCTTGTTAAAGTCCTTCCCTCCAGTTAGGTTAAGTTTACATGATCAGTCTTATGGATTTTTTATGGATTAGTTTCACTTGTTCTCCCAGCTGAGTCCCACTGTTTCCAGAGAAGCAACCCAACATTGACTCCAAATTTCCCTTCCAGTGCTGTAGTGTGCTTGCAGTGCCGATCGTTTAGCAGTGCGAGCTTTGCCTTGAAAAGCAGAAATTACAGTTAGTGATCCAGAGTGGGAATTCTCGTGACGTGAAACACATTTCCAGAGCAGTATCTGCCCTGCAGACAGTGAATATGCCAAGTGCCATTTGCCAGTGTGCTTCCAAACTGTGATTGCAATTTTTCCAAGGAGAACACAGCTGGATTACCATGTTCCAGAAGAAGGGAGGCAGTGCAGGCAGTCCTGCTGTGGGGCTTACAGCACCTCCAGGCCACCAGCTGGTGTATGTCGTGTTCCATTGCACAGAACAGCGAGGAGTTCTTTTAAAAATAGATAGGAACGAAATTAAGACAAACAAGACAAACACTGCATCTGAAAATTGTTTATTGGTTACAAAAAAAAAAAAAAAAAACCCAAAATAAAAAGGAGTTACTAGAGAGAGGTAGAGAAGAACAGCAGGAAGGAAAATGGGAAAGGAATGTGAGGGATGGAGAGAAAGAAAGAGAGAAAAACAGGGTGTTACCACCGGAGGTCAGGGAGCACCCTCAACATCCAGGAGGTGAGGACTGTGCATGGTGCCTGCCTGGGCATGGCTGTTGCAGACATCTTTTCTGAAAAATCCTTTCCTTAGGATTTTTCCTCCTGAGAAGCTGAGAGGTCTCAGCAACAAAATGTAAACACTGATTATCTGCTGCTGTGGAATGCAACAGGTGGATCTGTGATTGGCCCATGTTGGATGTTTGTAATTAATGGCCAATGACAGCCCAGCTGGCTCAGACAGCAAGCCAAGCCACAAACCTTTGTTATCATTCTTTGCTATTCTATTCTTAGCTAGCCTTCTGATGAAATCCTTTCTTCTATTCTTTTAGTATAGTTTTAATGTAATATATATGATAAAATAATAAATCAAGCCTTCTGAAACATCAAGCCTTCTTCCCTCATCCAAGAACCCCTTTGAACACCGTCACACATGGCTCCCATGGCCACAGTCGGGTGCTTGGGCAGGAGGTGCAGAACTCTGGACAGGGTCACAGAGAGGATTGCAGCAGTGGGCTGGATCAGAGATGGGCAGGGTTGGATGCAAGGGGCTCAGGCAGCAACCCAGGGACAAAGCAGGAAAGGTGTTGGTCAGGGGCACAGGGAGGAAAGAGAGATTCAAGGGCAAGCAAGAGCCAGAGAGGGCAGGAGAGCCAAAAGGCAGGCTGGGGCCAGGACAAAAGGCATTAGACTCAAAAAGCCCTGATTCAAAAGCACGTTTTGAGAAAGCAAGTCCCAAAGAGACAGAACCATGAGCTTCACAGCCCCCCCGAGGCCTGTGACTCAGTTACTTTTTATGGCCTCTCCTAAAGCCTGCCTGCTTTGGCCCAGTCCAACCTTCCTCCACCTGACTGGAGAAGCCCCTGTGGGCAGTTCAGTGCCTGTCCCATGTGAGGTGTTGGCAGGCAAAGTTCATCTTTTAGTTGCCTCCTGCTTGTTTTAGTTGCCTACTGCACGTGGCACATGTGCGACCCCTTCCCCATGTGCCGCTGACAGCCATTGTTGAGGCATAACAAAACTGAATTTTCTCCTCACAGTGTGATCTCTTCTGCCAGGAGGGCTCATCAGCATAAAAACAGGTCTTCCAATTCAGCCAAAGCTGGTCATACCAAACTGAGATGGAAAAAGAAGTTAAGCCATTGCAACAAATAAAAGAGTAGTGAGAGCTCCTACCTGGAGGCACAGTATGGACTGGGTTTGTTGCTGCAGCCAGAGCTGTGTCACTCCAGGCTGTAGGTTTTGCTGGGCTTTGGATGCTCAGCTGTGGGGCTGACATGAAAAAATACCTGCTGTAAAGATAGAAGCCTGCCCTGGAGGCAGAATTGTCTGCTAGCAGAGATGAAAGTGGCACTGCTCTTGACTTGCCCTGAGGGTAGAGGCACACAGTGTCACTTCCAGCTCCGCTGCTGTGCTAGCCTTGCAATGCAAACTGGCTCCACAGTAGGGATTCTCCTGTAGTACAGCAGGAAATATCCAGCAAAGCAATACATCCTGGGTTCTGATGAGTTGTGCAGACCTGCCTCCATACACATGATTCCAATCTGGTGAGTAAAAGAGACTTGTTTCCCCCATTCCATCTCCAAAGTATTTGTTGTCTCGTGTTTATAGATGTTTGTAGCCTCAGCCCATCTTGTATAATATGAACTTTGCTTTGATATACATACTCAAAATAAATACAAGCTTGAAGTAGGGACATGCATTTTTGAGTAAAAAGGACATTTATTTCTTACTGTATGAAAGAGGGCCTCACTGTGTTCTTCATTTGGTTTTATAACCTCTAGGGTCATGCTGCATGTCAAAGATACCTGGATGCAGACTTGTGGGGCTGAGGAGAATTAGTTTATCTTTATGTCATGACTGTGTTTTACAAGAAAAAGCTTGTGATGACATCACTCTGCTGCTGTTAAGGTAGGGGAGAGAATTAGCTTTCCTCACCTCTCCAGGTATCTGTACCAAAAATCCCTGTGCTCCAGATTGCCTTTATTGGCATACCATTTCTCTGGGCAGAAGTGCTTAGATAAACTGATTCACTGCTAGTGTGCTCTTGTCCACTAAAGAAATGAAGCACAGACATGAGATATTTATTTTTTTTCAATTTCAATATTCTGCGCGTTAATTCACTCAACTGGAGATAGAGACTAGATTTAAAAGAAAAAACAAACAAAAAAAAACCACCAAAACCAGGGTGGTTTATTGTCATTTTGGCTGCTTCATTTACATCGCTTCAATTAAGTTTTAATGATATTGTTAAGAAGTAACACTAACCTGGATCAAAATGTTTGGCTTAAGTGAATATTTTTGACCTTGAATCTGTATGTAATATTTTTAATCATGGCAATACAGGACTGAGTCCTCTAGTTTGAAATTAGTCAGTAACTTTAAGATTGGAATTACAGAGTCTTTTGGATCATTTACTTGCTGAACTCATTAAAAAATTGTAATAAATATCTGGGTTTATTTACAAAAGGAAGGAGTTAATAGTAGTGGAAATTGTGCTTTGTACAGTGCTGCCTGCATGCACATTATAGGATTGATTTTGAACTATTACAGATGATATTTATGGGTGTAAATATTTTTCAGTATTTTTCTTTGGATGCTAACAAAGAAGCAAATCTCTTGCAACAGAGGGAATTATTAATGCTTGAAAGTGGTTTATATAACTTCAAAAATTTTCTCAAAGACTTGACTTTGAAGAATGACTAAGGTATCCTATAAGTGATGGTTCAATGATTGCCAGCCAAATTATTAATTCCAGTAGCAGATCAGTCAAGAGAAAGATGTGTGCAAAGACTAATGCCATTTTAGTGACAACATAAAACAGCAGAAGGCTTCAAATACATTGATTAAGGCATTGTATCATATACTTTGTATATTAGCACTCTTGAGGCAGTTTGGCCTCTCCAGCAAGAGGACTTTCTGCAGTGCTCTAAATCCCAATTGCTATAGGACTGAGTCAGAATTTAGCTAAAATACTGAGTACTAGAGCCATGTAGGGGATCTTCCTTCACTGTGAAACACAGTTTGTTGGTGGGTGTAGGTTTTTTGTTTGTTTGTGGGTTTATTTTTTCGGTTTTGTTTGTTTTTGTTTTTGTTTTGTTTTGAGTTTATTTGGTTTTATTTTTGTGGGGGTTTTTTTGTGGTTTTGGGGTTTTTTTTCAGGTAATAATTTAAACTGTAAGTAAAACAAAAAGGAAAACATGACATGAGCATTTAAATAGTGGCTGTTCTACTGGGCAGAACTGAGTTATCATGAAAAAAAAAGTATTTACTAGGTCTTTCACAGACTTTATATAACTTACTAAAACCGTGGTAAATTATTCTTTAGATTTTGTTCATGGTTTTAGCAAGAGCTGACATAGCTTTTTGAAAAGAGATCAACCCCAAAATTGCCTGCCTTGTGTACAAGCAAGCATAGGGGGCTTTTTTTCTGCTCTCAACTTCCACCTGCTGAAAATGTTTCAGTCTCCAATCTAATCAGCTCTTTACTCCTCTTCAGACCAGCTGTAGGAAATCAAAAGGACATAACAGTGTAAGTCAAGTTCAGGAAGTTTCAAATCTGATCAGAATATCTGTTTGGCTGCATCCTACGTCAGTGCCTACAGTAGTAAGTTTCTAAAATACAGGAAATTACATTCTTGATAATTAAGCATTCAAGAGATGTATCTCCATTAAAAAAAACATGGTTTGGGTTTGTTGGGTTTGGTTTTTCTTGTTTTTTTTTTTTTCTTTTGTGGTTGTTTTTTTTTTTGTTGTTTTGTTTTGTTTTTTTACCTAGTGATATGGTGCTGCTCTGTTTCTTGGGTATGTTACCACATTCTCTCCATGAATGTTAAAATTATAAATGATAGTTGCCTTGTCAATAAGGGAGCATGAAATTTGGTTACCATGTAGGAAAATATGGTCTTTGCATTTTTCATGTTGAATTCTTTTCTTTTTGCTTATGAAACCCATGTCTTTGCTTTTAACTGAAACTTGAAATTATCATGTGAATTCAAAGCTCCAGTATCACAAATTACTGAGAAAGAAAAAAGCTGAATAGTGTGTCTTGTGATAAAGTTGCAGTGCTTGTGACTATAGGCTGAATTTATAAAGGAATATTTCTATATAAATGTTTACTCTATTAATAAATATATACTAACTAGATTTCATTATTTAGATCACTAACTTTTATGAAAAGGCTTTAAGAGTTTTTCTGAGAGTGGTTTTTGCAGGAGACTGAATATTAATACCAAAAGTGTGTTTCAGTATTTAACTGTTGTTTATGAAGCTGTTATTTAGATTTGCTGTTTTACAGGACTAAGAAGTAGATGAAACTTTCAGTTTCCTGTATAAGTGTGTATATTTCATTAAACCACTCATTTCACCAGTGGTTTTCAGCATATATATCTGAACTAGGATGTCAGATTTGGGATACATTTACAACTTGATTTATCTCATAAGTAGCTTTTATTCTTTAGCCTTTCCTAGTAGGGAATTGATCCAGTGTTTGATATAAGGTATCAGCAAAGTGTTACAAGTTGCCAAGATATCATTTTTGCTGCTGTGTTATTATAGGGTACTGCTTATCCAGTAGCACTGCTTCTGCTCTGGCTTTCCAGGAGAGGATACTACATGTGGTATATAAGGGCACACATTTGAATTCACTGAAGATGTCTGGGCTTTTATTTCTCTGTATTTGTAAAGCACTGTAAATGAAAAGCCTATCAAAATTATGTAATGGAGTTATGATAATTCATGATCAATAATGCCAAATGAACCTAATCATTAAGAAACCTGTTTGTGTTCAAGGGGTTAATCCAAACCACAAGAAAGGGCAAGAGTGACAGTTTTTGTAATCTGCTCAAGGTAATCACCATATTTCCTAATGATTCTTAATAAGAAGCCAAGGACCATCCCACTATGATGCTTCCCTGTTTATTTGTGATGATATCTGTAAAATGACTCCTATGCTTACTTTGTGTGTGCTGTGAATCCCTGTGCTGATTACTCCTCTGCTGTTCCTCTCTATTGGAGTTGAAACTGATTTTTAACACTGAAGCTTCTCCCTTTACCTATGGCAGCATGGAATACTGTTTCCACAGCACAGGGGCTATTCTTCTTTGAAATGCCTTCAGTGTGCTTTTAAATTCAGGGGGAATTTTTGTGGTGTATAAACCCAGTGAGAGGTTTTACAGCTAAATGGCTCTGATGCTGATCTAGAAAATCATCATGAATCTCTACCCATTTCTATATGTTCTGAAGCAGTGAAAAAAAAAATAATCTGCAACTCTGCATGTTCCATTCCTACTGCCAACAGCAATATTAACAAGGGTCATGGCTTGTGGATTTTTAACCTTTGTGGTTCCCTGCCTTGCACCAGAAAGATGTAAAACATCAGAAATTTATCTGTTAAGCAATGTAAATATGCATGTTGCTGGCTTGTTTTAAAATGTTACAAGACCCATAAAAGTCCTTGAAATGCATTTATTGGTTTGGAGAAGTGGAGTTGCAAAGCTTTTGAAGTAGATATTAGTAAAACCTACTCAAGCACTGAAAAATCACAAGGCAGAGTAGAAACCAGTACTTGGGAATTGACTGCAGACTTCATCAGCTGTTCATAAAATTTAGTTGGTCATTGAAAAAAAAATAAGATAAACTTTACATAGTGCAACATATGTATTGTCTCCTGACACTTAATATATATTCTGCACTGCATTACTGGCATATTCTTGCAGGATATTATTGACTGTGCTTTAGAAATCCCAGGTATTAAAAACAAACTGATCTGTCATCCTGTCAATGTATCCTTCTTCAATTGCTTCTCAGTACAGGGCTTTTCTTTTAACTTCTTCTCCAGCTCATTGCCAAATTTAAATAGCTTAAAAAAAGGAATTTCCATACTTTTTCCTAGAATAACATTTTTGATTGAGTATCACAATAGGTTATATTGTTGCTTCATTTAAATTTACATTATTTTAAGTTCATCAAATGTTGCAGAATTCTACACTGATAGCACTATCCTAGTATTACCAACTTAGAGTCTCAGGGGAGTTTGCATGCATCTAAAACTTCGGCTGATTTTTTTAGTCTTTTTCATCCTGTGCTCAGTATTTACTGTTTTAAAATCACAAGTAGCACTTGTGATTTAGGTTCTACCCAGGCTGTATGCCTTTTTTTACTCACCATGATTGTTTGGTCTGCATAGTGAAAATAGTAACCTATAATTCTAACATCTATGCAAAATCCTGTAGATCTCATTGTTTATAGACAATAAATGTGGTTTAATAGAAAAGAGAATTCAACAATCTGGGTTTTTGTATGAGAAATAGCAATTGAAAAAAATTCAACCCAAGAAGCAGGTAAGTCCCATTCCATAACAGTTTGAATACTGAATTTTTAGCTATCTTTTTCTAACTGTTTTTAAAATTCCTGCAGACATACTCTTCAACCAAAACTGTATTTTCTATTGTTCCATTTTTATTTAATATTGTTTTAAGGTAAAATAAGGCAGAGATTTGATGCTGTTGATGCAACTGAGATACAAATGGTATGTTGTAACTGCCAGAAATTCCTCAGAATTTTCAAGTAGTAAACCAGAAAAATCTTTGGTCCCAGTTCTTGGTTATCAATTCTTAGTTGCGTGTGACTCACCCACTCATTTTCTCCTACAGATTTCAGTCACATATTTGGAACATATTACTTTTAAAGTTAATAAATTATTAACTCATGTTGTACAATATGCTTTGTATTTTAATTAAAAACAATAAACCATGTATCTGCATTCCTAGCTGCTGCATTAAATTGAAAATGAAGAGCTGTGCTAAGGTGTTCTGCGAGACAGAAGTGATACCATAGAAAAGCCTGCATATATTATTTCAAATTTGATTTGTAATTTGGAAAATTTATTGTTATAAATTTCTTCAAGAGGAAGCAAAGAGATTTATTTTTTATGCCCTAAATCTTTTCTCTTCATCCTCTTATCATCAGTGTTCACATCCACAAGGAAAACACTTTGCATCACCGGGTGATCTCAGTGTATTGCTTTTAAAAAAATTATCCCATCTGGGTTCAAAAATATCTTAGCCATCAGTGTGTTGCAGTACCAACAAGTTGTCATTGCTGGCCTAACACACAGATGAATCCATAGAAAGGAGAACAAAGGCATCAGCTTTTTTTGGTTGTCTTTAAATTACTCTCTCATGTACCTACAGTATGAATAGCTGAAACATTTTATAGCTCTTAATGCCTGTGGAAAAAATAAGAAAACTTGAATAAAGTATGAAAAAAATTGCTATTTTAATTTTTTTTAATTTGAGAAAATAGCTAAGGAAATGCATCAATTGTTTACACATCTATCTGTTGTATTTTGCTGGAAATAATTTACTCCTTCCTATACCATCCTACCATTCTAATAACTTTGGGTGAAAGTTTTTCTATTTATGTATGATCAAACCCTGCACCTTAAAAAAGGATAACAACAGGAGCCAATATGAAAGAAAGAATCAGACCTTGTCTCTGTGTGTTTGCTTTGTGAAAACGTTCCTGGTGATTCTAAGCAACTGAATTACAGGAATATGAATGCAAAGTTATTTTATGAAATGACTAACCTGCCATAGTAAATAAACAAATAAGCACCAGAATAAACAAATTAACCATAATTATCTCAGTGGTTTGATAGTAGTGGCACACTAAGCCTTGAGAACAGTGCCTCCTTTGCCTTTTGGTAATACTGCCACGTATGTCATTACTCTTACAAGTAATCACACACTGATGGATCTGAAGAAATGGATTTCATGGTGTTTCTGCATGTCCTAATGAAATCTAGAAAATTTTTGGGCTAAATAATGAATGAACAAGAAATGTCTACTGTCATTGTTTTTCCTCCTACAGCAAAGCAGCAATCACCTCAGATCTCTGTGAAGTGATGAGATGCATTTCTGTACAGCTGGGCAGTAACCATCCCACTGTCTCACAGCATTTTTCTTTTGTTTAAAGATAATGTTAATAATCCACAAAGAGGTTTTCAAATGAGCTTGATTTCTGTCTTCCAATTGCAACAGTACTCTAATAATATTCTGGAATCTCTTAAAGGTATTCATTTTTCAAAACCTGTTCCTATTTCAGCACAAGTACAAAGTCCCAGTACTGACTTTCAAATTAGGAAAAAGTTCTAAAAACTCATGGTATTTTAAAGTTTTTAAAATAATACATTAAAAGTTAGCAAACAGTCAGTGAGTGTTCATCAATTTAAAATGCTAAACTTCTATAATCAGCCATTCAAAGAATATTATATAATCAAGATGGTAGCCCCTTATAGCATTTAGCTAATGGGCTCCAGCTCTTAAAACTCTAATCATTAGTTTAGGGATTTATCTATACAGAAAATGGGCACAAAATCCTTCTTTAATCTTCTTTCTTTCACTACAATTGTGACCACTGTAGGATATTAAGGTAAAAAAGTGATCTCTATAATGGTTTTGTGAAAGTCTGTTTTAGTGACATGAGTTAGGCAAATCTACTTTCTAGTCTTAGGATAGTAAATTAGATATTTACAATTATGAATAAGAAGCTGTTCACTTCATAGTAACCTTTTAACACACTTGGCTTTATGCATACTTTATATATAAAATAGAATCTTTCACATTAAAAACAATGTTCTTGTCCAATACGCGATATAATTCTTGCATCTTGACATGAATATAAAAAATAGCTTTGAGTTTTCAGAATTTCTGGCTGCTTAACTTTGGTGATTGTTAAGTTTTCTGTAGCTGGTTTTTAACCAATTTAATACTTATGTGTAGGCCCTTCATCTGTTAAATGACAGCACAATCTAGATAATATTCTCAGTTATGACAAATCTAAATATTTCAGTGTACTGTAAGAGAAAAATATGGTTGTAATTTGTGTGATTTTGGCTCTGATCCTGGTAAAGATTGACTTTGTCTTATTGCAAATAGTTACTGAAGTAGATATGTTAATCATTATGAATACTTGCCAGCTACATCAGAACCAAGTAAATTTCACAGGTTTTAATTTAATTTTATCTTAGCTTGATTTTTAATTCTATTTTAGCCTACAGGTTTTGCCTGTTCTTCACTAGTATTTCAGCAGTTTGATTTCAGTCATTGAGATCCCTGAAGGCAGAAGTAAATCCTGCTAGTCACTACTGGGGTTCTGCCGGGCTCTATTTCAGGGCCTTTATTCTCTTCAACATCTTCATCAATGGCTCGGACACAGTCTTTAAGGAATATTGAGACATGGAGCCATTAGAGAGTGTCCAAAGGAGGGCCACGAGGATGGTGAAAGGTCTGGAGCCTCATCAGAAGTGGCCTGATGTTGTGTCAGGGAAGGTTTAGGTTGGATATCAGGAAACGGTTCTGCACCCAAAGCTTGGTTGGGCGCTGGAACACACTCCCAAGGGCAGTGGTCACAGCACCAACCTGACAGAGTGTCAGAAGCTTTCCAACATTGCTCTCAGGTACATGGTGTGATTTTTGGGGCCAGGAGTTTGACATTGATGATTCTTGTCATTCCCTTCCAACTCAGAATATTCTATGATTCTCTGATACTATGGTGTATTTTACATGAATGTAGCTAACCTATGCCTTGTTTCCTTTAAACTTGATGATGTAATCTTATCTTCTGTGACTGAAGCAAAAATAAATTTTAAATTTGTTATTTTGAATCAGAAAGCACAGAGTAAATAAATATCACAAAGTTAATCTTGAAGAAAAAATTTGTCACCATTAATATGAATGTGACGAGCAAAAGGTAGGAGTTTCATCAAATCATGAGGCACAATTTGCTCATTTTATGCAGCACATTTCCGTCATTACAGAGGTCATAATACAACAATACCAGTAATAACAGAAGTATTAAATACTTAGGCATTAGACATGTGTCTGAGAAGCAAGCTGGTTAGCTTTGTGTAGAATGTGAGTGGAGAAACTTTTTGTTTGGAGGAGCAAGAGCTCTTCCAAGTCACCTGCAGAGGGGCTTAGTTCATTCTGATAATACAGAGTAAAACCTCACAGGCTCAGCAGCCATATTCATTCTACTGAAGCTCACACAGCACATGCAGAGTTCCTCATTAGCATAGGAAATATTTGTTACTTTGTCAGTTGTCAAATCTGCCCTGTGAGGACCAGGAGCTCAACTCAACAACCCTGATGGGTTCCTTCCAGCTCAGCATGTTCTATGATTCCTATTCCTGGTACTTCTACTGTGATTTGCTGTCAATTTGCTCCACCACTAATCTTTTTGGCTTCATGAGACCACTCATAATGCACTGTATTTCATAAGAGTAAGGGCACAAAAATCTGTTGTTGCAATTGATAATTTTTGTTGTTTGTGATCAAGTATTCGATGAACTTAAGCTTACGCAGTATTTTTTCAATAAACATTGAACCATGCTTCTCCAAATAGATTATATCCATGCTGAAAAAGTGGAAACTTTTGGATAGCACAAAAGCAAGAAAGTCAAACTTTGTGCTTAAGTTGTTTAATTAACATGCTGATGCAGACTGATACTCACAAATTCTACCACTTGCTCTCTAAGGCTGCTAAATGCCTGGATGCCTTTATTAATACCCAAGGCATGGTGAACAGAGAACAGTTCAATAATACTATTTTGGACAATGATGTAATTCAGTCAAAATTAGACTTTTCTATAGGTTTGGCAGAGACTGAAACACTTTTCACTCAGTAGTTCCCAGGTATGTGATGTGCATGTGGCTGTGCTGGCAGGCAGTAGCAGCACTGCCTGGAAAGCAGTTGAAGGAAGGTGGCTGACGGATCAGAAGTGTGACTGAGCTTTTATTGTTCATATTCCATGGTGTCAGCATGAAATATGAATGTATTGTTTAAGATCCTTTTTAAAAAAATAATAATAAAGTAATTGAAGTTCCAACCAAGCTAAAGGTGTTAAGCTTTCAAAGAAAGAGATCAAGCTTTTTTATAGTAAATGTGAAATTCAGATGGTCCACATCAGCAGTGTGCCAAACTTAGCATTGTGCATGAGAATGGTCTACAAGAACTTTATGCATTCACATTTAAGAAAGGAAGTGTGGGTAAAAGGGAAAATTGTTGCCTTATTCAGACTCATAGTATTGTAACAATCCCAAGGAGTTTTTGAGCATAATACATTTGGTACTGAGAAAGAAATATCAAAGAAGTTAGATTGGTTTGTAATAGAGCTGAGAATATTCACACATTTTGTGGAGTATGTATTTTACACATCATATAATTGGAAACAGAATTATAGGGTGAACTGCAAGTCGTGGAAAAAGAATTATAGTGATTTGAACATGCTGTAGCTCTTTCTGAGGGTGGAAAGCAATAGAACTATCAAACCGAACAACAAAAAACCTGAATTTCTTGCGTTACAGTTAAAAAGAAACATTCAAGTTTTATTCTTGACCACAAATAACAAATTTGCAGAATGCACATTTAAAAGAAGAAAAAAAAATCCTAGGTAAATTGAGTAAGTTGAAGTGTAAAACAGTTATGTATAGTTTGTAACAAAAATTTTTATTGTTAACAGTAAGAAATAGTATAGCAGAACCTTAGAAAGAACATAAATATCACTGTAGGAGGGGGTCTCTGTAAATGTTTCCAAGAACAAGGATTGGTATGATTAAAAAACATTCACTGACAAAGAAATGAAACAAAAGAGCTGTGGTTAGTGTAACATACATAGTCCCTGAAACTAGGTATATAAAATATTACACTAAGCTTGACCAGTGAGTGTGTGTTTTGATCTTGTGTGTACTGCAAACATTATTTTCACCAGTGTATTCAGGCTATACTGTATAGAATAGCTTGTGCTTGACTGAAGTGTATTTTTTAGATGGATGTCTAGTTTTCATTTGAAGACATCGAGAGGTAGAAAATTAATTACTTTTCTTGGTAGGTTTTTCCTAATAGTTACTTTGAAATTTTCTGGCTTTGGCTTCCAGCTATGGAGTTGTATTAGGCCTTTTTGTGCTGGAGACCTGTAGAAGCCCATATTTTTCTCTTTGGAAGTGCTCGTACTCTGCTGTCAAGTCACCTTTCAAATTTTCTTTGATGAACTGAGCAGGCTGACACCTCTGAACATTTTTACAAGCAGCAGTGAAACACGCTTTTTACCTCCCTCTGAATAGCTTGAGATCATTCTTTAAAATTCCAGCCCTCAATATCATTTACCATCCTAGCATTTTTTAGCTCATCACCCATAATTTTCTAATTTCTTAGTGATTGATATGTTGTATAATATAATCCCTAAATATAACTTCCAAGGAATCATAGCTACATTTATATTTGGCTAATGACTTTTACTTGAAAACTGCTTTGGGCATATATCTCCTAATCCATTCTAAATTCAAATTAGTCTAAGCTTTGGTGATACTGTATAGATTTAATAAAATCATCATAGAATTATAGAATGGCTTTGATTGGAAGGGACCTTAAAGCTCATCCAGTTCCAACCCCCCTGTCATGGGCAGGGACACCTTCCACTACACCAGACTGTTCAGAGCTCCATCCAGCCTGGCCTTAAATCCTTCCAGGGATGGGACATCCACAGCTGCTTCTAAAAAACCTGCCCCAGTGCCTCACCACCCTCACAAAGAAGAATTTCTTTCTAATATTCAATCTAAACCTGCTTTAGAACTTGAGTGCCTCTATAGGCAGGTGTCAGCATATCCATTTTTTTTTCATTTTTTGTTTTTGTTTGAATCTAAGGATTTTAAGTATCATTCTTTTCTTTAGCTGGGTTTAAAGAGTCAAACACTTGCTAATTGTATTTCCACATTACCTTACCTTCACCTGCATTTTTATCAGTATCCTAGATGTAGCAGGAAATTTAATGATTGTGATGCATCTCAGGATCACATATTGAGCTTTAAGAACAAAGCAAGCACTATATTTAGGCTGTAGGCTCATCTCTCCTAATATCTTAACCTCTTCAACAGCTTCTTATAAACAAATATTGAAGGAGTGAATCAGAACAGAAGGATTCTTTCCTTACATGTGCACTCAATGGCATTAGCAATTTCCTGAGGAATTGTATTCCAGATCATTGTGCTTAATAGCCACTAATGGATTTATCATGTTTTTCCTAGAGACCTTAAATATCTGGCTTTTTTTGTGCTCACTAAGGTGTTCCAACAGGTCACAGTGAAGAGTGTATTACTTTTTTCAGATTGTTAAAAAGCAGTATTAATGCTTTATAAAGCTGTTAATAAAAATCTTACTCAACAAGACATATTCTAGGTTAACACTTCATTTGTTTCTTTATGTTATTGCTTTTGTTTTGGGGTTTTCTTTTGTTACTGCAGTGAGTGGGCAAGAGTCTTCCCCATTATGAATTTTGTTGTAGCTTTTAGAATCTATAAAATCTTAGAACCACTAAAAGGAAATGGAACTCCTGTACCCACAAAAATAAGTACATTTAAAATTGTCTTCGTGGCCTAGGAAGTCAAAACAAAGATAGTTTATCCTGTCACTCTCCTCACTCAATGTATCTTGCTGATGCCTTCACTGTTGTAGGGAAGAATTACTGACAGGGCAAACAAAAATGGGTGCTTGAGCAGGGGAGAGGGCAAATGGCACTCATAGAAAAATCTCTTGTTGCAAATCCAGCCTTAAACTTAGTCCACTCTGATGCATGGAATGACACTCAATAAAAAGAGACAATTGAGGATCCTATCCAGAGGCATCTTCCAACAATTTTATCTTTTGACCAGTTGTTTCACAATGATGAGAACAGTCCCACTTGAAGTTAACTAAAATTGCCCCCAGATCACGAAAAACATAATCAGAACAGCTGTAGTGATGGTAGTAAATCTTCCCAGGCTGCCCAACTTAGTTTGTACAGTCCTTTTGGGCCATTTAACAATCATGGGATGAGGAGAGTGGGAGGGAATTTGAAAGACAGTGAAAGCAGCTCTCTCTGTGCCTTTTGATACAGCTGCCCCAGATGCTGATGCTCCACAGTGCCCTACAATTGCTTCCCACATGTAAGGAGTTGATTCCTTTTAGCTTGTCAAATTGAAGTTTTGGCACACTTGCCTTCATGAAGTGTCTTTAATTTCGTTTTGAAGAACAACCATAAGCCCAGGCTTGAAATGAGACCTATGATCCTAAATTAAGGTTTCTGAACCTCCTGATGGTAGCAATCTGTTTATCGTTGCAGAGCTGGAAAAATTAATCAATAACATTTTCTTCAGCTGTATTGCTTTTCAGGCTCATTCCAATTCTACTAGTAGACCTTACCCAAGATCAGGAATCTGTTAAAGCCTGGAAATGAAAAATTGGGTACTCAGAGCTGCCTGCAGTTATCTTCTATAACTTTTGCTAACTACAGCACTAATTTCATTCCCTGCTTTCTCAGATTTCAATTCCAAACCCAGCCTTCAGTGAGGTGGCAGAGTAAGAACTAAACTAAAAATTAAAACTAAGGCACTTTTATCTCTTGATGTCAGCTGTCAGCTTTGCTCATCAGCCTGATAGGATTTAGCAATGGTTCGGGGCTGCACAGCTCCAGTCTCTCTAAACCTGAACATTAACCTCAGTTCTATCTCTTATCTTTTAATACAGACTTGACATCCACTTTTGCCTCTTCTGAAACTGAAAATAAGATATTCAAGTAATCTACTGGTTAATAAGCCAGTCTCTGTAGCTCTTACTTTCCTTGGGTTTTTTAGTCTTCATTTACAGTGACAATGCCTGCTGACACTCTGGTGTGTCCAAGTTATATTTTAGAAGTTAGCAGCCTTGTTTGGTTTTATTTTGAAAATTCATTACTAATGTCTAGTACTAATACTAATACTTGTTTGCCTCCCATTAATATCCTTAATGGATTTTACAGTGGTTTAATCTCCCTTGTTTCATCCTTCAAGCTGAACCTTTTTTTGAAAACGAATGGCTTTCCCAAGTTAAGGAATTACTATGTTTATTGCTTGCATATTGCATTGAAAGGATGGCATTTTATGAACTTCTGCCAGCTTATTATTCATGTGTCCTACTGTGCCATCTGTGTTTTGAGCTCATTTTCATTTCAGAAATTGTTTTTCTAAGAATTTTGAGGGAGTAGCTGGATTTTTCTGTGTTGGTCTGTACTAAACCCCATAAAATCCACAGTGCCATTCACTGACTTGCAAACTCGTGGCTGTTGCTGTCAGCAGAGGGTTTTTACAGGAGCTCACAGATCAGCCATATCCAGCTCCATCCATAGGTGTAGATCCTGCCCTGCATGTGCCAAACAGTCTGATGGGTGTTGGGGACCTCTCTGAGCCACCAGGCTGGTAGGAAATGCAAAGCACTGCACATGTGGACACCCACTGCTGTTCCCCAAAGGTAGTTACAAATGGTAAGGAAAGTGCAACTCTCTATGGTCAAGTGAACAGCAATATGGAGGTAAAAATAAATCAAAATAAATTATAAAACATGTGCTTACATTTTCTGAATCTATGAGAGCAGCAAAGTCTACATATAAGTAATATTATCCAATAATAAAATTATATTCTGTGCCTTTAATCTGTTTAAATGTACAATTTGTGCATTAAAAAAATCAGATAATGTCAATGAAAATAGACTCCACTTTGGGGAAAAACCCCCTAGATTTATAAATTTCTGTTTTTATGTTTTATATAATGTCATTTCCATTAGTATTAAACAGAGTGGGGATATTTTTCTGAGACAAAAAAAGACAGTCATTTTATCTGCAAACCAGTTTAAGAAAATACCTGAAATGCTGGTGAATTGGAAGTGACATCAGTGTATGCTTTGAAATGTCAATGCCAAATTACAATGAAGAAATATTATTTTAGCAAAATGAAGTAACATTACATGATCTAATGAGTGTTTCCCAGTGAAGAAATGTCAGTTTATCATAAAGAATTATCACTTCCATTGATAGGACTAGAAAGAAACTGAAAATCTTACTTTTATGAGAAAAAAACAAGTGATTTTTCTCCAAAGGATTTTTCAGTTGCATTTTATAAAAGGTATGAAGGAAGGTATTTGCAGTGCCAATAATGTGTAAAATCATGGGGGTTTTTTGTATGAAAAGATATGTTACTTAAAGTACTCAATTTTTTTTGTACAGAAGTCTGTTTTATTCAATTAGGATATTTTCTTCTTGAAAACTTGACTTTAAGAACTAATGTTTAATTTCTGTTTAGAATGGATTTTTTTGTCATCGTGTGATTAATTTCTCACATGCTTTAATTCTTTCCTTCAGAGTGTTTAGTATAGAAGAAGAGAAAATGAAACATCCCTTGGAAATAATAAGTTGTCAGATTTTGCTTTTGTTTCCCGTGTGGCATATGGACATGTATAAAACATAAACTAATACTGCTGGAGAATGCTCTTAGAATATAGATAGGTCAGACAAAAACATTTTCAAAACTAATTGAGTCCAAAGTGTGCGAAGATAAATGGTTCATTCTCAGATTTTATCTCCTAGAGATTCATAAATTCCACTAGAAAACACAAAGCTGTATTGCAAAGGATTGGGGTTTTTTTTAGCAGTATCTGTCAAGCCAAGAGATGGGAGTCTGATAACAAGACCAGTTACTCCAGTGCTGAAATAGAATGTGGGAAGCTGATTGTTGGTGCTTATTTTCTAAAAGTCTTGACTCTTACATTAAACTTACTCTGTACACATCTGCATACACAGTAAAGAACTCTTCATATAAATACTGGTACACATTAGGAATGTTGAACTCACAGAAAAACTCCCTCATTATTTAATCTGTTATCATTTAGTATTGCTGATGCTAAAATCATCAAACACAGATTTTTTGGGGGGCAGGGGAGAAACCCCACAACCTTACTGAAATGCAGAAGGAAGAATTTGAACAAGCTACTATTAATCCAGTAATAATGACCTAAGAGGGTATTTTCATTTCCTACATTCTAAAGTATGTTAGCCAGAAAAGGAAAGTCAAAAAAGGCATATTCCTCTGATAAGACATGCTGGAAAAATATTAATAATTGATGAGGAGAAGACTGAAATGCTCAACAACTTTTTGCCTTAGTCTTCACCTGTTTTCCCATACTTCTCAAGTGGATGGATAGCTGAATGGGGTCTAGGGGAGCAAAGTTCCTCTTACTGTGAGATAAGATCAGATAATGTGTAAAATCATTCTTGTTTTTGGTTTTTTTTTATGAAAAGATATGTTATTTGAAGTACTTTTTTTTTGTTACAGAAGTCTGTTTTATTCAATTAGGAAATTGTCTTCTTGAAAACTTGAAAACTTGACTTTAAAAACTAATGTTTAATTTCTGTTTAGAATGGATTTTTTTTTTGTCGTCATCGTGTGATTGATTTCTCACATGCTTTAATGGTTTATGACCATGTGAGGAACCTGAATACACATAAAACATGGTGATAATGCATCCCACAGTCCTGAAGGACTTGGCAAATATAGTTTTCAAGCCAGTCTCCATGATGACAGTCAGGTGAAGTGAAAAGGGGAAGATGGTACCCATCTTTAAAAGAGTAAAAAGGAGGATTATTGTCTTTTGTGGCTCGTTGTTTTAACTTTTTATTAGTTTGGGGTTTTTTAAAAATAATATTTATTTTATTTTAGGTAGTTTTTATTAATATTATTCATTTTATATATATATATATATTATTTTACTACTCATTGAACAGTTTGGGTTGGAAAGTACCTTAAAGGTCATCTTGTTCTAGCCCCCCTGGCATGAGCAGGGGCACTTTCCACTTGACCAGATTGCTCAAGTCAGGCCTCATGGTGTCCATAATTGGCATGGACAGCTTATATTGCTCTTATCTGTTGGCTTGATGAAGGCAGCAGTAATTAGGACAAATGAAACAACAAGGAATAGGTAATTCTCTTCTTGGAAGTGTCTCAATTTACTTTGGTAAATAGGATACAGAGAAAAGCCTGACTCATCTGGAAATGAGTACTGTGGCAAAAAATGCTAGATAAAGCTCTGTAAAGAAATGTAGTTTTATGCCACTGAGCTTGGGATAAAATGACAATGGAATATCAGCTATCTGTTCTTCACATGCTGAAAGGCACTGTGTTTCTTACTGTTGTGGGTAAATATCCTGAAAGACATGAAGGAGAAGTTATGGGAGAACTAAGAATAAAAGCATGTCAGGTCCAGGACTAATAAAACCTGGCATACAATTTAAAATACTCTTTCTTATTGCAATATTGATTCATAAGCGGACTTGGAGCTGAACAAGTTCTGATAAAATATGGAGATAAAAGCAGAAAAAAAGGTCTGATAGTTTGGTTTAGCTGTGTTATGTTATAGGGATCCATGACAACAGAGTCAAGAGTGTGTGACGGTGTTCACAGGGGTTTTTGGATGAGGGAAGGGACGAGGATCTGACTCCATGTTTCAGAAGGCTTGATTTATTATTTTATCATATATATTACATTAAAACTATACTAAAAGAATAGAAGAAAGGATTTCCTCAGAAGCCTAGCTAAGAATAGAATAGCAAAGAATGATAACAAAGGTTTGTGGCTCAGACTCTCTGTCCAAGCCAGCTGGGCTGTGATTGGCCATTAATTAGAAACAACCACATGAGCCAATCACAGATCCACCTGTTGCATTCCACAGCAGCAGATAATCAATGTTTACATTTTGTTCCTGAGGCCTCTCAGCTTCTCAGGAGGAAAAATCCTAAGGATAGGATTTTTCATAAAAGATGTCTGTGACGAGTGGACTTGGAGACTCACTCCAAGGTACAGCCTTGTCCAAACTGAGCAGAGAAATCCTGCCCTCACACCTGTACAGTCACCCAAAATCAGGGACCACCGGGCAATTTCAGGTGGGAAGGGACCTCAGGGGGTGCAGCTTCATCCTGCTGTAAGCAGCAGAATCATCTTTGGAGTCAAACCAGGTTCCTGAGGGTTGGGCTGTCAAAGTCCCCAGGATGAAGTGCACAGCCTTTCCTGGCAATCTGCTCCACTCCATGCCCGTCCTGTAGGGATCATACTGGGAACTACACTGGTGGGCTGTACTGGAAGGGAAAGGAAACAGGTAAAGATTCTATATGAATCTGTTAGATGCAGTGTTGCAAGTAGAAATGTAAACCCAAAAGATGTGTTTGAAATACTGGCACACCTGCAGATTCTGAGCAACATAGAAGAGATGAGAATGCCTGCCCTTCCTAGGATTTACCATCCGCTATTTGCAAATGTCTCCATCTGGTTTAATGCCAGGAGAGTGCCAAGAAAATAAAGGTTTATTCACCATCTGTCACTCCCACGTGTGTGCTTTTGAAGGTGCTTTTGAATTTGATTACTTTGATTCACAGCTCAGTCCAGTACATGAGTCATCATGAAATTGAGGACCTGAAACATAAACAGCAAAATACAATATTAAGTTTTTATCTTGTGGAGTTTCAAGTGCTGAGGCCACAATTTTCCTGATAAGGACAACTCCAGTTTGTGTGATACTTAGGATTAGTAAACAGTAGCATTATGACTGTATTTTATTCATTTATGGATGTGCTGAATGCAAAGCAAGACAAAATAAGTAGCTTGGCGTAGAAAATCTCATCTTCAGAATCTGATCAGAATATTAACTGGGGGTATCTTGTGTTCTGTGAAACATCTGCACACAGTACAATCTTAAATTTAAATATTAAAAATTAACCCAAAATGGAGCTGCAGAAATTACAAGCTCTTCTCAGGTATAGGAGGGTGTAGCACAAGGAAGAGCTTTTGTGCTTGACTTCTGCAGTTCCTGTTAGAATCATGATCTTAAGTCATCCTGGATATCACCCTCAGTTTTTCTGAGAGTCCTTCCTCATCTTCTTATCACTAAGAAAATATTGGGAAGAACTTGTTCATAAGGCTTCTAGCAGACTACTACTCATTGTAGATCCCATTTGTTGAGCTGTGACTGCATCCATTATTTCAGCAGTTAATAAGCCTCTCTGATTGAGACTTTGATTCTTGTGTGATATGTTCAAATTTCATAGAAGAACCTCAAGAACACAAGTATATAAAGAATATCCCAAAGAACAAGTATTCATTTACATGGGTGTCATGGTTTGACACTGGCACAATGCCAGTGCCCCCATGAAGATACCTTCTCCCTGGTTTCTGCTGTGAGATGTGACCAGGAATAAGCAAAGCAGGCTCCTACTTAGGAAAGAAAAGAACCAGAACTTTATTAACTACTCTACAACTATAGATAAAAGGAACACACATAGGAACAATGAAAACCTTACAAATACATTTCCTCCTCCCCCCACCAAATTCCCAACACAATACATCTATTCCTTAAATCACCAAATCTTGGTCTAGCACCATCTTTTAGACAATCAATCCTCAGTTCATCAAGAGGAGAGGAGTCCTTCTTGTACCATGGGCTTCCCCTGGAAACACAGCTGAAGCCTCGTGTGTTTCTGTGTCACTCGTGGCACCGCCCGGAGTACATCTGGTGTCGTGACCTCTTCCTCTCATGTCCAGTGCTCTCACCACTGAACACGGACCAGAGCTGCTTCTAGGGTTGTCTTTTAAGGATGCTCTGTCCCGATCCAAAAAAGGCACAGTCTCTCCTTTGGGACACCTGTCCCCACAATCTCTCCTTTGGGACACCTGTCCCCACAATCTCTCCTTTGGGACACCTGTCCCCCCCATATTTTTTCACCCCCTGGGGCCGGGGGGCACCAACACTGAACCCTCTTGCCTCCCCCTAGATGCAGTCTCTGTGTCACAAGGAACATGGTTCTGTCCATGGCTGTACAAAAAGAGTCCAGCAAAAGCCACTCCATCATCTCTTCCCACTAGGATTCTTCTCTATTCTTCCACTACTTCTCACTCACCCAGACCTCTCTCACACTTGCACATTTCCTTCCTCATCTTCCACTCTATCTTCTAGGAAAGGTCAATGTTCTGTAAAGTTCTCATTCTCCGAAAAGGGGTTAAAAGCTCCTACAAGCAGCCGGCTGAACCCCCCCTTCTTCTCCGTCCCAGCCGTGCTGCCGGCACAGGCCCATGTTTATCCAGTTTCAAGGTTACAGTCCCAGGCAGCGGCTCTCTCTCTCTCTCTCTTTCTCTCTGTCTCTCAGGGGGGGCTGCCCGATGGCTCCCGGTGTCTCTCTTTCTCTCTTCCACCCTTCCACCCCGGGGCTCAGGCCTACCTCTCTCAGCCACATGGCTTTTCCCCTCCCCCTGCCCAGCCAGCAGCTGGGCCGGGGAGAGACCCCAACTCTTTCCCGCCGGAAACCCAAAAGGACCCTCCCAGGGGAGAGCTCTGCTTTTAACCCCGTGTTCTCAGAGGCGGATCCATGTCCTAATGGCCAGGTTAGATGCCAATATTAAAGCCTGAATATCCATTGGCCCAAAACACAGCATCCCAAAAAACACATTTCCTGTCAAACCACCACAATGGACTAGGTGGTTTATGGTGTTCAATGGACTTTCAGGCAATTGCAGCTCCAGGAAATAGTTTTGATTCTCCCAGCAGTTGCAATATTTTTCCTAATGATTAAGGGAATAAATTCAGCCATCATCAAACTTTAAATAAAGCTGGGTTAAAATCTGCAATGATTACATGAAACACTATTGGTTCTTTCAAGGGAATTTAATAGGGATGAGCATGGAGGAGGTTTCTATTTGGCTGTCTAACTGCTGCATCCTAGTCCTTGCACTTAAAAGCTTGATAATTCCATCTAGGATAAGGAACCCCAGTAGATTCATGAGACTGCAGGGCAGGTAGTTTCCTCTCACAGTCACAGCAATGATGAGAAGCTATCTGTGCCTTACACACTGTCTGGGTGATCTCTCAGTCTTTCTCTTACTCTTTTGCATCAACAGTGTGAAAGTTCAGTATCCGTAGTACATTGCAGACCCATTCATGTTCTGGGATGATTCTAGAGATAAGTAGAACTTCTCAGCAAAATTCCCAGCAGATTTCAACCACTGTATTCTCAGGAAGGAATGCAAATATGTGGGTGCAAGTCATAGCTTGCAGAACCTTAGTTAGAATTGTGCAGTAGTGGATACTGAGGTCATTCTAATTTGACTTTATGGATAGGTAATGGACACCTTCACCTCTGCCTAGACCCACACACCTTTTCACAGTACCAAAATGACCCAAAATTGAAGCAAGAGGCTTCAATACACTTTGACTGGAGAGTTGGAGGACCATAAATAAGCACAGGACATGTGTGTGTGTATAAATTTGTGTGTAAACAAAAACATGCATGGTTTTAATTAAAAGACCCAACCTGCTTTTTGAATTCTACTTTTCCTGCCATAGTCCTAGGATAGGAAAGTCTAGGTGAAGTAGTTCCCAGTAGCCTCAAGTATCTGTGTGTGAAAGTGATATTTAAATAAAAGAGGAGCTGATGCTTAAGGCACTGTATTTTAACTAGAAGTCTCAAAATGCCACCTTTGTTAATAATTTCGTATGACCTTGAGCAAACTGTACTTATCCTAAGTGAACAGTGCTTAATTTTACACACATTCCTCCTTGTGAAGTTTAACTGGATGATTTTAATGATCAGTGTGATGAGAATTGTCATTGAACAGAAATGGGGTTAAACAGTTGCTCACAATCTAAAGACAAAAAAAAAGTTAATATTTGTTAATATTCTCCTAATGTCACATATCTCTGGCTTCCCATCTGCCAAGTGTGGATTTAGGGCTTTTTTATTTAATTTGTTTTGCCCAGTCAGGCTCCAGTCCTGCTACTTGTATCAGCCAAATATATCCCTTCATGTTTTAAAGATCTACTGATCTTGAACGATCAGTCAAGAAGTCCTTACAGGGGCAAGTGTTAATTTGTGAGCCCTTGGAATATGTATTTGGGATAGCAATTACTTAATATGAATACAAGGCTAGACACTCCAGCAGTGGAGCCACAACATCTCTATTTATGTTTTTAATCCAAGTAATGCCTCCCCTCTCACCTGTACAATATAATGAAATTCCAAAGCACAAGTTTTGTTAAAAGAACAAACCAGCACAAAAGTTAGAGTGAAATGAACGCCAGGTTGTTGTTCTAACTAGATTAGCTATTGTAACCTGCTGGAGGCATATTTTCATCCCCCAAAGAAAGCAGTGGTTCACACGGGTCTGCAGAAGTCATGCCTTGAAGAAAATTGCCTGTCAAAAGAATAAGAGTGTGTGTTTTACAGTATAGAGTCTGGTTCACATTCTATAGGAGTTTCCCAGGATGTTCCCTTTGTAATTTTTGGACCTGAGTTAATATAAAAATCTTTTAAAATTTGCATCTCAATTGAAGCCTTTAAGTAAATGTTTAGACTTAACAGGCAGAAAGACCAGGTTATTGCAAAAATACTTTATTGTTCTTTTGATGAATAGAAATGTGTATTTTCTTGACACTCTGGAACTTTCACAGAAAAAACGCCCACAAACCTTTGGGAAAACAGTTTCTTAAAGGGATGTTTGGTGATTTTTTTGAGTCCAGAGCAGTAGTTAATTTTGTTATTTCCCTGAGGAGGACGATTTGATGAAGTGGTTCTCAGAGGCAGTTGTAAACCTATTTTGTTTATGACATTACTCATTCTTCCCAAGTTTCCTAAAGCATGCCTTTTTGACCTATACACTTGTTCTTTCCTTCCTGTGGTTCTTGGAGGGATTTGTAATGCGCAGTGTACATTTCAGTGGTAGGAAAAGTTGTCAGTTTCCAGATGAGGAAACATAATACCACTTCATCATATTATGTTTGGTAAGCACAAAGCTCCTAGGGAGATACAGCTAGCCCCATGAAGTACAAATGAAATATTTGGAATCATACTAACCTGCAACCCCACAAAATACAGCTACTGAGTAAGAAATAATACTTTCTGTGTAAATGTTTGAGCCTGCATATTTCATCAAATGAGAATAAAGGGAAGAGACCAAGTATTTCAGAACCCCTTCAGCTTTGAGGAGCACTAGAAAGTGTGGGTACAAAACCAGACTGTTGGTGGTAGTAATCATTAATTTAAGAAAGATGTAATTGTTAGAATCTTAGTAAAAACACATGCTACTATAATATAAACAGCAAGAAATAAAGGTCAAGAAGAATAAGATCTAGACAGTTCAGTTCATCTTGGTGGAGTAAGTCATCACTGAATTATTTGTTTTAAATTTGGCAAATGTAACAATTTACTGTTGTGCACAACATTAACAATCCAGTAAATTAAATACTCAGGTGTAACATTGAAACCCCTGATACTGTTGAAGCACTGGAAAATGAGAAAGGGACATGAAGGGAGCAAAAGATTAGATATGTGTTACAAAATAATAGAAGTGTGTTAATGAAGACAAATTGTATAGTACAAGATTTTCAATTTCATAATGCCCTTATGATGTTTTTCACTACTTAGCAGGATGTGCTACAGGCTTAGAACAAGTAATTAGATTTTTTTTAGATTTATTTCCAGGCCTATGTTTTCCCAGGGCTGTGCCTTGCTTTATAATGCATTGCTTTATAATGTATTGCTTTGCCCTATAATTCTAACTGGGGAAAAGTGTAATTATTTTAGTTTGGTCTCACACTGGGGTACCAGCATTCTCTGTCTTGCACCTCTTCTGCTACTGCTTAATGTATCAGTACATTACAGACTTTTCATGGAAATGGGCTCTGGTAGTTTCTGTCAGTCTTCAAGCTTCATGTCCCAACAACCCCGATCATTGTATCTGAGATTTTTTTCCTGCAGAGTGTTTGAACCCATTATTTTATCAACTATGTCTATTGCTACTTCGGTGATACTGTTAATGCCTTTTAGAAGCTGCACTAAAACCCAAATCTTAATGCTCACAAGAATATCAGAAGCAACCTGAACAGCCTGGGCAGCATCTGCAAAGCAGAGCCTACAGCCTCAAAAATTGTAGGTATTTACATGTCCAAAGGTCAGTCTGAGATTCCCAACAGAATCCCTAGGTGAGAAGAAACAGAAATTCAAAACTGATTCATTGGGAAATAAATCAGCTTTGCGAGTTTTCCAAACATTGTACTCAACTCATGCAATTGTGATCTTTACTGCTGCCTGTAAAAGAAAATTACTGTGAGGCTTCGTGGGACATAAATAATTAAATGCTGCTTTTATTGACTGAGCCAAAGGCAGGGTTAAGTAGTCTTAAGTGTGTGCCCTGGTAATAGGGGAAAAACCGTTTCTGTGTGGAAAAATGTAATTATTATTCTTACTGATAAGGGAAATATGCATATAAAAAGAATTTAATTTTACCTTTACTGCTGCTAATGTTATTTTTAAATTCATTTGTAGCTATCCATATGAGTCAAACTGTTTCTAATTTATTATCTTTTTGAGAATGTTTAACAATTTGTTGACTTTTCAGAAAACTCTGAAATAATAAATACAATTACAATAATTAAATACAATTACAATAATTAAATACAAAAAATATTATTTTTAATTAATTTTTTAAATTAAAAAAGTTAAAATTAAAAAATCAGTAATTAAATACAATAATTAAATACTATGAGAGATCATATTTTCCTGTTTACTCGCCTCCCCAAAGAAGAGTATTTGTAGCACCAGATGAATGCTCCCTAATGTGTGTGGGTCTCTATGCCTCCACATCTCCAGCAGGTAAACCCCAGTGTTGTTCAGTCTGACTGTGCAGTTCCTATCATGTCAGCTTTGCAGGGGCTTCACCCTGGGTGACTGTGAAAGGGAAGACTGAACTCAGGATTAACACATTGACTTGCAAGGTGCTTAGCTTCGCGTCCTGAATACATTTCTGACTTACCAACCCGTATCTACCATGGCAGATTTCCAAAATCTTTGCTGGGAATATACTTCTTTTCAGTAAGACTTTTAAAAAACCTTTGAGATTTCTCTTTTTTTCACCTGAATTCATTAAAGGCTTTAATGTCATCATATTTAGCATTTTTGTGTGTGCGTCTTTGCCTTTGAATCTCCCAGAAAGCCAATATGAATTAATCAGAATCATACCATGTACTACTTTCCTTAATCTTTTTTTTTTTCCCTTAGCTATCACACAGGAGCACATCAGTTTTAATGTTATGTGACAGTGCTTTGGGGAATCTGCATTCAAGCACTATTTTCTTACAGTTATTCTTTTATTTCATCCACAGTTCCCAAAATCTATTGTATGCCTTCAAGAAACCACAGTAGGCCTGTGCTATTAGATATATACAGAAGACTCTAACCTGGCTTTCCTTCTAGGGAACTGAGGAAGAAATTTGTTCTATGGAGTTTAAACAGAAAATAAATCCTTACAGTTTGGAAGCATTGCTATAAAATGAAGATTAAATTATTTCTGCAATTTCAGAGGTTGCATTAATTCCTTTTGCTGTGCTGTGCTGTAGGATGAGTAGTTTTGGGAAGCAGTGAGAGAATTATTTAGAATCAACCAAATGCTCACACACTGTTGAAAAATGTGTTGAAACCCCCTGGTTCTTTTCAACAAGGGCTGAAATTTAACTTTTTTTCAGCAATTTTTGGGTTGCATATTATTTTCTTATCTCTTATCTTTTCTTTTCAACCAGAGACAATACTTTTTTTCATCACCATCGCCAAATTATATTCTTGCTGACTGCTTCTTTGCAAGTGACAGATTCCTTCTTGGCTATGTTTCAAGAGAAGATGAAGCAATAGCTTTTCTTACAGAGGTTTGGGATGATTTAGAAAATGACACCAAGTTCAAATCCTGTGATGCTTTTGTTAGAATATGTGTAACACTAAATAAATAGTGTAACACCAAATAAATAAATTAAGCCAAACACCATCAGCTACAGATTGTACTTTACAATCTACATGCAGAGAGTGTATTTTTGGTGTGCATTTTATGTCAAGTCAGTGCTTTGTAGACAATGAACATGGTTAATTTAACATTTCATAGGATGAGTTGTATTCTCAAAGCTTACATCTTGCTGACAAGTTCAACCAGAAGAGGTACTGAAGTCAGTAGTGTTCACTACCCTGGAAGTAACATGTTAAAGGTTATATTTATTACTATGTCAAAAGGCTGGAAGTCACAAAATGTCAGCTAACTCTGTGCAAGATGATGACAAAATTAATTAGGGCAATGGCCCACTGCAAATGGCATTGTTGGGTAAGTTTAAACAATCACAGAGATAAAGATGACAAAGTGCAAACCTATCAAATAATACTCTGTCATCCCTAAATTATTTCTGCTCATCCTTGGTCTGAACAGGGATAGTGTCTGTTCTGTACTTCTCCTACAAGGAAAGTTCATCTAGTAAAAGAACTTGAATAAAAGTTAATTTATAGGCATTTTCTGATGCCTTTTAAAGATAATAAGGTGCTCTGAAGTTGGACCATGTAGAGAAGATTCCAAGTTATATAATGCATATTCTTTTTACAAGAGCCATCATCATTTAAGTGTTTAAAGTAGAAACAGAATTTGGAAAGCAAAGATTGTTTTTAAAGTTTAATGAGTGGCGCATAACTGCAGTTAAAAAAAAATAATGTGTTTCTATGGTTTGGAGTAGCTGGTAGTTTATCTTTGTGAGGTATTTTTGATTTACAGTATGGGAGGTTTCAAGGCAAAACCCAGGTAGGATTTCCAGTGTTCTCAGAAGTCCCCTCAATTTAGAAATCAGGTATGGGGAATATAAGCCAGATATGTCTACACCAGTAGTGCCTCCTCTCTTCCCTGCTGGAAGGTAGACTGGCTTAGGAGTCTTAAAATACCTCTGTTGCCAAGAGTCATTGATCCACAGGCTGGGTCCCAAGTGTCCTCACCATGGGTAAGCACAGCCAGTGTCCCAAGGTGATCACTCATAGTATTTCCTGCAAAAAAGAAGGCATTTAAATGTTCCCCACCTAAGCTCTTGAAACCTATCTACCTCTGTTCAAATTCTTTTCTTCTAGTTTGATTTTAATGTTGAAAGCCAAAATGCTTTATGTAACACTGTGTAAAATTATCAGCTCTGCAGGTTTTATCCCCCCTCTGATTTTGTGTTGATTTTAAAGACAGCTGCTGGGAAAAGTAATGCTTGAGCTTTTTGGTTTCATCAAGAAACATAAATCTGACTTTCATCTGAAATCTGAGAGTGTATTTTTGGAACCAAAAATTATGGGAAGGTTAATTGCAGGTACCAATGCAAAACTTTGCCTAACACTAGTGCAGCTAAATCCAGGTTTGACAGCTTCTGCTGAGAACACAATATTTAGAACAGTGGTTTGAGTAGTTCAGTCTGATGAGGCTATTAAGCACAAAAAGATTAAAGCACATGAACAAGATGTTCTAGCAGAAATGCTGCAAGTTACTTCATATCATATGTGCCTTTTTATTAATGAAATGAAAAATGAGCTCAGAATAACATTCTAACCAAAATATCATTTAGAAGAAAATGGAATGCGTGAATAATGCACAGAATTCTTAAGCAGTCTACCACTGATGTTAGAAAAAAATGTTAGTTACTGGTACTCAGATTTTCAGCAAAGGCAAAAAAACTCTGTCAATAGATTGTATTAGAATGGAGATGTTTATACACAACAATATTGAAAATGGAAGTAAAAAACATTTAATGTGTAATTTTTTATTAGCATTCTGTTAATGTTTACAGCCAGCCATATAGTATTGTAATGAGTAAATAAATCAATGTTTAAAGTAGCCTTGAAGTATATATCTTTCCAAGCTTAAACACTATATAGATCATGCAAGCCTATTTATTAATCTCATCTTTCTTACCCTTCCAAAAGTTTACATTTATACCAGAACTTACTTTGAAAATTTATATATGCACCTAATCATTGATACTGCAGGAGCAAGTGTTTAATTCTGTCACTTTGATTAGTCCAAATGAGATGAAGTGTATAAGGACTCTGATTTTAATTATTACTGCTTTAATATTCTTGTGTCCTTAATCAGGCAAAAAGTTCATTGTCTTTGGTTTGGCTGTGCCCTTTAAGCACTGGTATATTAAGACAGCTGTGTAAAAGAAAGTTGTAACTGGAGTGTAACTCCCAGAAGATAGTTTCCAAAACCCTGTCTGTAATCCTCCTATCCTTTTTTCTACCATATCTGAAGGTTTTCAAAACATTTATTTTATTTTCTGCTTGTTTGCTTTTTCTTTCCTGCTGTATCACTAGACAATTTTAGTGTGGCAAATTACTGTGGCAAGTGTTTAAGTTTTAGTCATAATTTCAAGCAGAGCTGTCTTGTTGTTATAAATTGTAAATATACATCATGTTATGTTTAAAAATATTCAGTAGGTTGAAGCTCACAGAAAAAAGTTATTTTATCCTTTTTGTTTAAAAATAAGGAATATGTTTTATTTGCTCTCTTTGAGGTAGTTCCAGAGAAAATACCAGTTGCATGTAGTTTATCTTACTTAGGAATAGATTATGTTGAAGCAGGAGCTGAGTGGAATTTATCTCCAATGGGATATTACCTTGTTTTTATTAAACTCTTGAAACATGGGGAAGTGGAAGTGCATGTTTACTGCAAGAGGCCAGGTGGTGTTAATCCTGAGCCCAAGGCACCATTAGAAACAGGCATGTAATAGTCTATAGATGGTAATCCATCATGCCATTAAATCCATTTTTTCCCATTAAACCTTTTCTATTCTTAGAAAACTTAAATCTCATTTTAAAGTTAGAATTTGTTTGGCTTTTTTTTCTCTTTTCATCATCTAAATTGAATCTTAACCTCATCAGTTTCTTGAACCATTCACCCTAGTCACTGAAAACATAATATATTCCTTTCCTCTGTGGCCTTTTTATATGTTTGGGTATCAGTATCTTCCCTATTGGTCTTTCATCTTGTTATGAATAACTCCAGTTTATGCAATCTATAAGACACATCTTGTTTTCTAGTCCTGGGGTTATTTCCAGTGCTTTTCTTGGACTGTCTCCAATTTGTTTGTATCAGTCTTTAAATGCAATGTCCAAACCTGAATGCAATATTGAGCTGGGGAAAGCATAAAGAAATAACTTCATATGTTCTAAAGACTCTTTAACTGTAGATAAAGAAAACCTTTTGCTGTTTTCCCTGCAGCATGTCTCACATGTAATCCATTATATCCCACAGGTAATTTCCTGGAAAGAAATTGTTTCTTAGGTCCTTGTTTTTTCACTATGTATCTATGCATTCTGACCCAAATAGCCTGATTCTTCTGGAGAAAATTGTGTTGCTGAACTTCTCTTTAGTCCTTGCATCTCATTTTTTTCCAGATAGTTTTTCTTACTTGGGGTAGTGTAGAAACATATTTTCTGAAAGTCTTTAAGAAGGTTTCCAAGGATGAATTAGTGTAGAAACAGATTTATCTACATGCAGAGATATTCACTAAGGGATTGGATATTCCACCCAATTCAGGATGGGATGCCAACCTCCTTTGACCCAGTTCTGCAGAGGTACTGCAGTTGCACTGATAGAATACTTTGCTTAGCTGTGTATCTCTGAAAAATCTCCTTTACTCTGCCCTCTGTAAATACTTTTTTAGCACTTAGATTGTATTTATGCCCTTAGAAAAGATGGGCATGTGGTGTGAAAACAGCTCAAAGCCACTGCAAAATCAATCTCAGTTGACCTATTTCTACAAGAATTTCACTGGAGGAGAGGAAAATTGGAGTATGTTAATAATCTCTAATTATCCTTCCTTATTGTCAAAGACCCCAAATCTTCCTATCTTTCCCTTTCCTGTCCTTTACCCTGAAACAGTCTTGTAGCTGTAAGTTATTTCTAGTGATTAATATGGTGGTTTTATTACTATCAGTGGTGATTAATATAAAGTGTGACAGGAAATATATGTTGTTCTTGCAAGTATATTTGCATTTTAAGACATTTTCAGAAAGGCAAATGACACCAAAATGATTATGTGTTAAACTAGTAATTATAGGTTAAGCCAGTGTTGTGAACATCCAGTACAAAAAATATATCTGGATAAAAAATTCCAGAAATTTCATTTAGTGTGATCTTCATTTTGCACCAATGATATGCAAATTTTGGAATTATGTGTAGACACTATGGAATTTCCAAGCTCATTCATTAAGGAATAAATGTGCATCTCTATGTGAAGTTTTTCTGGCTCTGGTAAAGTCTGAATTTATAACAAAATATAGCTTGCTGCTCATCGAACATCTGTTGGTTTCATCAGTATATGTCAAAATTTTGAATACCTCACACAAGAAATCAAATACAGAAGTAGTCCTGGAATGAATTCAGTCATCATCTGAATTTATTAGTGGTTTGTTAAACAGATTGTTCCTAAAGCCTTAGTTCTTGCATTGCATATGTAGTGTGCATACTCAAATCTTTTTATAATATTTTCAATATTCAAAATTAGAATGTGTTTTGTGATTCAGGGTAAGTACATGACCTTCCAAAATTTGGATTGCAGCTCTTGAGGGGTAAAGATAGGTTTAACCTTGAAAATGTAGTTTTAGATTATTTTTAGTGGGCTAAAAATTATGGTAATGGAAGAACTTCTAAACATAGATAACACAGCTGTGAGAACTCATTCTCCTTTACTTCTCATAGAGGGTAAATCTTGGTTAGTGAACTTCTTCTGCCCAGCCTGCTCAGAATTTACTGTTTATTTTTCGTAACAGGTGGGTGAACAGAATAACCTGACTCAGTAAATGCTTTTTCCACCCTACCTCATTTGGGAAGTTAGAGGAGCTTCAGAATGTGAAATCAGGCGTGTTAACTGGCACAGCCCATCAAGCATAAGGAAGAGCAAGAGAATACCCTCACTGCTACTGCTGATAATACATTCAGAGTGTGTCACTTTCTGATCAGAAAATATGTTCATTGAGATATTGTGCAATTCTATCCATTTAAATTAGCTGCAGGTTTCATCCTTGGCTGCATGAGTGCAGGAGTCATGAAGGCTTTCACAGAGCTGAAGCCCTTCCTGCCTGCTGCCTGTCCATCCAGTTACACTGCATTAGGTTGTATTAAAGGTACTGAATTGTGATAGAAATATAGAAATGGTGGAAAGTACACTGCATTAAAAAAAATAAACATTCCTAAGGACTTGTTACAAGTTGAAAACTAACTCAAGTAGCTGATTTCAATACAAAGTTATTTCCTGTGACTAATTTCATAATATTAGAACTTGAGGCTAACTTCACTATGGTTAGAAGAAATAATTCAGTGTTTGGAAACTATTTGTTCCTAAATCTGTGCTGTTCATTTACAGTATTAACAACTGAAATATAACAAAAACTTTTCTAAAGAAATTTTTGTTTTCTAACTTAAACCCGGTTATCGTTGATGGTCTTAAATATGTCTGGGAATCTATGCAGATTCCAAATATTTTGATATCCCAGATATCAAAACAATAAAGTCTGAAACTCAATTTAGCAAATATGTGTGTGACACATATAAAGCGAGATTTCCTATAAGTCACTTATGCATATTTACAGAAGTTGTTATTTTAAGAAGGCCTGATTGAGTTTCAATTTTTCATTGCGTGTAAGAATTCCTCATTTCATATTGTTTGGAAGTTAATACATGTCCCCTGATGTTTTGTAGTTCAAACTCCAAATATATGTATTTTATACAGCAGACTGGGAGAAAACTGTTGCGAAGTTGTATTTAAATCACAACATTTAAATCTGTATAATGAAAATAATTTTTTAGATGAATAGTGTTAACAGTATAGCTTGTGGAGTATGGTGTATTTTTTTCCATTATATACTGTATACGGGGGGGAAAGGAGGAGTGTTGAATATTCTTACATTTAAGTAAATGAAATAGCACCTCATTTGTGAGGTTTGGCTGAAGTATAAAATTGCTACTTTATTTTGCTAGCTGAAACAAAATAGCTTCTCAATCGTTATTGCTTCTTTTTTTCATAAGCAATTTATGTCCATGAAAATATTTCTTTTAAATTAAAATTTTGGCAACACGCTGTATTTCCATGTAATCACCTAAACCTGAAATTAAATGTATGCATAGCCAAAAGTTGTTATCTATAGGAAAAAAAAAAAAGAAAAAACAAAACCCACCTGCATCAAATTTCAAATTGTAAATAGCAAAAGCTCAGCATAACAAGATATTAATTAATTAATTAATAGCAACTAAGCAAATGCTTGCTACAATATTAATATTTGCAAGTTCCTTCAGATCCCCACATCCCAGATCAAAAGAATTTCAAAGCAGAGTGAGGATGTGATGTGCTTGTCTCATTAAAATACAATACCTAACAAGCATTCAAAACTATGCTCATTTTTAAATCTGATTTAACAGCTGTTGAGAATTTTAGAACATTTTCCATACCATTGGATCTTCTTGCAGGTGAGTCCATGCTCATTATGTGGCTACCCAGATGAGGCTGGTTTTTAAATAAATAAAACCATCAACAGAAAGAAAAGGTTTCTTCAAGGTTGCTAAATATGTTGCTGCTGACACAGAACCCTAAGGAATTTGCAATGGAATATTGAAACCAGGTAGCTTTATGTCACTGTATTCAGCTACAGTAGTAGAGAATAAAATTACTATTCATAATGCAAGCACTTTATCACTGTTCTTGCAAAAAAACCTGCTGTGAACTTTGAGACCTTGAAAACTAATATGCCAGAAACAATAGTGGAGAGATGGGAATTTAGAAAAGGTAATTATTGAGCTGTTGTTAAATAAAAACCCTTTTGGGTTTCTGTATCTGGAAACATAAAAAAAGCAGAAAGCTTGCTAGCCAGAGAGCTACTAGAAAAATACATTTTAAGTCAAACCATTTTAGACTAGAGGGAATATAATTCAGGGTTTCACAGAACCTGTAGAGTTTAAATAAACAGTATCGAGAGTTTTGTTAAAATAAATAAAAATGTAAAGCTATTTCAGCTAAACACTTCACATTTCCCAGGGGAAATTAGTTGGTATTCACTGAAGCAGGGAGTGAGAGATGGTAGAGGGTTAAGGAAAAGATGGGATCAACATCCAACACACCATTTTTTATTGACTCACAGTAATCTGATCTTCACTCTGATAATAAAACTCCTGAAAGTGAAGTTATAGTACTAAAAGTGTAGGGAACAGTTTAGAATAGTTTTAGTCTGAAGTGGACCTCCTTTATTTAAAGGACTTTTTTTTCAGTTTTGTTGCCCATTTTCTTCCTGACAGTTTTGCAGCTGTTCCCTGGTTTCCTCTGTACCATCAGGCAGTATTTTCCTGTTTCTTGTTTTTCTTGAGGAGGGTAACACCCAAGACAAGGAAGGGCTGTGAAATGGAGCAAAGTTCTGAGGCAGATTCGAATGGAGAAGGGAAATGTATTGGGTTTGCCAGTGAAAGAAGAGTGGCTCTATGTACATGTTTCACTTTATTTTACCTTGGCCCAGGAAACCCAGGAGAGGCTTTTCTATGTTTCCAGTACAGGGTTTGTTTGTTTGTTTTTGTCTGACCTGGGCTATTGTCTAACAGCAGTTTGTGGTAACAGTCAAGAATCTGATTTCTGTGCTTAAGCACATGTTTACAGGCAGAATTTCAGATGTCCATGTATGCCTGGGACACACAGTAAGAGATGCTATCAGGAAACTTAAGTCTTTAGACGGCATATTTTGGTATTTTAAATCTATAGTGGTTTTATATTTGTTTTTTGTAACCTGGGGAAGAATTTCAGATTTCCACTGTGACCAATAGAGATATCTGAGGTTAATGTGAATATTTTCTTGCCTATTATCACCTTTTGCTACTTTGAAATCTCCTTTGTTCTATCAGGAAGTAGTATCTTGGAGCATTCAATTTTTACCTTTGTGAATACTGAAATTTGTAGAATTTTATTTGAGAAATACATGCAATCAGAGCTGTAAAATTACTTAGATGTGATTAAAGCCTGCCTTGCAATCCTGTGGTCTTAGTGACCTTAGTGTGGATGGAAATCTTGACAAATAGAAATATCGATGACCCTTCAGTGAAAAATTAGAAGAGGAGAAGAATTTTTATGGAAAAGAACATGTGCATCCTACTGTGAATATTGCCTTTCAGCCAGGGCTTTAGCATTTCAGCTGGATACAGCTTCTGCTATGGCACATCAGCAGTCTGGATAGGGAAAGAGTAAGTGCATGAGTTCAGGCAGGATCACATCTCAATGTATTTATTACTCTTCCTGGTTTAAACTGTACACAGGAAGAAGAAGGGATCCTCATTTTAGTTCAGAATACAGACCTTTGTATTCTTTTTCAAGTACAAAGCATGCAAGCACATTGGCAGACTAAAATTATCTGCTGTTTGTGTTCAGAGCAAGAAAAAAATAACCACTTTAATCAATTTGCTGCCTTGAAATGCCCTATAATTTAGCCATTACAGAATTTTATTTGATAGTGGCTCCACCTAATGAGCTACTTTAGAAATGAGAAATGTCCTTGTCAATTAACACTCCTGTCGCTTTTGCATCATTTGTCCAAATAAAAATGTAAGCACTGAATTTCAGCAGACTATGGAATATGCTATTATACTAATATTTGTGTTCTTTTTAGTCCACTTGTATTTGGGAAATATGTATCTGTCTGAAGGCTGGCAATATCTTCATAACCTCTTCAAAAAAAGCCCTAGATTAGAACTACTGGAATGCAATCAATGTTTTACTGAAGGGACTGATGCTTTGTTGAGATCAGTGGAAAAGCGTAAGGGCTTTGTTATTAATAGTTGCCTTAAATCCGTGCTACAGCAACTGTCAAGTCAATTAACAAATATGTAATAATGTGGAGTTTAGGGATTTTTCTCAGTTGTTCTTTAGTAAATAGATGTGCTCTCAGATTTTTCAAAATTAAACTCTTGTTTTAAACATATACACTCATTTTTAAGTTGTTTGCTTTGCTTGAAACAGTTTCTAACCTGTGTCCAATTATCACAGCTCTTGATGGACGAGGTCCAAAAGTGGAAGGGACTTGTGTGTGCTGATGCTTATCCAGTGGATTAATAACAGTGGGTAGTAGAGCACAGTCCTGGTGTGCTCACCCCTCATCCCCTTCCCTCGGTGCTCCATCGTGTGCTGTCTTGTCTCATCTGCTGTGAGTTACAGAGCTAAGGCAGTAACAAAGCATGTTGTCTTGGCAAATCTGCTAAACCACTGGAGGATAGGAGCTCTGCTCTTGCTCTGTGCAGCAGTGTCACTGCTTTTCCCTCTCTCACCCTCGTAAACAATGTTTGAATCACCTGTAAAGAGTTAGAATTAAGTGTTTATCCTGGCTGATTAGTTTGGAAAATGCCCCACTACACCTGACATATCCCAAATTCTTCCTTTCTTCCTATAACTTGTTTTATATTTGAATGCACCCAAGGTAGGGCTGCTCTCATGCAACCTTAGCCATGCAAAAATCAGATGATTGTCCAAACAGTTCTAGCCTTCCTGTCTTACACACCAGGATACTCAGATGTCCTAAAATATCCTAAAATTGGAGGACTGACCACTCTGATGAGACTTTACACGTAACTTTCACCTGAAGAAATGTGAGCTACACCCCATCATGCAGATTCCTCTGGAAAGCACCACATGGCCGCTTTTAGGTAACTTCTTCCCATGGATGAGCTCTGTGTTTATACACAGGGACAACATTTGTGTGTGTGTGTGTATTGTGCCCCTTGTGACGTTGCAAAATGAATTATTTTTTTTTTCTGAATTGTCTTTCTTTTGTTTGAGCTTCAGAAGTTGACTTCATTTGTTACAGGACACTGGCTGTTCTGTTTGCTTTGTATGGATTGGGAGAATCAGTGAGTAATTGTGATCACCTCTTGTGATTCTTATTGGTCCTCTACTCAATATCTGCTCACTGAAGGCTTGCCCTGATGACAATATTCTGTCAGTGCTGTGTAATTCAGCTTGTAAGAGGGAAAAGATGGCATCCAGCAAACTGATGTGGTGTGCTTTATTTGCACTTGAATGACAATGACTTTTTTTTTTTTTTTAAGTTTTAAAACAAAAGGTAGCAAGAATTTTTGGGCCTGTTTAAAAAAGAAACAGAAGAAGGAAAAAGTAAGAGATGTAACAAAAAAAAAAAAAGAGGTAAACTCAAAATGAAACTCTAAAAGTATAGAAGAGGAAAAAAACTATATTTTTGGCAGAGACAAGATCATTCTTCTTTTCTTCTCTGTTTCAATGAGTCCATTTTGTACTGGGCACACATTCTTTCTGATCTACAGTTGTAGGGGAGATAACTGAGGTACCTTTTTGGATAATACATAGGCTTGAGACTGTGGTTGGTAAGGAAGGTGCATTTCAGGATATGTAGCAGTAGACCAATGTTTTTCATGCTGCTTAGATACTTTCTGGTTTAATAAATAGTAAATAGTATTTGTTTCAAATGTTTGGGTGTACACATGGGTTTGTTTTCATACCTAATTACCTTGCTTAAGTGTACAGTTCCTCTGCTTTAGACCCAGAAAGAGCGAAATTGAGTAAAGACAAACCACCTGAAAACATTTTCTTCTGTATGTCCAGTCTTGTAACTTTCCCTGTCATATATTACTTACTTACTTTTCACTGAAATTTTCCCTTTTCAGATGAATACAGGTAATAGTTTGAGAAGGGTCAATCTTAAGAAACATGCTTTAATTTGGTACTACAAGCTGAGGCTTTACCAAAAAGAGCCCTCTAAATTTGCCATATACTTTGTAAAATATATCATTCTTGGTTTTTGCCACATGAAAGCTATTGTTAAATGTTATGCATATGAGTAGTTACTTTTATAACAAAAAAAAATTGCCTTATCAGCCTGCATCAGATAACATGGAAGAAATGCAGTCATGTTAGTTTATGTGCATGATCATTATATTTGTGTTATCAGAGCTTTAAATAGAAATCAGATGCACTCAAAAGAGAAAATGGAGCTGTTTTCAAATGGTCTGCATTCTGCTGGTGTTCCTGAACCTGCTGTTTCCTAATTGTATCTTGATGGCTCCCATTTTATCTCAGCTGTTTATTTAGTGTCTAGATTGCTTTTTAGAGGCTCTCAGGATGTGTTGACCTTTATTGACCAGATACATGACTTTACTGCAGCATTTCCCAGGGTGAAAACCCAGGAATACTGTGTTCAGCTGTGTATACATTTTACAGATTGTCTTGAGTTTTGTGTCCTCTGGACTGAAACTGGTAAGTGATGCAGATTGATTTAAATAAGAGAACCAACCTTTGTAAGCTGCTAGGGTTACTTATTTCTGTCCCCAATGGTTAAAATACATCTGCATTCAAACTCTTTCAGAGTGTCCTTTAACTATCAGCCATAACTTTGTATATTTTGTGCATGTCTGCAAACTGCATGGGATTAAGTGATTCCTCAGGAGGATTCTGCAGAAAAGTAACTGGTAGAAAATCATTGTTTAAAGAGTGAGATCAGATTAGCAATAGCTAAAGTAATAGTTAGATACAATTCCATTCTGTTTGTTTAGCTTACTATTTTTATTTTTTTGTTAGTATTATGAGAATCTAGTTTTTTACCATGATTTAGGAAACTTCTTGCTACTAATGTTTTAGACTTTGATTTGCTACAGTGATCCATTATTATGCTTTCTCAAGTATTAAAAACTAGATCTTTTGATTCTGAGTATCTGTAGTATCTGTTTCTAAGTTAATTCTTTGAGCCTTTTTAGCTCCATCAGTACCTTTCTTGCTAATGCACACATACCAGGAGAGCATCTGGTGTTTATGAACACTCCCATAATTTGGAGTTTTAGCTTTTATTATGTACAGTCTTTTGTTTAAATATTTCACTAAACCGTTTTTAGCATTTTTTTCCCTTCCTTTTGCATGTGTAGACACATGAGCTTTCTGGATTTAAAATGAATAGAGGAAGCACAAAACCTGTACTAGCAGTGCTTGCTTCTCTAGAATCTGCTTAAATTTCCTGCATCTTGGAGAAATGAATGCAAGTGTGTTCTGTATATAAATAATTATCATAGTAACCGGGGATGGGATTAAATGATCAGAGTATGTAACAATGTAATATTATTTTCATAAACTTTAAGTTGCTTTTACATGCAAATATCAATTATGAATGCTCCCATTTAAAATTTTGAAAGCTCTTTTATTGTCCAACATGCTTGTGTAGTAGGAAAAATAAAACATTTCTCTCTATGTAGAAGTTGAAAGAAAGAATATTAAGATTTTGGATCACATTCAAAAAAAAGAAAATCCCATCTACCACTTTTCATATTTAACAACCTTGAAATATGTCAGGATATTCTGTGAAGGATGCTAACCTTTTGGCTAAGCAAACCTTATTATCTACAATATTTGGATCTACAAATCAGAATGCACTTTACAAAAGGCTGTTGGTGATACTTAATGAAGATAAGGTGTTTTAATAACATTTTAGTTAATCATATGAAAGAAAATAGTAATGATAGGAGATTATATGTTCTACAATGGGGAGAAAGTATTCTTGAAGTTTTTCAAACCTGCTGATTTCTTAAAAAACACTGAATTCTAGGAATTACCTAAATTATCCAAAATGTTTTTCAACTAATAAAACTGGCCACTAAAGTGTTTTTGTTTTCTTTTCTTCAAAATTCACACCTGTAAATATATTTTAATGTTTGGAAATGTATTAAAAAGTCAGGATAATTTTAACTACCTAATGTGACTTAATACTTATTATTCCTAACACACTTTGGATATAAAAATGATTTGTCAAAATGAGAGATATTTTTGTGGAGGGAGGTGAAAAGTTTTTCAAGAAAACATTTTAGAATAAATAAATATTAAATATGCATGAAGCAACAGCAATATCTGCATGACAGTTAATCACCACATATTGTGTTCTCATGTTTCTCCAAATGGCAAAATTAAAATACTGACTCGGAATGAATCATACTGTCCAGATGAGTGTTGCATTGGTAACGTTTTCAATGCAGAGGGGAAGCAGGATGCTTCTGTTCATTATCTGATGTCTAAATCCAAAAAAAGACAGACAACTGAAAATGTTCTTCATGAAAGATGCTTTTTAATAAAAATGTACTATCCTCCTTTTTCTGGTTAAACATACTTCAGTAACACTTCAATGACGTGGAATTCCTACACCTGAGAAAATCTCGTTTGTTTTGAATATCCTGGAACTCCACTTGACTTCACATTTCCTTTAATAAATCAGTGCTATTATTAAATTGCATGTGGCATGCATTGCCATTTTGGGAAATAATGGTGACAATGTTATTGATGGTATTTGTATCTAGAAATCAATTTATATTAAACTGATTTTGAAATAAATGTATTGATAGACAATGCAGAAGAAAGCATGACTTTGTTTCATTCTAAGAGCTTGTTCAAAAATATTTTAACAATGACACGGTACCTTTGGCAATACCTTAAGCAATATTCTTAGTTATTTGTATATCAATACATTTATTTCAAACTGATTTTGAAATAAATGTATTGATAGACAATGCAGAAGAAAGCATGACTTTGTTTCATTCTAAGAGCTTGTTCAAAAATATTTTAACAATGACACGGTACCTTTGGCAATACCTTAAGCAATATTCTTAGTTATTTTGATGAATTTCAGATTTCCTTCCTTAAATTCTTTCAAGCTCTATTTTTGTTTGGGAGTATTGTCAAAGTGAATGAGTTGTATTTGAAAAGAAAATCCCCAGGAAAAGCCTTCTTTAGTGTGAGTTTCTCATTGTATTTACAGATTGACTTCTATTTATGTACTTTTGTATAATCTTGGAAAGCCTATATGGTATTTTGCCTGATTTTCACCTTAGAAGTCTAACACAGATTGTGGATTCAAACACCATAATAATTTGTGTAAGCACATGTTTTTGGGTAGAATGAGGGAAAATAGTGAGATTCAACTTCCAGAGAAGTTTGTGAGAGTGTTCACGCTAGAGAGGAGACCCAATCTTAGGAAAGTGCAAAGAGTAAGGACTGGTAAAGGGATCTGTTTAGAAAATGTGGATTACATATTTAAAGAGTAGAGAGAAATAGTGCAGGGAATTTATTCAGAACATTGGATTGAATCCAGAAATATGATTGTCTAACTGTATGCTTTGATGTTATCATAATTTGATGAGAACACAACAGCAGTTCTCTGCTTGATTCACTGATATTACAGGCAGTGTTGCTATCTAAATTCTATATGTTTTTTTCAAGTAATCCAAGTCTGTGTTTTTACATTGTAGGTCTACATAACTCTAAAAATATATGGAGTACTGGAAGTACATTTCCTTTGCAAATCCGATGTAATTGGAAAATTCACCAACCACAAGACAAATATTCAGTTCTGTACCTTACCTTCCCCCCAATAACATGGTTAAGTTAATTTTTAAAGCTCAGATATTTAGATTGCTTACCAAGAGCAAATTTAGAAAGTTAATTCACGAGTTAAAAATAATATTGTTCTATTAATTATAAACAGTATTGTAGAATTCCCAACTATTTTGGAAACGTAAATGTATGGATAAATAGTTTTTTGTTTACTTAATAAAATAGGGTTTGGCAGATACTACACTCAGAGCTATTAAATAATTGAATTTATATGCAATATAAGTACCAGGTTGCCATGACATTACAGATACTTCAGAGAAGCTTTTTGTACCAAAACTGCTGCTGTTAAGAATATGCACTCTAAATAGGCATTGTATTACTGCTTTCCAGATGACAACAAGAATTTTCATAACATTTTAAAGTAGCTTTTTTTAACCCTTTCTCCAAAGAAATATCAAATAGAATTAAATTAAATATAACTAAATAAGTTATAAATATGTGTGTGCACACAAGCACTAATAAGAATCAGCAAGGTTATAAGGAATTATGATTGGGATTAACAAAGAATTAAAGGACAGATTCATAAATTGTCTTATTAAAAGACTTTTTTTTTTCCCTATCATTTTTATGGAGTAAAAATTCAGATTGATCAGCTATACTTCTTGGAAAAGAGTAACTGCAAAGGCTCCCTAAAGGCCTGAAACAAAAGCACCAAATCTTTATAGGTTAAACTTTGTATACCTTTGGTTTAGAAGTCAAATAATTTAAAAATCCTTTAATGTCAGGTTGTAAAAGACTAAATGAAAATTATACAAGAGATTTTTTTTTTGTTTCTTAATGCAAACCAAATCTTTTTCCAAAACCAATTCCAAATGGCATCATTTCACACTGTGCAGCAGGCAGTTTCAGTCTGAAGGTCACACAATTGATGAGAGGTTGGTCTTCTCCAATGTGCTTTCACATAGAGTACATCCCAAAATACTTAATACAATACATCCCAAAATACAAAATACTTACCAGAGCAGGGCTCACTGCATGCTGTGTGCCTGTGCACCTTAAGACACACTTCATTTCTCTGATGAACCTGTAACATGGATGGTCTTTGGAACATCAGAATTGATCCAAGGATGATTCTTTGCCTTTGTTCACCTCAAGGACGTTTTCCCATGGCAAACACCTTAAACTTCTTTCTTGCTACACAATAGGAAATTACCTCAAGTTGCATTAGGGGAGGTTTAGGTTGGATAATAGGAAAAAAATTCTTCACCAGAAGGGTTGTCAGGCATTGGAACAGGCTTTCCAAGGAAATAGCTGAGTCACCATCTCTGGAGATAGCAAAAAGATATCTGAAAACTGCCTGTGGAAGAGGTTAGGCACCTAAATGTGATATAAACACCTAATACTGCAACATTGGTGGCAGCAGAGCAAATTTTAGAGAAAAAATTTACAGGAGGGGATTAGAATTCCTTTTAAAAACAAAACAGGTGTGACTCATTCATCTCTGCCCACACATTCATAAGCACTAGGACATATCTTCCATGCTCTGGGCTGAAACTCAGCTACTCACATGCTCGTCATACCCAGGTGTCTCCTCCAACCTTGATCTTTGCTGGATGCTGTGGAGCATGGTGGTCCTGGGCCAAACCCTGCCCACCATTTTGGCTTCTCTCAGGCTGGCCATGCCTACAGATCTGGGAGATCCTCTCTGTCCTCTGTTGGAGCCCACTGGAATGACTCTCAGGGTTTCTTTTCTGCCTCTCTTCTGGATGTGCAGAGAAGTAGCATGTGAGATGTGTGCAACACTCAGGTTTTACAGACTGGTGTTGGGGCTATTACCTCCTGCCACTTATCCTTTTCCAGGACCTGCTTTTCCTGTGCCTTCCACACCCACCTGGCCCCATCATTTCCTTTCTTAGTGCTCCTGCTGGTGCTCTCTGTAAGAAAAAACTCTTCCTTGTTGTTGAATGCCATGTACCGATGGCTTCCAAATTAGCAGCTGCATTATGCTGCTGTATTTGCTGTGCATAGTTTGGTAATTTTTAGGGCAGTTATATATCAGCTCAGCTGAAAAAGGCAGGGAATGACCTGGGGAAAGCACTCCTGGGGTCATGCTTCATGCAGGCTGGGAAGGTCTCTCCCTCATAAGCTCTCTGTTCTTCTTTCAGTGGCTTATTATTGGCAGACAAAATGGGTTCTGATTCTTTGTAGAAAGAAATTTTTTGCCTATTGTGGGAGCAATAGCTGCTAGGATCCTTTGTGGTCCATGTTCAGCTGTAATCTGAGTGGGAAGGAGGGACACAAGCATGAGACTTTCCTGGGACAGATCAGCTGAGGTAAGCACTGGTGAAGTGCAAGAATTTATTGTATCTGTGGTTACCTTTGTCTCTTCCTTCAAAGTCTGTAATTGTCCGGATAATTGGTTTTGCTTCTGCACCCTAAAACCTTCTTTTGTCTTATTGTTAACTAAGTAGCCTGGGAGACTCTTAGAAGGGCCCTTCTTAAATTAAGCTGAATTCCTTTACAGTTTGTAAAGATGATAGCAGATGATCTCTCCTTTAACAAGTCTTTGGCATTTTCATAAAAGTTACTAGCAGCCTTGACCATCAGCATTTTTTCTCTAACTTCCTCAGGTTGGATGGAAAAATAAAAGCTTCTTCCTCTGAAGTTTCTTTCTTTTAGTAGCAGCTTAATAGGAACTTTTGACACAGCCTGCTCTTATGAGTACATCTCCATGGAGAGGCTCATTTTGGACCAACAAATCACAACAGCTATGGCTGAAGCCTTTGTGCTCTGACTGATAGCTAATCTAAAAGAAGGCTTTTAATTTTTTTAGTTTTGATTTTTTTTTTTAAAGAGCTATCCCTAAAAGACCTATGCTCATTCATTGTCCTAGACACACAGCAACACAATCAAGATGCATGGGGTAGGATTTAATTAGGCTTCAGCTGTATTTATTAACTCATCTGGGAGTTATCCAGCACTAATTCAAATAGGGCAGGTCATGATTTTTCTCTGGTGGTAGCCTGGATTGCTTCCTGATTAACATTATTGTCCACAAGATGAAGAAGTGGCCTGGTACCAAAAGCCTTGTGTACCACCTGGGTGCTGGCACTTGTAATTACTGATGTCACCACTCTCTGTGGCAGGGTAGAGAGAGGAAGGGAAGAACATTATGATATTATGATGCTGCTGCTGTGAGGATTAGATTTGTTATCTTGTCTTGAAAAGTAAAAAAAAACAAACCAAAACAGACTAATATTCTTTTTTTAAAAACAGTTACTTGTCACTGCTCTGTTAGAATGCTTAGCAATATTTCCCAACATCTGAAATAAACGGCAGTATATGTGAACTTTGCTGTAGGGAGTTTAAACCGTAGCTGAAACTAACACTAAGGTCCTGATCATATTTCTTTGGCAGCCTGGAGCCTGTAAGCAGAAAGCAAACATCTCCTTACATGTCTACTTCTTCCCTCAACTCAGCACAGCAAGTAACTGCTAGGTATTTGTTTCCCCAAAAGAAATAATTATTTTGTTTCTGTAGTTTCTGCACTCCCACAGCTGTTTCTGGCTGAACATTTCTCTTCAATGAAGTAACAGCACCTTGTCTGCTTGGCTTGTAGACTGAGAATGTATACAAAATACATGAAAACTCTAAATCTGGGGAGGGATAGGAAGGAACTGGGGCAGATAGTGACTGTGAAAGAGATCTGATAAACCTTACAGTAGTTTTGAGAAATGAATTAAAAATTTGAGACAGAACGGAATCTCATCAAACTTCATAGTATTTAGAAATTTTGTATTGGTCTGAATTACACAGCTGCTTTTTATATATTTATGAAGCAAAATGTTTTCTTTCACAAATTAACAAAGATGGTGTTGCCTTACATGAAACATTCAAAAGGACAAGCAGCATTTTCTATTGAAACTAAGTTTGAGCTTAAAAAATAAATAAAAAGACTAATGATTCATTAGTTTTGTGGAACTAACACACTAGAATTCCCATAATGAGAATGTTTGCTTTCTACAAAAGTTTAGGAAATATTTTGGTTCATTAGAGATAACATCTGGTCAGCTGTAAGAAGTTTTCCTTACTTCAAAAATGTTTTTATAGGAGACTCCTCTAATGCAGATATTTTCACTGGCAGCTGGTTTTAAACTGAGGATAATGGATTCATCTATCAAGGGAAACAGTATACATATTCAATCTCTTGCCACCAAAGTTATAAGGATTTCATGTAAATGTGAAAAGAAAGGAGTATAACAGATGACTTCAGGCTTGCTTAATGCTTTTTCTCTGATTTTTCAACTCTAGGCATATAAAAGTGTTGTGCATTTATCTTCTAATGTTGATACATATTTTAGCAACTCAGTACACAATTGGTTCTGCTAAAAATCCATGGTCCTTCTGCTGCACATAATATTTTCTTGAGAATGTTTTTTTCATTTATTTCACAGCTTTCAGCTAAATGTCCAGGGTAACATTACCAGTCTCAGAATTTTGTCACATATCTGTTTACGCCCATTGTTGGAACACTTTGCTTGGTAATTCATACAGATTCAATTTTCAATATGTTTCATCCACTGAGATTTAGCTTTCCATTAAGTGATCTTGTCTGTGATTTTAAAGACATCTCACCTCGAGAATATCAAATTATCTGTCAATTAGATAGCTTCAAGGATCCTAAATACCAGTGTGCTATTGAAAACTGTGAGTTTTGATGTATCTCATACAATGGTCTTTGCTGGACATTAGTTTTGGCAGTGGTTTCATTCTGTAATGCTGCAGCCTTTTTTCTTCTCTTTTTCTATGGATCCTTTAACCCAACATAATTGCAATCCAATTTTCTGCTAGTTTCCATTGCTTCCCCAGATTTTTTCATTTGCTGTTTGTGAGTTGGTACTAGAGCAGAAAGGATTCTATTTTATACCTAATATCAGTCTTTTTACTAAATAGAATAACTTGTATGTACACATGTAATATAGAGAGATACATATTCAGGGCAAATAATATAGGAATATGATTAATAAGCAAAGTAACTAATTTAAAATGTAGAAAATACCTTAATGAAGATTTTTTCATGCAAGCTTTATTGGCCTTTCCTGTGACAGTGTTCACAGGGGTCTCAGGTTGAGAGAAGAGACGAGGATCTGACTCCATGTTTCAGAAGGCTTGATTTATTATTTTATCATATATATTACATTAAAACTAAAAGAATAGAAGAAAGGATTTCATCAGAAGGCTAGCTAAGAATAGAATAGCAAAGAATGATAACAAAGGTTTGTGACTCAGCTCTCTGTCCGAGCCAGCTGGGCTGTGATTGGCCATTAATTACAAACATCCAACATGGGCCAATCACAGATCCACCTGTTGCATTCCACAGCAGCAGATACTCAATGTTTACATTTTGTTCCTGAGGCCTCTCAGCTTCTCAGGAGGAAAAATCCTAAGGAAAGGATTTTTCATAAAAGATGTCTGAGACACTTTCCTTCTTTAGTTAGATGATCAGTCTCCCCTTCTCAGAGCCCATGCACAGGGTGCCCTGTGCACGTGCAGATATTCATAATATTCTTGTTACCATCCCACTGACATAAAAAGGGATGCTGCTTCAAAACTCAGCAGCCACAGCTCTGTATGGATGATGGATCCCACCCTCTGGGGATTGTGTTTGGGAGGGAGGAACTCTGTGGGGAGGCTGACATGTTGTCCATGGAGGCTCAGCTGCAGGGCTGGGTGCACACACAGGCACTCCTTTCTGGAGGAATGGCATCTCTGGCTCCTGCCTCAGCATGCCTCAAGGTGGATGAAATGACATTTGCCACCAGGGAACAACAAGCAGGCAGCTCCAGCGAAGAATTCCTAAGCAAGTTAATGTTGCCCTCATTTTAGAGATGTAGAAGGGAAATGCTGAGACTTTAGATTGAAAAATGTTGTGTAGGAAAGGAGGTAGGTCAGACTTGTCTGGAGTAGGTGATTTTGTGTGCTCAAAGAACTGTTCTCATTTTCTTTCACTGCAGCTTTGAATGGTCAGTGCGACCAAATCTCTGCCTCTCAGAGTAAGTGTCACAGACATCTTTTCTGAAAAATCCCTTCCTTAGGATTTTTCCTCCTGAGAAGCTGAGAGGCCTCAGGAACAAAATGTAAACATTGATTATCTGCTGCTGTGGAGTGCAACAGGTGCATCTGTGATTGGCCCATGTTGAATGTTTCCAATTAATGGCCAATCACAGCCCAGCTGGTTCAGACAGAGAGTCCAAGCCACAAACCTGTTATCATTCTTTCCTATTCTATTCTTAGGTAGCCTTCTGATGAAATCCTTTCTTCTATTCTTTTAGTATAGTTTTAACGTAATATATATCATAAAATAATAAATCAAGTCTTCTGAAACATGGAGTCAGATCTTCGTCTCTTCCCTCATCGAAGAACCCCTGTGAACACCGTCACAAGTAAGCACCCTGAAAGATGGATAAGTACATACTTAGGTTAACTTCAGTTCTTATCCTGTATTAAGTGGCAACTTTGTGGGATAAAGTCCAGGTTTCTAAAGCAGCACATGGCTGCACTAATGTTCCTAGCAGTTAACATCAGCACACAAGTCTGTGTGTAAGTTAAAATGGTGTCAGTATTTTATTCTCCTTCGTGTACGCTGTTTTATATCACAGGAACAAGAAGCATGCTTTTCCACTGAGATCAAAAACTACTTTCTGGGTAACAGAAGGATGGTGTGACTCGGGAAACCCTGCAAAATTCCAAAATCTGAAATAGACATTTATTGTCTGCACCAAATATCTCTTATCATCTCTTGCCTGATGATATTCTTGACCTATTCCTTCCTCTGCTTTCCACTTCCTTTCCATGTTCCTGTCAGCTTTGCCTTTTGATTCCAGTCCCATCCTTTCCCTACTCTACCTGTTCCTTAAATTTACGTGAATATGTTTTTTAAATACATACCCTCCTGGTTTTGCAACAAAATAGAATCATTAAAATTCAGTATAAAAGGACAAGATTTTTCATTGTCATTTTCTGCTTTGTTAATAATTTCTCAAAGCAAAATTCAGACCTGTCTTTCAGTTCTAATGCATATTTATCAAATTTCATACTGGAACTATTGCTTTGTGGGCTTTACAGTCTAAGCACATTGATATTCAATATGCTTCTTCCTACTCTTCCAGAAACTAACTTGGCAAAAAATTGAACTGTGGATAAACACAAGAAAAATATGCTAGTATCATTTAGAAGAATACCTTACTTGACTTGTTCTTTTTAATATAGATGATAAAGTCTTGTATAATTCTGCAGTTTATTAAAAGATACCTGGTGAGTAAGGTTGCCTTGAAATTTTTTAAGTCTGTAATGAAAAAAAGATGTGTAATTTTGCTTTGTGGGTTTCAAAGATCTCTCCTTCATGGCACATGCTGCATTATAAAATAGTGTTTTGTAGGTATCTCTTTCCACTTTTCTGTTTCAGAACACCTAACCTTCCTCTGAACTAAAACAACAAAAGACCCTTTCTAATTCAATTTAGTAGAGGGCAAAAGGCAAGCCTTTTATTTTTTTTTTTTACTTCTTTTTCCAGAATGGTTTTGATATCACACACAGTGGACTCACTATTCAACTGAGAAGCATGAATAGAAAAATCAACCTGACATATTTTGGAACTGTATTTAGGTATGTGAAAGGGCTGAAATTTTCCTGCACCTACTATTCTTAAGTAAGCATGAAAATGGAAAGTGTTTCTAGTATGTGTGTGAGTTCACATTTGTAAAATACATGTTCGTTTCAACTAGTATGCATTACAAGTTAATTTGAAGAAAGAATTCTGTCTTTAAATAAGTAATTAAAATGAGGATGAAGTATACCTGATTTTCTGCTGTTAAAAACTATCCATTGCCATTTTTCCCTAGTAAGTATTAAGCAATCATGTGAAAATCAAGAAGTCTGTGTAAGATTCTATGTTTGATTTTCCCATACAGTGTGTAAGAAGGAAAATAATATATAATCCTGACTGAAAAAGTTGCCATTGAAGATTGTTTAATGATATCATGAAGGAAAGGAGGATCAAAGTTATGTGCTTTGTGTTTTCTTTATTTTTCTAAGACTTAGGGAAAACCCTAGAATTACCAGAAATTCTTGCCTTCACTCAGACTGCAGTGTTTTAAGTCTCTTGTGAAGTGAGCCACGTTCACCTACATCACACGGAGATGTGGCACTTGGGGACATGGTTTAGTCATGGGTTTGGCACTGTTGGGTTATCGACTCTATGGCCTTGGAGGTCTTTTCCAGCCTAAAAAATTTTATAAAATTTCTTTGACTTTTTCATGCTCTTTTCCTAACCTTTCCTACCCCAAAAGAAATTAACTGTGATGGTGTTCACAGGGGTCTCAGGTTGAGGGAAGAGACGAGGATCTGACTCCATGTTTCAGAAGGCTTGATTTATTATTTTATCATAGATATTAGATTAAAACTATACTAAAAGAATAGAAGAAAGAATTTCCTCAGAAGGCTAGCTAAGAATAGAATAGCAAAGAATGATAACAAAGGTTTGTGGCTTGGACTCTCTGTCCAAGCCAGCTGGGCTGTGATTGGCCATTAATTACAAACATCCAACATGGGCCAATCACAGATGCACCTGTTGCATTCCATAGCAGCAGATAATCAATGTTTGCATTTTGTTCCTGAGGCCTCTCAGCTTCTCAGGAGGAAAAATCCTCAGGAAAGGATTTTTCATAAAAGATGTCTGCGACATTTAACCAAACTGTTTTTTCTGGAGGAGGTCTATAAATTCCTTCTGCTTCCTGCTTTATGTGTGCAGGTTCTTTTCTGCAGCTGTTCTTCCATCCCCTAGTAGATCAGCTCTTTACTCCTTGTGGTTGCACAACATATCCATTGCTTCTACAAGGGAGGATTAGTAAAGGCAGTTGATGCTACTTTTTGTTTGTTCAGGTTTTTTTGCTCTTCATTATTCCTCTATCTACTTTGAACTTGTGCCAGTAATTTACAATAGAGTGTTACATTCTTGTCAAGCAAATTACTGTACTAATTTGTGAAACAGTTCTAAGCAGGATTATCAACATGGGACTATTCCCTTCCCCCCCACACCACTCCCAAACTATATTTTTACTATAATTACTGGTTTTTTGACATTAGCCAGAAAAATTAAGGAATGATGTGCTAAGAGTTTAGATTCAGCCTTGATGAGATGAATCCTAATGTCTGCTTCAGAAGTTCATTGTTTGTTCTTTTTTTATAAGTAGACTTTTGGATTCTTTGAAGTATTTAAAATAATTTCTTTTCCTTTAGAAATACATTTTCCTGCTGAATTGTGTTATACAGAAGTGAGTCAATTTATTTAAATTACTATCCTGCATGTTGGAGATAAAGATAAATATATAAATAAATTTGCAATTTCAGACATCTGTGACACAATTTCTGAATGGAACAATGGGACTTGTTAAACTGAAAAAATTGAGAAAATAATACGTACTCACCTTTTAATTCTTCAAGTTTAAATCTGAAATGCTACCTCAAAAGGCAAGAGTGAATCTCACACCTTCAGCATTTTAAGTCATTGTTTTGCTTTCAAGAAAGTCTGTTTGATTTAATTAATTTAATGTCCTGATTTTTATTTAAGTAAACATAAACGAATAACAGAATATTGTTCCTGAGCAGTCCATGCTGATGAAACTACCTTATCATAAGAACATTGTATTGAAAAGTTGACACCTTAAACAAAACCAGAGCGATTTTCTATAAGTAAAAGGTTCCATATTTTCCCTCCCGCATTCAGTAGCACAAAGCTTTCTTCAAAGACAGACTTGAAGGAAGGCAGACTTGTAGGCTTCCAAAAAGGTAGAAGTGCCCAATCTGAGACTTTTGAGAAAGTCTGAATTTAAGATAAAGTACCAAATCTGTCCAGGTTTTATGTAATGGAGAAAAGCATTTAACTCTGTGTTTTCAAGATATTTTTCCAGTACTTAAAAGGTGTTTGTATGGAGACTTCCAAAGACACTCAAACTGTCCAGAATATTCACGTGTACATGCAGATCTAGTCCAGAACATGTCTGACAATGTTCTTAGCACATTCATTTTTTCTTGTTCTCCTTCTTATTTACCCTTAGCCACAAAATCAGATCTCAAGAGGAGCTTTCTTCACACAGAATATCTTTTTCCACAAATTACTCTATGCATTTAATTCCTCAATGAATAATTGAAAACTAAATATGTGATCAGTAAGTTCTCAACAGATTCAGATAAATAAAGAAGGATTACTTTCCTTCTTTCCCTTCTGGATTTGATTCAAATAACTTGGATACATTGCCTCTGAAAGGAAAATATCTTTTGGAAGAGTTAAGTTTTCAAGGTTGATATTTTATGAGGGTAAAAATGTATGAAGAAGACTGGTGTAACCACAGAGCTGTAGTAGCTGAAGATCTCTCACTGTTGTCTGTCAAGTGTAGATAAGCAGCACCAATGTCAGTGTTGATTCTGGCTTACAATCTATGTAATTCTTGTTACTTCAGTGTAAGGTTTTTTGTTCTTCTTTTTAAATTCAAGTCAGGAACAAGATTTGACTTCCATTCTCATCTCTGCTATCCATTGCTTCTTACTCATTGTCTTTTTCTTTTGCAACATATATTAAATATCATAAAATGGATAAGGAATATGCAGTATCCCCAGTACACATTTTTTACTTATTTCCATTGCTTTCTGTCTTTTTCATTCCACACAAACTCATTTTCCCTCTCATTATTTTAGATGCATTTTTTAATTTAAAAAAATAGTTTGCGTAAATGTGAGGTGCAAGTAAGAACGCAGTAGAGTTGACTTTAGATCAAATATTTTATATTTCATTGTTATTTTATTTTTTATTTTGTAGCAATTCTTTGTGAGGATTTTTTCAGTTAATTATGAGGAAAAAATTTGAAATTATTTTTAGCACATGGAATTGTGCTTGTATGAACATGTGAGGATTATTGTTTGGAAGCCCTGATTCAGCTTTTTAAGTTTATGAAAGAATAACTTGAAGTTGGGTTTTAATGGAATTTATTGCCATTGTTAGTCTAAACCACAATTTCAAAAGTCTGCAAGAGAGAATGGCCATTAAATACACCTCTTGTCAGATAACCCATCTTCAAAATCATATATTACTCCCACATAAACATTCAGAAGATGAAAAACCATAGAATCAGTCTTTAAATCCTTTGGCCACCTAAAAAATTATCAGAAAAATAAAAATATCATTTTTAAAATGTAAAACAAATCCCTGGCTAACAGATGAGTAGAGTTTGCATGAAAAGTTTGTCAGTCCATCTGGAAAAAATGAAGGAGGATTTATTAATAATTATGACATCTGAGGTATTACTCTGTCTGAATATAATGGCGGTGCTGTTCAGACAACATAGATGAGTTAAGATTTCACACACACATGAAGAAAAGGAAGGTTGAGCAGATTCAACTCAGCTTGTGGGATCTGACAGTTTTAATCCAGATAAAATAAGCACCTGCCTGTGAAGCATGAGGAAGGGAGGTATAAGTATAAAAAAAAAAAAAGAACTAAGGGTACATTATGCAGCTGTTGTTTGGGAGGTTTTCTCTTCACAGTTAATGAGAATTTTCTTTCCTTCTTCCTCTATGTATTTTGCCAAGATAATGTTAGGTATAAGTATTGGAAAGTATTGTTGAGCATGTGAGATGCTGTAATGATGAAACTGTCTTTACCATTATCTTTAAGATCCAAAAAAAGTTGTGTGGTTTTCCCTGGGTGAAAGCAAGCATGCTTTCTGATATTTGGGTTTTTTTTTTTCATGTTTACTTTTGTTTTCCTTCCTCCCCTTCAGCTGTGAGTATTATCAAGAAATAATGGCAAATGCAAGTTTTCTGCCATCCTGCTCCTATGCATCATTTACTGCATCAACGGGGGGTTCTTTTTCCTTATAAATCAAATAAACACAAACCCACAATATTTTTTTTTCTTCCCCAAGAAAGACCTTTGTCTTGCTTACTCTTCTCCAAAAGCTTGTATTGACTAGCAGTGATGCAGAATGTCATGCAAATGCTTGCTACTACTTAGGAGCTGTGCTTACTTAGCCTCAGTTCTATTAATGATGGTGTGGAAATAACAGTGCTATAATAAGCAAAGCTGTAAATGCAGGTCTAATAACTTCATGCTGCCATCTAGTTTATAGGCTTTATGGAGACTCCAGTTAGAATGTTATGAAGAGTTATACAGATCTTTAACTGCACAATCTTTTAAATTATGCAGTCCATGAACACAGTTTTTTCCCAGTGCCTCATGCTGAAGCAGTTAATTTTATATCCTCATAGTACCAGATATCAAAGAGTTTCTTTGTCTGTGTTTCTATATCAGCAAAGTTCTGAGGTTTTCTGATTTTCTTTTTTCTTGAATGTTTCTTTCATAGCTATGTTCTGAAAATGGCTCTGTGCAAAATTGCCCTCTAGTTTTAATTTTCAAAGTCTAAAGTTTTACTAGAAAAAAATGACTTACATTTTCTTAGTGGAGAGAGGGAGTGAGTGGTAATTCAGCACGTGCCAGCATATGATCCATAATGACCCCCATAAAAAAAAAAAAAGGCCTTTTTTTCTCACACCATTGATATTTAGATAGCAAGTAGTTGTAGCTCAGTGTTTACTAGGTGTGGTCTTTGATTAATATATAAATAAATAAATGAATTTATCGATTCTGATACCTTTTTTCAGGTATGAAATGTAGGTCCTCATGTGTGTAAGAAGAACACTTTATTTGCCTACCTTTTTGAAAACATTATCCGTGCTTGATTTGGTATGGATTTCACGGTTACTCAGTTCTGCAGAGCCAATTCCCAGAGAGGACTAGGGGTCAGTCTAGGGCTGAGCTCATGAACCTTCTGGGAAAGAAAATGACCTTTAACAAGCAAAATTTGCATTACATTAAAAGTATATCCTACTGTAAAAAGTGGGTAAATTTTTAATATATGTTGGCATGTATTTTTGAATACAGAAGTACTTTTCACATCCAGAGAAACATTGTGTTTCCAGTGTGTGTCAGTGGGAAGCGAAAGGGGAATGACACAAGGACTGGAGACAGCTTATTTATATATTTTTATGAAACTTCCCACAAAAATGTGATTAGATTACATGAACACTCTTAAGATTCTGTTCCTCTTTCTCTCCCACCGTATCAATTATTCTTGCAAGTGCCTGCAGTATATATACTTGTTGTACTGAAAAAATGACCCAGAGGAGATCTACATTTTCCTTGGGAAAACAAGCTAAAAGCAAACAAATGTAGTTTACTTCAAGATATTTTATACTTTGCCGAGATTGGGTGATGATGTACTCAGTTGAAACTGGTGGGGAAGTAAAGTCACTGAAAATAAACTCAAGATCGAAGGACTGTAATGACAAGCAGAAAAATAAAATAAAATAAAAAGAATAATGATGCCTAAATTGACTGTTCTCTGCTTTAACAGCTATGGCCAGCCTTTCTCCAACACACATTTTCAATCACAATCCACAGAGGTAGGTACAAAAATCCTTTAATTATGTTTGAAATCTTTGAACTGTAACCTCAAAATAATATATTCACAACTCAATCTTTGGGTTTATGGGGTAAAATAATCCTTACAGGATATAATTTCTGTGTTTCTTCTCCACTGTAGAAAGATGGATTTTTAAAAGATGGAAGAAGGATTTTTAAAAATCTGAGTTCAGAAATACGCCTTTGAGTGAAAAACAATAACAGATGTCTGATTATTCCATGGAAACCTTATTGTCATTCATTCTAAATCTCCTCTTGATATAATTTAACATAAATAACTCAGAATAAGTAAAATAGGGTATGAAAAATGTCATTTGACAGAGATAAAGTTATAAAGTAGTTTAAATTGGTTTCAGGATTTTACTAGCTGAATTAAATGTTTACTGCAGGTGTATGGATGTTTCATCTGGAGAGAAAGGCACATTGAAGCTTTTATCATTTATATGTATTGGCATAAACACACAATTCACCTTCCCAATCATAAACAGAAATATCTATCAATTCTAGTCTAAGATATTGAGACAATACAGTGTTGTATATGAAAGAACAAGTCTTACTGCCTTCAAGAAATCCTATTTCATTTATCAGAATTTTTGTAGGCAGTGATGCACCATGCACTGAAGCATAGGAGCAAAATTTTTATTAGAAACCAAGCAAATTAACAGTGTTTTTCCTAATTAATATTGGGAGATATTGAAAGTGCTAGAAATAAGCACAATTTTTATGGGAAACCAAGAAAATTAACAGTCTTCTTCCTAATTATTATTGGGAGATATTGAAAGTGCTAGAAATAAGGGTAGACTATAAGAAAAAAGGATAGAAAAGTAGTAATCTTCTAGAGAAATTGCTTAGTTTACATTCTTAGTTAAAGAAAATTTAATTATTCACCAATATTTAAGGGTTAGACTTCAATTAATGTTTCATTTCTTCATGTCTTTAAAAATTATAATAAATGGCTAATGAATAACAATTCTCATAAGTACAGTAGTAACTAATGATGAAACTCATAAACATAAAAATTTTTGGTGAATCTTACAAGAAAATTCAGCATCTATCATTTCCCATTTTTATCTGAATTCTTTAAAGGGAAATGTTGCATATTTGCATGCAGTGAAAAATTTTATCAGTTGCGTTTTAAAATAATGAAAAACATTTTTTACTGGAATAGAAACATCAGGCCGGTGTTACAAAACAGTGAGATTTGTATTAAGGGATAGGCTAGAGTTCAATTATATTTTCTGACTTTCTTAATAATAGCTACAGTTCTTTATGTTGGTTTTTAAAGTGTTTGCATTGATTTCTGTATTTCACATATTTTAAAAAACTTTTTTTATGGTTTTTTTTCCCCCTTTTCATTATTTCCTTAGTGAGATACTGAAATACTTCTTGAAGAGTTGAAAATCACTTTTGTTTTTCTGGTTTTATCTTCCTCTACAAAAGACAGTAATTTAAATCCAACTATGAAGAATTCTGCTATTAATTTTAGGGACTTTTTTCTCCTTAGTCTGCTAGACTGTTTGCTACAGAATAGGACACTGTGCTTCCTAAATAAGTCTCTCATGTCTAGATCCACTTGGATCAAAGGAAGACGTAGGTGAATGGTTGAGTATAGATTTCAGGGACCAGCTCCAGGCTTTGGACTTCACCTTGGTTTAGTCACCCAAAGATTTCATGAGCCTTTCTGTTTCTGTACCTCTTGTTTGGGAAAGACAAATATCAGTGTTTCCATGGATGAGGTATGAAACTGCTATCAAACTATTTTAGATATAATTCAGCTCCTGAGAATGCCATGTTAAGTTTTCCTTAATGTTATTTCAATGCACATATAGCTTATATTAATTTTGATTCTTTTTTTCCTAACTGAATAGTTAGAAAATCATTCTAACAATATTGTACAGTTTTAGCTCTCAAAAGAGTGAAACAATCCACTTGCATTAGGAAAATATGTTCTGCAATGAAATAGATGACAAGATGTAAAACCTTCAAAGAAAACAACAAAAAAATTCCATATAATGCCTTAAAATAAGCTTTAATGCAAGGTTCCTTTTTTTCTAGTTCACAGAGAAGGAGTAAATTGCAATAGAATTCTTCAACACACTTTTCAGCTTAATGGATCGAGTTGAATAGGTCTCTTCTTACCTGGATTATCACTGCATGGGTGTTGAAAAAATGTTCCTTGTGAGCTGAAATTTCATCCTCAGTAATAAAGGGAACTGACAGAGCTCTTTAGAAGTTAGCATCATTATTATGAAGCCTCTCCCTATCTTACCATTAAACTATTAGAGCCAGTTATGCCATGTCATTGTTTTTGACAATTAATGCTTCAAACAAATATGTTACAATAACTGTAAGTTAAGAATATGGTAGCTATTCATTTGTAATTTATCATTCCTTTTAGTCATACCCTAAAATTAAATCCATAAGGACATAATAAGGTGCTTATTTGGTATTGCTTTTATTGTATCAGAAAAGTTCCTGCCCCTACTCCATAAAATGGAATAGCTTTTTATAAATTCCAAAAGTCCAGTTCCAACTATTGCCAGCTCCTGTGTCACCAGACAGGAGCTTCCTACAAATTCTGGGTAAGAGTGGCTAAAAATGTGCAAGAGTCACATATCAGAATTTTTGTAGGCAGTGATGCACCATGCACTTAGCTCTTAGTATGCACATAGCTCTTAATTGAAAGGAAACAATTCTCAAACTGAACTGGAGTGGAAAAGGACATGACAAAAATTAGCAAAAGGGCAAGTCCAAAAGCTGAAAACTAACAAAGGATATTGAAGTTGAGTTTCTTTACTGATTCAGATGACTTTATCACATGTACTGTTGGTGTACTGGGCAAATGAACATTTGTGAGTTGTATCTTTTATTATAACATCATCAGCTATAGCAATGAAACCCATATTATTAAACGTGTTTTCTGTTTAGAGTTGTATTAGACCGATGTTGTGTATCCTCTAAAATTTCCAGTCTCTTTTCTATTTCCTGATTCCAATGCTTTATTCATTTGATGCTAGATCAGGCTTGTACCATAAGAGGATGAGGAAGGAGCAGATTCAGTCAAAGCCAAACACCTGAGGTATTAAGGCATGTACAAAATTTTGCACATGGAAAATATTACTTTTTCAGTAAGTGGGAGAATACCAGGAGGAAGTAGGATCTGCCAGGCTGTTCCTGGGGACACAGCACGTTCCTTTTCCAGTATTTGATCTGTAAGTTTTCACAGTTCAAATTGCAGTGATAAGCATGAAATGAAAATTAGAAGTGACAGAATATGGCTGCAGCCTTTAAGAAGGCTTGCTCATTTGCGAGCGTTTGGTGAACACGAGGTCAGCGTAGTGTCCCAGAAAATGGCATTATATCCCATAAAATGCAGTCACACTTATTGCTTAACTACCTGTAAAGTTCTCTGACAGAATCAAAGCTTAAAGATCAAACTTGCTTAATCTGCATGTGGCAGCTAGTAGAGCTAAAGTACTAAACACTTTATTCCATCTCTTCATCAGTGAGGCTCCACACAGGTTTTACAGAACTGATTGAAAATCTTCAGCTAGGATCATGTGAAAATATGAAGTGGAACATTGATTAAATAGTTATATTTTAAGTAAGTTACTTGAATATCCTCATTTTTTCACTCTCCAGTCTTCTTTCCAGTGAAGTTCAGCACTTTTGCCTTCTGACTATTGAAATTCTTCAGAGAAAGCCACACTTCTTTGGCAGTAATCAGAGCCCTGAACGGCATGGGATCGTTTCCCTGGTTTGGTAGGTTCTCAGATTAAAAGATACTTGATTTTTTTTTTCTGGGTTGTCTTCAATTAAAATATGTCTGAAAAGTAGTTTAGAATAAAGTCTTCAAACAGAGGTCCAGGCTGCAGTCAGCAAAATTATTTGAAGGGTAACAGTGTGACTTGAAGGACAGGCACATACAGAGGAGATTTCAAAAGACTGGAAAAGGTCACAGTAAGGGAGAAGGGGCTTATAGGTAGAAAAGACAGAATAGAAGGATGAACTGAGGAGGTGAAAAGGACAATAGGTCTGCAGAATATAATACATAGTGAAAATTGAATCCATAAAAGATGGAAAGCAACACAGGAATAATAAAGATATACTACCTGTGCACTACAAAGTCTGATGAAAAATTAAAGGGGAGATTCTTTCAAACAAGGCTATTTGAAGATGAAGTGAGGCTATAGAAAAAATTTTTGCAGCTCATGATCAGAAAGCTTAGAAAATACGGGAGGAAAAATAAAAGGGAAGTCTCTGAAGTAATATAATTGACAAGGTTGACAGCCTCCTAACCAAACTGATGAAGATAATGAGCACATGGAGTTACATATTTTTAAATCTGTTGAACAAATGTAATACTTGAGAATGCAAAATGCATTAATGAGCTTATTTGCAATGCCACTGACCATAGCGAATTTTAGAAGGGATACTAAGCTTTTCTGAGAAACATTGCAGGAAAACTAAACTGAAAGATTTTTGTTTTGTAAGAACATAACTCTTACAAAGAAGTTAGGTGGCTGATTTTTTCAATATGTCAGTGTTGATTAAGTAGATTAAAATGCTACGTGAAACACAGATATTGAAAAACAGCCATTACAAGTACTTGCCTTGAGTTTCTACATGCAAATGGGGAATTAGGCACATAGCAATACATACACTAAAAAAAAAAGTGATTATAAGTTACATTTTATAATAAAGCTTTTTTAAGCTGAAGAAACATTACCAGTAAAATTTTTTTGTTTTGTTTTTTGGTTTTTTTTCTGTGACTTTGCCTCTGGTCTTGAGAAATACAAAGGTTGTGATGTTAGTTGTTGAAGACAGTAGACATCAGTGCATGTCATGTCATAAAAAATGATACAGGGTATTTCCTCTTTTGGTTTGAATCTGTAGCTGCTTAAAAAGCTAATTTTGATGTGCCTGGTAAGAGTGTGGAGCCAGGCTCTTTTTAGTGGTACTCAGTGGCAGGCAATGGGGACAAGCTGAAACTCAGATTGTGAGGAGTCTGTGTTATCCCCTCCAGGTACTGGGGTGCCACTGGGATTTGTTTACATCCACAGATATGTAATTACTGTGTGTATATTTTTCTTTCTAGCATTAACCTACCAAAATGCATCAGCAAAGACTTTTGTTCTTAGGACAGTTAACCTTTGAAACTGTCTTCAATGAATGAAGATGGAATTGAATATTCAAAATGTGGTTTTGAATATCAACAGCAGGAGGTTAATCTTAAATGATCTTGAATGTGTTTGGTATTAAATGAAATTGATGTATATGATGACACCAATTTTCAGAACTTTTAAGTTGACGTGTGCCCTATTTTTTTCCTCATCACCTTTGAAATCACATTGGAATCTAAGTATTTGTGTAAGGGTTTTTCAAACAAAGGTCAGTTTTCTTGATAGTAAAGGACTATCACTTGTGATCCTTTTACTTGATTTTTTTTCTTCTTTACAAGGTGCCTAAGCTTTTAGCTACTCTTAAAAATTGCTTGCTAGGTTCACCTTCTTATATAATAATATATATAATAGTATATTATATAATATATATAATCTGGTAATACCAGATTACAAAGTGAAATTACTCTCAGTCTTCCTAATCTTCATTTTTTATTTCCTTTCCCTGCTTAACTCTTTATTTTTTATCTATATCCCTAGAGTACCTAATTTTGATAGAAAATGTTCCTAATTTCTAGACCTTGAATTCTACAAATCTCAATCACATTGCTGTTGATAGTTCAGCCTTCTTAGTGATGATAAATATTTAACAGTAGGTGCCATTAGACTAATTAGTGGTAAATGCTCTAATCATTTCACACGTGGACTCTTAAAAAATTTTCCTGTGTAATAATTGACACATTAAATCTGTTAAAAAAAGAAACAAAATCTTAAAAATCTGTAAGGTATGTGATAAGATGGTGTGTTGAGTTTGCGAGGTCCCCAGGACAAGGTGGGAGATGAGGAATTTGACTCCATGTTCTCAGAAGGCTGATTTATTATTTCATGATATTATATTATATTAAAAGACTGCTTTACAAAAACTATACTGAAAAATAGTGAAAGGATACAGACAGAAGGCTTAACAAGAATGATAACGAAAACTGTGTGACTTCTCAGAGTCTGACACAGCTGATAGTGATTGGTCAAAACAATTCACATGAAAGCAATCAAACATGCACCCATTGGTAAACAACCTCCAGACCACATTCCAAGGCAGCAAACACAGGAGAAGCAATCAGATAATTATTGTTTTTATTATTTTCTGAGGCTTCTCAGCTTCCCAGGAGAAGAAACCCTGGTAAAGGGATTTTTCAGAAAATATAACAGTGACAATGGTAGAATGAAGCAGCTGTTGGTATGAAAACTTTGACAAAAAACTAGCACAGTTGCCTGTAAGTAGAAAGATCTAATGTCACATAGACTTTGAGAAGGTTTTCTCTGTGCTATGTATTTTCTATGTGTTTCACAGTGTTTCCACTTGTGGGAGCTAGTGGGAATTAGTCACTAATTAGTGTGATTAGTGTGCAGGCATCATGTCAGGATGGTCATCTCCTCTTACCCACCATCCATCAGGATCTTGTCTGAAACCATTTGCTTTATTTAAACTATTGAGTACTTATATTTTTTTCATGGAAATAGGATGAGCTTGTTCTAGATCTGCTTTTTGTGCTGTATGCAGTATCTGCCTGACACTTAAAAATGCCAATCAGAAAGCAGTCAGCTGTTTGTTCCTCCACATTTGCTTTTCAAAATCATTGCTGACCTTTTCTAACTGAATTCAAGTGGTTCTTTGCATAGCCAGCTTTACTGAGCCTCAGCACCTTGCCTCTGTTTGGTGAGATAAAGCAAGTAAACACAGTTTTCCCTGTTGGGAGTTGGTGAAAGCCAGCTGGAGTTCTCAGAGGAACCAAGTGGAAGGGGTGGGAGATTGCAAGGTCATAATGGGAGAGCAGGCAGAGTCTGTGGGCAGAAGTAATGGCAATATATCACACCATACGCATTTTGGAGAGATCCAGGATACCTCCTGAATTTCATAACTATTTGAAGCATAAGTTCTCCTGCTGGTTTTGCTGAGATTTCAGTCTTTTAGGAATCCCTGTGCTGCTTAAGATCACAAATTTTGCATTACTTTCTTATCTTCATTCCCAAATAATGCACTTTGCTAAGAAAAAAAGACCTTTTGAAATCAGAGCTGCAAGTATCATTTCAGTGTGGCTTTTTTCAGCTGGCAATTTCAATTATATATAAATATTTGTGAGATAGTAATTAATACAAAGTTACATGTTTCAGGTACTCTAAAACTTTATGTCAAATGGATGAAGACCTTGTGTTCAAGACAGAGTGACTATTTAGGGAGGTACTGATATTAGATTGAATTTCCACATAAAATAGGGACAGCTGTAGATGTTCCTTGGTCTTTTCAATCTTACCTTATTTCAATGTGTTCAATTAAATAAAAAGGAAATTAACAATACCCTGATAAAACCCTTTCATAAAAAACGTATTTTCAAAGTAACAAGCTTACTTCAGGATTCCTTATGAATGTAAATTTGAAAACAACAAAAAACTGAGAAAAATTAAACCTTGAGAATGAGTATTTTGAAAGAAATTTAGAAATTCCACCCTTTCTTTTTCCTGTGGACTTCTTCATAAAGCAGTTCCATCAGTAATTCAAAAGCATTCTTTGTCTGTTGTACTTGTGTAACTCTGAACCCCACAACCATTCAGCAAGTAGTATCAGAGTGTTTGAGTGATAATATAGAAAAAAAAACCCCATAAACACACACACACACACCAACAAAAAAAAAAGTGAACCTACCCCCAAGTAAATAAAAATGAAATCCAAGTTGTCTTTTATTACCAGGAGTGATGAGGCTTGAAAAAGAAAGAACCCATTGTGAGATACACATCTCATACTTTAGTTTTCAGGGCTGACAAAAGAAAAACTTTTACAGATACCAAACAAAAACATATTAGGGGGTGCTTTGAAGCACTTAACATACTGAATAGGTTTCTAATCACCCTCAACTCTAAAATAATGAGGAAAGTTTAATACATGTTTTGTATCATTTTAATCAAGTCTTTTACAAAAAACCACCAACATCTAAATTGTCACAAGATCACATAAGAGCAAACCAGAAAAGTTCTATAGAGATGGTAAAGATTTTTTTTTAATTCTGCTTCTACAATATTATTAGAAGTTACACATTTCAAAAGCACTCACTTTTTACTAGGCAACTTAATCCTAGTTTAAAGCCCTTAAAGAGCCTCAATCACATGGATTTTCAATATCACTTAGGGCCAACATACACAGAGAAGCTGCTTCAGAGCCATATGCTCCCTGGAGTAATTGCCTTCCCTTTGTAATAATTGTAATTTAGTCCCCAGCAAAAGCCTTTGGAGGCTTTGGAGGTGTGGGATGGCCTTTGGGGGTGATTTCACCCACAATTAGAAGGCCAAGGGGACTTCACACACAATGGAGGCAGCACGTGACAATGCCCCTTGTGCCCACTAATTTCTTTGCATAATTTGTTTTTCTATAGTAAGTGTAACTCTAAACTACATCCATTTCAAAAGGGCAAATAGGTATCAGAATTTTTAAATCCAGTATCTATATACACTCAATGTCAATAAGTATCATTAATTGCCTTTTGAAAGGATTTTAAATTATATTTATTTAGCACATGAGTTCATTAATGTTTCCATTTAATCCAAATATTTTACTCAGTGTGTAGGAAAACAAAATATAAGTAACATACAATAAAAGCATTTTTTCCTAACATGGAAGATACATTTTCATACTGTTTAACAGAGGCTGCTTAAATACATAGAATTAAAAACAGTCAATACAAGTTTTGAAGTATAAATCTCCAAACTTTAAAACCTTCTAAAAATTACTAAATTTAATTTGGCTAAATTTAATAAAAATTAGTCTCACTGTATAAACTAGAAAAATAAGTTTAGATTACACCAGAAAAAAAAACCCAACTTTTTTCACTGTAAGTTACAACGATTCCTTCTTTCCATATGGCTTTCACCAGGTTTTTAGCAACAGAAACAAAACCAGGAGTATTGAAGGTTTTATGATGTTTAATTCTGGAAATAATGCTACAATATGTATGTTTTATTGTGAAAAATAATTCTAATGATGAAATGAGAGACTCAAGAATCATCAAAAACATTGAGGAAAACAAAAAAAGAAAATTTAAGTAGATTGTCCTTTTACAACACAGGCAATTGGTAAATACTTTTTATCAGGTGATTCTCTAAGGTTCATTTTTCCAATCTATATTAACTATACGAGTTAAGAAAATGTTCTGTTTGTATTTTTAATGCATTCTAAGTATGTTGGGATTTTTTGCCTTTATGCCGCTTCCAGTTTCCATGCTCGCTGGGATTTAATGTCTGAGAAATCACATCAGTGAACAAAAGGAATTGACTTGTGGTATCATTTTCTTTCTAATTCTAGATTGGATCCTTGAATAATGATAGAAATTGTATTCCACAAAGGCAAGTAATAATCAAATACTAAGGGTAAAAGTCTTAAAGCACCCATTTTCTTGTGTGAGAAAAAAAAGTGTATGGGGGTAGGGTTTGCATATTTTTAAACTGTCACTATCAGCCAGGGGAGCAAAAATGGAGCTTTGGATTCCATTTACCACCTGGCTGCCCCAGTCAGATTGAGATGTGGTTAGTGTTCTTTGTGGGAAATAGTAAAGGTAAGAAGATGGAGCCTCAAACAAACAAAAAGAAATACATATTTTAGTAGAGTAACACAAGGTACTTAATGAGTGACCAAGTTAAGAGAGCTTCTTTGTAGTTGTACCAAGTCGGGGAATTGTGGGGAATAGTAAAGGTAAGAAGACTTTCAGACAGCTGGGAAAGCAGGCCTTAGAAATAGAAAGAGCAGAGAAATTAGAGCTAGCTGCAGCTGCAAACTCTGAAAGTAGAAAAAGTTGCAATAGTACAGCTAGCAAGGACATGAAACTAGCTTGAGTTTTTGGCTTGGCTAAGACCTTAAAACTGCAGAAAAATATGTTTAGCAAGATAGTAGAAGGTTTTAAGTTTAATAATGAAGTATTGTCTATTGTATTAATAGAAGGCATACAAGCAATCGTATGAAGCAGGTGTTTGTGTACTTTTAGTGATTGGCTAGAACAATTCTCTGTAAGCTTTAGCAATATGCTGTTGGCTAGAAGGTTTTTAAATGCTCTGTAACACAGAAATCTTCAGCTGCTGCTGGCTGCATGTGAGCTTTGCCATCTTTCAATTGTCTCAACCATGTAGTAAGGCTGATGCCACAGTAAAGCTCAAGGTATCCCAGCAGTCCAGTCATGTTTGTGAAAAAACTACCAACATAGTCTGCATGAGCTGGGCTCCAAATTCCTGCCCAGCCACAGCTGGAGTTTTCACACAGATTTAGAGCTCAGCCTCACCCAAGAAAACAAAATTATTTTTACATATCTGCTTCTCACATTTATTTATAGAAGGGTTTGAAAGTCAAGAGGTGTGACGGTGTTCACAGGGGTCTTAGGATGAGGGAAGAGATGAGGATCTGACTCCATGTTTCAGAAGGCTTAATTTATTATTTTATGATATATATTACATTAAAACTATACTAAAAGAATAGAAAGCTAGCTAAGAATAGAATAGCAAAGAATGATAACAAAGGCTCTGTCTCGGACAGGGAGTCCAAGCCAATTGACTGTGATTGGCCATTAATTAGAAACAACTCTATGAGACCCATCACAGATCCACCTGTTGCGTTCCACAGCAGCAAATAATCAATGTTTATATTTTGTTCCTGAGGCCTCTCAGCTTCTCAGGAGGAAAAATCCTAAAGAAAAGATTTCTCATAAAAGATGTCTGCGACAAAGGTGTATCTTTAAATTTCCATTTGGATTCAGCTAGGGGTGAGTTGCAGAAGCAGCTTTCTGAGGGGTTTCTCCCAAACTGCTGGTTGGGGTGGTGTAGCCTCAACCACAAAGCCCTTGCAGGCACCATCCCTGCCTGACCCAATCCTTTGCATCAGCCACAATTAGATTAATTGCATTTTCTCGAGAAAAACAAGGGCGTTAAACACAGAACACTTAATGAGTTCTAGCAGTGATATGACAAGGAAGCTGGGATGAGCCCCTGTGTGTTCCAGGAGGTGTTTGGATGGCAATAATTGATGTGCTGTCATGGCTGTCAGCTATCTCTCAGCCTAGCATACGGCACCTGACGGGGCTCAGTTCCTGGCCATGTGTCACTGTCATTGCCAGGGTGTGTCTGCCCTCAGTGCAGGGGGTACCTGATGGGACACCCACAGCAAATCATCCTAGGCCTGGGAGCTGGCTCTCCTCATGATTAATGAGACTAATTGAAGTTAAAGTCTGTGCACACATCAAGGGCAGAACAGAACCTTCCCAGTTTGTCTCTTTTTAAACAGCTGACACCCACTCTTTATGGAGGAGTTCCAGCCAGTGTAGGCTTATAAATGTGTGAATCTACAAAATTAGAGGGTTTTGGGAAAGCTGCAAAAGGCAGGCTTCAGATACAGTGGAACTGTGATTAGAGCTAAGCAGCAGCCATGAGATTGGTCAGCAGAAAAATTATTTAAAAAGTAGAAAAGCAAGGACAAATAGAACAATGGTCTGTGCATTAACACTTGTCTAGAATAACTCCCTAAGCTACAGAAAAGTTTATCTAGCCAGATATTAGGAAGTTTTAAGCTTAATAATGGAGCTATGTGCATTGTGTTTCATGCTTACAAGCAGGTATTGTATTTGAAATAAGCAAGCGTTGTTTAACCAAAGGTACCTGTGCTTGTAGTGATTGGGTAGTACTACTGTCAATGTGCTTTTGCTTGGTGTGATTGGTCAAAAAACTTATAAAGTAAGTTGTCACATTAAGTCCTTGTTCTGCTGCCTGGGATGTGAGCTGTTGGCATCTTCCCATTGCCATAACCATGTAATGAGACTGATGCTGGAAAATCAAACAGCTCGAGGCACGTTCCACAGCAGCCCCGTCCCGTTCATGATTTGTACACACACCCCGGCCGGCGTCACCTTGGGTTTGTTTCTCTCTGCTTTTGCCTTTAAAACAGATGGAAATCTGCACCCTGCATTTTTCACAGAGATGAGATGATTCTGTGGCCATGGGAGCAAGGAGCATCTCAGTGCCACTGGTTCCTAGAGGGAAGCAAAAGGCAGTGGATAGGTTGCAGGGGGACTGTATCCATCAAATTCCTTCTTTGGCATCAACACATACCCAGACAGGCAGTGTGTTGCTGCTTTGAATTACTGCTCTATGCACACAGGCAGAGGTTATATTCCCCTATACATATATTATTATACAAAGAGGTTGGTTTCTATGGTAGCTATAAATCAGTTTTTTCACATTGTAAGCTGGTAAGGATTGTCTACTCCAGGAAGTTATGCTGTGATAGAGCACAAGGTGAAATAATTGTACTGGTTGTCACAATCCTGTTATTAAAATTGTTAGAGAGATGACTCTAGAGAATTAAGCTGCAAATGAGACCATATGCCTAAGTTAATAGTATGGATTTTATTTAATGGTAAAAGGAAGAGAGAGAGAGATAGAAAGAGGAAAAAAAAAAGGGGGAAAAAAAGAGAGTGAGAAAGATTAGGTAGAAAATATCATCACTACGTAGACCCTGACTGTGACTGTGTTCACAGGGGTTCTTGTATGAGGGAAGAGACAAGGATCTGACTCCTTGTTTCAGAAGGCTTGATTTATTATTTTATCATATATATTACATTAAAACTATACTAAAAGAATAGAAGAAAGGATTTCATCAGAAGGCTAGCTAAGCTAAGAATAGGAAGGAATGATAACAAAGGCTTGTGGCTCAGACTCTCTGTCCGAGCCAGCTGGGCTGTGATTGGCCATTAATTACAAACATCCAACATGGTCCAATCACAGATCCACCTGTTGCATTCCACAGCCGCAGATAACCATTGTTTACATTTTGTTCCTGAGGCCTCTCAGCTTCTCAGGAGGAAAAATCCTCAGGAAAGGATTTTTCATAAAAGATGTCTGCGACACCTGACAAAATGCCATTGATCTGCTTCTTCTGATCTTCATTTTGGTGAGGGTCCCACAAAATAAAGAGCTCAGTGGAATGCCCTGGGGGATAAGCTTCACAGAGTGTCTGGCAGCAGCCTCTGGATGTGTTGCATCCCTTTGCATCAGGAGCAGAGCTCTGTGCAAGGCCTCAGCAATGAGTCTGGGCAGCGCTCTGGGGGTGTTGGATGGATCATGGCACCTCCTCAGCTGCCCTTCATGGGAAAGACAATTGCTCTCGCTTACTGCTGAGAACATGGACTACCTGCTACATCTATTCCTTATTGTATCTGTTTCCCCCTCCTCATAATTTTCAATAGAATTATCATAATAAAAACCTCTGAGTTAGCTAGAGATTTTGAGATCTCCCCGACGTAACAGGCGGATCCTCGACTGGACTGGACCAAAGGACTTCATCTCTATGTTTGGTAGCTATATCCCCCTCTTTCTCTCTTTCTTTTCTTTCTCATTCTCTATCTTTTTTCTCTCCCTTAATCTCTCTATTTTATTTTGCTGTGGTCATTCAATAAAGGCGCATTTGTTTTGATTATTACTGCAAACCCCCTGTGCCGTGTCAGATTTTCGCACCCTGAGATCGAATCCACGAACCATCACAAAACCTGTTCATAAGGATGGACCGTGACACAAGGCTCCAGTCAGGAGTTATATTCAGGAGTGGATGGGCTTATGTGGTCACAGCTTCTTTATACACTATTGCCATAATGCCCAGAAAGTCCATCAAAACCATGCTTAACCCATTAACCATAAGATTTCATTCTCTCAGACTGGTCAATTAAAAATATAGTACAAGACCACAGAGCTGCAGGTTTCCCTGTGAATATTGACTCATTTCCCCATCTGCACTGACAGCTACAGAAGGTTTTCAGGCTTAAGGTCTGCAGGCTCTTCAAGTCTGGCACACCAACGCCACCTCTCTCTGGATTCACAGTTCTAGAGATGAGCTAATACTTGTTACACTGAAAAAAATCTATGCAAATCATGGACACATGGCTTCTAAGCCTGGGTACTCCTATATTAAGGAATAAATTTACTCAGGAGTTCTCTACTAACTTTTGTTTAGTGTCCTGTTCTGATCTTTTTGTGTGAACTATCAGTGACAACTAGTGTACTATGAATTGAAATCAGTTTACCAAACATTAACTTTTCCCACACAAAGCAGAATTTTGTTGGTTTGGATTGTTTCATTTCTAACTGGTTTTTATATCCTCTGCAGCATCCCTACGTGGATGAGGCAGATGCAAGAAAGTCAAAACCCCTTATAGTTAAGTGACAATATATAGAGAATAAGAGAGCAAAGTGTTCTGCATGTCTTGCCTCAAAAAAATCTAGTGAGAAGTACAACAGAAAAACATAGAAACTAGGAGTTCAAATTCAAAAAGGAAACAGAAAAATAAGTGAAAACTTGAGGAGTAATCAGCTAATATAAAAACAAAACAACCAAACAACCAACTTGGATAAGTATATCCAAAGAAGGAAGCCTTTTGTTTCTGTTGCAGAGTAATGGAAGTAATTATAGGTGATGAAAACATTACAGAAAAATATTTTTTACTCAGTTGAAAACAAATATCCTCCTTCTCTTAAAGAGCAACAACAACAACAAAAAGCAGTGAAGAACTACTAATAACCAAACACAGAGCTTTTCTTTTTTTTTCTTCACTCTAAGCTCTGAAGGAATACAGCTTTTGGTGCCTGGATCAACTAGATCACAGTGACATGCTACCAAAAATGAAGTTACCATCGTGACATTCACAGAGGTATGGTATTAAATTTGCACAATAGGAACAAACAGCAATAAAGGAGAAATACAGAAAGAGGCTTCAACTCTTTAAGGTGTATAAAATGACAGATGGAGAATGTTTTTTTCAAGATTTAAACACTAAAAACTCACTGTACTTAAGAAGAGGAGGGAAAATAGGTTTAATGTGAGGGCAAAAGCAATTCCTGTCAGTTAAATATGAGGGATAATGTCCCAGAGGAAAATGCTGTTGCTCCTATCATTTAACACTTTTGTAACTGGGTTGTGTAAAATGTTCCATAACATACAATATTAAAGGGAACAATTCTGTACCGTCAGGCCACTAATTTTTTACTCTTAATAAACCTCTTCTGTATTATGGTTTTGAAACGTGAAATGTGCAGATACATTTCCTTCTTGACAGCTTGAGCACTTCTGTTGTGTATGGCACATGTATGCAGAGATCTGCATCCATAATTCATTTATCCATGTAGAAAAATGAGCCACAAATGTTCTCAGTCAGAAAATTAATCATTAATTCTCCAAATATCAGTCTCCAAATCACTGTGAAAAGGATGTTGACTTTAAAGCTGTCCAGGACTTCATCAGCTTGATTCCTTCAAAGATACTATCTGAAGAACAGACTCATCTAGATCATTTACTGCATAGAATTTGAATTTGCCTGAATGATCTTGACACCAGCGATCAGATAAAAAAGTACTTACCTTGTTTCAGATGGTTTTAGTACATCATTGATTATATATTTCTTTTGCAGCTCAAAATCTAGTCTAAACTAATTGTTTTACACAAAACATGATTATGCCAACTTCATAATCCCAAAGACCAAGGATTTCTAAAAAACTCTCATGTTCTATTTTTGTTGAATTAACCTCATTTAATCTTTCTTCACCGGTCTAGCACAGCGGAATAAGATTCCAGGACTGACTGCTATCAGACAACTCCTTTGCTTTCTCAAAAGAAGAGGAGTTTCTTTTTTACAATAGCTTGAGTAAGAACTCAAAGACATAAGGAAGGTGCCAGCCCCCTGCAGTTTTTATGAGGGGGAGAGGGGTGGGAAAGGGAAAGTAAGCAAGTCTGAAGAGCTAGACAAAGATTTCAGAACATTTTGTGAATATAGAGTTAACTAAATGGACTTTTAAAAAATATTAAAAAATATTTTTATACATTTAATTTTTATACATTTAATATTTTTAAATGCACTTTAAAAATATATTTAAAAAAAAAGTTTACACCTATAGCATCTTGATCTAGTACTTGAACTCACCAGCTGACTCACTGTTAGATACAGAAAGTGCATAGCTTTGATTTTTGCTGTCTGGGGCTGTTCCATTTATTTTAGTTTGGATTTTTAAAAGCTTGTTCTTAATTTTATGAGTATCTTTTTAGAATTAGTAACTGAAGTTCTACCAACTTTTCATCTTCTTCCTCTTTCCTAAGAAAAAGCCTCCTGTACAAAAGGAATGCAGACTCATATTTTGCGGATGCTTTTTCTCATGAGCAAAAATAAATAGTAACTTATCATACAACAGGAAGGAAAGAGGAGGGGAATGGGGAAGGAAGATCTAGAGATTTTTAACCTTGGCTTCTTTCTAGTCATTTTTATATTGTCAGTTATTGTGTTGTTTAATAAGCATATTAAGTAGTAGAAGCCTGAAAATAACATTACAGAAAGGAAGAACCTCTCTGTCTTGTCCCAGTAGGATATATGTAGAAAAGGATCTTGAAATCATCTCTGTTCTTACTGTATTTCAATGCACAGATGAATGATTACTCAAATTGCTTATTGATCATAACTAGAGACTTTCACAGCTAATTACATAATATATTAAATGCATGTATTTCTGCTTAATTAGTCATGTACTAGCAAGATGAGATGTTTGTGTACAATATATTGATAGAATACATAACAAAATAGGAATCTAGCTTCCATCAAAGCACAGACTTTAATAATAATCTAGACAGTAATGCCAGCATTAAGTCATTCATGTAGAAGACAAGCCAATTTGATCTCTTTGTCAATGGCAAATGTAAAATATATCTCCCATCTATTAAAAAAGAAATCACAGAGAATAATTTCATGAAATGAAAAATTTAAAGGACTCTCTTACTTCACCAGTGATTACATTATTCCTTCTATTATTATACTGATGATTATATTATTCCTCTGCTCACCTTTGTCTTTGCTTGATTAAAATGTATTTTCTGAGGACCCACACAGAATACCATAGAACTCTGTGTAAGGATCTATGATACTACATTTTATAACAGTGGAACTGCTCTGCTTTGGAGGGAAGGGGAGGGTGGGACAGAAAGATAGATGAGCTTCCTTTCTCTCTGGGGGAACAACACGGGTTTGTGAAGGATAAAATAGATTTTTTGCAATGTTAATTTTTATGCACTATGGAGATTTTCCTACAGGAGGCTGCCAGATTGTCTGGAGCAGGCAATGTAAGGAAGCCTGACATTTAGGATTGCTTCTTTAAGGCAAAAAAGGGTTTAAATGGTAGCAATGGAGGAACCTACTGTGCCTACGTACAGCAAAAGGAGAGAATGTTTAACACTTGGTAGATGGAACAGGATGAGTAAGAAGTATTTTTCCAGGCATTTACACAACTGGAATCTTAAAGGAAAATACCATATTGTCATGTCTGAGAACATACATGCAATTTGCTCATTTGTTTTTCTTTTTTTCCAATTCTCACATCTGATTTTGATCAAAACTTGCTTTCAAGCAAATGTGTTATGCCCAGCTAAGGACAAATATGGGGTTGGGTTGGAATGCCATAGTCTCTTCTATTCTCTCATGTAAATGAGTATTCAGAGACCATCAAAAAATTTCATCAAGTCACAAGTGTCCACTCTCAAAAGAGGCCATAAATAACAGCATGAAACAGCATCTCTAACCTGCTGATCCAAGCCCAGTTACTATTATACTACATTTTGAGAGCTCTGAAGGGTACTTCCTGATGGCTTGTGAACATTTAGGAGCCTGTAAAATTGCACTTGAGAATAGCTTCAAAATCTGAAGCTATGATCTGAAGCTCTCTGAAGCTGTGATTTAGTTTTGTGTGACTCAATATGGCTTAAACTCTGGCCTTTTAAATAAGCAAGTTCCATTTTTAAAATACTATTGATATTTGAAGCCTAATAAAAGTTTTCTTGAATTTGAGTGAGATGAAATTTAACAATGAAACCCCTCAGCCAGTTCCATTCTGCTGCCAAACACTTTTGCTTTTTGTGAAGACACGTACATGTGAGTAAGTCATAGATTTGGTTCTTCAACCTCAGAAAATGATAAACAATTCAGGAGAGCAAAGAGATAGTTGCAATGTTTATCAAATAATGTAATGACAGGAAAAAAACTGATTCTAGAAGACTCATTACAAACAATCACCTTTTCCTTAGGACTGATGCATTAATTATGATGGTTAATTGTGAAACATGATAGTGTAAGTTACACAAGCACTCAGTTTTACTTGTAGTGGTCTAATTCTTTAAGTTCTTTAACTTTAAGAACTTTAACTTAAGAACTTTAAGAACTTTAACTTCAGCTAACTTTAACTTTAAATGGAATCTATCCTGTATCTTTTCAGATATTTAGAAAAACTGTAGGGCAACATACTTCCTACTATGTCATAGACATATTCTATGAAAAATCCTTTCCTTAGGATTTTTTCTCCTGAGAAGCTGAGAGACCTCAGGAACAAAATGTAAATAATGGTTATCTGCTACTGTGGAATGCAACAGGTGGATCTGTGATTGGTCTCATGGGATTGTTTCTAATTAATGGCAAATCACAGTCCAGCTGTCTCGGACTGTTGGTCGAACACAAGATTTTATTATCATTCTTCTTCTTGTTTGCTAGCCTTCTGATAAAATCATTTCTTCTATTCTTTTAGTATAGTTTTAATATAAAATATATATAATAAAATAATAAATCAAGCCTTCTGAAGCATGGAGTCAGAGTCTTCCCTCGTCCTAGGACCCCTGTGAACACCACCACACTCTTACACTGAGAGAAATGCAGAACAGATTTCTGTATTGATAGCCTGTGCCTTCAGCTAAATAGATTTCAGGCCAGGACTCACTAGGGTCTAGAAGAGGATCAGAAAATCATCAGGAAGAGTGACAGCTGCCATGCTTTAACCCCAGCCAGCACCTCAGCCCTACACAGACAAGTGCTCGCTCCATCTCAGTGAGATGGCAGAGAGAATCAGAGGGCAGAAGTGAGAAAACTTACAGGCTGAGATCAAGTTAACAGGTAAAGCAAATGTCTGCAGGCAAAATAAACAAGGGATTCATCCAGTGCTTCCCATGAACAGACAGATGTTCAGCCATCTTCAGAAAAGCAAGACTCACAGCTGGCATCAATTGTCCAAGATGTGTCTCCTCCCAGCTTCTTGTGCAGCCCAGCCCATTTGTCGTCAGGATTGTGTGATGACCAGAAAAGGCCCTAGCTGTGTGTGAGCTCTGCTCAGCAGTAAGGAAAACAACCTTGTGTTACCAACACTGCCTCCAGCTCAAAGACAAAAATATAAAACACAGCCTGACAGCAGCTACTGTGAAGAAAATTCATTCTACCCCACCCCAAATCAATTATAATAATGAAGGAAAAAGTTGTCTTTTGAACCCTTTTTCAGAGGTAAAGATAGGGGTTTTTTGATAGGCAAAGGAGCAACCTTCTCCTTTGAAAGCACAGTAGATGTTGTTTGTCTGCTGAAAATTCCAGTTGGATTATGCATCTGAGGCATCCTACGTGGGAGAGCAGCACCTCTGTGCCTCCTTGGGGAGAGCTTGGTTTGCAAGCTAAATGCCTGAAAATGGGATTCCTGTAAGTATGTCAAGAAGTAGTTTCTAGCAGCCTTGACAGTTTGCTATTAAAAACTCTGGAGAGGCTTAAAGGCTGTGATTTAGTTTTTCATATAAATTTTGTAATCAATAATAATTTTAAGAACTTCATCTTTTGGGTTGGAAATATATAGGTCCTCGTGATCTATAGATCTGGATCCTATCAGTTTTTGAAATATTAAGTGAATCTCCTCTGTGTCAGTGGTCTGAATATAATGTGTTGAAAAAATAAAGGAATAAAACATAGATGTTTCTTAAAAAAATCTAGACAATAGAAACATTAGCATGGTCATTTGGCATTGAATATAGTCTCATAAACTGAAGTGGGATTTGTTTAGGTCATACTGTAAAGTAGATAATAAAATATTTCATACTTCTTTTTCTACTCTGCATTTTTTAGATACTTTATTTCAATCATACTGTTTAAAAATAGAAATTAAGTTGTATATTTTATGTCTGACAATGGTCAGGACCAACAGAGCAAGCAGGAATTCCAGTGTGTTGGACATAATAAAGGAAAAGGGTGACAATGAAAGGCAAATAACACCTAGCAGCTTTAATACAATTGTCTGGAATATAAATCTGTTTCTCCGAATTGAAAGCAAACAAACAAAACAAACTTAGTTTTCTAATGAATACAGCATTATTTTATGTTATCACTGTCCTTTTAATAAGGCAGATCTTGGTGCTGTTGGCTATCATTTAAATTGACCTTGTTGAGACTAAAGTTAATGAGAGCATTTATCAGTGTGATCTAAGAGGAGAGTCTTGTGCTCAGAACTGCTTTCTAGTTTACCACAATAACTTTAATAAACCCTTTTTTCCCCCATTTGGGTGGAAATTTCTGAATGGAAACGTATACATATCATGTATTGTGTGCTTATGCAAATTTTGAATGTCTTTAATTATCAAAATTAGATCAAAGCATGTATCTGTGGCAAAGTACTTTGCCTTATAATCATGATGACTTGAAGAGGGTTTCATAGCGTGTAATTTAAGGTGGTACTTGGGTTTAATTTACACTTGGCTATGTATTATTTTTACCCTCTGTTCGCATTTTTCATCTGTGGTCTGAATAATCTATACCTTCTTCATTCCTACAGAGTGTATGAAGTTGTATTTGAACTCATGTTTATAATCCAAACTAAGTGCTCTTTATACCCTTGAGGAAGAGCAGTGCTGCTATCAGGAATAATTAGGTTTTAATTGTCATTGACAAGTTGCTATTTATGTGACTTCCTCAGACCTTGTTTACTCGTTCTTCATGCTTTCTTTCTTTTGTGTATTCAACATCTCAGATACTTCCTTCTGAATATGTCAATTTTGATTTCTTGGATAAATGAAATGAAAAAAATCCCTTACTACTTACTAGCAAGCCCCCTTAACCTTTTCTGATTCCTCCAGTATATTTGAATTGCACAGTGTTTTAATTCTATTAACCAGAGTAAAGAACACAGAGGGTCAACAGATGCCATATAGAAATTCTGTAAGAGTGTTAAAGACTTTATCCCTTGGCATTGCTAACAAATCAATACCTGGCCAGATTATACATTCTTTTGGGGGGAATACAGTGATGAATTAAATCTTATTCCTTCTATAAGTAATTATTTGCTTAAAAGATTCCTTGGCCCTTCTAAACCCGATTGCTTTTTGAATGTCATGCACGATGCACACTTGTCTGTTTGTCTGATCAATACGTATTAGATGTTCATCTAAATCTACTAGCTGTGTCAGCTTTTAGGTCCCTCTCCTTGGCTAAAATGTTCCACTGTTTTACCATTTGGGTTGGACTCTTCTGAATGCTCTGGAGCTTTTCTTTTGATTTGATGCAACTGCAAGAGATTTATGCTCCTTGGTGTAAGAAAAAACTTTGTGAAGTCCTAGAGCCTTCCATCATGTCACTCCTTCAGTGTGCAGAGATCCTTAGCTGTAAATCCAAACAAGGTTTGTGGCCCATGAGCTAAATTCTCTATACAGTCCCTTTTTTCCTCCTTGCTTCAGTTCCCAGCACCAGAAAGGAGAGACCAAAAAGATTTAAGGAATAGCTGAGGGATCAGAGCTTCATGCAGCTTTTCACAAAGCAGCAGTGTTGAGGTGGTGGCTCATAAAAGAGAAATATCTACAGACAGAGCCCTGTAAGGACCCCTCAACTTTGTCATTTTTTTCTGATACCTTCTGTAATACTGAGCTACCCTGAGGGAACGTTTTGGAGCTCATTTCTGCTGGATTATTTGTAAAAGGTGAAAAAATCAGATGTGTAAATTACAATAGATTGGGGATGGGAATCCTAAGTGATCATTGGCTGACCAGAACACTTGAATTAATGTCTTTATGTCTGTGAATGTTCTTGGGTTTTTCCATATGCCCCCTTGTGAAATCCCTGCTTTTATTAAAATATTTCCTTCTTTCTAAATCAGAGAAAAAGTTAATGCAAGTAAAGTCATTCTAGAGGACTCAGAAACACAAGGATAAAACAAGGGACAAATGCCAGGGAAGGAGAGTGTATTTTGCTGCATTTACTCAGTTCCATTTTAAAATGCCACTGGTGTTTGGCATTTAGCCATTTGTTAGAGAAAACAGATTCTGAGTCTCAGAGTCCTAATGATGTACTAGAGATTAGAAGGGAAAATTATAATTAATTTTGTGTAAAGTCCAAAGGCAAAATGCACTTGAGTTACGAAAAAAAAAATTGTCCTATTTCAAGTGCTGGCATTCTTCAGAGTGATGATGGGGACATATACAGGAAGAGGAGCTAATGAGCTGCTGTTTTCTAATCAAAACAAAAAAAAATCTAGTAATAAAATGATAAGCTTCCCATTTCCATGTCATTTAGAAAATGACAAAAATAGCCCACTGATTACTCAATGAAGAAAGAATGACAAAGTTTAGTGGATGTGAACAATTTTGTTGTCACTTTTCATAGTAGATCAAATGTATTGCTTAGTTTGGTGAATTTTATCAAAAAATGACACACCTAACTGTAATATTTCTTACAGTTTATTGATTAGTCAAAGAAGGTAGGTTTTGATAGATACTGGGGTTCTTTTATTTTTTTTTTTCACAAGCCTTTCCAGTTCAGAGGTGTTTCCAGTTCCACATATGTCCATCTCTGCCTATCTGTCTTGGTTAATAATAGATACATGACATAATGAAGAGGAAATAATTTTGTGCAGCGCTCAAGATGACAGTTTCTTGCAGAAACTGAAAAGAAAATATTGGGAAATATTGATTCACTCCCTCATAGATAAATGGTCCACCAAGATAACACATTTGAAAACTACCAAAACCACTTTCAAAAATTTGAGTGGGAAGAAAGAAAAATGGACATGAATGACTTAATAACAGAAAATCCCAGAAGGAAAGGCTTGTTCACCTAGAACTATATAGTTATTTAGAGGAGCTATGAAAATAAGAAATATGTTGAATAGTTTTGAAAAATTGAAAAGTAACCTTAAGTCCCTAGATGTACCTCAAGTTTAAGTAATTCTCCTAAATACTCTGAATTATTTTTTTTATATTGTTTACTTTTTTATTTTATGAGCTAAGTATTTAGGTAAGTAAGAGTGATGAGTAAATCAAACAGGAAATCTTGGGTAAAAGCATTTCTTAAGGACTCTTGAATATTTAACCAGGTGGAATTCCCTTCACTTACTAATATTTTATAAGTAAAATATTAACTTTGTGTTCTAATTTTTCTGAGCCTTTCACCCAAACTCAGTGATAGTGATAATGTTCACTATTAGTCATGCTGTGGTAACATTCTCAAGCAAAGGATCAGTCCTTGAAGACTTGGCCTTAAACTTGTGTATATTTCAAAGAAGAGTAGCCAAAACTAGCCTTTAAATGTGAAATACTCTTAAAGAAAATTATGTTGGGGATATTCTTCACCTGTACAAAAACAACATGTTCTCTGTCTCCCATGAGTCATGTTTCATGAAACACCCTCTCCCCTTAACATCTTCCTGATCTCAAGGGAATGATATAACATATCATATAGTTTATGATATATAATTTTTTTTTTTTGAGAGGGGTTTGGTTTTATGGTGGAGTTTGCCCAACCTGACCTAGTTGAGATAGGGGCCAAACCAGCTTTGGTATTTGTTTTTTGGTTGGGAGGAAAAGAGGAAGTTTTTGGGTTTTTTTTTGTTTTTAATGTGTTTTTCACAGAGGTGCGTATAGTTTTTGTAATGGTTAAAAGTTTTGTGTTATTTTTTAGAATGCTTTTAGTGTAAAACTGTGACATTCTATTTCTTACCTCTGTGAAATACACATGCCAGAAATTATTATTAAAATTATATTCTATATAAAAGTTCCTGTTGAACAATAAAACTATTAAATTAAATAGAAGGGGGAAAAATGATAGGTTATATCATGGCATATACCCAGCATGTGAAAGTATCATTACCCACTTTGTGCTTCTGTGTGTGCTGACTGCAGCAATAGCCAGTTCCCTCTGTGTGTGAGACAGAAAGGAAGCACAGCTGGTCAGTATACGTGGTCTGAGGTCCATAAACCAAAGCACAAGCAGTTCCACCTCAGCATGAGGTGTGAGAGAATTGAGGATGTCAGAGCACTGGAACAGGCTGCCCAGGGAAGGTGTGGATTCTCCCTCTCTGGAGACATTCCAAATGCACCTGGGTGTTCTCCTGTGTCACCTGCTCCAGATGACCCTGCCTGGACAGGGGGTGTTCTGGTTTGAAAGCAAAACCAGTGAGAGACTCCAAGTCAGAAATACAATTTATTAGGAAAAAGGAAAAGAAAGCCAAAATACATGCAGTAATGCAAAAGAAAAACCACTGACAAAATCAGGACACAACCTCACACCCTGTGGGTCAGGATGTTGGGATCAGTCCAGTTGGATTGATGGCTGCAGTCCTCTTGGAGTGGCAGGTGTGGTTCTGTTGGAGCAGTGATCCTGCAGAAAGGGTGTAGTCTTCCTCTGAATATCCAGTGGAAAAGACAACCATTTCTCTGGGAATCCAGTGGAAAGACTGACTGTTCTGTCCCAAACCCCAGATCATATCCAGGTGGGGATGCTCAGCTCCTCCCCCTGGGCAGAGCATCTCACAATGGGCTGATATCATTCTGTGAGTCATGGGGTGGGTCCATTAAATAGGAATGGCCCCCCAAGGGAGTTATCTCTGAGTCATGGGGAAAGGCATTCATTATCTCCCATTAACAGGAGATAAGGAAGAAACAATGTCCCTCCTGGTTTCAGCAGGGCTTGAGAATGGGAATAGAATATATCTTAATATTGAAACCTAGGACAGAGGGGATGGATTGGATGATCTCCAAAGGTCCCCTCCAACTGTGACAATTCTGTCATTCTGTGAAGATGGCACAACTTCTCACAGATTTGATTGGTTCAGCTAAAGTCTTAGGATTTATCAATGAATTAAATTAGATGAAGAATGAGATATAGCTTACAGAAACTTTCAGAGTTTTGTTGGTAACCCTTGTTCTTGCCCCAGCTTCTGCAGCTGAAAAATCCAGGGTAAAAGGTGTGAGTTTGTGATATATTGCCATGTATTTCAAGCCTAATTTTTCTTTCTTCTCAACTTTGTTTTCTGAAATGAACCTTCATTTTGCTGCCTGATTTTTCTCGTGATGTCTCTGCTAAACTTAATGTAGATATTTTAGTTTTACTGCCATGTTGTAATATTTTTCTCCAATGTTCAGCTGCCTAAGCAGACCCTTCAAGTCTAGTCAATTTTTAGTCTCAGAAAAAAAAGTGTCTTTATGCTTTTTGGAATTGCAATTTAGCTTCAAAGAATACAAAAGGCACTGGGTGGGATGAAAACATCTGTCTGCACCGTATTGACATTTATTGTGAATATAGTGTTTTCTTCATTGGGTAGCACAATTCATATCTCCTATTTTGAAAACATTATTCTTTCTTTCAAAGGTACATTTACCTTTTGCTTATATAAAAGTGTCTAAATTAAAGTATTGAGTAGAAGTATAAATGTGCATAGGCTGAGGATCATGTACACGGTATGGCTCCTTTTTTTTTTCCACAGAATTAAATGGCTTTTTACTCTTGTATTTGCCTGGACAGCTTTATTAAAGAGATCAGAGACTTCTTTCAAAAATATTCTCATGTCTGTATGGTTTGCATGAAAGCAGTGTTTTAAGAAACATGAAAAGTTGAATCAGGGAATGTTTAACTGTATCAGTGTCAAGTGTGTATACTTGCACAAGTACCTATGGTTAAAATGTAAGCATAAAAACCATGACATGAAAAATCCAATATTTCCTTGTCAGTCTGTACAAACTGCTTCTGACTGAAATATGTGCCTTTGGACCAGCTCTCAGTGATACATGATTTAAAACTGAGATAGGATATGATTATAAATGTCATCTATAGGGAACAAGCACATCTGCAAATCTGCCAAAGGGATTTAGAAATGTTAGGAAGAAAAATAGGAGGAGGATGAGTAGGAACAAGAGTTACCTGCATAGAGCAACAAATCACTCACAGGACATACCAAAACTGAACAAGTCAGTCATAGCCATAGGCATGTTGGAGATTCTGGAGTTTGACCAGAGAAGGGTAACAAGGCTGGTGAAGGGTCTGGAATATGAGTTTGGAGCTGGGGGTGTGTATTCTGGATAAGGGAGACCTTATCACTCTACAGGTCCCTGAAATGAGGTTGTAGCCAGGTAGGAACTGGCTTCTTCTCCCATCAACCAGCGACAGGACAAGAGGAAACAGCCTCAAGGTGTTCCAGGGAAGGTTTAAATTGCATGTTAAGAAAAATTTCTTCACTGAAAGGGTTGTTGAGCATTGGAACAGGCTGCCTAGGGAAGTGATGTAATCACCATCCTGGAAGTGTTCAAAGGATATTTAGATGTGGCACTTGTGAATGTGGCAGTGACAGGTGACAGGGTAATGAATGACCCCTATGATCTTAAGAGTTTCTTTTCCCAGCCTAATGCCTTTTCCAAACTAAAACTTCCCATTCTTCCAGTTACAGCCAAAATGCTGGTGTTGAGGAAGCTGCTCTGGAAGGGACTGCAGGACAGCAGCTTCTCAAGGACTGGTGAGTGTTGGAGGCTAGATTATTTCTTGCTGATGATCCCAGGAGGTTCATAATGCACAGATACAGACATTGATCAGGTTATAGCGCTATTAATAATAGTGTGTGCCTTTATTTCATGTTTGTTTTTTGTTTTTTTTTTTAATCAGAGACACATCAAGTGGCCTATTCAGACCTCAGGCTGATATTCAGAGGATTTACACTGAGGGGTGTTGCAATGTGCAGTACTGACAGCCATGCAATACCTGTTGTGTGGCACAGGATTTATGTGCCCTGGGTCTGGATCCAATTCATACAGAATCCACATGAATATATGAGGTGAGAGAGACCAGTTATCTGTAACACTAAAATAAAGTTGCCATGTAAAGTTCCACCTTTATTTTTTATTGCTCTTGTAGATTTTGTGGCAGCCAGATATAGTGAACTGTAAAAACTGAAATAAAATTTAAAAGTTGACTAGATTCTCTCAGCTAACATCTGAAAAGAATGACATCTACAGAGCAAAAAAGCTAAAGCATAGATATTTACAGAGTGTGATGTAATAAATCATTTTTTCATGGGTTTTTTTGCTTTTCCTGTAGAAAAAAAAGTGATATAAAATGAAGATATCAATTAAAATTGATAATACTGGCACAGCTGCTGTAACTGGTCTTCCTACCAAAAGGCAGCAGGTGCAGCAATACAGAAATCCAGTCAAGAAGACAGCAAACTGGTAATAAATTAGAATGGCACATAATCTAATGGTAAATTCAGGATGACAATATTAATTAGGAAAACTTATTTAAAATACATTTTGCTGTCAATCAGCTCCTTGCTGCCAATGTGCATTTTCAGATTTACTGAATTAGAAAAAAAAAAAAGATTAAATATTTTTGTTTAAAAGTCAAATTAGGAAAGAAATATACTTCTCAGGGTATGTGTAATCCTGCCCACAAAAACACATGCTAATCTATTTTATACCAATAATACTTAATGTATATTAACATGTCTTTAGACATGCAGATCCCTGAGATGTGTCTAGATCTGCCTTGTGTGTAGTTACTTGATTCCTACTATGGGCTGAACAAATGCCACCCTAAATTCCCACATGTATTGGTAATTTGACCTCAAATTCATCTCAGGCACTGAGTGGGGACTCTGGAGTAATATCCTTCCAGCTTTATGTAAACAAAGGGAGAAAACTGTCCTTCTTCACAAAATATCAGGGCTGAGAAATAGGGTTTTCAACAGCTCAGATTGACACGAAAGTTTGGATAAACCCTATTAAAACTGAACAAATATTACCTGGATAAGTATGAGTAGCTTTACAGTTAACTGAAAAAGTCATGTAATTACAGGCAGTAGCTGTAAAATTGGAACCCGCTGAAATCATTTGTTTTGTCACCGTGCTTGAGGAGCTGCACAAGTGATTGAAAGGAAATATTGGACAAGACTTGGCAAAGATGTCACTTTTTTGTCAAAAAAATGGAGGAGCTAAATCCATCTCTTTCACAAAATATAGGACAAATATGCCAAATCCACTTTATGTAGCTGCTGTTACATTTTTCATTGAAATGGTCGATATCAAACATCTCTAAAACAAATAGAGATTTCTCCATGTCTCACTTTCTATAAAACAGACAGGTCTAAATTTAGATTCCTTTATACAATTTTTTGGTGCTCAGCTGTATCAAAGTACCAAAAACTGTATTGGCCTTTAACCTTTACTCTATGTCTATTTACTCAGAAATAAATATACCTTTACTTACACTAGTAAACTTTTCAAGCTTAGTACAGCATTTGTTTTCTTTCCTATCTATTTAAAATTCTGCTACTTTGGCCTTTTTTTTTTTTAAATAAGTGTAATTTTTCATCCAGTTTCAACAAGAAAACAGGAAAATATACAGGAAAATATGTATAAAAAACCAGTTCCTTCATATTGGGGTTGTCCTTGAAAAATTCAGTCTTGATGGTCAAATAGTGGTAACTAAAAGAAAGCTTTCAAGGTTTCAAACAGCCAAAATTTTAGAAGAAAATTAGCTTACATTTCTTTCACTTACATTATGTCTGCTTTATAGAAATTAGGTGTATTTTTTCAACTTGTTAGTTTAGTATTTTACAAAAAGTTCAAATGTCTGTGTTACACTTAAAGGAAGGTTTAATTATAATGATATACTATAAAAAAAGTAGTAGTCCTTTTCCTGAATTGAAAAGTTTTTATGATTTTTTGGGTGTATCTTCACCCCATTTTTCCTGTGGAATTTATTTTGCATAATATTCCCACAAAGGGACCTATAGATGCAACCAAGATTCTCTTTGCTGTATTTGCTAAATATATTGATCTCCATTTGCCTCCTCTGCTAAGGGTCTTTTCGAGCCCTATATTCATCTGTGGCTTTCTTATGAGCTAGCCCTGGTGCAGCATCATCTTTCTGAATCAGAGCTGATAGAATTGGACACAGATTTCTGGGAGGACTGACAGAAAAGGACTCACATTTTTTTCCTCCAACCTCAGTCTTGTAGCATGCTGGGTTTTTTTTTTTGTTTGTTTTTTTTTGAAGTTCATAAGCCTGTAATTACATACCTCATCCTGTTTGTCTGTTTATATCCGTATTATCAACTCATTAGTTTTCTATCAGTTGCCTAGTTCTTCCTCAGCATTACAAGACTTAATGGAAAAGAACATTAGTGGTTGAAAGTGGTTCCTGGAGAACCCTCAGATGAAAGTTTTCTAGACTTACAGACATAAAATGGCTCAACTGTGTGACTAATCCATCTTGCAAAATGAAAAGTAGTTTGTCATCACCTAAAATGCATTTCTTTGTCCAAATGCAGAACAAATTTGCTGCTGTCCCATGCCATACATATATATTTTTTTACTCTTCTGTTTTGCAATCTCCTTTGCTTGCAGGGATGATCACCTACTAACTAATTTATATTCCAAGCTTTGATTACTGAAAAGGAGCAATTAAGTACTCTAAGTCCTGAAACCTCAGCAGTGAGTAACTTTCTTATTTCAATGTGGTTTTTTGATAGTAAAGGTGATTGTCTTTCCTTCTGCCCCCAGTAAATTCAAGGCAAAACCACCATTCCACACTGGCTCTCAGTCATGGAATGGGCACAGTTACCAAGTGCTTTCTTTCATGGCATTTCACACCATGTCTTTCAAATGGACAGTCAGGAGTCAGAGTCTGCTGTTTATGATGAGAAGCACAGTCACGAAGCCAAATGACCAAAAATATGAATTTTCCCCTTTTTACGACTGAGCCAAGGCTGGTATCAACCATCCAAAAGAGAGGTGGTGCACGGAGATCTGACTTGACAAAACAGCAAGTAAATGTCAGTCAAAACTGAGTATCATGCAGAATTTGAATGAATTCAGCAATATATGATGGCTATATAAGGATCATATAAAATTCCTGAATTTTTTGAAGTTTGAGATATCATAGCATCTGAAATTTTATCTGAACATCATGGTTTATCACCTTCTGAAGTGGGTTAGATCCCTACCCTGGTTCAAAACATATTCAGATTAATAGCTGAGCTAAATTTGTTTCCCTGTCTTAATGCAATTTATATTTATACAGGGAGTTTTATAGAGAGAGAAGAAAGAGTAAAGATTTCTCCATTTATGAAAATATTCTCTGTATGCTAACAGATGTGAACATTTCAGAAGCAGTGGAGTAGAAACAGCTCCAATATTTCTCTGATTGACTTCAGTATCAGGCTAGATTTTACTCGCTATAACGTTTATAACAAGTTTTTTAACTGTTTGGTTGTTTTTGGCTGGTTTGTTTTTTGTTTGTTTTTTTTTTTTTTTTTTTTTTTTTTGGTAGAGATTCAGGGCTGTGATTTCCCATTAAAAAAGTTTAATTTCAGTTCTTGTAATGTATCAGTAGGATTTTTTTTTGTGGTTTATGTTTCTGTTGTAAAGCAATGGACCAAAAGGATTGGCTAAATTTAATTCAAATGAAATTTGAATTCATTTTGGCCAGATTTCTAAATTTATTCAGACATTTTAAAATTCCTCATGTCATTCCTACCTTTAGGCTCTTGACTAGCCTTTACAATGCTGGCCTAGAAGCTTAAGTCATTTAAAAAATAATAATACTTTTGTTATAAAAGACTTGAAAAATGGTATTGCTTACTGACAACCATGTCTGCTAGCAACTCACCTTGAGATCTTTCAGGTTTGCAGTTTATCTGATTCCAGTAACCAATAAAAATAGGCAAGAATTTCCCAGCATTTTCTCAGCCATACCACTCTATTGAACCATGAGTTGGCCTTGCACATGTAGCCAAAGCAAGAAACCATCTGGATGACACACCAGAATGGAAGATTATGTGAGTGCAAATAAGATAATGTTTTGTTATAATAATCAGATTATTAGCATTTCAGTAATTGATCCTTTTAACCAGCTTTCAGGTGACTGACTAAGAAGGGCAACAGTAATGTTATTTTTCATGTCTTGTGCTATCAGGTAATTGTGCTCTCAATTAGTTGGTACTGCACAGAAGCATAAAAAGATATGCAATATGTGCTTGTTTCATTTAAATGGAGACCTTCACCATAACAATTTGTTAAGGGTTTGTTTTATGGAGAGTGGTCTTTACTAGCAGCTACCTTGTAGTGGTGATGCTCCAGAAAAGAGCATGTGATTAAATCAGGTTCTTACCAATTTTAAATATCTTTTTTTTTCAGTAGAATAATACATGAGAGTGCAGATAAATCATGTGCATTGTACATGAAATTAATATAATATTTAATTTGATCAATGAAGTAATTCCTAACTGAATCGCATCCTATTCATTGTGGGCACTGCACAATGAATAGCAAAAAAGAACATGGCACTTTTTAGCCATATTTGGCCATATTCTTTTTAGCACTGCAAAAAAGAATATGGCCAAAACACCAAGTAGCAGAAGTTTAACTCCCCTCTGACATATTAGATTAATGAAGAATAATGCTAAACAGCTTTTCAGAACTGAGTTGTGGAAGTGTAAATCATAGAATGGCGCCAAAACTTGCAGAATACTACATCAAAACCCCCAACATTTCTATTATTTGAAGGGAAAGATTTAAATAATTCCTTTCTGTTTCTTCATTTTGACTTTTGCACAATGTTCTATAGTATCTCTCTGACTTCTATACCTTGTCAGAGCTCTGCCTGATAAGATAACGTGCCCATTGACACTCACTCTGCCTTAGTAGATTTAATCTACTTTTGTTTCTTTTATTTCTTTCTTCTAGTCTAGAGAACCTGGAAAAAAAATTGGATTAGGTTCTATTCCTTCACCATGTTCTGGGGGGCAGGTGAACAGTTTTTTACAACTTTCAGTATAAACTGCAGCTACAAAAAAAAAGCCAGGAGAGCTAACTGCCTGCAAGAATGGAAAACAGCAGAGCTGCAACAGCAAATTTGAGACAGAATATTTAAGTTCCACCTTTACACAGAAACTCTGGTAGCAGTTATATCTCTAAAGTCTGTGAAAGATGATGATGTATAATGTAGGTGAACTTCAAACAGAGCATGGATTGCACAGGTGTTTCTAAGTGTTCAGTCTGACCATACAATCCGGGTTTCCTCTAGTAAGAGAAGATGTTAGTTTACTCATACATGTCATAACTCAGAAAAACTTTGCCCATGAATATTGAATTTTTCTGCTTTACTGTATTTCAAAGTATTTGGCTTTTTAAAAATTTTAAGTATTTTTTATTCTTTCCTCTTTTGTCATTCTTTTCTGTTCCTTGTCTGAATGGTTAACAGAGTAGAAAAAAATGTTGATGCTCCCTCTGTGCAAATGCTGCCTTTGTTACCATTCATAAGATGTAATGGTGTTTTCCAAGTACATCCATTTTGGTTCACATGAACAAATTTGGCAATTTGTTGGTTTGTGCATTCAGTTTTGCTACACAAAACCTCAAATTTCCTCTAGAGTGAATCCTGCTTTTGGAAATCAAAGTCTCTTTTTCTTTCTCTCAATTTAAGAAAGATGAGATTGATTTCCTGAGCTATTCTTTCTGTCCATCTCTATCTACCCACGCATACTTATATATTCATATGTGTTTATATTATGTGCATCTCTGTAAATAACACAACTGCCCCTGAGTTCTTTTATACACTTTGAGTAAACCCTTTCTAAAACTATTCCTGTTTCATTTGTTTTTAAGACTTCCTAAATGGGCTGCAGGGATTTGTCCTCTACCTGACTGAGTCACCATGTGAAGTGAGTTTCTTCTTCCTACACTTGACTTGCAGCTATACCTTTCCTGGTCTGAGATAGCTAATCATTTCTTATTTGCCTTGTACATAGTGGTTTCATTTCCTTTTATCATAATCCCTTCCTGAATCCCCATGAATATTTATTCAATATTTCATTATCTTGTATATAATCAAAGTGACAGTACATTTGGACGCTGAACACTGAGGCACGTAAAGATGCAGTCCCTGTGTAAACAGTAAGAAACCTAATTTCCTCTGAAATGTTTATTCCAAATGCTTTCTGAAACAGAAGAAGAGAATAAAAGAATTTTAATTCCATGGTGATACAACACATAGCTGAGAGTGGTTACAAAAGGTCAGAAGCTGCTTCTTTTTCACTGTATCACAGATGAGTCTCCAGCCCCACTGGGGTTTTCTGCTTCTGTCACTGTGCAAAGAAGCCCTACTGCTGTTTAAACAGGGAGTCTTTTGGGTTTGTTTTTCCCTTTTCCAAAAACCCATTTGCTGTGAGCTTATCCCCAGTAAGAATATAAATTGGTACTATATTTTTAATAGAAAAGTGGTCATTGTTATGGATTGTTTAATAATCACTGCCTAGTAGAAAACAAATAAAAGTAATAGTGAATTTAATTTGTGTCACGCATGACATGGAAGCATTAGTCCAATAATTGTATGAATTCATTGAAAATTGCATAAATTATCCTTTGCTACTTCTCATAAGCAAGAAATCTACACGTGGATAAAAAGGCAACATTGGCTTGCAGTGTTCCAAACTGCAAGGTGTTAATAGTTCATCTTCCTTTATGAGGAAAAATTGGAATAATTAAATAGTTAAGTGGATTTACTCAAATTCTGATTGAAGAGATGTATTTGAGTTTCAAATTAGGTCCCAAGGTACACAGCAATCCAAACCATAAAATATGAAAAACAGGTTTTTGATCAAAAGCAAGCCCTTGTTCCCTTCCCCCCCTTTACCCCCCTTAAAATATGACATTGCACCATATAATTGCACAGGAAATTAAAACTCTTTTCACAGGTTTAATAATAGATGAGATATAGGCCTTGAAATAATAGTTTTTATTGAGCTCTGCCATTCTCCAGCACAGCATGCAATCTGTGGCTTACAACTTGCACCTCTGTCAGCTCAGAGATGGATTAGCAAAAACAGCACAGGGTTCCATTTGGAGACCACAGGAAGCAAACAGGTGCCAAAAGCACAAGTCAGTCTCTTGGACTCTTTTCCCTTTTTTATTTTTTTTCTCCTTTCTGGTTTTGATTCATTAAAATTCATCTGGAAAAAGTGCTTTGTAGAGTTCTACTTCATGGTCAGCAAGCTCTTTAGGAAGCTGCTTCTGCAGGTCAGTATTGTCGGGAAGCTCCTGCCTGTTTTCATACCATTTTCATCAGACTGACAAATATTAAATGATCTAACACTGACACTGTAATCCAAACTCATGACTGAACCTGGGGGTTTTGTCATCTCTGCAGTATTAGGGTGTGCTTTTGCCACAGTGTGGATGAAGAATTCTTCTGAGCAGTGAGCTTTCCTGTCTGCATTAATTGATAGGAAAACAGAAATTCTGCCTGTGGAGAGCAGTGTTCAATAGGCAGCAGTTGTTTCAGTTCTTATTCAGGCCAATTTTCCATCAAGAAATATCTTAGGAAAGGCTGGCAGGCAGAGGAAAGAGAAAAGTTAAACTTTTAGGCCTGTACATTTAAGTACATTGTGTTGGAAGTGGGAAAGTAGAAACAATTTGAAATTGTCAGTTTGGAACATGTCATGTGGTCACAGCAATTACAAATCACACTGTGTGCAACAAGCAGTAAAAAGCTCAGTAGTTTAACCCATTTCTGGGATCAGATTTACTCTCCTTGCAGAACTCACTGCTGAGGACAGTTGGCACCTAGTAATACATAAACACATGCATGTATATATATATTCTCAGATAAACCAAAAAAGGTCTGTTATTAGAGAACTCGGGGAGCAGATCTGGCAGTCTTTTTAAGCATTTGGAACTTTTCAAATGTAGAATAAATCTTCAAGAAAAGCTACTGAAAAACCGTGGTTTTGATTTTAGTATTTTAAACTACTGGTTTTGGTTTAGTATTTTAAACTTCTTTTGTTTCAATACTGTTGGTCACTTTAAGAAAGCTGTTTCTTTTCTAATCACTGCTGTCATTGTTTCCAGAAGGATAGAAGTTGCAATTCTTCATTTATGCTTAGTGTTAGTACTGTAATCCTGCACACTAGAGGCAGGTAGGCAAAAGAGACTTTTGTGAATCTGATGTAAGGTTATTACTGCATGAATATCTGGAAGTATTTGAGAAAATCTACAGAGAGCCAGGCTTATTTCAACATTTCAATTCAGTGTGGCAGACCCTGAGTTAAATCATCTACACTAATGTAAAATGCTGATTTTTAGTGCTTGATACTGCCATGCTTTAGCTGGCCAAGAGTTATTTCCTATTGAAAGATAACATGTCTCAAAAACCCTATTTTTTTTTTAATCTTACTAAAGTAGGACATGGTATAATTTTATTTCAGTGCAGTCTTATCTGCATTCTGACAGAGCTCGGAGAATTTCTTCATGCTGTGTTAGGGTGTTTCAATACATTTAATAACATCTTAATAAATGTACACCCCAGAATGACTTTTCAAGAACCATAACATTAAGAATTTGCAAGCTTAAATCAGAAAGAAAGGATATGTGAAGTAGGGTGGGTTTGATTTCTCAGCAGACCTCTGAAAGTATGCTGGTTTCTGGTGTCACCAGGACATTAAGGCTGACAAGCACAAGGATTTCCTTTCTTCAACAGAGTAACAAAACAACTGATGAGTTTTCTGAGCTGCTCACTCTTGAGTGTGTTGTAGGGATGTGTTTGCAGTCAGGGCTGGCACAGCTGAATGAGTACTCAGCATCAGATCAGCAATGTGCCTGAGTCTTGGGAGGTGCAGATGTCTGTCGCAGACATCTTTTCTGAAAAATCCTTTCCTTAGGATTTTTCTTCCTGAGAAGCTGAGAGGCCTCAGGAACAAAATGTAAACATTGATTATCTGCTGCTCTGGAATGCAACAGGTGGATCTGTGATTGGCTCATGTTGGTTTGTTTGTAGTTAATGGCCAATCACAGTCAACTAGCTCAGACTCTCTGTCCGAGACAGAAGCTTTTGTTATCATTCTGTCGGATTCTATCCTTAGCTTAGCCAGCCTTCTGATGAAACCTTTTCTTCTATTCTTTTAGTATAGTTTAAATGTAATATATATCATAAAATAATAAATCAAGCCTCCTGAAACATGGAGTCAAATCCTCATCTCTTCCCTCATCCAAGAACCCCTGTGAACACCGTCACAGATGTCAGCCCAGATGTCAGTAGTTTGTGAGGAGGTTAAGGTCAGGTGCAATTATTTGTGTCCAGGACAGCTGATGCCAGGGGCAGCTAATTCCTTGGCAGGTTTCTGCTGTGAAAATTTAAGGCCCAGTCTTGTATCTTTTTTTTCACACTTCTTACTGGATGTCTTTTGCAGAGTGCTGTTTATTCACAGCTCTGTGAACTATTCATGGTTTAAGGAGTTATGGTTGAAATTTGTGGAGAAAAGTAAATGAATGAATTGTTGTGTGTTAATGGCCCTCTCTTCCTCTATGAAACCAGTTCAGGGATCACAGCATTAAATTAGTGTTTGGACATGGTCTCTTGTTTCTTAAGCAAATAGATTTAATGATGTAGACCTTTGTTCTGCATCTGTAACTCTGGGGTAACACCTGTCACAGACATCCTTTATGAAAATCCTTTCCTTAGGATTTTTCCTCCTGAGAAGCTGAGAGGCCTCAGGAACAAAATGTAAACATTGATTATCTGCTGCTGTGGAATGCAACAGGTGAATCTGTGATTGGCCCATGCTGGATGTTTCTAATTAATGGCCAATCACAGCCCAGCTGGCTCGGACAGAGAGCCCAAGCCACAAGCCTTTGTTATCATTCTTTCCTTTTTCTATTCTTAGCTAGGCTTCTGATGAAATCCTTTCTTCTATTCTTTTAGTATAGTTTTAATGTAATATATATGATAAAATAATGAATCAAGCCTTCTGAAACACGGAGTCAGATCCTCGTCTCTTCCCTCATCCTAGGACCCCTGTGAACACCGTCAAAATTCTTGATCCATACCTTTGACTTATGTCGATTAGTTGTTGCTTCAGTTTAGAGTTAGCTGGATATCCAGATGAGGCTTCATCTGCTTCTTTATTAGCAAAGCTGTGTCTGTGTGGAACTTAAGCACTGGGAAGGTGACTTACCCTGTGCTGATTTTGTTTTATGGCCATATACCTCTTTCCCTTTTTCTTTTGTTTTGGGAGATGATGCTTTGATAGCAAGCAAAATTACTCTTCTGACCATAAGATATTGGCATGGCATTGTTGGCAGCTGCCTAATGCTGGTTTCAATTCTATTTTCAAAAGTGTAGGTGGATGGAGGCAAAGGGTAAAGTACCTGTTTCATGCTTAGACAGGTGCTGTGATTAGGATATGATAAAATACCCCAGGTATTTTAATACAGGTCTACAAGGAATGAAGTTGGTCCTGAATTTATTTAGTAGCAGTTTCCCTGGAGACAATCTTTGTGAGCTGGTTAAATTCTCAAGAAGAAATGCTAATAAATAAATAAATAATTTCATAATTAATGGGGCTGACTGACATTGGCCTAGCTGCCACATGCGCCCTTCCTCTGAAATGATGATTTACATTTCTTGCAGATGGCAAGTATTTGTTTTGGGGGCTCTTCAAGCAACACTATATACTGTAAATGATTTATGATGCTCTGGCTGAGATTATTTACCGAGAATCCTAATGCACTGAGTAGGGATTACAAAATGGTTGGTATTACACAGACAAAAATAAATTTTAAAATCAGGGATTGTTTTTAGAATAAATACTACAAAGTTTGTTATTCATAAGTGCCTGTAGCTGATGCTACTACACGAGCATTAGAATTAATGTGTTGGAATACAAATAGCAGAATGGTTTATAACCTACTTCTCTTGTAGTCCATAGCATGTGCTGATTTATATTGACAAATGCCAAGAAATGATGTGGCTCTGATTCTTTTTCCATCTGTACTTTGTAAATCAGGGATCCACAGAGGAGAGCACAGCTGTTAGTCCTTGCTTGTTTCCATCTTTTGCATTAAATAATTCGGGGACTAAAAAAACAGAAGAATATTTCAACCTGCAGCTTAGGCAATCTGCCACTTTCCTTCTCTGTCCTTTAGGAGCTAACATCCTCAGCCTTCACTTCCAGGGTTTAGACTGAAAACATCTCCATGTTGAGGAAGCCTGTGGCTTTACATGTGGTATTAACATACAGAAAATATTATAATGAGAGTTTTCTATTTCTAATAGGGAATAACTATGCACACATTGCACATGGCTCAGCTCCATGTAGAGGATTTGCAGTGAGTAGTATTTCAGTGATTAAGGCCCGGCTTTAGTCACATCAGCCTGATCACCCCAGGTGTGTTTAGAATCAGCTGCAGGGGAGCAGAGAGGGCACCACAACCATTCAAATCTGAACTTAAACCTCAAGCATTTCAAATCACTATTAGGAAAAAAACATCTTTCATCACTGACTGTGAAGAGTAAAAAGGAGATGCCATCTTCATCAGTAACACTCCTATGTGCCACTGTTCTATGTTTGCAGGGTGAAGGTTCTGAATCTATGTCACAAATTAAAACACACTTAATGACTGTTCTGTGTTTTTCTTGGATTAAATGAATGAACAACAAGTGATAGCCATCATATAAATTTAAACTATTTTGTGATGAAAGCAAGGAAGACTTGTTTTTTGATGATTTTGTTTGTGCTGAAGAGTGTGCCCTAGGACATGATTACAGATTTCCATTCCACTCTGGTTTTATGAATTCAACAAAGCAAAGCAGAAACAAAACAAACAGAAAGCCTTGATAGAATGATAAAGCAAATGTGTGGAGCTGTAAATCACTGAGGACAGGATTGAAACTCTTTAAATTTGCTGTTCACAATCCATTATATTTACATTGAAGTGATTTCTTTAGCTCTCCACTTCTTTTCTATAATGCACATTTAGCACAGCGTAGAAGAAAAAATAATCAAGCTTTATTTTTTAGGGTTGGTTAGAAACATATTAATTTATACTGAAAGTAGAGATTCTATTCCATCTAGAATGGCTGCTTATTCATTAAATGTGTCATTAGGCAGACGCCTCAAACAAGTTTCTTGTTCAATTAGAAGTGAATCAATTCTTTTACATGATAGCAGACAGAAAGGTTTCTATGATGGAGCACTTGTTGAGGTATTGTAAATAATATTAACAGCATAGCAAGAAAATTGTTTTAAATGTGCCTTTTGCAATATAGTCAATCCATAGGTCAGTCATTGTGTAATAAGGTGTAATATATTACATATTTTTAAAATTTTTATTAACATAGTCTGTCCATTGACCATAATCAAGTAATATAATTTAACTATATACACAATAAGAAACGATACATGCAGTGCTTTGTTTTTTATAGTAGATGTATAGCATCTAGCAGGGTCTTTAGGACTTGTTTTTCATGTTCTCATGGTTATATACTTTAGTTCCCTCTTTTTTAGCTGTTCTGATTTTTTCCTTACAATTTATTGTCACAGTATGTTAGGTTGTCCCCAACCCATCCAGGGGACCCTCAGCCAACCCTTTCAATCTCGGATGCAGGCACACCACTGGCCAGAGATCCCAACCCATCAGCTGACTGAGCCCAGGAAATCCAAATTCCCTATGCAAGGAGGGTCTGAACAATAAGACAAGATGGTTTTGTCTCATGATCTAAGAGAGTTCGTGTAGTTTGTCTGTCTCTGACCAATGACCTCTCGTAACAATTTATCTTGTGTCTCTGGTGGCATACTGCCTCTCTGTCAATTGTTGTATTTATCTGCTTAGCTTGTTGTTGGAGGGTTGTTCTGAAAATAAGCTCAGGAAATGTTTTTAAGGTTAAAAAATTAATTTTTCTAAATGGATGATCTAAAATTTTTAAATGGATGTTATCCTTACAGATTATTAAAAAAAAATTTAGTCCTAATTTTCAGTGTTTAAAAAGCCTGTTATGCAGGAATGGGAAATCTGGTGGTTTTAAGCAGTAGGTTTGCTTTCAGATCCAGCAAGTATAAAATCTTAGCATTTACTGAGGCTTTATATTTGAACCATTTTAAAACAAAATTATGAGCTAGAAAACATTCTTTCTTCTCTGTTTTCATTGTGCCAGCCTGTGAAAAACCTTGGTACCTCATTCCTTAAACAGAAAAATAATAAATCTGTCAAACAAAATTTACAGGTGTGCCCAGGTTTACTACGAAAGTTCACAAGATATCTTTACTAGACAGTAAAAATCATGAACACGATAGAGATATCCTTTTTATGGCATGTGATCATTTCCCCTCTCCCTCTCAAACTATCGTGTCATGTGCTACCAGCAATAAATCTCTCATCCTTTTTTGTAAGAAAAAAACATTTTATCATATTTTCCCATTACATTTCCTCTGTTCCAATACTTCCAACCCCCTTTTGTCTTAGCTGTTTCCCAATTAAAATATGTATTTTATCTCAGACCTAGTGTTCTCTTCTTGCATTACCTTTGAATTTTTTTTTTTCTTTTTTTCTTTTCAGCCTGGGTCAAGAATGCATATTGCTGAAAGATCAGCCATATGAGTTTGTCTGATAAAACATCTTGTCTTTTTGAGGCAGTGTCATACCTCTAACAGCCCTGTTAGCAGTGCATTCCTATACAATGCTTGAGTGCTGCAGAAATTTCAGTCAAGTAATGTTTCTTTTAGTTCAGGGTTTCCTACTGGAAACAAATTTTGTGGTTGATAAATCACAGATGGTGTGGAAACTCTTATATATTCTGATATGAATGGGGAAAATAAAATAATATTTTTAAGAAGATGATCTAAACTAGGGTCCAGCCTCTGGATATTGTCCAGATACTGCTTCTAATTCTCATCTTCTTTTGTGGCTGTTGAATTGTTTTAGTCTAAAATTTATTTCTACTTATGCAGGTAATGTATTTTATATTATAGACTTTATATTCACTAAGTTTGATTAATTTCAAACTTACAGGCATGGTTAAATCTAGTCATGTACTATGACTAATAATATATGAGAGAATAGTAGGGTTCTACAAGTCCCTAGAAACCTGTGAGAAGGGTGTGATGGGACATTGCCTGGGTAGGTAAGTACACAATGTTGCTAAAATATATTTCTACTTTCAAAAACTAATTGGCAATGTTCAACCTCAAAAAGTCTTTAAAAATTATTCCATACATTTTCAAAGAACTAAGGATAAAGGTGATTACTTTGCTGAAAGCTGGAGAGGGACTTTTACAAGGAACATATAGTGATGGGAAAAGGGGGAATGGATTTGAATCTAAAGAGGGCAGATTTAGATTAGATATTAGGAAGAAATATTCTTCCATGTGAGGGTGGTGAAACACTGGCACAGGTTGCCCAGAGAAGCTGTGGATGCCCCATGCCTGGAAGTGCTCAAGGACAGGTTGGATGGAGCTTTGACCAACCTGGTCTGGTGGAAGGTGTCCCTGCCCATAGAACTGGATGATCTTTAGGGCCTCTTCCCATCCAAACCATTCTATAACTATGATTTCATGTAAATATGTGTTATAAGAAAAAGGGTGATAGAAAATGATAAGTTATAAAGACAGGGAGGGGTGACTGCTGGAAAACAGTGACATGGCCTGAGAGCCGAGCTGCACATTGCATGTGGAGAGGGGGTTGCCAGCAAAGACACAGATAAAGCTCTGCAGATTCTAAACACAATTTAGATTCTAAACACAAGATGTTGTTTTGTTGTGAAGAGTCCCATTACTGAGTGATAGGGCAACAAAATAGCACATGAAATTCAAAATTGATAAATGCAAAACAATGTTCTGCTGGAAAAGTAGTTTTAGGTTTATAAACAATGGTGAGCTCTAAATTATCTATTCCTGTCAAAGAGGAAGTGGCAGTATGTTTGACAGCTCTGTGGAACCAGCATCTCAGAGGCAAACAGAATTTTAAGAACCTTATCTGCTTCTGAGGAAGAGATAGAGAAACAAAACCATCAGTTCCCCTATATATGCCCATAAAATAACACTACGTGAATACTGGGCATCTCTCTGGAGCCTACATTTTGGAAAATGAAAGTTAAAAGCCTACAGAAAGAATTATAAGTGTTATCAAAGTGTGGAGTTGCTTCCCCGCAAGGGGAGCCTACTTACACTCAGACTCTTCAGCATGGCAAAAAGAAAGTCAGTCATGGTAGGGAAAGCTGCATGTTTCTAAAGCACGAGTGTTAAATAAAAGAGTGACAGTAAGGTGCTCACAATCCGTGTACAAAGCACATCAAATGAAGCAACAGATTTGAAGCAAACAACCTGCTTATGAGACAACAAATTAGCTTAAAGCACATGATATACTTCTTCACACCAGAGTGGCATTAAATTGCATATGCTTTGAATGCCAAAACTTTACACGGGTTCAAAAATCCCCTGAAAAAAAATCACAAAAGAAAGCATTACCACCATATGTGACATGCAAAAAAATAAACACAGATTTTTGAAAGTTGGGCAGATTTTCTGAAAAAAATATCACTGGTGTTTTTCTTTTTGTTTTGCACCTTGTGTAGACATCAATTTTAGCCTATCAGAGGTAGGACAGACAAAAGGCCACATGGACCTTTGTTATAACACTGTTTTAGTGTTTGCACCTCATGAAATGCAAATAAATATTTTTTGCCATTGTACTTTGAAAGCCTTTCTCAAAAAGTAAAGATAAATGGCGATTCTGGACATCAAGTATGAATAATGGCTAAGAAAATACTTGGAACTATTTGGCAATTTCCTGATAAATGCAGGATGTGAATCCTAATGTTTCTCAGTTTTTAAACTTTTTCAAAGTGCTTTTCAGTGTTCTGTCCCGCCCCCCCCCCTTTTTATTTTTTTTGGATATCAAGTATTTTATAGCATGTTTCTGAATATAAATATATTTTGCTATTATTGCTGTCTGAAGCAGAACTTGTTTCAAAGGAATATTTAATATATAGATAATCAGAACAGAGAACACTGTGATCCTTGATATGTCTGATTTAGCATGTGTATTTTGTTCCATCTTTCTAGCACAATTGTTCATAATATGATTTCAGAAGGGACACAAACCTGAGAGCCATTCTCTGCTGATAGATATGAGCAATGTTGCTTTCAGGATGGGAAATCAGCTAACTGAAAAACAAATCTGAAATAGTTTCATTGACCATTACTTATCCAATATTGGCAGATGACTGATTTTTTTTTTCCTTTTTCTATTTCAGTTTCTGAAATGGACTTTTTTTTTTTTCCTGAAGTTTACTGCCTTCTGTCTCAACACTTCATTATGCTGTAGTCTCAGGAGTCAAAGAAGTCAATGACTGCAAGAGGTGTCCAGAGCTGCTTAAGAGTTACTCAAAAATGGCAAGATTAAATCTGCAGGGAGAAATAAAGATCATTTTTTGCCATATTTTCTGAGCTTTCCCTACTTCAGTACATAATTCATTTGATTATCTTACATGCTGAGATTTGTGAACTATGAATTTTTGAATCTTGCATGACAAAATAAGTTCTTGTTCACGACTCAAATCTTGCTCAGGCACGTTTCTTTGAACTGAGTGTCTGAATTAGAGCTTGAACATCTTTTTCATTAGGTGAAAATGTCACTTCAATAGGAAGCACATTTGGTAGCAAATGTTAATAGGCATGAAGTAGGTATTGGATTTTGTAGTTACACTGCATTTCTTCATATCAAAAGGTTATGGAGTATACACAGATATACGCTGCCTGCCAAAACTCCTGGAGTTAGTATACTTCATTTGTCCTCTACTTTGATTGACATATGTTGGCAACTCTATAAATAAATAATTGAGGTTCTTTGCAAGGTTCATTTGCTGTTAAGACCAATCTATGCCTTATCAGAGTGTTTGAGTGGGAGGCTGCTCTCCCTTTGAGTTACTCTGAGCTATTTAAATGTCTTGATAAGGATTTTCTCTGCACTGCTGTCCTCAAGCACAGCACTTCTGATGTGCAACTCAAAGAACAATAAATGATAGGAAAGGTGTTTTTTGTGCAAAAGTATTATTGATGGATTATTTATATAGGCTAATCTTTCTAAACCAAAATATTGAAGCATTTAGTGGCGCACTTCAAAATCTATATCAACTGTTACCTTCGCTTAATGTTTTTAGCTTAGGACTGTTAAGAACACAGAGATTGCTGATGAGGCAAATGTTGAGGTATTTATTCTTTAAGAGGCATTAATTGCTTAAAAACTATGTTTTTGATTGTGCTGTTAAGGGTCATCCTTAGAAAGTTGTAAATGTGATTTCCACAGAAATGAGCAGTCAATTCACTCATTTAAAACTTGTTCAGCAAATGACAGTTTTCAGCAGGAAGATGAAACAGGAAAACTGTAAACAATGAGGTTAATTGCCATCAGCTTCTTAACCCTTTCAGCCTAATACCTCATGGAAGTGTGCTCTTGGTTTAGTGAATTTTGTTAGCCAGGTTTTCTAGTAGAAGGAACTAATCAAGAAGATCAGTCTTACTCGTTGGAAGAGCTGGAAACTGTTCCTTAGTCTCCCATTATTAGTGGTTTGTGTGTCCCCTTTGCCACTGGGTATCTGTCACAAATTTTTACACTGTAGAAGCCTTCATATCATTTATATAACTCCAGAGCTAGGAGGAATATATAAACACACATATAAAAATACATATTTATATATGTATGTATATAAAGTGTATTTTTTTTTAGGGTTTTTTTCATTATTTTATCTTTTGAGGACACAGTAAGCTGTGCCATACAGGCACAAGCTACACATATAAAATAATTCCCATTTTCTCTTAAAATTTTTGATGGAAGTCACATATTTTCCATTTGTTCTTAAAATAATTGTCATTGGTATATCATTGAAGTAAAAGCTGAAGTAAGTTGGAGATTAGGATTTACTCTTTTAGAGTTATCAAGGATAGATATTTGATTAGGTACTTAAATAAGCCTTTTATTTCCTGCCTTGTACAACTTCTTCACAGGTACAATTCTTACTGTCTTCTTTTTTTATTGTAAAATTTGCACTTTAATTAAAACTGCTAAGAGAAATGCCACACTATCTTGTGGATGAAAAAAGGGTTATTCATAGAAACAAATTCATTTCTTAGCTCCTAAAGCTGAATAGACCCTATCTGTGTGTTCTGTCACTGTTTAAATATTACTCCTTTCTGATTAATTCCTTGATTGCAAGTGATCTAGAATGTGCCAAAGTTGTTAAAAGACATTTTCACTTGAGAATGAACCTTCCAGGAATAATCACTTCTTCAGAAAGAAAACATGAGAAATGGGATCTACAAAAGAGTGAAAAATGATAATAAATCTATCTGTCATTTCTTCATTTATGCCTTCACATAGGTTCATTTTATGGTGGAAAAGGATTTGTTGTCACCTAATCTTGTCATCATAACCTTAGCTGGGCAGACATCTGAACAGAGCAGAAGACAGGGTGATCCTTAGGCAGCCCCATTTCAGCATGTCCCATGTAGATGGTCCCACTCCTGGATGATGCTTGCAACCAGAAAAGTGCTCTGTGGGTTTGTGCTCTCCTCCAGCTTTTTGTTCTTCTGGGGATTCTGATATCTTTTGTATCTACCAGTCATTTGCTCTTGTTTTTTTCATGGTTCTGTTCTGCTTCTTAGAAAACTGTGATTTTTTTAACTTACATTTACTCATACTTGTTCCTTCCTGGTGGAAAGAGATTGGTTGAATCCATAATGGTGGACAGCTCATTTCAGAGTGTTCTTTGAGTTGTCTCAAACCAAGCGACTGCTCCTCTGTAAGTGCACAGTGCTGTCCTATAACTTCATGTGTTGGGTGAGTGTTGTCTTATACATCAAAAGTTCTATGTAAAGGTTCCATATCTCCAGAGTTTCATACCTCCTCAATGTTTCTTGTAGGCATCTCCTCTAAGCACTGACTCCTCCTGGTCCTTGCAGCAGCCATCTGACTCCACTTGCCACCAATCCACTCTTTTATACCACTGTTCTTATTGGCTACAGGTGTGGCCTGTTAACGTCAGGCCTGCTCCTAATCTTTAGTAATTGGTTCAGCTGCAACTCATTGGGGGATAAGATTACATTCTATATCACCTTCATTTACCCATACTGTATCCCCCTACAAGTGAGTTTATCACTAAACTCTGGACCATCATTGTTAGCATTTTCCATGAATAAAAGAGCAGCATTGATAAGTCTCGTTGTGCTCCTCTGAATTTGCACACTGGCCTTCTTCAAACTGAAAACTCATTTTACCAGGCTGTGTGTTCCTGATAAACAGAGCAAAGTCTAACAATGTGATATGTCATGAGCAAGTATTCTGGAAGCAAACAAAGCATCAAACAAAACTCATTTAAGCAACTTTCCCCACCACCTCCCCTCCTTCACCTAAAATCTTCCTACAGCAGGATCAAACACTTGGAATATGGTGAGTCAATAAGTCCTTCAACTTTCTCCCCAGAAGTAAGAAATAACTACAAAATGATAGGTCTGTATGTTTAGTGGTGGTCTAAAGATTATATTATTTTTGTATTAATACCAAGGTTAGTGTAAAAGTGAGATTTTAATTTTATTATTAGTATTATTACTTTGGTGTACTGCTATGGAGGTGCCTGTTCCTGCAGACACATCTAAACATGGTGGAGAAAAGAGCACCATGTGCTCACCAGGAAAGGACAGTGAAACACAGGATTACTTTTCATCCTTCATACACTCAGCCTGATGACCTGGGAAGTCTCTAATTAACATCACAGGTGACTCTGCCTTCCCCTCCGAGCAGATATATTGTCTCATAGGGCTTCCCATTTTCTGTAATTCTGTACTGCTCTCTCTTTGAGTTTAAATCTTACATTCAGCATCAAGAATCCCTTAAATTTTCACATAAACTTTGGCTCTTTAGTGACATAAGCAAGAAATCATATAATTTGGAACCTATTCTATCACTTCATTACCTGCTCAAACCATGGAGTTGCATTTGCTGCTGTTGTTAGAGCTTAGTGTGATAAAGCATGAGAAAAAGACAGAATCAAGTGTGGGCTAAAGTGTATGCTCTAGTAAATAAATAAACTGGATGTTGAAATTTTGGAAACACCAGAACACTTAAAGTAATTGTTCTCCTTCCATTAGAAAATACATCAATTTAGCTTTATATTGCATAAGGTCTTCAATGTAAAGGAGAAAAGAACCCAAATCTACTTAACATTTTTTGGTGGAGGTTTTTTTTTCCTACTATAGATGTGACTAATTATGAAAACAAAGCGATTGATAAAAGCCTATTTATTTTAAGGTTTATAAAAAGCTCTGAACTGAAGCACTCTACAGCTGTTTTTGATCAATATATTTAGGTGGGCTGTTATGAAATGAAAGTGAGTGAATATTCAGTTTGATTTATCCCTGCACATTCAAGAAATACTGTTACCAAACCATATTTATTGTAAGAAGAAAGGAAAAAAAGCTGATTTATGTCTTTCAGATTTGATCTACAGGAGAAAAACCCCAATATTGAACATACAGTAGATTATATTTTTTTTTATACCAAAAAATGTATTGCAGAAGGGTGTAAGTAAGTCAATCAATACACTATTTTGTCAGAGTCACTGATTTAAAGTGAAAAATGTCAGGGACACCTGTAAACATTATTCCATGTAAGTCATTCCAATGGAGTACAATCAAATTGTTTCATATGCATACTTCCTATGAAAATCAGAGCAGAAATTTATGGAAAAAAGATTTTCTGACACGGTATGAAAGTTTTCTTTGTTTCATAATCCCGAGCAGAGGAGAAAACTTCCTTAAAAAGCCCAGAAAAGTTCTAATGCATTAGAAATGTTAATTTCTCAGTTCAGTTTTTCTGATAATTTAATGCCTTTGGAAATCACACAGAAGTTTTGACTGATGATGTGGCATCAAACTGCATTTTAAGTGTCAAGAGAAGATGCAGCAACATCATTACCTTGAATTAAAGAGCAAGAAGAGCATTCTACTGGGAACATTATGGTACCTATAGGAAGGAAATAATTCATGAGTGCTCTTCATCAAATTAGCTTTTTACCTCAGTTCTAGAATAAATGATAAAATTGTCTACAGAATCTCTCTTAAATCAGTAGAAAGCTGCACCTCCTAAATCTCAATAACTGTCTGGGGTAATCTTCAAGAGCTTGGTGCTGTTAGAGTTTGTACTAATGGTTATAATGCAAAATCCTCTAACCCAGAGCTTATTGCTACTTATCTAGCATGTGCTTGAAATGAGGTGACATAGTAATGAGTTGATACAAATTACCTTTATAACTTTCAAACTGCTTCTGCAACCTGAAGAAAGCTATTGTCTGCTTTTTTCTGAGATAGTCTGGATGTGTTCCATTTGATTGAATAGGGCTGTTTGTTAAAATATTAGAAAATATATCAGTGATTTCTATTCTCTACCTCTCCTCACTTGCTCTGGTCACACATCGTTACTTACTTGGCTTTACCAAAATAATGACTTTTATTTTTTGCTGATAACAACAAACCAGATTTTTGGATGGTGTATGAGCACTTGTTATAATAACACAGCCTAAGTATTAGAATAATTTGCAGTTCTGCGTGTTAGCTAATGCCAATTGGACTGACTTTGCTTATGGCACATCAAAATTCATAATTAAAGAGCATGCCTGCAGACACTTGATACTTCCTAACACAGCAAAGCACTCCCATAAGCACAGGGATGCTGTGTGCCTGGTGCCTCCCTCATTTAAATCATTGGGAAAGAAGGTTGGAATGGTGTAGAGAGCATTATCTGCAAGCAGATGCTGTAGATGACAGGCCCTTTAGACTGTCATTTTTGCAGAAAGAATTTGACAGGCAAGCAAGTTTTACATATGTAAAGAGTCAATGTGAAAGATAACTCAGTTTTGTGGACTTGCAAAATTTAGTGTTTGTGCTAGACTTTAGTGAATAATTTTCACAGGATTATTTATTTAATGTGTTCACTTCCTCTTCTAATAGAACAGACTAATTTGCTTCTAAATTGTTATATTTAATATTTCTTTTACTCTGAATTTTTTTTTTAACTTGTATGAGTTGATCTTAAGATAGGCTTCTTCTGCTATGTGGTACTTTTCAGACTGTGTGGAGTAATGGATCAGAAAAATATGAGAAGAGACTTTTACTGATGGCAATGCAAGAACTTCCAGTGAGAATTTTATGACCATCAGGTAATAATTTCACATCTGTGAAGAAGAATCATTCTTATGTAGAATCATGAACATGCAATGTGGTTTTCATACAGGTCCACAGAGGATCCTGTGAACAGTAACAACACTCTATGCAAAATGTAACACTGAGATTAGTAATTAGAACCTTAAATGCTTGCACACTTCTAAAAACTGACCCAGAAGCAGTTTTTTTGTTAAGTTGGAGGAAGCAATACACATGTAAAAGCAGCTGAAGTTTGTAATGTGTTTGATCGGTGTTTAAAGAATTAGTTCAGTCAAGTTTTATCCAGACTCTATTTGGCCTTTCATTTGACTCTGAATAATACTGGATCACTTTAGTGATTGTTCACTTCTGGTTAATTTCCCAGTTCCATGTGATTTTATCTGGCATTTAACCATACAGCTTTAGGGTAAGCATGTACAGGACAGCAGGGTATTGGGCCCCTCTGCAGAGCACATGGGGTAACACAGAGGCACCTGCAGCCCTCCTCCTGTCACTCTTTCTGGACACATTATCAAAGTGAATGGGCAGTTTCTAAGCATACCTGAAGTTAGAAAATGTGTTTGGAAGACAGAGCTTTACGGCATGGCTGGACAGCAGGTTTGACAGTAAGGTCTGCCAAGATGAAGAAAAATTAACAATGAAAATTCAACCTTGAGTGCCCAAGATAAACTTTACTCAGTAGTTCCAGAGTTGTGGGTCAACACACGCAAATTCCAAATCCTTCTTACCAAATAACATATTGCAACCTTGAATCCATTCCTCAGCATTTCTGGGTATTCATTCAACAGTGCTGTCTTAGCACATTTATTAAACCATGTGGTTTAATAGGTCTATGTCAACCCTGGGCAGTCTGTTCTAATGCTTGATAACCCTTTCAGTGAAGATATCTTTCCTAATATCCAATCTGAACATTCCCTGGGATAATTTGAGGTCATTTCTTCCTGACCTATCACTTATTACCTGGGAGAAGAGTCTGACCACCACCTGGCTACACCCTCCTTTCATGGAGCTTTAGAGAGTGACAAGGTTCCCCCTGGGCCTCCTTTTGTCCAGGCTAAACACCCCCAGTGTGGGAATCCACAAAATCAGAGGATTTTGGGAAAGCTGCAAAAGGCAGGCCTCAGAGACAGTAGAACTGTAATTCGAGCTAAGCAGCAGCCATGAGATAGGTCAGCAGAAAAATTATTTAAAAAGTAGAAAAGCAAGGACAAATAGAACAATGGTCTGTGTATTAACACTTGTCTAGAATAACTCTCTAAGCTACAGAAAAGTTTATCTAGCAAGATATTAGGAAGGTTGAAGCTTAATAATGGAGCTCTGTGCATTGTGTTTCAGGCTTACAAGCAGGTATTGTATTTGAAATAAGCAAGCATTGTTTAACCAAAGGTACCTGTGCTTATAGTGGTTGGATAGAACTACTGTCAATGTGCTTTTGCTTTGTGTGATTGGTCAAAAAACTTATAAAGTAAGTTGTAACATTAAGTTCTTGTTCTGCTGCCTGGGATGTGAGCTGGTGGCATCTTCCCATTGTCATAACCATGGAATGAGACTGATGCTGGAAAATCAAACAGCTCAAGGCACGTTCCACAGCAGCCCCGTCCCATTTGTGATTTGTACAGAGACCCCGGCCGGTGTCACCCTAGCTCCCTCTGCTGCTCCTCAAAGGACTTGTGCTCCAGACACTCCTGGGCTCCAATGCCCTTGTTTGGAAGGGTGAATCCTGCCCAGATGCGTCCATACATAGACAAAGACTTGCCTGTATCTGTGTGACTTTAAATTGCTAAATAATGTAGTAGGATCTAGAAAAGCAAAGGAGTCACAGGTAAGTTAATTTATAATTGTCTGTAGCCCTCTCTGGGAAGAGGAGATGAGCTGCTGGTTTGGAGGAGTGCATTGTTCCCTGTGAGTGGTGCCATAGCCTTGACAGGAGAGTGTCAAGTGTCCAGGTGTCCTAGAACAGGTCTTGGAGCAGATGTTGCCTCCCGCACATTGTACCCACCCAGCCCTAGAAAGTGACTTCTGAGTTTTAAACAATTGGTGAGAGCAGGACAAGCCTGTACCAAGCCAGCTTTACACTAACTTCTGCCAGCTTTACATTTGCAGCTCACCTTAAGAACTAATAAGTGACACTGGGTTTACACTGACTCTTTCCTTTGATGGTAAAAAAGAATGCAACTTAATAATAATAGCTTGAAATACCATAGCTAATTTTAGTTCAAAGACTTTCGTTTTTTTTTGTTTTTTAAATGTGGTAGTTGATAGTCTTTTTCCTCTTCAAAGCAGGAGAAAATAAGCAACACTTTCTGTGAGAATAAAATAATGAAACAAGAACATGGCTTACAGGAAGAATTTTTAAGGCACTTTTATCTGAACTGATACTGACTCTCGAAAATCTTTTGGCAAAATTGTCTTTCAGAAAACAAAGAAAAAGAACCTCAAACAAAATAAAAAAGAAATCTCAAAACATTTTTCAGTCTTTATGCCTTTAATAGTTTGCAGGAAGATACAAAAGTATTTTCCTTGGTTCTTTTTTTTTTCTCTAAGTGGCATATGTGCCTTTTAGCTCTTTAATTTTCTTCCACAACATCTTTTTCCCTCTCTGCAATTTAATGACTTCCAATTTCCTTTGTCATTCCATCTGGTTCACTCCAAGTCTGTGAAGCATTATTCCTTTCAGACACATGGTAAGCAACAACACTACGCCTAATTTTTTATGTGTAGGTGGCATTTTACAGAATCAATTGTTCAACAGTTTTTTCAGTGGAAAATAGGGTGACTCTTCCTCAAAAAGGACAATAGTTAATGAATTAGAGAAAAAGTGTAACTCAGCTATTGAAACATTATCCAAAGCTTGGTCTTTGTGTGTTGGTGTTAATAGCAAAACATTTAGGCTCAGGTATCACTGAAGCAATTCTTATAGTTTATGGGTAAAATACTTTCCAGATCTTATATTCCTGACTTGGAGAATATTCCTTGTTTTTTACCTCCTTTGGCCATCATTCAGCTAAGAAATGAGAACTTTCTTTTAAAGTGTTTGTGGAGACATGCTGCTATACCTGTTGAGACAGCTTAGTGCTTGTTCACTATGTTTCATATTTCTGTTTTGTCCTCTAAAATAATTTAATAATTCCATTCAAACGGTATTTAAGCCATTCACATCCTTGGACCTGGTTAGCTCCCAAAATTGTGGTGTTAGGGGATGGGAAGGATGACATCTTTTCTCAATGTTCTTGCTTCAGCTACATAGTTGCATAAAAGAGCTTTTAAGGGTTCTTTGCATCTATTCTAAATGACAAGTGACTCTCAACACCCATTGCTGTCAGCAATTCATAACAATTTCCATACCTCTCCATAGCATTAAATATAATCAGGGCTATAATAAACAAGTTATGCACAAAAGTCAAAGTGCAGTCATTCACACCTACATTGAGAAAGAAAGAGAAAAAGTAGACTTTTAGAGTAATTCATTCTAAAGAGATAACTAGTAACATTAGGAGTTCAAAAGCAGCCAAAAAGACCTGAAGTACAGTCATAATGACTCATAGTAAGAGACTTCTTAATTAAAAATTATGGGGTTTTTTTCCCATATTTTCATTACAAGTAAAAATTGCATTTCTTTTAGACCAGTATGTTTCTGCTTCAGTCACTAGGCATTAGACAATGCCAAATTACAGTTTCCCAACAGCATATTAATCATGGCTTGAGACCATTTGTTCATGCTCATCATATCATACCTACATTGTTTTTTATTCACTCCTGTTTTCTGTTGCTAAATCTGAGAAATAGATTTCATTCTTTCCAGCCTGCAGACTTACAGAGTTTCAAAATGAGTATGACACTCTCAGAAATGCATTCAGAAGGGGTCTGTTTATGTCAGCTTGTGCCTGAAATGAGTGCAGTGATATGAATACAGAATCATGTCCATGGTCATAAAATGCACAGATTTTGAACTGGACTTTCAGCCCAAAGTTAGTTTGTCTCCATGGTGCAAAAAAAGAATATTTAGATTTATCAGCCTGCCTTGCTTGTAAAAGTACCTCCTGTATTTAATCTTAGGTTTCCTTAGCACTGCCTAAAGATGATTGTCAGAGAAGAGCTGAGGATAATAGAGGTGGCCTCAAAGAGGGTAACATTTATTTATAGTCAGTCTAGTCAATATGATATTCCAGGCCTTCCTTGCCACCTGCAGTGGACACTACTCATTATTTCCATGACGTGTCTCATCTCTCAACTAATCTGACAAATCATTTTTATTGATTATGCACCAAATGTACCTGAACACGAGTTCATTGTAGCATGTAACTTGTTTAACTCTTGCCTGTGCAATGCATAGCTACTATAATGGCTGTCTAAGCACAGGTTAATCTTTGAGATTATAAAATATATCCATATAACCTTAAAAGATGTGGTGTCCCACTAGTCTTCCTTTAGGATATTTTTCAGTGATTTCAGAATTGGATAATACATACAGCAGCTGTGCAAGATGAGGGGATGAGAACATTTCCAGGCTCTGGCTTTCACTGAGCAAACCCAGTCAGAGAACATTAAAAGTTTCTGGATTTCATGCCTAACTTACCTGGGACACAGATAACATTTCTGTAATCAGGGCCCATGTGCACTACTGTTCCTTGGCATTGTCTAGAAGATTCACCTGCTGAGTTTACTGTTCACAGTCAATATTCTGCAAATATTATTTCTTCTAACTTACCCAGGTTACTGAAAAAATGAAATTTCAGTATGCTATGTATTTACCAAACCTCCTTAACTGTTAAGTTAGTATTCATGTGTAGATAGATGTTTATTCCCAAAGTCTGGAGGTTTACATAAAAAATAATGTTGCAATTGGTTTATTGAAAATGTTGATCACTACTTCCTTTTTTCAAGCATACCTTGAGATTCTGACTTGAAAATGGGATCAGCATCTCTGTTTCTTCTCTTTCTGAGTAACTGTAGCATTCACACTTGGCATAACCCTCTCTCCTGCTTACAGAAGGCAATGTTGTCTGTTGCTTCCAGGAAAAAACATTAGCAAAAGATCAATTGTGATTTTTTTTTTCATTTCCCCATTCCTTTAACTACTGCCCACTGGAAATCCCACTTAACTCTGTATGGATCCATTTCAGCAAATAGTCCTTGGTGGTTTGTAAAATTTAAAGCAATGTGAGAAAGCAGGCAGTTATTCTGAAACTCTTTGACCAGGCCAGCTTTTGGCAAGTCTGCATCCAGGCGAGCAAGCACGGATAAAATAACAGCGGTGTTAAGGTTTTGCAGGCAGCCATTCAGTTTAGTGATGATTGGAGAGAGTGTCTGGTGGCTGCAAGTGGGGAAAAGCAAGGAGGAAGGAACAGAATTCCCACCTGATCTCCTGATAGACCTCCTGGGAACAGCAGTCATTGTCATGGAGCCCTCAAGGGCTGGCAGGAACCTTCAGACAGAGGACTTTGGGTTTGTCCAGCTTGGTTTAATGGAGACCAAAGGGAGACCTCATTATTCTCTGCGGCTTCCTGAGGGAGGGACATGGAGAGGGAGGTACTGAGCTCTTTCCTGTTATCTGGTGATAGGATGGACACATGGGAGCAGGTCAGGCTGTGCCAGGGGAGATTATCACCTGACATGTGGAAGCATTTCTTTAGTGACAGAGTGGTCAGACATGAGAACAGGCTCCCTAGGGAGGTGGTCAGTGCCCCAAGCCTGCTGGTGTTTAAGAGGCATTTGTACAATGCCCTTAATAACATGTTTTTGAAAAAAAGAAGTAGTGATCAACATTTTCAATAAACCAATTGCAACATTATTTTTTATGTAAACCTCCAGACTTTGGGAATAAACATCTATCTACACATAAATACTAACTTAACAGTAAGTTAAGGAGGTTTGGTAAATGCATAGCATACTGAAATTTCATTTTTTCAGTAACTAGGGTAAGTTAGAAGAAATAATATTGGCAGAATATTGACTGTGAACAGTAAACTCAGCAGGTGAATCTTCTAGACAATGCCAAGGAACAGTAGTGCACATGGGCCCTGATTACAGAAATGTTATCTGTGTCCCAGGTAAGTTAGGCATGAAATCCAGAAACTTTTAATGTTCTCTGACTGGGTTTGCTCAGTGAAAGCCAGAGCCTGGAAATGTTCTCATCCCCTCATCTTGCACAGCTGCTGTATGTATTATCCAATTCTGAAATCACTGAAAAATATCCTAAAGGAAGACTAGTGGGACACCATATCTTTTAAGGTTATATGGATATTTTTACTCTTGATCAGCCCTGAATTGACCAGGCTGTTGGATTTGATTGTCCTTGTAAGTCCATTCCAACTTGGATGCTCTACTCTACTCTACTCTACTCTACTCTACTCTACTCTACTCTACTCTACTCTAGTCTACTTTGGTTTATTCTATTCTAAAGCTGAAATGAAAGAAATTAATATAATAAGTTGTTTATTTAATAGTTTAGGAAGAAAGATGCCTAAATAAGTGCAACACTTCTGTCATCAAAACCTCATAAGTGGAAGTGGTATTCTTCCTTGCTTGGAATGTATATTGAAGAGGAACTTTAAGGGCCACTATCAAGACAGTACCAATTTTTGTTTCTTTTTAATATTCCATTGATAAATTTCTTTTTTCAGCTTCCTGATCTTTGAATAAATTTTTTAAGTAAGCTTTATGTTTAAAGTTTTGTTGGACTCTTTTCTAAGGGACCTAAAGAAAGACCTGTTTTGACCTTATTTTACAAGAGCTCGAAGTCTCTTCCTCAAAGGGCTTGCTTTTTGTCACTACGTACAAAGAGATGATCTAAATCTCTCGCAAACTAATGTCACAGCTTTACTCCCAGTCAGATTTCTACCATCAACAGCATTTGCAGATCCTTAGAGATGTAGGCTAAATTAGCCAAGTTGAATGAAAATATGAATCTCTGTGGGATCATAGATTATTAGATTATCTCTTCAATATTGACAGCTAGACTTACTCCTAGAAGGGCTTTTTCCTTCAGCAACTCTCTTAACTCCTGTTACTCTGCAGCCTCTGGGTTTGAGAACTACAGATGAATTAGAGCTGATGAATCCTGGTCATGAAAGGATACCAGGGGCTGTGAGTTTTCGATTAGATAAAAGATTTCTCTTAGCTCAACTGCTTTAGGTTGCCCACGTTTTAAGCAGGAAAAAGAGAGGAGAAAAAACATGCATGTGTTTTAACTTGGATGGGTAACTTTAGTCATTGCAAATGCCTGGTGTTTGCAAATGAATAAAAGCAAGGACAGACAAGAATAAAAGGATAAAAGCTAAAATTGGAAAAAAATGAGATAAAACCAGAAGAAAGAAAAGTCAGTTTTCATGATCATATTCAACTTCTTGCTCTATAACGAGAAGAAGCAACTTCTGGGGTTTCTGTACAATTGTATTTGTTGAATTTCTTCCTTCTCTTTCTCACAGAAAGCAATTAACAAACAAACAAAAAAACATTTTGAAAGGGCAAATGTATCTTGCATGCAAGATAGGAGAGCCAAGATAATTTGCTTTATATAACTGGGAATATTTCATCCCTCTGTTGTGAAGATTATATCCAATAGAAAGGAAGCTTAGAATTTAGAAACTCTCCTTTATGTGGCTTGATGGGCCTATAACTTGTTCCATCTACTGTCAATTAGCATGTCCGTACAAACTCAAAAATAGGTGCAGATGTTTTTTGATTGTCACGTTGCTGATGCTTATAATAAAGCTCTGGCTTTCATTAATTGCTTATAGAAATACTTTTTTGACAGAATTTCTACTTAATTCTTTTATATTTTCTTAAGCTTCTGAAAAAAAAAGGTCTGATGTGTGAGTTAAAACTTGTTTATATTTGTATTTTGTAAAAAAATTAGAGATAATTTAGGAACAATTGGGGCTTCAAAAGCAAAAAAATTGTGCTGTTGGTGTATTATTAATATTTGTATTTATGTAAATAAAAGTCAACATAATAGAAAAAATTAGTCTTCATGAAAAAGAGCAACATATTTGTTAACTTTAAACATATTGAAGCAACTCTGAAGCCATTTAAATATCATAGCTGCATGTATCATGGCCTGCTTTCAGAGTGTGAATTTTTAGTAACCGGGGTTTTTGTGTGACTCTTTTAGCAAGATTCCAAAAGGTATGCTTGTTATGGATTCACGCTTTTCACAGGAGTGACATTATTTCATGAATTTCTTTTGTGCATTGTAGAAAAAGGACCCATTAATCTTACATGAAAATATTTTGAACAGGTATTTTCTTTTTTAGACCACTCAAAAGGAAGAAAATTAAATGCTACAGTCTCCCTGTTATTATTTGTCAATCATTAAAAATCTTATTTCAGTTTTACAGACATTATTGAGCAGGAAACAAAGATTTACCCAAAGCTAGGTATATTTCTGTTACCTAAGTTCCAGGTAGAAAAATCTTGTCCCCACCTATCAAATATATACCCTTAAAATATGAATAGGCATTTGTAGGTGACTGAAACTTGATGTAGATAACTAGTAACCTTTATTTAAACTTCTCTAGTGTTGAAATTAATGTGATTTTTTTCATTGATCTGTTTTCCCTAATAAGTGAAATAACTCTTTTTTAATACATATCAATGCCTTTTCTGTGAACCTAGGTGAAATATGACTACTACAATTACCTTGAAAAGTTATAATTTCATGCTAGAAATTTAAAAACAAATGCAGCTCCTTGTGTCAGTGTTTTACTGAATTGCAAATGAAATATTTAGGGTAAAATAGTAACAAATGTCATTATTTAATTCCTATATACTCTGTGTATTCTGAGGCAGCTGCAGACAACTGGCACTGTGCTCTTCTTTGCTTGAATCCATAATCTTGTCCTATCCTGGATATTATATTTAGCATATATCAAGGTAGGGAGAAAACTGCAAGAATTCTACTTTGATCAGTTTTCTTCTGTATGTTAAAAATGCTGTGAAGTTGGGAAAAAAAAAAAAAGCAAAATTTAAGAAACATTAAAAGTGAGATCTTTTTACTCTTTCACCAAAACTCTTTGCAAATTCTTTGTTGCCTGAGGGAGATACTTAAAGGAGTGCTTTAAAAACAGGGCTAAAATGAATCAGACTTTGTTTTCTGGGACTTAATGGAGAGAATATTGCTTTTTCTGCAGGAAATTTACATTGAAAATTGGATTATTGCAATGCCCAGCACTGCTAATATAGATTATTTTTCAGGGGCCTGCTGCTACAATGACTACTCATGTTTAAGGTAAGGTGTTAGTAATGTTCCTGTTGAAATCACTGAGTATTACAGGAGAACTAAAAAATATGTACGATAAAACTTTGTAAGATAAAAAATATGTAAGATAAAACTTTGAAGAGCTCTGTTCAACTTCTGAACACTGCCATTTTTCTTAGTAAAATTACCTTTAGACATGGGAAATTGAGTGAACCTCAGTATTGAATGATTAGAAAAGGAACAGTATCTTCTGGGGACTGAAATATGATTTATATCACAAATTTTCTAAAACAGATTCAAATTTATATGGAATAGGGCACATTCTGCCTCTGCTGACAAGAAAGAGAACAAGACATTTTTAGGGATAATATTGTTTAACCTCAAATATTTTAATGTTAGAATCTAAGACCTGATGGCCCATAAGAACATTTGAAGTTGTAAGGAAGACAAACTGACCTTAAACCAGATCTGTTCATGTCTGTTCTCTGCACGCAGATGTTTCAGTGTGTGTACATTTAGCTTTTAATACCCTGGAATTAATTCATTGGCATCCTGTGCTTGAGACCAAATTTACTTTGATGTCTGAATAACGAAATCTGAGGCTCCATGTTTATTACATTGATGTATCTGGCTGACTTGAAAGAATTTTATGTTTCTAAAGTGGAATCAGTGGGAAAAGTAGAAATTAAAAAAAAAAAAACACCACTAAAAACATAAAATAAATGAAATAAACTCAATGAGATAGAAGAATGAAAGTGACAAGGAGTTGGTGACTCATTATGAGGGCATTTAAAGGAATAGCTTCTCTCACTGGGTCTGTCTAGGTTACAGTTTCATGATGCTCATGCTGAAATTTGTGATCGATGCATCACCTAAAGAGAACAGAATATTGCAGTGTCTAGAAAGGCTTACCACCAGCTGCCCTGCTGGTTTTAAGTGTGTCTTGGCACATGAATAGACCCTAAAGGCCTCTAACTGGATGTATAAATCAAGTGCTGGCTTTGGCATAGGCTAAGTAATGCCTCTGAGTTGTTTCAGTGCAGGATTCCTTGTTTCTTTCAATTCTGAACTACATTCACTGGGGAGAATTTGGAATCTGGGGAGAGAGTGTTTAAATACCCACCAGCTGTAGTCCTGTTGCACTGTCTAGTGTCAAGAGTAGTAAATAAGAGGGTATTTCCCCCCTTTTTTTTTCTTTTTTTTATTTGTGTGAGGACATGAAGATATTTCGCTGGGGTTGGTTCTGACTGCTTTTTTGTTTGTTTCCATGACACGTGGTTTGCACTGCTGTTTTTAGTCTTTCCTGAAGCCAGTGAATCCTTTTTTCATTTTTATCCACAGAGCTTTGCCCACAGAGCTGGTAGCTGTGGTCTTTATGCTGTTTTGCTGCTGCACCGCATTACATTTATCAGTAAGGAGGCTGCATGAGGCCAGGTATCTAATTAACGATATTAGGAGGGCACAAGTTGAGGGAGAAAGGAAATGCAGTTTCTGATGAGGTCAGGCTGGTAATTACATCTAGTGTTCTTCAGGCAGCCTTGTACTAATCCATGGGAGCAAATCCCATTTACCTATAGGAGAAAGGCAAGTGGAGTCTTGTAAGTGTACATATTCATGATGCTCACTAAAATAACACATTTTTTCATACTGTCTAGAAGATCATGCCTGCCTACTAAACAAGCAGCAAACTGTGGATCTTTTCATGTGGTACTATGGCTAGTAAACCTTCTTCCTTTCAAATTCCAGTTGGTTTTGTCAGCAGTGGGTTCAGACACCATTGTGTCATGCTGTGTTGTTCATTTCAGGCTTTTAAGGGAAAAAGGGTAATGGTTTCCACTCATTTGCATTTGTGGCTTAGCTGCCTGTTTATGCTTTGGAAATTACCATTACACACCTTGGTAAAAATGAGAAATGATGTTGATAAGAGCCTTACCAGAAAAACAAAAAAATCCCCAACTCTAAAAGTTATGCTTACATTAAGAAAAGCATTTCAAGTATGTCGCAGACATCTTTTATGAAAAATCCTTTCCTTAGGATTTTTCCTCCTGAGAAGCTGAGAGGCCTCAGGAACAAAATGTAAACAATGATTATCTGCTGCTGTGGAATGCAACAGGTGCATCTGTGATTGGCCCATGCTGGATGTTTCTAATTAATGGCCAATCACAGCCCAACTGGCTCGGACAGAGAGTCCAAGACACAAACCTCTGTTATCATTCTTTCCTTCTTATTCTATTCTTAGCTAGCCTTCTGAGGAAATCCTTTCTTCTATTCTTTTAGTATAGTTTTAATATAATATATATCATAAAATAATAAATCAAGCCTTCTGAAACATGGAGTCAGATCCTCGTCTCTTCCCTCAACCTGAGACCCCTGTGAACACCATCACACAAGTATATATACTGGTCATAAATACATAAAAAAAAAGAAATCCTCACTAAACAGGGATATGTTTTTTGTTTATTTTGGTTTTACAAAAGAATTTAACAGATTTTTACCTTTACAAAATTGAAGATGCTTTAACGATGCCATTGTGCACACCTGAAGTGTTTATGAATGTTTTCTTAATTCTCTTCCTTATCTTCATTTTGCTTGCCATTTCATTTTTATCATATCATCAAATTCTCAAAACCTACAATGCTTTGTGTTTCTTTTAGTGTGCATGTGTGTACTGTTTGTAAGGAAGAGGGGTTGTGGCCAGGCAATGAAGGCAATGCTGGAGTACGCAAAAGTGGCCTCACTTTCCCCTGTGAGCAATCACAGATTCCTACATTGCTTATGAAAAATGTGTGCATGAGGGGACGGTGGCAAAGGTGGGGAGATGCAGGGGGCTTCATCTTAACCAGGAAAATGGAAGAGTGAAGAAGATATCTATATTCAGGGCACTGGTTACAATTTTGAACAACAGCTGGTAAGAGACTAACAAGCAGCTAGTGGAAATTGAAGTCAGAATAGAGTCGAGGTCATTATACCCAGTCCTTATGAGACAGGCAGAGCTGGTCTGTAACTGCACATGTGCGACTGGACTTGCAGCATGAAAGCAAGGTAGCAATTATTTAGTATTCTGTGCCCTTGTGACACTGGGAAACTTCCTGCTCTCCAGCAGTCAGGGGAGATGGAACAGGGCTAAAGGAGTCTGAATGATTTATGTACTGCCTGAACAGATTTCAAGCAAACAAAAAAGTTTCTGATGCCAGGTCTGTGCTTCAAAAAGAATCCTTAGTCTCAGTATTGGTATTTTTATCACTGTTGCCACGTTGACATGAAATGAAGCTGTATTCTGTCATCCTGTCTGGTTCTTTGTAGCTTGTGAGCTAGAGTCTGGTTAGATGTGTTTCTTCTGTCTTAAAAGTATGGTCCTCTTCCTTTCACTCCTACTTCCAATTCCTTTATCCCAATTGCAGCTCTACAGCACTTGCATTTTGGCCCAGCTCAGGAGGCAGTGCCATATGTTCTTTTCTGTGCCTTATCTTACAAAGTTTGTAAACCTTTTTTTTTTTCCCTCTATACCAAGAATGTCTGAGCTATGTCTGTGTTTTGGAAGCAATGCAACATGCAGGAGGGAAGGAAGGGAAGGATGCCCTCTTCCCTTCAGGTAAGACATTCGAGGTACCATGAAATGATGTAGGTTATTGCAGGGAGAAGCAGAGTGGACAAAAAACCCCAAGGGATAATGCTCAGCAGTATCTGGGAAGTAGAGAAAATGATAGTGATTTATTGAAATAGGATGAGGAGCTGTAAAAATTATTAGAGAGACCACCAAAGGATTTCAGTGTAGAAAGGTAGGCACAAGAACACAGCTGTAGTTTCATATTTTCAAATGCAAAATGATTTATAGGTAAGAGAGGAATAAACGACCTGGATTGTGCCCCGTTAATCTGGTTGTGTTGTGTTGTGTTCACACAGATATGTTTACATTTATATGACTCACTTTCTCCAGAATTAATTCTATGTGTAGACAGTCTTTGATGATGAGTTAAATGGTGCTGTGAACAACCTGCTCTAGTGGAAGGTGTCCATTGGCAGGGGGTTGGAACCACTTTATCTTTACCATTCTATGATTTGCATAGCACTGCAGTCAGTCTTTGCCAAAATATGATTTGGAAAATGGTGAAAGTACCAGTGGCAACCTCAAGTACATGAACAGGCAGCTTGTGTGGTTTTTGCTGTTGGGAACTCTTTGTACAGGTCAGAAATCAAAGGCCATTCTGCACGGGAGGATTGTTTGTGTTCCATGTATTTCAAGTTGCAGCCTGCAGGAACCGGGAGTTTGCTTCTTCTCCCGGTGTACCCCTGCTGCAGCACAGGCACAGAAGCTCCATACCCAAATTAAGTGCAAAAAATCCTACCAAAACTATGGAGTAGCAATAAAATAGATGAAGGGCATCACTGATGTCAGAGATTGATGGAGCAGCAAGAGGAATTTGTTAGACAAAGCTGTCAGGAGAAATGTGTGAAGTGCACAACTAACGTTTCAAACTAAGATAGAAAGCAAAAATAAAAGTATCTTTAAATTCCTGCAGCTCAGCCTGGCAGTAAATTATTTTGTAGTTCTAACCTGGAGAACCCTGAATGCATGAACAATCTTGGACAGGCTCAGCTCTGTTTCCTACCTTACACTCTTTGTGTCCTCCACAACTGTGTTTAAATAGGAACCAACAAACAGGAAAACCCAAAAACCCAAAACCCCGCTCTGTTTCCTACCTTACACTGTGTCCTCCACAACTGTGTTTAAATAGGAACAAAAAACCTATTAAACCTATTAAACACAAACACTTATTAAACCTATTAAACACAAAAACCCAAGCCTCATATTTTTCCATAAACAAAGGAAAGGCTACCTCTAGCTCATTCTGTTGGGCAACTATATGACAGGAAAATTAGCTATTTATGTGTCCTGTTGCCTTGTATTAATTTAATAGATATTCTATGTATAAAATAATATTTTGCAGTATTTCTGTAAAGAATCTAATGGACACTCATAAAAAATACATATTTTTAGCTCTTTTTTATCAATTCATGTCTACTTTTCCAAGTTACAGAATACAGAATCATACTGAACTCCAAATATTTGCACAATCAGTGATACTGTTTAACTTTGACATATTAAAAATATTTCAGCTGAAAACTTCTAGGTTTTTTACTTACATTTTATTTTGTTAGATTATGACAAGGCAAGAAGCAATTTAATTTAACACAGAAGGTGAGAGGTACTGATAAGGTGATTAGCTAAGCAAAATGACAAGGCTTGAACAATGGACAAGGAAAAAATACTGGCTGTTTATTTGCAGTTTAACTGAGAAAAATATGGAGAAAAGGGAGAGGAAAAGTTTACAGACACCACCTACGAATAAAAGTTGCTCTTTTCTAGGAGCAGAAGTGTAGAAAGCCAGACTAGGAAATAGGGAAGGTCAGAATATTTCTTTTTAATGATTTCACTTTGACAAGTTTTACGTGTCCAAGCTAGGACAATTTAAGAGGTTGTCACCTCCAGCTGTCCATCACATCCATTGAGTGGCACTTACAAGTCCCAAAACTGGCTAAAGAGCAGTGGGTCTGGTCCTAAAGTGCTGCTATTCAAAACTTAGCATAATAATGCAAACAAGCATTGATTTTAGTCTGTGTTAATATATTGAACTACCATGTCTAAGAGCTCTGATTCATGATGATTTTGGGATTTAGCGACCTTTAGGGGCAGAAGTCAATTCAGCCATCCTCTCTGAGAGCAAGGAGAGGCTAAAGAATGGCTCTAAGATGTAAAATTGGTTGATCTGTGCAGGCAGAGTAACAACAATGATGGTCCCTGTGGGCATATAGAGGTGCTTTTGCTGGGAGTATGAGCACAGTGTCACATCTCAGTGCTTTGTTAGTCCTGCATACATTGATCCACTGAGCACCTCCTTTTCCTTTTCCATTCCATCCCATTGCTTTGAATTGTTCTCTGGATGTGTTGGTGGCAACATCATGAGTGTTGCAGTGGCTAGTTAATGTTTTATTGTGAGCATATGTGACGGTGTTCACAGGGGACTCAGGTTGAGGGAAGAGATGAGGATCTGACTCCATGTTTCAGAAGGCTTGATTTATTATTTTATCATATATATTACATTAAAACTATACTAAAAGAATAGAAGAAAGGACTTCATCAGAAGGCTAGCTAAGAATAGAATAGCAAAGAATGATAACAAAGGTTTGTGGCTCAGACTCTCTGTCCGAGCAGCTGGGCTGTGATTGGCCATTAATTAGAAACATCCAGCATGGGCCAATCACAGATCCACCTGTTGCATTCCACAGCAGCAGATAATCAATGTTTACATTTGGTTCCTGAGGCCTCTCAGCTTCTCAGGAGGAAAAATCCTAAGGAAAGGATTTTTCCATAAAAGATGTCTGCGACAAGCATACAATCTAAAAATCTCTGTTTGGTTAATTAAACAATGTTCCCTCATTACCAGTTGATAAACAGCTGGTTTCAAGCTCAGGCTGGCACAGCATTCCTGGGCATAAGCAACACAATATGACAGGCAGGGTAAGGTCTCAAAATCATAACTTATCTACTCTGTTCCAGACAGAGCTGCCCTGATCATGTTTCATACAGTATATACAGCTGGCATTTCTGTATTTACAGGCTTTTGAGGTTTGTGTGGGCTTTAATAAAACCCAATGTTATGAAAGGTAATACATTAGAATAGTCACAAACAAGAAATTCAAAAGTTTACCTTTCAACCATAATGATAAAGTACTGACTCCAGCATATAATAAATTTAAATGGTTGGCATATGTATTTTTGTAAGGAATAATTTTGAGTAAAAAAGACACTTAGATGTGTGCTGTTGAAATCTCAGCAAAACATGTCACATTTTACTTTTCTGTTTGTTTTTGAAGACTAAAATTAAGTAGACAACTGTGAATTGGAAAAAGTGATAGTTTACTTTTTGTACTACTGATACTGGAAGGATTTTTTCTTATTTTGAAACAAAGCTGCATCATGAGTGACATTGCAGTGGGGAGAGCAGTATCAGTTTTTAAATTTTATAATTTGTAAAGATGGACTAAAAATACTGTCAGTGTATTACCTCCTGTTTACAATACAAAGCTAAACACATTTGTCTCACCCACCTGAAGTATTCCAGAGAATATGAAGGGTTTTATTGCTGATAGATTCAGAAATATTTTGGAAGTGAACATCAGAACAGACAAACCCTCAGGTTGAAGTAGGTGAATAATTAGGTAAGAATGTTCTCATTACTCTCTATAGGCCATGAGGCTCCTTCTTGAGGCTTGAAGTCCCCTTGTGTATCATCATCATGAAGCTACCATAAACATCAAAGGGAAAACCAGAAGATATCCACATCAAATCTAAAAATGACCTTTGGCACAAAGAAAGGGGGAAGATTGCTTGGAATTATAATTGCAGCTTACAGGATGTAGCTCTTTATTAATTGAACAGCATAACTTTTTTTTTTTTTTTTTTAATCCAAAGGTCAAGGGGAATTTTTCTTGGTTTTTTGTTTATTCACTCTTAATTTTGTAGAGAAGATATTCCTTGGAAAGACTTGCCTTTGATTTTCTGATCAGCTTTTGGTATATCATTGTTCTTTAAGTTTTTTGTTCATCTTAGTCACCAAACTGTAGTGACAAAGAACAAGCTCCTTCACACCTTTGCTCTTATTGATTTTTCCAAATGCACTTTTCTGTTGCTATCTATCACAGCAACTATGCTTTTGCAATAATGAAAAGAAAGAATTCTACTTAGAACATGCTAGATAGTTTCTAATGTGGAAAAACTAAAGAAACACTGGACTAATAGGATCATATTCAGTGAAAAAAGCACTCCCAGGTGACTGAGATTTCTGCTTGAAGATGTTCCTTGCATTGAAACATTCACAGTTTTTCCCCTGCATGGTCTGGGACTTTTAATCAGAAGTATCACTACAGCTGCAATTAAAATGGAGCTATATAAGCCTGTGCTTATTTCAGAATTCATATAGAGAAAATCTCTTCTCTTTCTTGCTTATGAAAGGTGATCATGAAAAGCCCTGCAAGGCTCAGAACTCTGAGGCAAATAATAAAAAGAAAATTTAAAACATTAGCTTACAATTTTTGGTAATGCAGCGTTAGGGAAGAGTGAGTTTTTTAAAGGGATTGTTTTTTTCCTAATGAGAAATTCTCCTACTGATTTTGAAATTAATATTCTGTATTATTTTTTTCTTTTTAATGTAAGAAAGAAAATATTAATATTCTCATAAGTAGGGCACCATCATTTGTTGCATAATATTTTACATTTGTGTTTTCCAAATCAGTTACCTCAGAGAGTGAGCATAAATATGTAGGCTTTGAACAGAATGGCCAAAATAGAGTAAAATTACCTTTCAATAATTCATTTGTATAATTAAACCCTTAGGCTTCTTAAATTATGGCAGAGACTCTTTCAGGAGCTGTTATTAGCTTAAAGAGAAGTGCAGTTTCTTACTCCTCTGAGAAACTCTGATTTTTAGTCCAGAGAAAAGGGTAAAGAAATTTCTTTTGGAATTTGTCAGAACAAGATGGCATTCACTAAATCTAAGAAGCATGATATGTGCTGGATATTTGTTTTTGTAGCAATCCTTGACATTCTGGTAAGGAATGTGACTCCAATGTATTAAACAATATACATCTTCCATCCTCAGATGTAAAATTTGCTTTTGCTACTTCTGTTTTAATTCAACTGAAGAACTTGTATGCTAAATGAAAGTTTGTATATTCATTTCTGAACATGAATATGTGTTTTTCTTCTGGGATGTAGAAATAGAAGACAGGGATTTCAAGAGAAAGTAGAGATTTCTGTAGATGTGCTCTGGAACATGCTGAAGCATAAATACAATGTTTTCTGTTGTCAGCAGCCACCGTAAATTAATTCATTATAAAAGCTGTATGCTTAGCATTTGCAGTGCAGATGTTCTCTTTTTGCTCTTATTTGTTGCTTTGCTTTTTAATTTTTGTGATGATCACTTAGTATGCAATTCAATTTATGTTAGGAGAACTCAGGAGAGTTCTGAAAGATTTTAGAAAAGTTAATGAAGAAATACTGCACTTTATCAGGTCAGGTATTTGGTTTGGATTTTTCCTTACGTAAATCCTTGTAATGCAGTTTTTGAATGTTTATCTGCACCAAAACTTGTTTGTTTTTTTTGTTGTTGTTTACATAAAGATAATATAATAATAAAATACATTACCCTGGCTCCAGTGTGCAGTGCTTCAGAGAGCCACTGCTGGTCTGTGAAAGAGTTGAACATTTATGCATCTATTCATACCCTTCTCTAGCAAGAACACTTTTGTACCCCAACTATGAAGGGAAAAGGCTATTTAGCTATTCTCTTTCCTTCCTAATTCATCCAGCAGAACAGTTTACTTTATTAATTATTCATTACAAGGAAATCAACCATGATTTTGAAGCTTATAGAGTAGGAAAAATGTGATGTCAAGTAACTTGTGAGCAGAAGGTTCAGGGCCTATCAAATGAAACATTATATAGTAAATTAACTCTCAAAAGGTAAAAAGTTCTTCAGGTGGAAAGAGCAATGATGAATTGTTTTAAGCCAGAACATAATACCAGGGTCTTCTAATAAAAAGTTCTGACCCATGAATGTTCAACAATCTGCTGATCTCAATTGAGTGGAAAGATTGCCAAATTTAAAATGCACTGGCCAGGTGATTGAGTCTGATTTCCAGCACATACACATGGTGGAAATAACTCTATTAGCTTCCATATGCATCAAAACTTCTGTGCTTTACAAGACTCCTCTTCAAGGATGTGGAGCAAAACTGTACCATAATATGCTTTTAAGAAGCACATTAGCACAATTGCAAAATGGCTGCAGCAAAAATATTGAAGTTCAATACAGAGGAAAAGATACATTTAATTGTGGTACAAAAAGTGCCTACTACAGCATTTTGGCTGTAAAGGTGATGTTTAGTTGATTTGTTTTGTAAAATGCAATAACTTGATGGCAAATATTTTTTTTAAAGGAGGGGCTTCATACAATAGAATAATTAAGATTGGATAAGATCTCTAAGATCATGGAGTCCTACTATTAACCCAACACTGCTGAGTCACCACTAAACCACATCCCTGAGTGCCACATTTGCACTCTTTTAAAATACCCCCAGAGGTGGTGACTTTAGCAAGTTCCCAGGGCAGCCTTTTCCAAGACCTGACAACTCTTTTGGTGAATAAACTTTTCTTAACATCCAATCTAAACTTCCCCTGTGTTAACTTCAAGTAGTTTCCTTCCATTCTCTCACTTATTGCCTGGGAGAAGAGCCCTATCCCACCAGGCTGCACCCTCCTTTAAGGGAGTTGTAGAGAGTCTTCCTGAGCCCTCTTTTTCCAGGCTAAATAGCCCCAGCTCCTCCAGCCCAGCCTCATCAGACTTGTGCTCCAGACCTTTCACCAGCTCCACTGCCCTTCTCTGAACATCCTTTTCCACTGGGCAGATTTCCAGTAGCTCTTCCCCAAGACTCTAGTGCTACATAGATTGGCAAGTAAGGAAAATAGCACAGAATTCAGCTGACAGTTGATAAAAGGAAAATATTTTTTTTACATGTGAAAGTTAAATTTGTATTTTTAGTTGCTTTGAGTGAAGTGTGATGAAATGAAATGAAATGAAATGAAATGAAATGAAATGAAATGAAGTGAAATGTAATGAAATGAGCCTAGACTCAGTGGGCTTTTTCTTAGCCTGAAGGTATTCTTAGCATTTATGTTGACATTTGGAACAGCTTTAGACTTTTGCAAGCCATGTAACAATAACCTGTAAAGATGCTGTACTAGCATATTTTCATTTAACTGTGAAGTTATGCACCAAACTGTTTATGAAGAGCATTCTTCCAAAATCAAGCTCTGCTGAACCTTTAGTTGTCTTTTCTCTTTTTTTGTTTTTTTTTGGTTTTTTTTTTGTTTTGTTTTTACAAATAGTACCTGTCCATGTTCATTTATACATGTGGGCAAAATGATGGAGTGTCATACACATCCTGCCTCATCAAAGGAACATTAAAGGTTATTTTACTTCTGCTTTCTTAACAGTAACAGACCCAATATAGTATTACATAGATACCAACTGTTGTTGAACTAGAACAGTGCCAATTGTCCATGGAGAAAGAAAGCTGCAGTCATATCTGGGTTATTTCATGTAAAATGGCATGCTTAGAAGAATAAACTTGAGACAACATGAAGCGTATTCTCCACATTTTTCTGTTTTCAATATTCTCTGTATTCTGCTGAACTTCACAGTGAAATCTGCTAAAGAATTCCTCATTAGACAGAGAAAGCAAAATGGAAAATAAATGCCGAGTGCTGCTTAAACATCTATAAAGGATCAACAGCATACCAGCATGTAATATAATTGTTTTCCCTAGAGATCTAGAAAATCTATGAATATTTTAATTTCAAATATGAGAGTATGCACATTATCTAAATGAAAACCTCCAACACAATTTCTTAAATAGAATTAAAGTAGAAACAAAAATATTTTTCTGAAATCCTGGAAATTATGGCAGCAGCAGAGCATAAAATTGGATATTTTCATTAAGATTGTGGCTTTTATAATGGTATCTCCTACCATTCATCAGATAGAGTGTAATCTTCTTACTTTTGATGGAAGCAGTAATGCCTGAAAGTTCACAGCAGCAAGTGGTTTGTTCTCATGGTGCAAAGAATTGCAGGACTACACAGTGAACTCTTGTCTCCCAGCTCCTAACTTCACATTTCCTTCAATGACCTTTTTTTTGACATAAGTCTGTGTGTGCTCATCTGGGTCAGAAAACCTGGTGGTGGTGAATTATAACTGTGTCCATCAGAATGTTCTTAGGTGCCTAAAGAATAAGAACTTCTGCCTTGAGCAGAAAAACAGGAGAATTCGATTGCTGGCCAGGGGTCTCTGTACAAATCACAAACAGGACGGGGCTGCTGTGGAACGTGCCTTGAGCTGTTTGATTTTTCAGCATCAGTTCCATTCCATGGTTTGACAATGGGAAGATGCCACCAGCTCACACCCCAGGCAGCAGACCAAGAACTTAATGTTACAACTTACTTTATCAGTTTCTTGCCCAATCACACCAAGCAAAAGCACATTGACAGTAGTTCTATCCAACCACTATAAGCACAGGTACCTTTGGTTAAACAATGCTTGCTTATTTCAAATACAATACCTGCTTGTAAGCCTGAAACACAATGCACAGAGCTCCATTATTAAGCTTCAACCTTCCTAATATCTTGCTAGATAAACTTTTCTGTAGCTTAGAGAGTTATTCTAGACAAGCGTTAATACACAGACCATTGTTCTATTTGTCCTTGCTTTTCTACTTTTTAAATAATTTTTCTGCTGACCAATCTCATGGCTGCTGCTTAGCTCTAATCACAGTTCTACTGTCTCTGAGGCCTGCCTTTTGCAGCTTTCCCAAAATCCTCTGATTTATGGATTCCCACAACTTCCTGAATGTAACAGAATTAAACAGTACTGATGAGAGGGGTTTGTTAATTTGATACCAGACAGGGGGTGTCAGCGTGGGGTTACCAATGCAGCCAGCCTGTGAAACCTCTGAGCCTCCATGATCCTCAGCTCTTTCCAATCCCTTGAAGAGGAATTACCTGGTTAGATCCTGGAACACAATAAAATGCATTTCAGCTTTCAGTTTGACTCATTAACCTACCATTTTGTTTTCTGCAGCCTGATTCTGCTGACCTGCATGACCAACAAGACATGCTGCAAAACTAATTTGATATTTTTTATGTTTTTCAGCTTTGGAGGATTAGTGGGATTAAGTCCTAAAGTTTGTCCTAGGTTTGAGAGGGGTTTTACAAAACCTCTTCTGAATCTGAGTAAATGAATTGTCAGTCAAATATTTGTACCGTTCAGCAAATTTAATGTTTTGATTTTATCTAATTCAAACAGCCACTGTATTTGATCATTCTGAAGAAGCTAATATGTTGTGTTTGTATTGGAAACTGAATTAGGAGGTAGCAATGTCTCTATAAAAGCCTGAATAAACCAACCATGATACCTGAAACTACAATTTACCAAAAGCATAAAGCTCACACCTTCAGAAGAGGCTGACTAATCAAACTGAAAAGTACAGTATGAGCATGGGTAAAGAAAAGCTGTGTGCTGCATTGTTTCCATGTCCAAAATGAATGAGCAAATGTTCATGTAGGTCCATGGGTTACCATTTAATACTAATCCTAGAATATGATCTGCATGAGAGATTTTTAAGGGAATGATGTAAATAAGAGGAAAATAACCAAATTAAATAAAAGTTGGTTACTTTCCCCCCACCCCAAAATAAGATAAGTGTTCTTCCAGAAAAAAAAAAAAAAAAAAAAACAAAAAACAAAAACAAGAAACAAGCACCTTGGAAAAAGTTGAAGGACACAGCTATAACTTTTTCATTTCCAATTATGCAATTTTTATTTTGGTAGAACAAGTGTGTTTCACTGATAAGAAAGTCTTCTAAAATATAATTGAATATTTTAACTTTTAGCATATGTATAAGTTGGTTTATTATTTCTTCTCAACCATAATATATGATATTTCACATCAGGATTACCTTTTTTTCAGATGAGGTCCTTTATAATCAAACCTGTTTCACAGTTTAATCTTATCATTATATTACAGTCCAATACTCTTAACATTTTTATTGTTAATCAGAAGCTGGCAAGATTCCATACCATGTAGCTCTACCTTGCTTCAAAAATACAATATCCTAAACCTAAAAATGAAGGAAAAAAATCTCTCTAAGACTAACAATAATTGCAAGAGAAAAATGAGATCAGGTGAAAAGTGGTGCTCTGGTAATCTGACTCAAAGTTATGAAAGTTGATGATTTTGAGAAATGTTATTTGTAGTTTTTAATTGGATAAGTAAGTTGATATATTCAATTGGCCTGAAATAGTATTAATTTTTCTGTCATAGATGTTTTTTTGCTGCTTTTGATGTTATGATTCACCACTGAAAGTAGTAATATTGAAAACTAACTAACAAACACTTTTGAAAAAAATATTCCCATTTTGTGAATTTTCTTTTGATATTCTTCTTGCTTATCTTCTCTGTTACGGTTTTTACAGTGGCATTTTACTGATTTTAGTGTTTATAGACACATTTGGAGGCAGGAATTATTAATGGGCTTCTGGGCTGACTTCTGTTAAATCAGTTCTTTTCCATATATTACTTTTTTAGTTCTGGTGGCTAAGAGTTTTTTAAATATATTTGAACCTCTTTACTACAGTTCAGTAGTTTTGTTATTACCTGAAAATAATTATGTATTAGAATTAATATCTTTTTTCTTAGTCTGTCCCAAATTTCTCTAAAAAGGTCAAAATAAAATCAATATGGCCCTTACATGGTTGCGACATTTGCAGTTACACATGGATGATATAGTGCTGAACTTCTTCAATGAGAGATTAAAACTGTCAGATCAGAATTAAATCTGTGCTGCAAATGAAAGGACAGCACTACCTAAGACACACAAAGAATCAGTATTATTGCACTAAATAAAAATCAGATCATTGTTTTAACCATTCTGAGACTCCTAAATCTATAGAACTTGTATGGGTAGCACCTCCTTGATATGTAGGGTTTAAAATCAATAGTAAAACCACACTGACCTGCTATTATTTTCTACCTAAAGGCTACAAAATGAAGTCTCTGATGCAGCATTGATAACATGATTGTTTTAATGCTATCAGGTATACCAAAGGTTAGTGGGTCATAATGATACTCTTAATTAACTCTTAGAGAAGTTATTACGTGCTTTATGTTTGAGTGAAAATCCAGATATATTTATTATTGTAATGCCACAGCTGTTACAGATTGTCCACTTTATACCTAGGACAAGATCAAGCATCAATAGCAGCCTCTGGTGCCTTAAATCCTGAATGATTTAGAATAGACTAAAATGTCATTTCTCACTTATCTATGACATTTTAGAGGCAAAAGTAGTTATAACCTATAAATTTTCTTCCTTGGAAAAGCAGTGTGTCACCTGCCTTGAATGTTTCTGTATCATAAGATTTGGTGCAAGATTTTGAAAACTTCAAAGAGACAGAAAACAGTTAATTTTTGATTGACTAAGAGGATGTTGGATAAAAAAGGGTAACTTTAGACAACACTGTCTGCCCAGACTGAATATTTTAAAAGTTTTATAGACTACTAAAGAAACATTCTGCTGCAAGAAACCTCACATCTGAAGTACAATAGTCACAATCTGCGTATTCATTGCATCTTTCTGTATGAGAACATTTTACAAGTGTAAAATGAAATTATTTTTTTTACAAGTGTAAAATTGAAGGCTGTAAGTTAAAAGAGACTTTAATATGCCATGCTACAACTGTGCAATCTAATTTCCTTTATTGTTTCCTTTGTCCACAGATGCAGTGTTTGTGAAACTGCCTGGCTTGCCATGTGTCAAAGCTTTGTACAGAAAATAACACACACGCACACAAATATATATGAAAAATGTCACTTATCAATAGCAAACAGATCAGACTTTTTTTTCTGTTTCAGTGGTGGTTTGAAGATGCTCTCAATATCAGTGATTCAGTCTGTTGGGCTCTTCAAGATAGAGGTCTGCTGCAGCCTTAAACCTGGAGGCACTTTTTTCCTATCCAAACTTCCCAAATTAAAGTATCACTCACATTATATATGAAAAGCAGCAGCACTGCTTTTCATATATAAAACATGCTTGTTACATTTCTTAGCTAAAAGAGATTAATCACCAAAAATATCACCCAGAGATTATACTGGTGTAAAGGTAACTGGCTTCAGGCTTTGAAACCTGAATTTACCTGAAGCCTTTATTTCCCATTCAGGATTCAGAACTATGGACACCCTTACTTAGTCTGACTAAGATGAAAAAAGTGAGGCTTTTCTCCATTCTCATAACAGGTCAGAGGTTTTCTGCATCTGTTTATATATTACTGTAATTAGTATATGTAAAAATATAATATAATATTAATAGTTGTGAATATAAATTAGTCAAACACAGAAACAATGTTTTATTAATTTTAAAATTAGCAATAAATATAGATTAATAAAATTATGCATTTTGATATGGGAACTATTTATATATATTATGACCATAACATTATAAGTGAATTGGTAAAATAAGATGGATTTATACAACTTAAAAACTAATAGTGTGACATGTCAAACAAATACTTCTACTTACTACAATTAATTGATACTACTAAGTGATCTCATTATTTTCAAATATCATTAGGATCAAATTTCTTACATTTAGCAACTCAGAATCCAAAAGATATATTTTGTTGAATAAATATGGAGCTTGCAGATATTTCATCAGTTACAAGAATGTACCAGTGGACCTCATTATTCACAAAATATCAATAAACCAAAAATTTATGCAGTTCATCAAACCATAAGGAAAACTGAAATATGAATTTAAATTATATGAAAATAAAAGGATATTGAATGATGTGTAAGTAACTGCACATAACCGAGAAGAATATTCTCAGCTTTATTCCTTTAAATATAAGATTACTTAATATTATATTGAATTCCCATTGATTTAAATATTACTCGAGTATATAAAGCTAACCATGCTCCAGGTTCAGCAGGGGTTCTTAACTCCTATTTATATTCCTAACCTCCTGCTGAAACCATGTGATTAGACATTTGCAGTATCAGACTTTTCCACATGGTTTTCTACACACATCATTTATTTACCCTTTTGATTTCAGAAGTAAAATTGGCTTATTATCAACTCCAGGTTTTCAGAAATGATGAACCACAAGTCCTCTGCTGCAAGTTATAAAACACTGGTTCTTCTTATTTTTGTAGATCCTTCTTGTTACAATCACACAACCTCATGTAGAGGAAAAGGACCCTTAACAAACAAATTTGTCTCAAAGGAAATGAAATAATTCTGTATCTCCTTTCTGACCAACCACTATGCAGTTTAAAACTTACTATATACAAATTTGCATTAAAAATGCTTAAAAATATTAACTTTAAAAGGAGTTATGATGAGAAGATTTACCCTCAAATAGCTAATTACCTACTCAGTATTGCAATACTCATTGGTAAAGACCCCACGATGTTCACATATACTTTAAAAATTATTTACACAGAACACTGGTGCCTATCAATTTCTTCTTCCATCCTCTTGATTCGTGTGTTCAATACAGTAAAAGGGAAGAACATAGATCCTGGGAGGATGCATTCCAGGGTCCTGAGGGAATTCACGAATGCAGCTGAAGTCATGGCAGTTAGGTGAAGTCTCAGGTGACTGGAAAAGGGAAAACATTGTACCCATACTAGAGAAGGGAGGAAAGAAGGACCAACCCTGGGAATTACTGACCTGTACTGCAAGAATTGTGAGGTTCTTGCCCATAGAAAATGTGGTGCCCCATCCCTGAAAGTGTTTAAAGCCAGGTTGGATGGAGCTCTGAGCAAACTGTTCTAGTGGAAGGTGTCCCTGTCCATGGCAGGGAATCTGTAACTAAATGGGTATTTTTCAAGTTCCCTTCCGACCCAAATTTTTCTGTGATTCTATGATTCCATGATTATTCCATGAACTGCCAGGTTTGTGCCTGATGGCTTAGTCTGGTGTAACTTTCAGTCTTCCCTTCTCTCAGTGATCCAGCTCTGTCTGCATTTCAGTGGGAGGCAATAATACTTTTATTTCCCACAAATGCTGGTTATGCCCTCTTTACCATCTCCACCCAAGTCCTGTTCTCTTAATAATAGTACTAATAAAGCTCTCCATATTTGATAATTGTTGATAATACATGTCCCAAAACATTATCTTCAAATGCATTTCCACCTGATGAGAAGTGACTTGCCCGCTGGTTTAAAAAAATGAAAGGTCCTTTAACTGAAAAAAAGGAGAGAAATGGAAAACTATTAGGACAGATATTTCTTTTGCAACCTGTAAAGAGGCCTCAATCAGATTTTGGTCTTGTTTTTTGCCAATATTGCAAAACCCTATATATTTTACATTTTAGATATTTCTAAAATATTGATGTTTCCATCTAGGTATATAACAAGGCTTTTTTTTTTGTTGTTACTATTTTGCAATTTTAGTATGACCTAGAATCACTATAGCTTAGGAAAATAAGACCTCTAATATCCTTAAGATTATTATTTTTTTAAATTTTCTTTATACTTATGCTGTGGATTGAATCTCTTCTGTGTACTTAAGGAGTGTCCTCATCTATTCACGCATAATTCAGTCCTGTGGCACTGGTCAGATATTTCTATACAGTGATCCTTTAATGTATTAAGAATATGAATCATCATATTTAAGAAAACCCAGTAGAAGAAATCATTTAATAATAAAACAACAATAACCTCAGCAAAATAACATAAAATGACTTTGTAATGCTTGAGTAGCCCCATCTCTCCACTATCAATATAATAAGATAAAGGGAAATTGGAGTCGTGAATTATTTTCTTTTTTTCAAATCTATACTATGAAAAACTAACCTTGGAACCTGATTATAATTTAAAAAGAATATAAATTAGATTGTAACACATTAATGTGTATTCCATTTTGCAGTCGGAGCAAGAAGGAGAAAACTGATTTTATCTTTTGATATATCAAACATTCCTCTTAGACTTTTTGCTGTATGCTTACTTGATAAATCTTTTCATCCACAGTTCTGCAGATAACTGCAGATCTGGAAAATAGACAATATATGGAAAAAATAAATGCATTTTGTTTTTTTTAACTTACGTTTCGATGAATGAGCACATAGAAAATATAAAATCTGTAACCTCCATTTAAATAAGAAAAATAAAGTCATACAGAAACTGCAGATCCCAAAAGATACCAGGATTAACAGCAAGCACCCTCTATTGTTATTAGAAGAAACTGAAAGAAAATGTTGGTCTGGTAGTTGAGAAAATTATTAGAAAGCAATGCCAAAGGAAGCTGATTATCTAGTTTTCAGTTCCCAAAATGGACCTTGATAGTGCAGTTACTGTTGATTATAAGGAGAAAAATCCAAAGCTGTGATTAGAAACGAGTTACCAGAAATTTAAGCCAGGTGCTGGCAGACTCACAGGGCCTCCCCAGTGCTACCCAGGGGTGCTCAGAGGTTTAGAGAACCTGGGTGGACAGAGTCTTATCCAATCTTGGTACACTGCTTTATGCAGCAGGTGGGACTGGAGACCACCCCCAAGGCTCCTCCCAGCCCAGGGTATCCCAGGTCCTGTCCAGCATCTGTGATTTCACTGTGCTCCCCTTTGGAGAACTGGAATGATGCAAGTGAACCGAACAGAGCCTGCAGAATAGTGGAAGGGGAAGAATTTATTAAAAGAAAGAGTCTAAAAGGTAAGATTGTGTAAATTAAAGATATGAGATCTAGGAAAAAGGGCACTCAACACTTGTTGCTTCTGACAGTATGGAGACACTAAAATTTACAAGCAATTGACACTTTATAGAGAAAAACAAAAGGAAAACTCATCCTCTTCTTTATACCCAGAAAGGTATTTCATGAAAAGAAAACCCCAAAAACCAACAAAGCCAAAGACCCTAACAAAAAAACCCCAAAAGCTCTTTCTCATATAAATGATTATTCCATGTGTGTTCTTGAAGGAATTAGGAAGGAGTAATAGTGCTTGGAATGAAATGTACTTTTTATTTATCCACAAAACTCCTTTTCATTTCTTTTATATGATGTTAAAGGTCTGTTTGGGTTTTGAGGAGCAAGCATGAAGTTCTTGTTGAGGAAAGTGAAGTGATTCCAAGAGCAGTGCTTGATGGCCATAAAGGTTTCTGACAGACAGTTCCACAGCCAGCCTGTGGGAATAAAAGCCAGTGATGGATTTGGAGAACAAATGGAAAGGAACAGGGAAAGGAGCAACAAATGGGAAGCAGCATGTTTGGGTACACTGGAGATCATTGCTTTCTTTTCTTTTACAGTCAGGGGATCACTCAACCTTAAAAATGTTGAGACATTTTTATATTATTTTAAGCTAAAGACATTGAGGAAAAAACATTTTTATTATATATTAAACTAAGGAATATCTCGTCCTGGGAAGTGTTCTAGGCCAGGTTGGCTGGGGCTTTGATCAAGTTGGTCTAGTGAAATGTGTCCCTGCCCACAGCAGTAGGGTTGGAACTGGATGTTCTTTAAGGTACTTTCTTACTCAAAATTTTCTGTGATTCTGTAATGATCAGCAATCATTTCTAGCTGTCCTGTGAGCAGTGAGAGAGTCTGTGGAGCTCTGACCTAGGACACTCTTTCAGTGTCCTAAAAAGAAGGACACTGATAGAGCTGCTCAAGTTCTGTTCACAAGTTAAAACTGAAATATTGCTAGCCATCACTTGAATTAATTTGCCTTCATAACGTAATCTTCTTGAACACAAGATATGTGAGTATCTATTTGCCACTGAAACCAGTAAAAATAATAATTCTCTTAGAAATGCTGTGTACTATCATTTTGGAGTGGAATTAGATTTTTTTACTGAGCCTGTAAAATTATGCTGCTGGGAAGTGATCAGAAGTGTTTCTGATTGAAAGCTGGAATTCAAATGTGACAGGAACATAGCTGCAAATATGCTAGCATGACAAAATTAAAGTGATGTTTGACATCTTGAGTTTGCCAGTACCTAAGAAAATTACTAAGACAAGGAGGAGCTAAACCAGCTAAAAAAATGGGGTGACAAGAAGAACAGGTACTCCTTCTGTGATCAACAAATTGTGTTCAGTAGGTTTTTTCCTTTTTTTTTTTTTTCCCATAGGTGTCTAGCATATGCTTAATAAGTTACAGAAAATAGTGCAAGGGGATTTTATATTCTCCCCATACAATGATGGTCTGGACCCTGGCCAACTCTCAGTGGAAGGCAAAGATTAACTTAAATTTTTTCAAAACTCTTAGGATTTGACCGAGACCCCTTAATATGCTCAGTTCCTGTTAGAATTAATTGCTGGCAACCTTGAATCTCTTATGTACTGATTAGTCTTTTCTACTATACTGTCAGCTTTACTGCAGCCTCCAAGTAGGACTTTACACTCTGCTTTCTGTTTCTTTACTCTTTGTGTGCTCTTGTGTAAAATAAAAGCCAGTGACTCCTGTGATGGTGCTCACAGGGGTCTTAGGATGAGGGAAGAGATGAGGATCTGACTCCATATTTCAGAGGGCTTGATTTATTATTTTATGATATATATTACATTAAAACTATACTAAAAGAATAGAAGAAAGGATTTCATCAGAAGGCTAGCTAAGAATAGAATAGGAAAGAATGATAACAAAGGTTTGTGGCTCAGCTCTCTGTCTGAGCCAGCTGACTGTGATTGGCCATTAATTACAAACAACCAACATGGGCCAATCACAGATCCACCTGTTGCATTCCACAGCAGCAGATAATCAATGTTTACATTTTGTTCCTGAGGCCTCTCAGCTTCTTAGGAGAAAAATCCTATGGAAAGGAATTTTCAGAAAAGATGTCTAAAACAGACTGCTGTTTGTGTAAATTGCTGCCTCCATGTTGGAAAAACAGTCCCTTAAAATGGGCAACGTTAGTCAATGTTACCCCATTAAAGGTTCACTACTTCAAGAGGACAATTAGACTATATGCAAATTACCACTTTAAAAAGTGGTAATTCAGCGTCTGGCTCTTAAGAAATAAGAGAATCATAGGGCTGGTGTGGTGAAAGGCACTTACTCTGCCGACTTACAGCATCACATATGTAAGTGCTCATGAATAAGGGATGTCTCTGTGTGCCAGGCTTGTGCTCTACTTTAATCTTCACTTAGAGTTCTCATCTTGTTCTGAGTCTCCACAGAGAGGCATTTAAATGCCAGAGGTTGGAAAGCCACCCTCAAGGTTGCTTCTGTGCTGAAACCTGCCCACTGAGGCTGGGTTTGTGGGTGTAGGTATTCCTAACATGAGTAATAATCAATCACAATAAAAGGCAAATTTGGATATTTCTGAGAAATGTCTGCTGAGGATTTTTTGGTTCTGATTGAGTACAAGAAAAATGCTGAGAGATCAAAGGGATTATACACAATTACACATAAAACTGCTTGAAAACATTTTATTTTTGTTTATAACTTACACAGGTGATTTTTGCAAATATTTATATGCGATTGATTTTATTCTGTTGATTATGGCAAAAATGGTGCATGATTGTATTCAGCTATATAAAGTGATTATTGCTTTAGATCACTGCAGGATTATGTGTCAGTGAGTATAAATGTGAATGTGTTTTTTAGTTGTTTTTTTTTAATAAGCTTGCCCTGCTCCTTGAGAATTGTAGGTTCTGAATGCAATACAGTATATAAAATTTTAACATTACAGCAATATGTATTATATTGTTTAATGCTGAACCCTCTCAAAGAAGAAAATCTGAGCAGTCATCTGTTATCAGATTCACACTGTATTTTGAAAAGACAGTGAATAGGCTACTGTATGTGACACTAGAGGAACTCTATGCAGAGCAAGAAGTAAGAATACCACATAAGTATACAAAGATTAAAAAGGATTTGGATAAAAATATAAAATTATTGGAAAAGATGATGTAGATATCACAAAATCATAGAATGGTTTGTGTTGGAAGGGACCTTAAAGACCATCTCGTTCCAACTTCCCTGCTGTTTCCACCAGACCAGGGTGCTCAGAGCCCCAGCCAGGCTGGCCTTGGACACATCTGTCATTGTTATTTGTAATTTTTTTGGCAGTAAGTTTCAAATACTGGGTTTGCAGAAATGGAGAGGAAACTTCAGGAACTGGCCTCTGTTTCTTCATAATTCCCCTAATCTTTATATGCATTTTACACTCCTTTACACCTTTTGTTTATTTTCTCTGTTTGCATTGAGATGGATAGTTTTGGATTTACTAAGGGGGAATGAAGATCATATAAGGACCACATAAAAGAAATTACCTATAAACCTAGAAAAAAAAGAATTATTTTTTTTCCAAGACATTATCACCCAGAACAAAGATATAGAATTAAAGGATAGAAAATTTGGGTGGATGTCAAAAAGTCTTCAAGAACATGAGAAGACCCAGTGTCTAATAATTGTTTTTGACAGGTGTGCTGCAAAGATCATATAGGCAAGAGATTCCAAACTGTTTGTCATTTTCTCTTGCAATTTTCGTACAAAAGAGAAGAAAAATACTAAAGTGGGAAATTTATACGTGTTTTAAGGTTATGCAGGACGTTACCAGAGCCCCAGATTTAAAGATTTCAGAGCTGTGAAATGAAATGTTACAAGATTTATGAAGGGTTGGAGTTCAGTGAATGTGCATTTTAAGAAATGACTTGCATTTTAATGAAGTGTATTACACTTGAGAGGCAATAGCTTGGTTATCCTTTCTGAACAGTGACTTTGACTGTGTGTGACTGTCAAAGAGAGCTCATTATATCAAAGAAGTTATAATTCAACTCTGTAGATTGATATGATGGCCTCCAATATATGCTCTGCTTCTTAAGGCAATAGGACCAGCAGTGAGTGGCATCCAAAATGGTAATTGCTTGTGGGAAAGAGATTCATGGTTTCAACTTGCAGTTCAAAGGGCTTTTTTTTTTTCAAGAAAGAATTTTTAATTGAGATCCTATCCTTGACCTCAGGGCTATCTTACCTAGAAAAAATTTGTGTCTGTCCTATTGTACAGGTTGTGAGAAAGCATTTAACATACATGGGAGCAGCCATTAGTAATTTCCATTATCTTTGTAAATATTTGGAGTTTATTTCTTTACATGTTTTTCCTGGCTTGTGAAATTCCTGACTACATTCTTAGCCTGCTTGTTTCAGGGGTTAATGCTGATTTGCTAAACTTAGTATTAAAATCAAGTTAAGATCTTTTTTTTTTTTTCAAAAAAAAGGAATTCCATTAAGAAACAAAAACAAAAACAAACAAAAAAAACCCTCTCTGTTAATGCTGTTATCATCCAGGCAACTCAGCTTGCTTAAATTCTGATTTAACACCAACCATTTCAGCTTTCTGATTAGACACCTTCCGCTGGATGGATATGAAAATATGAACATGGCTAAGAAGATCTTCCCATTGACACCTCTATTTGCAAAAAGCTGTTCTCCAAGCTGTAGGCAAGCACACAAATCTGTCACAGTGATATCCCCTGTAAAACAGCAGAGTAGCAAAATGGTACATACAAGATTAAACAAAACACTGCTTGAAATTCTAATATGTCTTCATAGTTCTGAGGTTTTGTTTATTCATTCAGACTTATTCTTTGTAGAGCAAACTCCCGCTGGGGTTTTTTTACCTTCTGCATCAAGGAGTTGAAGGAAAATCCTACAACTGCAGAACAAAACCAGGCTTAGTTCATATGTTAATGAGTCAGGATAATTGCAGCTTTCCCTGGGTAATCTTGGTGTCAATTATTCATGAATGGTTGACAGCAGACATGACATTTCCAACTGTCAGATTTTAGTCGTTTTGTTTACAAGTACGAAATCCTTAAGGATGAAACTTTAGATGGGAGTTAAGAATTAGGGATTTTTTTTTCAGGAAAGATGGAAAAATAGAAAAAGAAAAAAAATGGAGATACAGTGAATTTTCCTCATAAAGTGCAGAAAAAGAGCCTGTTCCTGTCAATAATGTTCACAGTATTGTTGGAATGAAGCTGTTGCCTAGGTATTGGAATCCACTGAGCCCCAAAATCTGTGCTGAGCCCAAATAATGATACCATTTACCTTCATGGCACATAGATGGTGATACACCATTATAAGGGGGAAAACCATGGTTTGCTTCCCATCCTTTCAGTGCTTTGTTCCCAGCTAATGCAGTAGCTCCTATCACCTGTAACACATTCAGCTTTGCCCTTTGCTTCATATCCCTTTATACTTTCAAAACAAAAGCAATGGTAAGGGTACTCTCAGCTTCCCCTGTGGTGTTTTCATGGTTCCCCGTGGCAGGAAGGAAATGATGAATCTGACTCCATGTTCTTAGAGGGCTAATTTATTATTATATTACATTATACTATACTATACAAAAACTCTACTAAAGAATAGAGAAAGGATACTTACAGAAGGCTTAACCAAATACTAATGAAAAAACCCATGACTCTCCAGAGTCTGACACAGCTGGATGGTGATTGGTCATTAAATAAAAACAATTCACATGTTGGATAAACAATCTCCAACCACATTCCAAAGCAGCAAAACACAGGATAAGCAAATGAGATAGCACTGTTCTCCCCCTTCCCCGAGGCTTCTCAGCTTCCCAGGACAGAAATCCTGGCGAAGGGGTTTTTCCAGAAAATATGACAGTGACATCCCCTTATGTGAAATTGGGCCCCCCCTAGTTTAAAAAGCTGCATAGAAATGAAACACAAACTTTGCGACCTGCAGTAGGCTCTCTCACTAAAAGTCAGATTTTACCCACTAAATTCCCATGTATCTTCAAGTGCATTTGAAACAATCACTTCATAGAATCATTGGATTGGAAGGAGCTCTCAAAAGTCATCTGGTCCCGACTTTCTTGTCAAAAGCAGAGTCTAGGCAAGATGGCCCAGCACCCTGTCCAGCAGAATGCTCTGTGTGCAGCATCCCTGGCAGTGTCCACCAGGTAGAGGGTGTAGCCCTGCCCCTGTGGACCTTGTTGACAGAATTTGTGCCTCGGACTGTTCTTATATCTGTGAAGAAATCACAATATTTCTAAATTCTAGCACCCTAATTGAAATCAATTGACAAGAGTACAGTAGGGAAAGACACTTAAGTGCCTAAAGATGCAGATAGTTACTTAGTGAGGTTTTTCAAAATATTCTATGCACCTGACTCACATTATGAAAAGTTTAAGGAGTCTCAGTCCATTAATAAGCTATTTTAGTTTTCCAGTCTTTATATTAATTTTGAGATAATGACTGTTTAAGAGAATGCTCGCCCAGGCTGAACATTTACATTTTTTTTATCATGAAGGTTTTTTTCATTTAAATACATATATTTCTTAGCATAACATGTCAGATATTGTAATTCCTTTTTTTTTCCTAAAAAAAAAAAGGAAAAGGCATAATGGAAGAACTAGGGTTTAATAATTATTAGGTTTCCTTGAGTAATTAAAGTAATTGATTTTTTAGAGTGCATCAAAATTCAATGTGTAGCATGGTTTTTCCAGAAATCTGGTCTCAAACAAAGTGCAGCACCTTAGACATGGACCCAATTCTCCATATTCTTGTTGGCCATCCTCTCATATTAGCTATAATTTTGCAGTTTGCACTCATGATTCACTCAGCTAACCATGGTTCACAAACTCTGGTAGCTTGTATTAACTCTTGTCCCTCTGGTCTCATGTTCCTTTTACAGTTTCAAGACATATTAATTTTCTATTTCATTATTTAATTGATCATTTCCAGTTCTTAGATTGAAAACAGATATGTGGAATTTACCAAAAGCAGTGCTATTTTAATACTTTTTTATTATCAAATTGTTCATGTTCATACAGTTTTGTATGGCATGATTTTCATCAGTTCTTCAAAAATATGTTGGTTTTGAATTGTTTTGGGTTTTTTTTCTAATTCAAAGATGCAGATTTGGGGATCTGATTTATAGCGGAGTTTTCAGTATGAAAACTGACATAGAAAAACACCGTTTATGGGATTTTTTTACTAGACAATAGGTTGCAGATAGCAACAGATGTTTTAAGTCTTTTAAATTAAAATAACTCAGATGGACTGTACAATAAAAAATTTGAAAATATATATTCCAAAGCCTCTGAAACTCAGACTTCTTTCTTTTAATCACCTCTGGTTTTATACAAAACCATTTGTTTATAGGAAATGTGCCTGCAATGTGTATCCACATCCAACTTTTAAAGTTCTTCTTGTGTCAATAGAACAAACAGCATGAAAAGTAAAACTGATCCATAGTATATATGGGTTAAATTTATATCTCTCAGCACGCCCTTACTGTTTTTACATGTATATGGAGGTGTTTATAGTCTCAGCTTTCATGAAGATTTGCCTTTTGAAGACAGAAGGGGAAAGAGGATGAGAAAGGGCCTCATGTGGGTCTTTCAGATTTTTAAAACATTTGTGTCTCAGGTGGATGTTGTGGTGTAGTGCAGCTTAAACACCCTTGCCAGTTACACTAAAACAGGGATTTTATGAAATCTCAATTAAAATGCAGAAGGAAACACCATTCCATCTCAGAAAACTCAAAATATCTTCATGTTGATAAAACAAACTGCTTTCCTTGACTTCTGGTATTGATTGAGTGACTTCAAAACCACTTGATAGTCTAAAAGTATTTCAAATAAAGGGCAAACATGACCTTTTGCCATGATTATGTTCCCTAGGTAGTTATTTCTGTTTGCATGCACAGAGAAGCAGATACTGTACTGACTTTTAAAAATGTTCCATAGATGCTGAAAAAAGGGTGAAGTTTCCTATTCTAAATTAGACAATAATATTAAAAACATCCCAAAAGACAATTGAGAAACAAAAATTATACTTGGCAAAATTTCAGGTTTCAAATATAAAGCAAAGATAAGTAGTATGAAAAATTGTCCAAGGAAAACTATTTATTTAATTTTGCATTCTGAGCAAATCATCTGTGATTAATCCTGCCATATAAACACCTACCATCAGCTTCTTCAAACTGGGAAAAAAAGTTGACTTTCTTTTACAAGATTTCCCATTCTTTAAATAAGCTGCACCGTGAAATTATCCAATAGCAAATGATGTAAACTTTTCAAAAACCACTTTTTTTATAATATTTTACAATTTCTCTTTAACAATGATGAAGTACTAGCGCACAATAACTCCCTTTTGTTAGGTAACTGCACTGTCATGCATCTCTTTTATATTTCTGATATATAAATATCAGAAATTCCAAAATATTTTACAGAATTTCAGTTCATGGATATGGTACCACAGAAAATTTCAAAGCTTATTTCTGTTTCAGTCTTTACCTTTTAATATATAGAGTGTCTTTAAGACAGAAATGGGTTTCAATAAGAGCCTTTGATGACCCTCTTGAATAAAACACTTCTGGTACACACACAGTACTTCTCAAATTTGTTCACAGTTCCAACAAAGGTCTTTTAATAAATATATGTGGCTTCTGACAGTTTCTTTATTAACACATATTTTCTCATCATGTCCAAAACAATGGTCAGGTTATTATTTATGACCAAGTAAATTACTGCACAGGAGTTGAATGCTCTCAGTTGTTACAGTGTCCAGAAGAAAGGGTCAACTTTCTCTTCCAGGCTCTTAAATTAAAAGATAAAAATAAGTAAATATACCATTATTTTTTTAAAATCAAAAGTACATTGTGCAAATCAACATTAAAAATCCGTGGAATTATGGATTTCTTGGTAGTTTCCTGGACTTGTTTACTTTATGAATTCAGAGTCCCTTATTCTGACAAATTAGAGTATTTTCCCAGAAAATGTCAAATTAATAATTTGTTTTAACCACAGCTAAGGGATGATATGGAGAATTGTGGGCTTAACAAGGCAGATTGCAATCTGAAATATATGTATTGCAAATATACGTAAAAATAATATATATCGTATCATCTATATGTTATTATTTATATAATCCAATATCATTAATATAATATCTTTAATATATTAATTGTAGAGAGAAAAAGGCAAATGACAGAATCTGGCACCCTTCAACTCTGGGGACAAAAATCTGACTGTAAACATGTCTCTGTAGGAAAGTGCTTCACTTAGGAAGATGAGGCTGTAGGGACAGTCCCTATTTATCTTACACTAGGGTCAAGCAAAACCTACCCGGAGGCTGTCAGTGAGCTTAAATTCATGATTCAGTCAGATTTTTATCTGTCTTTTCTGTCAAAGTTCCTGTTTCAGTAAACCACTCTGGTGTCACTTGTTCCAGTCCATTCCTATTCTCCATTGTTTCTTCACATTTTAATGAATACTTTTTGACTTCTGTAAGAAATTTGGCTGTATTTATCTGCTAAGGCTTTTTTTCTGAAATGGCAATGAGGTAAATGAGGAAGTAAACACGTTTGTTATTCCATATCAGTCCCATTCATGACCTTTTAAGTGTGTAATAGCCCTTTCTGAGTAAACATTGCTGCTGTGTCCCTGTTCTGCCACATTGCCAGCTAACCCTGCAGATCACCTCTCATATTCTCTAGTAAGGAGACATCCCTTTGCCATGGGTCTGCAAAGAACATCTAATCATTACTTCAGATTTGAAATCTATTCTCCAAGAATAGCATTTATGTTATAGTATGCAGCAATTTTGCATTTTATATTATATTAATTATATGCTATGTTATGCTATTATAGATAAAATCTGTCAGAATCATAAAAATTTAAAAGTTAACAACAAGATAGCTATTAAACTACAAAGTGGACTATAATTTCAGTGGTTTAGTGCAAACATATTCTTACCTACTATTTCTTTTTTTTTTTCAATTTCAGGGGGCTGTAAGATGTTAGAGAAGCAAGATCTAATAAAATTATACTTGTCACCAATATAGAGTTATAAATTAAAATGAACTCATTTACCAAAACTAACCAATTTCTTTTTATGATTCCTAAAACATCAGATCCCTACTTACTTCCCCTATATGGCTCAAAGTTATTTATTGGGTGCTGCTTGTGTATACCTACACTTGGATATATTGGAAGAGGATGCCATCACACTTTTTGGCTGTTTGAAGTGACTGAGGTGTTTTGATTCCTTGTTGGAAATTGAAATGCTTTCTGCTAGTACCCATTCCTAGAAGAATTTGATAATTTGATGTTCTCTGATTTTCTTTCTTTCACTGAATTCACCCAGTTTGTTTGTCTGAGGCAAAAAATGTAGATAAACTTAGGCCATGTATCACACTGTGTTCCCAGTGCTTCTGGGGGCAGAAATCCATGTAAATGTTGGATTTACTGTCCCAGAGCTAGATTTCCAATAGGGTTGAGACTTCTGTTCATACAGTGTGCTTTCCAGAAGACCTATTAAAAATGAAAAAGCAAAATGTCTTTACCAGTTCTGTTAAATCAATGACAAAGCTCCCATTCATTTCAGGAATAAATTGCTAACCCTCAGTGACCCCACAATAGCTGGAATTGTCTGCAAGCTGAAAGATTTTCTAATGGGCTACTTAAGGCCTACCACATCAGGTCCCAATGTGCCACTATACATAAAAACCCTATTTTAAAGCCCATAATGATATGTTTATTCAAATTTCAGCAGTAGGTCAAGGAAATTTATCAGCATTCCATAAAGCCTCTGCATTATGTGCACTTTTAAATGTCAGAAAATTTAAGAAGCTCTTAGTTATTATCTCTATTGGTTGCTTTAGATATACATGATAAGCATTTAAATAATATTTAAATGCTAATTTAAAAATCCCAAATGATTTTTTTTAAAAACCAAAAAAGAAGTGAAAAAAAGTACAAAGGAAATTTGGTTTCACAGCAACATTTAATAAAAAACTAGGCCTAAGCAATCATTTCAATCTCAAATAAAAAGTAAGTTTATGCATTGGTTTTAATTGCAGGGTTCAAAGATTCCTTTTTCTTTCCATCTTTATTCCATTACAGAGTTGCAACCCATCATTTATTTTCTCCCTGCTTCTCACTTTGCCATTTCACTTCCTGTACTTCCTTTATTCTTTATTTTTTACTTCCTCTCATATTCTCAGATATTCCTCCTTTTGTTTGTCCTTCTCTCAGTGTTGTTTTCTCTATTTTCTGTAGCATGTGAGTATTTTACACCTGCAAAGAAGCTCTCCTGTGATGAGTCTCAGACATGGTACAATGGACAAAATAACTTCCAGTAGTTTTCCATGTAATGCTTGTTCTCTTTTATGTCTGGGCTTCTTGCAGCTCCCCTTCATGATCACTTAAGCCCACACTATATATTTTGCCAGGGAAATCAATAAGGCCAAGGACAACTTTGTATGTTAGTTCTCCTGTACTTTTGCTGTCAGTTCACACTAAAGAACTATTTTTTTTTTTAAACTGGTAATTACTGAGTGGTGAGTACAGAACAACTAAACAGTTGCTGCTGTTCTTAATTTCTTTGCTAATTATACTTTGAAATGTAATTCTAAGCTTTTTGCACTGTAAAAGTTATGTTTCTTCTCCAGTGAAAAGTAGATAATCTTACAGACAGTAGCTGTAAGATTTGGTGTCCTGGGCTGCAGTAGGATGATCATGGAAACTCTGACTGATGCAAAACAGGGCTGGTTTTATTCCTTACACTGGCTTTTTCTTGCTTCTCTGTACCCAGAGCTGTGCTAGTGGAATTATGTGGGGAGGTGGATCCTGGGCCTGGTTTTCAAGTCTGCATGGAAATAATAAATCAGTCTGAGCATGCTCCTGATCAAGTCTAAGATGAAGTAACTTGGCTGTTGATTTTGGCAAATATTAGGGATGGACCAGTGTACCTGAGGACAGGGGAGAGAAGGAGATAGATACCCTTCTAAGCAGATACCCACCTTTATTTCAGTTTAAGATGAGCGTTAAACCTCAGCATGTTTAAACTTGTTACAGAGCCATAAAATTGCAGTATTGCCATGGCATCATTTATATTCACATATCAAATGTCCCAATTAACTTAATTAATCTGCTTAATATAGCCAGAAGTGCTGAGAAAGTGACAGAACTGAGCAACCAAAGCAGGATTTTTGTTGTGCAGCTATATACACATCCCCTTGCTGCAGGGCAGTGAAGGAATTAACCACCCTCACACAGCTTAGCTGAGGAACATCACTTCCTAAAAAACTTGCCATTGCCTGTGGTTGACTTAGGAATTATTCCTGTTTTAATTCACTGAGTGGTCAAATGGATTATTTGAAGTTGATGTTGATGTGTAAGCAAGCTGCTCCTTGCACCTGGCTTCATGAAGTTTGGACTATAAACAGTTTTTAGTGCCAAGCTTAGTAAAATATATTGTTTAGAAGTTCCTCCAAAAAATGAAAAGTATTATTTCATCATGTAGTATTTTAAAAATATTTGTAAGGCTTTCACTAAAATTGATTAAGTGCTTGTCCTCACATGGTATTTGGTTAAATATCCAGCATAAACAGAAGAGACAATTGAGGATACAAGCATCATAAAGCTACCACAGGACAACTTCCTCCATTATAAATCATCTGGAGTAGATGTTTTATTTGACTTTTGTGGTTACTATGTGACTTTGCACTCCATCAGTAAAATAGATGATGTGCTCCCAAGTTTCCTGGCTCTGGAATAATGGTATGTGTTGACTAGAACCATGCCCGTGCATCACCAACGGAAGCTTACTAGAAAACTTTTCAGTGCACTGCAACACAAGTCCCTCTGCTCTGACACCAGCTCTATGGGGAAGTAAGACAAATCAAGGCAAAATTATTGCCCAGAGAGTAGAGATCAAAAATGCTGAAATGTCAGCAGTATTATTATCGGAACCCAGGATATTCCTCTGGCTGCCCTGGATGGCTCAAGACCCTGGCAAGGGGCTCAGAGACCTTGGCACGGAGTCAAAGACACCTGTGCCTTCGATTTTAACCCATGGAAACAATTACCAACTTGGTGTGAGGATTTACAAGCCACAAGGGTTTGAGTAGAATGATAGTGAATTTGTCACAGTGTAAAAAAGTAGAATTTTGGGGTTTTAGAATGGGGGTTCAAGAGGCAAGATGGAGGAATCTAAGGATGGAGGAATCTAAGTGTGTCCTGTCCTGTCCTGTCCTGTCCTGTCCTGTCCTGTCCTGTCCTTCCTCCTCCTCCTCCTCCTCCTCTTCCTCCTCCTCCTCCTTCTCCTTCTTCATCTTCTCCATCTTCATCTTCTTGTCCTCCATCTTCTGCTGTGATGGTGGCACTTCTGGATTGGTTTAGAGTAGAGACAGACTGTCTAGCATAGGTGATAGGTATTGGAAAATTATTGTAAATAAAGTACATGTAGTTCTTAGTACAAAAAGCTAACACCAGCCCAAGGGCGGTCAGTGTGTCACAAACCACCCTGCCAGACAGACCTCAGCAGGTCAGAAAAAGAATGTAATAAGTAAGAGAAAATAAACAACTTTGAAAATCAGAGCTGAGGAATCTTAACTTCTTCTTTGGTCACAGGGCTGGGAAAAAAGACTCTTTATTACCTTAGGAGCCATTTCAACAACACCAAACCCGAGATACTATAATCTAAATTGAAGTAGTTGTTGGTTCCTAAATTTTTCCTTTACTGTTGCATAGAGAATAATCTTGATTTATTCAACTGATGCCTCATAATGCAAGAAACTTGAGTGGCTGGAGCACATCTGAAGCAGCCCATGGTATGTGCAACAGACCTGAAAGGTCTTTGCTATCATCACTCACACTCCTCTGCCATTACCTGACAGGTGTTTTGATGGACAAGCACAATAGCTCATAAGACATTTGAGCAGACTAAAACATCTGTCTTGTGTCTGTGTGGATTGCAGTGCCCACAGAAAGCCTGAAGGGCCACTGTTCCACTCCAGGTTGTAACACTTGCTTTTCAGAGGTAGAAATGGCAGCATAACATAAAGCAAACTTGAATGAGATGTGAAATTACAGAAACCGTTCAGTTTGCATCCTGTGAAATTATTTTAAAATTCCTCTTGGATCAGATACCAAGTATGCTAAACAAATTTAGGAATTTCTGCATTAGAGTGTTGCTTAAAAAATAGAATGTCTGTTAAGACGCTAACAATATAATGCTATTATCATATTTATTGAGTCTATGTGACAAATAGGCATAATTCCAGAAAAGAGGATTGAGAATTAATTTGAGGTTTTTATTTTCCCCTCCTAAAACCTCACCCTCTTTTATTATAAAACTTTAAATTAACCTGCAGTGAATTTTTATTTTATACCAGATACTTGCCTGTACAAATCTGAAAAGCAAAGGGGTCTGTATATATGAGAGAGTGAGGGATAATTCTGAACTGTGAAGTGAACACTCAGCAAGATCAATTCTGCCAATTATGAAGACAAGCAGATTATCCAAACTTGCAAATATTTAATGTCTCAGAGTGTTTCTGGCTGGATTATTCTATTCTAATAAGAAACATGTGCATAATATAATATTTTGTTTTCTAACTTTGCATTGCTCCATCAGTAATGGATCAGTTTGTTACATTCAGTAAATTAGCACTACAATTTTTTTTTACAGTGACTGACACAAGAACAGCTCCAATGCAATGTTTGCTTCCTGTTATTGTCACATTGAGGCCTCTGTGCAGAGCCAAGGTTTCACACACAACTGGACTTGAGTTTTAATTCTCCATTGCTGCTGTTACAAGGTGATCTGACAGCTGAAAACATCAATGCTTTAAAGGATTTCTTTGGTGATTAGAACTCTTTTCCCTATCCTTCATCACAGTTTAAAGGAAGCTTAACATCTAGAGAGAGCAAGACAACTCCACATCTTCAAAGGGTGGTTTTGCAAGCCTGCATACCAAACAGAAAACCCATCCCTGGAATGGATAACCTTGGAGGAACAAAGCTGTACCTGATTTACCTGTCAAGTAGGTCAAGACAACAGCTAGGAAGCCACAGTCCTTTGATGGTACTGGAAATTTTTTTTCAAATTAATCTCAAGTCAAGCATGAGTCACAGTTTCATTCATATTAAAATAAATTGCTGCAGTATTCAGCTTGAAAATATGAGATTCAATATGTGTGTGTGTGTGTGCATGTATGTGTACATATTATTTTAATATATGTGTATCTTAACTCATTATGAAAATAAGAATGCTTTAATTCAAGAGGTGCTGGTGCAGATAGAGAGGCACAAACATTAACTTCTAGAGTTTCTTTTCCTCCATGTTCCAGATAAGCATTTGTCTTTGAGGCTATAGAGTTTTCTTTGTAAGTTTTCTGAATATGTTGTTTGATATACATAAAAAGCTGTTTCTTTATCAGAATAAACAGACTGCTTGTATACTGGGCAGAAAGAACCTGAGTTACTGGCCCTCTGTAAATAATTCAAGGTGTTGACCTCTTTTGCTCATTCTTTTGCTCAAGAAAAGTTTCACTTTTTTCTGTCTCTTTCTAGTTCTTTTATTTAATATGTCCTTTGTGGTTTTTTTCTGTTTAGTGCTACCTCTGTTCTGGCTCTATTATGAGGACAAGAGAGGACCTACTCTGAGGCTAGCAGTAAATTAACATTTTTATTAGCTAAACTGGCATGGACAAGACTAAGGAGAAATATCAGACCTGCAAATGGAGATCAAGGATCAGGTGTAGAGAATTTTTTTTCCTATATGTAGCTGTGTGAAACAGTAAATGCAAACATGTTTATAGAATCTGCACAAAGTAATATTTAAGCATAATTTCAAGGTAAAATTGCAGCTACTAAATTGGCTCTTAAACTGCAATGTGAGTTTTCATGTAGCATTTCAACATGCCAAAGGTGCTCAGATTTGAGCCACCCTTTGTTCTCTGGCTCTCTAAGCCCACCCAGTACAGCAGAGGCAGAGGCAGGTGGCCACACAGGGGTTCTCTGTGGTGATCAGGGGCAGGACTCCAGAGAACAACATTGTCGCAGACATCTTTTATGAAAAAGCCTTTCCTTAGGATTTTTCCTCCTGAGAAGCTGAGAGGCCTCAGGAACAAAATGTAAACATTGATTATCTGCTGCTGTGGAATGCAACAGGTGGGTCTGTGATTGGTCTCATGTGGTTTTTTCCAATTAATGGCCAATCACAGTGAGCTGGCTCAGACAGAGAGTCCGAGCCACAAACCTTTGTTATCATTCTTTCCTATTCTATTCTTAGCTAGCCTTCTGATGAAATCCTTTCTTCTATTCTTTTAGTATAGTTTTAATGTAATATATATCATAAAATAATAAATCAAGCCTTCTGAAACATGGAGTCAGATCCTCGTCTCTTCCCTCATCCAAGAACCCCTGTGAACATGGTCACAAAAAACACCAAAACCAGGGGAAAATAAACAAGCATGAAACAGACACAGTGCACCTGGGGAAGAAGGGCCTTGTTCTTCAGTGTTGAGCAGGAATTTTTACCCTCCATTTGGAAGAAAGACACAATAGCTTTGAGGTCAGTGGCTCGGAGCAGCATCCCTCCTTTCCTTCCTGCCTCTCTCAGCCCAGCCCAGGATGACAGGATTGAGCAGAACACTCCTGAAACCCCAAAATCCCCTTTGTGTGCCGAGGGTCCCGCTCCCTCACTGTGGCAGGACAACTCTGAACTGGTTTCTCACTGTGCCGGACAACTCTTTCCAGCAGAACAAGTGAATACATTCTGTAATTTTTTTTCCTCCCCCTAAGGATATCCTTTCTTTTTTGTTAATATTCGGTATGTATTTGATCTTCTTGCCTTCACAAGACAATCAAACATGGCTTGTCAGCAGTTTATTAGCAAGAGAGAAAGAGGAAGGGCAGAAAGGGGTTATATGCATGAGGAAAATGTCAGGTTTAGATAAAAAATTATGAGGTTTGATCCTTTGACAGAGTTAAACTCAAAGTTTTAAAATCAAAGCTTTCTGTAATCAAACCATGAAGCTGAACTGATAATTATGCAAACCATTGTTTTGCTTGAACCAGAAGTAAATTGTCATTTCAATGCTTTCCTGAATGCTGAAAGAATTGAACCAAAACAGATTTTTGGTTGCAAGCTAAACACTAGCAATAAAAATATCCAACTCCCTAGCAGGGACTTATTTAGTATGAGCCTTATTTGCACTTGATAGGAGCTTCAAAGCAAAGTCATGTCACAGCCTATTCCCCTGCCTCCCCTCCCACTTGGCTGGCAGGCACAAACAGCACAAACTCTGTCTCAGCCACATGGCATTACCCTTCTTCACTCTGTGCTGGGCCAGCAGGGAGAGGAGGGAGACAGAGTCCCTGTCCTTGGAGATGTTCAAAAGGCACTTGGACATGGTGATCATGCATCAGTGCGGAGAGGAGCAGGCTAGGTGGTGTTCAGCGGTCCCTTCCAGCCTGAATCTGTCTGGGGTTCTCTCTCAAAAGGCTTGCTGCTCCTGGAGACGAGTTAAAAATTCCACCTTGTCCTAGGGTGATGTAATGATGCTTGTATCCCCCTTCATGTGTTCTATTTATGCTGGATATCACGTTCTGTGCCTTCAAGAAGGGCTGGCTCTGAAGAGTGAAAGTTTTGTTTGGGTTTTCTTATCAGCTGCTCCCCCACAGCTGGCGAGACACAGAGACAGGGCAGTACATGGTGCTGCTTTTGCTTTTTGCTTTGCTTTTTGCTTTGCTCTTGCTTCTGCTCATTAGCTAGTTTAGCTAAACAGTCCAAATTTCTTCCTGGACTGTTTCTCCTTTCCCTTTTTGATCCAACTTGAACCTGCTCCAGACTGGGACCTGGGAACACCGAGATTTACACCTTGTGGCCTAGTGGGGCCTACTCTGGGCAGCAGCTGCCCCAGCGCCGGAGGGACTAAGAACAGAGCGACCATCCCCAAGAGAGACTTTCTGAATTTGCATCTTTTTCAGAGCGGTGAATGAGCGGAGTCATCTGGTGTTGTTCATTCTGTGTGCTGGGGGTGCTGTGCCTGTTAAATAAACAGGTTCTTTCTACTTCTAGGCTCTTTCTACTTCTCTCTGAGGAATCCTACTCGAACCGGTTGGGAGGAGAGGCCATGTGTGTATGCTTTCTGGAGGGGCCTCCTTTGGATATTGTCTACCAAATTTGCCCTAAACCAGGACACACCTGTAGAGGAACATTGGCCTGCAAAGAGAGCTCAGAATGTCAGAAGAACAGACTCTGCTTTCCAGCTGCAGAATTGATAATGGCCTCTCACACTTATTTCAATGTATGCAATAGAAAGGGCTTCCCTGTCGTTGCAACAGGAGGTTTGATTGTAGAATGATTTAAAAGTCTGATCTTGATATATCACTCTAATAAAATCAGTGGAGATATACAGCTCTGACAGCAATGTGTAAAAAGTTGCTGACTGTCTCATTTTAAAATACTGATTTGTATTAGTTTTACTTCATTGGTTTCAAAGAGCTTTTCTAGATTTATATTGATGCAAGCAAGATTAGAAACAAACTCAACATCTGAAACTTTTTATTTATTATTAAGAAATCTCTGATTCTCAGACTGACCCACTACCTGTCCAAGCAACCCAGTTCTTTTCTATTCCCAGTCCAGTAGCAGAAAATACACTTTTTTTGGTAAACTGCAGTGAATATATTTTTAAAACTTTAATGCTATTTAGCATTTAATAGAAATCTGACCCTCTTAGCCTTTTACCTTGTCTTATCCCTGCAGCATAAGCATGCCATCACCTCTAATTTCTGTAACTCCAGATCCCAGTGGTCCACATACAAGGATGAGCAGAAATCTGATGCTTGGCAGCTGGAAAGCATGCTAAGGTTCAGTGCTGGAAAGGCAAAATAATTTTTCTTACTTATTTTGAGTGGTATGAGTAACTTCTTCACTTGCACAAATGATATAGGAGTAAATCTAGAAGCATTCATCTTCCCAGTCTCTGCCTCCAGTGCAGCCACAGCCCTCCTTCACCTCTGCACTGAGTTCCTTGGAGCTGCTCAGAAGCACAAGGTCTTTCTGTTAGGCTACCAAGTGTTTCAACAGAAGAAGTGAAATCTTCTCTCTGTGTTGCTAAGATTAATTTTATCTTTAAGAAAACTACCAAATAATTCCTAAATACAAATATTTTCTGGCTATTTTCTTCCTTTTACACAAAGGACCAAAAGAGTAAACTTTAATCATGTATGAAATACATCATGTATGTAATCCTCAGATCCTTGAGTGTCTGTTGTATTTCTCTTCATGGCAAAAATCAGATAAAGAGTGGAAAAATAGCATTTTAGGACAAATAAATCTGTTTAAAATAATGACTCATAAAATACTGAAGCCTGTGCAATTTCTTATTTTTCCTTTTTTTTTATTTTTTGAAATTGAAACAGATTGAAGTTATTAAAAAAAAGTTTTTTATATTAGCATATCTACTCTGTCTTCCTGCTAAATCTGTTGTACAGGGAAATCAGGGAGGGAGGAAGGGAAGGCAGGAAGGAAGGAAGGAAGGAAGGAAGGCAGGAAGGAAGGAAGGAAGGAAGGAAGGAAGGAAGGAAGGAAGGAAGGAAGGAAAGAAAGAAAGAAAGAAAGAAAGAAAGAAAGAAAGAAAGAAAGAAAGAAAGAAAGAAAGAAAGAAAGAAAGAAAGAAAGAAAGAAAGAAAAATAAAGAAAAAAGAAAAGGAGAACTTACAGACTTTTCAGTATTATAATTTGGAAACTAACTAATGTGCAGGCATGGGGATGTATTTTGGCATATGTGTTGAGCCAGTTCTATGGGTTCAGCACAGTGGAAGCAGCTCAAAAGAATCATTGTGATTGTGAAAATATACCCTCTGTCTGTGTAAAGAGAAGTGATATTCCCCTACCTATAGATAACTTACAAGTGACTGACATAAGCAGTGTATGAAACCCAGCAAAGTACTATATTGTATTGAGACAATTGCATTTGGTTTTCAGTATAAATTAATAACAAATCAAAATATTCAGGATGACTAAACATTAAAATCAACAACTAAAACACACATAATTGGTATGAGACAATGTTCAGATCAAAATGACAATCTAGTAAACATAGATAATTCACTGAATTATTTGATTCTTTGGTTTGATTGGATATAATAAGAGCCCAGACCAGACCCACAGATCTGAATTGCTGATAACTAGCTGGAGCAGCTTTGGCTCACGCATGGACTGTCAATGTGTCTCTCAACTCATTTCACACTTGACCTCCCGGAGGGCAGCGGAGCTGTGCACAAACCTACGCTGTGCTTTCTGCTCCTCAACTTTGTTAAAAAGGAAAAACTGCACCAGAAAATCTATATTGAAGTAGTAACCAAACAGAAAAACCTCATGTCTGAAAGTCTTAAAAAAACAGAAAGGAAGGAAATAAATTCATGATTTGAAAGCTCTGCCCACATAAAGAGTTATAGTGCCTCTTAAGTGTAGCACTCTGATGCATTAATAGTCGGGGCAGGAGTTCAGTTTAACTATTGCTGCAGCTTAAGGTACACAATTACATTCTTGAGCGTTGACATTTTCACCTTGATAAGCATAATAATGCCATGCAGATGCAGACTAAAACCCATAATTTCAGCACTCTGCTTCTACTCACGTTGATTATAATAAGGCACGGCACTGAAGCATGCACAATCCTACATTTAATTGTCAGCATAGCCCTTCATTTAAACAAGAAGTTAGTTAACAGGATGCCTGCTCCAAGGAGTGTGGGAGGCATTGCAAATAACTGGGGCTAAACGGAGGAAGTTAAATGTGCCAGCAAAATGTGCAAAAAGCTGGTGAGGGCCTAAATTCACCTCCAGTTTTTCTGTGGGTTTTGATGCAAATTAAAAATAAAATGTGATATGTTTATAATTGCAAGAAAAAGACCTAGGTTTCTTGATTATTTTTCCTTCTTTCTTTTGTTTTTTTAAACAAGGGAAAGTTTCCCTGCAGTTAACTATACCTCATTAGGAAGCAGCAAGCTATATGATGACATTGAAAGATAGATTCTTGTACATGTAGAAATACCCAAATATAATAAACATGTCTAAGTTTGAAAAGAGAATATATGATATTAAAAGAAAGCCTATGTAAATGAAGCAAGGCAAGAATACTATACATTGCATTTTGTTTAGTAAGTCCCTTCTGTGAGGAAGAGAAAAGCAACATCTAGAAGATTATTTAAATTGGGACAATAGTCATACATGTACATATGTACATGTACTTTATTCATACATGTGTGTATGTATATGAATCTACTGTTTGAAAAATATCTACCTTATAAAAAATGGGCATCAACAATAAAAATTCTTATGCCTGATAGAATTTCTAGTATTTTAACTTGTGCTCTATTGTTGCTTGATGCTTGAAGCAGCACTAGTTAAAAACAAACAAACAAACAAACAAACAAACCACGTCCAAAACTTGAAACAACCAGAATAGCCTTGTTCACATCCATCACATAATTCTCTTTTATGATGCCACAATTCCTTGGTAATGTATTTTAATTCCTTTTGATTGTATGAAAAGAAGACTCTCAAAAATGCCTCATTTTGAAAGGGAAGGGAGTCTTTGTCCTGGCTCATTAAAAATGCTGTGTGGTGCTTTCTAGGCATAATGAACCATCAGGCACTACATGCACTCCATGAGGTGACACATCCAAAGAGCTGCAGAAGTTCAGTGGCTCGTGGCTTTCTCACTCCAAACTGAGGAGTTACCTTGTGATTGCCAGTGGAAAGGCAGCATATGTCACACGCTGAGCTGAGGAGCTGGTGGGAGGTCTGGTGACACATGGGGCAGGCTCCAGGGCTGGCTCACAGTCAGACCACGTCTGCTCTTCACTGAAGGTAGTGGCAGCCCCAAACTCTGCTCACGAGCATCTGGCACTAGACCTGCTGGTTTGTTTCATGAGAAATTTTGTGATGTTGCTGTACTGTTCTCTAGAGTGAAAAAAAGGAAAAAGTTGCCTCTCTGGTGTACCCAGCTAGCCTGACAAGATGCCTCTGCACTGGTTTAGCAGAAAAGTTATAAATTCCTGTGCTGGCTTACATATCATATAAGCCAATGCAAAACTATGATAATGTAATTAGCCCATGAGCTTGTAGTAAATACAGACTTCAAAGAAACTACTGTAGCAGATTTATGCACATTTTCTGCCAATTTATTTCCAACTCTGCTCAAACCTAACTCGGTATAATGCTTCAAGGTCGAATCTCTGCCTTGCATTATGCCGGATGCAATTCATAAACATGCAATCAGTTGAGGTTTTGTTAAAATTATTTTTTTTATCCTTTTATATAAATTAAATGGGAACTCACCAACTTCAATTTTTTAGACCAAAAAACCAAATAGGTTTAGACCAAATAGGTAGATGTGGGAGGGAAGCCTTTGTAACAGATTGTGGGATTCATGAGTAGTGCTGAGAGCCACTCTTGAGCTACAAGCCCTACTCCTGTTTTGGGAATGCTGTGTCACTGGCCCTGGGGAAAGGAGCAAATTTAGGGACCTTTTCTGGAAGTGCTACACTGTGTAGCACTAGATGTTGTCAACAGAAGACATTTGCCATGGAAACTGGGTTGCAATGTGTTTCCTCTGACGAGTTGGCTTTTGGTAAGCCAGAATGCTGAGGTGGTACAAAGAACAAAGCAGCTGGATAGTGAAGAACTCCTTATGGAGAATAATATGATGTTGGTGGTAGGACTTGCAATTAATTTAAAAAGTGCACTATAAATTAAGTGCTTATAGTTTTGAAGTGATGTGTAGTGCAATTCAAATGTTGGGTAAGCTCTAAACTTACTGAGCTTTAATTAACCAATGCATTCATGAAAAAAAAAAAAAAAAGATAAAAAAGAAAAGGAAAATGGTATTTATTTCATGGGAGAAAATAGTTGAATGTGTTTATATGAATCATTTAATATCTGTCAACAAACGATTACCAGATCTCAGAAGCAAAAATCATCTAATTGGCCCTTAGCATTTAGAAGCAGTTGAGTGATTGGGAGGATTCTGTTATATAAATATTGTCACATAGTATCTTATCTTAATAACTAAATTATATAGCATTTATATGACAAATCATACTGAAGGCAACATGCATAAACGTTTATTATTCAGAACATGAAGTGAGATGAGACAACAACTAATCCCCACCATAAGCAGTGCTTTTTATACAGTAACACTGATAAACTGAAGCAGTCAGGCTAAATTGCCTCTACAAGCCAACTGGCACCTCTGGAGTTGTCGTGATGTACCACAAGAGAGAGTTTCTTCAGTGATTTCATTGCATCTAAATTAATTTTACACCACATTTTGTATTCGATTACGCTCAGAATTATGCAAAGACAGTGTTTACTACTTCATGTGAGGTTACCTTTCAAAACCAATGATAAAATTTATGTTGGAGGGTCAATACATATTATAGCTTTCTCCTAAAAATCTTGCTATTGCTATATTCCTTTGCAGGATGCTGTAAAATCAATAAAACACCATTATCATAATGCAACAATTTTCTGTGCATTCTTCCTGTGGCTGGTCATCTCACTTTCCTGTTAAGATTGCATCCTCCTCCTCTGCTTCATTGCTGCTCTGACCACATTTTTCTGTGCTCTAATATGGGCAAGATGAAACCCTGTCACTAAGTACAAATCTTCCTCTGTCATCTGTAATGGAGCCTAAATAATTTCTCTGGGTTATGTCATCATCTTGGTTAACTCCAAGGTAACTTGAGTGTATATAGGGGAAGGTCATCTAGCATTTGATATGATTGTCTCAGAGTTTTCTCACAGCTCCCAGAGAGTTTTACTCAAGATACTAAGGTTGCCTTAAATACTGATTTTTTTCTTCCTTTATATCATTCTTTGTTTTGCTTCCTTTCTTCCTTTTCTACATGCAGATGTAGATACTCATCAATAAAAATACAAGCCCCATACAGAAAACTTATTCTTCTTCAAGATTTGGGGAGGTGGGGCAGAGGTGTCCTCATTGGCACTGGCCTAATGCTGACATAAATCAGGTTAAGGTGCCATGATGGGAGGTTTCTCATGAGCTCAGCTGATTGTGAGAGACTGTGCCTCAAAAGCAACAGAAATACTAGAAGTGCTAAAATGAGAGAAATGGAAATAGCAGCGTGTTTCACTTCTCCACTGCTGGACAGTTTGTGCCAATGTCAGTGCAGAGCTTCAACAGTTCTGGATTTTCTACTATAGCTAACACTTAAAGATACAGCAAAATGAGAAAATTAGAAACATGCTGCGGCTGCTTTCGAAATAAAGATTTTACTAAAAATGCATCATAAATGTAAAATCCCACAATATTATGTTCCTGAAAAAAACAATCGATAACATTTCCTTCTCAAAACATTGTAAACCAAATCAAAAGTGTTCTCTAATGAAAAAGAAAAACAGGTCAGATGCAATGCTGTTGCTGTATGCAGGAAATTCATTGAGGTACCTTCATTCCTTTTTCACTCAGTCAGTGCTGCCTGAATCCAAAAGAAATGTCCTGAAATGAGTGTTCTTCATTGCCTCCCAAACCCCACTGGACACTTGATATGCAGTTTGTAACTTTGTAGAGCAGAAGGGATAAAATCAAAACTGAAGTGAGTCATGAATCTTAATTGATTTTTTTTTAATAGCATAATTTTCAACAGTGATTATTTCATGCTTTCAAATTAATTTTAATATAGCCTAGCTTATGTTTCTACTTTAACCCTCTTTATATTTTGAGTGTATTTGTGATTTGACAGAGATGGGGGCATGGGGGGGTTAGAGTTTTTTTTCCTTATTAGCTTTTTAATGATTTGATTTCTGCATCAATCCATAAATGTGTCAAAGTTACTATTAAGCTAGTTTAGAACACTGGGGTTTTTGGTTTTTTTTAATCTGGGTTATTTTCATAATAAGGAAAATGTTATTTCATTGTCATTGAAGGAGGAGGAAAAATAAAACAAAAAAGGTTTGAAATTAATATGAAATATTTTTTCTACTGACTGAATTTTGAGCATTGTTTAATTGAGTCATAGTCATTGTATCTACTTTCATATGAGAGCGTGATATGGAGTATTGCTGAGAGAATGAAATCCTTCTGCAACTGCCATAGAGAGGTGGCAACTTCTTTCCAATCTTTATGACAGCATCTTTACGAATAGTATTATATACTTCTTTCTGAATATATACCATATACTTTCAGATGTGTTACCTTGAAATCTTTTCATATCAGCAGGCAATACAGGGACAGAGAGCAATATTCCTGTGATGGGTCTGGCTGCATTTCAACTGGTCTGCTTAACTGGCCACATGAGTATATGAAATAATTTTCAAAAGTATTTAAGGTAAGATTCAGCACATCATAAACTAGAAGAGATGGCGGGGGGGGTTTGTGGTGGTTTTCAGAGGGGTTACAGTGCAAGGGAAGAGACGAGGATCTGACTCCATGTTTCAGAAAGCTGATATATTATTTTATGATATATATTATATTCAAAGAAGATGATATACTAAAACTATACTAAAACAATAGAAGAAAGGATTTCATCAGAAGGCTAGCACAGGATAGAAAAGAATGGAATGACAATAAAATCTCGTGACTGACTGAGACAGTCCAAGACAGCTGGACTGTGATTGGCCATTAATTACAAACAACCACATGAGACCAATCACAGATTCCCCTGTTGCATTCCACAGCAGCAGATAATCAATGTTTACATTTTGTTCCTGAGGCCTCTCAGCTTCTCAGGAGGAAAAATCCTAAGGAAAGGATTTTTCATAAAACATGTCTGTGACAGGGGTTGGAATTAGATGTTTAATGTCCCTTCCAACCCAAGCCATTTTATGATTCTATGATATATTATTCTGCTCCCCAGAGGCCAGCAGCCTCCTTCCCAGGAACCTACTAGTTCTAACCCTCCCCTCCCTTCCCCTCCCCTCCTTAGCATTTGTGTTTCCCATCACATTTTCCTCTGTGTCTTTTTCCTCCTAACTTGGATGATTTCATGTCCTTGTTTTAAACTGCAGCCATAATCAAATCAGAAACTTGCCTCTGTGTTCTTTCTCTCCAATGTACTTTCATTAAAACTTCAGCACCTGGAGTTCACTCTGGGACAGAATAAGAAAGGACCTGTTAAGTGTCCTTATTTTAAGATTTGTTTTATCTTGGGAAATGCATTTTGTCTAATCTGTTGCTCTATAACCACCTCAGGATTCAGAGTTTTCCCCATTGTCTTCTAACTTCTCCAAACATTGCTGCTGTCTCAGTCTTAGCAGATCTCCATAGGAATGAAAGAGTGACTGCTCAGTTATTCCCCACATGTCATTAATTGTAGATATTCTAAACCTTGGCCTATTGTAATATATCTGAGCTCTTTCACCTGTTTTCCTGTTTATTGCAGCTTAATTATTACAGTGTTCAAAATCAGACAATTATCACAATTTCATTTCATTTTTTAGATATTAGGAAAGCTTGCAACAGAATTAAGCTAAAATTAGATTGTAGTAACTCAATTTTTGCTTCTAGTCATTTGGGAGGCTTCTTTTTCTTTCTTTTTTTTTTTTTGGATAATTCATTAAGAATTAAATTATGCTTATTTGTTCACAACATCCCTCTGGCCTTTAATATCTTGAAATATATTAATTGTACTCTCACCTCCAGAGAATGAGCCCTTGTTTTATGTGAGTTTCTCCTACTATTCTCCCTGGATAGATAATGATCACTTTTTTCTGCCCATTTTTCTCTCAGTACCAGTCAAGGACGCTGTGGTGGTTTGATGGGAAATGTGTTTTCTGGGATGCTGTGGTCAGGCCAATGGATGTTCAGATTTTAATATTGGCACCTAAGGTGGCCATTGGGACATTGGGTCTGCCTCTGAGAACACGGGGTTAAAGCAGGGCTCTTTCTTGGGAGGCTCTCTTGGGTTCTGGTCAGTGAAAGGTTCAGAGCTCCCCTGCCCGGCTGCGGGCTGGGCGGGGCAGGGGCAGCCATGGGGCCGGGTGAGGTAGGCCCAGGGGCAGCCATGGGGCTGGGTGAGGTAGGCCGGGCCCTGGACAGAAGGGAGGGGAAGGCTCCTGCAGGATGGAAGGGTGGAGGAGCACTGAGAGGCATCGGGCAGCCACCCCCCACCCCCAGGAGAGACAGAGAGAGAGCCTGTGCCTGTGCCTGTGCTTGGCCGGCCGAGAAGGAGAAGGGGGGGGTGTGAGAAGGTGCCCGGCTGGGCAGCCGTGGGAGTTCTGGACAGACAGAGCCTCAGATTTTTAACCCTTTCCTTGGATGATGGAAACCTTACAAATGCTAATCCTCCTGAAGCTGAATGAGAAGAGAGATAGAGATGAGATAAGAGGAAATGGGTCACGAGAGAAATAGAGAAGAACTCAGGTGGAAGAGATGATGGAGTAGCTTATGCTGGACTCTTTTTGTGTAGCCATGGACAGAGCCATGTTCCTTGTGATACAGGGACTGCATTCTAGGGGGAGGCAATGCCTCAGGACCAAGAGGGTTCGGTGTGGGTACCCCTCGGTGCCAGGGGGTGAAAAATATGGGGGGGACAGGTGTCCCAAAGTTGAGACTGTGCCTTTTTGGAGTGGGATGAAGCATCCTTAAAAGTCGACCCTAGAAGCAGCTCTGGTCCATGTTCAGTGGTGAGAGCGCTGGACATGAAAGGAAGAGGTCACCATTGGCAGAAGAAGGACTCCTTCTCCTCTTGATGAACTGAGGATCGAGTATTCTGAAGGGTGGTGCCAGACCGAGAGTCGATGATTTCGGGGATGTATTGTATTGGGAATTCGGGGAGGAGGAGGAGGAGGAGATGTATTTGTGAAGTTTTCATTTTCCTTGTGTGTTTTTTTTTTTTTTCCTTTCCCTTGTAGTTTAGTTAATAATTTTTTTTTTCCCTAAGTGGGAGCCTGCTTTGCTTATTCCTGGTCACATCTCACAGCAGAAACCAGGGAGAGAGTATACTCATGGGGGCACTGGCATTGTCCCAGTGTCAAACCATGACAGTCACTGAATTTCATTTTTGGAGAAGGGACTTGGGCTAAATTACTATCTCAGAAACAGGATGTACACAGCAGAAACTGACCAATCATGGATGGATTTCGATGAAACAGTCATTCAAGCTTTGGCTCAATGGTTTTCCTTTTAATGAAACCAGTTCTCAATATTTTAAACCTGAACATCAAAGGCTTTTGGCCTTTGCTTCAGTTTATTAGCTATTTAGGAAAATTTCATAAAAGCATATGGCCAGACTTTAAAACAGGTTGAGGTTAAAACGGTTTGATATAAGTCCTTATTATTCAATTGTTCAGTTTTGCAGGGGGTTTTGGTTCTCTTTTTCTTTTTAACAAACTGCACAATTTATCAGATATTGCTCAAAGATTTAGAAAGATGCTCAGGAACAAAAAACACATTCATGCACTCCTTCCTATTTTTGTAGAATTACTTCACTAAATACTTACCATCTCATTATAGTCAGAGCTATGCAAATATATTGTTCCTCACAATAGTTATTCTTGATATTGCTTTCTTTTGGTTTGGTTTTGTTTCGTTCTCCTGACTTTGCACCCTGAAAGCTTTGCCTTGCCCTCTATCTTCTTTGCATTTTCTTTAAATCAGCTTCATTTGTCTCCAAGTTATTTTCTGAGAGTTATTTTCTAAAGAGTACTGTGGAAAGCACTCTTTTTCCTATATTAACACAGGCTTTTTAGCCTCTCAGTGTAAGCTCTCATATTAATTTGCACAGCAGAGGTGCTGCCACTCTTTTCTTGCAAAGCAGTTGTGAAATGGTCGTCATCCAGTCACAGAGATGTAACACTTGTGACCATCCTCACATATTCTCTGAGAGAAAAAAAATATCTAATTTCCTGGTTGTCCTTTCAGAGAATGGAAAAGGGTTGCTAAACTGGCCTTGCTCCTGAGACAAAGGTAACAACTAGAGCTCCCTGTGCTCAATTTCTTGTGGGATACTTAGGGCAGAAATGCCAGTTCAGGACCAGCCTGGCATCTTGCTTCTTCTGGAGTTAGCCAGGGAGCCCATCCATCCCAGCTGGTCTCTTTCATCTCCAAGTCAGCCAGGCCAGTTTAATGTGACACATGCTACTGCTAGCAGCTTTTCTTTTAAGAAACTGGCAGTATATCATCTAGGAATTTGTTTCTCCAGTTATGTTGGAAGATCAATAAACTACAGTAGAGGCAGACGAGAGTCAGTCATATCTTAGTCTGGCCTGGCTGTTTCTTCTATGGTATAATAAAACTTTGATGAGGATGAATACCAGTTGTAAATTTACCATGGCTTATTCAGGAAAAAAGAAGAAAAACAAAGCTTTTTAAAAATACATCTGTTCAAAAGGTAGGCATGTTTTAGTTTGGTAAGAGCTGAAACAGAGCTGCCAACTTCTTCATAACTTCTTGCATTATTATGCCTGTACTTGAAATAATTGATTACTTGCTTACCTGCTATTCCTGACCACTGAGGTAAACTACAAAAAGGTTGCTCAGATGAAAAAGTTCTACTGCATCAGACACATTTAAAACACAAGAAAATTCTTAGATATACCCAGTTTCGGATGTAGATTTTCAGGCTTAAAACAATTATTCAGCAAAGGAGAAGTATTACTATGTACTACAGAGAGAAATTTTATAAAGAGTTTGTGTTAGCAAAGCTGATATAATGCACAGCATGACATTTATGTGATCAAAATTTGTTGTACAAGACATAATGCAGCAGGAAAAATAAACATAGGGCTGTCTACAAATGCTTTATTTTCATATATATTGTCCAATATTTTTTGCCAGGACCAACCAGCAATCTTCCACCACTAACCCCTACATCCTGCTTCTTTTCCCTAATAGCTTCTCTTCCACCATGTGAAAAATGCCAATCGCTTGTTTTTAAAATTTTAAAAGTTTAATAGTTATAAAATGGTTATAAAAAGTAGTAATACAATTAGAGTAATAACAATTTGGACAAATTGAATTAGGACAATATGAGACAATAGAAATAAAGAGTTACGGATGTCAGGGTAGCTTTTTCTGGGCAGCACGAGCCTGAAAAAGGACACATATTAACAGAAGATTAACCCTTAAAAACAATAGCCTGTTGCATATTCATACACTTCATACATGATGCATAAATTCCATTCAAACACAGGATTCTGTCTGGTCATGGTCAACTTCTTCCTCTGAATCCTAGCAGCGCCTTCGAGGTGGGAAGAAGTTCGTTTCTTCTGATAAAAGGGCCATAAATTCTTTTTCTCTGAAAGATTGAGGTGTCCTGTGGCTGCTATCTCGCTGCGAGTCCTTTCTTTAAAAAAAGTCTCCTACATAGCATCATTTCTATTTTAACATTTTTTTATAAGCTAAAACTATATTTAACACACTACTTAAGAGAATTAATACAACATAACTTTCTAACACAACACATATATATTAATTTTAATATTTGCAAAAAGCCAATCATAAAATACATGCATTTTTCACACAGCACATACCCCCATCTCACTTTCCTCCTGTGTTAACTCCCACAAGCAATTCTCCCTTCAGCTTTGGTGACACTCACCAGCTCTCTCTTGGAAGGAGAAGCTGCACAGGCACTTACTGCAGTACTGGGAAGGAGAGCTGCAGGTAGTTTTAGAGCACAGACCTGAGATATCAATTCATAGAACAAGTTATAATTGAGGGGTGCTACTGGCCAACTGCTAATTGGCTTCTACAGAAGGTGAGGGTCAGCTTGCTTGCTGCAGGTGTACCAGCTGGGAAAAAAAAAGTCCTTACAAAGAAAAAGAATTAATTATTTGTGTCCGTAAGGTTGTTTCAGAATTTTAAACTCTAAGATTTAAAATTTCTCCTGCAGGCACAGATGGAAACAATGCTGTCAGTGCACTGGCAGTGGCACTGGTTGCCATTGGTAACAGATTGAGCCCAGTAATCAGACTGGACTGCTAATGGCTGCAAGTACACTTTGCCTAACCAGCACTGGCAGGAGGCTTTCCTTACAGTGATAAATGTACAAGCTGTGACTTGCATTTCATTTCCAACCTTGGCAAGCTAAAGGAGTCTGTTAATGAATGAAGACATCTTTAAGCATGTGGTTGTATGCCAACAGCAGTTGGTAATCCTCCATATCCATCTTATTTCATTCCATTTACGATTCCACTTGTAATCAAGCAATAAATAAACTACTGATGCTTGGCCAGCAGTACCCACATGACCTTAAAAAATGTTTGAAATCTGAAAAAAAGCAAAATATGCTTGTCACTAATATTGCTTTCATTTTCAGTTCAACATGCAGATAAACAGAGTGCTTGAAAATCATTCTGAAAATAAACTGCAGCAAACTCAATCAAAACTTTTATTTATTATTAAACACGATGAACCAAAAAAAAGCAAAAAAAAAAACATTTGGAAATGGCTATTAAGACTAACATTCAGCATGAGGTATTTCTGATACAGCATATAACAGAGTATATAAAACTCAATAACAAAATTTCAGTAAACCCCTGAGATTTATTTATCATGATATTGATATTAAAAGGCTAAATTTACAGAAAGCTGGAAACCTTTGGTTGGTTGTATAATTTTTAGTATTAAAGGTAGAACTGCTTCTCTTCTTTTGTGTTAAGGAAAAGCTGAGCAGATTAAATAAAGATATACTAAATTTCAGTACTCACCCTGTGAGTCACCCTGTGTTTGATACATTTTGTCTTTTCCTTCAGCATGTATAGTCCCTAAAGGCAAAAATAAAAGTATTTTCCCATTCCTATTTTTCCCTTGAAGGAACTGGGTTTCTGCCATTCATTTAAAACTTGTCTGGTTTTTGACTAAGGAAAATAGTTCAGCAATTATTACTGCTGCTTTTCGTCTTACAGTACAATTTGATTTCACAACCCTTCTTATAACTTCATTATTATTTCTCCCCATTTTATAATTCAATTAAATAATGAACAGTCAATAGTTATTGCTTTTCTAGCTCTTTACTTTGAAACTACAAACTCATTGTGGTCAAATAACTGTCTTAAGAGATGCTGCAAAATTCACCTCACATTTCTATTGCAGTCCACAGTTAAATTCAAATGTTTAAAGTAACTAAAAATGTTACAGAAGACCTTATGGAACATGAAGGAATCTCTTTCAACACATAGCTAATAACTAGAAATGAGAAAACTTCCCCACATCTTCAAATTTCAGTGAAAGAGAAGATTTATGGCAAGTCAACACTCAGTCCTTAAAAGTCACAACTTCAGGGAGAGGAACATTCAGGCTTGCATGTTTGTTTTTTGAAAGCAGATTTTAATCTTTTTGATAAAAATACAATCTATGCTAAGAATTTTAAAAACATTTTTACCATAACAGACCACTAAGAGGTCAAATAAATCATGAATATTGTGCACAATGTACACAACAGATAGGAGGCTGATGTACATTCTTCAAGCTGTTTGAAGAAAATCACCAGAAGCGTGGGCACTTGAGCTAAAAATAAAAGTTAGGGATATAAAACCCGAAATATAGTTTATGCAAACCCCAAATGAACTATTTTTAGGCAGAGTCAGCTCAGAAAAGACCTGTTAACTCCTACATCTTTTTTTATTTGATGAGTTTCAGCAAATCAGAATAGATTTCTTACCTGCTAGGTGTTTGTTTCTCCTCTCTGCAGGCACATAGCAAGAATTAGTTTCTTCCTCATTATTGTTCAGACAGAAAGAATCAGTAAAAAGGTTTATTTCCCTCACTTACTATCAAAATCTGTAATTTTTTCACAAAAATACTTAAATATTTTCTGTGGATGAATTGATGTATAAGCTACTACCTCATGTAGCAGGCAGCTCATAGAATGAGGACCTTCAAAACTTATTCTGCCCTTGAAAAGATTTCTGATCAATCCTCACAATGGAATATTTTTCTTTCATTGGAAGTTTTGGCTTGATAAGGCAGTGTTTTTGTACCCAGCTGAAGAATAATGTTCACTGCTGAAGTGAAACACTCTTATAACAGTACCCCCCACTACAGGCACTGACATTAATCTTAGCTTGTTCAGGATTGTTGAGGGGGCTTTTTGTAAACATGCAAAGAAATTTGAGATTTTTTTAATTTAGTTTTTTTGGATTTTTTTATAATTATATCCAGATTCTTTTGTGTTTATGATATTTAGTGAATCTCTTGATGAATTGCAGTGCTGAGAAGACAGATTCTGCTGCATTCAGTGACCCTTAATGTTTTTGATCCAGATTCCTAGGGATACTGAAGAGATTCTGATGGAGAGAGACAGAGAAGGAGACAGACAGGGGGAGAGGGAGAACTTAGTAGGAGGTAAAATATTAACTAATTTAAACCAATAGGAATAAAAATAATCACATTTCTGAAAATGTATCAGTTTAAATTTGGTTCTAGGGAAATGTGTATACCTCTCAATCTTTTAGTGTACAACTCTGCCTGTGGCAGTATAAATACATTTTTGTTCTACAAAAGAGAAAGTTTGGAATTTGTTACTATATAGCTTCTGCAACTTACTGATAAAAAGCTGTCCATCAAAAGGTTGGGTGACGTGGACATATCATCTCACTGGTGAGCTATTAACAACTCAGATTGATTACATGAAGAGTGTAGAAAGATAGCTTATCTTTGAGCCGTAAAATTTTATGGGACTGAAAAAGAGGGGGGAATTTAAAAAAGGCTTTTGCCAGGCTTGAAATGGATCACTCACCCCAGGGATTTTTTTGTGGACTTTCAATGTTGACCGCAGTTGAATCAGTTCATCTTTCTAAACCTCCATCTGAACAAAAGGAAGAGAATAATAAGATCTATTTAACGTAAATTTTAAGGACTTTATTTTTGAGATTTAAAATTTAGGATGTGGCTTTTATTCTAGTAGTGCCATGAGGTATTTGTGACCTTCTGGATAGAAAGTATATGATGAAGTCAACATTTCTCTACATACACATTTCCTCTTAGGATTAACTCTTTCCCATGATCAGTAGCAGCCTTGAATGTTGCTCTTGAAATGTATAGAAGCCATGAAACCTCAACTAATCTGTCAGTTAAGAATGAGCTTTTCACATTGAAATATTCTATTGATTTCCCTTTCTGGAAATTTACTAGCTCCTTTAATATATGCTGTACGTGCACACTCCAAAATCAAATTTGGCAGGTTTCATCAAGCAACTATAAGTGAAAGAGGCAAAGTGAAATCAACTTCTTCTTCTCCATTCTTCTTTCTCACCCACTTATGCTTTTGTAGTAGAAATATTCTGTAGGTGCCCTTTAAAATGCAAAAAGCTTTGACAAAAGGAAAGCTTTGTATCATGGCTTAAATTTAGATTGGAAAGCAAGAAAACCTAGAGATTGTACAGCGTATTCATTCACTAGGGAAAACAGTTTTAGTGGGAGTGAAGGAATTCTCAGTTATCATAAAGAAATCATTCAGCATCAATTTACAAAAATATTTTTTCACATCATTAATAACTGCTGTTATTGGGAGCTGCCAGAATGTTTTCTCAGTTGAATCTTCCTTTCAGAGATCTGACTATAAATGGGTCCCCAAAATCTATTTGCTGACTGAGTGATAAAAGTGTGTTTAGTAGCAACACAGTCACAATGTGAGAATTTACCTCAAAGTGAAATCATGTTTTATTTAGCAAAATGCTTGCTATTATTTCTATTTTACCTCTTGCTTGGTACATGAACACAAAAGAAGAAACCAGCTCAGTGCTTAAATATTTAAAAAAGCGAAGTGATAGAATACCCAAGCTATGTATAAAGGTCTGATAATTTTTCAAAAGCAAAAAGTAATATCGAGGTTAAAACACAGAGCAAAGTTATTGAGAAACACATTGTGATTTCTATGTTCTGTGAATCTCAGCTGTGAAAGCATTTTAGACCTTTTTCTAATTAACCCTCTTTTTTAATCTTAGCTGCTAAACAATTTCAAATAATGATAATTCACCCCCCAAAAAAAGAAAATAATAAACTCATATTGAAGTTAAACCTAATACCAAGTCTAATCTTTAATTCCTCACAGTGTTTATGTGCAGTCAAGCAGACTTTGCTAGCAGAATTCAGTCATTTCCTGAACTTCTCTTTCAGTGTACCTATCAGGAGAGGATGCTGCTATCCTGGCATGTAAGGTGTTCACTTTGCTTTATCCCAGGACCATGGTGTATGTAGGTTTTGGCTCCAGTAAGGGTTCACACATGCTTAAAATTTAGACAAAACATGACTTTCTATTGTGTAGCTACCAAATCAAATGCCCATCCTTGCTTTGGCTTGGAGGTTTCATACACAACGCAGGAGAACAATTTGATTTCTAACAGCGGGATTATAGCAGGATTCACAAAAATTCAGTGTGTATGCTTAAGGAGTGGAAAAAATGTGCTTCAAATATGGATCATGTCAGAGGCAGACCCCTCTCCCTAGTTAGGATTCACAGGAGCAGAAGGAAGGTGACTTAACTTACCTGGACTATTTTTACTCACACACAGGCTGACCCATTTACAACTAGACAGCTTTCTGGTTAATTTAATTCCAAGCCTATGCCCCAAGCTTGAGTGCAAGAGACCTGGGTTCACTCTCTTCTCTGCTTGAGAAGATCTGAATTCTTACCTTCCAGGAGAATATCCCATAAGATATTCATGAGGGAGGAAAATATTTTCCCCCTCCTATTTCAGCCTGAAAGCTGTTCCACTTTGCAATAACTAATTAAATATTCAGTGCACCAAAAAACCACAAAAGTTGAGAGCAATTCCTTAGCCAAGGGCTATGGGTACCTCCCTTAAGATGAAGAGGCACAAATCCAGTCCTTGCTCCACTGAAAACCTTGACATGGTAATCAAGGAAACAAGAGCTACAATATTTGCTCTCAAGAGAGTGAACCTGCTCTACACAAAGCAAAGGAAATAGGACACATCCTCTTTCCTTGGGCACAGGAGTATTTATTTTAGACATGCACGTGAAATGGTTTTTTGAGCCTCTTCAAGCAAAGCTAAAAATTTACATTGGGACTCCAACAAATCAACTCCAGATCAATAAAACAACCACAGAGCAGTGCCACCATGGGCTTCCCATCAATGTACTCTGAGCTGGAAAAACCTGTGGGAACAGCATATTTACCCACTCACATGGAAGAATGGGCTTGCAGAATAAAAATGGTAATATAATTTAGAAAATTATTGGTTTGCTATTTAAATAAATGACTGATGGGGTTGGAGGTTACAAATCTTAAGGGTTATTGTTTGCTTAGAGCAAAGTAACATTAAAATGTTTAATTCTTTTATTCTATAGTATTCATAACTGAGTGGTGATAATTAACATAGAACTGTGCCTTTCCTTAAAAGCCTGAAAGAAGAAAATTCTTTGTTAATTGGTTAACTATAGTAATGATTAATAATAAATAAAGGCAATCATATTTCTTCCCTAGGGTTATCATATGTGTCCTTTTAGCAATTTGTAATGGACCTCTGGGTTACTTGTTCTAATTAGTGGGTTGGGACACTCTTGTTAAACATGTACTAAATAAAGCCAATCTGGCAATATGTATTTTGCATGACGTGTGCCACGAGAACATTGCCACCAGTAGAACACAGAGAACAGGCTGTTCCATCAGGCTGCTACATCAAAATCTAATTGAATGGGAAAACCACACAATTTTAAAGCATTGTAGCCATTTGCACCCAGAAGCTGGTTTTCCTTGCTCCTGTGGTTACTATTATATATTTTAAATTAAAACAGCTTAACAAATGATGGATGACCAGGGAAGCTGTGCAGCACTACATGTATTGTACAGGACATTTATTGCTCTAAGTTAATATTTGTGGTCAAATCTTAGAAGATAGGGATTTTTTTTTTTGACACCCAAAAGAAGTCATAAGAGCAAACCAGAATTCCCTAGGTCCTAATGGATGTCCTAATAAAGAAATACATTTTTGCTGGCATGTTTTGGTACAAAGAAACTGTGAGCATGGGTCATGCCTAACCTTCCTGTATATTACAGACCAGTTCTCTGGAGACCTTTACAATGCTAAGATAGAAATGTTACAACATTAGAGTCTGATATTAGGATGAATATGCCACTAGTCTTCATATTGGAATAGTTAAAAATTATGCCCAGATTGATTTACATGTGTGTCATCTTGACTGCAGCCACCCACCCAGTGAAATGAAGGAGCCGTAAATGAGGAAGAGGAGAGAGAGAAGAAAGGGAAGAAAGGAGGGAAACAAAAGAGAACCCTTTACTTAGGAGTTATTTTATATTAAATAACTAAATTAATTTATATTAAATAACTAAAATAATTAAATTATTTTATATTAAATGATGAAAAATGCAAAAGAGCCTGGGGCAAGAAGAAATCAAATATAAGTTCAAAGACAAGAGGTTGGTCTTATTTATGATTTTTGGGATTTATCTAACAGAAAATACATCAGTGTTTATGTAGCTGGAGTTTAAGTGACTGACTACCCAACAATTGTATGTTTTGTGGAGTTTGGACAAAAAATTGTAAGAGCTTATCCTGGAGAAAAAGGGAAAGACCAACTACATCAGCAGCTGCTCTACAATTGTAGCAGAAGAAGGGATTTCAAAGTGTTCTCATGCTCAGATTTGGTAGATTATTCAATTTTTCCAATTGTTTTAACAAATATATTTTGCTTTAATCCCTGGGTTTTTTTTTCTTTTATAAAGGTTGCTTGTGAGGGGGAAAGTTCTCTTATTGTGTGCTCCACTGGAGCATGTTTCCCTGGTCTGGGGAAAAGAGAGCATTTTAAATTTTTGTATTCTTCTCTACAGAATTAAAGAAAAGCTATCATAGAAAGAACCTTGCTATTTCAATTTTCTGAGACTGTCATCTTCAATATAAGTTTCTATAAACAAGGGTTTATTAAATTTATAGTTCTGCATAAATATGATGCTGAATTGTAAATTCTATTTTTTTTTCCTTTCTAATAGAAATCAATTTTAATTTTCACCCCAAAATTACTTTTGTCACACATTTGATTAACTGATTTATTGTTCACTGTTATTGCTGTAATGTGACACATGTCATTTTTTAATGTGGCTTGATCATTTAGGACTTCTTTGTGAAGGTGCTGAGCACACTCCCAATTTAACAAAAACATTGGACCATGAAAACAAAACCTCTATTACTAATGAAGAAAACTACCTATGTAGTTAGCATTTTGAAGTCTCTTCAAAGCCAACAAACAACAGCAATACTGCCTCATTTTAATGGAATCCGTACCTAAAACATAAATCTTAATCTGAAATGAACACTCAAGAATTTCTCGAGTTCAACCCTACTATTTCTTTTTCCTTCATATAGTACCATGTTTCATTCTTTCTTTCCCCAAGAACCTGTTACCTGGAAGTAGCAATCTTGAAGCCAACACTGGAGTAGTACAGATCAAAATATAAATCTTGTGGAGATTTGAGGAAGACAGAAGCCTTTCATTTTCTAAAACAGCTTTCTGAATTTTCTTTAAAGGTTTTAAATATAAAAGGACTTTTTCAGCCCCCTTACCCCTCATCTTTCTCACAGGATTGACTAATGTGTTATGAGTGAATTAGTTTACTTGATAAGAAATCACCCTTAAAAGAGACAGAATAGGTTGTGCCTTAATAAGAGCTGTAGCTAATTAAATATACATAATTTCATTCTTTCATTTTCTTTGGCAAAGCTTGGCAAGACTTAATATTACTTTAATCAATAAATTTAAAGTGAAGCAATAAAAATTGAAATTAGTTTTGAAAAATGGAAATTAAGCAAACGCTTGCAAAGAATTCTGTTCTTTTGTCAGAATGCCAAAGCAGAAATATGAGTCAACTTTATGAAATTTATTAGAGAATTAGTACAGTTACATGAAAGGGAAAATATGAAATTTTTCTGTTTTAATTATATGCCCAATTTGCTGCTATTACAGTAGTTTTTCTTGATTAAAACATTAAATGGGAACACTACATAGAAATATCTGGCATATTGACAGTTGGAATTGTTGAATGAGCCAGCTATTGAGGCCACTAAAGAGCACTCTCATCTTAATACTGAGCACTTTGTTCTTTCTAATGGAAATGCATGTGAAAGAGCTACCAGTAAAAGAGAACCATTGAAGGTAATTTCATCATTCACTGAATCATGCAACAATCATGTACAGCACAGATTCATTTAGGATGTTCATGTAACAATGCAAGGATTATTGAAGAAAACCTTTAATTTTGTGGGTATTTTTCTTCAGCAATTTTTTAATCTATTGATGGCAATAGGGTTTTTTTCATTAATTTTACCATTATTTTTCTTTGATCTTAGCACCATAGATTTTCAGAACTGAGTAAAATTAGCAATATTACAATGCAAAGTGGTAGCTGAAATGCACATTTGCTTATTTAATTATAAAACTTAGTCGCCTGAAAGTTTTTGCAAATCTAAATGTGAAAAAAATGCATGTCAAAATTCCTAGTTAGGCTTTTATACAAGCAATATTTTCCTTACATTCTCAACAAAAATTTATTTTTTGTCTAAATACATGACAGTTTTTACTATTAAGCAGAAGTCTGCAAACCCTTCAGCAATGGCCCTCCGTAGCCTAAGTGCACCTAAAAAACCTTTGGATGTGTTCTCTGAGGGTATTAAATTTTGGAGCAGCTCCTACTGGAGCATTATTCCATGTCTGACAGCAAAACACTGCACATGGAAGTGCTGTTTTCCTTATTAAACAGGTCAGTCTGCAGGCAAGCCAACAAGGAGCCCTAGCCCTATTCCAGGAGTTTAAAGATCTTAAAAAATGTGATGGAACAAAAGCACAAAAATATTTTGAGTTCCCTCAGGCAAAGGCTGGCTAAGGAGTTGCTCACCTTGCTGCTACTACCCCAACACAGTGAATTATGGAGGGGAACATTCACATGTGCCATAAGACAAGTTGGACTGATAAGGAACTGGAGTACATGAGTTGAGATGAGATGATTAAAGGCCTCATCTTACTTTGGTGCAAATGTTACGGCTTATTACAAAGACTGATTTATTTTTTCCCCCTTCCTATTTCTTGCCCTTCAAATTCAAAGTTAAACCAGCCTTTCTATCCTGCAGGATGCAGCTGCTATGGAGATCTGTAAGAAATCACAGAATCACAGGTTTGGGTAAGAAAGAATCTTCAAAATTGAGTTCCAACTCCCCTGCCATGGGCAGGGACACCTTCCCACAGATCAGGTTGACCAGAGCCCCATCCAATCTGTTCTTGAACACTTCCAGGGATGGGGCATCCACAACTTCTCTGGGCAACCTGTGCCAGGCCTCACCACAGTCATAGAGGACAATTTCTTTCTAATCTCTAATCTAAATCTTCCTCCTGTCTTTCCTGTCATTACATGCCCTTATAAAAAGTTTCTATCGTTCATGCACTAATTAATGCACATTTGCTGTGTTATCACTTGTAATCTCATTAAGAAATGGGTAGACAAGGGTACTGACTTCAGATTAAATCCAGAAACCCAAAACCTAGCAGAGATTCAGAGAAGAAGAATTTCTCCCCTATTCTTCATAGATTAAAACAACACATAAAATAACATTTGCCAAACATTCCTGGATGCAGTTCCTCCAATGAATAGTGAGGGATGAGCAGTAAATCTAACTCATATTCAGGTACTGAAACAAAACTGAAGACAGTAAAAGAAAACATTCAGGACAGACAAGAGGCTCCTTGCTGGGCATAAACCACAATGATTTTTCAGAGTTAAATTTCAGGCACCTACTTCTGAGGACCAAATCCAGAACAAAGGCCTTCTCTCCATCTGAGAGATGTCCTCTCTGTGACTCCCTGCTGAGTTACAAGGAAATTTATCAGACTCATCAAGTATACTTGGAGAGTGTATGCATACTGTGTTCTCTCTCACTATCATTTCTTTCTTTCACAGTTCATTAATTCTGTATATATAAACCCAAACTGATTTTTGTCTATTACTATGACATCTAATCATCTCTTCTCTTGCACTTCTGAAGTCTGTATCATTATCACTTTTCCCCACATTGTCCTTGTTTCAGATAATTTTCAAAGCAGCAGTTTTTATCTTTTCTTCCCAAATGCACTCCAGTCCGCTCTTTTTTTCTCTTTTTCTTTTTTATCTCTATGGGTATTTTTAACATTTCCCAGCTAGTTATCCACTCCAAAATAGTAATATGCTGCTCCTGCTCTTCCACAGATGTTAAGGACAACTGGACTAAGAGGGGATTCCTGCATTTCTCTGCTGGCTACAGTACTTTTGATTAATACCTTCTATCTGTTATTGCCTAATGGCAGAGTTCTCAATCAAGATAATGTTCTAAATTATATTTTCAGTTCAGAAATGCTGCACCAAGTGGCTTATTAAAGAGCATGTGTATTGCATGCTGCTCATATGCTTTGCAAACTAATATTTAATTCTGTTTGAAAAGATCTGTCCTCTCCACACACACCTGCAAGGCATATTTATTCCACCTGCACCCTGACCCAGATGGAGTTTTGCTGTTCTGGGATCAGGGAGCTGGCACTGGTTGTTGATGCTAAAATGTGGAGCAGCAGTGAAGTAGAACAAAGCTGATGCAGAAAAAAAAAAAATTAAAAAAAGAAAAAAAAGAACAAACAAAAAAAAAAAAGGGAAAGAAAAAGAAGCAAAAAAAAATAAAAAAGAAAGCCCCCAGCTGTTCAGATACTTTAGGCCTACTCCAGTGCTTTGACCCAAATAACCTGATCTGCAAATAGCAAATAACTTCTGTGTTCTAAATCAAAGGGGAAAAATAAGCTATTTGGGTCAGAGGATGCAAAAAAAAAGGGTCTACCCAAATGATTAGTCTCCCTCAGACACTGGTGTGTGCTTATCTTGTGGATCTTTTTAATTTGAAATTTTCCCATGGCTCCAGACAGATGTGTCAAATAGATCTGAATACTGAAAACATTACCTAAAGTCACAGTGATTTTTAATATCTCTAATAATATATTTATTTTAAATACAACATTCTGTAAAACTAGCACGGTCTTCCTATAGGGTCTAAAAGCATGTGGATGATGGACTAAAAATAACCCCCTTGGCTTTATCTTGCAATTTCCACCCCATAGCTCACTTTGGTGTTCACTTAGTATAATGACATTGTCTCTTTCCAAAGTGATCAGAAACATCTTGACTTCTCTCCAAATCCAGCCTCTGTTCACTCTGGTGCATTACTCATCACTCCCAAAGGATTTTTTGAGGCAGTGCACAAGGGATGGGATTCAGAACAAAGAGCTTACAAGCAGATTGCTTCAGTAGAATACAATCGTTTATAAATTTCCTATTCATTAAGTCCTACATTCCCAAGAAACGTTAATACTAAATTTACTCTCAATTCCAAGGACTCAGCTGGATCTCTATCATAATTTATAATGACACAGTGAGGAACTATCCCATTATTATAAAGAATGAATTAAAGGTGCAAAACTTCCTCAGAAACAACCAAATCTGAAAGCACTCTCCAATTATGTTCCTTAAAGGATACATTTGTAATTTTGGCTAACCTGGGAGCCATTTTCAGGAGAAAAATAATAGGTCTAGTTATATCCAGTGATGGAAATAATCTTTGAAAAGTTCCTCTTTTCTACCAATTCCACTTTGTACACTTCATTTGGGACTATCATAAAGGTCGTGTAATTTCATCATATGCAAATGTAATAGACCAAAACCCCCATAATTTAAAGCATTTGTTTGAATCTTATTTGCTTGACTATTATAATTCAGGGTGTTCACAGAGATAAATGACAGCAAGAAGGATCCTATTATTCTGTTCAGGAGGAGAGACTGGGAGAGATATGAGTCATTTGGAAGAGTGAAGAGAGTATGAAAATTTATCTGTAAGGAAGCAGCTTTTTCAGGGAAAGGCAACACTGAGAGAGACAAATAGAGGATTCACCGAGGGTGGGAAATGCAAGTGGTGGTTTCAAGGAAGTCTCTTCACAAGGATTATCATTTTGCCAGTGAACTGACCTGGGACAAACATAGCCATCCCAGTCCTATCAACTAAACCCACTAGGAGGGCTCCTGCCCCCAATCACACACCTGCCAAAAATCAGATTTTGCTGACCTGTGCTTGTACAGGTCTCACAGTGATCCCCCTGAAGCAGATGTGATTTATTACAAGACCAAAGAAGTAGCCTAGAAACCAGTGTAAGATATGCCTGAGAGGTTGCTATAAAAAGCCAGTTTCAATGGTACCCTGTGATGTGACAGCCTTCACACATCCCTAGCCAGGACCCAAGCTTCACAGTGACCAGGAGCTGGACTCCAGTCCCCTCTCCCCAGATCTGTCTCCTGAAGGATGAAAGATGCCTTTGAGTCCCTTTACAAATCCATTGGATGTCTGGAGAAATGCAGGACCAGCAGTGCCTCCTGGGGTGCCTTTTTCCACATAATACTGTGTCAGGAACACTTTCTGTCCATGATGTCCTTTCTTCCCCTGAACCCAGTTGCTTGATGCAGAAGGAAAAGCATGTCATACATTTTAAATAAGAGAATTCTACATATTAAATCAGTGGTTTTTTAAACATGAAAGACTAGGACTCTTACCTTAAGCAAAATAACACCATGAGAAACATCACTACTGGTTGCATTAATTGGATGAGAAAATGATGTTGCTTGCACACATATATCTGAATAGTTATTTTAATCATCTTAATATTATTAACTGTTTGGAGTATCATTTTTGAGGTAAATGTAGGAAATTGTTTATATATTATTTTGAATTTTCATAATTATCTCTTAGCATTACAGTCCCCACCCCCCCCTCCCCCCAATACTTTTGTCTGAATTCACTGACAATTGATCCAAAGGTGCCACAGTATTTCAATCACTGAAATTATTCAAATTCAGAATCCACTCAGTTAACACTTAGAAACTGTTGCCCCCCTTATGTTTGAAAATGACTGGAAATCCCTGAATAAAGAATTTAATAATGCACATGCAGCAGAACAAACCTATTTCAGAAGACAAGCATATGGAACTGCAAGATCTAATACCTGTGGACCTACAGTATAATTTCCATTAATTACCAGGAAAAATCAGGACTAATCAGAATTCATTTTAAATTCCTGGTATGAAGATAAAAAATAAATCAATAATTATTAATCCATGTTATTTTTTATTACTAGAAATGTAATTTCCTTACTCATACTCTGCATTATACAATATGTAAATAACTTAGAACAATCTCATATGGGTTTTATTTTTCATTTATAACACTGTATTTTCTCAGCAATGTGAATATTAAAATATTTTTTCACATGGGTATACATGCAGAAATGGATCTGGCAATGACTGCTGAAGTTACAATTGTGCAACATTTCACAGATAAGAAACTGCTTTCAGATATCCACAAGTTACTGAAAGATTGACTTTGAGAGATAAAGAATTTTATAGATAAATTATCCTTTAATTCATATTTAATTTTTAATGCCAGATTAATTTCTAGTGAAAAGATGAAATGCAGTTATGGCTTATGCTGGGACTTAAGCATGTTTTCAAATGTTTTCCTAATTGGAACTTTAGGCTCATGATTTAAATCAAGTCCATAATTAACACAGTCCCTTATATTTATTTAATTGGCTGAGTTGCAGTTATCAGCAGAAAGTACTCAGCTGTCTATTCCTCCTGTGACATTTGGTGCCCTTGAGCAATTTACCATTTGTGCCCTGTTCCTTCAGAATGTGAAACGGGCAGCATAGGAAGTATAAATTTGTCCATTGTATCACCATCACTATTCAGCAGATTGCCATTCAGCTCCCAGCTTCATTGTACTAAGCAAACACAATAAAACACAGCTTCTTCCACAAAGTAACAAGTTGGAAGAAATAAAGGAAGCATTATCATCTCTGTTTTTACATAATTTTGTTGGGATTTATGAAAATCTAATACATGCTCCTCATCCTTGGGAGTTACCCAATAGACCTTGAAACCATGCTGTGAGGAAAAAAATGTGGCTTTTGTTTTCCAAAAAGCAAGCGAGTTATACTTGGAAAGTCTTCAGGTGCTTTTGAAAGATCTGTCCCTAAGCAGCCTCACCATTCAAGACATGCACAGCTGTGTTAGAAACTAAATCCATGTACCCTAAGTTTTGCTCCATTGCTTTTCTGACAAGACCTTCCCCTCCCAGTTCTTTTCCTCACAGATAAATGTAGAATTTGCAGTATAAAAGGAGCATGAAGTACAGAAAACTGCAGTAATCCTCAGGAATACAATTCAGTGTCTACCCATTAGCAACTGGAAAAAGAAAATTACTTCTGAAATATTGAAGTTCAGATTAAACAAAAGACAAAAAAAACCCCAAACAAACAAAAAAATGAGCTGGTCAGAAGCAATACTTTTGCAATTAAAAGAGTTGTTTGTTTATTCCCTGTCCCCTCATTGGCAAATAGCACAAATGCTTTTGCCCAAACCTGCCATTGAAGTTCAGCCACAGGGAGAGAACCAAAAAAAGTCTCAGCCTGAATGGTGAAGTTTCCAAGACCAAGGAACAAGGAAGGAAAGCTGTTGTGCAACATAAACAGCAGCAGGTCATGACCAGAACACTTCTACTATAATAAATACTACTACTTAAATGCATTGGCATGGAGAAGGTGAAAATATGCAGGAAATTCTGAGTTTTATCTCTGACTTACTACTTAAAAACTGTTTAGATTGAAATGGAGAGGTTTCCTTGCTCTTATCCAAACTTCCAGGGTTTTGAGGGGCATCCTATGAACCAATACACATCTGGAGTGGAGCATACCTAAAAAAACCAAATTAAAAAATAAACAAATAGTTTTTTAAAACGGTAATTCTAACATTTAAAATTAACCAGTAGAGATTAATTTTAAATAAATGGAAATTTAATTTAGATGGAAAATTAAATAAAGATGGAAAAAAAATAAAGAGGAGATTAATTTTTTTTCCCTTTTTTTTTTTTAATTTATTTTATGAAGGTGATGAAAACACAGCAGTGGTTCACAGGCTTTTTGGTTTAGGTTCATACTGCCTGTAACCTTTGATCATAAATATGCACCATCACTTGCATCATATCTGCAACATACTTGTTTCTGTGTATTAGAATGTAAGCACACAATATTAATGGCTTGCAAGGGTTAGCCAATTGCAGAAAATTGAGTTTTCTTGCATTTCCTTTGTGCACAGGAATAATATAGGTCAGAGACACAGGCCCCCCAAATCTGGCAGTTGAGTCACTGCACTCTCTCATGGTAGACAGAAGGTGTTTTTTAGACAGACAACTGGGCAGAATCAGTAAGTTTCACCCTGAAAATATATGCAAAAATCCTGCAAGCACGTTTGATTTGGTATTATTTACATAGATTTACAAGCATATACATATTTTGCTCATTTTCCTATGTATATACATGAAAACCCATGTGTGTTTATAAGAAAAAAATGTAAAGAGAGGTAAATATATATTTACAGGAATACACTTAAAGGTGAATGTAATTCTCAATGTCTATTTACTAGAATGAAATACCCAGCAAATAATTTAGGAACGTTCTATTATTATATCACCCCTAAAAATTTAAAATAAACTTTCCCTCATTACAATGTGTGACCCAAGAAGTGCATTCATTTTTTAATTTTGAAAATCATGGATGCTCTCAAGACTTTTCCCAGAGTCACATTATTTCATACTATTGTGTATTTCACCAAACTAAAAACCATTGATATTGCAATAGTTTCCATACAAAACAGCTTTTCTTGGAGAAGGAGTTTTTTGGGTTTTTTTGAGATGCAGATAGCCATATTCTCTCATCCAATGCTCACTGAAATTAATGAACAATATATGGAATAGGGAACTACAGAATTTCAATGAAAGCCATTCATTAACTGTGCAAAGCTTTAAATTTGGGGAAAGATAAATGATTACCAAAACAAAATAACAATTAAACATGCTTGTACTAGATTTGTTTGCATAGTAATTGCTATATTTGCCATTATTAATTAGAATTCTCATTGAGCTAAAGAAAACCCTAAATCTGTTCCCTCTTTTGGTGAAGTTGAGAAAAAAATACAGCAGACAGAGAAGAGGAATTTACCCTTTGATGTTTTTATCAACAAATTTTCATGATAAGTTATTTAAATTCCACCTTTGGATGGCAAAAGAAATTTTCCTTTCTTCTTAAAATGTGATGGATTCTATTACACATTTTTTAATGAATTTGAAATTACATTAGCAGATTATTGGATTAAAAATAATTTTATAGGAGTACTGTTGGGTAAAAAATATACCTAGGACTTGCTCAAAGTGTTCCAGCTTGAATTTTCATAAAAAGGAATTATCTGTCAGTGAAGAGATTGTTGTTTTAAACACTTAATTTCCACTAACTGGGAAAAAATGACATACTGTGGAATCTCCTATGTAGATCAAACTTGGAATAGTTTGAAACAATGGCATTCTGCCTTGATGCCTTATGGGTGCTGCAGAGCTGGTACCTCATTTTTCTGGTCTGTCACCTTGGCTGGACTCCCAGTTTGTTGGCATAAGCCCTCAGGCACAAGGATGCCTTTTCTCCATCAAACAGCTGAGTTTCCCTGATGTAATGTCCTGCAATCAGCAGTTGGATTTGTAATGATCCAAAGATAATTTTCTGTATAAATTTAAGATGGTTTTGCAAGATCTTTCTCCACAAAGTTGCCTTTCTTAAAGTTCACAGTGTTTGCCCTTGCCAGGGTTATACATTGATTTTTTTTGTCCATACTCTCTTGCCCTTTCTATCACTCACATTCATGCACCACATTCACCGGGAAAGATAACCCCTGTCTCTGAGGCATCCAGAAAATTTTCAGGAATATCTTTGCTGAAATTTGTAAATGTGAATTAATTGAAACCCAATCCATCCTGAGTCCAAATTTAATGTGCAGACTAGACGTGAAAACCTGGTACTAAGAAATTTTCTATGAATTTTAGGAAACAGCTGAAAATGTACCAAACAATGGTAACTATTTCCTTTGAGTTATTATATCTGTTTCTGGATGCCATTCACCTTGGTATTTCTGAATTGCCTTTGAGATGTACTACTGTTTCCAGATATGAAGGACCTGAACCACCCCTCTCAGTAATTCTGGAGTAAATCAGAAATAAAAGTAATAAAATAAATGTGAGTAGACCAATGTGTGATAAAGAATTAAGACCAACATTTTAACAGAGATAGCTACATTGGCATGTATCAAACATAAATAAAGGCTAAAATATTTAGGAGTTACTTTGAGAAACATTTGCACTGTTTAATCACCTAACAGTAAATTATATATAAATGTTGGATGTATTTATTACCTACATTGCTTTATATGTTTGCAAGCATATCTCATTGCTGTGACTTGTGCTGCTTGTCTCCTCATCTGAAGGCACTCCTTTAGAATTTGTGTAGAATAGCTCTCTGAGAAGCATTTTTTTTACTCCACAGTATTTTTTAAGTGTACAGTTACTGTAGGCCAGCTCACATAATTAAAAAGTTGCAGATTAACCATTGTTGTGCAAATGGCAAGATTGTATTTTTGTGTAAGCTTTATCACTGATTTCTTTGCTGAAGCTACTGCACACTAGGTCTATATTAAGAGGTGGGGCTACAGCAACCTCCTTCTGCTGACAAGTCCATCCTTGTGTTTATATCACAAGTGTCCCAATGTGTGAAAAAATGAAAGAATTTATAAATAAAGGAACCATTCCAACCCTCCTAACCTGGGACTATACCAGAGTGGAAGGCAGATGAGAAGGAAGCCCCTGTCTCTAAGGGCATGGCTATATATCAAGGGAAGATGAAAATTAATTCCCAGCCTTGAAATGAACTGAACTGGTGAGTGTTAGGAAGGATGAAAGTTTGACAAGAAAGTCCCACAGATATGTGTGCTTAGCAGAAAGATTTTTAAATGTGCAGTCTGATGAAGGAATAGAGACAGAAGCAAGTTTTGATATAGAAGAAAAGAATTGCTGAGCCAGTCTTACTGGCTAACCAAGAAGGCAAAGGGTGTGTTAGTTAGAAGGGGTTTTTATGACTTAGAGCAAAGGATAAACCCACCCCAAACAAGAAGATGTTTTTACCAAGCAGAAAGATAGCACACGTAAATAAGACTGCCAATGTGGCAACTAGAAAAGAGGTCTCAGAATTTTCCAATGCAAGAAACCTGAAAAACAACTTCTAGCTTAAACTGTAATGTACTAACTTGTAGTGATTGGAGAACAGTAACATGAATCTGGTAATTACAGTAGTTATGATAGGCTATAGATAATAGTTAAGGTATAGATTGGTTCTACTGTATTAAGATGCTCAGCAAAGAAAAGTTTATAATGCACTGTAACCAAAAGAAAAGTATATAATGCACAGTAACCATAACCAAAGGGTCTCCAGGCCTGCCCGCAGCTGGAGTTGACAGCTGTGGGCACAGGCTCTGTCACCCACAACCCTGGGGTGCAGTAACATCTTGGATGGAATAAACTGCATTTTGGAGAGCCCCTGGAGTCCCACATCTCTCATTTAGGCTCTTACAGGTGAGTCTAAATGGTTTATTTAAAAAAAAAAAAAAAAAAAGGGAACCTGCCAGCTATTAGGAAGAAGAGTGTAGTGGCACAGCCAGATTTAGTGTAGGGCACATTGTCGCAGACATCTTTTATGAAAAATCCTTTCCTTAGGATTTTTCCTCCTGAGAAGCTGAGAGGCTTCAGGAACAAAATGTAAACATTGATTATCTGCTGCTGTGGAATGCAACAGGTGGATCTGTGATTGGCCCATGTTGGATGCTTCTAATTAATGGCCAATCACAGCCCAGCTGGCTCGGACAGAGAGCTGAGTCACAAACCTTTGTTATCATTCTTTCCTATTCTATTCTTAGCTAGCCTTCCTTTCTTCTATTCTTTTAGTATAGTTCTAATGTAATATATATCATAAAATAATAAATCAAGCCTTCTGAAACATGGAGTCAGATCCTCATCTCTTCCCTCAACCTAAGACCCCTGTGAACACCGTCACAGCACATTTCATACAAGTAGTCCTTTTTCCTTCAACTGGCATTGGCTTAAGCTCACCAAGCTGGCAGATGCACACCAGTGCCAAACCCTGTCCTTTCATCATTTGCAGATTCTCAGGGTGGGACACTTAATAAATGCTATCACACTATTATTAACCAAGGTAGTTATCTTGGAAATGTGATATGCTTGAAAAATATTCTTTCCAACACCTGGTTTCCTAAGGGGAGCTGAAGGCAGGTTTGGCTCCAGAAGTGTCACACCTCGAGGGAAGAGGCTCTGCTGTGAAGCCCAGGTTTTGCAGGGAGCTCTTCCATCCCACAGCACCTCATTGATCTAGTTGTGGACAATCTAATGCCTGGACCAGAAGCAGTGGAGCTGGAAGAGCATGGCTCAGGGCTGGAGCTGGGTAATGCAAATCTCCTGGGGAAGAGCAAACATGCCCTGAGGCTCTGTGGCTAGGTCTGGCTCATTTGGCATGAGGAGATCAATGTGCTGAACCTGACCTCTGGTTTCTGCCCCATTGTCAGGGCACTGTGCTCAGCTGGCCACTGTTTCACTCAGCTCAGTGATGAACCTCTGTCATGGTTTGACACTAGCACAATGCCAGTGCCCCCATGAAGATACCTTCTCCCTGGTTTCTGCTGTGAGATGTGACCAGGAATAAGCAAAGCAGGCTCCTACTTAGGAAATAAAAGAAAACAGAACTTTATTAACTACTCTACAACTATAGATAAAAGGAACACACACAGGGAAAATGAAAACCTTACAAATACGTTTCCTCCTCCCCGCAGCAAATTTCCAATACAATACATCTACTCCCCAAAATCACCAACTCTTAGTCCAGCACCACCCTTCAGACAATCAATCCTCAGTTCATCAAGAGGAGAGGAGTCCTTCTTGTACCATGGGCTTCCCCTGGAAACACAGCTGAAGCCTCGTGTGTTTCCGTGTCACTCGTGGCACCGCCCGGAGTACATCTGGTGTCGTGACCTCTTCCTTTTCATGTCCAGTGCTCTCACCACTGAACACGGACCAGAGCTGCTTCTAGAGTTGTCTTTTTAAGGATGCTTTGTCCTGATCCAAAAAAGGCACAGTCTCTCCTTTGGGACACCTGTCCCCACAATCTCTCCTTTGGGACACCTGTCCCCCCCATATTTTTTCACCCCCTGGGGCCGAGGGGCACCAACACTGAACCCTCTTGGCTCTGAGGCCATTGCCTCCCCCTAGATGCAGTCTCTGTATCACAAGGAACATGGTTCTGTCCATGGCTGTACAAAAAGAGTCCAGCAAAAGCCACTCCATCATCTCTTCCCACTAGGATTCTTCTCTACTCTTCTATCTCTCACTCACCCAGACCTCTCTCACACTTGCACATTTCCTTCCTCATCTTCCACTCTCTCTTCCAGGAGAGGTCAATGATCTGTAAAGTTCTCATTCTCCGAAAAGGGGTTAAAAGCTCCTACAAGCGGCCGGCTGAACCCCCCCCTTCTTCTCCGTCCCAGCCGTGCTGCCGGCACAGGCCCATGTTTATCCAGTTTCAAGGTTACAGTCCCAGGCAGCGGCTCTCTCTCTCTCTCTCTCTCTCTCTCTCTCTCTATCTGTCTCCCAGGGGGTGCTGCCCGATGGCTCCCGGTCTCTCTTCCACCCTTCCACCCCGGGGCTCAGGCCTACCTCTACCGGCCACATGGCTTTTCCCCTCCCCCTGCCCAGCCAGCAGCTGGGCCAGGGAGAGACCCGAACTCTTTCCCGCTGGAAACCCAAAAGGACCCTCCCAGGGGAGAGCTCTGCTTTTAACCCCGTGTTCTCAGAGGCGTGTCCATGTCCTAATGGCCAGGTTAGATGCCAGTATTAAAGTCTGAATATCCATTGGCCAAAACACAGCATCCCAAAAAAACACATTTCCTGTCAAACCACCACAACCTCCTACTCTTGGCTCCACATGTGTAAACAGCTTTGCAGCCAGTTTCTTCAAGTTCTGCTATCATGCGAAGATTAAACATCTGAGCAAATAATCACAAAGCCAAAAGTGGCCATTTTCCTCAATAACACGTCTGCTAGGACGAAATCCTGATCCTTTGCGCTTTGTGTGTGCTTTGATTGCCTGGGGAACTGGCACACTAATTTTTGCTCAGAGGTTGTAATATTGAAAGTCTGGGTTTTGTTTAACAGTCAGGCCTAACCCTTGGGCTAACATTTTTCCTGGAGTTTCAACATGATCACATAATTATGTTCATAAGTGAAGGACAGAGTTATGTCCTAAAAAAAGGAAGATGTAAGTGTGTTAGTTTGTCAATCAAGTAAAACGATTAATTTAAAGCAACTCACAACAGCTACAAGGGTAGGAAGGATTATTTACTTGTTAAAAGGCAGCTATGCTCAGTTAGGAGAAAATAGATAAGGGCTGGATCAAATTTTAATTATTTTGTTTGATTTTTCCCTTGCCATAATCAGAAAAAAAAAAAATCATTCAAAGAGCAACATTCAACAATCGAGCTCCTTGAAATGAAGCAGAACACAAGTGCTGTTGATTTTGACTTCATCTTATCCAGCAGCTCAGAATTATATTTTTAGCCCCTGAGGGGATTTCTAGACTGACTTGTTCAATCCTTCTGAACAACTACAAGGCAATACAATACAAAAGAATACTGTCACAATTGTCCTACTGATAACTGTTCTGCTATTGAGAAGCAGTTGTCTGAATTCAGGTAGGTACTCTATGGTACCTTTGGTTGTCTGAATTCAGGTAGGTACTCTATGGTACCTTTGGTTGTCTGAATTCAGGTAGGTACTCTATGGTACCTTTGGTTGTCTGAATTCAGGTAGGTACTCTATGGTACCTACCAAAGACAATATAGCAACATCAACATTCCTGCTCCCTCTTTCATAGGATCCTGATATCCCATTTTTTAGTTTTCCCTGCTATCACAAATAATTAAAGTGCAACTACAGTCAGCATCACATTTCTCTGTGCAAATAAGCACAGATCTTCTGATGATACTGCTTACTCCATACCTCTTCTTTGGTCAGTCCTTTAACATCACACAAATAAAATAATTCACTACTGTGATGTTTCCATCTTCTTTGGGACATAAATTACCACGTTCTCATCCCTAGGAATAACAAAGAACCACATATTCCTTGCTTTTCTTTTTTTTTTTTCATTTATTTTTAATAACGTTCTTAATAACCTTACTTTGACTGGGGTTTCTATTTCTATTAACAGTGGGTTGGCAAAAAGAAGTGCTCTCTCTTTGCTGCCTTTTTACTTTCTGCAAAGCTGCACAGGGATCCAGTTGCAGACCAGTGTCCCATAGGCAAGGGAAGAATGACAACTTTATCCATACAAGCTAATCACCAAAAACTTTCAAAGGACTTCATCATTTCTGTTACTAATTAAACCTGTCTTTCTTCCTGCATGTCCAGAGACACATCTTTGGAGCCTGCTTGCTGCAGATGCACATAATCTGAAAAAACTGGAAGATCTTAATTGCCTTCCTGCAGTATTTTCAGAGCCTCTCTCCCAATACAGCCTCACCTGGAGAGGCTGGAGCCACATCTTCAATACCTAAACCTGCAGATATTCATTGGCACAACAAAAATTAGGTTTTATACCTGCTATAAATTCATTCTTTTGTGAACAAAGTCAAACACAATCACTAAGGGAGTATCTTAGAGAGAAAATAATTTTATTTTAGAGAAAATAAGTTTTTCATGTGCTGGTAAAATTAAATCACTTCACTGAAGAAAAAATGCTATTTATTGTTTAATAATTATGAGTTAAATTCCACCCCAAATTTCACAATTCAGGAAAAAAATCAGCAGTTCATTAATATTGTTTCTGTTTGATAAAACATAGTAACGATAAATTGTTCAGATGATTGTGAGAGATCTTTGAAGGATATAAAACTACAGATTTCTCTAGAATAAAGATCTAGAAAAATCTTAATTTGGATTATTTGATATTACCTAGATTATTATTAAGTGGTTTTTTTTGAGGTATTTAAGGACTATATTCTTAGAAATTCAATAAACTCCATATTTATTCATTTTTATGTCCAGTGAACAAGGAAATTGAACCCTATGTCACATCATTCCAAATCTGTTCTGTTAAATCAGAATTTTTTTAGATATCAATTTTTTTAGATTTTTTTAGATATCAATAACCATTCTTTTACAAAAAGTTCAGACCTCAGAGTTATTTACTTATGATGAATTTGTCTGCCCTATAATGGATTTCGTTAATCAGTAATTACTAGAGGTAACAGAAAAAAAGGTCCCATTTGAAGGAGAAGGAGATATTTAAACCACCTCAAATCAGTCCTGTAACACTCTTTTCTTCACCTTTTGTAAAGCCTGTTCCAGATCATAACACAATTCTTGTTACACAGTTGATCAGTTTTAGTATTATGAGAAAAACCCACTTCCACGTCATATAGCAGTGACTATTCAAATATAAATCACAGCAAAGAATAAACTTGCTGCATCTTTTCTGCCACCAAGGAAACAATGTAGATTTGGTTTGGACCACACTTTTTCTTTTTCTGGTCCTCAAGTGGTTGTCAGCAACTCAGGAATGGCACACACAGAATGTAAAAATCCTGCACCCACTAAGCTGCTCCATATTTCAGGATGTCTATTTCCAGACAAGGAGAACAGATGGGAAACACTTGATGGAAAACTTCACTTCAGAGGAATACAGTCAGGCAGGGTAGAAAGCTTAGTTTCACAAATGTCCAGGTATGTAAGTAAAGCTTACATGTTATCAAAAGGTATCTTAGAGGAAGTATTTAGAAAACAAAATAAAATAATTGTAAAATACTGTACTTTCTGTAAGCGTTTTGAATAGATATGCTGTACATAATAAAAGGGGAAAATTTGTATGTGGGTATTGACTAAACAATTGGTAACGGCTCATGATTATTTACAACTTTTAAGGCATACTTCAGGCAATTTTCTTTAACTCAAAATGCAAATCCTTCATCTTGTTTATACTGGCTAGCTGAATAAAGGTTTCAGAAGAGGCAAAATAAGTATCTCCATTAAAACTATCCTAATGCAACTGAATTTGACATTAAAAAGGGAGATTTCAGTATAGTACATGGAGAGTTTTTTTTCCCTCTCCTTTACAGTTATGATGCTGCTTTTCATAACTATGGAATACAAGATTTATCCAGCTGAAGAGTTCTGCTTTCCTCCTTTTTCGTATTTTAAGGTGAATGTCTATATCTAGATCCACATCTTGAACTCATATGATTTTATACCTGCCTTCACATCAGCAGTGTTAATTTCAGCTTTCCTCACTGAAGATGAAAGATGAGGTTTTGAGATACTTGGCAGCTTTTCACCCCCATGACAGATGATGCCTTTGCTTCCTTCTCTGGCTTGAAATGAAAGGGCAGTACAATATGTACTTTGCAAAAGCTTGCTTAATACCCTCCTGCCTAGAAAACAAAATCACTGGCATTAAATTCCCTGTGTCCTTTTCACACCAGCTTGTTTTACAGAGATTTAGAGGGTGATTAGTATCATTACCAGACCTTATTTTTTTTTTTCAGGGCTTTACTCATTACTGGCCAGGGGTTAATCAAATCATGCATATTAAAGCCAGGTCAAAGCGAGCTATGCACAGAAGGAGAAACAGCACAGAGAAGCTTCAGCCCACCACTGCCATCAAGTATAAATGTCACAGGTTAATGTATGTGTGACTGTATTAGTTCCACACAGGAACTTCAATAGCAAAGCCAGGGAATGGACCAGGTGATAAGACTGAAGAATGGTGAGAATTCTCATGTCTTGACTTAGCAGAGTTAATGACAATGAGAGCACAAACTCCCTATAACTTTACTCTGTACAGCCTTTTCAGAAAGAAAGGAGTAATTTCCACCAAAACAGCAGCCTGCAAATATAAATAATAGGAGAATGAAACCATTGACAATCATTACCCTTTAGCTTGCCTTGAAAAGCCACAGTTCCAAGGTGAGACCAGGGCACCAGAGCACTCATGGTTTCCTGTGCTTCTTTTTTAAGTGCAGAGCTGAAAGCCTAGATAAAGTTAAAATGAGACTTCCAGCATTAAAATGGGATGCAGGATGGGACAGGGGGAAATGAAGGTCAACAGGATTGTCTGCTAATAGGACATGAACTTGCATTACTTAATGATACCCTTGTAATCTGTCAGAAGTAGAAAGCTTAAGGAGTTAGTGAGCAAAGAGAGTCAAGTGGAAATTAGCCAGAGTTCTGGAAATATTTTAAAAAGAAATTAAAGAAAGATTCAGAATTAAGCCAACCCAAAAACTAAGATCCACAGGCAAGCAAGTATATTTGATAAGGTACATCCAGGACATATAATTCAGGTTCTTATTTTCAGAGAAACACCTAATTTTAAAAGAGATTTTATTAATGCATTGGATAGAGTATTCCTTTTTCCTTCTCATTTTTATTTATGCATTTAGAGGCCACCTAAATATTTTGGATTAAAATTTAATGTTTAGACCTGGTTTAAATGTGAATACTATAGTTTTAATTACTTTTTTTTAAACATTAAACAGTAATGATGGTAGGGTATCAGAGTCTGCAAACATATTTGGCTAAAGCCTTCATCAAGATGTTCATGTAGCAACTGAGGAAAATATGCTGATATAAATATTTTTGTTTATATTAATCTAAATTTTGTATCGATATATATACAGATTTAAGCACATTATATTTCTACCTATTTATATATAGTTATATATATATATAACTATATATATGTATAACTATATATATATGTGTGTGTGTGTGTGTGTGTATAGGATTTGGGATCGTTTTCCCTCTTTGAAATCAAGCTACTCCAGTAAACATTAGAGATCTCTTTAGAAATTGAAATATGCCTACAAGAACAGGAAAATGGATATAATACAAAATCTCTATGGCTAGTTACAAATGCATTTACCTTCTTGGGATTTTTTTGTTTGTTTTATTTGTGTGATTTAGCGAGAAAATTCATCTCCCATCTTCTTCCCAGCTTGGGCTTTCACATGTTATTTTTTCCAAGGCTGGTCAATACAAATCCCTGATTTACAGAGCCACTCTCAGTAATTTATTTAGATTGCATAAGAAGCCAGTGGCGTCAGAGAAACAGCAAGAGCTGCTCATCTGTTTCTGAGCTGAAATATCACCTGCCAATAAAGCTGTGGTTTCAGATAAACCCTACCAACAGATAGTAATTCAGATATACTCTACAGATTTAATTCAGACTTTTTAAGTGAAGGCCATCTATTTGTAAAAACAGCACAGAAAAAAATCACAGACATTGTTGTGTTGGCAAATATTGCCCATCTGATAATTCTGATATTTTCAGAAATCTCTCCCATCACAAGCTGTACCAGCATAGTCTGTTTTCTGTTGTAATCTGTGTGTTAGTATCCCTTTTGCAGCTCATGTCTGGAGATTAACACTGATTTCCAGGCCAAGCCATCACACTTTATCCTCATAACCTTACGTCATTTAGTCTCACCATGTCCTTTTAAATGTGGCCAGTTCTCAAGCAACAGCATGAAAATATTTCCATTCCTGCTGGCTTTTTCAGGATATTAACCCCTCCATATGCAGAGGTATCTATAGCACAGCAAAAAAGACTCATGAAAATTTGATTTTTTCAAGCTTGCATTATGTGTAAACTAAGTTGATAAAATGTCAACCAGGGCCTTGGTGCTCTCAGGCTCTTTTACAGTGGCAGCAAGGAAAATCAGCATCTCTATGAAAATGCTTTTGCATTGTCACAGAGTGTAGAAACTGGACCTTAGCATCGACAAGGGACCAAGCTGTCATTTCTTTGCAAGTCAACAAAGATCCTTTCAAATTTGAACTGGAGAACACTTGACAAGTGCAATCAGCTCCAACACGTACTTTGACACCCTGAAAGGATCTCAGAGCAAAGAGGGGCTTAATGGGTTGGAAGGGATGATGCATGAGAAAAGCTTAGAAAAATTAAATATGTACAGCTTGACTAACCAACAATTAAATGGGGGGAGAGGGAGAAGATATATCTGTCAAAAGCAATGAGAAGGTAAACACCAAGGGGCAAGAGTAATTATTTAAAAATACAAATGGGATATAGCTAGAAATAATGAGATCAAATTGAGAAAAGGACGATGTAATCTGAATTTGAAGAATGATTTACTGTAAGTGAGAAAGGATATTTCCACTTTTTTCTCTTGAGAGTATTCTACAGTGTGCTAGATCTTCCTCAAAACAATTAAAATGGAGTGGTTAAAACACAGGGGACTATGTTCTATGTTACAGTCCTGTATTTGCAGGGCTTTGCTTTCTGTCCTAAGAGATCTTTTCTAATTGCAATGATTTTTTTCCCCAAAAAATTAATAAACAAAAAATCCAAATAAAATGAGAAGTTATGAAATAATAGTTGCTTGGGAATAGGGAGAAAGGTACAAGAAACATTGAGGAAAAAAAAAAAAAGAATAAGCTTTGTATTAATTAAATAAATAATGAAAACCATATCAAAATTTTTAAGACTTTCCAGTGTACTACAAATCTCATGCTTGTACATGAGATTATGTGACATACATTCAATTATGTGACCTTGCACAGTGCCTTGCAGATCCAGATTTTTATTAAATCTGGTATAGAAGCATGTTTGAGAAATATTTTAAGATTTAAAACAAAAACCTAAATATGTATTGCTTTTAAGTTGAAGAGTATGGATTAAAGGAGAAAGGCAAATTGCAAAATAGTTTTAGACTTATATTGAAAGAAATGAATTAAATTATTATGTTAAAACATACTAGATCTACAAGCAAAAGAGGAGGAAAGAGAATTTCATGTGGAATTAACAGTAACATGAAAGGAAATTCAAAACTTGTATGACAAAAATAGAAAGACACTGCCTAGTTGCTCTACACAAAGGAATGTGTTCTGATAGGCTGAGTGACTTATCTAGTGTTTTGAATAGTAATTATCAATGAATTAAAATTCAGTCTTTTTATTAAAATTTCTGCTTGTAGTGAGCTTTCTTTCATTGTCATTTTCATTTTCACCCTCAAATAAGGACATTGCTGACTGAATTTTTCTGCTTGAACAGATAAAATAATCACAAGTAAAAAAGCAAAACCAAGGGGATGTAACATTTCTGTGCCACTGAAGACCTGCACGTAAAGTGAAATACTAGCAATTGAGATGATATAATTTATATTTTAGAATACTACCTATTAATTCTTAATTGCAACTGATAAATTGGGATTAAGTATATATAGAATAAGTAACTGGCTGATGTAGATCACCATTCTTTCAACACAGTCACTCTATATTTTTTCTGTCACTCTATATTTTTTCCTTATGCCATGTATCTGAATCAGAAAACTCCATCTAACTTAGTAGTATTCACTTTTTGAAATCTATCTAAATCAGAAAATTGCTGTCTTCAAAGATGGTCACAGGTTGTCCTTCCCATTCTCTATGCAAATGTGCTAAAAAGATTTTTATCTCTTTTTTTTTACCAAATTTTTATTGCTCTAATGAACCGACATGTCTGTCTATGAAATCAAAGAGATAATATGAGGATTGTGTAAATAAATTAGGACTATTGAGTAACTTCAGAAACTTGTCATAAGTGGACATACATAAGAATAATTTTTTCAAAGCAATGCAAGTTTATGTAATGATCTAGAAGAGTGAAATTTGTCTAAAAATCAGTCATTTCTCTGAAATACTTGCATTTTAAAAGCACAAGCTAGTAGAATGGAGCATAATGCACAGAAGTGCACACTCATTTTAATCAGGAAATTACTTTGTTCTGTACAACAACACTGTTACAGTAAAATCTCAAAATGCTGTTCTGCTTAGAAGATGACTATAAAAATGTCAGAAAGGATTTTCACCCTTCACTGATATGAAACGCTTAATTTACAGACACAAAACCAGACCCTGTATCAATTCCCACAGAAATCCAAGTAATTCAATGAAAACATAGTCATACCAACCAGGTTACTGAAAAATATCACTCACATCATACATCAGTAGTGTGAGTTTTAAAAAACAAAATCTGACTGCAAAAATCAAATTATCATTATCTGCATCTATGTGCTGTTAGAGGCAGCAGACTTTATTGGGTTATCTCTTGACTATTCCTCCAAAAGAGACTTTCAAACACATAAGTCAGACCAAAAAGATGCTCTAGGGCACTGGTCTTTATTGGCAGGAGAACCAGCAAGAGATGATCAGGGAGTTAAGCAAGGTAGCTGTTTCTTCAACCTCCCTATCCCTTTTCTACAGAGGAATGGGAGAGGCAAGAGAAAATGCTTGAATGATATCAGAGCACAAAGACCAGAAATATTTAACAAACAATTTGAATTAATTTATGCCAAACACCACCTCAGGCTAGACACTAATGAAAATATTACATCCTGTGATGGTGTTCACAGGGGTTTTCAGGTGAGGGAAGAGACGAGAATGTTGACTCCATGTTCAGAAGGCTTGATTTATTATTTTATGATATACATTACACTAAAACTATTCTAAAAAGAATAGAAGGAAATGTTTCATGTCAGAAGGCTAGCTAAGCTAAGAATAGAAAGGAATGAATAACAAAGGTTTGTGGCTCGGACAGAGAGTCCAAGCTAACTGGGCTGTGATTGGCCATTAATTGTAAACATCCAACATGGGCCAATCACAGATCCACCTGTTGCATTCCACAGCAGCAGATAATCAGTGTTTACATTTTGTTCCTGAAGCCTCTCAGCATCTCAGGAAGAAAAATCCTAAGAAAGGATTTTTCATGAAAAGATGTCTGCGACAACATCCCTTTTGTTCAAGGCACTCAAAGCTGTTGGCCAACAGCTGAATTGCTGCCATTTCTGCCATCAAGGCCTCCTCTCCACAACTAGTAGCTCTAATTTTCACTCAGTAGTGCTAGTTCAGGAGGCTGAAGGCTGAAGGAAGGGCTTTTGGGAGCCCCAGCTGTCTGACAACCACCCCTGTGCCCCTGTAATATTGTCATGGCCTCGTCACCTCTACTGGATGTGGCTCTTTGCCTACCTCTCATAGCACCTTTCACACAGCTCCTCAGATAAATTTGGACCAGATAGTTGTACAGAACTTGTTGGCTGCTTCTTTCTATTCACAGAATCCAGAATCTTAGAATCAGAGTCACAGAGTCACAGGGGAATAGAATCAGAATCATTAAGGGCTGGAAGAGATGTCCAAAGTCATTGCGTCAAACCTTTGACCAAACGCTACCATGTCAACAAAACCACAACAAGAAGTGCCACATCCAGTCATTTCTTGAAGACTTGCAGGGATGACAAATTCACAACTTCCCTGGGCAGCCCATCCCAGTGGTTAAACACCATTTCAGTGAAGAATTTCTTCCTGATGCTCAGTCTGAACCTCCCCTGGTGCAGCTTGAGCTCATTTCCTCTTGTCCTGTCACTTGTTACCTGGGAGAAGAGACTGATCCCCCCTGGCTACAAACACTTTTGAGGGATTTGTAGAGAGTGATAAGATCTCCCCTGAGCCTCCTTTTCTCAAGGATAAACACCCCCAGATCTCTCAGCTTCTCCTAACAGGACTCTCCTCACCAGTTGCCCTATATGTCCCTTCATCCCTAATAGGAATTTTAAAAAAATCATGTAATATGACATATATTTATTTCCAAAAGCCTGCAATATCTCAAGCTTTGCATTTTTTCAGTACATGCACTAAGCTTAAAGTACTTCGAAAAGGAGCAGGCACCTTCTTCATTGTGCATGGTTGCCTAAGTCCCACCTAGTCCCATTATGTCCCATGAAATTATAATTGTTAATATTTCAAGGTAGTTAAGCTGCCTAGGTTGATCTTAATGGTCACTGATTTCTTAGTAGGAAGTGATCAAAACAATGTTATCAGTTTGTAATCGTGTATCAAGTTTTCTTATCATGTGCCTTAGTTTTTTCTTGCTCCTGTGATTAAATTTTTAGTTATCCTTGTGCCATAACATCTTCTACTCCCATGATAGCACTGTTATCCTTAATTGTGGTACCAATTAAATTAATATCAATGCAAATGAGAGTATAAAACTTGAAAGATGTCCCTTGATGTATCTCTTGTCCACTACGAAAACAAAATGTATTTATTATTACTACTATTACTACTATTATTATTATCATCATCATCATCATCATCACTGATATTATTACCATTGTTATCACTATTCTTCTCAGGCAAAATTTGTCAATTTAAAGATCACTCATTCCCTAATTTTGTACAATTTCTTGAAATAAAAACATCTTGAAAAAACTAAAAGAAGATTGCCACTGGAGGAAGAGATTGGGAAAAATCATTATAAACCTAACAAATTAATAGGGATTGACAGAAAATCCACAGAGAAATGTTTAGCTCACAGAGTTCATGTCTCTTCAAAGCCTAGAGATTTCAGAGGGACAGAGAAACCTCATGCTGTCTCAAGAAAAGTGAACAATTTATTTTCAAAGGTGAAATGCCTAGGCATCCACTTTTTAATTTATTAGCCATCTCCATGTCAGTGTTTGCTGCAAAGCTCATCAACGATTTTCATTAAACAGAATTTGATTTTAAATTGAGAAAGTATCCCACCTACTAACTTTACTCACTTAATCTAAAATTAGAACTTTATTCAATCTAAATGCACTTGAATTACTGTATCTTTTGAATGACCCTTCTTTACTGTTGTTTATAGAATGTAAACTACACAGAAATATATACATTCAATAACACATATCAATTTAAACTATGAACGGAAGGTCTTCAAATTTCAAAACAATTCAAAAGAAAACTCTAACTTTACAGCCATCAGACATGCAGGACAAAAAATATCTTTGTTTTAAGAATAAGAAGTGTTATTCACCAAAATAGTCCATTACAAAATTGCTTGCTATGAGGGTTAAATGCACAGTTGAAATTTATATAATCAGGTCATATAGAAGAGTGCAGGACAATAACAGGACACACCTAAAAATATCACAAAGTTAGGGAAAAATTTCTAAAAAGCTTGCTTAGTGAGAATTTAGATCAAATTCAATTTATCAATAAATACATATCTTTATATAGAATTTGCAAAATATATATTTCACTTCTTCCTTATTTCTGGTTTCCCTATTTTTTAGGTTTTTTTTTGATAGAGGGAAAAGAAAGGTAAAAGCCAGACATTAGGCAGTAATGATAGAAAGAAATTGTGAGCTTTGGGGAAAAAGGAATGAGAATCAGAGCCAGAAGAACACTTCAGCACATTTATAAAATGTGGTGTAGCTTTGATATAGTCAGGAAACATAAGAACAAAAGGATTGTACTGAAGGGGACAAAAGCAGATTTGAGTGACAAGCTTGTCCTATATGCCCAAGCCCAGCTGTAAAACACACATTTCATTCTAACACAGTGAGAACTAAAAAAGAAAGGTCAACTCTGAACAAAACTATGTAGAAGAATATCAGTGACAGGAAAAAAAAAATAATGAGAGCTTAACTATCAAGCACTACTTTCCAAGGAATTACACTTATCTGAAAGTTAGGTGTAATTCAAACAATACAACTTCAACACCTAAAACTACATCACCAGCTTCAGCTCTTAAAGAACACTGTGCCCCAGAGCTATAAAAACTGTTGATTTGGAGTCTCAGTTTTCAGCCAATGTAAAATCCACAAATTTCATTGAATTTACTCATCCCTTACTGATAAGTATGAACACAATTTAAGAAGACCAGGTACAATTTGAAAATGGCTGGTCCAAGTAACCAAATCTATAAGCAGTCAGATGATCCTTCATTATTTCTGTCTCCTTCCAGTTGTATAACATCAAAGAGTGAAAAAAAGATTATTGTGGTTCAAATGTTAGGTATTAAATCTGAGATTTTAATGAATCTCTGCAGAAATGACTGAAGCTTTTTGATGCACTTAATTCTCCGATATTTTCTATAGCAGAACTAGAGAAAAGGGTGTGTTTTTCTAGAAAGTGTTGTATTCACCTCTCCCAACAGTTTTCATGCAATTTATTCACCAGGGGATAACATTTACTCTGCAAATATATTTGTATCACATTAAACCCTTGTCAGAGTCTTAAAATCAGATATTTTACATAGCTTTATAAACTTAATGTTCTAGTTATATAAGAAGCTTAAATATGCTGGAAATAAATATTGATTTCTGGAGCTCAGCCACCATAAGGGTGATGGCCGTAAAAGACTCTCACAGAAGAATAAATAATATTTACTTTTCCCTATATAGACCCTTATTCTAAATTATTGAACAAGTGACATATTTGAATTAAGCACATAAAAATGTGCATCTTTCTGTTTCAGTCTTTACTATCAGCACTAAAATATTCTCTAATAGCCCACATATACTCCAAGCAATAGGATGTGAATATTTGTACAATATAAAATTGGTTAAACTTTGATTTGTAGAGAAATGGAGATTAGATTATCCAGCTGGAAAAACAATTTGAAGTCTCTTTACATAACTGAAAAACTTAACAAAGCACAAACCAAGACTTTTAAAAGGAAATCCTATTACCCATTCCATAACAGGTGTAAGGATAGTTATTTTAATAAAGATGAATTTCCCTGAGGTTATACTTGACCAGTGGAAGATGATACTATAAAAAAAATTTCTTGTTTTGCACAACTTTTCTTGAAGCATCTTTTTAGCATGGACAGCCAGCAAGGTCTTCTTGACCTGACAAGACATTTCTCATGGTTTTCACTTTAAAGATGAGGGCCAGCCACAGACACTAGAAAATAGCATTGGTACCTGGGCAGGGGAAAACTCCACTTTAGCTCTTGGCTCTGATGTCTCTGGTTTCCCTTGCTGCTTTACAGTGTCTTCAGTGCCAATAACTTTTCCTTTGTCTTATGGATACATACTGCTGAAGAGGCAGTCAAAAACCAAGTGATAGCCTTTACTGAGCAAACCTGGGAAGAACATATGGATCAAATATGGACTTCCTTCATTGGGACAATGTCTTGGTTTGAAAAGACAGGTGTTTGATAAGGAAGGCAGGAGCCTCCCTTGAAATGGAAAATGTAAACCCCCACCTACTGAATTATTGTAATTTTGAAATTAAGGGGCTTTCAGGCAAAAGTTATGGGAATAGGAATAACAGTTCCTTATTGGGGAAGAAAATAAAAATAAAATAAAAATGCAGTAATACAAAACAACACTGACAGAGTCAGATTATGACCTGACACCCTGTGGGTCAGGGTGTTGGTAGCAATCCCATTAAATGGTGGCTGCAGTCCTCTTGCAGTGACAGGTGTGGTTCTGTTAGAGCAGGGATCCTGTAGAAGGGTGGAGTTTTGTTTTGAAAGTCCAGTGGTGGTGTAGATGGGCCTGGTCTTCCTCTGGGAATCCAGTGGAGAAGAAAGCTGCTCCTCTGGGAATCCAGTGGGAAAAGGCTGCCTGTGGTGTTCCAAATCTCAGATTATATCCAGGTAGGAATGCTGGGCTCCTCCCCCTGGGTGGAGCATCTCCCAATGGGATGATGGAATTTTATCAGTGATGCAGTGACACTCAATGGCCCATAACAGAAGATATTTCCCAGAGGGAGGATTGGTTGAGGAAGAGATAAAGCAAACTGCCCAATTAACATAACTGCCCCACCTCTAACAGATGGGGACAGAATACACACCCCCAGCTACATCTTCCAACCTAAAACAGACAAAAGAACTCAGCTTTCTCTGACCAGCTTCAATCTGCACGAATTTTTGATTCACTTCTTACTGTATTTCTCTCTGTGCTGTAAAAGACACTTCTTCCAGAGCCTAAAGGCATAAAAAATTGGTGTTCACTGTATGTTCTCCCCCACCTCCTCACCAAAATACCCCGACACAAGCTGACAAAAGGACATAGCCTGAAACTCAATGCTATGGATTAAGTGCTGTAAATACTTCCCTAGAAGGCAGTGTCAGATGAAGGTGCTGCTGTACCCACAGGGCAACTGGCTTCTTCTTTCCCCTGGTTTCTTCGGGGTCTCTTCTGGTAAAGTCCAGACATGTGTTTAAAAGAGATTTTTTGACATTTTTACATTTTACTGTGGCACCATGAGTGTAAGCACAGTTCAGAAACCAGACACCTTGACCTGCTCAGCTTGCAAACGGCCCAAGAGCCAACCCCAATACAAATATGAGACCTGCAGTGTTCTGGCTACCGACAACAAGATGAGCGAGGCAGGCAGCTAACAGTGGCTCCACAAAAGTGGGACTAGGCAATATATTTCCATTTTGGCATTTTTAACAAGATTTGCGTATCTTTTAAATTACAGTTAAACACAGTTAAATTACAGTTAACAGTGTTCCAGGTGGTTTAGAGAAAAAAAATTATTTCTTTGTTCTGTATTTAAAGGTAATTGATTTTCAAGCTTTCTGCCATTATCCATGCTAGAGTTGAAGACTTGCACTGTAGAGTATGCAAAGAAGGTCCCTAAACTAATCTGAAGTTCAGAAGGCAGCAGTATACTCTGCTCCAGCTCTGCTTTTCTGGAAGTTCAGAGGAAATCTTATGATTGGCAGTAATTTCCAACACTGCTGGACTGCATCAGGGTGATAATTGGAGAGACTAGTTCTTGAAATATATACTTTGTACCAATGAAGCTTTCTTAAAAGACCTGAATTCATGACTTTCCTAATGAGCATGGGTCCATAAGAGGCTCTATAATGATAAAGTACCTTATTGATCAAAGAATTCCCCATTTTACTGTGCACTTGTAATTACATGAGTGATATAACCTCTCTTATCTTCCCTATCAAATTTAAAGAGCCTAATCTTATATAAAAAATCAACATCTAAATTTAGCAAAGCTCATAAATATGTGCCCAAATTCAAAAAATGTCTGAAGCATCAAGGAAACCTGTTGACTTTAGCTACTTATGCTCCTTTATATTGTCTATATTTTGTAAAACAGGCAGAATTAAGCATGCGTCATCATGCATCTAGACTGAGAAAATGAATGAAAGGAGAAATTAGTAGAAAGCAGATTTTAGGAAAGATTTTCCCAACTTTTATAGCCTCTTTGAATCAGGGGTTTTCATTATTGTTTTGTACATTTGATTTTAGTCATGTTCTATGACTAAATCTCCCTGTAGTTAATAATAATGTCTAAATTTTTGATCAGGATACATGTTTTTAATTTTTAGTTGAGACATAGAAATTAGAAATGTCCTCTTTATATTTCTGTAAAATTTTAAAACCCTTTTACCCTAAAATTGAGATGCTGTCATAGTCCCCTCAGATTCAGATGTAGCAGTAACAATGTCTAAGCAATGGCAAAGGCAATGAAAGGAGTTGGAAATTAATGAAAAAACAGCAGAAAATAACAAGACTATAGAATTTCTTTTTGAAATTTACTTAGAGGATTTCCCCATGTATTATATCTCTGCATCTTATTTCAAAATGGATCTAAAATTTTGTCTGGAAGAGATCCACCAGCATAAATTCATATAACTACTCATCAGTTCATAATCTTTTAGCTCATTCCCTAACAACCCCAAAACTGATGCTATTTTGCAGCTTAAGTAGCAATCATAGAATCAGTTGTAAAAATTAAATTAACTACTTATCTCTGTTGTACTCTTTGAAATTCAAGATCTAGGAGTATGAAAGACAATTATTCTATGTTATGATTTAATTACCAATCTAGATTTCAGCAAAAACAGCAAGCAAGCATCATAATCCTTTCATTTCTAATACCTGAAGAAAAATAAAGCTTTGGAGACTAAAAAATGTTTTGTTGAAAGAAAACCTTATTTCCAATCATAGGAAATAAAATGGAATTTTTACATGTGCTTCTCAAATAAGTACCTAGGTGTACTTGGTTCTCCAAAAAAATCTCAAAAAAATTCAGTGTAACCATAATGATAGAAACTTGCTTTAATTTAAGCTTATCCATTCTGAGATATTCATAAGAATTTACTGAAAATACTTTTTTTCTTGAGTTTGGGATAAATTATTATGTAGAAGACATGAAAACATGGAGTAAGGGTGAATATTTTTTCCTTTTGAATATATATGTTAATTTTCTATTTTATTGTTATTCTTCCAACTATACACCTCCCTAGAATAGGAAAACCATTGTGTTCACCTTTTCTCTAGTTCTTGATACACTTTCTTTTGAATTGACTGAAATGCCCAACTCTCTATGCAAAAAATCATATATTTAAACTAATTACCAATGTAGATATTTCAGCCACTGCTTATTATCAAGGTAAGTAGTTTATTCTACTACTGGCAGTCATCCTTATGCTGAGTAAATTACTAACTCTCATAAGCTGTATTTTCCTGAGTATTCTTTATCTAAATTATGAATACTCCAAGACATGGCTGAATGTCCATGTCTTGGAGACCAAAATGAACATGGAGAGATATTAACAAATAGGAAACAAAAAAGCTCTCAACTTTTTCTTCATAATATGAAAAAAAACTTTTACCTTGATTTGACAAGTTGGAATAGACCTTAGCAATGGATAGCAATGAAATGTCATTTCACATACTTTTATATCTGTGTTGTACTTGAGAGGAGGAGAAGTGGCATATATTTTTAAAAATTTAATTTATTTTCAATTTTCCTCTGTATTAAATCAGCTTTTCTTCCCACAGCACCAAAAAGAGGAATGAATCAAATCTGAGAGACTGGCTACAGATTAGCACAGCTATGGAGATAATGCAGTTTGCATGTATGATATCTATCACAAAGATTCTCAGGATAATAGCAAAGTGGGGCACTCTACCATACAGATGACTGGAAAACAGCTTCAAAGAGAAATAAAGCTTAAAACAATCTCATCTATCACACTTATCAATGATTCCCTTCATACATAGTTTCTCAGCTCTTGAATTCATTTGGAAAGCCAGGAGATATTCACCCAAATTCATCAATGAGCCAGGTAACAGAAACATAAGGTGATTAGCTTAAGCTGGACGATTAAGCTTTTGAATGTCTGGATTTGGGGAGCTGAATCACTCTCTTTGAAACTGTTTCCAGCAGTATAATTCCAAGTCCTCATTAAGCCTTGCTTAATACTAAGCTACATGATTTTCATATTTATTTCTCACCTCCACTCCCCTCAGCCTCCCCGTCCAATGTTTGGGGATGTAGCAGAGACAGGCAAAGCTCAGAAATGAAGTTTGTGCTCTAGAAAGTCTGTGTGGGATCTGTGCCCCTGTAAGACAACTCCCTGCTGTTAAATATATGTGAAATGCTCACTGCTATGGTTTGGAGGGTAAGTTCTCACCACCAACAGGCCCTTGTTCCTCCTGCAGGATCCAATTTCTCTATTGATATCCATTCCCAAGCAACCAGCAAATGGAAGATCTTTTACTACAGACTATTAAACTTAAAAACAAGACTATGCAGCCTTTAAGCTCTTTTATATGTAATCAAAGTTTTAAATATTTTATAACAGCTATCAAGAAGTTGCAAGATACTAATCATCCACTACATTAACTGGTCCTGATTCAATATCTTTTTCCTGTAATTTTCTTTCCATTTATTAAACATGTTACAAACTATTAAAAAAGAAGAATTAGGGGGCTGCTTTCAGGAATTTTTTTCAGGAATTTATTTATTAGTTTGATTGGGTTGGTTGTTAGGAGTTTATTTTTAATCTTTTTGAATGATTACTACTGTTTTACAAATAAAAATCACCAGCCTCAAGTACTTATAGCACAGATGTGGCAGAGTGAAAAGCTGAGAGTTTTCAGGCAATCCAAAAATAAAATACAAAAATGGTAAAACTGTTTTCACATGATCAAGATAATTACACAGTTTTAGGTGCTCCATCAAAAGAGCAAGTTAAAATCAGTTACCTCAAAGATTCTCAGATAAAAACCTGTCAAGCTGTGATATCCCATGCATCACGTCCTTTGTCTTGACACTGCTCCTGAGTGATTATGCTGGCCTCAAAGTTTAATTTTTGCACTTGAAATTACCTTTATTTTGCCCACATGCTTTATCTAATTCTTACAAAGATGTTCATTTCCTGAGCCATTTCTTTTTTCCAGGTCCCATTCTCTCACAAAACCCTGCAACACTTTACTGCTGGCACATGGCATCACCTCATGGATAGACCATTCCACAAAAATTCAGGGAATCCTTCAGCAAAGAATTTAACTGAAGTAAACAGCCTTTGTATCATAGACAATATCCTTGCATGAATAAACACTGGCGTAAAAGACAGAAAAGTAAGTAGACACAAATATTTAACTCTTGCAAGTGGAGGGAGGTCTCCCTCTTACTTCCTTTGTACAAAATGTTTAAAGCAGGATGACACATTGAACAATAACTGTACGTGCTGGTTATGTGGTTTAAATAATAAAAGAGAAAACCAGAAAAATTCATTGTCTGTGTGCTGCAGTTCTCATACAGTCTCTTCACTTTCTATTTTTTCTTTCATAGCAGCTGTTCAATATATATGGTGTTAATTGTCACAGCAGAGAGTAAAGGAAACCTGCAACCCAAGGATACAGAAGAGGCTATTTCTGCTGAAACTCGTCAGTAAATATTGAAAGTTCTTTTTAACAATTCTACTTCAGAAACATCAGGTTAACAGAACAACTTAGGAAGTCAGGAATAATTACAAAAATAATTGTGTATTAAAGTTTTCGTACTGATTTTGTGATTTCTCAGCTAAATTTTTTCAGAGTTCCAACTAGGACCGCTGCTTGAGAAAATAATTACAAGGTTGGAAATTGCCAAGTGACTATAATTATTGCTATGTTAATATCTGGCTACCATAGAAGTTAAATTTGCAAGATCATTTAATAAAATATCAGAAATGTGGTATAAATTTAATGTCATAAAAATGACAGGCATCCTTAAGTAGGTTTGGATTTTTTTTTTCATGTTGACATAACATATTTAAGAAAATCTTTAAATTTTTATGGTAACAGAGTTTAACCTTGCTATACTTGCCACAGTGGTGAGCAAACATTTAAAATTAATTTCATATCAAAATACATCTCTGTAGCCATTTTAAATTCATATATAAGTAAATTGATTTCAGTGGGAGTTATGTACTTAATCACCTTTGAGGAAGTGGGTCTCAGTCCCTAATCACGTCTGCTTAAATATGCTAACTGAATTGTTTTGAAAGTGCTGACATTCTGGAGCTCTGCATTATCTCTGGGTGTTTCTGGGTATTCTTTGTAACAACACATATCTAATTTTGTTTAAGAAAACACAGTTTGGTAATTGGCAAAGCATTTTCTGTGATTATTACCAGCTCTCATCTTTTAAGTATTATAAAGCTGTGGATGTTAATCTGGGATGTAAACAATAAAAAATACTGCATAATATTTTTTAATATCCTTCTAGACATACTTATATATAGACATCTGTCTTATTTGTCTCAGACTGGCATTCCTTCTTGTGGTGATGAGTTCAGCTAATTATTTCATTGTTTTTTTCATTGTAGATTGTGCTTTCAGACACCAGAATTGTATACCATAAGGCTTCATTCTTCAAGGCTACAGGACTCTCACAACCTTGGGCTCATCATGTTCCTGAAGGTGGATCTTTCCAGAGAGATTACAATAAGTGTTAAATCAAGATTTTAAAGCATTTAATGTTTTAAATAACTACATATTTTCTTCTGAATGGTTCTTCAGAGCTTTCATTCTATATAAAGCCTTTTGTTTCAGTGAAAGATCTTGAACTATTGGAGATTCTTTAGAGTACATTCCTAATTCTTACTAAGTTTTTCATAAAGTTAGCACAAATTCAAATAGGGAATTAAATATTAGATAATATATATTCTGATAAAAATCACCTTTCCACCATTTAAACTTCAACATTAGGGACTGACATTCCAATGGAAATTGTCTTTAGAGTTAAACAGTATACTGAAGTAAAGGAAAATAGAGGCAAGTGTATTCAAAGGAGGCAGAGGAATTGGTGAGGCAGAATTTAGAAGGGACTAAATTAATATTTTTGAGACTTAAAGACTTTGAGCTTTTTATGAATATAGGACTTTTTATTTTATCCAAAACTATTGAATTAAAAATTAAGATAAATTTGGAAACATGAAGGAAACCTGAATGTAGATGCAGAGGAGAGGCAAATAATAAGATTTCTGCAAGAAGATGATATGGCTCTAGAGCTTCAGATACATGGAAAACTGGTGGAGTATGATATATGGGATGGAAAGATAAAGGAGAGGGTGTCATGCTAAGTTAGGCATGAGAAGGAAGCAGGGAAGAACTGTTTATTAGAAAACAAAGAAAAAATAGTTTGGTAATAAAGAGAATAGTCATTTAAGAAAAAAGTGAAGGGTGGTGGATGAGTGAGTTAAGATGGGTGTTAAAACCAGCAGCAGCAGCAACAACAAAGAAACAAGACAATTATACATGCGAGCAGAAAGAAAATTCCTGGTAAAAAGAAAGTGAAAAACAGAGGCACAGACCACAGATGAGGGTGAGTGAAACAGAAGATAAAAATAAATAACATGCCAGCTACCAGGGTGTTTCTCAGCGTAAATTATGCATAAACTTTAAGCTTAAATGAATTTTACATGCTGCATGGAATGTGTTGATGCACACAAAGTCTTATCAGAAGACCACTCGAATCAATGGTAGAAACGTCCTGTGGTTATTTAGAGGCTAAAATCACACTTGTAGCTTTGCAGATCCAAAACAAGAGCTAAAATTTGACCTATGGAAAAAAACACATATTTTGGAGGACTTTGATCATGCCTCTGCTTGAGCAAGCTCCTTGCAGAAGATGCTGAATTGAGGAGCTGCAGGTGGGTCTCCAGATACACAATGGCCAAACTTTTATATATATATATATATATATATATATATATATACATTTTTTTATATTTTTATATATATATAAATATATGCATATAATTATATAATGCTGTTCAAGGCTTTTGTGACTGACACCTCTGTGGGTATCACAAAATGTCTTGCAGATTTCAGGAAAAATAACATTCTGTTGAATGAAAGCTTGAGTATATTTTCTGTCACAATTGTAGCAATTCAGTATCAATCTGGCAGCACCATCGTGCTTAAAATTCTGTGCCCACTGCCATCATCAGTCTGGGTTTTTTGAGTGGTTCATAATTCAGCTATTTTAAACCATACTAAGATGAATCTCAACTTACAATTTCTTGTTCTGGATGTATTTTCTACCCAAAATATTGCATTTAAATTGTTTCATTATCTTTCTAGGTTAGCAACTGAAAGAAATAAATGTTTCAGGAAATACTGTTGCTGGCTTTTTACTAAACAGTGCTTATTTAAAAAAGGAAATTTTACTCATATTACATTGCCAACTCAGAGAATCAAGAGAAATTAATACAATACCCCTTGTGAAATTTGTCAATGTATTCCTCTATTATTCTTGCTATCATTGCAACAATAGCTTCACTGCATGGCAGGTTCCCTGCTTTGGTCAGGAAGAAGAGAAACATTTATATACAACCTAATAAGATTTTAATGCAGTTCTTTGCTTAAATGCCTCTCTCTTCTATGGGTGGGGTATTTTATATTTGAATTTCCAGTTTCTGACATGTACACAGGAGTACTCCAAATGTGCCCTTCCCCACTACCAGTGTGCAGTACCTGTCTTACACAAGTAGCCCCATACATTTAGCTAGCTACCACACTGAGTGAATAAATACTCGTATTTGTCCTTCTGGAAAACATAATATTTACAAAATAATGCAAACAGTTGCTAACTTTCAGTTGCTAACCTAGAATCAAAGGGATTGTATTTTAGAGTCAAGATGAGCATTGCAGTCATCCTTCACTCAAACAAAAGCAATAGTTAAGTAACACTGAAAGATACTCAATGCCATGCCAGGCAGTTCCTGACCAGAGTGCCACCTCTTCCTTAAGAAGCAGTTTTTACCTTAACTGATCATTTCCTCTTGTTGTATAAGCCATTTGATAAGTGTTACCCATTACTGGGGAATTTCCACTTGGCTGTTCACTTTCAAAAGTAGTTTCTTTGAACATTCTCCTTCATAAACCTGTGACCATGTTCACAGGGGTCTTAGGATGAGGGAAGAGACGAGGATCTGACTCATGTTTCAGAAGGCTTGATTTATTATTTTATGATATATATTACATTAAAACTATACTAAAAGAATAGAAAGGATTTCCTCAGAAGGCCAGCTAAGAATAGAATAGGAATGAATGATATCAAAAGCTCATGACTCTCAGAGAGTCTGAGCCAGCTGACTGTGATTGGCCATTAATTAGAAACAACCACATGAGACCAATCACAGATCCACCTGTTGCATTCCACAGCAGCAGATAATCAATGTTTACATTTTGTTCCTGAGGCCTCTCAGCTTCTCAGGAGGAAAAATCCTAAGGAAAGGATTTTTCATAAAAGATGTCTGTGACATAAACCCATACTTGCTCTTTGATTTTTCTGTTAGTTCACATAGACTAATTTCACATGGAAATTTGCAGAACCTTCATTCCAAATTCAGTGAGATTTTATGGAACAGGCTTCCCAACTATTGTCAGTTTTCCATAAGCCACAAGGGCAAGTTAAACAGATATATACCAGCATATTTTTGATACATTTCTTGTTTCTAAATTTGGAATGGTAATGGACAGGACATACTACCTGCCATCCTAGAAAACAATTTTTTAAAATGTATATATTTACATAGTGACACACATGTATATATTTATACATATATGTATGCAAGGACATAATACCTCTCCATAATACCTCTCCTGTCCATGTGGTCCAAAATACACAAGGAAACTGCTTTCCAATTTAATACTGAACAAGATGGGTTAGTTCATTCCTTGTGCAGTCAGACATTGCTCTTACAGTGAGAAGCAGAGCCTTCCACTGATACTTACAAACAGTTTTCAATTGTCAAAGCACTTAACTATAGTTTAAACCATATAAACCATAACTATTTAGGCCTCCAGGAGAGAATTCATTAAAGACCCATCACCATTTTACAATTGGTACAAAAAACAGAGAGTTTCAACCAGTTATCCCAGGATAAATGCATTATTGTTGAAATCGTATTTGAAGGATCACTCCTGCTTAACTAGTCCAAGGAAATGCAGCAATTAAAACTCTGTTCTATCAAGAACCAGCCCAGAAAATATTACAGGACAGCAAGTGCCACCTACCCTAACTTAAATGCATGCAACTTAAACAGGACTGTACAAATCAAGATAAAATTAGACCAGAGAGCTGCATCTAGATGAAAAGAGGTTGGAGTAAGGTGGGAGTCAGCCTCTTCTCCCAGGCAGCCAGTGACAGCACAAGAGGAAACAGACTCAAGTGGTTACAGGAAGCTTTAAACTGGATATTAGGGTGTGGGAATCCATAAATCAGAGGGTTTTGGGAAAGCTGCAAAAGGCAGGCCTCAGAGACAGCAGAACTGTGATTAGAGCTAAGCAGCAGCCATGAGATAAGTCAGCAGAAAAATTATTTAAAAAGTAGAAAAGCAAGAACAAATAGAACAATGGTCTGTGTATTAACACTTGTCTAGAATAACTCTCTAAGCTACAGAAAAGTTTATCTAGCAAGATATTAGGAAGGCTGAAGGTTAATAATGGAGCTCTGTGCATTGTGTTTCAGGCTTACAAGCAGGTATTGTATTTGAAATAAGCAAGCATTGTTTAACCAAAGGTACCTGTGCTTATAGTGGTTGGATAGAACTACTGTCAATGTGCTTTTGCTTGGTGTGATTGGTCAAAAAACTTATAAAGTAAGTTGTAACATTTGGTTCTTGTTCTGCTGCCTGGGATGTGAGCTGCTGGCATCTTCCCATTGTCATAACCATGGAATGAGACTGATGCTGGAAAATAAAACAGCTCGAGGCACGTTCCACAGCAGCCCCATCTCGTTCATGATTTGTAAATAACCCCCTGCCGGTGTCAAAAGGGAACATTTCTTCACTGAAAGGGTGACCAGGCATTGGAGTAAGCTGCCCAGGGAAGTGGTGAAATCACCATCCCTGGAATGTTCAAATAATGTGTGGATATGGCACCTGGGGCATGGCTTAGGGTGAACATGGCAGCCTTAGGTTAACAGCTGGACTGAAGGATCTTAGGACCCTTCTATGAATATATGAATAAGAATAACAAATGAAAAAAAGGAGGTGTAATTCTAGACATTTTACATGTAAGAGAAATAGATAATGTGTATTATAGAACATTCAGGCTTAAAGCACTAAAGAGATAGAAAAGGCTAATTAAAGGTTGATGCTATTGTCTCACTGTATGCTCTTTCTTTTGCAAATCAGGTTTGCATCAATCAACTAAGTGCAGTTCTAAATTTATTATGAATCCTGTTTCAATCAATGTTGAGGATGGATAACATTATAGAACAAGAAATATTTTTTACCAAAAGTTACTCAATGCTTTCTTATTTTTCTCCTCATTGTGAAATTTGAATTACTGATGGACTTACTTTCTGGAATGCCATAACATATTTAGATTAGCTTGTACATAAAATATTTCTGTCCAGATATAAAGAAATATAACAAATATAAAACCAGGAATACAAAAATTGCACAGAATTTGTTAATAGGTGGGGCTATAGTTCTTATGGGTGGGATCCATGGGAAGTCCTAGTAAGCCTGCCAAAAAAAGCTGTCAATTGAGAAACCTTGGTTGCAGATGATAAATCAAGTGGTGTGTAACACAGAGGCAAAAACCTTTTCCCTGTCTTTCCTCGCACACAAAAATTACTTTGAGAAAACTAGGTAAGTCTTATAAGAAAACTAGCAATAAAACTGGTGGGTACCTAATAGCTTCACAGTGGGAAAAGACCTCTGAAAAGGTCTTGAAAAGACCTCTTGAAAAGGTCCTACTATTTGACTTAATAAAATTAAGTAATTAAAAAAAATACAGAGATAAAAAGTAAAGCTCTTTAGAAAACTCGAAATATTTTTCTCAAGCTAATTTTTTCTAAAGAGTAATTTTTCCTGCTCCTGATCAATAGTACTGGGAAAAGAGGAGATTCATCTACTGATGCCTATTTTCTTCCTCTCTAATACAAATGTGACCCTTAACTTGTCAAGGATTTAGTCACTTTTGCCTTCTCCTACACAGTATTACTGAGCAAGAAATCATTGCAACAGCTACAAAAGAATTAGATAAGAAAAAAAAATTAGTCATTATAAAATGTTTTTGGATAAGTACATTTCATTAGAGGATAAGATCTCAAAGGAGTTAAGGGTATTATTTAGGCATTCCTGTTTCATAAACAATGTAACTGCAACAATAAAAAGGACCAAATGCAATTATTAATAGCATCTGCCATATTCTCAGCCAGAACAAACCCCAGCTTCTGTACATTCCACTTATATAAATTTCAAAGGTAAGGACTTGTCTATTTTCAGAGCCTTAGAAAATCACAGTAGGATCTACTTATCTGCAAATAAGCTGTGGTTCCAAAATGAGCCTGAAAATATTAGGTCTCAGTAGGGCTTCATTCTAACATAACTTCACATGCTTTGTCAATAGAAAGGATTTGTGGTTTTCTTCTTGGAGTTTCCAGAACAGAACAACAAGCTATGAATGCTTGGGGACACAATTAAAAGTGTATTTCACAAAAGTCAACCTTATTTTGAAAGGAAAACAGATTATAAGCTCACAAAGGCAACTCTGGGACCCGTTTTTACTTGTGGGTATAAATTAGCCATGCTATGGTACTCCATTTTATATGCCTACAAATAAATGACAATATGGAAAATGCCAGGTATTATGTGTCTAAGTGTTTTCAGAGTGAATGCAGAGAAAAGACCCCATAAATGGGTGTAGAGAAAGGACCCTTTAAACTAGCAGTCAAGAAAAAAAAAAGAGAGAAAAATCTTTCTCACCTACTTTACAGAATGAGTACTAATTATTAACCTCCAAAGTATATAATAAACCCACTGAAGATTTTCATTTCACTGTTGTCAGCACCAATAGGTCATGTTATGTACAGCTTTAGGCTTTTCTCCTCTAATGTACCACATGTTAAAAACTGAGCACAAGAATGCATTAAACTTCCAAATTAGTATGCATATTTATTGATTATTTCATTTCAGCTGGGGTCATTAACAATCAGCCATAGATGGAGTAATTTAAGCTTTTTTTCTTCCCTATTACTGCACTACACAAGGAACACTGAATAAGCCTTCTGCTACATTTCAAGCTCTCTAACACAAGTTTATTTTGAAAAAAAGGGACAGACACTTCCATCTCTGAAGAAGTGAAATCTGTTCTGGTGCAGATTTTCTGTAGGTAACAGTTTTGATTCAAGAAATCCAGAAATTGTAAACTAAAACTAGAAAGCTAGAAAGTTAGGGTTGAATACAAGCTGTGGAAAGATTTGTCAGATGCTACAGCCAAGTAATGACTAGAGCCAAAACAAAAAGGTTAAAAATGTTCTTTCATATTTTCCTACATGACTCAAAGCATTCTGCTTTCCTTCTTGCCTCCCAGTCCTTGTCCCCCTCCTCAGTAACTCCACACTGGGTCCTGGGAAAAGATTCTCCATTTGAAAAATGCCATTGGCTCCCACATCCAGAGCTCATGCTAAAGGTCCTCAAGGGAGGCCTGGACAGGCCACAGGAACTGGCTACACATATTCCAGGGCAAAAATTGGAAAAGATTTTGGGAGTCAGATGTATAAAATCTAACTCTAAGTTCTTCCACTGCTTGCACTTTTCTTCTCACTCTTCTCTTCCCTACTACTCAGCCCTCCTCCTTACTAGCAATCCAAACAACTTCTCCCTTGTTCCTTTCATCCTAATCCTCCTTTAGACCTTCCAAATGTCTCCACAGGTAAGAACACCAATTGCTTTTCTTGTTGGAACTCACTGTCTTCTGGGTTTTACCCTGTCCTTAGGTTGTTTCCCTGTGATGGTGTTCACATCTCAGGTTGAGGGAAGAGACAAGGATCTGACTCCATGTTTCAGAAGGCTTGATTTATTATTTTATGATATATATTACATTAGAACTGTACTAAAAGAATAGAAGAAAGGATTTCCTCAGAAGGCTAGCTAATAATGGAATAGAAGAAAGAATGATAACAAAGGTTTGTGGCTCAGCTCTCTGTCCGAGCCAGCTGGGTTGTGATTGGCCATTAATTAGAAACATCCAACATGAGCCAATCACAGATCCACCTGTTGCATTCCACAGCAGCAGATAACCATTGTTTACATTTTGTTCCTGAGGCCTCTCAGCTTCTCAGGAGGAAAAATCCTAAGGAAAGGATTTTTCATAAAAGATGTCTGCGACATTTCTCCATACTGAAAACCTCAGCCTCGGAGGTGCACTCATAATCCCTTTTCCCTTCCAGAATTCCTGTCAGGTTTTGGATGCAGTTTGATGCTGGCTGGTGGGGTGATACAGAGGGATGAGGTTTAACAGCTGCTCCACATCCCTCGGAGTCACCCACGCCGTGTGAGAACCAGCAGGCTACAAAATCCCTTGGCTACCCTGTCTGCACATATGTTTTTAGGCTATACTCATGCCTACTGAGATTATTTATCCTTTTTTTTTTTTTCAGAAAGCTGCTGTCAGTGTTGATTCTCCCTGAAGGTAGTAGGCATCAGGTGGGAATTTGGAAAGCCTCTGTATATGAGACCATCTGGGGCAGCCTAAGATTTTTTGGCCATGCTAAATCAGCTGCTGCTTCCACTCTCCTGCTGGCTCCCATCAGGCAGGCCCTGCTTTAAAGGTGTGTCTGTGTGCTCACACTTTCAGTCATCATGGAAAAATAAATAAATAAATTAATAAATAAATCTGGAACAGGGGATTTTGGTACTCGACTTATGAGGAACTCCCAGCTAATTTAATCAAAATACTGAAATCAAAATCTACCCACATTTCCCCTGGAAGCTCCGACTGTCGGTGCACTTGAAGTAGAGGATGAATTCCTAAAATATTGAAATAAAAGCTTTTAAATGTATTATTATACATATTGCAATGTAAATCATAATAGGTAAGCCTAGAATAATTTTATCCTGATTTCATGTAAAGATGGAAAACCATAGTGCATGGTCTGAAAGACAGCCATAGCAGTACGCCCACTTTGAATAGAACATCCTCTAATTTTTTTTCCTTTGAGGGAAAGAGCATGTAAACTCATTTTTTCTAACTAGATGGAAAAAAACAACAACAAAAAAAAAATGCTGAGTTAAAATGAGATGAAATGTACATCTTCCCATCAGAAAATATGATTGTGAAGTTAAGTGCTGCTGTTCTGCTATATTAATAATTAAAATATTCATATAATTCTTCATTCTTACAGCTTTTCATTTCCATGTGATACTGTAGCCCACTCAGCCCTATCAATGGCAGAGGTTGTATCAGTTTATGTACAAGAAGCAGCCTCATTTAGAGGAATAAAAGTTGTTTGTGTTGGTTTGCTTTTACAGAGGAATGCAGGATAAATAATTAACCCAGTGCCCCCTTTCCTGCTTGTTTAACATTTGTGCAATTACCCAAAGCTCTGATGGCTCCAGAGTCATGGCAAGAAGAAGGGTCATCCTGAACACCCACCGAAAGCTGTGGATGTTGGTGTTAATGCAGGAAGGCATCACAGGCACCACCCTCTGCTTGTTTCCTTCTCACCCACACCTACTTCTTTCATTCCTTCAAGTCTGTAGGACTAAATCTTTTTTGTGAGCTGTAGGTGGTACTTTCATGAACATGGCATCTGTAAACTGGAGACAAAAAGACACAAATATTCTAAAGAGAGCATAATGTCTGTGTCTCACTTGTTTTTTTTTTTAGTATTTTTTAACTCATCTATATTTGGAAGAAATCATATGAGTGCCTCTTAAATTCTTAGAACCAATTCTTTTCTTCAGGTTTCAAAATCCATATACCCTATTTGCAGGTTACTGTCACCTATTGACCAGGACCTAAATGTCTGTACATCAGAGCTTTGCACAACTGATGCATATCCGAAGGGATATCAGGTGATGGAGTTATACATATTACACATATGTACATATTTCAATATTATACATATAACACAAATTCTGAAGCAGCCTCTTTCAGTGCTTCTGGATTGAGCTAAATTGAGCCATCTGGGATCTCTTTAGTCAGGTTTAATTTCAGTGGTTCAGATTACTGGTCAAAATACTTCTCAGCATTGGTATAAACTGTGCTTTGAAACAATGTCTGCAACTTGCTGAAAAATTCTATATGCTCTGGAATTTCCAGATAAATTGGATAGCAATTTTTTTTTTTTTTGAGAAGACATTAAAGTTCTGAAACTACCAGGTTACTACTGATTTGAGCTCTAAACACAGGAAAAAAATATAGCCCAGATTGAGGAAGGAAAGGAATTAAATGCTCTTCACTGTTATTTGATTTGTTTAGTTCACAGTCTCTCTTGAGAAAACTGTTTTTTCCCCCTCTCTTTTTCCTGCATATTTGTAGCTAGATTCTGGTTCCACGTGTGCTGGTGTCACTGCCATGGATGTAATGTAACACTATGCATTTTAGCATTAAAACTCCATAGCTGGACATCTCACTTGCTTGAATAATCTTGCTTCTTTGAGGAAGGAAATGATCTGATTTTCTAAATTATTCCAAGCAAAAAAACTGCTGTGTTGGTTGACATCCCTATCAGTTTGGGCTAAATTATTTTTTATTTCCATAAATTAGAGTGCTGGAGGTACTCAGTGTACTCATCTAATTCATCTTTTTGCATAACACAGGTCATATGATTTTTCTGATTTGGCTCCATTTGAATCAGACTACCTCATTTAGAAATAGCATCTAAACCTGATTTTAAAATTACCAGTGATGGCCAATCAACCAAATCACTTAGCTGGCTTTCCAGTTAAATGACCTCATTTTAATTTTATTTTGCTTTTAGGAACATCTAATATCTGATTTCAGTGCACCTATGAACTGCTTCCAGGCTCCACTCATATTTCTGTCTGCTGGACTAAGAACAGATTATTAAAGTTTCCTCTCCCATGTACAGTGAGTACATACTCTGATCAAATTACTATTTAAGTTTCTTATTTACAAATAAACCACATAAAATCACAGACTTTTTCCTTTAAAGTAAAAGTGTTTCAATCTTTGAAATAGGTTTGTAATTTTTTATTGCTCTTTTCCTGTTTTATTAACAAACGTCAAAAACTGTTCATGACAGAGCTGAACAGACTCTTCAAAGGATAATGGGAAAATTAAGGTGGGAAGGGACCTCTGGAAGTTTCTGCTCCAGCTGGCTGCTCACAGCAGGATGAGCTTGGCCATCAATATGTGCTGCTCGGGGCCTTATCTGGTCATCCTGGAAAATCCCATGGACATCTTCAACTTAGGGCTCAGAGCCCCAACACTTCCAGGGCATCCTGGGCCAGTTTTACTACTCTCACTGTGAAATATTTAGTCTTTAAAAACAGTCTAAATCTATACTCTGTTGTGACGGTGTTCACAGGGGTCTCAGGTTGAGGGAAGAGATGAGGATATGACTCCATGTTTCAGAAGGCTTGATTTATTATTTTATGATATATATTACATTAAAACTATACTAAAAGAATAGAAGAAAAAGTTCTCTTCAGAAGACTAGCTAAGCTAAGAATAAAAAAGAAAGAATAATAACAAAAGCAACTGTCTGGGACTCTGTCTGAGCTAGCTAGGCTGTGACTAGCTATTAATTATAAACATCTAAGATAGGCCAATCACAGATCTACCTGTTGCATTCCACAGCAGCAGATAACCATTGTTTGTTCTTGAAGTCTCTCAGCTTCTCAAGAAGAAAAAATCCTAAAGAAAAGATTTTCATGAAAAGATGTCTGCGACACTCTGTCAGTTTAAAAATATTACTTATTGTCCTATTTCCAAAGCTCTACTTAAAGTCTGTCCCCTTGCCCTTGTCTTTCTTATAATCCCCCTCTAGTATTTAGAGGCCACACAGAGACCTCCCCAGAGACTTCTCTTCTAGAGGCTTAACAACCCCAAATCTCTCTCATAGGAAAGATGTTTCATGTCTCTAATCATTTTTGTGGCTCTACATTGGAGTCACTCCCACAGCTCCATGTCCTTCCTGTGCTGGGAGCCCAGAGCTGGATGCAGTTCTAGGTAGGCTCTCACCAGAGCAGAGCAGAGGGACAGAATCCTCTCCCTCCCTCCCCTGTTGCCCATGGTGCTCTGGATGCAGCCCAGGACACATTTGGCTGTCTGGGCCATCATCTCCAAGTTCTTTGGGCAGGGCTGCTCTCCACCTGCTCATCCCCCATCCTGGATTGACATCAGGGGTTTGCCCCATCCCAGGTGCAGCACCTTTCACTTGGCATTGTTAAATAAACCTCATGAGATTTGCATGGACACATTTCTCAGGCTTTCCCAGGTGCCGCTGCATGGTATCCCATCCCTCTGGCATGTCAACCACGTCACTCTGTCTGGTGTCATCCTGCTGACTGCCTCCTTGAACAGATGGAATTGTGCTCTCATAGAATTCACAGTCCTGATTCTTGCCTTTCCCATATTCCTCAGGACTGTCAATTCCACCATTTCATAATCACTGCAGCCCATATTGCCTGGAATCTTGCCCAATTAGCTCAGTTGTGTTGGTGACCAACAGGCCCAGGTTCCATCTGCTCCAGCAGGTCTCTTTCCCTAAGGGTCCCTAAGGGCATATCAATCTTCTGTTCCTTGTGGAGGAGGTCATGATATGGGGCATAGGCCTTTCTGACCTTGGGAAACACATCTGGTGTAGATGGACCATCTTCCACACCACCAATTAACTCACCTTTGACACCCAGAGCCTCACACCTGTTGTACAGAAGGATCTGGGAAGACAGGGTGGGCAGAGAGTGGCTTCACCTGGCACCCCAAACATGAGCTCGCCTCTGTTCACTCCCTTTCATTAAGTTATTGCATTCTGCCTGGCAGGGGGAGAATACAGGATGCTCTTTGTGTTGGTTTCCTTCCTGAGGGGTGCTCCTGTTTCTGCCTATGTTGGTTTTGCCTCATGTAGGATTAATTTTCCTCATAGTAGATGGGACAGGGCCATGGTGTGGTGGTGTTCACAGGGGTCCCAGGATGAGGGAAGAGACGAGAATCTTGACTCCATGTTTCAGAAGGCTGATTTATTATTTTATGATATATATTATTTTAAAAGAAAATGATATATTAAAACTCTACTAAAAGAATAGAAGAAAGGATTTCATCAGAAGGCTAGCAAGGAAAGGAATGGAAATGGAATGATAACAAAAGCTCGTGACTCTCAGAGAGTCCGAGCCAGCTGACTGTGATTGGCCATTAATTAGAAACAATCAACATGGACCAATCAAAGATACATCTGTTGCATTCCACAGCAGCAGATAATCATTGCTTTTCTTTTCCTCTGAGGCTTCTCAGATTCTCAGGAGAAAAATCCTGGCAAAGGGATTTTGCAGAAAATATATCTGTGACACCAAGGTTTTGATTCATGCTGGAAACAGCACTGCAAATACAGGGATATCTTAGTTAGTGTCTCACCAATGAGTGGTTGAGTAGGGATAGAGCCATGATGGCAGACCCCAGCTGACCTAAGGTATATTCCAATCTGAGCAGGTAAAGCTGGTGGAAGAAAGAAGTGGGGGGACATTTGGAGCAATGGTGTTTCTTTTCCCAGGTCACTGTTACTCATTGCAGTCCTGCTTTCCTGGGAATGGCTGAACACCTGCCTGCCTGTGGGAAGTGGTGAATTAACGCCTTGTTTTGATTTGCTTGAATGTGCAGCTTCTGCTTTACTGTCTTTACCTCAACCCAAGAGTTTTCTAACTTTAACTTTCCCAATTCTTTGCCACTACAGCGGAGGGAGTGAGGCAGAGTGCTGCATCTTCCTTACAGGAAAGATTTTCTTCCTAACATGTAATTTAACCTGCCCTCTTTCAGTTTGAAACCATTCCCCTTTGTCCTGTAGCTACATGTCCTTTTAAAGTCCCTTTCCAGATCTCTTGTAGCACCTTTAGGTACTGAGAGGTGCAATAGGGTCCCCCAGGAGCTTTCTCTTCTCAAGCCTGCAATGCTCATCAGTAGTTTATGGCATTTATCACTTTGGATTGTTTGGGAGATGGAGTAATTAGAAAGTAAAATGTCTCCCATAGGGTAGAAAATAATTTATCACGTACTGAAGTGGCTGAAAAGTTGAAATGTGCTGTGGAGCTTTGAGTGCAGCACCTTTGAAAGCTCATCCTGAGTAAGATAGACTGAACTATCTGAACAAGAAATCTCAAAGGCATCTTGATATTAAGTCAATATTTATTATATTGAATTTCTCCCTGCTCTGAAAATCTGTGTAGTGGCAATAAAGATCAGTCCATTCTGTAGGGAAGGTCATCTCTGGTAACATTTCTCTCCAGAGGACCAAAATAGACCCTTAAAGAAACAAACCTAAACCCCATGTTGTGTGGAATGCTACATTAAAAGTATTTTGGAGCAGAGGAACTCCAGAAAACTGATTGTACATGGATGTACAAACATTCGAGTAGGAACCTTGATGAGCAAGGCTAAAGTCCTTGATGGGAATGTTTACTTAAATCAAAATAATAGAACTGTTAGTAGCACACACAAAGTGTGTACAAGCCTAGAGGAATGTGTGTGTGCGCGTTGTAGAATCACACTGGCTCACTCCTTTCCACTCTTACTTGACTGCAGAAAGAATATTATTCAGGTACTCCAAGACCTACTCAGTATTCCCTTTGTTGTTCTGGATGCAACATCCCATATTTCTTTATTTCTGAGATAAATTTGCTCACCTGTGGTGCTCTGCTGGGCCAATTTTTGATACAATAACTTTGTGAAGAGCAAAATTTGGCACAAAATGTCCTATGAGCACAGAGTCTCTCAAGATTAAATCCAGCTTTTGCTGCATTACAGTTAGCTTGACTGACTTGGAACTTCATTAGGGAGAGGTGAGAACTTCAGAATCTTAGAGTATGCTTTAGTCTCTTTTTACTATTGATCTTTTCTAATGCATCAGGCAAAAAAAATATAAGCTAAAGAATGTACAAGGAGTTTATGTTATGAAAATAAAGTTTTACTATAAGATATGATAATTCATACTGTACCCATAATTAAATGGTAAGAAAAAATACATTCCTGCAGGAACTTAGGATTTTAAGCCCTGAAATTATTGCATTTACTCAAAGGTATTCAGAGGTGGTGAATGAAAATTAATCCATCATTTATAATAGAGCAGAAATGAAAGCATTCAAAGAAAAACTAATTTAAAAAAATTTAATGCTGATTTCTATTTTAATTATATAATGCTTATTTACAATTATAATTATCCATGTGCTTCTAAGAAGAGTGGCAGTGTAAAGGAAATGGGTTATAAATATTCTCACATGAAAGCTAGAAACTAGCCATTTAAACATCAATTCCTCTGTGATTGCAATGTGACTTCTTAAAAATGCAGCATTAATTTATTACCATACATATATTCCTATAAAACAGTCATTGTAAAACTGCATTTTTAGGAAAACATCAGCTTTTGGTTTACGTTGTTTTTAATTTTGAGAAATTTTATGCATTTCCAGGAGCTTTTTGTCTTGCCCTATATTGTCACGTAGGGAAGTTGTTGCTGTTATGTAAGCAACGGATTTAACAAATTTCCTTCTCACTTTATTTCCTACTTCTCTCCTTCCCACAGTTTGTCAGTGTCGCTTTCAGTCTAGTTTTTGGTTCTTTTTTTCCCTTTAACTCCCCTTTTTGGGGAGGGGACGTGGGGTGAAGATGTCTTTTTATTTTCAAGAAAGGATTCTTTATAAATACCGCTGTGACAAATTCATTTCACAGCACAGAGGCAATCAGCGTGATGCCAGAGTCTGGCTGGGAACTGAAGGGTCAAACCAGAGCTCTTCCCAAAGATCAATGGGAGGAACTTCTGAACAACAAGACTCTCAACTGCCTCTATACACCACCAAAAGAAAATAAAAGATCAAATGGTAGGTTCTAAGAAGAAATAAATGTATGTTTGTGCCTGCCTTTCTGGTCCCGTCTTTAAATACAGCTTATGAAAAAAAAAATACATGTAAGGGACAACAAAGAAAATACAAACAGCAGAGAACTGTGTTCTTCTGATAAGCTGTACTCTGATTCACTGCAAACTTTAAACAGCTTAGGTAATTAACCTTATGGACAAAAAAGAACAGTATACCAGGAGACAAGGTAAACGCTCTCCCACTTGAATTGTTTCAAACAAGACTCAATTGCTTTAGAGATTTTTTTTTTTTTTTTAATATTGCCAATCTAGCAGAAGGTATGAGACAAGTTGGGGAGTAGGGGGCTAGTAATGTCTTAGGGAGCAAGGGACACTCTTGGCGTTGGAACCTTAATTCTCCAGTCAGAAGACATATATATATATATATATATATATATATATATATATATATATATATATATATATATATATATTTCACAATTCATATTTAATTTTAAAACAAAGAACTCTCTGGATTTTAGCATTGACCAGATATCAATCTTACTCCTCTGTTGTTGGCATATAATAATATATTGACTAGATTGTACTGGGCCAGCTTCCAATTTCATTCTGCAGTATGTTTCCCAGGTATTTCCTGCTGATTTTAAAATGAGATTTTATTTAAATCTCCTCTACATGTTACTGGAAGAAAATTTTGATGTCTTAAACATCTGACAATTTTAACATCTACGTTTACTTGCATGCATCTTACAATAAGAAAGGAAAAAGTTTCACTTCAGAAGCCATTCAAAGTCTTTCTGTTTCACGGTTGTTTTAAAATAAAGACATTGTGAGTTTTAAACGAAAGTACAGCCACAAGTCTCTTTGTTGAATGAGGCTGGTTTGGTTTGTTGTACTTTTATTTTTCTGCCAGTCCAGGTTAGTCAGATTTTATCTAACAAAGAATTTATATCTCACAAGATTATATGGGTTTTTGTCAGTATCAGTGATATAAGATGTTCTCTGATTAAAAAGTTTTCAAAGAGAAATTCCAGAAAGATATTCCAGCATTTCATATTATGTTTTTAAAGGTCTATAGCTGCGCCAGAGAAAAAACCAAAAGCTGAAACCTAAAGCTGTTTTGAGATCTGTCTTTCCCTGTAACCAGAGAAACACATTTTTTACTTCCTTTCCCCTAAAGTTTGCACACATTTGAAACTAAAGAAAAGTACATAAAAGACTGAAAAATTGCTGGTTTATTTTAATCATCCCATAAAGCAAATTTATGAAGGAGAGCACTGATGAATGTGAAAGGTTTTAGTTACAAAACAAATGGCCCAGCAAGAAAAGAACCTAGAACATCAGAAGACCATTGATAAAAGAGATTAATAACTTTAAACAAGGAGCATATATCCAAATTCATACTTTAAAACCCCTCAATCTTTTACATAAATAGTTTTCTCTTTAGCTTTCATTATTATTTGCCTTTGTTCTTCTAGTCAGCCCTGGAAATGTCGCAGAACACATTGCAATAACTCAAATAAGAGGTTTGTTTCTCTTGCCTTCTTCCCCAAAGTAGAAATTTTTCTGGAAAGAATTTGGATCCTAAAATCACTCTCTACTTATCAGTCTTTTCAACACAAGCATGTACATGTTCAAAGAAGCTAAAACTTGCCTTTAAGTACAGCTTGAATATTTCTCTTAAATAGAATGTGTCATATTTGGATGGTTCTGTAAAAAGGTTTTCTTTCCATGAGGTCTTAAGATATGTCTCATATTGCCCAATACGAAGCTTAATTTGGATTGTGAGAAGCAAGGAAGAGTATTATTTCTTCCTAAGTTCTCACTGCACAAAAGCTCTTCTCCTCTTGGGTGTCACATATCATCATCAGCATCAGCTAGAATCTTAGACACATAAAGCAAAAAGCTGTCAATTCTTCCAAAAACATTTGTATGTAGTGACAATACAATTTTCATGCCTGACAACATAATGAAACACTTCTGTATGGAAGCTGCTAGAAATGTTATTTACTTGACTCAAATGACCAGCTGCAGAGGATCTTGTCAGGGATCTCCACTGTGTTCCACAGCAGCTGTGGTCTAGAAGGGGATGGGGTAAACAGTACTTCTTCTGTAAATAAGTGCTATCCAGGCATGGTTTATTACAAGCTCAAAGTCACTCAATTAACATGTGTACTGAAATAGAGCCCTTCAAAAATAAATCAGATTAAAGCGTGGCTGCTGCTGTAGAAATGTTTAGAAGAGATCCTGCTGTGAAGAACTCATCATGTGTATAAAGTGAAAAGGGAAATCTTGAACCCAGTTACAGCAGACCAGTTTAGAGAACCTTCTGGAAGCCTCTCTGAAAGACAAGCCACAGTGCTGCATGAAGGGCATCACTTGGAGCAGGGGCCAGCAGTTATCCAGCAAAATATTTTCCTAAATGCAGTGCCTGATGTGCACATGGGACCTCACTGTCATCATCAGTGTTGCATTGGCCTGGATTCTCCTAACAGATTGCCTTCAGGGAAAGGTTCTTTCTTGATCCAGAATAAACTCTTCCCACCTTCAGTGGCCGTGGGAGATGGAAAGGAGCCAACTGAAATTTATCTTCCTCATCCTGTTTCTGTATAGTGAACAAAATGGTTACCCAGACAGATAATAACATCATTATTTTGGAAAAGACCTCCAAGATCATCAAGTCCAAGCTTTGACCAAACACCACTATGTTGACTAAGTGCCACGCAGTGCATGAACTGCCACATCCAGTTGTTTCTTGAACCCTTCCAGGGATGGGATGACTCCACTGTGTCCCTAGACAGCCTATTCCAATGGTGAAGCACTATTTCAGTGAAGAATTTCTTCCTGCTGTGCAGCCTGAACCTCCCCTGGCACAGCTACTCTCTTGTTCTCTTCCAGGCCAGTTGCCTGGGAAAAAGGGCCTACCTCTAGCTTGTGTCCCTCAAGAACTGACACATCCGTGTTCAAAGGAGTGCTCCCAAATGCAAAAGATTAGGAGTAAACAGGAGTAAACCAATCTGTTTTAAAAATGCTAAAAATGCAACCATAAAAAAATCAAAAAAATTAAAAGGATCTCCTACATATATCAATGACAATAACAATAAAGATGTGTCTCAGATCATGTATTTTGATCACCAGATCAAAGGTTATTAATATAAAAACAGATGTTATTGATATGAAAACAAAGAGCTTTGCTACAGCTGAATCAAGCAGGAATGGTAACAGGAAATAAAATGTATGTCTGCTGTATAAGGAATGCAACAGAGATCTAAAAGATACAATGAGAGGAAACTGAAACAGAGTGATTTATTACCTAGTCAACTGAATTTAAATTTGCATTAATGTTAAACGTTTTTATGACTGTTCATGGATACTGAAAACTGTAATGAATGTCCCCAGACACCAAGAACTAGAGTTAATTCATATATAAACTATTCAGATATTCTTACTGGAACTGACAAAAATTAGTGAGCTAAAGAAAAAGCACTTTGTGAGGTCAGTCAGCAATCACACAGATGAATCAGCAGCATGAAAACTGTCTCAAGGAAGAAAGAACCAAAGGAACAGAAAGAATCTAAAGAAGGAGAAGGAAATAATTAACCTGATGAAAACTAGAATATTTAGACAGAAATTCTGGAGCTATTGTATTTAAATTTTTTCTTGATTTTTAGAGCCAATAGAAGAATACAACATGCAAAAAAATTTTTCTAAGTAATAGAATACAAAGCTATGATCGGTATTGTGATTTATTTAGATTATAAAATAATCTAAATGTGATATGAGCATTAGATATGAGTTAATATCTAATGCCAGACTGATACTCCTCAGACCCAGCAGAACAAAAATTAGAAGTTTTCTCTGCCAGCTCAAGCTGACAAGCTGCATACATATTGCTGTATGTAATAGCTGGCTTCCCTCTGCAGGTGAGCAACTACTTTGTGTCTCAGTATTTTATCCCCAGGATTCTTATCCAGGCAAGTTTCATGGAATTAGATTTCCTGCCCTTCACTCCAACTGTGACAGAGCTTCTGGTGCAAGTCAGTTTTGGGGGCTTAATGGTTACACTAGAATTACAGAATAACACAGTGGTAACAGAAAGCAATAGAGTAAACCTCAGACATTAGAACTTGTCTTCAATGAGTTGTTTGGTCTTACTTTAAAGCAAACAAACCCTAACCACCACCCTAATTCCTCCCAAATAAACAGCATATCCAAACAAAAACCCACTTAGCTTTGAATTAATTCTGAAAAAAGATTCCCATGTACTCATACGTACATTGAGAAGTCCAGGTTGTGTAACCAATTCATAGATCAGGTTTCCTTAAACATTCACACAGTATTGATAATAATTGTTTCAATATAGACTGCAGTAATTAGCTCTGTTTATATGTAATAAAAGCATCCTCACTGAGGTTTGTGCATAGAACTCTGCTTCTTCATAACTTTATTAGAATTAAGAGGTAAAAAAACATTGCTTCTATGAATATAATACTAACTTAACATGAACAGTTAGCCCAATTGCAGAATCACAGAGTCAGCTAGGTTGGAAAAGCCTGTCGCGGACATCTTTTCATGGAAATCCTTTCCTTAGGATTTTTTCCTCCTGAGAAGCTGAGAGACCTCAGGAACAAAATGTAAACACTGATTATCTGCTGCTGTGGAATGCAACAGGTGGATCTGTGATTGGCCCATCTCAGATGTTTGTAATTAATGGCCAATCACAGTCAACTGGCTTGGACTCTCTGTCCAAGCCACAAACCTTTGTTATTCATTCCTTTCTATTCTATTCTTAGCTAGCCTTCTGAGATGAAACCTTTTCTTCTATTCTTTTAGTATAGTTTTAATGTAATGCATATGATAAAATAATAAATCAAGCCTTCTGAAACATGGAGTCAAATCCTCATCTCTTCCCTCATCCTGGGACCCCTGTGAACACCGTCACAAAAGACCTTTGAGATTATCAGACTCAACCTGTGACCTAACACCATCTTGTCAACCAAACCATGGCACTGTGTGCCACATCCAGTCTTTTTTTTAAGCACCTCCAGGTGTCTTTACCACCTCCCTGGGCAGCCCATTCTGATGCCAAATCACCCTTTCTGTACAGAATTTCTTCTTGTGTCCACTCTAAACCTCCCTTGGTGCAGTTGAAGAGTGTGTCCTCTTGTCCTGTCAGTGGTTGCCTGTGAGAAGAGACTGAAGCCCACTTGGCTACAGCCTCCTTTCAGGGAGTTGTGGAGAGTGATAAGAGCCTCCTTTTCTCAAGACTAAACACTCACAACTCCCTCAGCTGTTCCTGACAGGGTTTATGTTCCAGACTCTTCCCCAGCCTCGTTGCCCTTCTCTGCATGTGCTCCAGCATCTCAATGTCCTTCCCAAACTGAGGGGCCAGGACTGGACACAGCACTCAAGGTGTGGCCTCACCACTGCTAAATACAGGAGAAGAATGGTGTGGCCTTTTGAAGACCCACAGAGCTCACAAAGAATACAAATTATCCATTACAGAAGTGGACAGATTAACTTCTAACTGAGCTTTCACCTCTTTAATTTTCTTTCTGCATGACCTAACAATATCCTTAAACACTCCCGAGTTGCCTGCCCCTTTTCCCAAAGGTGATACACCCCTTTATTTCCCCGAGACACCCTTTTCCCCCCCTGAATTTCTCCTGGATCTTATGGGCTACTTAAGATAGATCTTCAAAATATTCTTAAAACTTTTACTTAGTATAAATAAGCCTCTCAGACAGATGACACAACCACACAGTCACTAAAAGGCCTTAGCTGATGTTTGTAACACTCAGACTTCAACCTGTGCAGCAACATTTGAGCCAGCACTGATAAAATTGCTCACAGACTGTGTTGACACACTTGGTGCTTGTCATTCCAAGACTGCCTGACACCTGATAATTGCTAATCACCAGATGCACTTATCCCATCTTGAGGAAGCTCTGATGTTGCTCCTTTCTGAACCTTTTGCAGGTGGCTGAGTACTGCTGGTGTTTTATATGGTGTTTTATATGGAGGAAAAGCAGGCAGTGGTCAGAGCAGCAGCTCTAGAGAGCCTGAGCTTCTGCATCCCACTTTGTTAGTCACCATCTCCATCAGGATGAAAAGCAGCTTGGTGAAGTTGCTGTCAGCTGAGAAAGCAATATGAATAGAAGTAATCAAATTCCTTGGATAATTTGTCTCCTTTGTGAGCTCTGTGAGTCTTCAACAGGCCACACCAGACACTTTCTGCATCTGAAGCTAACCAATATTTTAAACAAATAAAAAGATGCATGTGAAAATCCCAAACCTTGACAGAAAACAGTTTGTGAGAATGTCAGCGTTAGGCTTCCACTAATACAACTGTCTCCTCTCCAAGGGTACTAATATAAGTCCATGTTCAGTCCAGGAAAAAAAAAAACAAAACACTTACATCATGCACTAGACAATTAGGAGACCTTTCCAAACAGATTTCATGCAGAAAGGTAAGCTCTGCTAATCAATGGACAAGAGAGGAAAAATTTGGTCTACCTTTTAAAACACTGTCAGAGAATTTGTACATTAAAGGTATTAGATTTCTTCATTTTTTTTAATGTTATATAAGCTCAAGAGCTTGTTTTTCTACCAAAAAAAAAAAAAAGCAGAAATTATTCTGGTAAAATATTCATAAACAGAATTACCTTCAAAGCCTGAATGTATTAATTGTATATCATGAATTCCCACCAATTTTAATGATTATGAGATGAGGGAGTCAGACTGATACATTTTGAATTTTGATGTGGGTTTTTGTTTCGTTTTTTTTAAACCAAAGTAAGCATTATCCTAATTCTAACTACACATTCTCTTCCCAGTTAAAATGTATAATTAGTAAAACTTTGTAAATAATTGAAGAACCATATCCAGGAAGACTATTATGAGCCCTGTCAGAAGGTTGCAAAGATAGAACTCCTGCAAAACTAAACACAAGAGAAGCAACACAGCTTGTGGGATATTACCCATCCTGCAGAGAGCATCTACTGAAAGCAAAGGGTTTCAGTGAAGTGGACTGGCAACAGTACTTCAAGAATGGCAACCATTTAAGGAATGAGGGCTGATAGCCAAGACAGTTGCAATTAGCCCAAATTAAGTGGTGGTTTATAATGATTTGACACAGTGTACCCAGGTTCACACTGCAAAGAAATTAATTGCAGTCTGCTATTTCCTACTGAACTGCATCTTATCTCTGCTTAATGTTTTGCACTGTTTCTCTAAAGAAACAGATTTTCCTAAAGTCATAGGAAAAAACTCACAGATTATGTGTTCTGCTATATTAAACATAATCAGCACTAAATAAAAGTTACATTTCTGTGTGTCTTTGGAAGCTCTGATGCCTACTGGCAATGAATTAAGCCACTGAGGCAAAGGCAGCTCAGGAAGACAGACACGTAGTAGTGATTTCCACCTGCACGATGCACTGGTTTTGGCCCCTGTACACTTTTCACCATAGCAATCCTGAAGTCACTAATCATTGGATCTGCAGCCAAATGCAACCCAGTCAGGCTCTCATGTAACACCATTACTGGGGTTAGCAGCAACTTCTCATGAACCTATGACTATGCTGCTATTTAAAACAAACTAGAAAAAAACCCCAAACAAAACCCAAACCAAAATCATACCCTTTCTGTTAATTATTTAGTGACTTGAAGTATTTAGTAAACAATAACAATGTACTGAAGTGCTCTAAAAATTTTAAAGATGTAAGTGATGGTATTTACAGTCACAAAAAGAGCTATCAGATTAAAAGGATATGCTTTGTTGTATCTGCAGTTGTAAACATGGATTGGTTCTAACTGCCAGAATTAAAGACTCATAATTAGAACATAATTCTGATGTCAGATATGAAAAATTTTCCCCTTCTCTCAAGAAGTTCCTGAAATAAATGACAGTGGTTTCTCATGTCTTAGAAGTAAAAGGTTATTTCACTTGAATCAATTAGGAATAAATTGTATGAATAAAAAAAGTCGACATCACTTTCTAATGCTCACAGCTTTTTGAGGGTTAGCTGGTATAGCTCAAAGAAATCAAAAATGTTTTCACTCTTTTGCTACAGACTGCACCTTCAAATGGGAAAAATTTTAGAAGTGTGTGGCTACGTCAGTGAAACCACTTTTCTCTCCTCCTTTTCTATTGCCTAAATTCTGCAAACCTACTGGGTGGGTTGCTTGTTTGTGGTAGGTTTGGTTGTCTTTGGTTTTTTGTTTTGGGGTTTGTTTTTTTTCCAATTAGACTTGTTTTCCAGGTGTTTTTTAAATTTGTTTTTTCCTTTTTTTAAGTAGCACTTTTTCCCTTTAGAGGTGAAACTGGTTATTGACAGCAGAATATCCATGTAAACTCCTTTGGCAACATACACAAGGGATGGAGGCCTTAGGGAACAGGGATAATCTGCAGGAATGTGGAAAAGACATCATCTGCCACTACTGGTGAGTTCTGACCTCTCTGCAGCAAAGACCACACACCCGGTGGGGAGTCTGTGAGTGTCAGTATCTAAAGCAGCAGAGAGGGTAAACACAAAAGAGATCAATGTCAGCATTCACTGGGCAACCCTGAGCCTTGTGAACACACACAACAGCTTTGCTGCCTTTTTTTTTTTCCCAAGCACACCAACTGGAGAAGGTGTTTAACCATTCTCTGAAAGTGAGGCAGGAGGAATATTTTGCCTCATCCCATGAGAAAATGAGAAATGTTGTGGCCACTGAAACCACAAAGATGCACTTGGAGAGCAGGCTGTCCCATCTTAACTACTCTTGGTATCAAAATGCAACTGGTGCTTACACTGAGCGAGTAAAAGTTCATTTGCCTAATGAAACTGGTGAAAACATACTTGGTTATTAATTTTCTCTTACAGTAAAACCAGAGTTTCTACAAACCCTGAAAGACAGCAGAGATAGAATGAAGGAATGCTTCAACTACACCAAGCAGAACTCTTTAGTGATATGAACTTCAGAGAAAGGAATACCCAGGAATATACTTAATATGATTTATTAAAATTGACCCTGAAAATAAATTCTATTTCTCTTACATACCTATTTTAAAACATGGAGGCTTTTTCTACTTAAATAAAACTGTTTCTGTATTTGAGGTCCTAATTATATAATTAGTAACAACAACAAACTAAAATGAATTAATCCCATTCTGATTTACTTTGCTTGCAGTGTTAAATAAGAGGTACACAAAACACAATTAAGTAATTTTAAGTCATCTCTTTAAATCCTAATCATAAATTGCCACATCTAGATAAAGCCAAACCAAAACAAAGCTTTTAATTTGTTATGAACTGAGACGTGTGTAAAGTGCACCGTGCCCACTGACTCCAAGATAAATACTTCCACTGCTTCTTAGTATTTCTAGCTAAAAAATTGAAGAAAATGTGCCCAAGGGCAGCTGGTTCAGTGGCTGGGCCACATCTGCAGCACAAGTTTGCTCACCCACCTTCAGGTACTGCCCAGAGGGCAAAGAGGCTGCAGAGAGAGTTAGGGAACTATTTAAGTGCCTTGCTTACCTAAGGAGCTCCTGAGACCTCAGAGACTTGACATTCTTAAATCTTGCCTTGTTCAAGGAACATTATGTTCCTCCTCTCACCCATCAGCTTGTGCACAGCTTTGTGGGTTTATAGTGCAGTGGTTGAGCTCTGCTTAGGTTTGAGTCTATTATCTATGCTGCTGCCTTGTCATGGAAGGAGGAAAATGTTCTCCCACAGACAGGTGGTCACAGACAAATAGAAGACAAATCAGAAATCATTGCATTATATCATTGAAAAGCAAAAAGATAACAGCATTACTGAAACCTTTATTAAAAACCACTCACCCCTGTTTCATACTCATGGACATACAGAAAAATTCCTTTGGTTGTGGCTAATGTTTTCCAGATTAAAAGCAACACAAATTGCGACTAATTTTTTTTCTTCTTCTGTTTTCTAAATCAAATAATTTTATCGATGCAAATTTTATTATTCTGAGAAAACTTTCTTAATGAAGGAGCACTGTGAGCCAATCTGAAGCAGTCCCCCATTATCCAAATAGTTTTTTACATACACTAAGTTTTCCATTCACTGTACAGACACACAAGCATGAGACTTTTTCTCTGTCTTTATTCTGTGTTCTTATTAATAAAGTCACCCTAATCTGCTTTATACTGCATGGACTTGTCGACAGCCTTTCCTCAAGGTACCTGATCAGCCATGTAAATGAGTATCCCATTGCAGCACAGCAGCCTAGTCAGCCATAAAATACCACTGCACAGTGCAAAGCTTGTCCCTGTCAAGTTGGCATCTATTTGATACACCTCATAAACACAAAAAATGAATCTTTCAAAGAAGCTGTTTGTTTGGGTTTGTTTTGTTTTGGTTTTGTTGGGGTTTTTTTTGGTTTTTTTTTTTCCTCATGATTATTATCTATGGTATCTGATTAACCTGACAAGGTTTTGTTGAAGTGGGCATGACTGTAGGGATGACCTTTGAAATATTTTGGGTTGAAACACCTTGCTGGACCAATGACCATATTTTTCCCCAAATGGAGATGTGGAGAAGATACAAGGGAAATAATGCCTCAGCAAAGCACTGATGTTAATGCTAGGAGTTACTTGTCTATTTTGTCCATTTCTAGAAGCAGAAAACACCAATTTTAGATTGGTAGTTGCTGCTAGTATTTATTGGTAGTATTATTTTTTTAAGTCTATATCAAGCTATATAAAAATTATGAAGGTATGTATGTAAATGTTGAAGATAATTTTAATGGTAATAAAGCTATAACCCTAGCCCAAATTATATTGAACTTCTAGGTTAAAAAAAATTCTAAATATTAAAAAAAATGTCATGCTCCACAACAAATAATAATAATTTGGAGACCCCCCCATGCTGAGCAGAGCCAATGGTAGCCAGCTCCAAAAGAGATCCACCACTGAAAAAGGCTGAGGGCTTTTTTCCCCTTCCTCCTGCCCTTCCCTCCTTCCTCATGAGCAAGGTCTCTCTCTCTGTCTTTCTCCTGCATGCACCTATATAATTTCCTCACAAAAGTTGTGGGCAAGAGATGGTAAATACACAGCCCACACCAGCTAGCAAAGTTTCATTTCTATCTAGCTACAGTACCTAGATGCATCCCCCCTCAGTCTGACAAACCCCTCACATCTGGCTGCTTTACAGGCATGCTCCACACACATGACACAGCCTGCAGGAATGCTGCCCAATGGGATTATTTCAAAAGTTTTACCAAACTTTAATTAAGGAATAACAAAATCATATTATTGCAGAACAGTTCTTCCCTTTCCCTAGCCCCATCTTGCTGTTTTAATCAGTCCAACTGAGCTCTGTGACACACCTACTAAACTGCTGAAGCTTATTTCTCACTCTCCATCCTTACCTGAGGATAAAAAAATCTCAAACAAAACCAAAAGAACCCTCTTCAAATTTGAGTGGGTTTTTTTTGTTTTTTTAATAGCAATAATAAAAAAAAAATTGTAAAGAAGGCAAATAAAAGATCCTCTCTATTGCTTTATATTTCTCTGCTACAATTTGTTTTGTGAAATGTTGCATTTTCCATCATTTCACTGAGAAAATTAAGTTATCACTGTTGGAAAACAAGGACATAAGGAACTTACTGAGGTGTGATAAACTAGTTTTTCAGTATCAGTGAAATTCAAGGACATCCCTACATATCAGAGGAAAGCTTTCTGTCCATAAGATTTTCCGAATATTAGCTGACAAAATGAAAACAGCTATTTATTTATTTGTTTCTATATTGCTATGAATACATTTTCATAACACTACACTATGCTACACTAATATATTTGAGATTTGTTTACTGTACTACAGCAGGAAAAAATATTTCTTAAAATTATTTCCAACTCTTTCAGTTTTCCTCATTACCTGTTCTTCATGCACATATCAAAGACAAGTAATCCCCAAGGAAATGAGAGGTGGGAAGGAGGGAGATACTATAGAATAAAAAGAGCTAAAATATAATTAAATGCCAAAGATTATCTAAGCCAAGAAGGTATCGTCCGGAAACAGAAATCCCAGTAAGACTATGATAGAGCAAAACAACAGGATGAAAATTCACACATCTTTAAAGGCTCTAAAGGAAATAAACAAATCTAAAATAATTTGTAGACAACCTTGTCCATCCTAGTCCAGTGGATGCAAAGGCACCAAGCACAAATCCAGGGATTGTGGGAGAGTTCTTGCTTTGGGGAATTCAGTAACAAGCCATGTCTTGTTCTATAAAACAGCTTTGAGAAATTGTGGATGAATAGCTATTTGACTCATTATTTACTAAACAGAATGGAGTAAGAAATAAATACCTATTCTTTTTCTTCTTGAGGGTGTTTTCAGAGATGAGGTGTCCAAAAGGAGGGTGATGGAACAAACTAATAAAACATATCTTTAGAACAAGACGTGTCAGTACCTGAGCTGCTGAAGAATGGTGCTAATTTTTCACAAAATGCCTTTCTTCATGTACTAATTACATCAATTGCACTTTATAGTGTTTGTCTTAGGTTGCAAATGCAAGATGTGGCCAGGGGTGTGCATTCTATCACCATCTGTTAGAGGTGGGGCAGTTATCTTCAGTCAGTTGGGCAGTTTTCTTTATCTATTCCACAACCAATCCTCCCTCTGGGGAGACATCTGCTGTAATTGGGAGATACTCTGCCCAGGGGGAGGAGCCAAGCATTCCTACCTGGATATAATCTGAGATTTGGAACACCACAGGCAGCTTTTTCCTACTGGAATCCCAGAGCAGCAGCTTTCTTCTCCACTGGATTCCCAGAGGAACACCAGGCCCATCTACACCACCACTGGACCTTCAGAGGAAAACTCCACCCTTCTACAGGATCCCTGCTCCAACAGAACCACACCTGTCACTGCAGGAGGGCTGCAGCCACCATTTAATGGGACTGCTACCAACATCCTGCTGGGTCGTATTCTGACTCTGTCAGTGGTTTGTTTTCTTTTTTTTTTTTTTACTATTGCATTTATATTTTTAATTTTCTTAGTAAGGAACTGTTATTCCTATTCCCATATCTTTGCCTAAGAGCCCCCTTCAATTTCAAAATTATAATAATTTGGAGGGAGGGGGTTTACATTTTCCATTTCAAAGAAGGCTTCTGCCTTCCTTAGCAGAAACCAGTCTTTTCAAACCAAGACACAGTGTCAGGTATTTACAATAGGAAGAAGGTAATTGATGTCCTCCTTGCAGCCTGTGAGCCTGTTTGACCTCACTGTTTCAATGCTTTAACAGTAAATACATGTAAACTATCCTTGTTACTGCCTATGGTGCTTCTTTTAACCAATAACTTTTTTATCCTACTTTCTGCAAAATACTTCAAAAGCGATTTACAGGAACAAAACCACATCAGAATTAGTGATCAATGTAATTATACAATATTGGATTCTACCACTCGATTTACATGTTCATCTGTAAAAATGAAAGACTCATTATAATTCCCTTCATCTCAAAGTACAGCTATAAGAACATACAATCACTTCCTAAAGAAAATCAGAATTACTAGTTTGATTATATATATATAAAAAAAATGCAATGGTGAAACATTTTTTGTGCAAAAGATGCTGATGCAGTAGAACAAAAAGGTTCAAAAGGACACATCAATTCTCTTGACATCTTAAAAGCAAAACCAAGGCCTACCAGCCTGTCCACACAGGCTTTTGCTGACCAAGTTTGTCCTAGACAATTGCCCCTAAAGGTCTCCCCATTATTACAAAACAACAAACTTGCTGGAAATTGAATTGACCTCTGAAGGAGGCCCCCCCATACCTCCAGCTGGTAACTGGACAGTCTGCAGTTCCATTCAATCAAACACACTAAAGTCTTTCAAAAGAAATATTAACCTGAAGAGTTACATGAAATTACTTATTTGAGGATGACTGTTTTTTAAATACAAATCAGCTGCTGATAGATTTTAATATGCTAACATGGAAAAGGAGATCAAGATGTCTCTCTGCTTATTTCAGTTCAAAGCTGATTTTTCTAACCTGGGGAAATTCTCATACTTCCTAGCCTACAAGAATATATTAATGTCTGAATTATTGCTTAAAAATTTAATACTAGTACCACTTGTCTTTCCTCTGTCTGTGTTAGATTTGGCATAAGCAGAACATGTCTACAAACATGTAAAAAGGATAACAAAGCCAAAGAAAGACACAAAAAAAATGGATGTCTTAAAAATAAATCAGCTACTTACCTGGTCAGTACTTTAGGGTTTTAGTACCTCTAAAACCTACCCAAGAAGCCATGTAGGTACTATAAATAACCTAGAGCCTAAGTACAGATCTATTGAGTAAAGGCAAAGCCTACATGCTTATTGTAGATTCCACCTGTGGTCGTGTGAGTGACTGCAACCCCAGTTTGTTACAAAAAACCCAAGTTCATTAAAGAAATTAATTTATAGCTTCACCACCCCCTAGTCAAAGTGATTATTTATCATGATCTGTAGACTCAACCAGTAAATAATTACATATAACTGTCTAAACAGAAAATTGATTATTTTTTAAGTTGTAAAGCTACTGTAAAATTTACAATGGTAAAAGAGTAGATATGCTAAGCAGTCATCAAAAGAATTAGATTTACTCCTTGTGATGCTGAGTTGTTTACTTCCCAGGTAAGTGATATGGCACCTCATCTAACATAGAAATATCTCCATGAGGCTCCTCATGATAGTAACCAGGCTGTCTTGAAAATTAGGGAAGGAACGTGGGTGCAAATGCCTGAACTTCCTTGGATCCACAGGCCTTCAAAGGGAAAACTAACTAGGAAATTTAACACATCCTACCATAAAGGCAAGATGGAAATTTGTGGGAAGCTCTAAGACTCTAATCTGCCTGAGTGCTCACTCTGGGGGGGGGCTTTTGAAAGCAATACTTGAGAGAAACATTTAAAAGAGATTTTTTTTTTAGTGAGCATCTCCAAAGGAGCTGTTTTTAAAACAGGCTTTAAAACAAGATTGTGCTGGTAATACTGCTAACATCTAAACAGCAAAAACATTTCCAGAATCCCTGCCTAACTCTGGCCATGTTTTAAGAAAAACAATAATAAAAATAAATAAAAATAACCTCCCCAAAACCTATGACAACTGGATGTTACACCTAACCATTTCATTTCTGCCCTCTATTTTACTAAAACAAAAAAAAAAACAAGGCAAGAGAAAAGAAATAAACTCATAGTCCCTTATTATTTCCCCCCTCCAAAAGTCTTAACAGCACAAAATAAACTCTTCCTCTTTTGCTTTAGAGCACCTGGTTCCCACTTGCTAGCTAAAAGTAATTAGCCTTTAATTATCACAAGTTACATTTTCACCTGCAAATCACTGCAGAGTCAGGCTTGCCCCATTAGCATATTCATCTCCCACCTGCAGGCGTGAGGAAACACTTGTGCACTTCAGATGAGGGATTAACCTTTCATTTTCCCAGGCCTTTGCTGTGTTCTCCGCTGAACACACAAATCAAAATTTGTGGACAGATTTTGAGGTCAAACAGTCTTTTTAACTAGAAATGGATGTTAAGGGTTTCTTATACTTTTCTACAAGGTTAACCATGGGAAAAACCTTTAAATGTTTTCACAGGAGTACACATTGATGTAGGGGGAAAAAAATCAATGCACAGAAAAACTATCCAATCATTTCATTTTTCTCTCTCTACTTTAATAGTGTTAAGACAATAGAGATCTTTAGACATTGTTGATCTATTAATGAAAATATGAAGCATGAATTCCTCATGAATCCTCCAAGAGATTTTGCAATACAGGTAATGATGTCCAAAGCAGGAAGTCTGTTTCTCACTGCCAGATAAACCTGCTTCAGCTGACCTCCCAGCAACTTATTTTCAGCTTTCACTGGCCTTATTATAAAATTTATTCTCCAGCTGAACTTTTGCTTTCAGAACTGATTTTTTGTAAATATAATTTTTTTTTTTTTTTGCATGAATACAGATTGGATGATGTAAATGTTTACAGGCTAAGGCTTTAACTGTGGAACCAAACACATCTTTATGCAGGTGAAATGTTCCAATGACTTCAAAAGGCCTAACAATGTGTACAAACACACCACTAAGGTGCATATTTTTAGGAAGAAGGCAAAGAACTCTGTTTTGTTTTAGGCCAATATCTGGGATAATATGTGCACAGCTGAAGTATAAATAACATGCACAAAACTAATATTAAGTATGGAAAGTCCTACCTTAGGGATTTTCTTTCTTTTACATTTAAAAAATCAACTGAATGCCCTTCACATCAAAGGACCATAAATCCAAAAAATCTATTGTAGAAACTACACAAAAAAAAGGGGGAAAAAATCTTTAACTTCTGAATTTGAAAACATTTCTGCAAATAAAGTGTCCTCCCAAATAAAAGAGGTAAACTGAATTGGTATGGTTAACCTCCTAAAACAATAACCTTGTGCCAAAGTAATGATCTTACATTTTGAGTATTTCTTTTTCTCATATATGACCACGCATCTCTATGTCACTGCATCTTTATGATTCTGATCAAACTCTGTTGACAAATTATGCATAAATATGCAAAATATGCATAGCATTGTTTATAAAAATTGTTTTTTAGATTTCCTATAATGAGTTCAGCATAACTCGGTCACTGTATCATTTTATTATCATCATCATATTATATTTGTCAAAAATGTATCTTAAAACAGTATGGAGACAATATAAATTACAATTGTGAAGTAATATTAAAAACAACAGCTTATAGAAAGATTGATTCTATGTTTTCTTTAATCTACAAATAGATCTTTCTTTTTTACCACATATAAAATACAATTTACCAGGCACAAACAAAACCTTTAGTGGTGAACAAGTGCTTGTGATAACAGCTACAATTTCTCATATACAAAGTATTTCTAAATCTTTTTTGAAACAATATTATATTCTGTGTTTTGCCTCTTCATCAATGCAAAAAGCTTGACTACATTTCTTTTCTGCACTAAAGCCTTGAGACATCAGGATAAACAACAGCTCAGATATTAATGCACCTGTTCATCCTGTTAAGATTTTTTTTTTTATGCCAGTTTACTCAGTTTACTTCAGACACATGAAATTGGATTTCTGGAGGCTTAGACAGGTATTTAACCCAAAGGCTTTGATTTCTTCTGAATTAAATTTCTTTTTTTTGGTTTCCACAAATGATTCCATCCTAACTTGAAAAACCCTCATCACGGAATTTAATCAAAACTAATTGAAAAAAAGTTTTCCTGTGGGAACTTAACAAGACGGTATTTTCTACTGAAGATAATTTAATCAAATATTTCTGAGCTGTATTCATCTTTCCTTTTTTGTCCTGCTGCATACTGATAGACCAGAGCCTTCTGACAAGATGCAGTGATTCTGTGAGTAGGATGGAATATGTGTAAAATTAAAATAGCTTAGAAAGGCAAAATGTCTACTTAGATTGGAATGCTGGAGTCTTTCTTTTCATGGTTAATAAGCTGAAATTGATTTTATGAGAATAGCATACTGTAATACAAGAAATATTTTGGGTTGAAACACCTTGCTGGACCAATGACCATATTTTTCCCCAAATGGAGATGTGGAGAAGATACAAGGGAAATGATGCATTAGCAAAGCACTGATGTTAATGCTAGGAGTTACTTGTCTATTTTGTCCATTTCTAGAATCAGAAACTACCAATTTTAGATTGGTAGTTGCTGCTAGTATTTATTGGTAGTATTATTTTTTTAAGTCTATCTCAAGACATACAAAAATTATGAAGGTATGTATGTAAATGCTGGAGGTAATTTTGATAGCAATAAAGTTATAATAGTAATAAAGCTATAGCCCTAGCCCAAATTATATTGAATTTCTAGGTTAAAAAATTCTAAATATCAAAAAAAAATTTCCTGGTGCACAACAACAACAACTACTACTACTACTACTACTACTACTACTACTAATAATAAAAAATATATATCTATATTTCCTGCCAATTCTTCTGATTCATATGATTCTCTCTGACTTGTTTCCCCTCCTCTACATTATCCACTCACAATTTTAACATTGCTCTTTAGGATTTACAGACTTATAGGCACTAAATACTGCTGCCATGAGGAAGCAGCCAAAATACCATATATTTTAGATCACATTGGCATGACATAGAAAGAGATTTATGTGTGGAAATATGCATTACCAATAGGTGTCAGTCACTTTCCCATCAATTTATAATACACAGTTGCAGCTAGCAGACTATCTTTTCATTTGTGGGAGAACTGTCATATTTGCCATGAAGTTTCTTCAAAGAGAAATATGACACAGTTCCTTTTCTTACTTGGATGTCACAGTAAATACAGGATATTCAAAGCACATTTTCTATACTGAGACAGAGCATAATTATAACTCAACACATTTGGCTGGAAATCAAAACAGCTACCCCATCCCAAATGTAAAGATGCCAAAAAAATTCATTTTCAGTTAAATAATTGCAAAATTTTCAGCACAGAAGACAATACATCAATTTCTTGACACTTTCTTAAACTGGCTTTTAACATGCAAACTCAAAGAAGGTAATTTGTCTTTTGCCTTCCCAGCCATCCCTTTATAGTTTACTAAAGTGTCATTAAAATATTGTGCATTAAATAAATTCTCCCTCCCTAACAAAGAACCCACAACCACTTTAAGGCAACTGTAGGTGTTTCAAGCAAAGCTAAGACATATCAACTTTCTGTTTTTACAGTTACTTTAATCTGATTTTGTTTGAAGTATGTAAAGTTTAATTAGAGCAAGCTTAATTTACATGTATTTTAAATATGCACTTATCACCTCACACTGACAGTACAATAATAACATTGGCATATGATTATCATCAATAATCAGCCTTAGTAATCCTTGGTTGTACCAAGTCATCAGCAACTCTCCACATGTATAAGTGTTATGATAACTTTAAAACCTTTAAATCTGCATTATGAGACTCCTAAATTCAGCGAATAATCAACAATGTATGCAATTCAATCAGATAGCTTTTTTCCCCCTGAAAAAGAAGATTATATGAAGCCCTTAAAGAATAAGTAAACAAGGCATCATCACTTTGTTGTCCAGTATCAACAGCGTGATTCTGTGTTATGGGGCATGGAAAAATGAATTTCTTCTCACTGCCCAGTCATGAGAAAAAATGACTGATATTCCTATGGACGACATATTTTCCTACCTGGAACATCTGTTGGGAGCATCTGAGGTCTATCAGCTCTATGTGTAAAATTAAAATAGCTTAGAAAGGCAAAATGTCTACTTAAATTGGAATGCTGGAGTCTTTCTTTTCATGGTTAATAAGCTGAAATTGATTTTATGAGAAGATCATACTGTAAAATTAGAAATATTTTGGGTTGAAACACCTTGCTGGACCAATGACCATATTTTCCCCCAAATGGAGATGTGGAGAAAATACAAGGGAAATGATGCATTAGCAAAGCACTGATGTTAATGCTAGGAGTTACTTGTCTATTTTGTCCATTTCTAGAATCAGAAAACGCCAATTTTAGATTGGTAGTTGCTGCTAGTATTTATTGGTAGTATTATTTTTTTAAGTCTATCTCAAGCTATATAAAAATTATGAAGGTATGTATGTAAATGTTGAAGATAATTTTAATGGTAATTAAGCTATAGCCCTAGCCCAAATTATATTGAACTTCTAGGTTAAAAAAATTCTAAATATAAAAAATAAATTAAAAATAAAAAATAAAAGCCGTTATTGTCTTACTTGTTCTCCAGCAAAGCCTGTTCTGTTTGACTGCTCCAAACGCTCAACACATGAATCTTGGATTCTCTCTAGAGCTTCATCTGCTGAGTGTGCAGAGACAATTATTTTTCATTTATGTTCTTCTATGATTCAGTGGAAATACTATATAAAGGATAACTGGTAAAGTGCTCTGCAGTATGTAAAAGATGACAAACATTACTAAATCCATCAAACAGTCCAGACCATGTTCAGGAATCCCTGTGAAGAAATATGTGTTCATGGCTTTTTGATTCTTCTTTCAGTCACACCATTCACACAGAAATGAAGGTTCTTTTCCAGGATAAGCCAACTACAACAGAAAATGGTCAAATATTTTCTTATTATTTAAGAAATTAAGAATATTTATTATTTAAGAAAAATTTAAGAAATTAAGAATATTTTTTATTTAAGGAAATGATGCAAAAAAAAGAGGCCTTTTATTTTGACCTACTAATGTTGCACCAAGACACATAATTGCATTCCCAGCCCAGTGAACCCAACTCAACTGTAATTAAACAAAGCTTCTAGTTATTAAATCAAAGATTCTGATTTATTGAATTTTTGTTGTTGTTGCTAATGCTAGTGGCTTACCTTCTGAATATTTTATATGTTATACATGCTACTATTTCAGGATTAACCAGTATATAAGAATGGTGTAGATCATTAAACATACCCTGCATTAAATTTTAAAGTACTATTTCCATTTACTTTGGCAAACTAATAATGAGGAATACATTGTGGATATCATCTGAGAGTTAATAGGATCATTAAATTTGGAAAACTCTACTTTGAATAAAAAATTGTTTTATTGTCATTGTAAAGGATGAAGTAAGAAAGAAATTTAATGAAAAGGATTACTGGCTGAATTTCTTCTCCCTTAAAACCACAGCTTCACCTTTTACCTTCTCAGTCTTTTTCTCTTTAGAAGATAAGGGTGTTATTGGCATTATGTGGTTATGAGTAGAAAGGTCAGACAAAAAAAGGATTTCCAGAAAACTATCATTTTTAACATTATTACTTTGGAATAATTCAGTAGTATTTTTCTCACTGAATCATACACGATCAATTAGATTGGAAAAGACTCATAGACACACAACCCTTTTCTTGGTAAGTTTGAGTAGCCCATGCTTTTTTCTGCTTTTTTCCTCTATCAAGACAGCAGAGGACTCCAGTATACCTTGCATCTTCTGTCCAAAGGGAGAATATCTCCTATGTCTGTGTCATTTATAATGGCAGGTGCCTTAAAGTCAAGGCTCCACCAAGCTCTCTAAGTTTTCCTGCCCATACCATTGCAGAGGTTTTTTTTCCTGCTTTTCCTTTTAAGTTACCTTGTGAGTTTGGTTTTGGGTTTTTCTTTTTTTGAAGTCTAACTTTCCACCTGAAAGTTTTTCCATGATTCATGGTTGATACCAGGATGGTACCACTCCCCTCCTGTGAACAATTACTCTATCATCTACTTCTAAGAGTACTCCATACTCCTCTACTACCCCTCTTTCCAACATTTTCTTTATAGAAAATAACCCTGCATTAATTGATTTCATGTTAAGTCATGTTAACTGGGGCTCTGATAGGTTTTGTTCTCCTTTGCATTTCCCAATTAGTCAACGTTATATGTCTGTTTTAAGGTCTGAAAGGATGATGGATCTGACATCCTTTAAATTCTTGCCCATAGATACTGGCATAAATAGCTCATATTTTATTCAAATATTTTTTGAAGAATTATACGTACTTTTAAATAAAAATGAGAGGTGAGGTGATATTTCCTTTTTTTTTTTATTAACATTCACAAAATACTCTTTAATTTTTCCATCTCTGTGTTGGGAACCCTTAGGTCCCACAAAAAATTACTTCCCTGTTTTCAGGCAGTTTTCCCACTTCATCTCCAAAGTCCATCTCTGATCAATAGGTCACATTCCTCCATGTAAGGTGCACAGAGAATCCTATGAGATGGCAGACTGCTCCTGCATTTCCCTCTTCCTTTGTTTTTTTTTTTGGTATCATTCTCCAGCCACAGTATTTGTTGTGTTTGTTTCTGGCATAATAAAGAGCTTCCTTACAACCTTAGACCATCTTTGCCTTTCTAATATCATATCCATACAGTACCATAAACTCATTTCCAAGCTTCCTTCAGATTTGCCAGCAGTCTACTGAATTATGACAGTTAGACCTTTTACTTCTGTTTTTCTATTTTTTTTTTTTTTATTTTCCTCCCTCTAAAGTTTTCCACTTATATGCCAGTGCCAAAGAAAAGTAAACACTGAAAAACCCCAGGAATGGGAATTTCTTATTTCCCCTAATGTTACTATGGAATGAGAGGAACTCAAGAAGGGGAAAAAAGAATCTAACAATCTTGTGCAACAATTTTTTCCCAGAACCTGTGACTGGCGTTGCAGTTATCTATTTATCAACTAAATAGATTAAGTCTTAGCTTGGACTTTTACAGACTAAATAAAAGGGCAGAGATATTTATTTAAGCTTTGTATAGGCAACCACCATGGATAATATAAATCAGTAAATGTCCTTTTTTTCCTGTACAAACTATAAATCTCATAAACAGAGTTCTTGCCTATAAAACCTATAACAACTTATTATTTTTTAACAAAAGCAAGCAAGGTCTTCATGCTTGGTGGCATATATGAAATTTTCCTTTGCAATTTACAATAATATGACCATTCAAAGTGGGACTGGAAAAATAATGCACTGCATTTTCTTAAAAAGTGGGACTGAATGATAACTGATTTAGTGAGTAATTTTAAACTGATTTCTTTAATAAAACAGAAGCAAGTTATTACATAAGAATTAGTTCCATATTTACACAAATGATCAGATTTCTGTTTCTCCACCTTATACAAAAATAATCTATTTGCCAATAAATTCAGTTTACGTTTATTGTCTTGTTTCCTAACACGGTGGGACTAAAACTAAATCTTTAGATCAATAGATTTTAAAAACTGATAGAAGACTCTGTATTATGTTTACACAATACTACTGATTTAACTACATAGAATTGAATACTAAATTAAATAGATGGTATAGAAGTTCAGGACTTTTGCAGAGTACAAGGAGCAATAAAAATACAAAATAATAAAGCTTGCAAAGAGTAAGCATGTGCCAATCATAACATTTTCTTTACAGTTATGAACTTATTGCATAAAGTAAATCTTAAAGAAACCATTCCAACTTTCGCGGCTGTGTTGAAAGTCATAGAAAAGGAATGACAGAACTAAACCAGTTGGTCATTTCTTGAAGTGTAAGCAGTGTTTCAGTGTCTGTCATTGGGTTGTTCTGACTCCTGAAAAGAGGTTTCTCTTCGTATTAGGTGTTAGCAAATTCTTAGATTGGTGGGTCACTAAAATTTGATATAATAAACTTGAATACTCATAGCAGAAACTGAAAAGATGCACACTCATCCTACCAGTGGTCCTGATCAGACCCACAACATCAATACCATGCCCCACTGTCCCACTTCAAGTGATTGAAATATATCTAAATGGGGAACAAAATCACCACAGAATATTAATAGAGTCATATATTAGATATATGAAAAACTATATCAGTTTTAGAGATGAGAAATAGTTATGTAGCTCAGTGCAAGGTGTGAAGATTATCCTAGAGAAGTTTCTGCAATAAAGTCTTTAATAATATGTGCTACATGCAATTCATGAGCAATTGTCAGTATTCACCATCCTAAAAATCATGAAAATGTAATTATTATTATTACTGTGTTAAAACTGAGACATTTCAAAAGCACAATTTTAGGAAAGAAAAGGTATTTTTCAGGGGGGAGCCCTCCCCTGTGAAGGGATCAAGCAGGAAATAAGAAAGGAGTGTGATGTTGGGGGCCTCTAGAGAAATGCTCTTAACCTTACAGTGAAAGCATCTCTATTTTTGCCCACAAAAGGAGAGAAGAGTGAACTAAAGTCCACAAAAGTTCACAGCTAAACTAGGAAGTTAAGAAGAGGGAGAAACCAAGTTATTCTTCTATCCTTGTCCTCAGCTATGGGACAAACACGCAACGGGAAAAACACGCTTCTGGGTTGAATGATACTGTCAAAATAAAATCTATTCAGACAAAATGAAGATTAAGTATGGTCTCCATTAAAGGCTCAGTTTTGCCTCATAATTCTATTCTCAGAAATCTCAACTCAGGTTGCCAGAACTTTACTTAACTGTCTATAAGGCCATATAGGAAAGCATGCGTGATAAGTGAACCTGTTTTAGGATTCATTTTACATGGCTTTTCCCACCTTTCCTTTTTGTTTTAGAAATAAATGTTTAACTTCGTCACAGGACCTGAGCCAAATAGTCCTGATGTCTTTCACAACAGCATGAGGGAAAAGAATTACTGTTTTCTTTGTCCTTATATACAAAATTACAGCCAAGACATCACCAAATTGCTATCCCTTTTTAATCTGGGTTCTTTTTCTTATTTTCTGTGTAGATTATTAGCAGTTTTCCTGCTAACTATAAATCAACAGGAATTTTGCCTTTTTACACTATGTTCAACTGATTAAATCTATTAATGAAATTAGTTTAACAGAGTTGACACAGCAACTGTGAGCAAGTGTCAGATTTACAGCCTCAGCTTCTCCAAACCAGAAGAAGATGAGTTCTAAAGGATGCATATACTGCTCAATATTAATAAAAAAATAAATTATAATTGGCCATTTGGGGAGAAAAATGGATCAGAAAGGTGGAAAATAATTTGAATAATTTTCAAAAATACACATTGTAAAATTTCGCTGAGCATGAACGTGTATTATTAGATGTTGAGTCACTCATCTTTTCATGTCCATAAAGTCAAAACAGAATCAGCATTTTGCTCTCAAAAAAAAATTTAATGATGGCACATTAGTTTTCATACTGATATCAGAAAAAAAAAAAAAAGGGAAGTGGGGGAGGTGGGGAGACATAAATATTCAGAAACTTTTTCTTGGAGGAGTTTGGGTAAGGGAAAATGTAATCACATCTTATTACTTTCAATAATATTTTCCTAAATATGACACACAAAGTTTTAAAAAAATAACTCTCTACATAAGCAGCAGTTGCACAAGCTGTAAAGACAGAAAATAATGAAAGCACCATCCTGGACCTATTTTCTACTTAGCTTTTTTTGTTGTATGATAAATACAAAGCTAAGTATATCCTTGTCTTTCTGCAGAGAACATAACGTTTTTGGCACAAGATTTTACTGTTATAGAAATGGCAAAAAAAATTTAGCTATCAGAATTTTAGAAGACCAGTTTCTATAGTAGAGAAAGTTCACAGAAAAAAATGCTATTTAATTTTGGAGTCATTAATATAAAATTAAAAAAGATTTCATGTTCTAATAATCAATAACTGTTTTTATTTCTAAAAGACACAACCTTATGAAGATCCCTGACAGAAATTACTAATTTATTATTACTAATACTACTAAATGCTAAATTTATATAATTTCTTGAATATAGAAACAGGAATTGGAAATATAAACCTGTGCTCTGATCAACAGCAGTTCAGGTCAACCTTGGTTGGCTTTGACCATCCAAATAATCAAAATCTTGGTTGGGGAGATCACAATTCTTCTGGGTAATCCTTTCCTGTGCTGCCCTATATGAACCAACAGAACAGAATTCTTGTAACATGATGTATAAGTTCCTGTGCTAGGACTGCAACCACTGCATCATTAGCAAGGAAAAATTTGATGTTACCAACAAACACAATTAAAAGTCTGATAATATGGAAGGAAGAGGCGTGAGAGATTTTGAAAATTTCCTGTAGAGGGAAAAAATGTATGTGGTGTTAGACAACTTCTATGTCAAAAGCAGAGTTATTTTGCTCACTAACACTGTAATCAAGTGGATAAGAATGGAAAACTGTTTTCCAGAAACCATCCAGAAAAGAAAATATTTGTGTAATTGTTTCCAGGCTTAATGAAACAACTGATAGAAAATTTTTTGCTACTGCAAGAGTCTCTCCATCAATCAAATGAAAGAGACACCTCCAGGGTAATATATGACAGACCGAAGCAAACCCTTGCTACATAAAGTTCTCAATTTAGAAAAGTAAAATAAGAAGAGAAAAATCAAGTAGAAGGTCCACTGATAGAATAATTGCAGCCACTATGTTGCTATTTTTCTTGTACTGTTGGAGGACAAATACTAAAATTCCATTTTAGATTTTTCTGAATCTACGTTCAGGTACTCAATGCCCCATCTTCATAGAAACACACATATCCATAAAAAACAACCTCCAAAGGATAGGACTGTTTCCATTTATTGAACTATGGCAATCTATTGTTACAGTACATGGTGAATATTTGTTTATCTTTGGGTTTTTTGGGTTTTTTTGGTTGGTTTACCATGTTTTACTGGGTTTTGAGAAGTTTTTTTTTTTTACAGTTGGTGTTTCTTTATATTAAGATGCATTGCAGTAGACAATACTTTTGATGTTACCTTAAAATTCAAAAGCTTAGAAGAAAAGCTGAATCTTTGAATTTCTTATAGACTTGATTACCACCACCAGAACCTTTTTAGACTGAGGTCATGTAGGGCAAAGAAGCCTGCACAATCATCCAGTAGGTAAATTGCAAAGATAATTTCCCCCCCTCAAAAAACCTGGAGCTGCCTAAGAGTGTCGCTGATGTACCTTTTGTTTTGTAACATTGGTAGGGCTAATTGTAAATTACTAATTACAGCAGGGTGATAATGTTCCTCAAAGTATCTATTGTTTAGTTTTCATGTCTCTTTGTTGAGTACAAAGTAAAGTGATACTACCTCCTTGAAGCTGATGGATTTGAAAAATGCAAATAGTGCTGCAGAAGTTGCTTTAACTGCAGATACATGGAGCAAGAAAGGCCAGAAGCCAGAATTTATGTTCAATGGCAGTTCAGAGAAGTTATAAAAAATTTATTATAGTTTTGTTCTGTATGCACAGTGTATGACTGACTGACATAAGTTTAGAATGTGTCCTAAATTTGACATTTAAAGAGTCCAGAAAGGATATAACTCAATGGGCCATGTTCAGCTCTGACCTAAAGCTTTCCTCACAAAAATACATTATTAAGGACAGTTCACTAATCTATGAGCTGCATAGAACAGATTGCAGTTCTTCAGCTGTTAGGAAAAATAGTTATGAATGGATGTTGCAAGAAAAGTGTAGGTTGATCAGAATTCATTCAGAATATATTATGGATAAAAAAATTTAACAGATTATAAGCAATGGTGAATACATTCACCTTAGCCTGCTGATTTTTCTAACTTTCTATCAATAGCTGTACAAAGCTCTTGGCTGAAAAGCATTTACTGGTTTTTAGTTACTTTAAAATGTATTCACCTTCAAATCACATGAACTACAAGACCACATAGAAAGTCTATTTTATTGCAAGCAATGGAAAGATGAAAATCTAGTATTTTCAAGAACAAAACACAATTTAAGAATTTAGGAAAAATACTTTCACTGAAATAATGATGACTACTGCAAAACTAATCACCATCCTTGCAAATACAATATTTTTCAAAGAAGACTTTCTGAAACTGCCAACCACCTATGTATATACATGGAGCATTAATTTGAAAGGCAATGCTTAGAAAAGGCTGAAATCACAGGAGGAACTCCTGGAATTTACCTGTGAATATTGCAAAGCCTAAATGATAGGTGTTTTTTCATCAGTTTCATCAGAAATATGAAAAATTGACCATTCTCTTATGTGATGATGTCATCTTCCTATTAGGTGGAAGAGGTCATTTGCCTTCCTGGAGCTGCAAAACTGGGATCGTGCCCCCAGTGGAAAGTCCATTGATGTTTTGGTTTAATTTAGTATAATAAATTCTTCAAGTAAATTCAATATTTGGCTTAAACACCTCCAAACATCACATGTCACTGATTTAAACAAGCAACTGCCCCAAAACTAACAATGCATTCTTATTCTAAGTATGAATTCATAGGAGCCAACACACTAATCTGTGCTGCCTATCAAATAACCTCATCCAGTACTTTAAAACTGTCATAACTATTTGTTATGTGCTAATTATCAGTCAAGGTCTGGTTAAAAATACTCTTATAAGTCCAAGGATTTACCGGCAGTTTTGAGAAGAAACAATTTCCAAATAAGCCTGCAAGAAGGTTTGTTTGTAGATATAAAATATATTTGGGACTATAGGTGGGAGTCTTTCTAATGCAGTTTCAAGATGGAATGAAAAAGGGCCAGTGAGCCACTTTCCTTTCAATTTACATTCAAAGCCTAGAGAAATATTTCATCCATGTTCAGAGAAACAAACGCCATCTTCTAATCTCTCACAAGTGGTCAACACCTTTGCAGAACTGATTGGTGAAGTTGGAAGGCATCTGCTTATCCTCCCATGTCTCACCCTCAGCAACAGCTTCACAACATCTGTTTTGCTCTTTTCCCTTTGATTTCTTCTCATATCTTTGCCTATTTTAAATCCCCAGGGGATTGGTGCTTTAAGTCTTACCATCTGCTACTTAGCCATTAAAAATGAATACAAGTAAATATTAAAGCCTGGCTGGAAAGCAAGTGTGTGTATACTTGCTGATTTTAAGTGTATATTTTTTAAAGAAGAGATACTAAGCAAATGGAATGAATAAAACTTCACTCAGCCTTATTTTATTAGTATTAAATCTCATGAGAAATATTTTAAACAAATGTAATTAAAATCAATACAGTTTCAAGTTAAAATTAAAAGCAAGATTAAGGTCTGTGGCCATAAAGAATCATACAAATCTCTAAATCCTGTTACCTATAAATAAACATCCAAATGCTTAATGCTTAATTACCTCAATGTTTGTCACTCTATTTTAGTCAGACTCCAGGTCTCATCCTGTCTTTTCTATTTGAATTGTAGGAAAGCTACTCTCAGAAGTCTGAGAAAGGTAGTTATAGGTTGTCAAGTCACTTCATTTTCTCTCAGAAAAAAAATGAAATAGATTGATCTTTTTAGTACAAAACATATTTTACAGACTGAATCATTCATGTAGCTCTTTTTATCTGAAAATCTCTGTTATTCATGATGTATTACCACCAGTAGTTACAATACTCTAATAATTATATCTCAAAGCTGTGCTCAGGTATATTTTTACTTCCTACCACCACTTATACATTATTTTTGCTGTTAAATTCTTTCTGCATTGAAAATGTGTCCTTTTGCTTCATTTTAACATCTTTTAATCACCAGCATCTATCAAAATTGAAATTTCCCACCTCATAAGCTCTATTTTGAAAATTATTTTTCTGCAATTTCTGACAATTCTTTATACCATGATTTCCCTTCTTTTATTTTACTGCTTTTTCTTGTATCTTCTCTTAGTTGATATGTTCTCTTCTTTTAAATAACAGCAATGGAACCGTTTGGGGAGATCATATAAAGCCCCGTTTAACAGTCTATCATTACTGACCAATTATTGCTTTTATTAATAAATGGTGTCTATATTTTCTCACACAGCTTTGTGCACAAGTATTCTTGGTGTTTTAATTATAGACATCATATTTCCTAACAAATATCTTATGCAAAATAATATATCATTTATATCACTTAATATAAATGATATAAATATCATATAGTTAAAATCATATAAATACTACATTATATCATTATCATATTATATTATCATAAATATATCAATCAAATTATATTATAATATGTTATATATCATTAAGATTATATTAATATTATAAATATTATGCTTATATTATATACATTTAATATAAATATCACTTAATTATAATATATCACTTTAGGAAAAATCCAAAAGTATATTTTCCTATAGTCTCAAAAACGTTATTTATTACATGTTGGTGAAATCCAAGTGAATAGAGATGAATCTAAATTTGCACTTTGTTAGTCTTTTGAAACTTTATTGTTTATGGAATATTTTTTGACTTAGTGATCCCTGTGAACAATTCAGTAGATTAGTAAACCATCTTCTCATGTAGAAAGAGTTTCTTTACTATAGTGGTTTCATAGGAAAAATTTTCATTTTTGTATATTAGGTTTATGTAATTGTTGCATTACTAAAATGCATTTGCATTAAGATATTACAATAATTATACAACACTTTCTTGTGTATTTATGGTTTATTTGAAACAGATCTATGTCATGTGAAAAAAATTTAACAGCCAGTACCAATAATTTTTCAATTTGCAATGAGATTGAAATAAAGTACTCACAAAACCTCATGCATATAACTTCAGAGTACCTCATTAATTTTGCCAATATTACTTCAAATTTTATTGGGCATAAAGACATTGAAAAATATTTTTAATGAGAAATTGATGACAAAAATTTTTTTCAGCTTGTTTCTGTTAGTCAGTCAAATGGTGGTTCACCCTATAAAATCTTGAGATTTTCATTGTCCTGGTATGGTTGATATTATTGCTCTTATATGTACCTCCTTACCACGCTTGTATTATCAGTTTGTTTCTTGCTTGCATCCTGTACAGTTCAACAAAGCTAATCCCCATATGTAGCATTTAAACTATTTCCAGAAAATTTCATTTAAAACTATTATATCAGAGTGTAAATAAATATTCACTAAAAAAATTAAAAAAGATCACCATCAAACATAGTGAAGTCCTTTATTTGGAAACCAAGATTTATCTCTACATAAAACTAATTGTCTTCCCCTCTATCCATGCCTCCATCTTCAGCAATTCTAACACTGCACTGAGTTATCAGCCAGTGCATATTAAGACTATTTTGTTGTGTTTAGCTTTTATGTGTTGGCAGTCTGGTTTTTACAGCTTTTTAAACAGATGGTTTTATATCAGTAAAGCTTAACAAGACACAGAGCAAACAAAAATAAAACCCTCACTACCAATATTGCTTTTCATTGCCCAGTTGCTGCCAACTAAGATATATTGAACCTATCTCTATCTAAAAAGCCAACAAAAAGAGGCTGTTTGACAATTCCTGAGTGCATACTTATCAATTTACAAGACAAAAAATTCTGGGGGTGAGCTTGTGAACTGTGTAGTTATAGATTTCAGTCATGAACATTTACTGTAAGAATTAATGGAAAAGTTGCTATTGGCATGATCTGATGCCAGATTTGACTTCTGCTATTTTGTGAATACCAATGGAAATTTCAGCTCATGAGATCTAACAGACCCTGACTTTTTTTTTAGGCTATTACAGCAGATTTCAGAGTGCACATCATATCTGCATTCTGTGATATGGTAGATGCCAGTAATGATGGATAATTCTCTCTCTATTCATAATTCCAGAAGCCATAGTTTTAAATAGGTTCTCAGGGATAGAAAATAATTACGAATACATTTTTATTTTGTTGGTTTAGTTCCCTGAAGAGGCAGTTTTGGGTGATGCTTAAAATGCAATCATACACCCAAAAAACATGTGTTGCACTTCTCAGCTTAATCTAATACATCACACAATCCTCTTACACTGAAACATAATCAATTCACAATAAGATTTTGTCTAACTTTGATGGTCCAGATTATAATAGTTGAGCAACTGTTTTAAAAAGCTATCTGGTTTTTATGTCTTTCCACCCAGATAATGAAAGGATAATTTTAAAAACAAACAAACAAAAAACCAAACACATTAGTTCAATTTTTTAGCAAAAATCCTTAAACCCCAATGGAGAAAAGAAACCTATTTACCCAAGATTGTTTAGTATCAAATAATTTTGAATAAAGAAGTAGATCCTTCACTTCTTTGGTTCTGTAAAATTGTAACTCATGTTAGAAAGGATGTTCTGTAAGACTATAAGTGGCCTAAAATACATATTGTTTAACAACATGGATGTGAGATAGCATAATGAACATATATATCATAGCAGAGCTCATACTTACAACTCATCTGCAGAAGTCCTTTTACCTGATCAACTGATAAAGAATCTTCCTCTAAGTTTAACATTAAAACTTTCAAAATTATTAAATTATTCCTTGTAACTCTTTGAAGATCACCTTGAAATTCTTGGGGACTTCATGAACTATTTCCCAAGTTCTAAACATAGCTGCCAGTCAACAGTCACATACTTGCATTTGACACAGATCTAACTAAAAAAAGTCCTCCTAAGTCTCGATGGGGATTCTCTAGATTTACACTACCATTCCTGAGATACACAGAAGTTTGCATCTTTTCCTAAGTCTTAGAAAACATCAAAGACTTAATTTGCAGCCTCTAATTTCAGAATTGCTCAGGGAAATCAGATGATCTAGTCACAATACTGCAAAGAGGGAAAACACAGGGATTCAGGGCCCCATTAGCAGACATACAGGACAGCTATTCCTGTGCTCTCTGTTTTCTGTGGCAATCCTTGCCTGAGCAGTGCCAGGGACCTTGAGAAGTAGGGCAATTTCTGTGCACACGGAGAGTTAGCGGAGCTTTAACTAGCACAGCATTTCATTCAAGAAGTCAGCTTCAGAACTTCATTTAAAATTATCAGGGGCAAATTATCTGGGAACACAAGAAGAAGCAATTATTGGTTTAATTAGCCTGCATTCACCACGTTGTGCTCCTTCTCTTTGTTGGACTGCCAGGCAATTTTGAAAAATCATTAAGCAAGGGAACTATAATTCCACGATGACCTAATCTCCATCCTATCACACTGGAATATTTTAAAGTTATTTATGACTGTCCTCAATAAAAGCTAAGTCCATTGGGCAAGAAACACTTTGGGTCCTCAAAATTCCAAATGGATTCCCTTACTGAAAGGTTTTTGTTGTGTTCAGTCATCTGTTCCTTTCTAGGCTTGAAAGAGAAGGTTTGCTGTGAAAATAATTTAATGTTACTGTGAAAATGCACAGGACACACAAAGATATATTTTTATATCCCAGGGGAAATAAAAACAACACACAAACATTTCATTTTCATCATAACCTTTGATAAAATGGGCATGAAGGAAGATTCAAAACAGTGTAAAACAAACTCAAAACATATGATATAGATCTTTTTCCTGAGAAGGAAATTGAGTAAATAACAGTATTTTTCTACCTAATCTCTTGGACTTTGACAGCAGGAGAGATTTAGGAATGCAATTCGTGCCATTTTATTATTTTTTATGTCTTGCTTTCATCATCATCATCTCATGAGGTTTATGTTCTTTCACTGCACCTTTGACACAGGAGGCTAAAAGAAAGACCAGATTTATAAACCATGTATCTTCATTCCTCTTAAGCAGTAGCTTAGTATAGCATCATTGTCTCCAAAAATTACAAAGCTTCATCACACAGCATCCCAGAGGATTGCATACGAAACACTTGGAATAAATTAAAAGTTGAAAATATCAATTGATAACCATACATGAAGATACCATTTGCCTAATTAAAGTGTTTCACTAGGCTGAAATAAATCTGTAATTTCTACATATGCTTGGCTAAACAGAAAACTGATTACGACAAAAAAATGGCATTTTTGATTCCAAAAGAACTTTTCTAAGAACACTTTTCTAAGCCTTATCTACTTTATGAGTGAGATAGAATAAAAATTCTATGCCAATTTAAGTTATGTAAAATATAATACAGAAAGGCAATTGATTTTTGTAATAATTTTGAGGAAATAAAATAAACATAATTTTTATATCATTAAAGAAACAGAATAACTTAACCAGAGTATTTTAATTTACTACTGATCTCAGAATGTTGACCTGGAGCAAGTACACAACAATTAAATGTAGCACCTAATCCTGATACAGCAGTGTCAGAAATTTAAACAGTTTCTGAACATCCAAAGGCACAAACTCCTAAAAGGCAGAAAGGAAAAGGGTATAGGTATGTCTGAAACTTACTATTCCTAACTATGGAATTATTTAGACTTTTAAAAATCTGGTTTGAGCTACTTGCATCCACTGTAGATAAAAGATAATGTCTTCACAAATGTGTTTAATGATTGAAGTACAACCTAATTTCTCCATTAAATTTTACCTGCAGCTCTTCAGGACATGAAAACACATTGTGGTGTTTACACTATACACTGAAACACTGAAAATGTACTCTTTAATAGATGGTTCTTAGGCTTATATTGCTTCATTTTAGCCTGGGAAATTAAATGAGCATTTAGTTTAGACTCTCATAATGGTTTACATTTTAAAGTGATATGTGGTGCTATAAAATGCAATCAAAGAAAACTGCAGTCCATGAAATCCCTAATAAAACAACAATAAAAAATTGCAAGTCACAGACCTCACCACTGCAAGAACAAAAGAGAAATGAGGCAGTAAAACAGTCAAATGTCACATAAGAATCCTGGACAGAGCAAGAACTTTAATATGCTCATCTCTGTCAGCACTGCTCATCTAACTGTCAGCACTTAAGAGATGAAGGAAAAGAAAATTACATAAGTAACTATATATGGTTTTACTGTTTTCATATGCAGAATTCTAAAGCTGTTTAAATACACCTGAAAGAAGTTAATTCATGCTTTCAAAAGCTGTTCCACAGTGAAATGCAAGAGAAAATCACCAACAAGTGGAGCTCCTGAGAGACAAGTGGGGAAAAAAACAGAATTAGATAAGTAAAGTACAAATGTGGAAAAAATTAACTGCAGAAAATATTGGGAAGGTTCTGGGTGAAGGACTGCAAACCAGGATTCTCCATTAATATTGAAACCTTCCTTTTCAGACCTTTCAGACACCTGGCTCCCAGTTTAACTGTCCTAGCTCTTTTTTCTCAATAGCTGTGTCTATCTGTACTACATTTGATCATCATGGTCAGTTCAGCCATAAGTTCACAAATGTAAGTGGATTATTTGTTTTCTGATCAGTTCCTGCGCTGCAGTCTGGTAGTCTTGGACTGGATCGCTCCAAATATTTTACTCTCCTTTTACCTTGCCATGCAAACCCCATAATGTGTATCTCAGATGACTTTTTGAACTCTGCACTAATGTCTCTTTTTTATTTTGTCAAAGCAACTGTGACAAAGAGTAGCTTAAATCAGCTGACTTGCATTTCTATATGGCGATAATTGTGTGGTCCAACTTTTATCCCTCTTGTCATGGGATTGTGTGCCCTTCACAGTTGCAAGGACATTTGCATTTTTCCCAGACAAGAGAGAGCATTGCCTATTATAATCTGACTTCTTTACCTTTCATTGCCTGCATTATTCCCAGAGGAAAGAATAACATCCCTAGGGAAGAGGGATCCCTCATACCCTCAGATCAATGAGGTTGGCTTTTTCCTCATAAGTGTCTTTCAGTGATGCCCTGTGTACCCCTTCAAGGAATCATTCTGGTGCTAACGACCTAGCAATTATCTTTTGAAGCTCAGCCATTATTGATGACCATCACTCAGAGGAAACTGGGAGCAGGTACACCAAGGAAGGTGTGGAAGAGGTGAATTCTCAGTGTTGTGTTTAAGACTGCATTTGAGAATGATCTCAAGAAATCAATGAAAGCTGATGTCACAGTCATGCATACACTAGCCTTTAATTTTCAATATTTTAAAAACCATAAAGACAATTCTTAACATTAAAATCAGTAACCCTATTTTTTAAAAAGAAATATTTGCCATGGTGTAAGAGAACTGAATTAATGATTTAAATTGACTGCTTGCACAGATGACTTTTAGATAAAGCCTACTAAGAAGCATATTATTTCCATGCATGGCAATTTACATGTGAAATTTCCATTAGTGATAATGGCAGTGGCACGTATAAATCTCCAGTTCCCTTTAACATTAATTGCAGTCATCTGTGTAAGTACTTGGATTTTCAATGACATTATACCCCTGGCTCTACAAAGTCAGAAGGCATCACAGCCTGGAGAGGATAAACATTAAACACTGTCATTACTGGTGGCAGGTAATAACTAAAATCTGTATCTGCACCATTGTTGAAATATAGCACCACATAAATTTGAAAAAATACTAACGAAATACGCTTGCCTAATTCACCAGGCTCTTAAAATAAAACTAGCTGACAGAATTTTGAATTAAGCTGATTATAATTTTAAGTATGCTCTGCTAATTCTCTGAAAGTTACTAATTTACCATGTATTTGAATAGGTCTGTAGAATCCACTTTAGACTTTTCTAAGTCTTCAAGAGGTAATGTTTGATTTCTTGTACTATGGGTTTTTGTGTGAACTTTCAGGGCAGCTGTTGAAAACTATAAGTGAACCAACAGAGCAACCCCTGGGATTTTTAAGAGTTCAAATAGACTTCATGTTAGATGCCAAGAGATTGAGCAGAAACAACCTCAAGTAAACTTTAGTTGAGCAAATTCATTTAAACTGAATTTCAGCTATATCCATTAATTTATCAAAACTTGTAGTTGTCAAATCATCTCATGAAAAATGTAAAAAAGTAATATTTAAAAGAAGATAAACCAAAATGGCATTTGATATCTTTACATAAGCTTTATATGAAGTCTGTTTTAAATTTAGCATTAATTTTACATTATATTAATTTTGAATCAGATAAGGAAGCTCTACCTGATTATGGCACAATCAGTAACAGGAAGTTATCTGTTTGCATTCAGTGTCTGACATCCTGCTCAAGTTTTCAGGAATGAACAGTGGAGGCAGAGTGCTTTTACAGTGCAAATAAGAATTAAAACCAAATAAATTATTTGCAAAAACAAATCTCTTCCAGAATCTTGTGCAAACTCATACTATAATAAACTGACTTGTTGCTTGAGGTGTTTGCTAAAGTGTTTCTTAGAACTTGAAAGAATCTATAGCACTGTACCCATGACAGTAACTACTCAAATGAAATACAAAATAAGACTTGTTTCAATCTTCATAGTAAAATCCTCAAACTACAGAATGGAGCATGATTTGAATTATTTTGGATGATGCATGACAATAAAAATGTCAGCTGTGCTTGAACTAACTGAAGCCAGGCCTTACATACACTTAGAATTTATTATCAATACTTTGATTCTGAAATGCTCTGTTAGCAAAATGTTGCTAAGATGAATTTCTTCTCATTTAAGGGTAAAGGTTTAACTGTTAGTTAATAATCCCAAATATCTAGAATTATTACCTGATAGTGCCAATTTCTGCTTGTTGGCTCTAAGAGAATCTTGAGCAAGTATCTCAGAATTTGACAGCAATTTTTGGATGTCAATCACCAGACAAGAGAACTGCCACCCTTCTTTTACACCTAACATCCATCAGCAGAATTATTATTTTATAAATAGTTATTCTAGTCCTCCAGGGGCACATAAATTCTTACCAGAGAAAGTCAGTCTGGGTTCTTCAGTTGTCTTCTTTAACTATATCTAAATTTAACTTCTGCCAGCAGCTCCACATTGGTCAGAGATAACTCATCAGACCTCTGACAGAGCCATGCTGGCAGCTTTTCCAGCACACCTATCTTTAGATTAGCCTTAGCTCTGAGTTAAATTGCATCAGCAGTCATGGCTCCCATGAGGCTGATTCACAAAATCGGGATTACCTAAGGTACTCGTGGTTCAAGGTACAGCTTCTGTGTCTTTCACATCCCACTCCACTGAAACACCTGCAGGAGAAGGGGGATAATTTAAACTTTTCATAGTAAGTGAGTCCTCAGCAGCTGTTTTCCAGCTGTGAAAGGCACTTGTAGGAACAGAGCCCCCTGCACTGGGGCAGCGTTAAAGCAGTGACGGTGACGTGCCAGGCAGTGCAGTGACCCTCAGACATAAATCAGTAAATGTCAATGAATCAATACCTGCATCTGACTGTCCCACCCCTTTCTGAGCAGAGGTGGGCACATGCACACAAATATGGGCCAGGACGCTCTTAAACTGTTTTTCTAGTGAAGAGAAATTTGATCAGTTCTGGTGACAAAGGTACAATGTGTGACGGTGTTCACAGGGATCCTATGTTGAAGGAAGAGATGAGGATTTGACTCCATGTTTCAGAAGGCTTGATTTATTATTTTATCATATATATTACATTAAAAGTATACTAAAAGAATAGAAGAAAAGGTTCTCAGAAGACTAGCTAAGCTAAGAATAGAATAGGAATGAAAAACAAAGGCAGCTGTCCCAGACTCTCTGTCTGAGCCAGCTGGGCTGTGATTGGCCATTAATTACAAATATCCACATGAGACCAATCACAGATCCACCTGTTGCATTCCACAGCAGCAGATAACCACCAGACATTTTGTCCCTGAGGCCTCTCAGCTTCTCAGGAAGAAAAAATCCTAAGGAGAGGATTTTCATAAAAAGATGTCTGTGACAGTACAATAAACCATTTTCTTGCAGCAGTCCATTTGGTCTTGATGAAGGGAAGGGAGTTCCTGGACTTTTTCACTAATAATTTTGAGGAATTATATTTCATTTTCCCTTCTGTCTCCCTCCACACTTAGATTTTTTTTGTTTTAAAAGTATTAAATCTCTTCACTACAAGCCAGCCAAAATCTAAATAATTTTACATAATTTTTTTCATTGCAAACATTTGAGCAATTTACCACAATTTTAGGATTGCAAAGTAAAATAGAAAGCAGTACTCATCTGGCACTGTTCTGTTTAGAATGGATCTATTAGTTGTGAAGTAGAATTAATTATCTGCTAGCTATCTGTTTTTCTATATTGGCATGAAATGTAGATGGAGATAAATTTACATACTTGACATATTTAAACCACTTCAGTATCCTATCAACTGACTGGAGGAGTACGTAGGGATTTTTACACTTTAAAAGGTAGAATTGCATTCCCTAATTTCATAAGTTACATCAAGTAGACATGTTGTGTGATTCACAGCAAGTGACACAGAGGACTGGGTTTTTTAAGGGAGAAAAAGATCAAATCTGTAACTGATTAAACATTTGCTCCCAACAGACAAAAAAAAAAATGTAAAATTGAAGATGGTGTTCCTTTTTTTGCCTTCTACACAGTAAGAGATGGTAAAATATAAAATATTCTTGAAGTGTAAAAGGAAATATGGAATTCTAGCTTTGAGTCACTGCAATGATTTTACCATTTCCCTGAAGATTGTTAAAAATTTAATTGAAAAAATGTTACCATTTATAAAAATTTCCACCTTCACATCTGATTGAGAATATATAAATTTCTTCTTTATGAAAATATTACAATTGTCTACATCTGTTTCGCTGTTTAAACACAACCATGCATTTAAGAAAAGAACTCCAGAAATTCCCCTGACTAATATATACGATGGAATCCACAAGATGATCCAATTTCAGCACCAAATATAGGGGTTTTGTCTTACTTCAGATTATATTTTTTCTTATTCTATAACTTAAGGGTTAAATTCTTAACGAAATTATCCATGAATTTTATAGCTGGCACTTCTGTTAAATATCTCACCCAGAATTTTGTTTATGATATCTAGATTAACAAGTCTGAGAGACAAAGACTTTTCTTGTAAACATAAGTTTTTCTTCACAAATGCAGTGTCTTAAACAAGGATTTTGATTTTTTTGTTTGTTTGTTTTGACTTTTTTTTTTTTTTTTGGTACTATCACCTGAAAAATAGATGTTAATACTAGAGCTGTGAAATCTGAAATGCCTTTATTTTAGCTTCCTACAAACTGAAGAGGTCAACCATTCATTTAGGGCTTACCTTATAAACCACATGAAGATAGTGACACATGATACAAGTCCAGAATTCATTTAACAGAATTAAGGATGCACAGGAAGAAACATGCCTAGATCTTGTTCTGGATCTTCTGAGTTTTATTGTGTTTATTGTCTTCACTATAATTTCTTAGGGTTATAAAAGAAGTGCTGCAAATGTGCCTTCCAAGAGGGTTCCAGTATTGATGCCAAGTGTCTCTAATAGATTGTTTTTATCTAGGCCATAATTTTGGAACATGCAATCTGAGGTACAGTGCTGTGGCTCTGTGAAGGCCATTTGGAATTCAAGATGCTTCACAAATGGCAACATTTATAAAGTGTGATTGCATCCAGTGGTATTCACCACAAATAAGCTTGCTCAGTATTCTTCACATTATGATTTAAAGCCCCCTTCTAGCCTCTGAGGATATATATGAGATGGAATTTATTCAAAATTCAGAAATATTGCAGATGAACTACACACTCCCATAAAAACATTAACTACACATACATATATTGTAGATATATCACACACCAGATTAAATAAATTGAGAATTTACTGCAGCTTACACAGAAAAAAATGCACAGGCTATTAAATAAGCCATATTCCAAATCAGATACATAACTTATCTAATCAGATACTTAATATATTGAATCAAAATCACTGCACCTGCAACATCAAATACATCAGAGATTGAATGAAATGTACCATCCAAAGAGCACATCGATATTAAACTAAATCATGGTGAACAGCCACGTAATTTACTAAATTAAATAAATTGAGCCAATACAGTAGTCACTGAGCCTAGCATACAGATCATAAACAAACACAAAGCTTAGAGGCCTTGAAAGAGCTTGCCATGTGTTACCAGTTAGGTCTCTGTATCTTTACTTGTATCTTATCTTTAAATGGAGAAAGTCTTCCAGAGCCTTGGGAAATCAATTTTTAATCATTGAATAAACACCTGGTAATTTAGGTATCACACTTGAACAAGAACTGCTATCATTCCTAGACATCCAGTGCCTTCAAAAATTATAAAATTAATAGTAAATCAGAGATTCATGAAATTCCAACTAAAGATATTCCCTTAGAAAGTCTAAAGAAAATATCCCATTTTGGCTGTTTTTCCTCACACCTGTTCTTATAAGAAAGCCATAATGAAAAGCAGCAAGGTGAGTACAAGATGAGAAAAGAAAAAATCTTATTTCAGAGACATTTTTAAATAAGGAAGTCACATGCTTAAGGCCAGACGGCAAGTTTAGTATGACACAGACCAGAATTCTTTCTTTAAATAATTTTCCAAATGCCAAGTATTTTCAAAAAACATTTACCTAAGGCTAAGTAGTAAAGCATTGGACTTACTATGTTCAATTTAATCAATCAGAGTTCTGTCAATTAGACTGGTTTAATCCAGTAAGTTCATAATGTTTTATCTTAACTAATACGGCCTATCATTTTATAAAAAGCATTGTTGAAGACAAATGTAAATGAGTATAGACATTTTGTGATACATTCAATAGTCTTCAATTATAAAATAAAAATAAATATTGATTTTCTGACTTTTCTTTTTTTGAAAGGCTTGCTTCATAAAAGAGACAGTTGTGATTCCAAGTGTCATGTCAGTACTTCTGCTGCAAAATGAAGTATATAATTGTACCCATTTTGGAGACAGGCTGAGCTTATACATAGAGCAAATCTGTGGTGATAAAATAATTAATTCTTTAAAAAAAGTCTATATGAGTACATAAAGCCAAATGAACTAATTAAGATTTATGATTACTACACAAAGACATTTTAATTGGTAGTTTGTATTCCATTTGATCTAATGTTTAAGACTCCCTAAAGTCCGATGCAAGCATCATGTTGACACTCAAGTTCACACAGAAACTCCTACCTTTGGTGAATAAAGTTGAAACTCTGATCTCATGGGATGCCCATCCTTTCAGTAACTGGGTTGGACTCGATGATCTCAAAGGTCTTTTCCAACCCAGTGGTTTCTGTGATGAATACATTTATCTGGGAGCTCTGGATATCTGCTTGCTCTGAGCTGCAAACCTATAAAGTTATTGTTTTTATCACACAATAAATATTTAACCTCTGTTTTCTTGAAATGGTACAATTGCAGATAAGAGATACAGGAAAGATAAGAACTTTTATAATTTTATCTCACATTCCCTTCCAGTACCTCTAAGTGTTAATATCCATGGGAAAATATAAAATTGTCTCCAAATCCTCTCAGCCCCTGAGAAGGGAATGATGCTGTTGCTCATTAAACATTTTCAGTGCTTATCCAAAAAAAGCAAGGAGGTGTTCTCTGAAAGCATTAACAAATCCTGAGGTGTCAATACATGGACAGATAGAAACTCTGCAGAAACCTTTTATTTTTAATTCTCTTTGCCCCCTGAACAGGGGGACCAGCTGGAGTCTTTCACCCACTAAAGCATCACCTATAACTCAAACCAGCAATCAATACCAAAAGCAGATGTTTGATGAAAACTTCTCTTGCTTTCTCAGCTTCAGTTCCCTTAACCCACACTGAGAAGTTAAAGTAAGAAAGAGGAACACTATTGATGTAAAGGGCAAAGCAAGGGATGAAAAAGCCTTGTCAGAATTAGAAAAGGTAAACTTCTTTTTACAGAGCTCTTCAATACAGTGGATTGAACTCAACAATCCTGTAATTCTCTAAATTAGACTGCTTTCATGTAAGGCTCAGAGTTGCTGTGTTTTGGAGAAAATACATTTGCATCCTTTAGAGACATTCAACAGGGCTTTAGAAAGCCATCCAGTGAAAGGTCAACGGTGCAAACACCGCCTTGCCTACAACCTTTCATTTCTAATGAAATGCTCTACGGATTCCCCAGGGGAAAACAGCTTGTAGAGCTCCTATAAATTTCATTTCAAAAATCAAGTTCCCACACAGCACATTTAGAGAAGCTTTTTAACTCTGCTGCCCACCACCTTTCAGGAAAATCAGTAACCTTTAGCTCTCATCTTGTCTTTGCCTTAATAGCCAAGGAGGCTTAAATCTAGTCCTGTTTTTCAAAACTGTACTTCTGAACAATTAGCTTGCTGTAGGTTGCTGCGTGGTTTGAAGTCTTTCAGGATAGAAGGACTGTCGTGTTTGCAATTTTCCTAGAAATATACTGGCTATTTTTACATGTAGCAGGAGAAAAAGTAAGGCTGATTTCAATGCACACACTGCACAAAGCAGAACTCTGTGTGTAACCCTGCTTTTATGGGGGTTTCTTGTATCTCAGAGGCCCCACTCATGAGGATATTACTGGAAATGTAGTGTTATCAATAATTGCAGCTGAAATTGAGTGAAACACTTAACTGTGTTTCCTTAGTAGTAGATTGGATACAAAGGGGTGATATCAGTTCCTTTTCCCAGATTTATTAGGTGAAAGTGAGCAACATGGAACAGGGCAAACATCCCAACACTGAGCAGGGACAGCAAACAGGAAGCAGTTTTGCATCAGGATCAGACTCTGCAAGTGAAATATGAATTTAAGGAGACAAAAGTTTGTCAAGAAGTCAAATTATGTTAGTTCACACAGCGTTAAATGTCCAAGAGCTTAATTTAGCAGAGGAGATGCTCTGATAAATCTGTTCCCTCTTCATGCCAGATTACTGAGAAAAGGATGAAAAAATTCCATTAAAGAGAGGAATAGCAGGATATTTTTGATAAGGAGTTTCTAACTTTGGCATATGATTATGCATCATGAAAAGAGTTTTGCAATGTAACCATAATGGAAAGTTCACACCCAGGTTACAAGGAAGTACACATACTAAAACCTGAATTTCTTTTGTGAAACTCGTAAACTGAAACCACATAAACCCCATAATAAATCAAATGCAGGGAAATACCCCTATTACTGATAAAGGGAATCAAACTTCTCAAAAGTTCTAAAAATATGTAGACAATTGTAAAAAATATGTACAATTTACAATATGTAAAAATATGTAGACAATTCTAAAAATATGTACAATACATATCCTTAACATTATGTCATTCCCACTAATACTTTTGAACAAAAACTCCAGGATCCACTGAAAGTTTTAAAAAGAAGAATTCTGGATATTTAATGTCATGCCAATATTTTAAGACATATGGCATACCTGATTTATTTTATTTTAAGCTGACCTGAAAAATACTTGCTTAAAGTCAGAAAAAAACCACACCAAATTCCTTAGGGAGCCATTAAAACCATAACTTACAAAATTCCAATCATATCTTCCTCTTACACATATATCTATATATACTTAAGTATATATAGATGTATGTGTGTGTTACTTAAGGTGAGACTCGGGAAGGTGAAATCTTTTCTTTGTTAGGTATGAACCAAAAGCAGAATTTGGATCAGAAATTTGTGACTGGCTTTCAAGTTTCACAGAAACTTCATTCAAATCAAATTTTTTTCATACATCTCACTATGGTGGGATATTTTTGCTGGCATCTTCCACCCTGGCAAGGCCAGAGGACCAAGTCTGTGGGCTGGGGGGTCCTAGGACACAGAATTTCACACAGTGAGTAAGAGAACTAAGGCTGTGCTCTGATATTAGTTTCAGGTTGAAAAAAGGCATCATTTTGCTGTGAATCAGCCCTTACTGGAGCCACCTGCTTACAGGCAGGAGCTGCAGCATCCCCACTAAAGACAGCACCATGAGCTGCTCTCCAAATCACCCAATTTTAGAATACTTTGTGCTCTGCTCTTTTCATACTTCCAGACATTATTAGATAGAGTCTATCTGCTTAGCTCACAGAAATAGGAGTACAGAATGCAACAAAGAAAAAAGAAGCCTTGAAAAAATAACTTGACATTTTGACTTTCCCCCTAGAAATAATTGGAGTCATCTTTAATTTCACCCAGGCTGGAGATAGTATACTAAAGAGTCAAGTGATCTGTTACAGTGCTGTGGAAGAAATGCAGACTTTTTAACTTTTTAAAAACTTTTTTAACTACTTACATAAGACACTTGTCATTGGACATTAGAGCATCAATACTTTTTGCTGGAGAGTTATTTGGTAGCCATGTTTTCTACTTTTAGGTTGGTGACATGGGTCACAGAAAAGAGTCCTAAACCATATCTACATAAAATAAAAGTGTATAAATACTACTCAAAATAGAAATGCATTTTAAGAAGCAGCTAATCAAAACTAGTTATAAGGCATTTTGCAGATCCTTTGGGAAAGCTGAAGCATGGTTCCTTAAAATAGGATGGGGAAACAATCTGTATTTAAATTTATTTGATGCCAAGAGTTTAATCAGAGAGGAGAGCTTCTTCTTACTCTATGAAAATGCCATAAAAAATAAAGTAGTATTAAAAATTTGGTCTAGAGATACACATGTATCTATTAAAATAAATTATTTTTAGAAATCTTCTATTGAAATAAATATGTATTGAAATAAATAATAACTATCTTTTGATAGATAACCACCCCATGATGTGCTTTTACTATTTGAAACAGCTGCATCATCTGCGTTATAAAATTAGTAAAAAAAAAAAGTTAAAAATAAATTCAAAAATTATTATAAGTTACATAAAAAGTTTTGGAAAATAAAAATTTATTTGTAGGCAAATTATTGCAGGCAAAAAGAAATAATTTTATTCCAGGAAAATAAAAACTTCCTATTTTGCTCTTGCACCCCTAGAAGGGCAGGTAAATTATTGTTCAATATTTCAACCCATTTAGATGCCTGTTGAAAAAAAAAAATTAACAAAATTGATTCTCATTATGAAAAGCAGAGCAAAGCTTGAAATGCGTTTTACATAGAATATCAGAAATTTTACATAGAGATGGCTTTAAGCAATTAGGCTCAAGTTTTAATCAACTATTCTGAATTTTTTCATCTCTCATCATCTTGCTGTATATTTTTTTTCTCTGCTACAAACTGTTGATAGTCTTACCAGTGGCCTTTAAAAAATGGAAGGAATTTACGCAAAATGTTTTGAATTAGTTCTTAGAGCAATGATACAGACTGCGAGGTGTACCCAAAGCTCAGGGCTGAGAAATGGTGCTTGGGAGCAGGTGAGTCATTACCTGCAGGAAATGAAATGCCAGCAGCTGTTTGGGGAACTTTTGCACAAACAAAGCCCCAAGATCTGGAGCTCTTCCAGGTCAGGATACAGAGCCTGGCTACTGTTCTGTTTATTTCCCACAGAGTACTAAGATTAAGGCTCATTCCTCGCAGATTTAGCATAAATACTTATCAGCAGCTTTGCTGAAATTCTGCAGGTGCTTTGGGGGGATTTTCTTTTTTTGACTTAGAGAATAACATATAAATACATTCCTGTTTCCTTGAACATCGTGTTTATACTGATAGCACTAAACAAGGTTTTATATTTATTATTTCCTGATAAATTATGTTTATTCTGATAAACTGGAAACTCCCATGCCTTCTTAGTACTGCATTTTGAATTTTTTTTCATTTTCCCAGCTACCATGGCATTACACTGAAATACAGGGTGAAGCACCTGCCTCATCACACCTGAAAAAGGACAGGTGCCATATGAAAATTGAAGATGTAATAAAGCAAACAAGCAATTAAACAAAGGAACTCTGTAAAGGACAAGAGAAACCTGCTGTAGGAATTCTTGGACACAAAAGGCATAGCTGCAAATTGTGAAATTCCTTTCTTACTGAACCTGCCACCACATAGGCTCACGAGCAAAACATCAAACAGCTAAATAAGAGCCAAAACTGCAGCCCTTGCTTTGTCATTGACCCTTTGTGATGCTGGGCAATCTCACTGGACCTCACTACAAAGCCTCATGTATCTTCATGCTATAAAACCTTTTGAAAATATAGTGAAAATCAAAATAATATTGCTGTTACCAATACACTTACTTCCTCTACTATGTGCTGCTAAAAGACAAAGGAATGAGAGGAATATTTCATTTCCCTCCTGAAAACTCAAAGGCAAAGTATGGGACTGAAAAGTAATCAGTATCTTCTGATCCTTGGAGTAGGATCTGTACCAAAAAATACCCCCCCCCCAAAAAAAAAACAACCCACAGACCTTGATTGGGGAAAAAGAAAAGGAACAAGTGAAATGTATTTTTCTCTTCTGATAGAAAACCCAAGCAAGCAAGCAAGCAACCAGTTAATGGTTTGTCTGGGTTATTTTCTACTATTGAGAAAACTCCATATTCTTTATTAATGGCTAGATTTCACCTATATTCATGAAAAAGGCCCCATTATACTGTTTGCAAATTATTTTTTCATCATCCCAATTCTCCCTTGTGTCATTCTCCCATGTCACAGAGTCCTACAGAGAGAAATAACTCCTATGTGTTTAAATAGTAAAATGCATCTAAACAAAAAGTGTGACATAGAAAACTCATTGATATTCTTGGCATTTGATTTTCATTCAGATGCATCTGCCTCTTAAAAAAGTTGTCAGACAACTCCCTGGTTTCAGAAACCTCTGTCTAAATCATCTCTGCCATTTTCCACCTAACTTTTCAGTAGGAGTTTGAAATAGATCACCCTGTTATTTAATCCTGACTCTCCAAAGAATTTACTTATTAGCATTTGAAAGAATCTCTTACCTTTAAAGAAACCTTTACAGCCACAGTTCTGAAAATGCATAATACATCTTCCTTGGAATATTTATTTCTGTCACAAAGATGAGTAGATATCATGTATTTCGTTGAGGAAGTTAAAGTCCTTCCCTCATATTTCCAGACATTGGAAGTAATAAGGATGGATAATGACAGTTGCCTTCTTACAGTGCCTACAGATTTTCTTCAGTTTGAACAAATTCTTTTGGTCCCCTTTTCTGGTTTCTCTGCACTGTAACTAGAAGTGATGGGAAGAACTTCTCTCTATACAGTCCTACTCATTATAAGGATGAATGAAGCTGAAATTGAAATCTGACTTTCTCAAAATGTACCAGACATAAAAGAAATATATTTTTGAATATCTGGAAATGAGAAAATCAGGGGCTGGGAATTAAATTTGTGTTAAATAAGAATTGGACTGTCCTAATAAATAGGAGTCAAATCAAGCCAGGAATAGAACATGTTGCATGTTTTGTCAAAAACAGAAAACCTGCTAGGCTGTATTAGAAGTGTTATTAAGACTGTCACAATCTGTTTGGAATAACACAATAAGGTGTCATGACAACTCCTATTGCAGTTTCTTCAGATGCCATAAGCAATATAAAATCAGAGAATATTAAAATGTGTGGATTTAATTTTTTAAAATGTTCATATTGGGAATCTTATGATTTCTATAAATATATATATTTTTGTTGATATATTCCTTTTTGCCACAAACCCTAAAGAAATTAAAATCAATGCTTCTCTTTTTCCATTGTAATGCAACCCCCTACTATAAACGCTGACACAATCAGAGCTACTGTGTTTACCCCCAGTAAAATTGAGAATAGCCAAAGCCTATAAGATGTTTCTGTATTTATTCCCAATTCAGAAAGATGTCCAGACTTTTATGTTTTGAGACCATTCCAGAAAACTGGAGCTGAAAGAAACCAAAGGTTCCCAAGTGACGACAGTACAGCGGTACTTTCTCTTCTGGTACAATAACACTTGGAAGCAAAAACACACACAAGCAAACAAACAAGACTCTTTCTAAATATGTTTTTTTTTTCAGTATTAACATTAATAAAACCATATGCTCCCTAGACAATGCCTTTTCTTATTAATTGAGCCTTGGGGTGATATTCTGACAATACTGGCATCCACAAACTAGAAACTATTCCAGGCTCTGGCTCTCAATGCAAACCCCTGAGCAGAATTTCAGCTTCTTACTAGGGGAAACTACAGAAGTACAGCTCCTTTTTTTTTTTCTTATAATTTCACTTTTCAGATAAGAAAATCAGACACAGAAGGAAAAATTATGTAAAAAAACAAAATAATAAACCAAAAATCCTAAGTTCATAGTGGAACTGAGAAAAAAAAATTACCAGATCTTTTCTTGATTTAAAAAAGCACTTTTCTAAAGGTGAAAACTAAATGCTAAATTCAAATACAAGAATTTTTTTTTCACAATGTCATATAAAAATTAATACTAATTAAATGTGCAGGTGTTTCAAACAGTTCTTTATAAATATTTGTGGGGGTTTTTTTAAGAGAAACAAAACCAAGGCTGTGTCTTTTTACCATTTATGGGATTTTTATTTGTTACTTATTTTTATAAGGAGTATATGAATGATGAATAAAGGATTTATGACCACTAAAAATCAGCTACAAACGCACAAGCTGAACATCAGGTGACTGGTTCAGGCAGTGCTTACAGGCACCAAAAGGGGAGAACTTTCCTTTATGAGATACAGAGCTATTGCAAAATTGTCATAATCCCAATTATCCAGTGCCAACTGGCAATGGTCTTGAGAAGTGTCTCTACAAATAGTAAGGAGAAATAAAGGAGAGTAATGAAGAAACTGTAGAAATTTGAACTGGAAAAATGGTAGGAAACCTTGTCTGCAAACAACACCAAATATTTTCTATTGCCAATGTTCTCTGTAAAGCTGATGATCTACAGGGGGTTTTTTATGTGCTCTAGGAAAATGTGATTAAAATTACCATTAGGTAAGAGAATAAAACCTGTCTTGAAATCAGGAGGGGGCAGCAGGAATTTCTGTGAGAAGAATATACTGAATATTTTTAGTTTAGTAAGCTTCACCTTAAGGGATTATATTGTTCTCCTTAGACTGTTCCACTTCCAGAGATGCAATGAACTATTGCTACCATACACTTAATTTTGAGCATGGTGCACAGACCCTCTGAAAAAAAAAAAGTTCTTTCTTAATCAATCCAAAGAGTTTGTAAAGAAATGGATTGTTAGGAGAAGTCACACTTTTCTGTGTATTTCTCAGAAGTAGACATTTATATATATATGGACATTGATATATATAACATAGTGGACATTTAAATATATTCATATATATTAAAAAGATATATATATCTTCTATAATAATCTCTTATATATATATAAAAGAGGATTATTTACCATTTTTTTTAACAGAAATAGCCTTGTTCTGTGTAAAAGCAGTGCTGGCATGTTTATGTGAACAGCTTCCCATTACCTCTGTTTCTCTTTCCTACAGAGGGGTCCTGGTTTTTTAAGTGCTGAGTTTGTTAATACCCAGGATAAATAAGCACTATACATTTTGCATATAGTAAGCTGCCTTTGCAAGTGCACAGACCAGGTTTTTTCACTTATCCCTGATTCCTTCCATGGAAATGACAAAATATTTCAGAGTAGCATCTTCTAATATGTGTCCAAAAAGATCTATATGACAAAATTTGTTTCCACAGGGAAGCAGGATATTTACATGGCACTAGACCACTAAATATTGGCTCTGTTACTGCTTTGCTTTCTCTGTAGCCCAAAACAGTACATGGTATTTATTGATAAACCTGGCAGAAAAGTGTACATTTGCCACAGAGAATGAATTCCCCTGGCTATAAAAAAAACTTTCTATTGTTAATAAATATTGTTCAAACTCCTTCAAAAACAAACAACAAAAATAAAATAAAGGCCACATATTTGCTTTTATCCCATGTATGCATAAAATTAAATCAGGATCATAACCTGAGTTTATGAAGAAAAGGCTAATCAGAGGCTAATCCTGAATAGAACTAGTTTTATTTGAGTGATGTAGCAGAGTGTTGGGTATTATTAGGATTGACTGTCTCTGTACATATCAGTAATCTTGATTTGAGAAAATGTGTTGAACTATAATGAAACCTAAAATGAAAGGAGACAATTGATATGAAAGGGAGAAAACAAAACATATGTATATATATATATATAAATAAACATAATATATTGAAGAAAGCAGAAACATGGACAGCTGCATCCTTTATACAGGCATTATATAACCTCATTAAATATTTTGTACACACTTTGCTATAAACAATTATAGGAGCTTGGTGTTTCTTGTGGCAGAGATGACTTTTTTATTTGTACTAGCATGGACATCAAAAGCAAAATAAAACTTACTAGACTGGCTTGTTGGATTCCAATAATATTCCCTTATTTCACTGTAATTTGATATAAAAGCCAGGAGGGACAATTACACGGTTATTGCAGTCCCCATTTCATTTCTCCAGCAAAGCCTGTTATTTATTTACCACCTTCTCATTGGGTTGTTTTCAGGCCCACATTCCTAGTTAAATATAACCCTTTCTGCTTTTGGTGACTATTAGGATATTTCATACCTACCAGTGAGACATCTCTGCCTCCTTCAGAGTTAAAAATGAACATTTATGACAAAAAAAAACAACAAGTGATACATATTCAAAGTACTAACACTTTCTGCCAGATAGTATGGATTCACTTCCAATTGCCATCTAAAGGTTGTTGGAAAATATTAAAGAGCATTTTGTCTATCCAGATTTTCTGGGCAAGAGCATTCAATACAGAATACTGTGTGAAGAAAACTTCATTGTGTTATTTTTTGAGTAGTAAATATTGTTTACAAAATCTAAGTTTTAATTACCTTTGAGATTTACAGTACTGATTTGGCAGATCTCTCCCTGTTTCCATCACAGCAGGAAAGTGGAGAAACAGCCTAATAAAGACAGGTAAGCATAATTGTTCATTACACATTACAACTTCTGGAGGGGATTTCACTTGCTGCTGAAGGGTTGAGACAAGCTTACAGAAAATCTTAAATTAACAAATTCTCTCGTATCTTGAAGCAGCAGTATGAAACGTGAAGGCACTCTAAGGTAGTGCTCCCCTAAACCCTGACTTCCAGGGTTATCAGACCACTCTGCTGTGGCTGCCAGCTTTGACACTGGCAGAAGAATACTAAAAAAATTAAATCTGAGACTGACAGAGAGAACAAAGAACGTTACTGGTGTCAGCATGATGCTTCCTGACTACATTTAAACAATAGAAGCTTGGCAGTTGCTGGGCAGGAGATAGGATTTTTTTTTCCATAATATATCTAGCAATGTTTTTTTAAAATAGCAGTGGTATTGGATCAGATCTGTTTATGTTGTATAGTATGAAAATCCTGAACACTTTCCCTATAAAGAAAAAATAGCTGAACAAGACAATTCTGTTTAGAGACATTAATAAATGCAACCTCAAAATGCAATCTCTTCCTAAAGGCATCAGTCAGTTTTGTAAGGAAATAATTCATTTTCTTCTGGAAGAAATAGAAAATTTGACTCTTAATTAACAGCATTAACTCAAAAGAAGTATTAAGAAAGAGATCAGAGGACAAGAACTGAAATGGAATCATTATGTCTATAGAGGAAGATTAGAAGCCAAAGTGTTAGAAATCCGTAAGACAAATTTGCAGTGGGTGAGGATCCGAGTATATCTGGGAGAAAAGGGGAGAACAGAGCAGGAAAGGGAAATGGAATATTTATGGAATGATGGAAAAATGAACTTAAATGGAACAAAATAATCAGCCCAGTCAATGATCTGCTAAATTTAACTTCAAATGGAATCTTTTTCCTTTATACTCATGGTCTTTTAGACTTTATTTATTGGTACCATAATGTATTTCAGGCTACCACCTAAAAATGAGGTGCAAAAAAGAGTAAATCTAATAAGAGCAAGCATGAAGGGAAGTGGTTGATATGTGTCTGGTGTGACTAAAAGATTGTTGTTAAATAAGGACTAAATGGATGGCATAGGAGCGATGCATGATTTTGACTGGCACAATCACAAGATTTTATACAGAAATAGTTTCAGGATCCCACCCTGAGCAAATGTGTCACAGATACTGCATGAATATTATGCCATCCTAGCCAGTGACCATTCCTAGGAGACAGACTATAGCTGAGCACTGTAAAGCAAGTCCCACCAGAACTGTGAGAATGCCACTGGTGTAGAATTGTTGCCTTATATACCAAGAGTTTTATTGCCATTATAGTGCAAGGGTTCCATATCCTCAGAGTTTCATACCTCCTCAATGTTTCTCGTAGGCAGCTCCTCAGAGCACTGCCTCCTCCTGGTCCTTGCAGCAGCCATCTGACTCCAGAGCCCACCAATCCACTCTTTTATACCACTGTTCTTATTGGCCACAGGTGTGGCCTGTTAACATCAGGCCTGCTCCTAATCTTTAGTAATTGTTCCAGCTGTAATCATTGGGGAATAAGATTACATTCTATACCACCTTCATTTACCCATACTGTATCCCCCTACAATTCCCCCTTTTGCTTTTAACCACAGAGTTGCAGCATTTCCAGAAGTACATATTCAAATAAATTAACATTATGACATATTTATACATTTCATTTAGAACTAAGAGTTATACAAGTGTTCAAACAGCATATTACAGCACAGATATTTCTAAATATTTCTAAATATTAGTTCAGTTCTATCACTTTTCCCAGTTTACAAAGCACTTATCTTCAAAGTCTTTTACACTCATACTTAACAAACACTAATAGCTGTAATTAATCTATTTTGCCAATAGTTTAGTACTCAAATCCTGCTTCCCCGAATCCATGGGGTTATATGGTCAAATCCGGTTTCCCCGAATCCACAGGGCAATATAGTTTAGTCCCGAATCACATCAGGGTCACCTTTTGTTGTCTTATATATCAAGAGTTCTATTGTCATTATAGTGCAAGGGTTCCATATCCTCAGAGTTTCATACCTCCTCAATGTTTCTCGTGGGCAGCTCCTCTAAGCACTGATTGTTGCTGGTCCTAGCAGTAGTCATCTGACTCCTGATCCCACCAATCCACTCTTTTGTAACACTTGTTCTTATTGGCTACAGGTGTGGCCTGTTAAAATCAGGCCTACTCCTAATCTTTAGTAATTGGTCCAACCCTTTAGGGGATAAGATTACATTCTATACCACCTTCATTTACCCATACTGTATCCCCCTACATAGAATTGGCTCCCATCAACCAGAATTCTCCCAAACACCTCCTGGCCCTGTTTCAGGGCCTGAACAATGCAGGCTGCACACCCACTGTCACTCTGCACAAAGTCATTTGGGTTTGGCAGCTCAGGAGCTCCATGCCACATCGGTTTCACTACCTGGGAGGGGATCCTGGACTTGTTAGCACAAATGGAGCCTGACTCCAGAATACACAACAGCATTTAAGTTGTTGTGTGTGTCTCCTTTTCCTCCATCAAGCTGTGACACTAATACAACTTTGTACTAACAAATAGTAAAATGAACAGGTTTTCTCTGAAGCACTAAGTCTCTTTTATTTCCTCTTTATATTGATCATTGCTAATTCTGAAATTTTCCTGATATACTCTTAAAAGCATTAAAATAAGGAAGACAAAAAATTTTCTAAAACTGTTTTTTCATATAAATCACATAGTCTTAGTACTGCATTAAAACACAAAACTGGCTGTGCACAGGAGAGGAGAAACCACTTGAATTCTGAGACAAGATGGCAACTGCAATGGCAATTTTAATGTATTAAAAAAGGTCACCACAGTGATGAGCATAATGTGTGATGCAACTGTGGTCATTACCAAGACATCCCACTTTTGCCTTGGGATATTACTCCCTTATAGCCCACTGAGTTTTGCTGCTAACTCACAGAGCTGAGAATAATTAGGCAGTGTAAAAACAATAATAAGAAATTACTGAGCTATCGGATCTATTTGATAACTCACAAAGGACTATCTATCTCTTATCATGCAAGTTAAAACTTTATTGAGCCATATCACTTAATTTTTGATCCTTAGAGCAGAAACAAAACTCTGAATGGCTTTTCCAAAAATAATTTTCAGATTTTCATCAAGGGTAAAGAAGCTTGTGTTCATTCAGAAGGGAAACACTGGAGGCTTCTTGGCAAATCCTGTACATTACAGAAGGGCCACTCACACCAGCTCACATTGGTGACCAGGTCCTGGTATTTCCATCTCTTACATTTCCCTACACAAAAGCCTCAGTAGATCAAGTAAAACTATCTTTTTAACACTGCAATACATGCTGATTTGGTGAGAATGGCACCAGGGAAACATTTGCCTTGCCTTATTTATATCTGCTTGCCTATCCTATTTCTATCTTTCTTTACCTTCCTTCCACTTCTTCCCCAGACAGGAGGATGTACTTGTGATGGTAGCTATTGCTTCTCTCTGGAGACTGTGAAATATTGAAAACAGAAGGAAAAAATAAAATACACAAATCAGATAAAGAAATCCTCCATCAATTCCAAGGGTAAAAGTAGTCAAATGTTGGTGGAAAGTCTTAAATTTGATTCTAGTAATCAATAGGCATTTCCACCAGTAACATAATGTGGGTCAAAAGGATGTATTCAGTTTTCCAGTGTAGTAGTTAAGAAGAGAAAATAGTGCTACAAATTATAGCTATTATTTCTGGAATAAAAATGAAAACTTATGGACATGTTTTCTCATAAAATGAAACATAAGAAACTACTTTAGGAATAAATCTTCCTCTTTTTTGCCCACACATTTGTGTATATATCTATGTGTATATATAAAATTTCTACAATTAAAATCTCACTATTTCACATTTTCTTAGAAATAATAGTTATGAAGTGAAATGTCTTGTGTCCTCTTTCAAAGTGAACGATATTTAAACTCAAAATATTGCCCTCATCCCGGTTCTAAAATTCTGATTGTCAGATTCTGTTCTAAAAATGTGGGAGCACATATATAGTGTTTATTCTTGGGGGAAAATAAGCAGGTTTATTGAAACTAGAAAGCAACATTGAAACTAGAAGGTTGCCTGAAATATACTTGATTTGAAGAGAATGAAATAACAATATTTCTGAGATCCAAAGAGGAGCGTCCACCACCATGATCCAGTCAAATTTTTATCCAGAACCAACAAAACCAGTACCTACAAGGAACATTGATTTTGTTCTACAACAAATTAGAACATGTAGTTAGTAGCATATGCAAGAGTGTCCCTCTATCTCCTCTCTATCTCCTGCATCTGATTCAGGCAGAGAAAATACTTAAATCTACAAGTGACTGTTCACAGGATGTAATCTGTTACAGACCACATGTTTTAAAGGATGAACAAATCATGATCAGATGTATGAAACTAAATTGCTGCAATTCATAGTGTTATGCCTAAAAGGGATATTTCATTTAGTCAGAAACTTTCTGCCACCAAGATACATGCAGTGTTTTGTACAGGTAAGATACAGAAAAGGTAAAATCTCATCAGGCATTACTTTATCTGATAAACATGGTCAGAAGCATACTTTTATTCCTCTTCCAGCAGACTCCCTTCAGCTACAAACTAATGCCCTATAATTACACACCTTTCAAGTGAGACATGGTAATGGTCTCTGTGCACTCTGCTTGTCTATCACAGTGCATTTTTGACTGCTACATGAGAATAAGCCAGAATTCATGAAAATTAAAACACACATTCAGAAAAACTGTACAGATTTCCGTCATGCACGTTTTAGATTAGGGAAGTTTTTCTCTTGCGTTATTTATATTTTCCTTCATGTTTCTACTTCCTTTATCCACATGTGAATTTTACACATGCAGTATTAAAAGAGGAGTGGAAGAAGGGGCAGAAAGTGATTAAAAAGTTGAAGAAAAAATATATTATCTAAATACAGACACAAAATAAATAGACATAACAAATATTTACAGTTTAAATGCAAATGGCTAATGTGGCTAATGTATCTATTTTCTTACTTGTGTATATGAAAAGCTTAAACCAATTCTTAGTACATAAAAAGCTGTTAAAAACATCTCTCTATTATCATTTAAATATTACAGCACATGCTGAAATCTCTGGATTTTGGGCACTACTCATGAATACGTACACACAGAGTTTTCTAACACTGACATAGAATGTTCCTAGGCTTGCAGCAGCAAAGCCTCTGCCTGGTCTGCCTGTGGGCAGCAGAAAGCACATAATAACACCTCACCCTCACTATCATGCTTACCATGAGGTAAATAAGAGCAGCCATTTCCATTTTCAGAGAATTTTGGTGCTTTAACACACAGCTGTGTTAGCTACATCCGTGCTCATGAAAATATATGCTCCTTTTCTGGTAACTCCCCAAAATCACCTTGTTTTGCTGAAAATGACACATAGGCATGAAATGTCTAAACCTTTCTAATATTTCTATAAGTTAGATCATGCAACAAAGGATTCTTCATTTTCTGGTATTTTTCCCACTGGCAGTAATATAAATAATAGAAAAGTAACCCAGAAAATATTGTTCTAAGATTGATCATTAACAGAAACAATAACACTTAGTGGCATTAGTCTCTTAGAAAAAATATTTCAACCATTAGCAAAAAATTCCTTACAAAATACCAGGAGTCAGCACTCTCTGCAACATCTGCATTTTCAACACTTAGGCGATCTTTCATTAGAGCTCAGCTCTAATTATTTTATTTCTTGCTCAACACCTGAGTAGGTAAACATCTTTTAAAAAGTCAAAAAAAAGATGAAAAGCTTTGTATATATCATTAGATTTTCTAAAAAAAATATTTCTTAGTTGTAAATTTAAACCCTCAATTGAAAAAAAAATTGAGATGTATGCTTTTTATTATTATTTCCATAACCTGATGCCCCAACATGCCCAAGATTATACTTGCAAATAAACTATAAACTTCTGCTTTCTTTCACCTTAATACTTTGCCATTCTTATAGCTCTATTTCCAATAAAATTACCATGAGTACTTAAGCAACAATATTAATAAACAGTAAAAGTAAAGAAGGGTTGCTTGTATATTATTGCTTTCTCTAGTCCCAGCACTTTGGACTATGTTACTGAGTCTAGTGATAAATTTTTTATAGCTATGATTATATCTTCAGCAAAACAAAATTTATGTACTTTTTATTTGGTCTGTAAAAATGCAAAGAAGGAATGGATAAAATTACTTCATCTGGTTTAGTGCTAAGACCAGGAATTTAAGGATTACATCTCCTATGAGCCACCCTAACTACATATACAGAGAATAGGCAAGGAAAGATCTATTTCTTTGATGAACACAAATGGACAGTTTGTATAAGCCTCATTGTGTAAGATAGGTGAGAAAAGGAAGATGGCAGTTTCCAAACATCCTTTAAAACAATGCCCTTTTTAATTGGGAAAAGAATGGAGAAGAAATTTCTGCTGAATTTCTGCATCTTGGAACTAGAAGTTGATTTTTTTTTCCTGAATAAAAGCAGATTTCATATATCATGTGAACCATATATAACTTAACTCATTTTTCAGCATAAGTTCAACAGAACTGTGTTGTGCTCATAAACTTGATCATGAAAATTTCAAAGATGTGAGGCACCCCATGCCTGTATAGCCAACAGGCTTGCAGGTGTCTAATGTAAATCAAGTTCAGGGGAGACAATGATATTTTATGACATTCCAATTTTATTCCAGGGACAAAAATCAAAGATATTTATTCTCTTTAGTTAGTGCTGATAGAAACATTTCTATTGCAGCACATTTCTAAAAGTCCATTCTGAAATGTGTGGATACTCAGTCCTGCCATAAGACATGCTGTCAGAGTAACATTTTGTTAACCATGACATATTTCAGGTTTTACAAGGAATTCAGTAAAACTGGTAATGACAATCTTTCCATCCAAAAAAAAATTCAGAAATTCCAAAAGGTCATTGCAACTATGATTTGCATGGCCATCCTCGGCCCAGCATTTCTCCATGTTCACAGTGAAACTCACTGACCCTCCCTAAGGAATGTGAACCAGCTTTACAATGGTATCAGACTTACGGAAAGAAACCTCAGATGACTTCATGGGCAAGGCCTGTCTGTCTTACCAGAAACCCTGGATTCTCCTCTGTCACAACATTTTGTGGTTCACAATCTGTACATGTCAACATGTGCTAGATAAAATGAGGAGAAGAGGATGGGTAAAAAGAAGCTGCAGGTGAAGATCAGAATATTGATGAGTTGAACAGTGAATTGAGACACTCTGAAGATGTAAGTAATCTGAGAGATAACAGAGATCACTCGTGCTGCCTTTGTCAGTACCTTTCTTTCCTAGGAGTGAATCTCACCAATCTGCAGCCCCTACATAGATCCAGTATGCAGCAGAGAAGCTTATGCACCATTTTAAGTGGCAGACCACAGGCATGAGATGAGCAGAAGATATTATATGCTTGGATTTTGCTTACATTTGGGGAGAAATTCTGTCTATGAAGGAAAAAGCAGCCATTTCTCATCAGGGTGAGCTTCTGTGTGGTGGTCTGGAAAGGGGAAGGACTTTGTTATTGATGGCTTATTTATGTTCATTTATTTTTAAATGGCAGCTGTCTGAAGCTGCTCAGTGTTTGGAGCGTGAAATTAAGTCTCAGGAGAGATGGATTAGATGAGAGAATGCCACGGAGTCAATCAAAAGTTCACATTATAAGTGGTTTACCTTATAAGCTCTGAGAACTTATCATAAAACTTCCCAGCATGTCATTTGCTAGGTGCAATTGTTTTTAAAATCCTGCATCATAATATATGTGTAGATTCAAATATATGAAGAGATAGAGAGAGACAGAGAGAGAGAGATCTCAATATATATAGATATATAGATGATATATATATATAAGGTAAGACATGTTTCCTTTCATATTACTAGCATGCATGCAGTATGAATATTCAGGACTGTGTATATTTCATGTAAAGATAGTACTGCTTTGTTCTTTCCTAATGAAAAATATTTATTAAAGACAAAAATACCATATAAACCACTGAAATGCCAAATATCATCTTACACCATGTGCATTTGTCATGAATTCTTGCCTGATCTGCAATCCTTTTTCCAGCCAGTAAGTCTATTGCAGTACCCTCCACTTTTTCTATTATATTATCTTGAAATAAAATCTTTAATGATACTAGTCTTTGAGACATTTTTGGAAGGAACAGGGAAAGAGGGACATTCTAATTAAATGTACTCATTGTCGATGGCAGTTCAACATTTTCACTTCCATAACTCCACTAAAAAAGTTCAGATGAAACATGATTCTTAATAATCAGAGACACAAGAGCACTATATAGCTGGGGTTTAATATTATTCTTTGACTTGACACTGTTAGGGAATACTTTTTCCCCTGAAATATATTTAATAAAGTAATAGCAATCAAACTGCTGTAGTAAACTAATAGATATAATGAAACTCTATTAGCACCCAGAGACTCCTAAGAGTGCAAGGAGACAATACATTAATTTAGAATCAATTCTTTCATTAATTCATTGCATTCCTCTGTCATAATTCTCACTTGCAGTCCCAGTACAGAACATGTAAAAGCAATGGGTGAGAAAACAGGGGGATCATTTAAGATATTATTTTATCAGAAGAGGGAGGAGTTGTTGATCTTTAGGAAGGCATCATAAATGTCACTTCTGATATCTCCAATTCCCTTCCTTTTTGTATTGGAAGCCTTATATGGCAACAGATGGTTTCTTTAGTGGGTAGGGTGGGGATTGGCTCTCACTGGGAAGCACTGCAAGAGAGATGATCCATCAGCAGCTCAGCAGAGCAGCTCTGGGTTTTAATGGGAAATGCAGTGGTGGGATCCTCATGTCAGCAGGGGCAATAGCCTGGAAGTCTACAAGGAGATATCATCTGTTATTGCAGGCTCACCCCAGCAACTCCAGCCTCACATAAAGAAGCGGGAAAAGTTTCCTGGCCCTGCAGGAAGAATACCCACGCAGGAGGAAATGATGAGGTTAACATTTGTGCATTTTTTGCATATTATTAGTTTTTGGTAATTAAAGAATATGCTTGAACAGGATTACTTTCTGACTCTTACTGAGAAGCATCTTTATTGGATCCAGCAGGGCCACCAACTCATATATGGGGCTTAAAATGAGATTTTTATCTCATTTGATTTGAATAGAGCTACAATCCATGAAGGAACCAGAACCCTTCAACAAACACGTACTCAGGAGAGAGCCCTGAAGCAACTTCTTTTGGCCTAGTGCTGCTCTAAATGCTCTACCTGACTCCTGATCAAAACATCTCATTTTGATCATGGTTTTCAGGGCATGCTGAGGGCCAGCTGCTCCTGCCGGAGCTCGCTGAGGAGGTAGTTAGCTCCCATTAATAATTAAACATATCTTTTCCAGCAGTGGAGGTCATTCTTATTTGAGGGGAGAAGGGAGGAAGAGATCCCCAATCCTCCAGCTTAGTCTGATGCAAAGTTTGATCCCTGACTTTGTGTGTTTCATTAGCAGACTAGGAGATCATGATTCACGTTGCTCCAGTCCCAAAAAGTTCTGCATTGACTATTTGATGCATTGATCCTTTCACTTAATAGCTAGCCCTTAAGCCATAATAACTTACAGATATATGCATTTATTCCACAATACTCTGAAAGGCCTTTTTAAATATTCATTCTATTCTGCTAAATAAGCAGCCCTCCTTTCCAGGAGGCCTGTGATTAACACTCCTTTCATCCATCACCACTATACACTGCCTTTGGGAAAGCCTGATCCGCTTGCCGCTCCAAAAAATGGAACTTGAACCAGAACTTATTTTCCCTGCTTCTGCTACTGCCAAGTTTCAGGACTTTAGGCAAACCACTTGACCTTGCTGCATCTCACTTTCCTCTCCATTAAAATGAGGATAGTGCCTAGCTTCATAAAGCATGTCAGTTCTACAGATTAAAATGAAATGCTATGGATGAGCTTAGTACAATGATTCTATACACCATGGAAATTTCATCCTTTAAGATGATGCCAATGACAAAGCTGTCAAGCCAAAACTGCTCCTGGCAGCCAAAATCTTATATCAGCACTATGGCCCAGTGCCATCAGCAGGGCCATAAGTAAGGGAAGGGACACATTTATTCAGCTCACTTGACAGGATCATCATCGCTAGCTGGACTACCAGGCTTCTTTTTTCTCTTTTTTTCAAAAGAATACAGAGTATAACCCAGTCTTAATTTATACAGGTAACACAAGAAAATACAAGAGGTGTATGGAGAATTCTCTATTAAAAAGCAAGTTGGCAGCACAACATACTGCTCAGAAAATAGTTCTAATAATAGTTCTAATCTAATGCTGGTTTTAAATGGTGACCTGCCTATCTGGCTAGCTATTCTGAATACTGTGGGATAATTATTTCTAAGTGGCATAAGTTTAATTGTATGGTAAATTAATGAGTAAAAGGCTTCTTATTGTTGCTTAAGAAGTATGAAGAAAATACACTTAACTTTTCATATACTGTAGTCAAATTGCATAAGCAGTAAGTGTACATTAGATGTTGTATTTATTACATCAAATCTGTGAACACTGCTAATACATTAACATTTAAAAAGGTAGCCCATGGCAAGTCAATTTCACAGCAATTAAAACTGAAAAACTGGTAATTGACATTTGATAAGTGTGTTAATTGATATCAAGCTTGCAATAGCTAACATGTTAAATGTCAATTAAATCCATGTGTTTTTACAATTAGAATTTATTAATACAGAATCTAATTACAAAATGTTGGTTATGTCAGTTTATGTTAATTATGCAACAACTACATTTAAAGTGAAAAAATTTCTCCAGTCATCAACAGCATTTTAAAAATTTCCCTATTTTTTAACATTTTGCATTTCATATGTTGCCTTTTTTTTCCAGTTTAGGTGTAATGGGAGAGAGAGAAGTAGATTAAAACTGTAGAACCACTGGTCCAATCTTGTCAACAGTTTTGAAAGAATACATTGTGAATATGTTCTATATTAAATTGGATAAGTATTCAGTAAAGCCAGGAAATCAATTTCTGTTACTGTTCAGTAAAAGACTGAAAGCATGAGCCAAAACCATGAGCCACAGTAGAGAAAACAGTCAACTAAAAAAAATGATGTGGGGAAAGAGAGCATCAGGCACCACAGACAGGGAAAGACCCAGAGAAAAGGGGAAGGAGAAGGTTAAAAAATATGTTTAAAGTCCTCAAGGCATACACAGGCTATTAAGAGAATCACAAGAATGGACAAGAAGTTGTGCAAAGTGAAAGGAGAAAGAATAAGAAAGAAACCTGATTTCTATGCTATTTCTTTTTCATGTAAGTACTTATTTGAATTTGTGAAAAGAGAGCTCAAATTAAAGCAAAAAAGACAGCAACATCTTTTACTGATACCCTCAAATGCAAATACTAGTGACATTTATATTGGTCCCTGTTAACAGTTCAAATTCTGTAAAAATAAGTTTCTTTTAATTTTCACTATTTTTATATTTTTACCTTCAGATCTTTGGCTGCTGGTTTGGAATTTAAATAGACACTCCCATGTACCTTTTAAGATCACTACCAACAAAGGTCCCCTTACCTAACAGAATTAAAATAGGTCTTGTTTGTTTGTTCAGGACACTTGTTTCAATTGTCACTTCTGCTACTGCAAATTCTACAGCTTACTTTGCTCTTAATTTGACACTAATAGGGAAAAATTGATTTTATTTCCACTTATTTCCCAGCTTGTCACACGTTCATCTCCATTTGGGACAACATGCAATGCTGCCTCCCTTCAGTGTGAGAATGAAAATTAGATTTACACTAAAGCAAGATTTTGTCAGGAAAGAAGGTTTTGGCTTGACAATATCTGTAATTGAATTCTTAGAGAGAGGGGAATGCTGAGCTGAACGTATTTAAAAATTGACTTCCTTTGAAGTCTAAAGTGCAACACTGTTTGGTACATTTAAATTAAAATTGATCTAGCAAAGCAGATTTTTTTTTCTTATTTTTAAGGAGATTTTTATCCCTTTGTCAACCATATTTAAAACTCAGGAAAAAAAGGTGTACTTCAAAATCTTCAACATTTTTACAGAACCGCATCACTATTCAGGAAAGAAAGGCAAGAAAGATAGGATTTGGAGGAAAAAAAGTAAAAGAACAAAAAAAATTGAGAGGAAGTGGTAAAAAGCTGTTCTATAAGCATACATAAGTAAGAATATTGCATAAGTAAGAATATTCGCGGTATTTTTTAAATACCTGTTAAGTAAAACCCAATGTCTTTGGCACACGGTTCTTCTAGAGCTGTGCATCTCAATACTCTTAGCTAAAAAAATTTAACAGTGTTCTTTCCCCAACATCATGACAGAATCTCCAGGTTATAAGTGGATAACAATTCCCACATGGCTCTGTTTGATTTAGCTCTGCTACTCTAAGTGTGCTTCTAAGGTTTAGAAATTCTCTCCAGCTGGGCTGCAAGTGGCTGGGTGTTTTGTTCATGCCATATTTCCTTCATGGCCACATAACCACAACAGACAGAACAAGAATACCTCTGGATGTCTCAGCTCTGAGAGAGGTCTGCACAAACCATAAAGTGTTGTCTTATACATCAAGGGTTCTATTGTCGTTATAGTGCAAGGATTCCATATTGCCAGAGTTTCATACCTCCTCAATGTTTCTCGTAGGCAGCTCCTCAGAGCACTGCCTCCTCCTGGTCCTCACAGCAGCCATCTGACTCCAGAGCCCACCAATCCACTCTTTTATAACACTGTTCTTATTGGCTACAGGTGTGGCCTGTTAACATCAGGCCTGCTCCTAATCTTTAGTAATTGGTTCAGCTGCAACTCATTGGGGAATAAGATTACATTCTATACCACCTTCATTTACCCATACTGTATCCCCCTACAATTCCCCCTTTTGCTTTTAACCACAGAGTTGCAGCATTTCCAGAAGTACATATTCAAATAAATTAACATTATGACATATTTATACATTTCATTTAGAACTAAGAGTTATACAAGTGTTCAAACAGCATATTACAGCACAGACATATATATATTTCTAAGTGTTAGTCCAGTCCAACAGCTCTTCCCAGTTTACAAAGCACTTATCTTCAAGGTCTTTTACGCTCATATTTAACAAACACCAATAGCTGTAATTGATATATTTTGCCAATAGTTTAGTACTCAAATCCGGTTTTCCCAAATCCACAGGGCAATATAGTTTAGCATTTAAATCCTTTTTCCCCTGAATCACATCGGGGTCACCTTCTGCTGCCTTATATATCAAGAGGTTTATTATCATTATCGCACGAGAGTTCCATATGCTCAGAGTTTTGTAGCACCTCGATGTTTCTCGTAGGCAGCTCCTCTAAGCGTTGACTCTTCCTGACTCTCCCAACCTGTACAGACACTCCTCCTCCTGGTTCTTGCAGTAGCCAGCTGACTTCTGAGCCCACCAATCCACTCTTTTATACCACTGTTCTTACTGGCTACAGGTGTGGCCTGTTAATATTAGGCCTGCTCCTAATTTTAAGTAATTGGTTCAGCTGCAACTCATTGGGGGATAATATTACATTCTATACCATCTTCATTTACCCATACTGATCCCCCTACAATAAAGGACTTCAAAATTTATGTACCATATATATATGTATAAATATATATATGTATAAATATATATATATGTAAAAATATATATATATATGTGTATTTATATATATATAAAGTTACAGAAGAAATTACTAACTCAGAAATCATTATTTAAGGATGGCTAGGCCTCCTTGATTTACAAACACATGAAGATTGGTACTGTCAAACAATCTACTTGTGCTTCTTTCATTCTTAATTCCTGCATAGCGCATAAATCCCATGAGCTGTGAACACTCCTCTAGGAAAAGGATGAACAGAAGAGTATTAGGATGTAAAGCATACCTCATGATGTAGGCTGAACTGCCATAATGGTCCAATGTGCTGAAAGATTAGAACCTGTTTTAAAAGCATTTAAAAAAAATCATGCATCTCAAAAGGCAAAAGCAAACACTGTGAAATTTGGAGTCACCATTCATTAGAGGTAAAAATAAAAAATCCTCCTAAAACTCCCTCTGAAAAAGATTCTTTGCTTCCCAGAGGTCATAACATTTGGCTGGAAAAAGGTTTTTCATTTAATTCAGGTATTATTCTCCCAGCCTGTACAGACACTGCACGGCCATTTTCTGGCTCTCATGCCCTCCTAATGGGATCCAGTTTCATAAAGAAAGAGCCACTGAAACAGAAAAAACCCATGGACCTATAGCCTTGGGCTTTCTGATCTGTATCAGTAATGCAAAACCCAGTTACCAGCTCTGCTGGGCTCTTGTTCTTGAGTCAAGAACCCAAATTCTTTGCAAGTGCTGCTTTCAAGATCTCCTCCTTCATACTCATATCATCCTCATCAAGTCTTCTCATGGTAAGTGAAAACCAACATGACAGAGATCAGCATTTTCTTAATTATATGTTCATGCAATAGCTCTGATCAGAACTAGGCAGTTCCATCTGAAGATTAAATCCTCAGCTTTGATTCCTGTGCAGCTTTGTGGTGCTTCAATAACCAGTTTTTTGGGCCACTCTTGCATGAGTAAGGCTGGAGGAAACCTTCAAAGCACCTCTGTAACATCCTTTGTATGGCTTTTCAAGTATCCTCATAAATTCTGCTTCTGATTTTAATACACTTGAGATACTAAGCTTCTCCACAGATCTAAAATTCCATCTTATATCGTAAAAGATATAATAAATCAGAAAATGTTACAGCTCTTAGCTGTGGTATTCCAGTGAAAATGCATGCAGACCTACTAGATTGAAGTAGTTATCTCAATTTTAGGAATAATTTCATGTCCCTTAAAATATATGGCTTTTAAAAGTTAATTTTTAATTCTGCTCATATATTAATATTATGGGTGATACTAACACAAATATTGATTTCTCAACAAGCACTTGAGAATCTCTGTCAATAAAAAGATATTTTTAGCACAGACATAAGGATTATGTTCAGGCTTATTTATTTCTTAACCTGGATACTGGATACCTCTCTGCCCACATATATGTCACCTAAATCTAGAAGACTTTCTGAACAGCAGCTACAGGAAACAGCCTTTCATCTTGTGCATAGATGCAAGTTTTGTCCAAAGATATTGTCACCCATTTTCAGTTATTGCACTTCTTTCAGTGGCTTTGGTACTAGATCCCAGGTCTCCTCTGGCTGCATGACTTATGTTTCTGCATCCTTTCCTATCCAAGGATGGGAGATAAATCACCTTTCTTGTTTCCTAGATCTTTCAGCAACATTTCTCAGTTCTGTTGAGGGTTAAGAATGAAAACAACATAGATTTTAAAATATTTTCTATTACAAAAATATTTAGTAGTTCTTTCTATTACAGGAATTATAAGATTAGTTAATGTATTATCAATTTTAGATGGAATTCATTTCTTTCAAAATTTTATTATTTTTATCCCTAGATTTGTTTTTTTTTTGTGACAGAAAAGTAGAAATAGTTTTTAAATGTTTTTTTTCTTTCTGTCTCTAAGGTCTTTAGAATAATTTTCTTCAGTTTAATAAAGTTGTTCAAAATATCTGCAACATTATTAGGCCCAGCATTTAAAGAATTCAAATGAATCTTCAAAGTGCTCAGCTTATGAGATTTGCAAAATTAACTTTGTAATTACAGTATGCAACAAAATACAGAGCTGATAGGTATTTTCCAAATGAATGGAGTTAATTTCTAGCATTAAACATTATGTATCCTGTCTCAGATAATTTTGGCTTTCCTGAGGATGGGTTTGGTAATAGAGACAGATTTCCCAGCCATTCCCTCTACAGAAAAATATCACACACTTCTTGATAGACTGCATATTGTCAACCTGTTCATTTCAATATCTACCTGGTTTTGAAAAGTGAATTTTGAAGGACAGATCCTATTTACACAAATGCAATCTTGTTCTACTTAGAAGCCCTTCTTGAAGGCTGCCAGGGTCATCTTCCCATCCTTTTAGTTTTGACTGAAAGGAAAAAAAAAAAAGAATCTTTGAAAGCATAACTTTCTGCTTTATAATTAGAAAACTTGGTTTTGTAACACATTGGGTACAATGTGTAATGGCTTTTTGATGTAGAAACACTCTCTTTTTTATCTCAACACAGAGTAATTTCATGTAGAGATTGAGGGCTGGGGCTCTTTGGCTTTTTTTTACACATATGACATTCTGACTGTTTGTAAATGAAGAAAATAAAATTTAATTCCTTAGTAGATGCTGGTGAGAGCAAGGATATTCTTTTTTTTTTCACCTTGATTTCTACTTTTGGGGTTTTTTTCTTCTTATTTCTCCTGTCTCCTTCAGACAGCCTTTAAAACGCCGTGCTGTCAAATTTCACAATCAAAACATGAAACTATCCTACTTGTCTAGGTGTCTGGTTCTTTCACTGTGTAGTAAATTACTCAATTCCTGAATCTAAATAGCACAAGTAATCAAGTCAATAGTAACACAGAAGTAAATTTGATAGATTATCACACTTTCTGATATTTACTGGCTAGATATCCTTTTTACTCATCATTCACACCTGCCAAATACAGGATGCTATATTGCCCTGTATCCACAGGTACACAAAATCATGTCATCTCCTATTTAAACTTTCATTTTTACCCATAAAATTATGCTGGAGGCAGACAGATTTGCATGAGTGGATAAAAACATAAATTTAAGGAAGAGTTTTTAAAACACACACACACCATTAAATATCCAGACCCGTTTTTAGTAATGTTGTAGATGGTGATGCAAGAAACCAGGTCAGATTGCATTTTGGGCAATATGTGGTCACATGTTGGATAGGCCAACCTCTGGCTTTGCACCTTAAGTGAATTATATCAAGGAATTAAGGTGGCAGGATGGTAACTGAAACTATACAAAGCTGTACAAAACATACTCAATATATATACCTTCATCTTCAGTTAAGTAATTTATTCGAATAAAAGCAGGAGAAATCAATATAATTAAGAGTCTTTGTATTTCATTCTTACACTTTTGGAAGGCTTTAGAGGTTTGTGGACATGAGAAGAATTTAATACAGACCATAAGGTCCTGGAAACCCTTTGATTGCAGATTTTTGGTTTGCTCCATTGACAGCCATTCCATGGTTCAACATGCACCTTTAACTACTCACCATATGAGTGTATCTGCTCAGCAAGCTTCAGGCAGAAAGGATACAAAGGACCTCCAGATCTAAATGTTCACACCAGTGTATCTTAACTTTGGGACTCTGGTTAGGCTTCAGCTAGCAGGCACAAAAACTGAGACTCTCATGGCTAATTTGCCAGCATTTTTAATGAATCACATGATTTTCATGGAGTGATGTGGGTTGGGATGGACCTCAAAGACCACACTGGTCCAACCCCCTGCCATGGACAGGGACACAGTCTACTAGACTAGGTTGCTCAAAGCTCCATCCAGCCTGGTTGGGAACACTTCCAGGGATGGAGCATCCACAACTTCTCTGGGAAAACCTGTTCCAGTGCTTCACCATCCTCACAAGAAAGAATTTTTTTTCATAATATTTAATCTAAATCTAGGCTGTATTCAAATCTTCTCTAATCTAAATCTCTCTCTTCTCAGTCTGCAGCCATTTCCTCTTGCCCTATCACTACATGCACTTGCAAATAGTCCCTCTCCATGTTTCTTGTAGCTTCCCTCATGGTTCTGGAAGGCCACAAATAGGTCACCCCCAAAGCCTTCCCTTTTCCAGGCTGCACAATTCTCTCAGCATTTTCTCATAGCAGAGGTGGTCTCTTCCTCTAATCATCTCTGTGACCTCCTCTGGAGTCACTCCAACAAATAGTTGGATATTGTGGATATTCACATATCCCTTCCCTCCCCTGTGCTCTGGATGAGCCCAGGACACGTTTGGGTCTCTGAGCTGTGAGTGCCATGGCCAGGGCATGTCCAGCCTCTCCTCCACCAGCATCCCCAAGTCCTTCTGGGCAGGGCTGTTCATCCCCCAGCCTGGATTGACATCAGGGGTTGCCATGACCCAGGTGCAACACCAACACCTGCTCCTCATGAGATTTAAACCTCATGATATTTTCATGGACCACCTCCTGAGCTGTCTAAGTCTCTCTGGATGGAATCCCATCCTTCAGGTATGGAAGGAAACTTTTCAAGCTTCATACTCTGCAATGAAAATACATACTATATTTTGATTCCGCTAAAAGTCTTTCTTGAAACATCCATCTCCTTGATTCTAAGATATGAAATAATTAACTGAATATACTTGAGGAAAGCTTATAATTATTGCCATTTTCATTTTATCATCTAAGTTAACTTCTGGGGCAAGAAATAAACAAAAAAACAAACAAAAAGTTCATTTCAATGGACTTGTTTAATTAAATATTTGTTTATTTTTATTTCATAGCAGTGATATCTTAAGAAGGGGTGGAAAGGGAGAAATTCAGTAATCAACTATGCCATACCTAGTAGGTATAATCTCTACTGCAGCTTGTTTTTCTTTTCTTCTTGCAAATTAGCCCCCTCCCATAAGGGAAATTAATTTTAATTTAAGAACACTAAAAGCCTCTTGATGTTCCTATCTGGACACCTTCCAGTCTTTGAGGGAATTATGTCATGTTTATGGCTGTTTTCCAACTTCTTCCTGCTTTCTAAAACTGTGATGTCCTAAAGTGAAAATCTATTTCTTGCAAGCTTTTGGAAACAGAGACAATATTTAACTATCACTTTCCTTACATGTTAAGTTTGGAATAATGCTACTCTCTACTGGAGTCCACATTTGAATTTGGGACATTGAAACAAAAGAAAATACATACAATCTTGTAAAAAATATGATTAATTTTTGTGTGACATATAGGAAAATGAAGAAGCAATGCTCTCAGTGCTTTATCCACTTTGAAAATGAAACATAGTTTGAGCACTGCCTCAGTTGTTCTCATTGTATTTTCAATTCTTGCATTATGACAAATGGAAAAAACAGGATCTATAAATAGCTCAGTGGTTTTTTACAGTAGATTATATCAGAATTATAAAAAAGAAAATCAATAAAAAGTTTTACTCAGATTTCAACGGAAGCCTTTCCTGGTCAGTTCAAGGTCATCAAGCTTTTTCTATTTTCATCTTGCAGGCACCTTTTATTCAGTCATGTACCTGTAAACTTGAGAGCACATAAATCTGGAGCTGAATTTTAACCTTGGGAATATGTCTGCTGGTTTCATGGGTTTTAATCAACAAAACAGTTGATGTCCTTTATTCTATTTTCTTTGGCCTGAAACTACGAATATTAAAATATTAATGTATGAAGTACTATATTTTCTTTACAAACTATCCCACTTTTTTATTTAAATATTTCTTGAAGAATTATCCTACTTGTGTTCATGGAGAGCATACCACTGTAGAAAGTTTTGGGGCCTTGTTTTCTTTTCTTACTGTCATTGTTGTTGTTTGGAAGGGATTTCTTAAGGATGTACAACAGAATTTCCAGACCTTAAAAATATCACAAAATAACAGAATGGTTTGGATCAAAAGGGACCTTAAAATCATCTAGTTTGAAACCCTCTGCCATGGCCAGGGACACTATTACAGACCAGGTTGCTCAGAGCCCCCTCCAGCCTGGCCTTGAACACTTCCAGGGATGAAGCATCCACAGCTTCTCTGGACAACCTGTGCCATGGCCTCACCACCTTCAACAGTAAAGAGTTTCTTCCTAGTATCTGATCTAAACCTGCCTTCTTTTGGTCCAAAGCCATTCCCCCTTGTCTCTACATGCCTTGTGAAAGTTCCCTCTCCATCTTCCTTGTAGCTTTCTGCAGGAACTGGAAGACCACAGCTAGGTCACCCCAAATCCTTCTCTTTCCCAGGCTGAGCAAACCAAATTCTCTCAGCTTTTCCTCATGCAAGAGGTGCTCCATCTCTCTGACCATCCTGGGGATCTGAAGGCACAAATTTGTAGCCTACCACAGAGGTGTGACAACAGAAGTCTTCACTGGAGGGAGTTCTATGCTCCCTCAGAGGTGCAGCATTCAGAAGGATCACTGGTATGAGAAAAAAAATAAAAATCCTCATTTTGTTGAGGATTAGAAATATGATGGATTAGAAATAGGTTATGAGCAGTATTTTCTGACATGGATGCCTGTGAATTAGGTAATCCCAGAGCTCTTCCTGATTTCTGTGTTTCTAAGGAGGAAATATGTAGTAAAGCCAATCATTCTGCCTCCTAGTCTGCTCTTCACTAGGCTTGAATTTAAAAAAAAATTAAATTAAAAAGGAGTCTTCATTTGTTTTGCACTGGATTTTTTAAGGCCCTGGAAGATGGTGGAGTTAAGTACCGAATGACCTCATAATATGCTATAGTACTTTGGAAGGTAAATTACTATTTTTGAGGCATTTAGTTTTGAGGAAAGGGCTTCTTTTTAAGGCAGTCTTTTCCAAAGTCTGAATTAGAACCTGGTCTTCTGGTTTGGACACATTTCAGATCTAACTGTATCACTTGTAGCCATTTCACCATCTAGAGATGTGTGGCATTTTTGTGGTCCCCTGTGGTGGGAAGGAAATTATGAATCTGACTCCATGTTCTTAGAAGACTAATTTATCATTTCATTATATTATATTATATTGTACTAAAACTATGCTAAAGAATAGAGAAAGGATACTTACAGAAGGTTTAACAAGATACTAATCAAAAACCCACGACTCTCTCCAGAGTCTGACACAGCTGGACTGTGATTGGTCATTAAGTAAAAACAATTCACATCTTGGATAAACAATCTCCAACTACATTCCAACGCAACAAAACACAAGAGAAGCACATGAAATAAAATTGTTTTCCTTTTTCTTTGAGGCTTCTCAGCTTCCCAAGAGAAGAAATCCTGGAAAAGGGATTTTTCCAGAAAATAGGACAGTGACAGAAATGTCATAGTAATATAAAATAAACCCGTGGGAATTTTAAAAAATACTTTTCTAGGGGTTTTTTACTGTTTTTTGGGGGTTTTGGTGGGGTTTTTTTGTTTGTTTGGTTGGTAGGGTTTTTTTGTGTTTTTTTTTCTTCCAGAAGAAAGTATAAAGAACCAGTCTGAGCCACTGGTCGCTGGGGCTGGTAAAAGTCTGTCAGAGCTTAAGTGGTAATGCTGTGAGCTAATGAGAGGGGGAACTATCCATCATTAGATGAAAGTTCTCTTATGTCTAGATCTGGTACTTCCTGAAGTTAAAACCTACTTTAATGTCAATTCTCAGACTCGACATTTTCCTTGAGAAAGCCAGCAGGGACATGGAACTGTGGATAAGTAAAGCGAATTTTGTAGTCTCTGCTAAACCAGCCCAACAGCTGGGTAGAACTGTAGAGCTGTTTCTCCCCACCATCCAGGAAACTGACTCTCAACTGCTGCATTTTCTAAGAGATTTTCTACACATAATCATACTGAATTACAGTTTTTTTTCCAAAATATTATTTCTCTTTATAACCTTATCTCTCTCTTCTAGTTTTTTTTTTTTTGTTTTTTTTTTGGGTTTTTTTTTCCCAAATTCTTCTTCACTGATTTACTATTAAAGTGTTTATTAACATATCTGGATAGGTGGTAACCCTTTAATTATTTTTACACTACATTTCAATCATAACTAAGTAAGGCAAGGAGGACCTCAAAATCCAGCTAGATTGTATCCCAACAGCATAAAAAAATAACAAATTTCTGCTGGCTGTCAGTGATATAAAGCTCTTCTTATTGCAAACTAAGGAACTAAAATCTCAAAAAAACATTAATGCATGTTTGTGAGGCAAATGGGAACTTATTAACTACAATTTAGCTTATTTTTACAAGTTAGAAGAGTAGAATAATTCTTCTCTTATTTATTTCCTTTTTTTTAATTTTGCCAGAACATTTTCACTTTCATAATGTTTTTTTTTTTCTTTAAGTGTACTTAAAAAGCCATTTATATTTTCACACCTTTAGTAGATTCTGTCAAAATTCCTGTGTACCTAAAACGAAATGTAGTACATGTAGCAGCTAAGCATTGCACTGTTCCATTTTTAAATGTGGAAGTCATTTAGGACCTTTCTTAGATAACTGCATTTTAAGATTGATTTAATAGTTTTCTGGGAACTAGTTTGACAATAAATTATTTTGAAGATTGCTTCCTTGGGGTATTTTTTTGTACATATACAACATATGTTCAGCAGAGCCAATGGTAATGCAAGACTGACTTTTTTTTAGCATGGTAAAAATAAAGGGAAAAAAAATCAAAGTATTGCATTTAGTATAGTTATATAGGATTGTACAGTTGGTTTACAGAGATTAAAAAAAAGGTAATAAGCTAAAGCTTCACACCAAACACACAAACATAATAATTGAATAAAATAATTGGAGGTCCTCTAACTCCCATCTTTTGGTCTCAAACTTCCTCCTTACCCTGAGTGAGATCAGTCTCCTGTTGAGCAACTCACTCTCTTTTGCAGAAGCTCACTTTATCCTTGATGCAGGAATGACTTCCAGCAGGACTGGGAATTGCCAGCCATGCTGATTCCTGTCCTCCCACTGCAATGACCAGGTGACTTTGAACCACTTGGAAAAACTCCTCACCACTCACAAAATACACGGTGCATTTTACAAGATGTAGGGGCTCTAAAGGAGCAAATATATTTCTTCAGCCAACTTATTATACATGGTAGCCTTTCATATAGGTAGTTTTTCATATTTTCCCTAAATCCTCCTCATCCTTCTAGCACACATTATATCCCATCCACAAGCTCTGTGTTCCAAGCTCTTCACAGATTTTTTGCCTCCTGTGATTCAGAAGAATGGCTTATCATCTTCTCCAGGGGGTGACCAACCATGGAAGGAGTTCTGGATAAAGAACATAGTTTCTGGATGTTTTCTGTCTAAGATTGCACAAACTTCTGATGGAAGAGGTGCCAGAGATGAAGCTGCTTGGACAGCAGGAGAACAGATGGTAACTGAGCTCACAGTCCTCCTATGCCAGAGCAGCATCTATTTGTGGGTGAGAGTTTGCTGATGGAAAATCCATAGTGGGACAAACTTATCCTGCTGTGACTCTGAAAGACACTCAAAGAAATACTGCAAAGTTCTGCAGCTGTAAAGCTTTCCTGTTCAGTAGATGGCATTTAAGATGACTTTTCTGACTACGGATACTTTCATATAGAGCTTTATGAACACAAGGACAACAACAAAAAAAAATACAAATTTTTAAGAGATACATGAAAATCTCACCAAAATTAAGGCAGAAAAAAGGCACACACGCCAAGAACACGGTTCTAGCTTGGTTTGTTGTGGCATTGTGAAAACCACTATTACAATCTCCTAATCCTGAGTCCATGTGTGCCGAGGGACACATTAAATACCAGAAAACATTTTTAAGACAAAGCACAGTGGTGAGTGGTAGCAGGTGTAGCATGAAGAAGATCAGGGCATGGCAGCTTCTTCAGGCATCTGAGACTGTGGTCCCTGCTCTGGGAAACCAGGCACAGAAATGAGACTTTTAATGGACTGCCAGTGGAGAGTACTAACCTTAAAAGGACAATAATTAAAGGGTAACTTTAATTTGCTTCCAAAGCTTAGATCTTCCATAGTATTCCCAATTGTTCTCAAACACAATGATGTTTAAACAGTAAGCATGTACGCATTCAAGTTTGGTTTTCTTTCTAAAGAAAACAAGAAAGATTTTAAAAGCCTCATGGTATTTTTTGTATATTTCAAGTTATTCATGTTAAAAATCATCAAAAGTAAAAATATCACATTTGCTTTTGAAAAAAAAAATACCACAAGAGAATCAAAGAAGAATGTGAATAAATAAAAACAGTAAGAAATTTAATTCAGTGATACAAAGTCCTAGTATAAATTTCAGTAGAGAAATACAGACTTCTAATGAAATTAATGTAATTGAAACCACTGTAATTAAAAACCTCTTAATACACTAGAGGTGACCAATAGAGATAACCTTGTATCTGCAACCTCTCTGTCTACCTCTGTGAATATGCTTCCCTCCTTTACACATGTGACTGGAGGAATTTCTCCTTTTATTTTTTCTTTAGGTACTTCAAGACTTTCATCTTATTGAAGATTATTTTAACTGCCTTTGCTTTTTGATCATATAGAAAATTGAGCCTGTTGGTAGAAAAAAATTGTATTCTCAGTGATGCAAATCAATGTTTTCCAGATGGACAATTGAAAGGAGTTACTCTTTAAACTCACTGCTTAAAAAAAAAGAAAATAAAAAAAAAAGAAAACAGAAAACAGAAAAGTGCCGTGCTGGTGCTTAGAACTTTGCATTTATTTGCAACATCAGAAACCTACAATTCTGACTGCCAAAAAATGAGCTTCAGAGTTCAGAAGACAACTCTAGGGCAATCTACAGGATAAGTCAGGCATAATTCCATATGGGGCCCATGCCAAATCACACATACTGCATGCACACTAATTGATCATTACAGAAACCCCTAACTACTGGTGGAAAGGAGCAATGTGACAAACCCAGACACCATTGCAGCTCCAAAGAATTCTCTGGAGCAATGACAGTTCTAACAGATGCCTATCTGTCCTCATATTCTACAGCTTGGCAAAAGAAAAAATGCTTTTTCTCATCAATTTGCAGGAGAGAAAAAACCTCAACCCGCCAAATAAAGCCAAAGCAAAAATTCCAATTCAATGGAACAGTTTCAGCATTCAACATCAACAAGGACGATGATTTCAGCAAAATCTGCGCATTAATAATTTTGTCCTAGGAATTCAATTTCCATCAGTGTTAAAACTATTTTTACCTAAATTTTCAGGGCAAATACTTCTTTCTAGATTTATTCAACTCCAAAGGTTCATTTACTTTAATAGTCTCCTCCCATGTCCTGTGGAATACATGGTAAAGGACTCAGTTTACATTATATAGTTTAATTGTACTCTTGAAATATTTCTAAAAAATTCTGGACACAAATAAAGTAGTCAGTGTCTGTTAATGTCATATTAAGGGGGACCAGCTGCAGGCTATCATAAATGTGAGGAGTCAAGAATAGAAATGTAGAACTTTTTTCAAGATGACTTCTTGATACTTTCATATTGCAGCACTATTTGTATAATAGTCCAAATTTTTATCAAGCTATATAGAAAAAAGAATCAGGTCTCACAGGGCATGTATTATTTGACCACTATTACTGCTGTTTGGGACTTCAAAGACATTTAACCTTCAACCCCAGCAATGACACTTACCTTTCATGAGACATCTGTGTAACAGCTGATGTGTTAAATCACAGCTGTATCTGGAAAGTCACAGCCATAAACCATTTGTAAAAAGAGCTTCTCTATAAATTGCATATTTGAAATATGACAAGGTTACTGTCGTGATGCCAACAAGGAATCTCAAAGTCTTTGTATGTGAAAATAAGTATTTAAAACTTTAGAGAGAAATAGAAAGATGGTGCTTTTTCTTCCACTGTATAGCTTCAAAGTAAACCTTTGCAGTGTAACATTTCAAGGGTGTTATTTAAGCAATTTATCTCATTTGAACAAAAAGGAATGTTTTAAGTCAACCTGGTTTTGCTAGGAGAATATGATGCTTCATTTTAACTTAATAAAAGAAATGGTTCTCAGGGGGTACAGAATTTATACACATGCTGCCTAAGGTACCATTTAAAAACAGAACTTAGTGAGAGATGTTGTAGGGAGTTATTAGTAAGTCTAATAACAATATAAAGTATGCTACTGTAACTACTACAGTGGCATTACCAATTTCTTTAACAGGAACATCAACAATTTTTTTTTTTGCCCTTGTATTACTGTGTTATAGCCTACTCTCTGTTATTCATTTACCTCATTTTCTACATAAATGTTGTTCTAGCTCTTTTTGGTCTTCTTCCCAGTTCCAACATCCTGTCTTGATCACTGCTTGGGTCATTGACAGTAGCAATATTTAATATGAAAATTAAGCTTTCTTGCCTACTTGTTCCAAGGCAGTTGCTTTTACTTCATGCTGATTCCAATTAATTTGGAGGAAAACAGACTCATATGTTACTGAGAAACTCAGATTTTCCTGTTCATTTCAAGCTGACTTCTAGTGAATTCTACCTCTTTGGGGTTTTGTCAATTCTTTAGTTGTCACTGAACATCTTAAATTTCTTTCTTAATATCACACTCAGAGTGAAAGAAGGGGAAACCAGCAGCTGGGGAAACCAGAAATATAACAGAGAAAGAAAGTGTTTAGAGTTGTGCCATTCTGAACACCAGAACACCAATTTTATTTATCTATGTGATGGGAACTGAGCTACCTTGCAAATTTTTTACTATTTTTACGGATTTTTTTGAGACAGAGAAAGAGGGAAACACACATATTTTTAATGGCTTTCATCAAGTCTTTGAAATTTGAAGAACACCTTTCACACACACTCAGATTTTTCTAAGCTTTACTGTCTTGCCAGTACAACTATAGGTTAGCCTTGCCCAGATTACTTGCTTAGATCACATTTTCCCCACTAACTTCTGCAGTTTTACTAGTCTGAGCTGAACTCCTCTTTTATTAGAAAGTGGGAAAGCAAGGAATTCTGACAGTAACAACTCAGTGAGAGTGTGTCATCTGTCCCCCATTAAGACACACGCGTCTTGCTGTGCAGCAGGAATGCTGGGAAATGTGTTATCCCAGTCCAACCAGTGTTCTGTGCCTGCAAACACTGCTAACTTCTTCCCTAGATTTTCACACAGTAGCCCCGGAGAACCCTCTTTCTCTTGCAAAATGTAATCTTTCAAAATCTTGCCAACTTCTTTCTTTTCATCCTCTTTAAAAGTCATCTTTGCTCTGTCTTATCTCTGCTTTGCAATGAGAAATCAGAGGGCAGGAGACAGCATCTTTATTTATCTTGAAGAGCAGCTCTATCACTGTCTCAGCCCCAAAGGCAGATTTCCAAGGCCACCCTACTGGAAGGGTGGCCTGTGTGTGACATTTCCCTGTGGTTTCTTTCTGTACCCTTTTGTGGTCACCAATTCTTGCAGTGTTTTGAGGGTCCCCAGGGCGAGGTGAGAGATGAGAATTGACTCCATGTTCTCAGAAGGCTGATTTATTATTTTATGATATTATATTTTATTAAAAGAAAATGCTGTACTAAAACTATACTGAAGAAAGAGAAAGGAGACATCACAAAGCTAGCAAAGAATGAATAATAAAAACTCATGACTAACCAGAGTCCTGACACAGCTGGACTGGGATTGGTCACTAATTACAAACAATTCACACTGAACCAATCAAAGATGAATCTGTTGGTGAGCAACCTCCAAACCACATTCCAAGCAATCAGATAATTATTGTTTACATTTCTTTTCTGAGGCTTCTCAGCTCTTCTCAGCTTCTCAGGAGAAAAATCCTGGGGAAGGGATTTTTCATAAAACATGACAGTGACACCCTTTCTGTTTGAAAGATTATCTATGAGAGATTCAGCAATAACCAGATAAACACATAAGTCAGGTAAATACAGGTGAGCATATGTTTTTTCCCCAGACACAGTGCTTCTTGGAGCTTCTCATTTCCCCCACTTATCTCTGTGCTTCCAATAACACCAAGACTTTACCAAGCCCAAAGTTTAATGAATCCTCAGAAAAGCAAGAAAGCTCATTCTGCTTTTCTTTTTTTTTTACCCATTTCCTCCTGATTCCCTTTCCATAAAACTTTGTGCAGAATGCTTGAGAAGAGAGACAAAAGCCAGCCTCTCCACCACCTTTATTTTTACCTGATATTTGGAGGGAGCAGTGCCCTCACTACACCCTCGTTGGGGCTGGCAGAGCTGACACAAGATTTTGAGTGCCCATCCCCATTGTCTGCTCTGTCTGCTGAGATCCACCACACAAATACTGGCCCCATTTCAGCCCCTACAACCGTCCATCTGCCCTTTTTAGTAAATATCTTCTTTCCTGTGTGATATGAGGCACCGCCCTTCAGTGTGGCTTTATTTTGTAATGCTTTTCCAGTGATTCAGGAGGCTGACCCACACGATCACACCACCATGGCAGAGGCTGGTGTTCCTCCCGTTGAAGTCAATAGTGAAATTCTTGTAATAAAAAGAGAAACTGAATACAGATGAACATTAACCATGTCCTTTCAACATTTTTCTCTGCCTAATGGAGTATATTAAAGCTTCTCTGCATAGCTTCTGAATAGTACTGCATGCAATTTCATTATTAAAGTTTCACTTAATTTAATACCGCTTTGAGGTTTCTGGTTAAAAATAAAATATGATTAATGCTTATAAAAGAGAATGAGAAATCGTAGTCTTAAGAATTCTGATAATGGCTACAGTTTCTGGGTAAATTGCTTTGGTAATTTTCATAGTTAAACACGTTAATGTTACCCTTGCTTATTGCAGCTCCCCACCCTAACAGTCACTTGCTCTTCCTGATGACTCTTTTAAAAATTAATTAGTTAGTGTGGCATTTAGCTGCTAACTATAACACACAAAAACCAGTAATTTTCCCTGAAGGTCCCTGCTGTCTGTATACAACTGAAAGAACATGAGCACCCAGTTGTAGGCATTTATCCTTCCTATATCATGAATGAACTTCTGGTTTAGAGCAAGGAGGATTACCAGCACTACCAAATCTCCCTCTGGCTCTCTGCTAAACCTGAGTTTTTAAGAGCAGAAAGCTCATACAGACTTAGGAGGATGAGGGACAGCTATGATATGCTGCAGGTCTGAACAAGTTGCCAAGTATTTAACAACACTCTTAGCATATTAGTCCCTAAAAATGGTTCTAAAATTCTTATGGTGTGCTGGATAAAAACCAATAAAATTGGATAACAAATAGTTTTTTGGTAAAAATCTAGCACTGCTTTGGAATAAACTTTTGGATAGGAGCAGAACAAAACCTAGGACTGTATTTAAAAAAAATGGAGTTTCATAAATTCTTGGTCTTGACCCATGCAGGTTCATATCCTGGCTTCCCAGTCAATCAGTGAAAGCCTATTAGGATAATCAAGGATTCATAAGAGAAAGAAATTTGATCAAATGGAGTAAAGAAAGCCAGATGCTGATGCCTTCCTATGTCCTTCATGCCCTACTTTTTCATTCTGTGGATTTAGCTGGAATTTTCTTGCACAAGATGGACATGCTGTCAAAGTCTATCTGCCTATTATCATGTGGTAAAATAAAATACATCAATTAAGCAAAGAAGACATATTATGATAAAAATGAAAAAAAAACAACTGTTAATCCAACAGAAGTGCCTTGGCTACAAGTTACCCAGTCCATCTTCTTTATTAATTATTATTAATTATTATTAATTATTATTGCTATTATAGGAGATCCAGTGGTAATATCTGTGTAGGACTTGAATATAATGAGATGATTTGGAATTCACAAAGAGGGGTCACCCTGCAATTCAGAATGCAGATAATCACATTTTCCAATGGGTTTTGTTAATTCACATTTGGCCAGGACATTAAAAGCAATTATGACATTAAGCTCTTACAGGTTTAAAGAGGATCTTTTTTGATAAATATATGTGCATGATAATAGATGCTTTTTAAAAATTGAGATTTATTTCACAGATGATCACCAACAAAACTTTTGAAGCTTAGTTGCTGGGGAAATTTGAATCTGCCTGCTAATCTAAACTTCATAGATAATTTTTAACTAAGCATTATTAAATAGAGAGAACATAATAAATGTGATCCTTTTCCTAAGAACTACGTGATACTAGCCAGCCCCTGACGCAGAAAATGCTCACCTTTGGGCATAATAAGTAGTTCTATTAAAATCAATAGAAATTCCCATAAAAGTAAAGTATTAATTTAATGGGTTTAGAATCTTTGAACATGTTGGACGATATTTTTTACTTGAAACCTATTTTGAAAATTATCGAGCCATAATGATCTAGAGAAAGAGATAAATTAGAAAAGAAAGGACTCAGCAAATAACTGGTATTTTATGCTGCAGCTGCAGATTAACCAATCAGCTCTAAACCCGTTAGTGCCCTTCATGAACAGTGAAATCCAGAGTAAAATCTTAGCCATGGCTAGTGGAGCCAGGGATGCTCTTCCTGTTCTTTGCTAAATCTATGTACCTTTCACTTACAGTCCCATGTAACTTGACACAAAAAATTCTCTTTTTACAGTCATGAATAAAAAGTTAAATATTATTACTGATTAAAGAAGTATCAATAAGATCCCCAAATAATAGTGATGAGATACCCAAAGCAAAACATATAGATAAACAAACATGAATGTGACTAAAGATTTGCTTCCCAGCCTACATCCACTCCACTTGCTAAGGCTTGTCACCCTTCTTGTAAATGTGGGGACAAAAAAAGGCACAACTCATCTATACTGTATCTATTCCCTTCCCACTCAACATATGTTTTGCTTTTATTTTTCAGTTATAGCTTTCTACTAAAATAAGTATTTTTCCTAAGAAGAAAATTTCTTTAAAATAAGGAGGAAATGGTACAACATGGAAGACTTGAGGAGAGCTTCTACTGCTAATGAGTAAATGTTTTGTTTGGAGCAAAATGGTTAATGAATAGAAGTTGCTCTCATTTAGAAATAATAGGGAAATAAATATTTTGCTTCTTGAGTAAGTACCAAAAACTATGACAAAAATTTTTATGAAGAAACCAAATTTGGTTATAATTTGCAACTCTAGAGTTTGAGTCTTACCAAAAAAAAAAAAAAAATTGTGGTAGAGACAGTTAAAAATGCTTATAAATTCCCAGAGGCATGGAGGTATTTGTTAAATAAGTTAACACAAATCATGGAGTCATTGCTGCAGCCAGCTACAAGCAGAGTTTCCAGAAAAAAGACAAACTGTGGGCAGAGAGGGGTGTGAAACCAGCTACATACCAGCACCCTTAAAAACAAAATCTATGCTGCAAAGTATTGCAGGATGCAGAAGTAGATGCTGCCCACCCAGGCACCACTGGGAGTGGGAAGGAAACACCAGAGCCATTACAAAACCTCACTGCTTTAAGAAATCACACCCCTAGCAGGGAACACCGTCAGTTCTACAGCTCTCTCTGTTAAGCATAATTTCTTTAATGATTGTTTCTACAAGCAATAATTTTCTTTCTAAATCTGGGGGAAAAAAGCTACATTCAGTAATCTAACCTTGCTCTGGATATTTATAATGGTCTGTAATCAAAATTCTCACTTCAGTGAAAAGATAAGGACACAAACTCAGATGAAGATGTTAAGATAAAGTGAATATCAACACCATATAAAGTTACTGACAGAGAACAAATATTTCTTCCCACCTATAATGCTCAATACCCGAAGAAAAAGAAGGGACATAACCCAAATATACTTAAATAAATTTTCCTTCAGGGAAGCTTGCTCTATCACAGGCTGCTTCAATTTGCATTTCAGACGCATATCTCACTTTGCTAAGGGGTCTTCCTGTCCATATCTTGAGGTCTGCATTGTATTAGAATTCCTCAATTCTGCGTAGATAAGGTGCAGGGGAACAAATAAGAATTTACTCATTACTCTACTAACCCCGTAACCTTTTGTTGAAAAAACTAAATTCAAAGCCAGCAGTCTGTTTTACATTTCAAACTGGAAGCTACTGAAAACTCTGATCTAAGCATATGGATTTTTATGAGTTGTAAAAGGGACATAATGATGAGAAACTTTGACTTTTGTAATCTGTGTCATTTCAGCACAGGATATATTTATAACCACTGTCCTAATACTTCCTGCAAACATTGTGGGGTATTGTTGGAATATCTGGGTATTAAATAAGAGCCTAAAATATGAACTTCATGGACTGGTTAAGTATTAATGATATATTTTTGATCTCTTTCTGTGCCAGAATTCAAACCTAGGATGTAGACAGAAATTCATAGAAGCCTTTAGAGCAAATCCCAGTTTGTTGCCCACTGTACAGAATCCATCCAATCAGCTACAGAAACATCCACTAGTGACAAAACAGACTTTGATGAAGCAATCTGAACGCTTACACCAGAAGGACAAAGAGTAAATAGGAATTTGCTGTGTGTGGTGCATTTCATTGAGACCTGAATGAAGGGACATTTAGTTCTGCAGAGCAGTCCTCAGCTGACATGCAAAAAGGGTACTCGGCCCAAATCTTACAAACATTTCCATATAAAGCCCAGATTTAGCAATCTCAAAGCAGAAGTTACTAGCATACATGGCTAAATCTCAGCAGCCATCTCTAGGAACCACTTTCATTAGTCTTCTATCTTAATGAAAAAATGGCTGGTGAAAAATTCTTCCCATTACCTGGGACAGAATATAACTCTGTCAGTGACTGATGTACTCCAGCAGAATGTGGATGAGTATCCATCACTTCAGTCTGCCTTTCTCCTCTCATGACTGCAAACATCTCATCCATGCTCAGAAACATCTGCTCATTCTCTAATGAGGAAGGAGGAAACACTCTAATTTTCTAGGTAATCTCCTGTCAAAAAGCTGATCTGTTCTCCAACCCATCTACTTGCAGTAACCCAAACTACTAATCCTTCTCTTCCAGTTTGGATCTCCATTATCTTTTAGATCACTCTGTTTGCAAAGCTTTCCTACTGTACTTCTCTGAAAACCAATATGACATTTAGAGCTGAGAAAGTTGAAAAAGCAAGGGTTCCCCTCAGAGATAAACTCTTCTCTTGCTCTTGGGTTGCTACCAGGAAATCTGAAAGCCTCTTGATACCAGACCTACCTTCTCCCTTTTCTTCCTTTTTAATATTATTGTCTCTCTTTTAATTATTGTGGCACCAGGAGACCCCAAATGCAATCAGTGCCTCATTCTGCCTGTCTCTGTGAAGACATATGGTATGAGACAGCCCTTGCCCTGAAGAGCTTACAGTTTAAATAGGCAAGACAATAATGAGACACATTAGCATTGTTATCACCATCTCCCAGGTGGGAAATTGAGTCACAAAGATGGAAAGCAACACGCTCAAAATCACGTCTACACCATACAGTGAAGCGTGTTTCAGTCCTTTTGGAGTTAGCAAACATTAAACTGACAAATTGACACAGTAGAAAGACACACTGATGTGCCAGTCTGTGTGCAGAAGCCCTACAGACAAGACATTCACCATTTTGGCCAAACAAGCCCTGAGAGCAGGTCTTGCATTAGAGCCCTTACAATGTGACCAAGGCAGTTGTCCACACCACCACTCTTTTCCATTTGGTCTGGGTGGCCTGAATGCCCTGAACAGGTGCCCATGAAAAGCAGGCAATGCAGAAATGTAAATTTTTCAAGACCCAGTCAAGTAGATCTCTTTAAAAGCCACTTACTGTTCCTTATGGTGTTGTCTGTCCACAAGGAGAGAAGCAGACCTCGTTTACAGACTCACCTTCTCAGCAATCCTCTTGATCTGGACTCCAAAGCATGGGCAGCAAATCCTTATTTTCATAACAGTAAAGATCTGAAAGTGAAGTCAAATTATATATGTGCCTCAGCTTGCTAATATCCATAACCTGTTTAAAACCAAGAAAATCTTACATGTTCGAAAAATTATATGATAAAGAGTAAGACAATTGCATGCAACTTTATTTCCTCTGAGGAAAAATGTGTTTCTGAAATGACCTTATTATACCAAAAATGAGAGATTTCTCTTGTCTTTTTGAAGTGATATTATACTTTATTTATAAGTGACAGCCCTCTGACTTAAACTTGCACTTATTTAATTAATAACATTCAGTGTTATTCATCTGTTGAGGGGCTACTGCATACTGAGCTATTATGATGCTGTGTTGCTCTCTTATCCTTTCTTCCTTCATCTGATTAACAGCATATTAAATTTTATTTATTTTATTGGGAAATTAATGCTCTTGAGCTTTGTGAAATTTGCATATATTTTTCCAAACTCTAGTGGGGGAAAATAAAATTCCATAATGCTTTCTGGGGCATGACTTCTTTTTGTTTATAACCTCAAGATATCTTGAGATTTTTGCAATAATTTACAGAAGTCCTACATTGTAATTTTGAAGCACAAGGTCATTTTCAAAAAAATGAATAAGAGCTATGAAATGAATTCCGATTCTTCCCTCCTTCCAAAAAAACCCAAAAAACAATAAAGTAAAACAAACAAAAAATTATTCCAGAAGTCAGCATGGACTGATTGTTACAAATGCACTTATATAGCATCATTTTTGCTATACTCTTTTTTTTTCTTTTTTGTTTTTTTTTTGCTACATATGACATAATATACTTTTCTAATTTAAAAAGAAATACTTGAATATAGTGTAGAACATGTAGATTGCTTGCTTGTATTATTAGAAAAGTAGTTTGCTACCATAGTACTTGACATTTGATATCTATCTTGATATCTTTCAATGTTTAGATGAGACAATGCTGCATATCAACCTGATTCAGATAAATCAATACTTCTTCTCTAATTATTTACTTCCCAAAAACACATGCAAGGTTTTCACATATTAATAAGCTGTTACATTGAAAAAAAAATCAGCAAGACTTCAAATAGAAAGTAAAATAAGATGTATTTCTTTGAATGGTTAGTTTTCTAGAAGGAGTGAAACTGAAAATCAAGGCAGTAGAAAAGATCTCCTGGATAAGGTCCATGTCACACCATAGCCTTTTCAGAAAGTCAGCCAAACCCACTGTAAAACTAATTCATCTTTTTACCACCCTCTTGTGTTACTACTCTTGGTAGCACCTCCTGGTTGTATAAGATTAATGTTAATTTGATTTTTTCACAGTTAAAATCATGCTACCTGTAATTCCTCTATAATTTCAGTCATTTTTTTCCACAATTCAAAAGAGTACAACCGTGTAACACAAAGTCTATTTTATGTATCAGGCAGATACCTAAAGAAGTAACTGTATGTTATCTCCTTAATGACTCAATACAGTCTGTGGGGGATCAAGATCTCATTGTCTAGATGGGAAGATAAAGGGGGGAAAAATGATTTAATTCCTAATCCAAACATACAAAAATCAGTCTAAAAGATTACTGCTTTATGTTCTAAGCCTGACTGTATCTACTGACGTAGGTCATGTGCAAAGAACAGCTGCCATCTCCAAAGCTCACCTGCCACATACACTCCATGACCTATTCAAAGGTTACCTGGGAGTATACAGGAGAATAGAGGTGCTCTGAATCAATTAGAATTAGCCTTAAAACACATGATGTTCACAATAATCAGTTGTGTTAAAGCCTTCCCTCAAGTAAGTTTCCCCATGCCCTTTTATATAGATTCTTACATTCATCAGCTATTCACATCCTCTCTAGAATAATTTGCATAACTATCTAATATTTAAGGAGGTATATGATGGCCTCTAGTGGTGCATAACAGCATGAAAATGATGAACTGCTGCTCTGTTTCCTCAGAGTTTTAAATAAAGTGTGATAGAAAAATAAACACACATTCAAACTGGATATTCCAAGTTAGGAACAACAGAATACAGTACACAGCAAATGTAAATTTACTTGGTAAGAAAAAAAAATCCTGGGGCCAACTTGATGATATTTTAAAAAAAATATTCAAAATTTTTACTATTTAACAATTTTTCTCTCCCCCAGTCTTTTGATCACTGTACACTGCTAGACTTTGGCCTGCAGGTACTACAAGTCACTAATTCTTTGGGAATACTGTGGATACTGAATAAGAAAATACATCTGATTTTCCATAGAGATGATGCTTACACAGTAGATGTTTTTCAGCCTGAATTATTATTCCTTCATGTTAAAAAATACTTTAATCATTGTATTTGTGAAATGTTGTTTTAAAAGACAGTACTTGATAATCAATTCCTAACAAGAAAAACACCAAAATAAAATTTTATCAAACTAATTTGACTTTATTCTTACACATGGCTTCTCATAACCCAGAGAAATGTAAGAAGGTTCAAACACAGGTGATGGGATTTGCTACTATAATACAAAGAACAGACAAGCAGAAAATGAAAGACTAATACATTCTTTAGCAGGTTAAATATTAAACAGGTACCTTTCTATGTACCTTCTCTTAAATCTATTTGATATTTTTGTGTAAATCAATTTGATATTTTTATTTCTACATTGCTTCTTGACTTTGTCTTCACAAATCTTTGGTAAAACTATCAACACTTATAGGTTGAAGTTTTAGGCTGTTAACTACATCCTGCAGTTCCATATATCTTTGGAAAGAATGTTATGAGTATTCAAAGATACTAATTTCTTTTTAAGCAGTAACTCACAATTTCCTGGAAATTTCATATTTTTCATATCATGCTCTTAAAAGTTTTCTAACTGGAAATACACTCATAAACATTTCTATTTAACAGAATTTGAAAGGAAAAGCTACTGATCTCAGTCAGTGGCCTCCACAGCTCTGCTTCAAGTAAATTTTCAGAAACTAAGTCCTAAGATAGATAATTGCTGTAGCTCATTCCCAAGGAAAATTCAGAGATCAAAGGATACAGTAAGGCCATTCAAGGGAGCTTCTGAATACATCTTTCCCTCTGTTACACAAAATTTTGAAATAGCATCCTTCTTTATGCTAGGCTATCTGCAGATTTAATCCACACATACTGTGAACAGAAAGTTAGGGCAGAGAAGGATAGTGCAATGATTCTTTTTTTCCCCCTAATTCTGAAAGCCAGCTCACATCTACTGTCAGAGAGATGTAAGCCTGCAATGTCTCAGACACTTTTCCTTAATTTCTGCATTTTTGCAAGGGAGGTTGTTTAGGTGCAATCTGACAGCAAGCAAAACTTTTTTCATATCAGAACAGAAAACTATAGCCAAGGGAATGCCTAAACAAATAGTAGTCATTGATTACTGTCCTTTAGTTTCTTCTAAGTACAAAGAGTAAAAGTTGAATGGTTACCTTAAAAGATTCTGAAAATTTTTTAAGTGTATGTGGTTTTCCAGCTATACCTTTTTTCCTGGCAGTTTCTCACATTTCTCAGGGTCTCATGAATTTCAGTACCTTACTACCTCTTAGCTACACAAGCCACTTCTGCTACACAGTCCTCCCCTAAGCACTGTATCCCAAGTCTCAGGGTTCATGAACCACATTTTCCCTGAGCTGAAGTGAGTCTATGAGATGAAAAGCAAGGAGTGATCCTTTCACAGAGGGATTTCCTCTCTCACTCTCTCCTCCTCCGCCTCGCAGTCCCCGTGCTCAGCATCGCTGCTCTCCTGCTTCTCCCCCTGGGATCTGTATGCCCAACACAGCGTGAAATATTAACTAGATAATGATTTTTACTTCTCTTTCTGGAGATCAGAGGAGCTTCTGAAGAAAGCACTGCTATGAAGCAGAATGCAGGGAGCTGTCAGCTGAGAAGCAGCCACCAGCCGCTCTCTGAGCAGTGGTGATGTTAATGTACAATGCTATATCTTAATAGCCATCTCAATTGGCTATTAAAACGCAGCTCTGTGCATTAAAATCACTACCCCACTGCTGCAGGAATACTTTCCAAAGATGCAGTCTCTGAAAATTACCTTTTGGCTCAATGGAATGCTGTCGTGCCAAATGAGATGTCTTGGCTCCTCTAATTTTCTGCTAAAGAAATAAAGAAATAAAACTCTTACTTTTTAATCTAAAATATACATGATTATGCTGAATGGCACATTCAGCCAAGACAACTCACAGATAGCACAGGTGAACTTCATGCTGTGTCTCAGAACTCAATAGCAATTGAATCTCCTCAAGGAAACTGTGCTAACTTCCAGAACAGTTATTATTCTCAATTTCTTTAAAGAATGTCTCTTAAAATCTGTTTTCAGGCACTGGAGATGGGAGAACAGAAAAATGTAGCTGGTAGGAATTTGTTTCTGGAAACTTACAGGTTATAAGAAAGAGAATTCTGCAAAGAGATGATGAAGGCTACAGGATGAATGTGGGGGTAAAAGATGTGAATGGACTACCCTCAGAAAGAGGAAGTGGTGAGGCTGGTAGGCTGCATAATAAAGGGGGAGGATAAAGTTTAAAAAAAAAGGTGTCCTTTGATCCAAAGAGATGGTTTGTGGGAAAACTTTGTCCCAACTTCTGAGCGCATAGATTCAGGTAAGAATAAGGAAAACCACTGAGGCAAACATAAAAGACAGAATGATGTAGTGAGCTCATGGTGCCCTCCCTGAGTCATAGTAGAAGATGATGAAAGTCAAGACCAAAAGATCTCTCAAATATAGGAAAAATATGTTTCAATTGCATAAGCTTCAAAACGTAGACAGGGTCTCTGTCCTTCAGATAACTACCATGCTGAATTGATAAGATTTGAAAGGTAAAAATATACCTGTTTGATAGACTTGGGCATCTTATCTCCTCTTTTGCTACACACTATCTTGTGTAACTATCACACATCTTGTGCTGCACAGTCCCTACCAGATACGTCTAACCTGGTTTGAAAGGTGGAACTAGTCAGGGATATTTTTATCAATTCAAGTTTCCTCAAAGAAAAGCTGATCCCTAAACATTATGCTTTAAGCAAACTGGGCATCACCAGCTTTGTTTAATCTTTTACCTGAATTCCTGATGTACCAGCCCCAAGGGCCAGACACAACTGCACCTTTTGCTTTAAGTCAGACATAATTAAGTCTCCCTCAGAGCCAGGGACTCCTGAAGCTGCAGAGCAACAGCCCCAGGGAGTCTGCTGGCAGGGCTGTCCTGCATCTTGAGTCCTGGGGAGAAACAGGCAGCTAGCCCAATGGAGTTGACAATGCTGGCAGTTTCATTACTGGTATCATCTGGGATGCTGACAAGAACATCAGTTTCAACTAAAAATCCAAAGGAAAAGAAAGTTCTTACTTGTCAGAGAATTCAGATGTGTGATTTCTCAGATTTAGTCTGAAACCAGTACTCCTTGGCCCTCAAAATCTACATGTGTGCAAAATAGAAACAATTATTTTGACAGCTCTACTGCAAAATTGATCCTTGCTTTCCTTTTTAAGTCTTCCTATAAGAAGATAAAACCGATCAGGCTGTAAAAAAAAGAAAAAAAAGAAAGCCCAAAAAATCCCACCCAAACAAAACCATATTCTGAGTTACTTGAAGAGATAGGATGATGGTTTATATAATCTACTGCTAGAATTTGCAAATATCTCCCATTATAGTTGAATAAAATTTGGAAAACGTTGCATGATTAGCTCTTGAATTGAAAAAGAAAAAATACTGCTTTTCAGCAAAGATCACTTTCCTCTTTTTAGTCTGACATCCTACATCAGTCTCCAGAAACACACTAAGATATCATGCTGCAGTGACATTTGAGCCTACACAAGAGTGTGGGAGCAAGTTGAGAGCAAGCAGTTCACTGTGCTCAAATGGAAGAAAAAGATTTAGTCACTAAAAAAAAAAAATCCTTCAATGCTTTGGGATTTTGAACTTCAAGAATGATAGGAATGATGTTATACGGGACATCTGGATGTCATCTGGTCCAAATTCCCTGCTCAAGAAGGGCCACCTTGTGCTGGTTGTCCACAAACTCACTGGGAGGTACTTCTTGCTCCTAATACTTGGTTATCCTTTTCAGTTTCACTTGAATAAAAGGGCATTTGCTTCTGAATTTAAGTTGGGAGGAAAAAATTAAAAAACTGCTCTAAATAGTTTAACAGAAGCTGGGCTGGATTCCACATTACCCGGCACCAAAGCCTGCAGGACTTCAGGAAAACGTGACAGTTGCCATGCATAACAGTGCCCAGCTGTCAAATGAAAGACCAAATGAGTATCTGCCTTTAAAATAAAAATAAAAATAAAATAAATCTTACCAAATAAAAAACAGAGTCTCTGCAAAAAAGAACACCGTGCTGCATCACCTCCTCCCCTCCACCTTTTCCTTCCCCTGCTCCAATTGTGCTTTAAATAATCTGAGCCCGTGCTTTATGCAGCACCAATAGTGAGCACCAGGATGATACTGCACCGGTGACCTTGGATTTTCCAGCCCATTACTCCTGACTGGTTTCTGCAAGACTGCTACATTGCCACCTGCCACATCACACCTCCTCCAATGTCGCCAGGAAGTCAAACTGCTCGCACTTCCCCCGGTCCCACCCGCGCTCTGTCACGGAGCCTTCTCCACTGATCTGTGAACAGAGAGTGAGCCGGGGCTCTCAGTGTGCTCAGGATCCTCCCTCCCTCCCATGCCTGTGTTTGTCACTTATCTGGTAGGTGGTGAAGAAGAAAAGGGAAAATAAGCGGAAATATTTCCATTTTCAGCCTGGTTAAAGAAGTATTTCAAAGCAACAGATGTTGCGAGATTTAGAAAGTGTTCAAAAGGTAGTACATATTATAATTTTAACAATTTAATTTTTTTTTGAAAGAAACGTAGATACTTTCAAGGTATAAAGAAGCATACACAGTCTGAATGACTGTGTCCAGAAAAAAAGGGTCAAATCAAGGTTTTTGCCACTAGTAGCAATTTATACATGTGAGCCATATTTGAAGTAATTAGCATAGTTGTTTGCCTTTTTATTTCTACAAAAGCAGATGACAGACTACCCAGAGACCCTAAATAAAATTGCCTCAGGGGAAGACAAAAGCTGTCAACATCAAGCTGCAAAGATCTCTTTGAGGAAGAAAACAAATTCCCAGCAAGAGAATTGAAATGCCTGCTGATGAGCTGTTCAAATATGAAACACAGACACTCAGAGGGAGCCTGCTGCAAACACATCCACAGAAGCAACAGAACATTTGGCAAAAAATTTGGCACTGGAAAAAAATGAATACTGAAAGCAAGCATAAGGATGTGATGGAATGAAGAAATGCTGGCATGTCACACAGAAAAGAAGAGCTGAAGGAAAAGCAAATATGCCTAGCAAGCTAAATAGAAAAACATGGGTTTTCTGGCAGGCCTGGCTACTACGAGCAGTAGTGATGCTACTTGATTCAAGTGTTAAGGGAGCATTTTATGTCACACAGAAAAATGTGGTAGATGTGTTGATATTACTGGTTTTTATTGAACTCATACAACAGCAAAACCAAGAAAGGTTTAACAGCCTGCTCGAGAGAGCTAGCAGAGAATTTTCTGCTCAAAGAGCTTTTTCAATTCCTACAGTAAATTTTCCATAAAAACATTTTCCATATGCATTTTTAATATTTTTTTGTCTAAATGTTTTCAATGGTGGAAAATTGTGCTGGTTTTTCCCAGCCTGGTTTTTGGTAGCAGGAGAGAGGGGGGTTCAGAGATTGCTTCTGTGAGAGGCTCTGAAGATGGACATGCTGCTGGCCAAGGCTGGGCCAATTAGAGACATTGGTAATGCATCTGTGTTAACATATTTAAGAAGAAAATCAAAACAAAATGGGGCACACAAGTTTAATTCCAGCCAGAGAAGAGGAGGAGGTGAGAACACGTGAGGGAAACAACATGGAGACACCAAGGTCAGGGGAGAAGGAAGGGCAGGAGGTGCTGCAGGCCCCAGAGCCGAGATTCCCCTGCAGGCCATGGTGAGCCCCTGGTGGAGCAGCTGTGGCCCTGTAGCCCCTGGGATCCACGGGGAATGCAGAGATCCACCCGCAGGGAATGGGGATACACGGGGAATGCAGAGATCCACCTGCAGGGAATGGGGATCCACAGGGAATGCAGAGATCCACCCGCAGGGAATGGGGATCCACGGGGAATGAAGAGATCCACCCGCAGGGAATGGGGATACACGGGGAATGCAGAGATCCACCTGCAGGGAATGGGGATCCACAGGGAATGCAGAGATCCACCCGCAGGGAATGGGGATCCATGGGGAATGCAGAGATCCACCCGCAGGGAATGGGGATACACGGGGAATGCAGAGATCCACCTGCAGGGAATGGGGATCCACGGGGAATGCAGAGATCCACCCGCAGGGAATGGGGATCCATGGGGAATGCAGAGATCCACCCACAGGGAATGGGGATCCACGGGGAATGAAGAGATCCACCCGCAGCCCCTGGGGATCCACGGGGAATGCAGAGATCCACCTGCAGGGAATGGGGATCCACGGGGAATGCAGAGATCCACCTGCAGGGAATGGGGATCCACGGGGAATGCAGAGATCCACCCACAGGGAATGGGGATCCATGGGGAATGCAGAGATCCACCTGCAGGGAATGGGGATCCATGGGGAATGCAGAGATCCACCCACAGGGAATGGGGATCCACGGGGAATGCAGAGATCCACCCACAGGGAATGGGGATCCACGGGGAATGCAGAGATCCACCTGCAGGGAATGGGGATCCATAGGGAATGCAGAGATCCACCCACAGGGAATGGGGATCCAGGGGAAATGCAGAGATCCACCTGCAGGGAATGGGGATCCACGGGGAATGCAGAGATCCACCCGCAGGGAATGGGGATCCATGGGGAATGCAGAGATCCACCCGCAGCCCCTGGGGATCCACGGGGAATGCAGAGATCCACCCGCAGGGAATGGGTATCCATGGGGAATGCAGAGACCCACCTGCAGCCCCTGGGGGAGGTGCCCTCAGCAGAGTGGGAGAGCCTGGAGGAGGCTCTGCTCCAGTGGGAGACCTGGTGGAGAGAGAGGGCCCAGCTTCCAGGCTGGAGCAGCCTGGCCTTGGAGCACTGCACCCTGTGGGAAGAGAGACCCACGGCACAGTGGCTTGGGAGGACTGTGTGCCCGTGGGAGGGACTCATGTTTGGGAGGATTGCTGCTCATGAGATTGGAATCATGTTGGAGAAGTTCACAGAGAACTGTCTCCTGTGGGAGGGACCCCACGATCTGACAGGGGAAGGATTCCTCTCCTGGAGCAGCAGAAGAAAACGTCAGGTAATGAACTGAGCAAAACCCCCATGCCCTGTCTCCCTGTGCTGTAGGTGGCAAGGAGAGAGGGGCGGGGGGAAGAAAAGGTGTTTTTAAGGGCTTATTTTACTTCTCATTACCCTCCTCTGATGTTGTTAGTAATAAATTCTTTGTATCTCTAAGATGAGCCTGTTTTTCCCTTGGAGTGTTTTCTCCCAGTCTTTATCTAAACTCATGAACCCCTCAATATATTTCTCTCTCCTCTGACCAGCTGTGGCAGGTGAGGGTGAGTGAGTGGCTTTCAGAGGTGGACCAATTCAGGGTTTTTTTTCTCCTTTTGGTTACTCTTGTCTGAAGATGACATTTTTTGAAAGCAGTGTTATCTGAGGTATTTAAAAGTAACACTATGAACTCTTAAGAACATAATTTGAAACTGTCACCACCTACTGGTATTTTTGGTAGAGTCCCTTAGTATTCCTGTGAACAAATATTTAGGGAGATGTCACCATATTTACTCCCCTGTCCTAGTGAATAAAGATAAACTTGGTATCCTTCAGAGGTGTCAATCTCGGTATCCCTGAGGAGTCAATCATCTAAGAAAGGTAAAAGTTTAAATTCCTGTTTTGAGATCTTCAGTTTTGTCTACAGTCACATGGTCCATTGAAAAATGAGGAATTAGGAGTCCACAACTAGAAACTTCTATTGGAATGTAGGCATCCGGCCTACATACTTAAAAATAAAAATTGAATTTAAATTACTTAAAAATAAAAATATCCCTCCCCTACTTCTGCCAGCATCAGGGAGCCACATTAAAAAAACCAACCAAACAAACAAAGAAACCCCAAAAAACCCTCAATGTGCATAAACAATTAATGAAAGCAACAAGGTGCAAAAATACTTAATTTGTGTAATTTGATCCCTTTTAGCTGTTTTATAAAGTAATTCTGGCAGAGCTAAGTTAATAATTTCACTACTGACAAAAAGGCAGTCATAAAACAGGGCAGGTAAAGCTATGACAATAATGAAATTATCTAAGTAAAGCCTATTATCTTCATTAATTTTCACTCACTTTCTACCACAGTGGGAAGATATTAACTTGCTAATATCTTCTATGCTATTCAAAAAGAAATGCATCCCTTGAGCAAATAAGCTAAATTAATAATTTCTTTATGTTAGGGATTAATATTAATAATAATAATTATCAATTAAATGTGTGCACAAAATTTCTGGTTGAAGTGTTTAAATGCAAAATGTGGCTGACTACTGTTTAAGAGACTATCCCTGTCTGTTACTTTAGAAACTATAAAGTTAGGACCTTAAAAAAGCCAGATTTTTTTCATAAAATGCTCCAATAAAAAAGCTTAATTATTTTACTAAACCTTTCCATTTCTATAGTACTTTAGATATCTTCAAACCTTTTTACTTTTGCAGTAAAGCATGTGGAACACATAACATTGTCACGACTAGAGTGTTCTGTTAAACAAACTGAATAATGATTCTGCTGTGCCTAAAGGTACAAAAAATGATTCAAGGTTTTGCTAAGAAATTTTGTCAAACTGTTGTGACTGGGACTCAAAAGTAGATTCAAAAGTTAAATAACCAGTAGTCATATTCCTTCTGTGGAAATTTCAATATACTCCTCTGAGAATACAAAGTGAGGTGTTTGATTGAAGTTATTCACTTCAGGTTTCAAAACTACTTTTCCAATAAATGGAAAACTTTAGAAGCTAATAGGCACAAATTGAAGATCTAAGGCCATGCCCTTTCGCATGCAGTTAGACTAAAAGTGTTGCATATGTGGGATTTTATTGTTCACAAACAAAAATAATTTCCTTCTGTAAGATTTCTTGGGCCTGGTAAACCCCTTGTTGCATTTGTGCTTGAGAAAATCTACAGCTGCCCAAATACATCCAAAGCTACAAACAAGCTAGACAGCAGGCTATAGAAATAACTACTGTAATGTATCAGAATTTTATTTAAATTGCACTCTAAGTTGCATGAATTACAATTCAAAGCCACACATACCAATGATTATGTTCCTCAAAAGCAAAAGCACATCAGAGTGATGACCTTGTTATTCATATGGAGGAAAACAAAGAACACTAAATAGTTCTCCAAAAATGTTCTGGATTCCAACACAACTGAATGCATCAAGCCCTTTCTGGGACTTCCAAAGCCATATATTTTGCCTGGCTATGGAGCCCATATGAGTAAATCTCTCATCCCAATCTCTAAATCTCTCATCTGTCAAACCAATATTCTCATAGGTTTTGCTGCTTTTCAGAGCAAGGGCTTGGCTTTCTTGGTGTGAGCATTACACATTGCACATTAAAGAATAGACTAAGGAAATTGAGTGAAAACTCCCATTACTTTTGAAAATCTAGGAACACGTTCTTCTGTAAGATCAAGAGTTTAATTTGTTTCTCCCAGGGGCTGGTATTTCCCAAACAGTAAGACAGGAGGCAACATAGAAAGCAAATATGGGATAGCTTAAAATAGAAAATAAGCTTTGTAACCAAGACTTGCTCGAGAAGAAACCAGCTGCAGCTAATTGATTTCTTGAAGTAATTCTCTATTATGTTTCATATAGTTGGTAGTTGGTCTAGAGAACAAGAACTCTTCAAATGATGACTTTCTTATACAAAGTTAGATACAAGAATGAAAACAACCCAACACCAAACCACTCAAAGAGTGCAAGTAGCAAACAAACCAACAAAATAACTACATATCACCCTAAAAACCCCAACCAAACAACATCTGCAAAGACACCCAAAACAAACAAGTAAACCACACTTAAGAGGCTGATGCATATTCCTGGGGACACCAGGAATGATTGTGTCACCAAGATTCCAACAGATTTTTCATTAGACCTTCTGAATATCTACTCAGCAGAAGCCCTAGCACTCCTGTCTTTCTGGTGAACATTGCACAGTTCATAATCCTAACTGCCCCCTGTTCATTCAGTTATTTTCTGTATTTGATGCAATGGACCTAGGTGCTAAATGTGCCTTCTGAACATCCAGAACTAAAGAACATCAGAATTCCTGGATTCTGAAAAGTAAGTGCAGGTTATTTATAACTAGTGCATGCTAAAATAATTTCCTTTGAACCATTAGCTTTACATTATATAGATCTGCAGTTTAAATCCATGCATAAGAGCTGGCTGGAAACGGTTGTGGGTAGAGATGAAATTGAAAGGAAGAGAACTCAAACAAGGAATGAGGCAGACCTCTGACAAATTACCTGATAAAGCTCACAGAGAAAGAAACTGAAATAATTTAACCTCATGTATCTTTTATTTTATTTTAAAGTGAATATTGTCAAAAATGCTAAGGAAAGGCTTTTTGCCTGTTTGAACTAATAAAGGCCCATGAAAGTAAAGGACTCTAGGAGCTAGGGTTAAAAAAACCCAAAGAAACAAAAAGTCACTAAACCAAAATAAACTAGTGAAACCAATCTAACAAAATCTCACCAGAATATCAAGGGAACATCACACCTATTTGAAATAAGAAGGCAAAGGTTAAAAGAGAAAAGATAATTCAAATAATTCTGTCCGTACAAGACATCTACGATACACATCATTCAAATAGCCAGGAAAGAATTTGGGTCCTCTGTGGTAAAATTCTGTTCCCATTTATTGTGATGCAACTCCCCTTTCACTGGAATCAAAGTTTAAAATACAGAGGACAAAATAACTTCTCATTTACATTACAGACTAACTCCTACCACTGATATTTAAGATATGCAGAATCAGGGAAACTGTTACCAAGGATGAGTCTTGGAATACAAGTTGGCACCTGAAATTTTCTAAAATTGCCACAAAATACACATTTATAAGTCCCTAAAAGCTTCTTCATCAGCTGAAAAGATGAATAGGAAATTACATGGTGAAAGCTGCTGTTGGGGAATTGCAGTAAACATAACTGATAATACATATGTAATATTGTGATATAATACAAATAAATGTCCTTTTAGAAAGTGTGAGGAAAGAAAAAGGAAGAATTCTGCATTGTGAACAAATACAGAAGTTCTTTTAATAAAAGTTCAATGGATGTCAGGTGATGAATTTCAAAAGGGAATTTTGCTTGACTAGGGAGAATTTAAATAAGAAGTGAATAGTGGGTCAACACCTTCTCTTCTTTTGCCAAAAAAGCCAAATCCTGCCTTCCTTTGCAAATTTTGCATTCTGAATGACATTGTGAACTCTGAACAGAATGAAGACCTGCCTGAAAATTAGAAATTCTCTTAGTTCTGCTATTTTGAATTAATATACTATGTTAGCCTTAAATTACTGTAGTGGACAAACTAGCTGAGCTGTCTTTCTTTCAAAACTGTTGTTCCCAAGGGAAAAATGCTGCTTGTCAAAGCTAAAATCTCTTAATGTTTCCGTGAATGAGATGTAAAGGGTGTTTTTTAAGCATGCACAATGTTCTTATTATCCCAATATAGTGTTTACACAGGATAATGAATTACCATACACTAACATAATACACATACTAATAAGGATGCATATGTATCTGCTAAGAAAAAAAAGAATATTCTTCACTCTACATCTCCAATGTGCACTGTCCAAAGACCATTTATTCTCTTGTGAGCTTTTGAATTGTTCACACTCAGCTGTTTACTGGACACTTTTTGATACCTGGAAAACAAAACATTGGAAGGGAATATTTGCAAAATGGAATTCAAGAGGAACTTAGCACTGCTGCTGGTTTTGATGTGAACTGTTCCTTGCTGCAAAACTGGCACAACTGCTGGTGCACCAACACACAGCATTCCAAACCTGGAATTTGCCTTTTTAGGTACCATCTAGATCTGCACTGATTCAATGAATATACTTTAAAAATAAATATTGCATTCAGCTTCCTGGGTGCCCATCAATACGAAGTTGCTAACACTCTGTGGGAGGAAGGATTAAAAAAATAATAATAAAGTAACTAAAATGGAACTAGAACAGAATGTGGGTGTTTAGTATAACAAGTACACTTTGACAGGAATGTAAGCAGTTTGCAGAAAGTATTTAACTTGATTGGCAGAAATCTCTTAGAAGCAAATTAGTAATGCAAACTATTTAAAGAAAAATTAGAAATACGATTTAAGCGTATTGGATACACATTAAGGATTGAATTATGTAAAACCCATCATACAGCATGATCCAGCAGTCCTCAAATCTACTCATTTTATTTGGATCATTTATTTCCATCACAATTTAATCAAAGTAGTTAAAGAGCAGGTTTGATATGTCTGTAAAAATCACATTATGAATTAATGGTCAAACAACAATAGTAAGTGTTCATTGGCCTGCATGAAGTGAAGCTTAATTGTGGAGTTTGACTTATGATCTTAGCCTGTACTGGAATACATGCAATGGCCTGAGAACTTTCCACCTGGGTATTTCAACACCCTCTTTTTTTTGATTATTTGTCAAACCATGTTCATTAGAATTATGAGAGCAGAATGGGGTTACTGTCAGTACTTGAAAACCCATTTCCTTTTTTTCTTAATAAGAGGTCTTTTTGTTTCTTCTTTACCAGTACAGATCAGGACAGATTGCCAACCTACTCTTACAGGATAACTATTTTTCTGTTTCAACAAATTCTCTACCAGATATCCTCATTTTTCTTCGTAGGAAAAACACCTGCTTATTAGCCATAAAAATTATCACAATATTCAACCAATTCCTTTTAGGTTTTTTTTTTATTAAGAAAAAATGAAATACTTTTTTCCTATGGTTTTGAAGAGTTACTAGTTCTGATACCATTACCTAATTTAAGGTTAGAAAAGCTTTATTTTTGGGGGTTTTTTTGTAATTGTTTGACTTGAGGTGTATTATTTAAAAAAAAACCAAAACAAACAAAGCCCCAAAGTAACCCCTGGGAAACACAGATCTACTCCATACAATTCAGAGAACTTTCAGTGAGGAAAAAAACATAGAAAGATCAAATCTGAATTTATAAAAATATGTCTATTTCACAGAACTTTTTTTTTCTGATGGATTAAGAAAAAAAATGTAATAGATTCAAAGGTATTTCTGAAAGTTGTTCTTTGCAGATATAACAGTAACATCAAGGAAATTCACCCAGCAGAAGGTGGGAAGAAAGGAAGAAGAGAAGCCAGCAGAATCTCAATCTTTGTTCCCTGAGCTTCTGATAAAAGATGACAAAACACTAACTCTCAAAATACAGATGGAAGACATCTCCAGGGAAGGATACAGGTTAAGTAAGGACCAAAACATTCACAGGAGTGACCATCGGGCAATTTGTCTCATACCCACAAAAAAAAGCAGTAAATCTGAAGCAGTCTCTCATTAGCTGCCCCATAAGAACACTGTGGGTGAACACCAGGACTGAAACATGTTGGCTAAGAGACATTTTATATTCCTGCTTCACTGAATCCTAAATGTTTGAAATGTCAGATTGAAATAATAATGTGATATTGTATTTAATATTCTAAATGGGTAACTGTGGTTTACATTATTTGATTCCTGTGTGAGGCAGGAGGAGAGATTAAGCCACAGAGGTGAAACTATGTAGGATTCACTGACAAAAGGAGGCATATGTGGTGTCTAACCTTGCACAGCTTCTAAAATCCTTTCTAATTAATGTGCTAAAATTTCTCACACAGAAATATTTGTCAAGCACAACAGACATCTGAAATAATTGCAGAGGAATTCATGTAGTGTATTAATTTTTCTCTTTTCTGTAATAATAAAAAATGTAGATATTAGAATAAAACATGCCATTTTACAAATACGCTAAAGAGACAATAACTCCGTTTGAACTGATGCACTGAGGGATATGCAGAGGAGCACCTACATACCATTTGTAATTCCTATGGTTCCCAAGCTGCCAAACACAAAGGCTGATGCTGTACTTCAATTCAGCAGACTAGTCTCTAAAAACACATCTGTTATCAGCACTTTACTGAAAAAGCCTTTCTGTAATATACATTAACATGTTAATATGCTCAATTTTATTTTTAACTTCTGTCAGAATTCAAGCAATTTTTTTTTGCCCAAGGAAAGTGTAGGAGAGAAGAAAAAAGACAAAAAATGTGATCTGGGATGAGATAAATGCACAGCATTTACAAATTTTCAGTGTTTTCTGGCTTAGCATGTCTGGGGGCATTTAGCAATTTAACATAATATAAAAGCTATAAGCTTTTTAGCTCTACCCGTGAATACACCCATCAAAGGACAAACTGAATTATCCTGATAAAGCTTTAACACATACTACTTTGTCTAGTTATTTTAACGGGTTTGTACATTCTTTTACACTTTTCTGTATTTAGCTCTAACTTATTCTTTTTAAGTTACAGGTAAGCTTACCCTTATCCATATGAAGATGAATTTTCTAAATTTGCTGACCACACACTGACACCAGGATCATTTTGTTATTTGTAACTGGCACCTTAGCAGACAAGGAAATAATAAAAAATGATGGTCAGCATGACAAATATAAGCCTGTAATGATTTTTATTTTTGTGAATTTACTATGAAAACATAAGAGGTTATTCCTAACTTTCTTGAAAAAATGGATGCAGCTTAACTTACCAGTCAAGCAATAAGTAAAGGAAAGCAAATGTGTTTTTATTGTGTGGACAGACACTATCTCAGCTCCCCAATTTAAGCCCATTTTAGCCAAGAGTTGCACACACAGTGTAATGCAGTATAAATGCACAGAATGACAATAAACACACTGCAGTTCAAAGACTTAATGCAAATAACACTATCACCAGCCCCTTTCAAAACTCAAAAGTCAGAAGCTGACCATATTTTGGCACATAAAATGTTTCAATAGCCTGAAAATAAACCATTTAAAATAAATAAAAATAATGAGAAATTACCAAAAGCCTCACTAATAATCTCTCTTAGAAAACAATTCTAATGTAAATTTAAAGAATAATTCTTATTTTCAAAATAAGGCATGGTTCGTTTTTTATTTTTTAAAGAGACTGTTGCCAATAGTCAAAATTGAATATCAATTCAATAGTTATCAATACAATGGAAGGAAGTATTGTCCCCTTCATATACCATCTCTGTGACTAATTTGTCTGTGTTTGGGGTTTTTCAATGTCACTTTTAACTTGTACATGAATACACACCTGGGTGCTTCTGTTTTCAATAATTGCAGAAGTTCAAATGAGAAAAATAGAGATTTTGCCACAAACATAATTGTGGCAGGAATTGACCATTTTATTTACACCAATAACTCTTATCTTCTCAATTGTAAATTTAATGACATTGATCCCTCTATCCTGTCCAGTGCTACAGTTCATGAGCAACATCAACAGGAAAAATGTAATTACTTGTGTATAATATTGATGGGAAAAGAGGATCCAGCACAGCACAAAGATGAGATCGATAGTCTTGGTCTTGATATTTATTAAATAGATCCTTGGAAGAATAATTGGAAAAGTATATTCTAATTAATATATTGAATTTTTCTTCAACCCAAAAATACTTCACGTAGCACTTAATGTCATGAGTTAATTTTCCAAGGAATAAAAAAATAAATTCAGGGATCAGGAAGATTCACCATTAAAATTTTGCTGTATTTGAACATCAGCTTTCTACTTTCAAAAGATATTTTATAGTCCAAGTATAGCACCTGAATGTCCTGTTCTCACCTTGCATCCAATTCTTTGTTCTTTTCATGCCTATTTGTCCTGCAAATACATTTCTTAGTTCCAGCTGGTGTTGAGAGGACTGTATAGGTCAAAGGACGTGAACCTTCTGAAGTTAAATAAAACCTTGAAATTAAATAACTGAATGCTTAAAGAATAGAGTATATATGGAGAAGAAAAAAAAAATCCTTTCTATATTTTGTATTTTCTGTATTCCCTTACTTCCTCAACAATACATAGCTCACAGATTGTACTAATTGTCACTAATATAGTAGCAGTAAATTTATTCACTACTGGGGACAATGTTAAAAACCTTTAGGTTTTTATAAATACTCGATTATCTTTTTTTCTTCATTTCTCATCGTAGCACAATCCTCAGAAATTTTAATTTGACTAAGAAAGGAATGAATTTAAAAGTTTACAATTAGAAAAAACCTTGTAATTCTGCAAACATTAACATATCTATGCAGTGATAAGGACAGGGCAAACCCAAAGAGAGCAGAGAGCTGCTCACCTGAGGCCAAATACATCCTACAGTAAATCCCCTAAGTGGAAAAATGCAAGCCAGAAATTTTATATTGCAATTATTTTTATGCATGAACATCTAAAGGGAATAACTACTCACATTAAAAAATTACTCCAAAGCAGGGGAAAACTAAGCTAATCACTAATAGTTCCCACATTTTTCTAAAATATTTATTATTAAATATAATACAATTCAATAAATAAAATTGTATTAAGTTTATAAATATTTGCCTAAATATAAGATAGAGTACAATATATATATATAATATTTTTATTTTAATATTTATATTAAAATAGTTGAAACTACACAATAAATGTAGAAAACAATTTGATTTAGATTAGTGTTTGTATAAAATAGTTTGAATCTAGGAAATATATTCATATGAAAGACTACATAAATGTTAACAAAATATAGATATTGAAAGGAACCAACTCATTTTTAAAAACAAGTCCTTTACTATATTTTAGGGCTTTCCAATTATCATTTTCTGAAGTTTGCCTCTGAATATAACATGATTCTCTAGTCAAATCAATTTCTGAAGGACTTAATATCTAACTACAAAACTCCACAATCCTGAAAACATTAAAAACCTGTCAATATTTGTAACCAGGTAGTGTCTTTTGCTTCTTCTTCCTTTATATAGAATTTTTGAGAATGAAGAACTGTACTCAGAACAGTCAATGAATAATAAATATAAATGGCAATATAAAAAGGCAATATTCATTAAGGGAAGGACACGTAAGTTACTGGTGTCAGTGTTCAGAGAGGCAGCACAACCTGTCAGTAACTAAAAATCTAGAAATGAGGAGGAAGGGGAGAAAACAGGGAAGAAAAAAAAAAAAAGAAAAGAAAAAAAAAGGGCCTGAGGATATGGAATTCAAATAGAAGCCTGAACAAAATGAGCAAAAAGCCCAAATGGAATGTTGAGAGGAAAAAAATTCATAGGACAGCCAGAAAGCAAGGACTGTATCCTGGGAGCAAAGAAGTGAAATGATGCATGCAAATAAAAACTAATTGCTAGAAGACCTTGGAAGGACAATATGAACAAACATATAGAAAAGAATATCTGAAAATCTGGCACAAGCCTAGCATAATGCCTTGGCCTTTTCAGCAAAACGAATGCTTTTCCATTAGGTTCCTGTAGGAGATAGTCCTCCAATTTTAAGCCTTATAGTGGATTTTCCTTTCAGAGATTTGGACTGAAAATTGTTGTAACCTGTAACCTCAGAAAAAAGACAAAGTATACAAAATAGAGGCTTTCCAGCAGAAATATTCTGTCCTGGTGAAATCCAACAAAAATAGAAAGCCTGCAGAACATCTTAGGCCAAGCAGTAATAGTGAGAAGAGGGGCAAAGGAGCTTCAAGCTATTTATACCAGAAATATTTTACTTCAGTTTTTGGTCCATTGTGTTTCTCTAGCCCTTCGATGTGACCAAATTACTGCAAGTAAAGCAGGTCTAGATGGTGATGAATGAGCAGGAAAAAAAAAAGGGAGTATAATTCCTGCAAGACACAGAGACAGGAAATTCAAAGTCTCAGAAACCTTGGGTCATTCCTTTGTAATAACTTTGGAAGTACTGCTAGTAAACCAGTTTTTAAATTCATCACTCTTGGTAGCTTAAAATAACCTAACACTCTGAGCAAGAGGTTTGCCTTTCTGTCAGAAGCTTTGCCTTGAATTGAGAAGAAAGAAACAAAAAAAATACTAGTATATACTCATATAAAACATGATTTCCATAGAATATACTTACATTCTGGATTCACATCAACATTGTCTCCAATGAAATCAAGGCTGACATGTGGCAAAGTTTCTCACTCCTAACACAGTGCAATCTTCTACCCCTAGCAAAGTCAACCTATGTATATTTGCAAATTTGGAACTGAAATAAAAAAGGGAAATAAATTAAAAAAACAAAAGTAGTAAAAAATCAGTCAAAACAACAAACAACCCCCAAAACCCCAAATCAAAATAAGCCAACTGATTCTGGCCACAGCTTAGTGTTGTGGAAAATGTGGAAGACAAAGACCCTAATTAGCCAGCCCAACCATGCATTAATTAATGCTGAACATCCAAGAGGATGACAACTCACAGTGACTGTCCGAGTCAATGACTCATGGAGGATTATTCTCACAAAAGAAACACCTTCAGAAATGTGAGGTATGTGTTGGCTTTTTGAGCTTGATATTGTCTGCAAAATTAATTATGTCTCACCAAAGAAACCCTTAGCAACTAAGAAGAATATTAATTTTTCCCTTACCATAAATGGAATGATGCTATATATATGGTAACTTATAGATATGTGTGTAGTAACTGAAATTTAAAAAATCTTTTCATACATCAAAGATTTTGTGACTGTATTTTTGTGACTGTATTTTCTTCTTTCTAGGGTACAGATCCCTACCAAGCATAAACATCTTAGATCTCATTGGTATCAGTAGATAAATCTTTCAGTGTTTGTACAGCAACCTACACTCCACTCCATCAGCCCCACCCTCTTATTTCAGACAAAATCCAGGAGTGAACAAACAAACACAGGAGAAATTCCAAAGCAACCAAGTCTCTCCATTTACTGTTTAATCACAGAGGCAGAAGCATAAGAATTTCTTTAGGGACAGGGTTCAGGACTTTTCCCTGAGGCAAAACAATATTTTTGCTAGGTTAAAGCACTGTGTTTATGTACCTGAAGAATGATAAGTCAGAAGCCAGATGCACTGTGGAGTTTATAAATGTAGTTTTACTGCTGTGAAAGTGAGTAAATCATAAAGCTCTTGACTTGACCTCGGTGCATATAAGCATTTCTCCAAGGATCAAAACTCAAAACTGGAATAGTTTGGATGACAACATAGTGACACTGAGTTTCTGTAAACACTTGTAAGAAACAAAGACAGATTAAGTCTCTGTGTTGTGCTCCAGCTAATATCATCATTATTATGTAATTTGTAGTGAAGTCCAAATCATGCTTTAACATTTGAAAAGTTTCACAGGTTACGTCAAATTCAAAACTCCTGAACAATTTCAAAAAAAGGTTAATCCTGTTTATTAAAGGTGCCTCAACACACAGAAGCAATGCTTGTAGAATTCATATTTTTTTTAAATAACTGTACTGCTTTTAACTTTATACCATCAGCTCATTACTTGCCTTCCAGCCACAGGAAATTAGTTTGACCCACAATGATGGGTTGATTTATTTCAGATAGTGTAGGGCTTATGAGGGGAACCAAAGTGTATTTTATATGAAGTAAACTTTTCTTTCCTCGGTCCCTCACCACTCCTCAAACTCATTATCTAATGATCACCAAACATACACATAAAATTCAGACCAGGTCAGTAAAGTGTTTGTTCTTCATTATCCATTTTTTTCATCCAAAAAAATGATGCATGTAGTGGTTCACATAGCATGAAAAATGAAAATAAAGAACTTGCAACAGAATATGGAATAAAATGGAAACAAGGGGCAGCAAAAGAAATCTAGTCCTGCATCTTGATGTATTTGAAATCACGGCAAGTTCAAAAAATCAGTTACAGTAGGAAAGAAAATTTATTTTGGCAAAGGGCAACTGGTAATACCTGTTTGAAAACACATTTTATTTTATCTTTTACAGAGCATAGGGAAAACCCTGAACTATTCAAAGACTATCTTTATGTTTGACTTTGTGCTCACAGGTAAGAATTCAATTTTTCAGTGTTTGAAGGAAAAATCACAACATTCAGTCAAGGTAGTAGTGACTTAATTACTCTAGCAGAATTTAATGAAGGGGTGCTGTACCTCTTCTGCCCAATGAGTTCAAGTTTTCAAACAACACTGTTTTCTTTCTTTCTCAGCCTGAAGCAAAACTGAGAGCAAATAGAAATTTTATACTTTGAAAAGCATGCTTAAACTAGAGGAAAAGAAGTTTCTTCTGGCTTTTCTTACCAATTTCAGACATGTTAGTGATTGGAACCAAGAAAACATACATCATGCTGTTTCTTGAGTCTAGAGGTGATATCAAAGAACAGCAACAACAACAACAACAACAAAATCCCTGCATTGCCAAAAATTTATTTTGGCTTTCTAATTTTATTTAGTTGTCAAGAAACTGCAAGAACCTGGGAGCAGCCCTTTAAAAGATAACAACGCCTGACAGCGAATACTTGTCTTTCTTCAAGTTGTTTTCCTCTTGCTGTCAGCTTTCCAATCTTCTCCAAAATTACATTGAATTAGTTTTCTTTCCTTACAGTTCCAGTTTTCCTTCTGGCTTGTGGCTAGCTGACAGGCAGCATCGTCTTTGGTGACCTGCCCTAATGAGCAGCACAGGAAAAGCTGACATTACAGCCCTCAGTAGTATCCCATGGCCCAGCACACTGGGCATTTAATTGGCCTGACCCCACTGTTCTGACCTCAAGAAGAAGTGAGAAGGTGGGAGCAATAATTCTGATGGTCACATAACATTTTGGGACCTCCATGGCTCCAGCATCAGCCCTGCTGTTCCATGTGGCTGGCCATGGGGTCACAAGGGCCAGCAGCTTTGTGCTACAATGCCAAGTAAAAAACCTGAAAAGGGCTCATCAGGTCTGCACCTTACTCTGCACAGGCTTAGGAAACAAGGGGCATATTTACCTCTACCCAAAAAACAGTATACCCAAAAAAACGTGCCAGACTTCAGGGACACAAGCAGTTGTGGTATTAGGGACATTCAGAGGTGAACCTGGCAGTGTTAGGTCAGTAGTTGGACTCAATGATCTTAGTGGTGCATTTAAATGAATCTGTGATTTCATGGTCTGCTAGGAAACTACAACTAGAAAGACACTTTTCAGAGTTACAACTGTACTTGAGGTAAAAGGGAAAAATCATCCTAGTAAATGGAGATATCAAAATTGATATATAAAGGAAACTGCAAAAGTCAAACATACAATGTGCTGGTGGTAAAGTAGCAATGTAGAAACATAAAAGCAAAATACAGCATGCAAGACAAACAGCCTTATGAAATATTTAGTAACTAAAGGGTAAAATTGTAGAACCACACTCTTGAGCAAGCCTAAGAGTACCCTTGGTTTTGGTGGAAATGAAACCCTTCACTTCAGCAAGGGAAACCAGTTAGTAACATTTGCAGGACACCTTAAATTACTTCAGATCACTGGAAATTGCTGTCAGGCTCATTGATAACCTTTGCTCATAATCAGCCTTTTAGAATGACAGTAAAAATCCAAACCATGAGGTAAATGCCCACAAAAGGGCACTTGATTCAAACTGTGACTGAGACTCTCTTGCAACCCTAACAAGCATGAAATATGCCCCCTGCATTTTAGAAGGAAACATATGAAAAAAATTAAATGTTCCAAAAATGAGAGGACAAAAGCACCCTCTTCTGCACATTTTTTGTAAAATAAAAGGATAAAACTGTTTCCAATACAATTCTGTCTAATTATAATGAAAACTTTATTACATTATATCAAAGATATTAATGTTAATTTTTCCTAGGATAAAAGGAGGCAATGTGACTGGATAAAGCTTCCTGGGGTTTTTCAGTGGTTTGTTTTTTAATATGCTAGACAAGATAAGGAGTAACTCATAAAATGCAAAGCTTTGAAGTACCTTTTTCAGTTTTGTAAAAAGAAGTGTATTATTTTCTGTGAAAAACCCCAAGCACATTATAATATTCAATCTTATTTTGTAAAGGGAGTCTCCATCATGCAGAATTTCAGCCATGACTCGTGGTTCTGCTTAGCCTTTTATTTTGAAGCTCCTGGTTTCTTATTAAAGAAAATATAAATTGCTCTGAAAGTGTTCTCTGTGTTCAGGAACAGGCAAATCTCTCAGGGAACAACCTGCATCCCTCAGGATGTGACCAATTGTTTGGCTCTTGAAATTAAAAGATACTACAAAACCTCAACTTTTTTAGAAAATGACAAGCTCTACTTCAGAAACATAATTCACCAAATAGTTGGTGTTTATTTACCATGGAGGAAAACAAATCCTTTCCTGTTATTCTTTTTTTTTTTTTTTTTAATATATTTTCTCCTTACCCCAAAGGATCTGTGGCATTTCTAGACACATTGTGTACAGTGCCCTGAGGGTACTTCTATTTGTATTATTATAGGTGGCTTTGAGAGTACAAAGAGAAGCTGAGCAGTTCTATCCTGGGTGAGCTGCGAATGAGCTGCCCTGTAATACAAACGGAGGCACCCTGAGGGCACCACTGAATTTCTGTGTGTGCCTGTGTATCCCTGTGTGTGCAGCCTTTAAAACACAAGCAGGACAGAAATCTTTCAGATGAACTGATCTCTAAAGGTTGAAGCCTTGAAAGAATTTTTTCTCCTTTTTTTTTTTTTTTTTAACATGCCTTGGCTTGCTTTCAGAATTATCGGTTTCTCCGATAACAAAACTACCTTTGTTTCTTAATATATTCAAGGCCTTATGGTTTGAAAATTTTTCCTACAGTGACTGATTGTCAAACTTGTCATAAAATGCAACCTTAAGAATAGTGATTACATTTAAATGAATTAAAGAATAGCTCTTGCATTAAAATTCAAAAGGGTCTCTAAAATACTTGCATTGAAAGCAAGATTTTATATTTGATGTTAACTATTTAATTTTCTTTCAAGGGTAAGAACCAACATTTACATTGGGATTGTTTGATAATAACAATCTAGACTCAACTTTTCCCATCCGACCAATTTTCTGCCCTTATTATATGTATTAGTTAAATAACATTTGTTCTGCCCTTATTATATGTATTAGTTAAATAACATTTGTAATAACATTAGTTAAATAACATTTGTTCATAGACACAAATAGAAAATAACAAAGTATTGATACCTTTACTGAAAACAAAAGCTATAGTTTTTTTTTTAAAGGAAGACCTATTTACAACTTACATTAGCAGACTGTTGAAAAAATCCAATCAAAAAATTAAAGTGGTGTTTATGTTCTTTGTAATACTGCAAAATAGAAAGGTTTAAAACAAACAAACAAAAAAGGGTGAATTTTATTTTGCAGAGTCCATCTCATACAAAAATTTCAATACCAATGGAAAAAATTATTTCCTGCTTTGGAACCCAGGAATGGATCACCCATCATTGATCTAGTTCATGAACATGGGCTTCCATTTCATTTCAAGCATAAGTAGATGCTTTTAATCTGAAGACAAACAATGGATCTGACCTTTTTCTTTGCTGTTATGACCCAGGCAGCTGAAGAGCTCTTGCATTGTCTCATTGGGGAATGGTACAAAGCCACATCTCTACCCAGTAATGGTTTGCACGCCTCAGGTATTTATGACCTTGTTTCTTTAAACAACCAAGGCAAGTTCCTTTCCAAGGAGCCTTTTCTCCTTACACAGAGAGGGCCCAGGAATGAATGCATCCCCTGTGAACAGAAACACACAGAGCCCTCAGGCTGGGCCCTCAGGCTGAAAAAGGCCATGGAAGGTGGGGCTGTTCTCCACAGGAGCTAGTGGGGGCATGCTGATTATAATAAGGTACCTTATAGGTACACAAAATGTCTAACTATCATTTAAGAATGAAGCAATTTTAGGACTATGCAAGTAACCTTCTTTTTAGGTTTATTTTAATCATACAGCACAAGTGTTAGTGAAAAAATCTGTGAAAAAAATCACACCAAGCATGGGAAGTTCCGCCATGAATGTGGATTCTTAGAAAATAAATGAACTGCTCCTATAAGAATGCTGAGGAGTTCCTAGGACAACAGAATAATGACAACAAATTTAAAAATTCAATTCTTTGCTTTGTAGCTTTATAATAATGAACTAACAAAGAAAATTTGGTCAATAATCTCTGATTTTAACATTCATTCATTCAAGAGAGTACCATTTGCATTCCTATAACATGCAGAGGTTAGAAATAAAAAAGGCACTACTTTTCCTTTCATTTTTTCTGATTCTTTGTTAAGTGCTGCATTTTCCAATTATCACAGAGTTTGACACACTGATTATACATCCATGAACAAGGACAGACTTCAGTGGCATGGGATAATCACTGTGCAATACAGCTTACAGTCAGCTTGGACAGACAGACCTGCTTAATTTTTGTTTGTCCTCATTAAAAAGGCTTCCTAAAAGGTTATGAAAATTTATTCAAAACCCTAAGTGTTAGAAGGCTTTTTTTTTGTTTCCTTGACTCATTTTTATGGTCAGCTGATGAAAAAAATAAGTCTTTACTGCATTTTTCTTTTAAGACAAAAGATCAGCTACTTTTAATTCCAGAATAGTATGGAATAATAACAATTCATTTTCTCTGACAGAAAATACATTCAAACCCAGCATTCAGCATATTTTCAAGGTATTTTTTTTCCAAAACAGCCTGAAACTTTAATTCTTTTTAATGCTTCTTTTCTTTATAAATATATAGACAAAGCTCATCTGGCTTGAAATTCATTCTATGCAGAATGTTCATTTATATCTCTCCTAAAATTTAAACTAAGCTTCTCCCTCTCCCCTTAAGGAATGTAATTACTATCCTTCATTTCTTGTAGTTCCCATGATGTGCCTGTCTTCCAAATAGAGAATAATGCATTATCTGTGCCCCAAGGAATTTATATTAGAAGATAAACTATATTATTGTCTGTAAAATGAATTATTTTAAATAAAAAGGGATGCTAGGATGCAATTACTGTGTTCAAGAGGACACATTTAGTTCTGTTTAAATTGATGTCGAAAAACGCTGAATGCTTAATGGCACAATTCAGATAATAATATGTTATAACAGGACTATATTCATAAAGTCAAATGTAATTTGCATACAGATAAAATATCTACTTTATCTGCAGTTTATATGTTAAAATAGAAAGTATAGATTGTTATTTGCTTCCAGTGTGACACAACTGTGGATAAAGACTTAAACTTTTCCTTGATACTCACCAATCACATGTTAAAAATCTGTGGGTTCTTTTTGTGCATCCTAAAACACAAAGAATTTTCAAAATGACAATACTATCACACAAGATTTAAAGGAAAAAAAAAGAAAGATAAAAACAAAAACCAAAGACCCATACCCCTAAAAAAACCGAACCAGCCAAAGAACCCCAAAAACTAAAAAACACCACCAAGACCAACAAAACAAAACAAAAAACGAAAAATGAACCAACCAACCAACTAACCAAAAACCCCTCAACAGAACACCAAAAAAAAAGAAAAAGGAAAACAAAGCAACTTCCCCACCAAAAAACAAAGACCAAAAAAACCCCAAACCCAACCAAACTAAAAGAAAAACCAACAAAAATCTACATAAACCTCCCAAAAAACCCAAACATAACCAAACTCCTAAACATACCTTCAGGGTAATATTACAATGTGCTTCAAACTTCAACTGCAAAAACTGCATACAATTTCTTCACTATCATAAAGTAAAACAGTAGGTAATTAATATATTGGTGTAAACCCATACAGAGCTGTGCAATCTTTTTAATAAGAAACACCTTTTAGCTCTTTGAGCTTACTCTCCTTTTTCATAATACCTACATTTTGCACATCTATTTAGTGCTCCTGTCTGCTTTTATTTATTTGATTAAGCAATATATTCTTCTATTTTGCTCCAAATCCTGTACCTTTCTTTTTTACAATAGAGATTAGGAAATATGGATCTCCATGTTCAGGTGAAAACATGCTTTTTAAATAGGAGAGTGGGAAATACAAGTAAAACACGAGGAGAAAAGGATGAAAAATGCTAAAAGTTATCTAGGAGATGGTTGAAGAGTTCTTCTCAAGCAGATGTTATGAACAACCTGTTACATAAAGCAGATTTTGTCTGCATCTGATTCTGTCCAGAGGCAGATGGATGGACTGGGTGATTGTTGGAAGCCACTCACAGCTATTCCTTGCCACACCAATTCACATTTCAGACTAGATTCTACCTTCTTAATTAGAGTAAAATATGGCTTCAAGTGAATGAATATGGCAACAAAGGTATGACATATAAGACTAAATCCCATTTAAAATGCAGTCTTTTATAATAGCAATGTGCATAGCTGGAGCAGTATGAAACCTCTGCTTTAAAATTTTGTTTTGTTTTACTTAACCTGCCTTATGTGTCACAGCTAGACACCCTTGATTACTCATGCAAAACCTAGATTTGAAATCCTTCATTTTCAGGAAGCACTGTTTTTCCTCATACACTAGAAAAACATTAAATTAATTGACCTGTACAGGTTTCATTTGAGTGGACCTATGACAGCTACAATTGCAGTACAGTTTCAGGCCTGAAAACACATCTGTATATTTTCAAATGTTGTAATCTAAGAAGCATCAGCATATTTTTTGCTCACTAGCTTTCAGATTCTGATGACCACTTAACTCATTCTTCCACAGCTAACTCATTTAAACCAGAATTAGCAGAAAAATCTTCAGAAAAATGATTTGCAGATTTATTCTACACCTTAACTATTGAATTCTTTTTTATTAGGATGAACAATGCTTTAAATTGAGGATGTATTTTCTATTATGCATAAAACAATATCACATTTCAAGATAATTTTGTGTACATGACTTTAACATTACTTCATATTCCAAAGTTTTAATAGGGGCAAACTCCTTCCAGAAACTGGTGCTGATGCTGGATGGATAGGAAGCAAAATGGCAGTATTAAGAACAGCTGAATCAAACTTCTGCTCCTCCTACTATAGAAGTAAAAGACAAGTTTTAGCCCTTCATATGTGGAGTGACAAAAATTCAGTTTTACCTACACTGGAAAGCTTTTAGTTGCCTCTGAGACAAGATAAAATATGTAAAAATAGATAAAAGAAGAAAAAAAGAAGTAAAAAGTAAAAGACAGTAAGTACTGAATTCTGAAGCAGAATGTCAAATTGTTTCCTCAGACTAGGTGAAGCAAGTTATTTGCCAAGCTCTAAGGCATGTGTTATGTGACACACAACTCCTTAGATCACAGCAAAAGCTTATTCAGGCTTCTATTTGACCTATTTGACCGGTACAGGGTTTAAATGCAGCTGAAATAAAATTGCAGTCAGCCATTTAATCTATATTCCAATTTAATCCATTTTTCCCAGTTTCAGAGTCAGTGGTGCTTATGATCTTATCAGAACTGTGAAGTCATACAAGCAGACTGCCTCCCATTTCTTTAGAAAAAGATTAGTTAACAATAAAAAACAGTTTTTCCAAGTCTAAAGGTAAAGCATTAATTTAATCTGTATATTCATGTACATTATACATAAATGTGTATATATTTACATGGAAAGTACTGGTTCTTCACATTCATTTTTCAATAAAAAGATTACTATATATTCCCTTCAAAGATTTAGCAGGATCTAATGTCTTTTGATCAGAGATGAGTTCAATACTTCTCCACTTTATAAAAATAAAGGATTTTATAGACAGTTACAGTAAGGTCACTTGACACACTTCAAAACACTAACTCAGTTAAGAGAACAGTTTAAACTTAGAGATTTTAGTTTTATTTCTGTGATTAATTAGTTATCTTTCAGAATTTGATAAGTAATCTTTTAATATTGTTGGACAATAATTTCTTTCAGCTATTCTGGACAATCAAAGCTACCCAGTCTTCAAGAAGGGATTAACTCTCAGGACTCTCTGTAAGAATGACTTAATTAAAAAGGCTTAAGAGAAGAAATGCTTTAATACAGGAAACGAGAACTCTTTGACCCCTAGAGGTTGACTGAAAGTTATCACTTTCTTGAAAATGAGTGATCAATAAAAACTCAAAAGAGGAATTATCTTTAAAGATGGTTAAGGAGTTGCTGCTGCTAGAAAATAAGGAAAATATCTTGTGTTTTATGAGCTTCAGGTTCCACATAAAGCATTCACAGAAGTGCTGAGGCATCGTGCACAGCAGCTGCTCTACACTGAGCCTACACAATTTCTTCAGTTTTCTGAGGGCTACAGGGAATTAAATGCAAGATCTTTTAAAAATTATACATGTTTTCTTTCCACCATTAGCTTGTCACACTTCCTTACGGCAGGTTTAGCTGCACACGTTCCCCTTCATTCCTATAAATGTCCATCAATACCTGTATCATCTGATGGGATGCTCTTTATCTCAAAGATACCAGCATGGAAATCAGAGTCAGCATGGGATTTTTGCTCCAGCACTGCTACAGTTCTACAACACAATTATAAGACTTGGGTGTCAGGAAGTCGGAGAATTTATATCAAAACCAAAGGATACCCTGGCTTTTTAAGAAACCATCCAGAACATATTAAATCATCTAGAATATATGGAAAACTAATGGCAGCCAGTAGTAATTCATGTGACTGAACCATCCATGTTTTCTGCTCTAGCTAAAGTAAGTTCACAAAAACTGTCAGCTCGTAAAAGCATTGAATGAGGCAGAAGCAAGGAGTGAGAGGGACCACTATGGGATTAAATTAGCTGATTCAAATAGGATAAAGTAAATGGCTAAAAAGTGGCTTGAAATAATGAAACTGGTATTGAAGCTAGCCTGACAGTAGCAAGTTATCAGGAAAAACCATGTTAATTAACTGTAATAACACTAATTTAATGGATATATCTCAAGCAGAGTAAGGGAAATAAATGGACAGATACCTGAGACACCTCTATAACTGTGGTCACCAATTGTTGCGGTGTTGTGAGGGTCCCCAGGACGAGGTGAGAGATGAGGATTTGACTCCAGGTTCTCAGAAGGCTGATGTATTATTTTATGATATTATATTATATTAAAAAAGTGATATACTCAAACTATACTTAAGAAAGATAAAGGAGACATTAGAAGGCTAGAAAAAAATGAATAATAAAAACCCGTGACTGACTCAGAGAGTCCGACACAGCTGGATTGGTCATTATGTAAAAACAATTCACATGGAACCAATCAAAGATTAATCTGTTGGTAAGCAACCTCCAGACCACATTCCAAGCAATCAGATAATTATTTTTTACATTTCTTTTCTGAGGCTTCTCAGGAGAAAAATCGTGGCAAAAGGATTTTTCATAAAATATCATGGTGACAACAACCACAACTTCAGTGTCAGCTCAATGACAATACAGAAAAACATCTTATTATAAAGCCTTTAGTGAAAACCATGCATATATGAGTTGGGAGAAGCATTAGCTCAACCTGTATTTAATTTTATTACAGAAGTGTTATCCACTGCCTTCCTTGTACACCTGGATGGGGAAAAACTCAACTCCAAATGAGCTAGGCAAATCAACCTCAGGTAAAATTATACCAAACTTCCTTGCTTGAAATAGACTCTGATTCTCTAAGTCTCATAGAGATATTTGCACAGCAACCTTTGAGAACAGCTTATAATCATGTGGAGATCAGCTGCCACTGCTTGTCACCTGTATTTCTGAAAAATGTCATATATGCAGTCTGTCGATGTACTGTAAATTGTTTTCAAGGAATTAGTCTCCTGCAGGTTGAAGCAAATGATTCCAAACTCTTTTGTAGCAAGCTGACTTGACATTGCAACAGTCAATTTTTTGAACTATTTGCTTCCACAAAGGTAACGTGTTTGTGTATGTCCAAGCACAGAAGAAGCAGTGTCCATACCACACCTGCAGTGCTTCCTAAATCAAAAAACCTGGAAATATGATTGTAAATACAACAAATTAGTTTATTCCTAGTTTTATTTTCAAGCTAGGTGTGATCATAAAGGGGTAGAAAAATCTTTTATACTGCTCTAAATCCAGATTTAATAAAAAAAAAAGAGAATCTGATCCACTGTCCAGAGATCTTTATCTCTCTTTCCCAAGGTTTCTCCAATGCTGAGGTGGGTGCTGGTAACCCCAGGGGCTGGGAGGGGTAAGTGAATATATGTCACAGCACACAGAGAATAGCAACTTCTTCAGATTTTGTTGTAGGCCAGTAGATAGAAATTTTAGGTTTCATTAACATTTTGCAACTGTTACTTACTCTATTGCAGCTATGGATCCTGAATTTATAGCTCACCAGTTGCCAGTTGACTGCTGGGCATTAATAAATTCAGAAAACACTTTGAATCCTGGTTTTGGTTTAACTATTTGAAGCAAGTATTTGTTCTTATACCACACTGCCTGTTCCAAGGTTCTGGCTCAACTAAAACTCTTTTTGGGCTGGTTTCTCAGGGTAGAAGTTACAGAAATATTTGGCTGATTTAATGCAACATACGCAACACAGTCAAATTTTGAATTTAATTTCACAACAGAATAATCATGCTATGACACGATTTATTCATCCAAACCTGCAGACAGCATCAAGTTCTCCTGACTGGACATCATTTCATCGCATTTCAGATGCAGATACAACCTCAAATATTACAACTCTGCCAGTTTCATCTTCATTTTATTTTTTTTCCCAGCTTTTAAGCTTCAAACAATATTTCTAGTTTTCATTAAAAATACATTCACTTGCATGAAATGTATTTTCAATGCTCTTGCTTTGGAAAAGGTCCTCTACCTCCCATCATTTAACACTAAAATAAAAGGCTGTACAATAAAAACTCATCATATATTGGTGAAGTAGGATTTCTTTTACCTCTCATGGTTTATTTAAGTTAGAGAATTGAAAGTTACGTGTATACATTTTTACTCCTAGACCAAAAATCACTATTACAAAACTAGAAATACTTGACAGCAGAACATTATGGTTGCCAGAAATGTGACAAACTGTAGAAGTCTGAAGCAGCTCCGAGTGTTTCTTCACAGTCATGGATGGCATCTTGTCACCTTGTAACACAGGAGCTGCCACTACTACAATGGCATTTCAACAGACTTTTCCTAGGAAAGGATTTAAGCTTGTCCTTTTTCTCACTTCATCCATCTTATGTTATTTCTTAGAACATTTCCTAAATTCTTAGAATGGTCATAGCATATTTTAGGATTTTGTGTGGCAGTCATATTATCTGGAAAAATCCCTTCACCCAGGGAAGAGCGATTCTTCTCCTGGGAAGCTGAGAAGCCTCAGAGAAAAGGAAAACAATAATCATCTGATTTGCTTCTCCTGTGTTTTGCTGCTTTGGAATGTGTTTGGAGATTGTTTACCAACAGGTGGTTGTTTCATTGGTTTCATGTGAGTTGTTTTCACTCATTGGCAAATCAGGGTCAAGCTGTGTCAAGACTCTGTAAAGAGTCATGAGTTTTCATTATTATCTTTTTAGTATTCTGTAAGTATCCTTTCTGTATTTTTTTAGTATAGTATAGTTTAGTATACTTTTATATAATATAGTATCATACAATAATAAATTAGCCTTCTGAGAACATGGAGTCAGATTCATCATTCCTTCCTGCCATGGGGGACCCAGCAAATACAATAGATTTTCTTTTGTACTAGGAGTAGGTAAAAAAAGGAGTAATTCCAAACAATCTTTAATGAAGACAAAATTATTGTTCTTAACCAAACAGTGAAAAGTAAGTCATATGGGGACAAACAATATTGGGCATTTAATTTGGAGGAACTTGTGAAAATGGTGGAAGACCTGAGCTTGATTTGCAGCATCACGCACACTGGATAGCAAAGTCCCCTTGTGAAACAAGTGATATCAAGCTTCTTCCATCCCATTTCAGTTTTTTCAATGTCTGGTCAATTAGGTAGAATATCTATAGGACAAATCCCACCACTTCTAACAAGAACACTACTTTACACATATCTTTCTTTGAGGGTTGTTACATGTCTAAAAACAGATTAAGCTTGCAGGCTTCTTACACCAAAGAGGGAAAGAAACTTCTCTAACTTCTCTAAGTTTGTCTTTTGAACTTACCCAAAAATACTGTGAAATTGCCTTGCTAAAACTAGATTTTCATTCAAATAACATTCCATATTGTTTGTCAATTTTTGAAATATTTGTATTTAATTTATTTAAAGTGGTTTACACTTATGATTATCAGTCTTATACATATAGGGCTGTCACAAATCAGTTCAGGAGATTTCTCCCTAATTTTCTTTAGGAGAACTTAGCAAAGTTAATTTGGCATATGATCCATTCCATTGACAGGAAAGTGTGACCTTTTCTACCTAAAGAGCCAAACATGAAGAGGATTTCTGCTCGAAACCTAAAAAAATATGTTGTACCTTTTATCACTTGGATATTTAGATTTTACAGATAAAAGCACCCATAGATCCACTAGGTTTCTAATTGGACCACAGTAACATTTAGAAAAACATGAAATACAGTTAATCAGGTCTTATTTAATTTAAGGCTTTTAATGTAGAGCTTTTCTTAAAAAAAACCCAAAAAAACCAACAAAACTAAATCCAACTCATCAAACGAAAAAAATTAAAACCATCAATGAAAAAACCTCTCTTTTCTAATCACCAAAAATATAGCTATATTGTAAATAAAAAATTGAACATATGAAGAAGAACAGATTTTTTTATTTTATTTATTTTAAAGGAATGATAAGAGAGATGGAAGCATCTGGAAGTAGAAATTTTCTATACTCATCATTCTCCTGTACAGAAATAAGAATTTGCTCTAAATAGCTTGTAGAGATTTATTGTTGGTTTCTCTTGGAAAGCTAACATTTCCAGAGAGTTACATTCTGGATTGGACTAACAGAGAACAGGCTGTGTGAAGAAAATTATTAATTGAAAAGGTTATTCCTAGAAGGACTGAGAATGCACACATAATCCCTCTGCCAGCTTTTTTTTTCTGCAGCAAAGAAAGACTAGGTTCAACTATTTAGTCACTTCTCCCAAAAGTGATCAAACAAATTTTTTTGGGGAAAGAAGAGACTTAAATGTTCCTTACATACTCCAAACTGAATAATTTTTCTCACAGAACTAACAAGTTTATAATGAAAAGAAAGGGAAAAAACAAAAACCTTGAAAAATAATCACAAAATCATTACTATGCATGCAGCCTATTTCAGCAGCAGCTTGTGAAGTGACCCTTTGTCTCCAATTAAATGATTTTTCCAGGGATATTTCTTTCCCATGTTGATTTGCCCTCCTTATACATCACTCAAGGTGTCCAGGTAGATCTCCACTACCAATTTATTGACCCATCCCTGCTCAGCCTTAACACACTGCCTCTCTCTTCTAGTTCTAAAACACCTTAAATATTGCTTTCATTCAGATGGAATGATTTTGGATCTCTGTTAATGTCAGAGACAACAATTAGTAGGAGGAGAGGAAGAAAGTCCTCAGTTTTCTACTGACTGCAAACTCATGAGCCACAAACTTCTCCTAAATCAAGACCTGTTGTGTCATGAAAACCACCAGCGGCCCCACCACAGCCCTGAGGAGGCTGAAGAGGCAAGACAGTCTTTGTGCTCTTTACCTGCTTTACTCAGGGGAATACAACAGAGGTGGCAGCCATACTTAAATCCTTATTCAGATTAGATTCAGAATATATTAACTGTTGTCCAAAGAGGCACACAGTAAAAATGATGCTTTGTCACACCAGGAATTAAGTCTTACATCAAGCAAAGCAAATTAGACCAAGAATCCATTGTGCTTCTTATTCTATTTTGTCATTAGATGTAGACAAAGAGTTCCTTTTCCTCTAGAGATACCTACACAGAGAGGTTATAATGTGAAATATTAAGGTTAATCAGATCAGCTGACTGCAAATAACCAGCAGTCATCCAGAAAATTAACATCTGTCTATTACTTCTAAAAGTAAAATTGGGTCAAGTATTTTCTAACTGTATGAACACAGATGATTCACTTTACCTGCTTTACCTCAGTCTTCTCTGCCATGAAAACTAAAAAAAAAAGACAATTTCCTGACTCTGTGAAGAACTGGGATACCTGAACAGTTAAGGTTCCTCCTCCTTGAGTGGTATGTAGTTTCAGTGACTTCAATACATTAAGTGCTCTGTTACAGAAGATAAAGTCTTACAATACATTTCCTGGGGAGAAAAAGAGTTTTAAAAAAATGCAAATAAAATCATTTGGTGCCTGCAATCAAACATATGGCAAAAAAAAAAAAAAAGCTGAGATATGAAATTTCATTTAAATCTTTGGATCTACTTGGTGGCAGGGAGATGCATGTCTTTCAATCAACAACACCATCACTTCATGTTTTGGGGGAGAAAAGGGGGGAACCTTATTATTTAAAGCACTTTATGGCCTTAAAACATGAAATCAGCCAACCAACCAAAGGAAAAAAAACACACAAAACTTCCACAAAAAGACAAAAAGACCAACCAGGAATACTTCAAGAATCTTTGCCCTATTACCTTAACTTTCTTCCCTTTGGGAAAATCAAGATTTCTGTCATCCTTTCTAAATACAAATAGGTATTATCTCAATGGGACCATATGTGGGCCTTCTGCATATAATTACTGAAGTTTACTGTTATAGTTTGGGTATTTTTTCAAACAAGAAAAACCATTTATTTATATTTTCCATTGAAAAAAAGCCACATTAAAATATGTCCAGAAAAACTTGTCATGCCTTCTCTGAAATTTTGAAAATTAAATAATGTGCTCTTCACTGTAAAATGAATTAACCAGAGATAATAAAGACCCTCTGGTTGCACTTCAATATTCTTTTCATTAAGCAAAAGGGAGAGAAAGGGAAATAGCAAAGCACCTTTCAGCAAGATTGCAGCAGAACGTCTGCCAGAGAAATGAACTCCAGCAGCAATTGTCTTCAAGATGGTGAGATCCCAGCTGTTCACCCATTTGGATCAAACTGATGAGCACATAGAAAATCGTGCAACAGAGCTGCCAAACATTTCTCACTGCTCCAAGCAGAGCCAACAGAGCTGCTAAAACCATAAGGTGATGCTCAAAATGAGCTCTTTCTCAATGTGCTTCTCTCTCCTCGGTGTGTGTGTGAGCGAGTATATATTTCAGCACTGAGAGACTTTGGGACACGTTGAAACAGAGATAAAGAAAAACTAATTAAGCTCTCTGTGTGCTTGCAAGCATTGCTAGTCATTGTAAACAGCAAAATATCTTTCTCACCAGCCACATTTCAAAAAATCCCAGAGGGCTACCACTATCGCCCAGGTAGAAGAAAGGAAGGGAGATTGGAAGTGTGACCAGCTGCATTCCCTATTTGCAGTGGAGAGATGGGATGCAAGGAGTAAGGAGATGAAGGGAAACATTGCATTTGATTTCACAGAAGAAGGACTTTTAGAACAGATTGTTTAATAAGAACAGTTTACTTAGCGCTGTAGCCACAAGTGATGCTAACAGACATAATTTTCTATAACCTTCATGTGATCTTCTCTAATTTTCTGCCCTTTAGTGTTACTTAAAACAGTTATTTAAACATCTCGTAATTTCTGGATTTCTGATTGTATGCATTTCCCTCAATAGGGAGAAGCTATAATTTCACTTGACTGTAGGCATCATCTTTTCATTATTTCCTAACCTTTGAGCTCTTGCCTTTATGTAGATTTCAGAGGCCATCTGTGCAGCTGGTTATAGTGGTAATGAGTGAAGAAAATCACCTCCAGACCATAGCTGAAACTCATCATTTAACTCAGACAAGGCCTTATGTCATTTGTCCTTCCCTTATTTCCTTTGCTTCAAATTCTTTTGTGCTTCTACTTTTCTAACACTGGAAAAGTTTAGGAGAACGAGTTTTCAGGTTTTTTATTTTAAATTGTACTTGAATGATAGGTGTGTTCTGCTTATGTGCCAGAGAAAACTGACAATTATTTCACACTGCTTACGAGGGAGACAAAACAAATCACTTAGACCTTTGCCAGAGAAGGGCAGAGAATCCAGGCCATTTTAAAGGAATTTTGGATGTTATAAAAATGTATGTGAAGCTGTATCTATCTTAGAGCATTGCATGTAAAAGAGATACAGACATGGATATGTGGGTGCCTGGAGGACAGTTAGCCGACTTTTGCTTGGAAATTGCTTCAGCAACAGTTAACTACCAGTGGAAGGCAGTGAATTCCTTTAAACCACTTAATTTTTTTTTTATCTCTCTTTTTTTTAAAATTCTCTTTTTCATTAATATTTATTATCATATTATGTTATTACAATTATTAAGCTGTCCTTATCTCAACCCATACATTTACTTAATTTAATCCTTCCTATCCTATCCTGTCCTGTTCCTATCCTATCCTCCCACCAGGGTCTTAGTTACCAATTGGGGTTAAACCACAACATCAGTAAAAAATAGCTAGAACAATTTGTAGAAATTAAATTAAACAATTTGTACAATTAATTTGTCAATTAAACAAAGAATGGATGGAAGGACAGAAGCATTTGATACATGAGATGACAACTGCTCAAACTGCAAAATGAGTAGCTGCTAATGAACGGAAAGTAATGACAAATTAGACTATTTGAGGAAATAAAGATACTGCTCTGAAAAACATATAGACTTAAAAAAAAGATTTATTTTACTGAAGACTAGAGCATTAGTTTCTAAAAATCTTACTGAGAGGCTGTTGAGATGTAGGAGTGGAGAATGCTTGAAAACAGGTTACAGCAAATCCTGCTTCCATTACTGGAACTGCCACTACTGGCAGTGAGGTTGGGTGGCCACATTCTCAGCCACTGAAATAAACTGCCCTTGAGTTTTCAGATTTTTTATTTTTTCCTCTTGTTTGTTTTAATCTAAACAGTGCCATCTCTCGATTCTATGTAACAAGAAAACAAAAAAATGGTGTTGTCTCACCATATTTTTCAGAACCAATGCAAATTTTACACGTATTGTGAAAATTAAAGAGAGGAATTTTTTCTCTAATTTCAGAGTAAATAAAAAAGTTAACCATTCTTTTCGAATATGAGTATTGGTATGGAAGAACAATGTAGAAGCAAAAGAGAAAACAGGGAAATGTGCCATTAAGATGACACAATTCAAAGAATATGTAATATATATTAAAAAGCTTACTATTAAAACTTTCTAGCCTAACATACAGAATGAAATTTATCACACCTGAAAAACTGGTTAATTGAAACATTTGATAGTTATGGCTGCTGCATTCATTCTTTCAATATTTAATCATTTCCCCTCTAGTCATCCAATTTCTTTTCCACAAAATAAATATTTTCAAAGTTTCTCTTAAGGAGGTTTCTTATCATCTTCCATTGTCATAATGTTTTTCCCTTTTGGTATCCTATATATCTTAGGCTGCAATACAATTCATTCTTTTCTATAATTGAGTGCCTCACCATCTGATTTAATTCACCTGAAAGGAAACTGTCTTTGCACTAAGATCATAATCCTATTTGATTTCTACGACGCATTTCAGCTTTTTTTTTATTTGCATTGCAAGGAAATCTCTTTTTATAGTCAAGGAGATTTCCTCTCTCTCCTTCCTATATAGCAGCTGCTATCCAGTAATTTATATGCATAAATGTATGGATATTTTGCAAAGCAACATCCTGCAGTTACATGAGAAATGCTGTCACCACAATATTATGGAGAATAACATGAGAGCTGAACCTCTTTTTATCATTGTTCTGAGGAGAAATCATGTATTTATTCTGTTTTCCATGCCCCAGTAAAAAAACAGATTATTTATTTGCTAATATTTCTACTCACCTGATTGTGTCATGTACATATTATTTAGAAAGATAAATTATATGGTCCTAGACAATTTTGCTATTTAGCTTGCTTTATTTTGTCTTTCCCTTCCAATTTTTAGTACCAATAGCATACTAAATTCAGCTGTCCTCAAAGCACAAAAATACTAAAGAACAAGAGGTGAACTTCATTTTATGTCCATAAACCAGCAAAATATAAGGGAACAGTGGCAAGACTCCTTGAAGCAGACCCAAATCAAATTTCCTTGCAGAGTGGGTTGACCCTGTGTTTCAATTTTTCATCACTACTGTACAATTTTGAGAAAAATAGCTCCTCAGACTCCACAAAAGTGCTCAGAGGAGGACTTTTGTGAGAATCACCAGCCCAGATTACTGGCAAATGACAAATCCATACAATATGAGTATTCTATTTCCTTAGAAGTCTCTGCTTTCTCTTAATTCTTTTAATCTCCTAAAACTCCTTATTTTGCATCTATACTGCAGCATATTCTTACTTTCAATACTAGGTATCCATTTCCAAATAGATCTGAGTAAAGCATACCAGAAATTTTCACACACATAAAACTTCTTATATATGGCAGAACTATAATCAAGAATTTCAGTTTTCTAATTCCTTGTGCTTTTTAATGTAGAGCAAATCTGATGGCCTCACCATCATGTTGGTATGTAGGACAACAGCATAAGTAATGATAGACAAAGAAAAATGGAGTATGATTTTTTAAATGATAAAAAAGCATTTGTAATGTGGTGTCACCAAATTGAAATAAGAAAGAAAATTAAGTAAAAAGCTAATCAAATCTTGTCAATAAATTTTGAAACATCAGGGCAGATTTTTTTCCAGTCCACCAGGTCCTACAAAGAAAAGAGAAAGAAAAGAGAGAAAGAAAAGAAATTCCAGATTCTGGAAATGTTCAACTCTCGTCATGCATCTCACAGCCCTGGTCAAGCACACAATCAAACTGCAGTCCTATTGGTCACATAGTGAGAATTTCTCCTGACTTCTAAAATGTTTCCTCTCCTATGAAATTTTCATAATGGTGAGAGGAAGCACAAGGAAGTAGGGTCTTGTTTCCGTGCCTTTGTGCCCCACTCCCCCTCAAAAAACTCAAACCAAATCAAACCAAGAAAAACCAACACCCCCCCCCCCGCCCCCGCCAAAAACCATGAAAAAAAAAAATTAACAGAGTCAGGGAATACACCTCCCCTAATCCCATAATCTAACAATACAGTGATGGAATAATTTCAGCAAATGAATGGGGCAGTTTTGCTACTATTGAATGCAATTCAAGGTCCATTTTCATATATCTCTAGAAGTGCTGACATTAAATAACCAATCCTGAATCTCTAACCTTCTTATATTTCTCTTTGGATTTGTGTTTGTTTCATCTAAAAAGTCTAAAAAGAAGATATTATCTTCTTAGGGTTTGCAAATTTGATAGAAAAAAATTCACAAAATAATCTTCAATATAGAAAAATAGTAAAATATCAATTATGGCTCCATCCTGCTTCTCTTGCAAGTACCACTTTTCAAGTCTATATTCCTGAGGACAGTTAAGCTGTAGTAGTTGCACAGTGAGATAGACTGGAATATTAGCAAAAGACTTGGAAACTGTTGTTTGGAACACAAAGTTATGAAATTACATCTTTTCTTTGTTATTTTAGTTCTCCCACTTCCATTATATTTCTTTTCTACTTTTTTTTTATCAGACAAGACTACAACATCAATCTGTTTCAAAATCTTTTAGTCAGAAATCAAATCCAAATCTAATTTTAAACCAAGACTACGCAGACCTAAATTACACTGATCACCTCAAAGTTAAAAGCAGTATTTCCTCATCTTCAAACCTAATGTCCTGATGTTACAATAACAGAAAGTGCAAAAGACAAAAACGATGGTAGTTAAGAATACAGGAAATGGTTTGGTTTTTTTAAAAATAAAAATCACAACAAGTGGTCTCCTGAAAAATAAATATGGAAGATGAAAGTATAAGAGTGGATAATCACAGAACAAAAGGCACAGAGAACATTAGTGATGATATTTGCTTATGGGAAATATATTTCACAGAGACCAAAATAGCTAAAAGTATCTACATTGGTGTCACACCTCCTTTAATCTTAATCCAGAAGTGTTTTGGAAAAAAAAAAGGCATCTTAAGAACAGAATTCTTGAACTCTCTGTTGAGGTCAGGTTTTGTCATATTCTGAATTGTCAGTCTGGGTGGGAATAGATAAAACAGAGTACTCAGAGCAGATTAGTAGTTCAGTGTGACAATAGTTAAAGTATCCATTCCCTTCTTCTTTGCATTTTGATAGATTAAAACAACAAAAAAACCCAGAAACTAAAAATAGCTGAAAACAAAAAAATATCAGAAACTAGATATCTTCATGCCATAAAATTTGGTAATAACAGGAGTCCATAGTCCAGGATATATTTATATATATGTAAAATTTATTTCCTCCTCTTGATCAGCACTGATAAAGAATAACAGAGATTCATAGCTTTTGTGAAGACACGTAATTTTCAGTGACATTTAGAAATACATGGCTTCATGCTTTTAAAAAATGCATTAGACCTTTCAAGAAGTAATTTTACTACAAAATATCACTCTCATACTCTTTGTACAGCAGTACAGCCATTAATAATGCTTTGTTATTGCATATGATATGATTTACACTCTACCCTAATGGCTTAGAATCTTCTTTTTGTGTTTTTTGTTGTTTTTTTTTTTTCTTTCTTTTCCAGTATGAACAAATTAGCTCTGTTTTCATAGCACAATTAGTTGCAAGTCCTTCATTTTCATTCTGCTGAAAACTGAAGGACAAATCAGTGATAACAGAATCACAGGGTAGCACTTGGGTAGTCAGCTAAGATTGTTGTCTAGGAGCAATTTATCATGTAAATGGTGTCCTCTTTGTTTTATGGAAATCTGAAAACAGCTTTCTGCATGATTGAAGCCTTTGTCAATGAAAACCCCTTCAAAAATGTGACAAATGTTTCTTATCTCTGGGAGATGCTCAAAGGACTTAAGTGATAAAAACTATATATACACTTACTATTTTTATCCAGGTCATACACATCTATAGCATTCTGAGGATTTAGCAGACCTGCCAGAAATATAAGATTTTCTCTTTATTGCTTCAATTCTATTTTAGGGGAAAATCAATCCCATATCAGAAGAATCAAAAAAGATTGCTTGTTTTATCCATCCTATGTATAAATATTAATTACTATAACCATAAATAAACAAAACATAGAATGTAGTGGTTTCTCAGAGAAATATGAAGCATGTTACAGATGATATCCAAGCCTTTTTGGAACATGAAATGTATGCTTATTAATTGTCACATGCCTCTCTCTCTCTCTGTCAAAAGCCCCTTCAGGGTCTTATTATCTCATGGATCTCCTCCTTCCCATTCTGCCAATCCACAGACATTTTCCACTGCATGTCATGGCTACATTTCAACTCTCACAGGTGAATTAAAATATATATTCCACTATGACTAATTGACACAATTATGGGACTTTACATCTCTTATAACACAGATTTATGAGGTTTTTAATATGAAATTTTAAAAGTCTGTTTCACAAAGTCTCCTGTAACACACTTAAATGATTGCCCATTTAAAGAAATGTTGTTAAACCATCTGGGATAAAAAACAAGCTACCCATAAGGTGAATATGAGTGCAACATGTAAAACAGTTTCCAAGAACAGTGGCATCCAGCACAAACCTAAACTCAGCAAATGATGCTCTGAAATTAAGAGAAATTTCCCACCTTCTGCAATACTGAAGATGCAAAAAAATGTTTTTTAACACAAGTCATAGTATTCTAAAACATGACTGAATTCCACCAGCAAATGAAATATGGCTTTAAATCTCCCATTCACGTTGTCTTTGCTTGAGCAATCAAAAGTTTCATAAAAAAACCTACTTGTTATTTTGTGTGTGTTTGCTCAACCTATGCAAAAGTATTTTCCAACTGACGAAGGAGAATAAATCTCAAAATAAGTCCGAATTCAATCTTGTTTTACTCAACTTTTTTTTCCTACCTCTTTTATTTTCTAAGATTCTGAATAAGGAGAAGGGGTTTTGGTTTTGTTTTAGAATGTATACTGTGTGTACATACACAGATATCAATACTTTCTGCCTTGGAGAGAGACGGGGACAACAATCATATATTACTTCATTTTTAACAGATGAAACTTTATATTCTTCATGGCATAATGGGCAAAGAATTCAGGTTGCTTTTATCTGTTCCTGCCATTGTTAAGGTCCTAGGTAAAGACAAGTTTGAACAATATAATTTTTCTTCTAAACCTCTTTTGGAGGGGAGTGGGATGTAGCAACAATAGTCACAGAGGGGTTTTTTTGAACAAAAAAGCCCCACAAAAATTGTTAAAAGAGCAAGGAAAATATCCATTAATTATTTCCTTTATCTGAGAAACAGGGGCCAAGGAAGACAGAGAGAAGCTTTTTACAGGGACATGTAGTGACAGGACAAGAAGGAATGGATTCAAAGAGAGCAGGTTTAGATTAGATATTATGAATAAATTATTTCCTGTGAGGTTGGTGAGGCACTGGAACAGGTTGCCAAGAGGAGTTTCAGCTTTCTCATCCCTGGAAATGTTCAAGGCCAGGTCGGATGGGGCTTTGTACATGATATGAGCCAGAACAACAAGTGAACCCAGCCACACTGGGAAGTTATTCCTGATTGGATTTATGCATTCCTTAAATTCCAATTCTATCGCCCAGCCTATGAGGAAGCACCATAGAGGTAGCAGATTTCAATCATGCGAAATCACTGAAGGTAATTTCAAATCTCACCATCTTAAACATTTAATCATTCTCCTTAAAATAATTTTCTAACCTTAAGCCATTTTTTATTTGGTTCTGGAATACACAACTTTTTTACAGATTCATCTTGGCTGCCATTTTTTGTATATTATCTCAGTGTTAGGCTTCATTTTAAAATTCATTTTTTCCTCAGCTTCCAATATATTCAAGTTTGATAAAACCTAATGAGCTCAAAGGCAGACAGATTAAAGTGCACATTTTTGACATAAGCAATCTTCTTTAATAGAAGGCACTTTTATTATCAACTTTGCATTCACTTTCTGTGCAAGAAAAGAAAGTAATTTTAATTTCAACGGACATGGAATTTAATGGTACTCTCTAAAGCTTTACCAAATCTCCATCAGCCTGATAAATTTGGTCAAAAGGTTCATAGCAATGAAGTCCCAGCAGAGTGAGAAAATTTTCCTGACTACATACTAGTCAAAAAGAATATTTTTGTATTTTCTTTAACCTTTCAGCAGAGATTTGGCTTCTACCCTCAGGTCTGTATAACTAAAGAGACTGGGTGATGGGTTATGAGTTATCAGGGACAGGGTTTCTAGCTCAAATTGAAAATAATGTTGGAAAAGGCTGCTCAGGTAATTGAGTGTTTATGCCTGCAGCTGTATTCTGTTCAGCCTTCATCAAACTGATAGCAGTTCCAGATAAACCCTCTTAGTAACCCATTTTCATAATTTGAACACATCTGTGCTAAGAAGAGACTGGTAACCAATTGAAATATTTCTCATTAACCTGAATGTTCTTTTTCTGGTAAAATTTTGAAGTATAAGAGATGGGAAAATATTTCAGAGTAATTCAGTTATAAAATATTTCCAAATAATGCCAAAGAACAGACTTATGTCATCAAGTAGCTGTTGAAAAAATCTTACCACAATTTTTTTCTAATTTCAAGAGTTAATTAAACCTTTAAGGATCAAATATAACTGGGTTTGATCGAAAATATAAACCACACTTTTTTTTATTATTATTCCATCTAAATTTATCCCAAACATTACTTATCTAATGGAAGTTCCAGGGGAAACTGAAGATATATAGATAGAGATACATGTAGCTGAAACATTTCTGTATTGAACACTACAGCAACACTGCTTGTTTGAAACACTGTTGTTCTTTACATGAGCAGATAAACTCACAGACACTGCCTGAAGCAAGTTTCAAGTGAACATTAAATACTTCCACACTTTTAAGCAGTAAAAACAAAGCTTGGAAAGCCTGATTTATTAAAAGAAAAAGACAAAAAGCTGCTGCAGCTTCCTGTTTACAAATTTAGAGTAAACTACTACTAATAAAAGCATCTCAGGGACACGTAGCCTGTTTAAAATGCTATTTTCCTTTTCCAAAAAAAACCTGCCAAACCACCCCCAAACCCTAACACATCCCACTTTCACTAAGAGGAAAAATAACATTGAAAAAAACCCATATCTTTTCCCCCAATAATTTTTGCTGCAAGTGGGATCATAGAGGCAGGAAGATAAAACTTATGAAGTAAAAAGAAAAGACCATTACACTATTTCATAATACCACAAAGGTTCCACTTGACAAATTTGGGTTGAAACCACACAAAAGGAGAATGAATTCTAATCATTCTACCTAGAAGCTGATAACTTTGCATTGCATATATAGTGGAGAAAAAGAAACAAAAAAAATCCTGCTCCTAAAGTTTCCTGTATTTTAAGTGCACTACAAACCTTTTTAATACTTCATTTCAAAAGCAAGGGATCTTAAAGTGATGTTTCTTTGAGCACAAAAGAAGATCTAATCAGCTTGGTTACTTAGTTTTTAAAATCAGAATTAAAAAATGTCACAATCTAGTCTATCCCCCGTTAAAATGTTCCTGATTAGATTTCAGCCCACAATTCCTTCATCATACACTTGAATTCTGTTTTCTTTACTATGAAGCACCTCTATCTTTAGTGTGTAGATCCCAGAAAAGACATTAATTGCAATCTGATCATTGGGTTACCTTCGAAGTACAAAGAAGTAGGAATGTTGGGGTGACTGGTTTTCCACAGCATAAAATTTCCATTTTTAGTCATGAACAGTATGTTGTGGTACATATCCAACTTCCAGGAAATATAATGTTTATTGTTCAGTGATTCATTTTTTTTTCATGAATCTTAGAGAAATTTTAAATTGCACTGTCAAAAACCAAAATTGCATCCACAGGATATTTCCATCTTACTTGTGATGTCTGCAAAATATTTAACAGCATAGGGTAAATTTTAAGGACATAAAATTTGGGGCTAAAGAAAAGAGAAATATCATGAGTACATAGTGATATCAGTATCATATTTATATACAAATTCATATTTTTACTTTTTTTTCCCTCATATTTCTAAAAGAATGCCAAGATCTGGACCCTAAGGTGGCTGAAATGTTATAAACTGGTTGACAGGACAACTACTGTGGAGCCCACTGAAATTACAGAAAAGATCAAAATAAAATTAATATAATGAGTATGAAATTGGTATAGATCATATTAGAGAATAGTAAAAATGGGCCAGAATTAGACTCCAGATATTCTAAGTCACAGTCCAGTGCCTACTCACTGAACCTGATGAAATTTAAAATTATTTATCTTTCTTAATATCAAACAATTATTCTGCTGCTTAAAACACACAGAAATATGCAGAACTGAAGACCATTAAAATGCTCTGAACCCATTAGAATTAAAATATTAGGCTTCAGTCTTAGTTCTTTGGCAATTAATGCTCTGCAGCTTTAGAATTTCATCACAGTGTATTAATCAAGCCATAAAAATACAAATTATCTCTTTAGTATAGAAAAACGCTTTCTAAAATTATTTTAATAGAAATAAATTTCCTGTCTGTGATGTTTTAATTGCATATCTTAAATTGCATTAATCTGTCTTATTCAGCCTTCACGCTTCTGTTTATTTCCATTTAATTCTTAAATAAAGGCCCTGCACACATAGAAATGGCAGACATGGAATAAGAGTACTCTTCATAGAGCATGCATTGTCCTACTAGGACAATGTTTTATATTTATTGTGATGAATAGGACAACATATTTATCATTATAAAGTTCACAGCTTTTGCAAGCAATCTTTATCCCTCATCCTGATAGATTGGCCAGTGAAGACTGTAACTGTAGATACCATTGGAGTTTCCAAATGATGCTAATACTGAGAAAATAAAGTGATATGTGAGAAGAGCACAGGCAGGTCTGAGAGGCAGTAGCCGGGTAAAAGGTAGCTCAGGAAAAATCCCAACAGGCTGTGGAGACAGCAGAAGGTAATCAGAAAAGGTGAGAATATTGGAAGAGGTGCAAAAGGTGGAGACGTGACACCCAACATTTGCACAACATTTCCACACAGAGATGCTGGCTAGTGCAGAATTTGGAGCTACAGATGGAATTTCTACCAATGCGGGCACTAATCACAGTCAGCATGGAGAAAATATATTTATCCAGATTCTGGGGAAAACGTTCATCACCCAACTTACCCACCCAACGTCCTGCCTGGTCCTCACTTCAGCAATCAGAATAAAACTAGGACTAGTTCCATTCCACTTCTGATTCCCAGAAGTACTCCAAGGCTCTCATCTCACCACTGGCCTCCTCCTATCCACCATCATAAAACTCCCCCCAATCACGCTACTCTACATAACCTCACCTATTAGGTATAGGGTCCCAATATCTTTGTGATTAGTTGAGAATAATCATTGGTTAATGAATATCACAGGTAAGATGGCTGAGTGTGTAAGTGTTAGGCTGTAGTCCTTTCTACACAGGTTCAATTCCTCTTCTTATCAGCTCTCTCATGAAGTTCATAGTGAGTTGCAAGCTCATTGATGTGCATTGGTTATGTACCAGAGCCTTAGGCAGAGGCCTGTTGGTTAGGGCATATAGCTGTTAACTATAGTATCATGGGATCAAAGCCCATCTGGCTAGTAAATCGGAAGATCCTAGCTTAATTAAAGCACCTGACTTGCATTTAGGGGATGCAGGATAATGGCCTGTGGACTTTAGCAGAAACTAAGAGGGTTCAACTCTTGTTTAAGGTTTTGAAGGCCTTCGGTTAGGTAATCCTAAATTTCTTAGACAATGGTAAGGATTATAGGGGAGATAGGAAGGAGGATGGCGGACATGGTGGTAAATACAGCAATTGTAATGCTGGCTGGTTTGCTAGTACGTCATTGTTTTATATGGTTTGTGGTGTGTGGGGGAAGTGCAACTGTTGTGCAGTATGTGAGAAGGTAGAAGAATAGGCTTAGCAGGAACAGGAGGGAGATAAGTGCGGCTGCTGGGGCTATGTCTTGCTTAGTTAGTTCTTGAATGATAAGTCATTTGGGCAGGAATCCTGTCAGGGGAGGGAGTCCTGGAGGGGGGAGCAGGGTTAGGAGCAGCATTGTGTTTAAGGTTTAAGGACGGAATTTTGGTTCATGCAGTTATTAGGGTAGATAGCTTAAAGACTTTAATTGTGTTTAGGGTGAGGAAAACAGTTGCAGTTATTACAGTGTACAGGTAGAAGTTGAGGAGGGTGAGTTTAGGATTGTAGATGATAATGATTGCTATTCAGCCTAGGTTGGAGATGGAAGAAAATGCTAGAATTTTTTGGATTTGTGTTTGGTTGAGACCCATTCACCCTCCCAGGGCTGCTGAGAGGATAGCTAGGATAGTTAAGAGCGTAGGGCTTAGTGAGGGTGAGGTTCAGAATGTTCAGAAAAGATCTGCAATGACAGCTCTGTCGTGGACTTACCCTTACCTGTATATTTTCATTCAAATAGCATTAATAATAAGTATCACTAAGGTATTTCAAATGGTAACAACTTGGAAACATGATCAAAATATCTGTAAAATACGAGGTATTAAACTATTAGCCTCTCAAGTATATGGTACACATACAATGAAGTAGAGAAAGGACTAAGCTGAGCAAGCATTAATTTCCTGAAATAAAAAAGCACTTCAGTAAAACCTCCCCTCAGCTACATCATAAGTGCATGTCTAAAAGATTTACCCTAAGACAGAAGATAATAATCAACAGCACTCCTAACTTATCTTATAGAAGATAAAAATACCCTTGTACAAAACTTGCCAGCCCTACATTAATTTAACAGAGTTCTCACACAGTTATCACACTTTAGTCAAGGAGCAGTATTTCATAGCTGAGGTGCAACAGCTATCTAAAATCTTAAATATTTTAAGAACTCAACTGCTATATTTTAAATGCCATGATAAGGAATGGTTTGGTTTCCCTCCTCAGTTTCACTGACTCCTTCCTCTCAGGTTACTGAAGCCTCTGAACACTACTTTTCAATAGCAGGTACCCTAATCACCTTAATGGTACAGGATAAGCCTGAAATACCACCATACAGCATGTACAAGAGGAAAGGGATTTTGGGGGGATTAGCTAGGATAATGCTATAGGATCCACTACTGGGAGAAATCCACTCTTTCCAAACACAATGCTCCAACTGTGTCCAGTTAAATTCCTCCAGCCTCATGTACAGAAGATAGTGCCTGATGAAACTCCTTGAAAAACCTCAAATCCCCAAAAATCTAAAAAAGCCTCATTGTAATAGAGAGAGGAGGAGCTACCTCATTTTTTAGCAAACATAAGTACAGCACTGTCCTTCAAACAAGGCTGCATTTTTGTTTATTTTTACATATGTAAAATGTCAGGTTATGAGTTCAAGTGAATTTCCATGAGCCCTCCATGGAGACACCCCCTTCAACATTCTGCTCAGCACACACATATCAGGCCCTGCTCCTGGCAAGAGACAGCTCAGCTGGAAAGGCACCATTAACATACAAACTTGAAAAATATTTATTCACAGACACACCCCACATAAGTAGCACTCTCAGACCCAGACAATTCCCTGGATAAATAGAACTGCTTCGTGGCTTGCTGAGCCTGCCACTGCACCAGTCATGCATATCTATCAAAGTAGGTCAAGGACCCAAGCACATTTTAGGGATCTGCCTTTTCACTTCACTTGGGCTGACAATTGATTTGCAAGGTACATTTTGCTTCTCCTCTGTATCAAGATTACAAGTTACATTACAGAATAACTGGAATCGATTTATGGTTTGGACACTACAAAGGGGCACAAAAAAAGAGCAAAATTGGTAAGATGAGCAAAATTATGACTGCTCTCTCAGTTCCATGAGTATTCAGGGGTACATCAGGAAGAGTGTGTCTCGCAGACATCTTTTATGGAAAATCCTTTCCTTAAGATTTTTCCTCCTGAGAAGCTGAGAGGCCTCAGGAACAAAATGTAAACAATGATTATCTGCTGCTGTGGAATGCAACAGGTGCATCTGTGATTGGCCCATGCTGGATGTTTGTAATTAATGGCCAATCACAGCCCAACTGTGTCCAGCAGGTCAAGACATCCTGCCTCTCTACTCAGCCCTGGTGAGGCCAAATCCAGTGACTTCTGTTCCATTCAGGTATTCACAGTTCAAGAAAGATAAGAAGCTGCAGGAGAGGGTCCCCATGATGAGGGGCCTGGAGTATCTCTCTTATGAGGAAAGACTGCAGAAGCTGGACCTGTTTAGTCTGGAGGAGACAGAGAGGATCTCTCTAATGCATATGAATATCTCCAAGGCAGGTGACAAGAGAATGGTGCTGAACCCTTTTCAGTGGTGCCCTGTGACCGTGTTCACAGGGGTCTCAGGTTGAGGGAAGAGATGAGGATCTGACTCCATGTTTCAGAAGGCTTGATCTATTATTTTATCATATATATTACATTAAAACGATACTAAAAGAATAGAAGAAAAGATCTCATCAGAAGGCTGGCTAAGAATAGAATAGCAAAGAATGATAACAAAGGCAGCTGTCTTGCACTCTCTGTCTGAGCCAGCTGGGCTGTGATTGGCCATTAATTACGAACATCCAACATGAGCCAATCACAGATCCACCTGTTGCATTCCACAGCAGCAGATAATCAATGTTTACATTTTGTTCCTGAGGCCTCTCAGCTTCCCAGGAGGAAAAATCTTAAGGAAAGGCTTTTGCAGAAAAGATGTCTGCGACAGTGCCCAGCGAGGGCAATGGCCACAGGGTGAGAGCAGCAGCCATAAACTGAAACGCAAGTTCCACCTCAGCTTGAGGAAGAACTTTGCACTGGGGGTGTCAGGACACTGGAACAGGCTGCCCAGGGAGGTGTCCCTCTCTGGAGACATTCAAATCCCACCTGGACACAGTCCTGATCCAGGTGACCTTGCCTTGGCTGTAGGGTTGGACTGGGTGTTCTCCAGAGGTCCCTTGCAACCCTAATAATTCAGTGATTTTTTTCTATCTGCAAGAAAAGAGTACCCTAGGATATTTAATAGGGAAGAAATAATAAATTGATTAGAAATGGCTAGTCTTATACAAATTTGACATAATTATGGATATAAATGACACAATTATGGAATTTTATCATTAGAAGTATTTAAGACACTTTATGTTGCAATGATAAAAAAGATGCAAAACTTTGTGTTAAAAGAATCCTTTTTAGACAAGTTATTTCAGCAGAGGCTTTGATTGTAGATTTCAGTAACCTATTAATTTCTCTGTGAAAAGTGCCCATTTACCAAAAAAAATTAAGTAATTGGCTAAAGGCATGTTCAGCCCAAACTCAGATTAAACAGTTACGAAGCATCAGAAGACAGCCCTGCTTTCCTCACTTAGCTAGAAACTCCCCCCTGTCTGGAGAGAAACACTTTCCATTTTTATACTTGTTTACTCTCACCTGTCAGCATGACTCAGATGGAGCCTTGCAGGTTCTAACACTTCAGATTAGTGTTTCTCCTGAAAACCTCAACTCTTTCATACAAACAAACAAAAATGGAAAGGAACTGCTGAATTTATACCAAGGCTCTACCTTGCATCAAATGTCAGGATGAAAAACACCTCCCTTTCTGCTGTAATTTATGTGGTGCTTTATGCCATAATAGAACTGATGTAAAAGAGCATTCTGATTTGATAGAATTCTACATGTCTTTCCACTTATATTGTATAAGCTAAGTGACTGTGTAAGGTCCAGAGCAATGACAGGCAGGCCCACTGGGCAATGATGAATTTGTATAATCTGAGAAAAAGGATTAAGCAATTGACCTTGCAGAGAAAGAAAGGGATGTTCTTTCTGGTATATTTATACTTTATTTTTTTTTACTACTTTTTATTTAGATACAGTCTGGTCCATCTAGAAGTTCCTTTGCTTCTCAGAAATGAATGCAGAAAAAATTTAGCCAGAATAAAACAGCAGTTACCATATAAACTCAACCACAAGCAAAAAAAAAAAAAGAAAAACCAAAGCTGAACCCAACATGTGACCGTGTTCACAGGGGTTCTTGGGTGAGGGAAGAGATGAGGATCTGACTCCATGTTTCAGAAGGCTTGATTTATTATTTTATGATATATATTACATTAAAACTATACTAAAAGAATAGAAGAAAGGATTTCATCAGAAGGCTAGCTAAGAATAGAATAGCAAAGAATGATAACAAAGGTTTGTGGCTTGGCTCTCTGTCTGAGCCAGCTGGGCTGTGATTGGCCATTAATTACAAAATGGGCCAATCACAGATCTACCTGTTGCATTCCACAGCAGCAGATAATCAATGTTTACAGTTTGTTCCTGAGGCCTCTCAGCTTCTCAGGAGGAAAAATCCTAAGGAAAGGATTTTTCATAAAAGATGTCTGCAACACCAACCAATCATTATCATTCTGATACCCTCAGAATTTAACAAGTTTCTTCTGAAGTGCTGGAAGAGAATAAAGAAAACTATCTTTCTTTTTTCTTTATTCTTTTGTTTTATTTGGAAAAACCAAACAACAATTAATGAAATTTCTCCTGTATTTCTTAATGTTCTTTTGCTGAAAGATTTCATTCTATGTAAGAGTTATTCTCATACATGATGGAGTATTTCAGATCAGATCTGCAAATACACAGTATTTCTATAAACACAAACAGAGTGTGCGCACAAAGCAAAAGACAGTTTGTCCACAAGATAAATCAGTAAGGAATTCTGGCTGGGGTAGAGTTAATTTTCTTCCCAGGGCCTGCTACGGGGCTGTGTTTAGGATCTGTGCTGAACACAGGGTTGATAACACAGAAATGTTTTTGTTATTGCTGAGCCAGGGCTTTCTCTGCTTTTTGTATCAGCCCTGCTGAGGATGTTTGGGGGTGCCTGGGAGGGTGGGAGGGGACACAGCCAGTACAGGTGACCCCAAGTGACCAAAGGGATATTCCAGACCAGGTGACATCATTGTATATCAGTATATAAAGCAGGGGGAAGAAAGAAGTAGTATAGGAACATTTCTAGTGATGTTATTTGCTTTTCCAAGCCACTGTTACCTGTGATGGGGCCCTGCTCTCCTGGAGATGGCTGAACACCTGCCTGCCTGTGGGAAGCAGTAAATTAATGTCTTGTTTTGCTTTTCTTCTTGTCTGCATGGCTTTTACTCTCCCTATTAAACTGTCAACCCATGAGCTCTCAGGTTTTTACCCCACCCATTCTCTCCCTGAACCTGCTGGTGGGGATGTGAGTGGCTCTGGGCTTGCTGGCTAGGGCTAAACCATGGTAAATTCATTGAAAAGAAATACAGATCTTTACAAGGAAGCAATTATTTTTTGTCTTCTCTTACAAAATTCATGTCTGAAGAACATTCACTGAGAGACTTGTAGAATTTTATAAACAATATGACTCAGAATTTTTGCAATTTAGTTTTATGTGACATTTTTCACAATAGCAAAGAGTCATGCCTTATCTAAGTGTTAGTTAACTATCAGTGGACATCTTCTAGAGAAAATAATAATAAGAGAGAATACAGCTCTCTCAAATATACTAATAATTTCTCCCTTTCTTATCTACTCTATCCCTGACCCCCTTCAAATCTTGATAAAAAGAAAATCAAGTGAATAAATAAATCCAGCAAAATGTTTCAAAAGGAAAGATTAAAAAGATAAAAACAAGTAGAAAAGAAACCAACCAAAAAAACCAAAACAAATTAACAAAAACCAAACAAATCCACCAAAAACAAACAAACAGACAAACAAAAAAAAAAACAGAAAAGAAAAAGAAAGAAAGCCTTACAGAGCATGTGAATTGGTACCAGCAGCATTAAAATGCACTGCATGTTTCCCAGTAACCCTCAATTTGAAGAAAGCCACATGATTGCAGGAAGCACAAATTACAAACCTCCTATAGACACAAGAGCATGGAAGGCATTTTTAACTCAATCCCTGGATTACATCTCTATTTAGTGAATATTAATTATATTAAAGTAACTTCATTTGATCAAGCCACCTTTGATTGCATGGTTCTGAGCTAACACAGTTTACAGCCATCCAGCAGATAACTGGGAAGGGGAAAGCACAAAGACAGGGAAGGAAATAAGCAGAAAAATCCCAAGTTTTTTGTTTGTAATACATTCTCAACACAGTCTCAACTTACTTTGTTTTTCACTAACTTTGGTGTTGTAGCCAAGTTATAAGAAGTGCTAGAAACTGCATCTTTCTAAAATATTTTCCTCTCATTCTGATGTACATAGTCTACTTAAAACCCACTCTAACATGTAAAAATCAGTGGTATTTCAGGGTGCTTATTGTCCACAGCTGTAGAAGGTAGCTTTATTATTTATATGTTAGGTTTTAACATTTTAAAATGCATTACCTGGACTGACTGCTCAAAATCCTTACGTGGAACACATGCTCAAAAAACCCCAAATAAAGAAACAAAAAACCCCAACCAGAAAAATAAAGAAAAAAGAACAGCAACAAAAAAAACAAAAACAAAAAAAAAAAAAAAAAAAAAAACCCCAAAAAAACCCAAAACACCCTAATACCCTCCAAAACCCAAAAATCATAAGAACTTTGCAGATTTCTTAAGACTCATAAAGTGTTCTTATAAATATCCATTTCCCTAAATGATTGCGCTTCATATGCCCTCATCTTCTTTCTCAAAAACAATACACAGAGGTACAAGAAAAAGCAAAAGACAAATGTAAAGTGGTTATATACTCATCACAGACTCACTGCACAACAGAATTATGAACAGGAAAGTGGAAGACACAAAGTAGGGAGATCTCTCTATTTAATAAGTTTAGAAACTTAAGTGGCACTACCTCAAATCCTCATACTTTTCTTTGTCTCTTCCAGAAGCCTGAATAAGAAGGAAGCAACACTTACCTTCAGATAAAACATCTGAGTCGTAGCAAAGGGATAAGAATTCAGAGAGAAAAGAAACCGAGACAACAGCATACAAACTTTCAAGAAAACAACACTGGCACCCCAGAGGAGCTAACCATACACCTAAGCATCAGCAAAAATTAACATATCTCCTCTATTCCATTGGCTCATGTCTCACTTCTTTATCACTGAACTGAAAAATTATTCTTTTCACAGCCTGGAGACAAAGCATGACACAGATAACATACAGCAGTCACAAAGAAACATATCCACCAGCAAGCTGAAATCTCACCCTCATCCCAAATCTGACTGCAAAAAAAACCAACATGAGACCAGATGCTTCACCTTTTCAGAACTTCATCTGTTCTCCATTCCCACTCAGTGTTCAGCTGTCCTTTTAAAGCCTTCTCTTACCATCTTCTGTGCACTTGAAGCTCTTTAGGCGCTGTGCTTTGAGGGGTTTTGAGCATCCCTCTCACAAGTTGGTGTCTAGTCTCTAAGAAATACAAATGATGTCTGCATTGATTTGCTATCCCCAAGATATTAACTCTTAGAAACTCATTGTTCCAGTGCTAGGAAAGGCCTCATTGAATGTAATATTTGAAAGTTAAACTCTCCAATATCACTCTCTAATAAACCAAATTAATGTTGGCCACTCCTGATAACTACATTGATGGACAAGTGCTCCTGTTGTTGAGTTCACTATTAAAACTCATATTCACCACAGATGCAAGGAACAACATGTTAATCTTCAAGTTAATAAGGATTTCTCTGCTCCATCTCTAAACCATTTACGCAAAGTACTCAGTTCCCTCCCTCTCTCAACTACTTTGTCTTTTGAGCATCTTCTTTCAGACAGACTCAATGATTTGCAAGTTACATGCATTTTATGAAACCAAAGGAGGACTTGCTGGATAAGTTCCATGCTTTCAAAAAAATTTAAAATTATATTTGCCCTAAACCTGTTAATTGTAGTAATCAGTAACTCCTCTAAAAGTATCCTAACAAATGTTTTACATTAGCAGTTCCCATTATTTGATTTATTTTAAATATCAGCATGAATAAAAAAGCAAAGATAACAATATTGCACTAATGAAATGACCACGTGGCTATGAAGATTTATAAATATCCACAGTGCCATGGGTAACCCAAGTAGTGCAGATGCAACAGGAAATCATAAGCACCCTTCCTTCCATCTCTACAACACCACAGAAAATCAACACAAACAACATCAGAGCAGTGCTTAGAAAGAACTTCCAGGGATGAAGGTGTTTTGTAGCACCACTGAAGGAACCACTTTAGAACTGACATGCTCAGATCAGGTAATAAAACATTCTCTACTGCTAAATTTGTGGATGTTAATGGTGGCTAGATTTGCAGTTTATTTTCCAAACACAGAAAATTTGTGGATAATCTGAAAAATTTTCATATGAAAAACGATTTCTTAGTCCTGTGAGAAAAATGCAGGAATATCTTCAGTGGACTTTTTTTTTTCTGGATAGATGCATGACAAAATACAGGGAGGGAACCTTTATTTTTTGAGCAAATTTCTGGAGCCCATAGGAGTTTGTGCAGCAGTCCTACCAATACAAGTGTAAGAAATGTAAATGATGCCTTACACCAGTGTTACAGCCCTGCTGATTCTTTTCCTCTGGATCTTGACTGACGAGGGAATTTCTTATTAAAAGAGATTGTCACAAGCAAGTATGTGGCAGGCATATTTTCAATATAAATTTCCAAAAGCGTTCCAACAGCTAATATCAAATTCCAGAGATTTTCAAAAGTTCAGGTTGAATTGAGAAAATAAATCCACACAACCAGATAATCCAACAACAAAGTCAAGTAGATTTGTGACAAAACCAAAGCTTAACATCAGAACTTCTACATTCCTGAAATAACTCAACTATGGACAAAGGACTGAAAAGTCAGATTTTGGGCTATTGCAGTCTCAGCTGATACCTCAGTAGTATTTCAGGATTTCATAATCATAATTAATAAATAAATATCTGTATTGGGATTTGCATGACCAAACCCACAGTAGAATCCCTTCAGATTTACAACCAAAAACAATGTATATTAGATATTTTTTGTAGGTGGCTTACCTATCAGTAAAGCAAGATTTCAGTTGTACTCTCTGCTGCTAGCAGCTTGGAAAAGAACAGAAAGGGATTTAAAAACAGCTTTCAAGATTGTCTTTTTTTGTTTCTTGGACAGACACTGCACATTTATCTAATTGTGTGTGAATACAACACAGTATGTATTTTCAGGAAATAGTCTATCATACATATTGTACTTATTTATTATCATAAATATATATTTAACCATATTTTAACTATGACAATGCTGACAAAAAAAACCCCAAAAAACCATTTTCATACCTTGGAAAAAGTCCTGAAAATTATGAATTAAGAATAAATTAATTACTGGATCAGGTGTTTGAGAGTTTAGAGGAAAGGGGATGGCTTTGTGTTTTCTTATGAATTTCATTTATGACTTCTGGTAAACTAGATTCATCTAGTTTGTGCATTTCTCTTGAGTGCCAAATATTTTGTCATTACATGTAAGAGACATGCCAGCAACCTAGAAACAAACAAAAAGTTTAGTTGTTTAAAATTCCATGAGCTGCTTGTTACTTGAATTATTAGTTTGGCTATGGAAATAAATGCCACTTACTCAATGAAAACCAAAGTCACACCATTGCAGGTAATAAAAACCCCACCTAATCAGGAGGGAAAAAAAAAAGAGAGAGAAAACTAATACTTGAATTATTTTACAGATCATGTGTTGTTGATCACCTTTAAATGAGGTAAATGGCTATAATGTTACCTTATGTAGATGCATGCATCTTTAATATATTTTGGTTTTCAGTATAAATGTGCATTATTTTTTATTTTAAATTTATCATTCAATTATTTTTTATTGTTATGCTGTTCAGCCAGAACCCCATTTGCTTGTCTTTCATCAGTCCCACTGTAGTCAGTGAACTAGAGAAACATTTCAAATTTTGTCCAGTTAGAGCGTTTAGAAATAAACCACCTTTATTAAGTTTATTTAGAAATAAACCACCTTTATCTAACAGTATTGTACACCTTACTTCTGATTATAGCTTTACCTGGTTTACTGTTGAAACTTCAAATACTGCTATAAATACGAGGGTACTTCTTAAAATAAGTGATCAAATATATGTTTGATGTGCCCTATGGTTTGTATCTGGGGGCACACGACATCCCTAAGCAGTGAATAAATAAGGGATTTTTTTTGTGCATTATTTTTTATTTTAAATTTATCATTCAATTATTTTTTATTGTTATGCTGTTCAGCCAGAACCCATTTGCTTGTCTTTCATCAGTCCCACTGTAGTCAGTGAACTAGAGAAACATTTCAAATTTTGTCCAGTTAGAGCACTTCGAAATAAACCACCTTTATCTAACACACACACCTTACTTCTGATTATAATTTTACCTGGTTTACTGTTGAAACTTCAAATTACTGCTATGAATACGAGGGTACTTCTTAAAATAAGTGATCAAATATATGTGGTTTGTATCTGGGGGCACATGACATCCCTAAGTATTGAATAAATAAGGGGGTTTTTTTGTTTGTTTTTTTTTGGGTTTTTTGTTTTTTGTTTTTTTTTTAATCAAGCCTTCCTGAGAAAGTGTTTGCATGGCCTGGTTTTGGCAGCAGTGGTGCTGCAGCAGTGGTGCTACAGGAGTGGTTTCTGTGAGAAGCTGATGGCAGAGCCAGCCCCTGGCAGCTCCAAAGACAAATGTGCTGCTGGCCAAGGCTGGGCCAATGAGAAATGGTGGTAACACCTCTGTGATAGCAGATTCAAGATGAAGAAAAGTTATTGTGCAGTTGTAATTGTGGTCAGATGAATGGAGTGAGAAGATGTGAGAGGAACAGCTCTGCAGACACCAAGGTCAGTGCAGGAGAAGGTGCAGGAGGGGCTGCAGGCACCTGAGCTGGGATTCCTCTGCAGCCCATGGTGCAGACCATGGTGAGGCAGCTGTGTCCATGCAGCCCATGGAGATCCACAGGTATAGGAATATGTCCCCTGTTGACAGAGTGACAAAACAATCCTTTGTCCCTTGAAAAAGGAAAGAAGCCCAGAAGTTTCTCTCCTCAATTAGGAGAAAAAGGCATCAAGGCATCTCATGGGCCTGGGGGACTTCACCTCAAGCTTAAGGATAGCCAATTGGACAGGAGCCAAAAAGTCCTGCCTGGGCAATTTACTAGAAAAAGAAGAGAACAAGGAAATTAATTGCTTTTGGGAGGTGTTTTACCAGGAGCAAGAACCTCTTGCCTTGGCTCAGTTTTTCTCTGTAAGGAGTTTGTTATTTTGCCTTTTATTAAAACTTTTCTGTTTCCAACACTGCCACAGAAGCCATCCTGCTGATTTTATGCCTTCTAAGGTAGCTGAGCTATCTTGGGTGAGAAATAGATCTCCAAGAGCTCATTAGACCTGGCTCGAGGAGGCTCCTATTACTCCCAGGGAGGCAGAGATCCACCTGCAGCCCGGAGGAGCCCACTCTGGAGCAGGTGGATGCCTGGAGGAGGCTGTGAGCCTGTGGGAGGCGCATGGGCAGAGGGGTCCTGTTCCCATGCTGGAGGAGCCTGTGCTTGAAGGGCTGCACCCCTTGGAAGAAAGATCCATGCTGCAGCAGTCTGGGGGCAACTGCTGCCTGTGGGATGGACTTGTGTTGGAGAAGTTCTTGAAGAGTTGTCTCCCTCTGGAGGGGAAGCCCATGCTAAAGCCAGGGAAGGATTCTGGGACGGTGTTCACAGCGGTCCCAGGATGAGGGAAGAGACAAGGATCTGACTCCATGTTTCAGAAGGCTTGATTTATTATTTTATGATATATATTACATTAAAACTATACTAAAAGAATAGAAGAAAGGATTTCATCAGAAGGCTAGCCAAGAATAGCAAGGAAAGAATGATAACAAAGGTTTGTGTCTCGGGCTCTGTGTCCAAGCCAGCTGGGCTGTGATTGGCCATTAATTAGAAACAACCACATGAGACCAATCACAGATCCACCTGTTGCATTCTACATCAGCAGATAACCATTGTTTACATTTTGTTCCTGAGGCCTCTCAGCTTCTCAGGAGGAAAAATCCTAAGGAAAGGATTTTTCATGAAAAGATGTCTGTGACATGATTCCTCTCCCTGAGCAGTGAGAGAAGCTATGGTTGACAAACTGGCCATTAACCCCCATTCCCCATCTCCTTTCACTGCTGGGATAAGAGGGAGCAGTGGGGGAACAATAGCAGCATTTAGAAGTTTTCATTTTACTTCTCATTACCCTGCTCTGATTTTGATAGTAGCAAGTTCAATTAATGTCTCTAATTTAAGCCTGTTTTGCTTGTGACAGTGTCACAGACATCTTTTATGGAAAATCCTTTCCTTAGGATTTTTCCTCCTGAGAAGCTGAGAGGCCTCAGGAACAAAATGTAAACAATGGTTATCTGCTGCTGTGGAATGCAACAGGTGGATCTGTGATTGGCCCATGTTGGATGTTTCTAATTAATGGCCAATCATAGCCCAGCTGGCTCGGACAGAGAGTCCAAGACAGCCTATTTTATCATTCTTTGCTATTCTATTCTTAGGTAGCCTTCTGATGAAATCATTTCTTCTATTCTTTTAGTATAGTTTTAATGTAATATATTGTATTTTCTCTCATCTGTCCAGCTGCAGAGGGGAGTGAGGAAGTGACTTTCCTGGGTTCCTGGAACCCAGCCAGGGTAAAGCCACTCCAGAAAGCTTCCAGGAGGCATAACCACACAGGAAAGATGTTCCAAGTAGTTTACAACTCCTGCACCACCTTACAGCTGAAGAACATTCCTAGAATTTACAGAGGAGATAAAATTTAATGTTACGAGTTCTAATGTGATGGTAAACCAGGGTGGGAGATAAAATATCAACTGGACCTTTTTAATCTCCTATTTTAACACTATTAAAATAATTCACTTTCTACTTCACAGTGGTGATGTGAATTATTTAATTAAGAGCAAGAAAGCCAAACAAAACATGGTGAAAAAAGGAGCTTTAATTCACTATTAACGTTAGCTTTGCCAGAGGGATGGAAATGATTATGTGAGTGCCAGGTTATTTTCTTTTATGTTTTCCTTTGAAATAACTAAAAATAGATTTTTACGATAGTTTAGGAGCCTTAATATAAGAGTACATCTTGGAAAATCTGTGTCTCAAGAAAATAGCTTAAAAATATGTGTCTGCTTTCAGAGCAGTCCCAGGAAAGCTGAGACATTTTGTAATGTCCTCAAGATTGTTTTATTGGTATTCAATCTGAAACATAATGATACACTTTATCTTAATAGTGATTGGAAACAATAATCAAAGATTCTAAATCAAATATCATCACTAATAATTACAAGTGAGGAATCTAGGCTACAAACTCTAGGCAGCAAACATGGAAGCAGCATTTATTTTTCTGCAAACATATGTTGTTCAAATAATACCATTTTATTCACATTGTAAAGCTTTGTAAGAATGTTTAATCTAACTCACTTTAGGAGAATAAGCACTTAAAAATTGAGATTTTTAGACAGCAAAGGGCAAGTTCTGATATAATAAAAGAAAGAATTCTACAGAATTTTTCTTCCTTCCTCTTGGAAAAAAAATGGTAGCATAATTTAAAACACTTATACCTTCAAAAAGCATGTTATATTGTAATTGTATGTGTAAGATGACTTCACTTCCAGAATGACAGTCCCTATGCTCCCATCTCTGGTGCAAATGTAAACACTGTGATATGATACCAAACTAAGCAACAATATACTGAGTTCCCAGGTTTTTAAGATGATATGAACCTTTAAATCTTATCCAAAAAGCTTTATACACATTTAAAAGATACTGAAAATGTTTCTGGTTACAACACGGTATCTCAGCCTTTGCTATGATGATGCTAAATGCAAATTTAAATTCTGAACAAGAATTATTTAAATAACATTTGAAAATATTCCTATGTTCTCCCCCTTAGTAACACACTGTAAATCTATAGAGAAGATGGATGGACAAATATGAAATTACCATTTTCCATCCCATTTGTTTCACTTTCTACATCTGAGCTCTTCTTCACAAGTCTGCTGCTTGCTGCACTGATTTATTGAGTCATAATTGACAATATTGTCCAGGTTACAGCTGATGTGACAGAAAAAGCAATAAATCCATGAGATAGCCAGAAGAGAAAACATGTGAGGAAGCAACAATCTGAGACCCCTTCTGGACAACTAATAAGAGCAAAGATTAAATGTAAGATAAAGTTTACATATTTTTTGCTTCTGCCTATAGGAATGATTAAGCCTTGTCTATATAAAAAGATTTTGTCAAATAAGAACAAATTCTTATTTGAAAAAACAGATTTATTCTGTTTCTAATTTTTATTAAAAAAATCTTCAAGTCACATATGGTTTTGATATTATTTCATATAAGCCTGAGCAAAGTATCTGTAAGATTGTGTATATTTTCCCTCATAAATATGTAGCAATAGGAATTTGTATTTTTTTTCTAGAAGTGATGACTAATATTAATATTAATTAATGTTATCAATTTTTTATCTCATGTTAAAGCAATTTTAGAAGTATTTTAAATGACAAGCACAATGGAGCTATCACTACATATTTATAAAGGTATATCCATTCCTTACAGTCTCAGGAAGCTCTTGGAAATTTAACTTTCTTTTGTGAGGGACTTGGGTAGGTTAACAGCTTTATAATTTGTACGTATTTTCCCTGGAAATAACTGCAGAGGAATATAATGTTCAAAGTTTGATTTACCATTCTGATCTATTATCTGTCTAGTTTCTCACATGTAGTACCAAATGGCCAAAATAAAAAAAAATGCCAAAGAAAATGAATGAATTTTTTATACTTACAAGTAGGGCACAGACAGAGATTTGGGAGGTTTGCAGCATTACTGACCCTGTAATTCTGTTCTTACTTAGGAGAGAATTTCATGTGCCTGTAGGAGCTGCCTTTTTAACGGTAACTTGAATGTTAAAACAACCAAAAAAGTAACCCAAATTTAGTTATAAATTTCCTTCAAGTGTTTAGATGATGACAAAAGCAGAATCTAGACTGCAAGTAATCTAAAATAGAAGAAAACTGAATTAGCTAAATATTTTATTATGTTAGTTGAAAACTTAAGACAGTTGTTTGAAAGCCCTGTTTTTCATTCCTGTTGTTTCCAGTAATGTCTGGAAGAAACATAGAAAATAGAATATAATTTTTTTTTGCTTTGCTTTATTTTGTTTTCTGGCTACACTTTAAATCCATAAAACCCAATAAAGCTCCATAAATCTTGTCTCTGAAGTTTCTTTGTGTTTGGTGAGAAATCCAGGTAAATTCACAAATAGCTTATATTTTCTGCTGGTTTTTTGAAAAGAGATTAAGATCACTGGTCTGCTTTAAAGAGGGAGAGAAGTGAAAGCCATTTAGGGAGGACACAAAACATGGCCATTGTATGTAGTCCTGTATTCCCCCTGTATTCCTTGGAATTTCCTCAGAGTTAGGGACAGAAAAGACACCCCTTTGCCAGCTCCTGCAAGTACCTCTCCAAGCTTAACTTTGCTTTGAATCTACTGAGAGTGTTTTCTCTTCAAAAAGCAGAAGTTTATTGACCACTGAGAAAAAACTGGTAGTTTTTTTCCTAATTTAATCATATCTCTTTAGTAGTTTCAGTGGTTGCCCCTTTTAGTTCTGTGAAATTCAGCAAACAGGTCTGCATTTTCCATCTTCCCACTTTTTTAAGTCTTCATGCTATCCTCTCTCAGCTTTCTTTTTCTCAGCTAAAAGGCTCTCCCTGAGTACTTTAACTAAACCAGTCCAAAAGAGTGCTGAACTATGACACTTCTGCATAAAAATATCCCTAAGTGCTAGGAATATGGACTAAAAAAAGAAATACAAAAGTTGAGACGATAGTTTTTCTAATAGAGTGGCACGCATATAGTGTCCGAAAGATTTTAAAATGAAACTCAGTTTAATTCAACATTTCCAAACTCAAATCTTCTAAAATTACAGAAAGAAAGGAAATGTGCAAAGATTGTTGGAAGGTTGGTTCTGTTTGCTGTAATTTGATTTTACCTAATTCAAGGTTAGATGTCTTCTGGCTTGTAGGACTGCAGAAAATTCCCAGTCAGGTTTCCCTTGTGGAAGCTGTAGTGTTTTGCAATAGTCCCCACAGTCCCAGTTCCTGGATGAAACATATGTGTGGGGCTGTTTCATATTTCATCATCACTTAACGACTTTTAATTTTGGCTCTGCACTAGATTTGCCCTCTGAATTTTCTTTAGTTAGTTTTCTTCTATTTGATTTTCTCTTCCTTTCCCCTTTCATTTCAGTACCCTGCAGTGTCTCTTAAAAAATCCTTAAACTGAATTTTCTTTTTATATCAAATGCATCTGAAATGTTACAGATTTGGTGGTTAAAACATTATTAATGCACAAGAAGTCGATGACAATTCTATGCACACAAATCTATTGTAGGTCACTGAGTTTCATTTGGATCTCTAGCAGATAGGTACATGCTCTTTGGAAAAAAAATGAAACTACAGAGGACTAAAACCCATGACATCAGATAAGAAAAGTCTCCAAGGCATTCAGCTGGTCTGCCACAGAATTTGTAAGAGAATGAAATATGCTGTGCCTTTGTGGAGTTGATCCCTGTTCCCCCTGACTGTTTGGCTGGGACATGTTGCTCTCATTTTGGTTTGGATACACGTCTGCCACATGAGAGTTGTTAGGGTGCTTATGAGAAATTAATCAGGACTTAGGAGAGAATCCCAACAATGCACCCGTTGAGAGAAACAAAAAAAGCAATTGAAACAAGCCTAAGGACAGAAAGGAAAATCAAGACAAAGGGGCAAGGAAGGATCAAGAGAAAATCTTCTTTATCCTCTCCTCCTGCCTGCTGCTATGATCCGGTTGCTAGATGAGCAGCAACTGAAATCAGCCCCCAGGGTTATCTTTTAGCCAAGGACCAAAATACAGATAATACATTTCTGGCAGCTTTCAGCTTGTTTTCTTCAATACAGATACAGAAACAGCATATATATTTGGTTCTAAGATTGAACCAAACATTTTTGTTTTGGATTCAGTTTTTTTTCTTTTTCCTTTCCAATCCAAAACTTAATTAACTGTAAAAGCACTAATAATCACCCATTAAAACTGTTCATCTAGACCTGAACTAGAATACATGTTGTTGCATTTTAATTTTTTATTTTTAATTCATAACAAAAATAATTGACTTTTTCCTCTAAAAGATCTTCCGGAAATGTGAAACATAAAACATAAGGAGGAATCCTGCGGTCCATGATATTCAGAAGCTCTAACTTGATCATTGTGACTACTCCAGTTTCATATTTTATCTCTCTGATTTATACATTGTGCCTTAATTACAATGTCCCTGACCACTCAACAAGAAAATCTATGAAGCCTAATGGTTTTATATTATCTCCTACATCTGAACAGACTCTTCTAACTCTGAACAGAATGTATCCATGGTATCATGAGAAAAGGGTAAATTGTCCTTATACTGTTCAATAAATGAAACTATTAGAAAAACAACACTGAACTTCTCTGTTACTTGTTGTTTTTTAATTTTTTTTCATTTCCTTTTTTATGTTTGGGGTTTTTTTTTCTAAAACTATATGTATCTTCTCTCATACACTTATTAGATATTTGATGTTGGCCCTGTGGCTTTTCCTTATTTTAATCTATGTGTCCAAATGGTGGCTACATAGTAATCTTATTTTTACAGTTTATTTTTATGGCTTCTGTTTCATCTCTGTAGACACCATTTTAAGCAAACATCCATTTGCTGTTTTTATGGAGAGACAGTAAACTCCAAATTTAAGGTAACTTTTCTCTGTATGGAGTGATAGTTCAGTCTTCATGCCAGTTAACTTCTGCCTGGAACTGCAAAAACCCACAACAATTAATGCCAGCTATGATGATATTTCTGATACAGACACTATTTTTGGGGGAGTTGGAGTGAATCCATTGTAATCATTTAATAAAAATTAAATAAATAAACAGGTGGTGGAAAGTTTTGGCCATGCCAATTTGCATTGGTCTTTAACCAAAAAGTTAATTGCCTTTTAATCCAGTACCATTCACTTAAGCTATCCTTTGGAAAAAAATTTTGTTGCTGCCACTAGAGTGAAGAAGAACTAGCTAAGAGGGTGGAAGATATTTTCCCTATGTTTAGGGAATAAATGTTGCCTAGATATATTCTAGCAGTAAGAATATCAGCTATATGAAGTATAAAATTTATTGTGAAACATTTTTTTCTTTACAATGCATTAGCATTGACATTTTAGATTTGCCAACTCACCTTTAATTATACTTTATGGAACTTAAATTCCGTCACTTTTGGGTTTGGGGTGGATTGTATTGGAAGCATATTATTTTGCCTGGAGGACACAAGTCCCAGTTCCTGGATGATCCAGTTCCTATAGCTATTTAGATGATGCAAACAGCTGACATTATGTAAAAGTAGCCATTTCATAATATAAAGTAAGTAAGACATGGAATTTTTAAAGAAAAATAACAAGTTAGTTTACTATTTTATAACATTAAGTGATTTTTTCTTTTAAAATCAAAATGTCATTTCTTTATCACTTTTAATATTTGCATTTACTATATCTGCAAAAAAGCCTTTATTTTTTCAGATATAAGTAGAATAAATAAAATCATACATTTGACATTTTAAATAGGAGAGGATGAAATAAATAGAAATAAAAATGATAATTTGTGCAGTACAGCACAAGCTATTGCATCAGTAAAATAGCATGTCTTTATATATGGCCATCATTTTACTATATTAAATCTACACCCATGATCTAAACCTCTACTGAATAGTTGTGTTGGCCATGCATATTTCAAATATTTGAAAATAAAATTCAGCTTCACTATGTCCCAACCAATCATCCCCACTGCTAATATAATTGCAAACTTTATTTGCTTGCATATCACTTATACAGCACTTAAACAAGAAGAGAGGAAAAAAGTAAGGACCATGTGGAAGCCTTCTTAGTTCAACTAATAGAAAGAAAAGGTATATTTCTAAGCACAACAAATATTGATATATTATAACAGACAGGAAATTAATGTTATGATTTATCTTTTTTAAAAATGGATGAGTTGCAGACTGAAGAGGAGTGAGGGAGATGTCAAAGAAATAACACATTTTCATCTTAAACATGCAGCACCACATGTAATACTTTAAAAGTTCCTGATAATCTAAAGCTCATCATACACAGGGAACATTTATATCTGACTCAACATTAGGTTAATTAAGGTAATTTGTTCAGCTCTCTTCCTGCCATATGGAATCGTATGATGATAACAAAGCTACCACAATATTCAAGTAAAACAAATAATGTAGGATATTGTAAAATGATCAATAATACCTTTAGTAACCTCTGTAGTGGGGCACTATTTGCTAGAAGAGTAGAAGAGTACTGTAAGACTTTCTCCCTGGGGTACAAGATTAGTAATAAAAAATTCAATTGTAAATAATCCCAATGTAACAATTTGTTAAATTCCTATAGAACTCCCTCTTATTTTCATTTTAAGAGTGCATTCTGCATTCTTTTTTTTTATTTTTTTTTCATTTCTTTTTTTTTGTTTCACCAATTTTTTCTTTAAGTTAACATTATAGCATTTTACATTATTTCAAAACAAGGAGAAAAAATGTGAGAAAGAACTGTGTTAATAATGAGAGTACAAACTTCAGAATAGTTATTCCACAACACTCCTCTCGTGGGTCTTCTTTAGAAAACAAGCTCCGCTATGAATTGACTTCCTGAAAGCTTAAAAAATTATGTAACTACAATTCAGGTTCCCAGCAACTCCACCTCAAAGTACCTACAAAATATTACATCTATAATTTGAATTCACCAGTTATCTTCAGTTAACTTCACATTTGAAGTATTACTCTTCCTCACCTACTTTTTCTGCCTCTTCTATCTTCTCCTTCTCTTTTTCTTTAAGAAGCTCTTAAAAAGCTACAAAAAGAGATAACTGGTGAATTCATCCTCCTTGTCCTTCCCTTCTGCTCCAGCCTTTTGTTGTGTGTGCACACATAATGGGCATTGCAGATTTTAAAAGGCTGATTCAATAGGGATGAGCAGACTTGGCTCTCTCTGCTCTTTGAAATGCTTTCCTGATTTCAGCACAATGGGACATCCTCAAACTGCAGAGGTGCTTCTGCCTGATGAGCTCTGGCCACTCACCTGGGACATTCAGGTAACTCAGGTGTGACGGTGTTCACAGCGGTCCCAGGATGAGGGAAGAGACAAGGATCTGACTCCATGTTTCAGAAGGCTTGATTTATTATTTTATCATATATATTACATTAAAACTATACTAAAAGAATAGAAGAAAGGATTTCATCAGAAGGCTAGCTAAGAACAGAATAGCAAAGAATGATAACAAAGGTTTGTGGCTCGGACTCTCTGTCTGAGCCAGCTGGGCTGTGATTGGCCATTAATTAGAAACATCCAACATGGGCTAATCACAGATCCACCTGTTGCATTCCACAGCAGCAGATAATCAATGTTTACATTTTGTTCCTGAGGCCTCTCAGCTTCTCAGGAGGAAAAATCCTAAGGAAAGGATTTTCCATAAAAGATGTCTGCGACACTCGGGCAGTGGAAAGAGGCAGGCAATTGAATTCCTGTCATATGGCATATACATCACAGGTGACAAGTTTAATTTCCATGGATTCTTAATTCTGACCTTCATATTTCCGTGTTCCACATTTTAGACAATGGCTTGTTGGTGTTAAGGTCCATAACCATTCTCCATGCCATAATAAGATGCTTTTCACTTTTCTTTCTTTAAACTACCACTTTAGAATTGTTATTCGGATTTATTTTTTCCTTCCGTTTCCTCACTTCCTTCTTGCTATGGATATAAATATCTTGTGCTAAGAAACCTGGCGGTTGTAAATAAAAAAAAAACAGAATAAAATGTAAATTTCAATTATGTTAGGACATGGATTTATTCTTTCCCATTGTGTCTCAGTGTCTCTCTGAACAAATATACATAATTACTCTTACAAAGGTGAAATTTCCTTTACAAGAACAATGAGCTCCTCACTCTTGATCAGCCCATGTTGTCAGACTATCAAGAGGACTTGCATCCCAGGAGTTCAAAGTGAAATAAATTCACCATCCCATACACATCCATGTACTCTTCCTCGCTACTGTACAGCAAAGGTGAGGCATTTATTGCTACTCTACTTTCAGGTTTTTAGCTTTTGTAAATCACTGGAACCCTATTTTGTATTTTTTTAGCAGAACTTCTTTCAGAAAGGAAAAAATGTTGCTAAACACTAAAAGAATGAGCTATGTGTCCTTCCTGTTGAATATTTACTTAATTTCCACTACCTACAGTTTTTTCTATGCCACATGGACTATAGTTCAAAATTTAGAATTCAGGTAAACATCTTTTCCATCAGATTTTAGACCTTTTATTGATCCATTGAGCCTATAAAAAAAAATAACCACATCTTTCATAAGTAGGATATTTGTACTCTGACAGGTGTTGAACAAGTTTCTACTACAAAAGGAGGCAGTTTCATATAGTTAAATAGCCTCAAATATGTACACAATCCAGTATAATAATTCCTGAACAAAAGAAAGATGAAAGATCTCGTTGAAATAAGTAGCACAGGGAAAGAAGTTTTGTTCTTGGACCTTGCTCTTCATGAGTAAGAAAGATGAACAGAGTGATGGCCTTGTAGGTTAGCAAAGTTAATGACCTTTCATAAACTTTCTTTTTCACATTTCAGACACATTAAGTCAAATTTTGCCCTCACATGCATCACTGAGCTCAACAGGAGATCTCCTTATGCCTCCAGGGTCAAAATTTGTCCTATAGTACTTTGGAACCCTTTTTAATATAGAATTTCATTCCTATTTGCTTCACTTTCTTTAAAAGAGATATTTCATTTCTTTTTGAATGGTCAACTTCTTTTATCATGATCATTCATGGTTTATTTTGGTCCCGTAAATCCATATTCTTATCAGTTTTAACAAAAGATCTACAATTAACAGATTTTGTTTAGCAATGAGTGCAAATAAAAGTGCAATAAAAATTTTCAATGTCTTTTAAATTACTAATTTTTTTGTCTTATTTTCTCCATAGAAGAATATTTTCATATGCAAAACAGAACTTGCTTACAGTTCTTGAATGATCTCTTACATTCCTGTATTGAAAGGACAACTAAATCAAAGTATATAAATTTGTCTTTTTGATCATCTGAAGCAAGCTGTTTCCAGAAGTAAAAGCTAAAAAACTGTTTTCTTTGAACTGAAAGTGACATTAAAAGATATTTTCAAGGAGGAAAGTGTAATAAATATCAAACATACATGTTTCTAAACAAGCAGTGATATCTATTCTCTCTGGAACACATATGTAACAGAATATGCATTTAGAATACAACAAGCATTTGTGTGTTTAAATGCCTTGACACATACAATTGATACAGGGAGCTTTACAAGAGCAAATAAAATTCACACTCAGCTGTTTATGATAAACACACAGCATACTAATTTGATAACATTTTCTGTTTATAGGTTGTGAAGTTTAACATTGAATAACTAATTTTGAAAAAGCATACACTGAACATTTACACTGAAAAAATACTTTAATTTTCTGACATTGAATTATTTTTGAAAAAAGCTATTAAATATACACAGTGATAACAGATTTTTAATGGTTTTTAAAAGCTTTGGTGTTCTTTACTTTTTTGTTTGGTTGGATGTCTTACTTTTAGTCGTGTGAGTAATTATAAAATGTAGTGATTTTGTCAAAAGTGGGAATTGAGACTTGCACTGAGCAAGTCCACTAAAGGTCAAGACAGGCACTGAGGGTTCAGTTCATTGCACCAAGATACTTTAGGCAGACTGGATTGACTTATTTGACTTTGAGCATTAATTCACCAAAGGAAGTTAAGCTTAAAAATATCTGTGCCATTCTCCAACTGTTCCATAGAATCACTATGTAAATTTCTTGGTAACCTCTAAGTTCTGTGTTCATTACAAGATCAAAATACAGAAAATAAGACTGTTCCTATTTTTTTTAATAAAAATCTATTTCACTCTTGCCGTGATTAGTGATCTATTATGCTATGTGGAAAAGACAGAAGATTTTGGGTAAATAACAGGAGAAGAAGAAAAAAAACCACACTCCTTTTCAATTTTTCTTATTTTCATAGCCTTCTATGAAAAGCATAAAAGCATAAAAAGGAAATTACTTTAGGAGTTTCTTCCTCTTCAAATTTTCCTCTGTTTCCTGATGTTTTCGTACAAAGACTACACAGGAAAATAACACAAATATCTCCCAGGAAGATCATTACATCCTTGCTTGGCCAAATGTGGGATATTGAGGACCTTCTTCCCTTCTAAAAAATGAGGTAGGTAGTAAAAAGCCTTTTGCCAGCTCATTGAACATTTTGCAAGCATTAAAAAACATAATTTACACTGCCTAGCATAGTGCCAAAAATATGCTTGTCCCAAAGATTGACCAGATGTAAAAATATTTTTACTGGAAAGCTGCTGGTGCAAACAGAAAAATTGTGACTCTCATTTTCACATACTTTGTGATTGTGGACATTTGCATGTAGCTGTTATCTATCCCTGGTAAGACTGAATTAGAATTATAGGGTTAGAAAACAAAGCTGTGTTTGGCTACAGGAACATTTTTTGAATATTTTACCAAATATTTCACCAAGGGCCCAGGAGAGAGAGGTAAATACACTCAGCTGCAGGAGAAACTTGATGTCTTTTATTTTAATAGGAAATAAGTGATATATGCTGGAGACATGGCACCCAAACTGTCACCTAGCTGGGGTGTTTTGAAGAACTGGAGATCATGAGAGTCATGAGAGTATTTTTTTTTTTTTTTTGCTGTTGTCTTTATATACAATAAACTTTAAGGCTACCACAAGCATGCAAGATGACTGTGATTTCCAAAACAGTTTCAGAGTCAAATATTTGCAGAAAGGAAATTAAGGAACTAAGTTATCCTAGCCCACATTCAGGATTCCTCAGGAGTTAGTTGTCCTGTACTACTTTTCTTCCATGACTTGTTTCTATAAGCTGCAATCTTTGTGGGGAAGAAAAGCCCATAATGTACAATGCTTTTAATGAGGGTGGGAAATATTAAGCTAAGACACTAAGTTTGGTATAAAAAATTAGAATATTTCCACTTGGCAATAGCAAAATAAAATATTGCCAAAATCTTGTACAAGAGTCAGGAAGTAGCACATATTTCAATTGTTTTGATGGTGGGATTCTTTTTTCTGCCAATAATTATCAAATATTCTATTAGAAGTAGTGCAAATACTGTATTAGACACGTACAGTAACACTGCATGATGAACTCTTAATCTTTCTCAATTAGAAATATGTTTAAACAGGAGCTCATTGTTGATCAGACTTGGGTCTGATCCCATGAAAGTCAGTATGAATCTCCCCATTGTTAAACCAACATGACTGATTTGAAAGCTCATCCTTAATTATTTATCATCATTATTATTATTATTATTATCATCATCACCATTGTCATCATCACGATCATAATGTAGCAAGACTCAATACCTGAATATTGACTCTGATGAGATAAGAATCTTCTTTGTAATAATCTAGTAGGATTGGGAAGAAGCTTCTCTTTCTTTCTTCCTCTTCCTTTCCTCCCCTTTGTTTTTCCTCTTTGTCTTTCCTTTTTCTTTCTTTCCTCTCAATGCTTAACTATTCCACTGTCAAAGTAGAACACTTGTGAATTGAATAATGTGAATGATCAAACATACTGAAAACCATGTAGTTTTTCTCTTAGAATTGAATGTCTTCCTGAAAGAGGCAAATGGGGAAACATAACTTTTAAGAATATGTTTTCACAGAAACATCACACTCTACAGAAAAGTATAAATGATAGATGATCACTTTACTGATTACTTTCATAATAATGTTTTATTGAAAGTTACTCATGTAAATTGCGGGACTGACACTGTGTCATTTTAAAATATTACTTTCGTATGTTTAATAAAAGTATAGACCATTTTGCTGTTCTTCTGATCAAAGAAAACATGAGCAGTCTGTGAGGCAAGAAGAAATTAATTCTGCAGTGCTTCATTCATGAGGCATCAGAGATTTTACCTTTGCATACAGAGCAGAGAGAAAACTAAAAGCAATGAAGTAACAGCAAATTCATAAGATAGTGGGCACATAACTATTAGACACTAAGCCAGGCAAATATAACTGAGTATAAAAATTAATTTTTGCATTACAATAAAAAGGGATTACTTTTGGATGAAAATCCCATTTGTATAACTACTAAGCACATCAGTAAGGAATCAAAATAACTGGGTCAGAATGACATAACTATTTGAGAATAACTGGCTTTTTTATAGGACTTATTTGTCAAAGGGAAAGATGTGATCATTATATTAGTGGGCAAATATTAAACCAATAAAATATTATTAGAAATTAATTATTGATGACTAAGATGCTGTACAAAAAGTTCTTCTCAGGAGAAGTTTGAAGTGGAAGGAGACTGGCACTTTGATAGCATTAATTGTGTGCCTCCTATGAGTTGAGATTTACAACCCTTCTTGTTGAGCAGATGTTTTAATTACAGCTTGGGGCTCTCTGATGCTTTTGTGCAGTCAGGGAGAAAAATCCTCCATGATGTCACAGAATCACAGGAGTAAGGTTGGAACTGATTTGAAAGCTGAGACAGTCTATCGTCCACTGGAGTGTGGCTAGACAGGTTCAGACTATCTCTGACAGATGTTCGACAGATGTTTGTTTCAAAAAGACTTTATTTAAGACAAGATTTCATAACTTCCCAAGGGAAGCTATTTCCTCCTGCCTAATTACTCCTTTTCACAAAAAAGGTTTTCCCTGACATATAATCTAAATCATCTTGCCTACAAATCAAACCTATTTTGTCATACCCTAAGTCTCTTGGAGCCAGAAGTAAACATCTGCATATGAGAATACTTGTCTATCACTTCTTTCTCTTTTAAAGTATTCTAAATTCCCCAAACAGCCCAAGATTTCTGAGCCTGCAGACAGTTTTGATATGTGCCAGACAGCTGCCTCCAACACGAGTAGTTGCCCATTTTAGGTACAAGAAGGAAAATACTTATTTTGGGAACAAATCTCACCAATGCCCAGGTGCAATCTAGTGTGGAAGAGAGTTAAAGAATTCCAGAAGAAAAGTAAGAATACCTAAGCATAGGCAGTATGTTTATCTTCTTTGTCCTTCTCCTTCTTAAAACTGAGATGCTCAGAAGAAAATCATTCATCCAAATTGTTACAAAGAAGGAAAATATTGCAGTAATACTGCAGGTATATTAACCTATCACTTCTGTTAAATATAACAAAATTATGCATCTCAAAATCTTAGGCTACTTCCTTAAATACTCTAAGCTGAATTAAGGAACTCACCTTACTATACTACTTTAATTCATTCCTGCCTTTCAGTGCTCCTGTTTCTCTTGATATCCATATTGGTTCACATTGAGCAGTAGAAATGCATCTCTTTTGCCTTCCTTTAATTTCTCATGTATCTATCTGAGCTACCCTGGTTGGTTTTAAGTTATTTGCTCATTTTCCTTTGTATTGTTTTCTAGACTTCTGGTTGTCCTCACATAGTTGTACTAGCCTTAATTTTTGTACTCAGACATATTTCATTTCTATCTACTTTTACACCACTCCTTGGGTTTCCTTTTCAGATTCTAAAAGACACCTCAGTGCTTCCCTTGGTCTGTTAAGCCTTCTCCTGTAACCACCATTTCCTCTTCACTTTCCACACCAATTCTTCTAAAAGGCCACAATTTTAACAAGTGAACGTTGTGCTGATGGGTATTAGGAAGAGAACACTTCTGTGAGTAGGTGTGAGAGGGTGCTACCCGTTTAAATTCTCAAGACAGTGTTGAAATATTTTTAAGAGAATTGTCCCCATCTTGCTGTTCTTGCTTCTTTTTAATTTCCTGAAACTGTGAACTGCATAATTCAACAATTATTTCTTGTCAGTTGCCTTTCATCTTCCACATGCTCAATCTGCTCCCCCTTAGCTATGCAGTGAACATTAGATCACTGAGCACCTAAGTTGCCTCCTGAGATAAGCAACTGGCCTCCACAATTTCAAGAACTTGTTAATATCTAGTATGTTAAAATTAAATATCACAGCAATTAAGGGCATCCCTGTCAAATTCTGAGCTTGGTTGGATGTCAAGTGCCCACCAAAGCTTCTTTATCACATTCCTCCTCAACTGAACAGGGGAGATAAAATACAACAAAAGAGTTGAAATAAGGACAGGGTGAGATCCCTCACCAAATACTGTCAAGGGTGAAAAACACTCCAGTTGGGGAAATTATATTCATTAATTAACAATAAAATCCCAGTAGAATCATTAGAAAATAAAAAGTAAATATTAAAATGATGCCTTAAGTTTTAGCTTTCACATTATCCAGATTCTGTTTCACATTAGTATATAACTGAATTGCATATAAAGTGTCAGCAAGTTCTCCTCACAGTTAAGTTAGACAAAACAATCCTTTTCCAGCCCGAGAACCAAGGACACCATTGCAGTTTCAGGCCCAAAAAAAGTATAAATAACAGCAAATTGAGAAAAGCAACCTGGGAGGATGGAACTTCATAACCTGAAGCTGTAACTGGACAATTAACTCCAATATGTAAATGGACCAAAACTTATAAAAGTGTGAAAACTCATGACCTATTGTCTGTCTTGGGTGTAGCATTGGCCAGGCTCTTGTACTGCCCAAAGTGTGTCCTTTGAAGGCCTTTTAATAAATACCTACTTTATTCCTTTAACACTGTCTAGCCTCTGTTCCAGGGAGACTCTCAAGGCATCAAAAGCATCTTCCCCCTCCCCCCTCCTTTCTTACAGGGCGTAAATTCATTCCCCATTTTCTCTTCTGTCTCCCCAGTGGCACAGGGGGCCAGGAATGCTGCAATTAGTTCATCCCAGATTGTTTCTGCTGCTCCTTCCTTTTCAAGAGGACTCCTCACACTCTTCCCCAACTCCAGGGTGGGGTTCCTCCCATGGGAAGCAGTCTTCCCTGATGTGAGTCCTTCCCACAGGTTGCAGTTCTTCATCTACTGCTCCAGTGTGTGTCCCTCCATGGGGACACCAGTCCTGACAATAAAACTTGCTCCAGCATGGGCTCCTCCTCCATGGGACTACAGGTCCCAGCCTGGAGCCTGTTTCCATATGGGCTTCCTGCAGGGTCACAGCTTCCTGCAGGAATCCACCAGCTCCAATGTGGGGCTTCTCCACAGGCTGCAGGTGGATCTCTGTATCCCCATGGTCTCCACAGGCTGCAGGGACACAGCTTCCTCCCCATGACCAGCACCACAGCCTTCAGGGGAATGGCTCCTGGAGCACCTCCTGCCCCTCCTCCTTCACTGACCTTGGTGTCTACACAGCTGTTCCTCTCATGTACTTTCACCCCTTTCTTCTTTGGCTGCAAATTTCTCTTGCAAAGTATCTTTTTCTCCTTTTTAAACCTGTTACTCCAGAGGCGCCACCACCATGAGCGATGGGCTCAGCCTTGTCCAGGGGCAGATCCATCCTAGAGCTGGCTGGCACTGGCTCCATCAGACATCGGAGAAGCCACCCCTGTAGCCACCCCTATGAGAAAACCTGGCCACACACAACCATTCTCATTCCTTAGTACAGGATATGCTCTTGGAATGCTGACCACAATTTCTCCAAAGCCCCATTCACCACTCTAATTCTGTGATCTGTAGTCAGTGCAGGATTCTGGGCCTTTTCCTTCTATTGTCTTAATGCTGACTCTATTCTACCTCAAGTAAGCAAACTATTTCACCTCTCTGAGAGTTTGTTTTAGTCTTCTGTCTAGCATTAAAGGATTGACTTACTGACACACAGTATATTCACAGAGATTACAACTCAGAAGAGTGTTTCAAACCTGTTCCTCAGTCACCCCTGCTCAATGACCTGCTAAAAAAGGAATAAACTGTTTCAGCCTATGAAAAGCTTATTGTTATGATCACATTGGCAGTAATAAAACACCAAGTAGTCTACAAGGCCTAGGAATGAACAAGGCCTGGTATCAGGCAACCCTTAACTGTCGCAGACATCTTTTCATGAAAAATCCTTTCCTTAGGATTTTTCCTCCTGAGAAGCTGAGAGGCCTCAGGAACAAAATGTAAACATTGATTATCTGCTGCTGTGGAATGCAACAGGTGGATCTGTGATTGGCCCATGTTGGATGTTTGCAATTAATGGCCAATCACAGCCCAGCTGGCTCGGACTCTTTGTCCGAGACAGAAGCTTTGTTATCATTCTTTGCTATTCTATTCTTAGCTTAGCTAGCCTTCTGATGAGAACTTTTTCTTCTATTCTTTTAGTATAGTTTCAATATAAGATCTATAATAAAATAATAAATCAAGCCTTCTGAAACATGGAGTCAACATTCTCATCTCTTCCCTCATCCAAGAACCCGTGTGAAAACCATCACACTTGACCAAAAAGGTGCGATCAAATTTCTCAAAACATGCACCAAAAGAACCCATTTTACAATAATTCTGTTTCAACTTTCCCCTTAGTTTAGTTTAGTCCCCTTTAGTCTAGTCCTCCTAATTTATTCCCTAGAATATTTAGCTATTCCATTGTGGTATTCTGTTTTCCAGCACAAAAGAATTTCTCTACATGAGCTGACAATCACAGTCACTGTTGTTCCCACCCCTACTGCTTACAACCCTGTCTCCCTAACCTTCGATCCTTCCACACTGTGAGCTCTCTAAATAGGTCACAAAGTGAATTAATTTTCATTTGTTGTACAAAAAGTGTCATCTACTCAGATCTTATCTACTAACTGTATCTCCACATTTCACTTCAGATGTCTTTAAACAGGGACCACCAGAAGCAATTTATTCTTTTCAGATTGAGTACAGAAGCTTGATTATTGCTTAGAAAGGAGTAAAAAGAAGTATTTATCCCATTATTATTAGTACTAGTACATTTATCTGGAAGACAGATTTAATCCTATGAAGTATTAAGAGGCTCAATAAAGGATCTGTCAAGTATTTTCACATGCTTTGATAAATGCCATTATGTGCATGCCAAATGAAGACTATTAATATGGATGATTAAAAAATTAAGAACTTACTTGTTCATCCTTCATCATCAAGCAATGAATTTGCATTTTGTCTTTTTGCATTTCAGAAAGAAATTTTTATTGAGCTACAAAATCTCTAAACCAAAATGAAATGAAGAAGAAAAACAATTTTGACCTTCAGATAGAGAAACACTTGATAGCCTTTTGCTTCTTTCTGGATTTCCAACATAACATTTGACTATTGAAATTTCAATGATAAAAATTTACAAAGAGAAATGGGGCTGACTCCTGTGAAAATCAATGAGATAGTAGCATCTAGTTCCTCCTGTATTTTTTTTTTTGAGAACATGACCTCAAAACATGATTCTAGCTTCTTTTGTCTGAATTAAACCCCAAACTTAAACAACCAAAGCAGCTGAACCTGTAGAAAAGGGTTCAACACAAATTTCAGTCAAGGTAGATAATTTCAGCAGGAAATCCTAGCCATATGTAACAAATTTCCTAATGTGAAATATTAAAGTATGAATTAAAGAGCTGCAGACTTCCATGGGCTTTTAAGAGTCACTTCTCCAGTGGAAGTGAACAACATTTTGGTCATGGAAGGCATTTTGAAAATAAAAGCTATGTGGCTTTTAAAGCCTTTTTTCCTTTTTTCCTTTTTTATGGTCCATTATCTATAGCACATCTTGTCTAAAATATATTAATTTCAGGAAGCTATAAAAGCTGCAAAGATACTGGTAGTTTCAATAACTAGCCACAGTATGGCTCAATCCATATTTTCAAAATAGTTGCAATTTCACCTTGATTTTTTAATCATCACTGAGATCTTATTAAAATGTTGATATCCGATGTTTTTAAACAACTCCACAGTATTGCCAGTTCCTCCTATGAATTCACATTAATGTGAGGACAAAGTTACATATCTAAAGTTGTGTTCAACAGATGATATTGATATCTACCACAGAAGGTTGATATCCCTCTATAAAATCTAATACTTTATGACCACTATGACTAAAAATGGGGCTGCACTATATTTTATCAGAAGAAAAAGATGTATTGCCATACATGTAAGTCTTTGAATGTTCACTAAGAAGCACCCAAACTTTCACATGTTATGAATTACGACTCAGACATGGCCTTGAATAAAAAACACTGTCAGCCACACAGGACTTCGGTTGATTTTTTGGTTTTCCTTTTCTCCTGCTCTCACGTTTTCCAGAACACACTCATTTTTGCCATGGAGAAGTACTTCCTGTCTACACAGTTTAAATGTTAAATACAATGGAAGCACTCAGTCAAGCAGAAAAACTTACCAAAAATTAGGAAATACTATCAAATAGAGAAAGGCTTTTGCATTTTATATTCTAGTTATTCTTGTTGTAAACAACCAATATAAAAACATCTCAGATTGGGTAAAAATTAACACTTCAAGCAGATTATGTCAATGAGAACACCATAAATCATACCAAATTACTTTTGAAAAAACAGTTTCTGCATTATAGCTCCCATATACTTTCTTTTAGCCAACTGTACAGGTTGCATGTGTTGAACATAACTTGATACACACCTTATATCTACAGACAAAGAAAAAACGTTATTGTTCTGCATTTTAAATTTGTTCCTTGGCAGAAAAGAAAGACAAAAAATTTGACAGCCAGCATGACTTAGAAGACTACTGATAGCTCAGTAATTATTGGGGGATTTTTAATTTGTTCTCAGTATAAATGTGCAATGCTTGACTTTAATTTAATGGTTTTTTAATTCATCAGGAGACAGTCAGAACTTCAAAACCAATATACATTTACTTTTCTGAGCAGAAAATAGAAATGAATCTCTTTATCTTTCCTTCTTCTATATAAATGACCCTCTGTAGATCTTCAAAGTTAAGAGAATAGTGTTTTAAATATTTTAAGAAATCTCTTTCATACTGCTGACTAACTTGGCCTGTCACCAGGTAAAATACTGTTCCGGTGATCGATTGTTTTGCTTTCCCTAAACAAGAATTAGCACAGCCCAAAAAATGCAGTCATTTTGATGTTTAAATTATGAAATACGTATGATAAACTGGTTTTAAACAAATCGTAAGGTAGAGCTTTATAATCGTTTCCTTCTTAAGAAATTTTCTCTGAACTTAAATGTTGTAGAAAATCTTAGGATAAAGGCCTTACTGTTATAGTCCAAGTAACTGCAATTCTAAATTCATAAGCATACATAATCCACGTGTTTTCAGACAGCTAGTTTTTCACTAGCTGAATAGTATAATACACATAAAAAAAATTTACTCTGTGTAAGGATACAAACATTAGAAACAAATTACTTTGAGTGAGAAAGAATAAACCACAAACTCATTTTAGTTTTCTTTGGTAAATACCTCCTCAATGCACTTTCTTCTTAGTTGGAAAGCAAAAGTTTTTTTACTACTATTAAAAAAAGAAAATCAAAGAGACATCTCCAGTTGCAAAATTATAGTTTTTTCTATGATTATTAAAAAGAAAAAGGTGTCTCTGATAATTTATAATAACTTTCCAGGGAAGATTAGTTTTGTTACTAAACATGGTCTAGTATTTCTCCATCCTGACTTGCTCTGTCAGACATAAACAGTAGAGAATAAAATTTCTTAAGAATTTTGCTGGAAAATAAATTTTTATTCAGATGCCAAGAATTTCTGAAGGAATTCTTTTTGAGACGTTGATTTAAAAAAAAATCAAATAAACTCAGTTAAATTCCTCATTAAATTTTTTAGAGTGGACAGAAGGAATCCCAGGATAGCCAGCTAAAAATTCATGGTACTCACAAGGTCTTCTTGCCTTGACAGCTGCAGATCTGTGCCTACACCACCAGCATAAGTGCCCAGAGCTCCAAGATCTGTTATCTTCCAGTTGTATCTGCAAGAGCTCTCCTACAATCAACCATGGCTTTCTCGGTGCTAATCATCACCAAGTTTCTCAAACAAGATAATTCCAAGTCTCCAATTTTTGTGTTTCTCAGATCATCTGCAACAGCCAGTAAACATGAGTAACGAAGAGGTAATATACAATATAACTCTACCTGCTGTTCCAGATTTGCACATGGATCCCTCTTGCAAAATACATTTAAAAGCAAATCAAAGATGGTATTGGCAAGGAAAAGGAGGTGTCTGTTCTGACACTTCTGAAAGCACATGGAATAATTAAACCCCAAATATATCACATTTTCTTAATTGCTCATTGGTAGAGCAAAACTACATTGGTATTCCCAATGAGTGGGAGGTTTGAAAACAAAAGAGAACTCGGTATATTTTATGGTCTGGCATCAACCTCTGCCAGGCTGAGAAGAACAAATGCAACCAAAACTCCAAAAACTCCTTATTTGTCTCGTTCTTTTTTTTTTTTTGGTGGTTTTTTTGGGTTTTTTTTTGTTATTTTTTAGTTATCTGGTTTCATCAAAGAGGATTGACGTTTTGAGGTTTTTTGACACAACTGTGAGTCCACGAATATAGAAGCAGTGATAGAAGAAAACAACTTAAGCAAAAAAATTCCTGATACCGCTACAACTATATCATGTGCTGGTTTGCCTTAGGTCTCTTCCCTCAGTATTAAAAAGGTCCGATTTTGAGTCTGCAATGGACGAAGAAACAACATTCTAAGCCTTTGTGGTGGGGCTGGTTTTTTTTCCACCCTGTGTCCTCACACCTTCATCTTTAGGGAGCCAGTATTGTTCCTCAAAGGTAAAATAAAGAATATAATCTCAAGGCTACTTCTACTGAAGTTTCATGAAGTTAAAATATGCCTGACTAATCCTCAGCTGAACTCATAGTCTGCATTCTCCAAAAAATTCCATTAAAAAACCATTACCCAGAGGGACAAAATAAAGCTGATATTAATTACTGTTCAATTCAGAAAGAATTACTTTGTTATTCCATTTAATATATTTTTGGAGGGGTGATTATTCCGAAGTGTTGGCATTTTTCCACTGCTTTTCTCACCATGCAGTTATACAAAGATTACCTTTGTAGAAACTAACCCACATCAAAATAATATTCCTTTTGTTGAGAGGATGATGAAGATTCCTGAATATGCTGTCTTTAACTGCATCTTTGTATTCATTTATATCACAGTATTTCTTTATTTAAAATTTCAATCCTTAGTTTCCTTTAGTCTGTCTGTCTTAATTTTTGGAGTATAATTATCTCTTTGGATTTTTTCTTATAAATACAAAATATATTTTAGCACAGGAAATTAACTCTGCATAAAGTGAGAATTTAATTTTCAGTGTAGCAGTACACCCAAGAAAATTTTTAGAAAGAAAATACTACACTTTGGATTGCAAATCTTTTTAGTTATGCAGATACGTTAAAAATTACCAGTAGTTTCCTGGTTGTCTTCTTTCCACCTGATAAGGGATACATAAATATGTAATATAAAATGTCACCTTCATCCTGAGAGCTTGTGCAGGTTATCACAACCAGGCTCCCTATTTTCAGAAGTATCACCAAATTGCTTAACTAATACAGTGCGTTGAATCCATCATCTTAAACAATGATAAGAAGGAGAAGTCAATAGAAAATATACTTCTGGATAATGCATCCACTATCAGCGTCCTTCTTATTTGTCAAGTATACAAATAAACAATATGCTAATTTCTTCTACTCCTGCCTTGTATTATAAAGGCTGGACACTTCTCTAGAATTTGGTCACCTTTTGTTTAATTTTTCTTTCCCGAGGTGTCCTTTTTGCCTGCTTTCATTGCTTGTTCATGTCCCCAGGTTCAGTATTAGTTCAAAATCCCCACTTAAATCTGTTTTTTCACAGTACTGCAAATGTTATCCAGCTGTAATCGGTCCCTGGAGTGTTACAATATTTTTCAACTTATGTTTGTAGCATCATATACAGATGAATTCAGATATTATCAAGGTCTTGATTAATTGGGCTTTGGAGTTGTTCTACTTGTTCTTAATTTTATCTTCATAATTGACCTTAATTAATATAATTCATCTCCATACATTGGATGAACTGTAGATAGGCACGGAATCATGGTATTATATTTTATGTAAGGATTTGTATGTTCTAGGCCTTATAGGGACTACTAAAATAAATATTGAGATTTCTCATAGGACATATAAAATAAAAATTGCATCAAATTTTTGATTGAATTTACAACCTTTAGAAAGATACACTTTCCAGATTAGGATTCTGCTTAGTGGGGAATTTCCTTTGTGATCCATTATCATCACTGGAAAAACCCTTTAATAATACTTCCAGTTTAACAAGAGAACCACTAGGTTGTCAGTCACTTGATTTTGCTACAAACTTTTTCTTCAGAATAAACACCTATCTGTAGTCAAAACTCTTTTTCCCTCATGCTCACGTTAATCTACCATGAATAGAAAACTTTCCAAGATAACTGTGGACAGATGAAACGGAGTAAAAGAATTAAACTCTTCAAACTTGTGCCATCAGAATTTCTGATTGTCTGATCATTCTGATGGCTTGCCCCTCCCCTTCCAAATGGTTTCTAATTTGTGAACTTCCTTCCTGTAAATGTAGGTTCTCTATCCCACTAAAGGTCTCATGGGCTTGTTTATGCACCTCAGCAGAATATCCTATCCACCTAATTTGACTTAACATTTCATTTTTTTCAGTTTTAGGCTGACCTTTGCCTTCTCAAAACAGAATTTCAACAGCAATATCTATAACTAGAACCTTTAGGACATATCCTCAATCAGTATTCAAGATAACAGTCTCCCTTCCTGAAATTCCATTACATATTGGTCTGTTTATGCAACTGTAACTACAGCACTAAGAAAGCCTGAAAAGGAGCACAATAAATTCAGAGCTGACCTTCAAAAATGACTCAGTAGTTACACTTCCTAGACAAGCTTCCAAAATCTTTCTTTAGGCAAAACATATTTGCCTAAAATTTGTAGTATTTCTAAAGTTCAAGCCTTTTCATGATACCTGTATGAAGGAAAATGGGGAATAAGAAAAAGCAGGAAATTTCTCAAATACATGTGTCATGCTTTAAAGAGTAAAAAAAGAAAAAGAAATAAGGATGTAGAGGCGAGTTTTGATTTTTCCTTTGTTTTCCTATTAAAAGAAAGAGTATCACTGGAATATATTCTGCTTCATACATATTGCTAGACTTTTCTTTTGACAGCTCTTCTGGGCAGTTCACTGTACTTTCCCATACACTTTGCTTTTTCAATGAGTTGTAGAGCAGACCAGCTGTCAGAGAAAGAGGCTCACAAACAGTACAAGACTACAAACATTTTCCTGAGCTTGATTTAAAGAACAGGTTTGTTTCTTCAAAATTATCTCTGTATCTAGCATGGAATGTACTTTAAAGGCTATTTGATAGGAGTTAAATGGCCCTTTGTTTTTAATAAGGAGGTGTTCTAATCTAAAGATTAGAAAAAAAAATAAAGATGTAAGAAAAAAATTCCCAGGTCTAAGTTCTTTAAATAATTAAAAATTAGGAAAATTATTCTTTCACTTTCTTTCCTTTTCTCATTACAATCTTTTTTGAGACTTCCACTTTTAAATAACCTTCACCTATCCATGAAGTAGTTAGTGCATAATGGCAGGAGATTCCCACCTAGGAAGAGCAAACCAATTATGATCAACTTCTCAGAAAGTGAAACTAAAGGTTTTGAGTCTTGTCTCAAGACTTTATCTTAACTCAAAAAATAAATGAAAAATAGCTTGCTTAAAAAAGAAAACAACAAATACACCCATGCAAGAAAATGGGGATGTGAAGTGAGAGATGTCCCCTTTTTTGCTGCTTTTTATCACTTTTTAGTTCTGGTTTACAGGACAACTTTATTTTTATTGTCTATCTTGCCCCAAAAAAAGGGGAGCACAAGGCTAAGAACAGTGTAGTAGCATAATTAATCTTCCCTCCTGCCTTTCTATATATTCATTCACCCACCAAACTCAGCAGGTGAAGATGGAGTAACATTCCTCTGTTCTCTTATCTAGTTCACCACTGGAAAAAGAGCTTTGTGCCAAAAGTGAGCTCTAGGGCCCACAAGGTTAATTCACTTTCTTTTCCGGATTGCTCTATGAACACAGTAGGTTTTGTTGCCTTCTCTACCAGGCTACCTGTGAACCATCACCTGACTGTAACTAATGTACTACCTGATGTTCCCATAAAGAATTACCCAATCTTTCAGCTGTAGATACAGATCAGGCTTGTCTTCCTTAAAACCTGCTTATTTCTTACTTATTTGGCACTGGTGATATACAAGACATATTTGGCACAATTCTTCCTCTTAATTATTATATTTAATTGACACACTTATTCATCAGATAGCAGAAAAAGAATTCATTTTGTTACAGTATTGTTTCACATCCCTTCTCCCGTTACGCATGTAACGTAAATCTTTCTCATTTAATCTCTTTGAAGCAAGCCCTGAAGAAATATTGTATCTCAATGCTATTCCTTACTAATAATTATTTTAGATAGTGATGCTGCATTCTAGAAGAATGAGTTGAATTCCCTTTGTAATGGCAGTGATGCAAGCAATAATATCTCACTTTCAGCAAAATCAAATGTATCTCTTAGGAACACATTTTGTAAGTGTCTATCATGATTAATGTGTTACTGTATAATCTAGGGGATTTTTTCCCCTTTAAAGAATCCACCATCCTCCCTATCTTCAAACACACAATACCCTTAGAATGTTGAGTTCCTCAGGAATTGAATTATTTTAGGGGAAAATGAACTTCTGCTAAACAATAAATATCTACTTTTTTTTCTTTCACCCTCTCATAAACATGAAATAAGGAATTAAACAAGGATGAACATACAATCAGCCTGATGAAGGTATCCTTTTTCTCAAATTAAATTACAGTCTTTATATGAGTGAAGGCTGATTTGAGATGGATCAAGTGCAGCAGAAAGAGCTCAACAGGGGAGTAAGGCATAAATTACTCCCCTTTATTTTGACCAATGAAAGTGGGAGCAATAAATCTGTTATTTATTGTCCATTTTTCAAACTTGTTAAATGATATACCTGGCACTCTTTTTCTATGCCTCCATCACAGTGCAATAAAGGTATTCTAGACCTCTCACGTATAGAATGGATGTCAGAAATACCCTTATAACACAGGGGTAAGAATATGTTTTACAAAGATCTTCATATAAACACTCTCTCTTTGCTCACTTCAATGCAAAAATAACATTACAGACACCCTTTCCTTTACATGCCTGCATCAGAGTTATTTTTAATCTTGAAAGCACAGACCATAATTTAAAAAACTCAAATTGGTCTCATAAATCTTTACTGGTTTTCATATTTATAAATTTATAGGTGTTATATGCCTATAAGTTTGCACATCTGTATGCACATATATGAATTTTATACATATGAAAAATCATCCATATAAAAAAAATTGAAACTAAGGAGGTTTCTTTATGGATAATGTATGCATAGATATGCTTAATTACACAGCAGCTGAATACAAAGCAGCTCTCACTCAAATTAATACTTCTTTCCAAATCAATGTAAATCAGTGCTTGAACATCTGCCTTGAACATCAAGTCATTCAAAGATATTAAGATCTGAACCTAAGAAACCAATCTTAAAATGTACACTTTTTAAAGCCAGTCCAGCACACAATGAACTTAATTCTCATTTTAGACCTTCAAATCAGCTAATGTGAGGTACTCTGACACACTTATTTAAGCAGTTTCATACTCCTTCCATTTTGATGTTATTGTCTATGCCACCTATGAAAATTATACCCAAGACAAAAAAAAATTAACAATTTGTTTCTGTTGTAATGAATTACTCAGTTAAGGTACAGAAAGACTTTCATATTTCTTTTCATAAGATAAGCAGTTCAGGTTTTTTTCAAAATCTTTTTAGCTTTTTCCTCACATGAGAGAAATACACAACCAAAGATGGAAGATAGAATCAAATAAAACAATTTTGACCACTAAATACTGCAGTCTTCGTTTTTAAGCAGCATTCAAACATAGCTTTGATTTTTCCCCTTGCATCATTGAAATATTACATGTATAATCTAAAAGATAAGTTTCTGTAAACAGCAATGGGGCTTTCATTATAGTTGTAGGTAGACATGAGGAGGAATTTCTGCCTAAATATCAAGCATACTGTGTGCATTAGTTTCAGGATTGTCAGTCTGCTGTAATTAATTGCTGTCTTGAGAGCAGCAATGAAACTATCACTCAGGACTGGTTCCAGGAGTATCAGACATGCAAGCACACTATATAGTTAAGAGCTGATAAAAAATTTTTCTCTTATGGCCATATATAGATTCTTCTAATTTTTCTATGTCCTTTGTGGATCTATAAAAAACTTCATAAAATTAAACTATACCAGCCAAATTTCTTGTAATCTGTAAGGCCTAAGTTTAGTATTTCAACACTGAATTGATTGAAATACCATCTAGGAAGAAGTCTCCAAAGGGTAAGTGGTAGAAAAAAAAAGCTGTTAACACATTTGTCTCAAGAGGTTTCTGTTCTATGAGTCTTTATTTCTCCATCTTCTGATTCCTCAGACCTTGTTTTATCTTGATTACAGAAATTAAGATAACTTAAAACTTCCTAAATTTTTATCCTCAACCAGTTTACAAGCATTTTATCAGGGTTGCTTGAACACCATATTTAAATTTTCTTTTACTCCAAGAACTGCATAAGATAACTTTGAGAGAGGGTCATAATATTTTCAACAAAAGAAGGTGCTGGAAATTCTAAGAAGAGTCCAAGAAAATTTGAGAGGCTGCTGTGTTTCACATTACAGCCTGACATTTGGTTTAGGCAGTAGATGACCCACCATTACACAGAGTGACACAGGCCATCTTCAGGGGGTAAAAATGGATGTCAATCACAAACCACCGGATGAGACCAGAGCCTTTCTTTGTGGGTGACTGGGATTTGACAGTGTGGAATGAAATTGGAGACTTACAGAGGCACAGTGTGGAAGGGAAATTCACAGCATCACGTTGAACTGGAGAAAGAGAAGAGAGCCACCTCCCAGGATGCAGAAAGAAAGGAGAATGGTCTTCACTGCTGTTCTGCAAGCCTGTGTGGAGACCGAGGAACAACACTGAGAGAGCCACTGGAGCTGAAAAAAAAAAGAAAAAAAGAAAAACACAAAAATACTTCATCCACATTGAACACAGAAGGATTGGAAAGGTTTGTTTTCAACAAGAACATTGAAAACTGCAATGAAACTGATTTGTTTTCTGAACACTTCTGATTCAGAGAGTATTTTTTAGCAATATCACAATTGCATTCTCATCACATGAGCACCTTATTCAGATTGGATTTTGAAGACAATGTAATTTCTTTCCTTAGGAGAAATAAATGAGATGAGTTCTGGTATTATTATATTCTCTATACAAGGGTTGTTTATTTGTTTGTTTGTTTAATTTTGCCTTAATACTGTGTCTTTTTAAAAAATGGCTTGTTTTGTTTTAAGCCCAGATAGAAAATAAACACCACACAGCCACCCACTCAACCCCCACCTCTCTCCCAGATTTTCACAGGCCTTATGGTCCTTAGATTTTTAAGTCCTGGAAAAATAACTCAATTTCTATAGAGTTTGAGGGCTTCTTGGTTTCCTTTTGGTGGGAGCTATGACTGCAAGAGAGCTTTTAGAGTAATTATCAACTGATTTTTAAGTTTTCAAGTTTCTATGTACACAATTATCAAAAGTGTTAAATCACTGTTGATTTTAATTTAAGTACAATTTTATAAGTAATCACTTAACTTGCTCCTTCTGTTTTCTCATAAGATTCAGGCATCAACATCTTTTTTGCTGTCTTTCAATGAAAGTTCTTAGCCATGTTTTGAAATGAATATAAAATATCTATTCTTTGGAAAAATATGTTTCTAAAATTAATCTAGGGAAAATGCAATGAGGTACTTTACTTGTTAACTATAACATTGTCAACAAAGTAATATTTTAAATGATATCTGTGGCAGAAAATAATATTATAAGAATATGCTTGTGCTCAACCAGCTTTAACAGTTTTTAAGAAAAACTTTTAAAAAAAACAATGTTTCAAAGAGTGTATCACCTGAAGGATGAAGAGGATAATTATGCAGAAATAAGTGGGCATGGATAAAGATTAAAAAAACAATTGACTATCTGGTTTCTGATAGTTCTGATATTTGCAACAAATATCACTTCCTAACTAAAATCATGGTAGCTAAATATTTGGGTTATTGAGAAACTAATTTCTGGATCTCTTTTACAAAACTATTGGCAAAGACTTGAAAAGATGCTTAAGTAACACAATATCTTCCTTAAGGGTTGCACTCTGAGCATTTACAGATATGGCCTAAAAATGTTTAAAACCTCCTATGTCAGTAAAAATATACTTTCACATCCTCCAGCTACTCACAAAGTTATATTCTGATAGAAAGAACTCTGACTCTTTAATGTGGCTCCTACAATACATTGGTGTATTTTCAGTTTTGGGTGCCACAATATAAAAAAGACGTGAAGCCATTAGAGAGTGTCCAAAGGAGGGCCATGAGGAAGGTGTAGGGCCTTGAGGGGAAGTTGTATGAGGAGCAGCTGAGGTCACTTGGTATCATCATCTTATCACAAAAGTGATAAACATCTTCTTGGTATTTCTCATGGGCAGCTCCTCAGAGCACTGACTCTTTCTTCTCCACAAAGCAGCCACCTGACTCCAGTTCCCTTCTCAACCAGCCACCCCACTCTTCTATAGCACTCTTCTTCTCATTGCTTACAGCTGTGGCCTGGTAAATTCAGGCCTGTTCCTTATGTTTGATAATCAGCCCAGCTGCAGCTCCTTTGGGGTAAAATCACTTTCTACACTATCTTTATTTTCTTATATTCTATCCCCCTACAGTTTGGTCTGTTCAGCCTGGAGGAGACTAAGGGGAGACCTCATTGCTGTTATAACTTCATCAGGAGGGAAAGGGGCAGAGCCAGCCCTGATCTCTTCTTCACTCTCCTGACCAGTGGCAGGACTTGAGGAAACAGCCTGAAAGTGTGTCAGGGGAGGATTAGGTTGGATGTCAGGAATAGGTTCTTCACTCAGAGAGAGGCTGAGCACTGGATCAGGCTGCCCAGAGAAGTGGTCACAGCACCAAGACAGACAGAGTTCAAGAAGTGTTTAGACAACGCTCTCAGGCACAGGGTGTGACACTTGGTGTCTGTGCAGAGCCAGGAGCTGGACTCAATGATCCTTGTGGGTCCCTTCCAACTCAGCATATTCTGTGACTCTGTGAAGAAAATCAGAGAGCAGTTTACAAATAAGGTGTTGTCTTATATAATACAACAATTCTATTATCATTATGGTGCAAGGATTCCATAGTGCCAGAGTTTCATACCTTGGCAAAGTTTCTCACAGGCAACTCCTCTACACCCTGACTGTACTTGGTCCTTGCAGCAGCCATCTAACTCCTCTCTTTTATACCACTGCTTCTTATTTGCTACAGGCGTTGCCTGTTATCATCCAGCCTGCTCTTAATCTTTAGTAACAGGGTCCAGCTGCAACTTGTTGGGGGATAAGATTACATTCTACATTACCCATACTGTGTCCTCCTACAATAAGGTCCAAGCATTGCATCACTCTTCCCTATCTCACATTTCTTCACCTCGCTCTGTTGAGGCATGAGAATTTCCCCCCCCTCCCCTTTTAGGAATGCTTAATGAAAACCAAGTTTTTATCTAACTCTTGCCTGACTTTAGGCATTTTATGTGCCAGGTTTTCATTCTTGAGACATAGTACTCACCTTTGTTTTAAACAGAGTTCTAAGTAAATAAAAAATAAACAATAGAAGAGAGAGAAACAACAATTCATAATTTAAAATTTAATACCAAGTTTGAGTTCATCTAATCAAGAAATATCCAGTACATTTGATTAGTTAATCTGTCTTGACTGACTCAGATGTAATGTCCAAGGAACCCATTTCCATACTGTGCATCGCTCGTCCTTCTCCCTTTTGTTAGCCGTGGATGTACCTAACCCAGATACTTTAAAATTAAAAAGAACTTAAAATTAATTGATTGGAAGTTCTTATCTGGTAAACTCACAGAGGCAGGTTGTCTTTGCCTGAACTACTTAGACTAAAAAAACCCACAAATTTTATAACACACAGTACCATGAACAGTATTAGTTCAATAACACTTTTGCTTTCCTTAATTTTCCTCTTTGCAGTTTAGTCATTTCATTCCCTTTTAATTTCACAAAGAAGATTCTGAGACTGTGTTAGAAGAGTCTGGGATCTTTTTCAGGTGGTAGTTTTTTTTAATAAATATATAAACACCCTCATTCTATGGTGCATCTTTTCAGTTTCTAGTACATGTAGCTGTTCAGAGATGATGTAAATTCTCACTGGTTTTTTGAAATAAAATATTAAAACTACATTGTTACCTTTACATCTTGACAGCCACCAATACCTAGGCTCCATTAAGCATAGGATTCTATTATACTAACTACACTACAAACATATAATCTCTGCCATAAAGAAATATCTAACAAAACTTTGTTAGAGAAAAGCTGCAAGGCTAGGAGGGGTTTAGGAATGTGAGCAAAAAAAAAGATACAAAAAGCTTACCTTACATGACTTTTCAGACAAACTCTGTTTCAAAGAACAGAACTTTGATATTCAAACTGCTCTTTTACACCAGGTAAATGGTAATCCTTTGTGATTTAATTTGTGCAGTAAGACAGTAGAGACTATGTTTTGTTTGCATTTGTGCAATAACTGGCTAATCAAATGTTTCTTGTCAGAGATCTCTCAAGCTGCAAGACAAAATTAAATTCCAACTTTATACAGCGAATGAAATTACTCACTGAGGGACCCAGGCCTTCTTTCCTTTCTTAATCCTTGAAAAAATGTTTTGGTAAAAAAAATCTATTTGATAACAACATAAGTAAGAATATACAGAAGCAGAAATTCCTAATAATTACATAAATGGATTTTTTTCACATTTTGTGAGCAATTGCTTTGTTTTCAATTCATGATGGTGTGAAAAAAAATCCCATTTAAGTGTTATTTGAAATAGAGACTATACTTCTTACTTTAATAATAAATAAAAGCCTTGTTCATTTAATTTGGTAGTAGATTGGATACATTGACAGTGTAGATTGCAGACGGGTAATTGACAAAAAGATAAAGATATTTTGCTGAAGTGTAAAATTCAGAGACCTGTGGCTCTTATTGTCGCAGAGTTGCCCACATGAACTTCTGCTGTATCCTCTCAAAAACCTCATAACCCTTAGTTTATTCATATAATAAATCCCTTGTAAGAGGTATAAATCCCTATCACCACTAATTCCTTATTTTCTCTTGAAAAGATCAGTTGTATAATGTAGGATTCAGTTCAACCTACTCAGAGAACTTTTCAAATATTAACAGTACAATGGACAAGCTTTGTTTTAGAAGTAACGTTCTTCTGTAGTGATTTTACAACAACAGAGGTGTTTCCTGCAATATAGGAGAGCATCATAATTTGCTTTTCTAATTTTCTTCACTGTTTCCTTGTCCCACTACCCCATTATTAGTCTCCATAAAGGTATGACCAGTCTTCATGGTGTTTTCAAATGCGACAAAAATTTTGCAGTTCTATTTTCTTTCCCTTTCTTTCCTTGTCCTTCCATCACCTTTGACTCTGTTACTACAGGGTGGTTCAACATTAGTCCTTTGATCATTTCCTCCCCAAATTTCATCAGTCACTACAGGCAGCATTTGGTCATGAGGGTGCCCATCAGGGTTTTATAGGTGGGTGTGGACCAAGTGCTATGCCTAAGGAGAAGGTAGGAGAAGAAAATTTATTATAGATTGTGTTACTATATGAAATTTAAATTTTGTGATTTAATGCCAACCACATCTGAAATACATAAATAAGTAACCTTGTTGTTTGGTTTATTTCTGTTCAAATACAAAATATAATATAAATTGGTCTCATTGTAAAAAAAAAAAGGATTTTCTCAAAAATCAAGCTTTATAAATACTTAGGGGTGCCCCAAAGGCTTTGTATCCTCAGAAGGCATCAATTTTCAAGTATTTCTCTTTTCCTAGAACAGCTGCCTCTCCTGTTAAGTTAAGCATTCAAATGGAGTGTTGGATGATTAATTTCTGCCCAACTCTTCAGGTAACAGTGTTTGCAAAGAGACCAGGGCATGACAACAGTAATGTGAGTAATGTGGAACTGAACAAACAATCACATTAAAATTTGAAATTCTCCAAATGCCAGCTGTGGAATAAAAAAATTTTCACAGTTTTATTCACTTGTCATTGAAATCCAGTAGAACCACAAAAAACAGATGGAAAAACAATAAGGAACCCAAGAAAACATAAACATGAAATTTCACACAATTTAACATGGCAGATTTACCAAAGGAATACTTTGTTATTTTTTCAACAGTTAGAAGAACATCTAATTTAGGATTGCAAACTGAATGCCTTGTCTGCATAGTGTGGTTTCTATGACTCTTGGTTATACTTTAAATAGGTTTGGAAAGCCAAACCACAGAACTCAATTTAGAATCACAGGAAACTATTTCTTTACAGGGCCTTCCTTGAGATTCATCTTTCAAGAAAAGCATTATTTTTGTTCCACCTCATTAGACAAAAATTTCTAAAAGGGGTGGTAGTGCTCTGAGAATCCAAGTAAAGGAATATTGGTATTCCTGTTCTGATTAGTATTTTTCTTATTTAGTAATAATGCAAGGAGAAAAAACCCCACAAAATGAAATGTAAACATAATTGAGGTTTAACATGAATGTTTTCTAGTCCCCTTAATTAAAAACCTTTTGACACTCATTTCCACTGGAAGCACAAGTTCCATGGACAACAGAAATATGACAGTTTCAATGAGACAACAGCAGCCTCAAAAATACCAATATAAATTGAAAGCTATAGTGCGAATGCTATGTTGCAGATGTGAGATTGTGGAAAAACCCAAAGCTTGCTCCATCCTTGCTAATTTGTACTAAGTAGATAATAATTTCCTTTAGTAAGCATGATTTTTCAAACAAAAGTTGTTTTCCCCAGGAAAAAAATAATTACTTCTCAGGTTTCTAAAATCTCTTTCTAATTTTAAAGCATCCCCTTTCTAAGAATAGTGCCCTTCAGAGTACATTCTATCATTGTCTTTTGTTCATGTGACAAACATTTCTTATCTATCGTGTACTCTTTTTATGAGCCACATAAATGTCTCTGATGTTTAATTGTTCAAGGTTTTAAATCTGAGAGTCTTCTGATTGCCAAGCTCAGAAGCTTCCAGAACACACATAGGCCAGAGATAGAATTACATGCTTCATAACTGGGGGCTTGGGTGAGGTGGTGGTCTAGTCATTTATGTTCTTTAGAAAAACTGTTCATTGTATTTGGGGTGTCACGCCAACATTTACATTATTTCTATCAGCCTCACTTAGATGTAGAAGTTATACCACATTGCTTCCTTGTTTTAATTCATTTGAGATATCCTTAGGATATGACTTATATTGTTGGCACTGATATGCAAAGAAACAATGCTTATTTCTTGTTAATATAATATATGCCATAACTACAGACAGCCCTCTGCATCTTTCTTTCTAATTTTTTTTGGATTTTTGTAAATTTGATTAACATTTTTTTTACAACTTTGCCTATGGGTTTGGACACATCACTTGCTCTCTTGGAATTTTATTCTTATGTCTGTCATTCTCCTTGATCTAATTTAATCAGTAAGACAGTGAATTTAAGCATTTAAGCATTCTTGGTTTAATATTCTGACCTTAATGCTATTATAAGCGTAAGACAAAAACTCACGTAAAAGATTCCTCTCTAATTTCAACACTGCTTTTGTGTTTACCTGTGTGAAGGTACATGTTAAAATATTTCCATTCTCTGCTCTTAAGTCAATTTATTGATTTTTTGGACAAAATATTCAGTACCTTTTTAGTTCAGTAAGAACCCTTTTGAGTACAGCACGAAATTACATTTCATCTTCTCCTGTTCTCTTGCCCCATGTTCAGTGATGCCTTGGGTTTGAATATGATGATGATGATGATGATGATGATGATGATGATAATAATAATAATAATAATTATTATTATTATTATTACTACAAAACCCCTCAAAAATAATCCAGAATTAGCCAGTAGTGTTTCATTCAAATTCTGAGAAAAAACATATCTAATTGAATTTTGATGTGACTCTCCCTTCCTTTTTTCCCCCACACTTTTATAAATTTGTGAATGCTGAACAACTTAAAATTACCTCACTCGCTCTCCTATTGGATGGTAAATGCACATATTTTTCATATTACATATGTAATATTAAAATGACTGTGAAGATTTCATATTACATGGTGATTTTCCTGAAATCAGGCTTTTATTGGTGATACAGATGAAGAAGAAATATGGAATTTTTTTTTTATTTTTTTTTTACATTAGGAATTCAGGAGTCCTGGTGTTATCAGCACCGACTTACTGTCAATTATAAAAAATATAATTCAGTGGTTTTCAAATGTAATATTTTCTGTTTCATGATTTCAGAACCAATTTGGTAGTGGTTTTACTGCTTACATTGCACTGACGACTTCAAAAGCACATACTAGTCAAATTTCACTAAAGCCTTCTAAAGCTTACTTTAGTTTTGTCATTTCAGGAAAAGATCAGAACAAAAAGTACCAAATCATATAAGGAACGTTTTGAGCACCAGATTTGTATTGAGTAAATACATATCAATTTAATCTCCTTCCTTCAACATGCTAATTTCAATTCTGTTGTTTTCTAGCCAGGATTACTTAGTGTTTGATAGATTCTGATGCTGAAAAGGCTTTTCCTTATGCCTTGAAGAAAGGTCCATTTGTGTGATTGAAGTCTTGAGAATGTGTGCTGCTGATCTGATACAATGGCCTAGCTCATAAAGTTCATATAAAAAATAAGACACCACACATATTGAATTCTTTTCCTGGGTTGCTTTGAGAAGCTCTTCAAAGGTGTTTTTCTGTTTTTTTTTAAAGAGACCTCAGATGCAAACTTTTAAAATGCTTGAGTACTTTCATTGTAAGATTTTGTATTCCACAAAATTCAACAGTATATTTTTAACCCAATAGTCCCAATATGAACTTGAATATGCTTAGTTCCTAAAGAGGACTTTAAACAGAAATTAAGGTGGCCAAAAGAGACTGTAGTGAGGGCCCCAGTACTTGTCAGGTACTGTGCAGCAGACCAAATCCAGCTCTGTTTGCAGCAGTGATATGGACAGGAGCTATCACTCACCCTGCTGCAGCTTTTTCTCATTGCCTTTTTGCCCCAGCAATTTAGACAGATTTAAGTCTATCCAGCTTTGCACACCCATCATCACCTTTTTGTCACCACAAATGCCACTGTGACTTCATAGGATGACAGCTCTAGGAGTTATTTCTGGTTTTCCAGTTATTTCTGGAAAACTGTCATCCTCCCCCACCAACACACACACTCTTTGTGGGAATCCACAAAATCAGAGGGTTTTGGGAAAGCTGCAAAAGGCAGGCCTCAGAGACAGTAGAACTGTGATTAGAGCTAAGCAGCAGCCATGAGATAGGTCAGCAGAAAAATTATTTAAAAAGTAGAAAAGCAAGGACAAATAGAACAATGGTCTGTGTAGTCTAGAATAACTCTCTAAGCTACAGAAAAGTTTATCCAGCAAGATATTAGGAAGGTTGAAGCTTAATAATGGAGCTCTGTGCATTGTGTTTAAGGCTTACAAGCAGGTATTGTATTCGAAATAAGCAAGCATTGTTTAACCAAAGGTACCTGTGCTTATAGTGGTTGGATAGAACTACTGTCAATGTGCTTTTGCTTGGTGTGATTGGTCAAAAAACTTATAAAGTGAGTTGTAACATTAAGTTCTTGGTCTGCTGCCTGGGGTGTGAGCTGCTGGCATCTTCCCATTGCCATAACCATGTAATGAGACTGATGCTGGAAAATAAAACAGCTCAAGGCACGTTCCACAGTAGTCCTGTCCCATTTGTGATTTGTACACAGACCCCAGCCAGCGATAACTCTTTACCACTGCACCCATGACCTCTTCATGTTTTCAGCTGAGTGGCTTTCCCAAGCTGGCTCACAAAAATGGTGCTAAGTCATGCTGCAGGACGGAGATGGCCAGGGCAGTGAGAAGTCCCTTAGAAGCCCTCAGCTAAACAGTCTGTTCTGGAGGGCTTTATTCCCAAACATGCTTTTGCTGCAGGAAATAATCCCTGCACTTCCCCACAGGGAATTTCATTCTTATATCTCCCAGCTCCCTTCCAACCCTAAATTCCTATATCCAGTTTTAGGACTTTACACTGCCTTGGAAAGTTGTTTCCTCACTGGTGAACTCGGGGTGGAGGTTAACTCATTCACCCTTACAGCAAGGAGCACAGGAGAACTAAAGCATCTTGAACAAAAATGGGTTCTTGCAGTTATTCAGTCACATCAGATGCACATGTCACAAAATTGCCTTCATAAAACTATTGACCCCTCTCTTAGAAACCTCTTATGCTTTGCCTTTTACTTCCTGTATTTCCAGTGAAATATTCCAGCTTCTTGTATTTCCCGTAAACTCCTGTATTTCAAGCAAATTCCTGTATTTCCAGCTTTTACTTCCTGGGAAGTTTTAGCAAGATATTAAGGGCATTCTAATTTAGTTATTTTTATCCATGAACTGTTTATAACTATCATAGAATCTGTCACAGACATCTTTCATGAAAAATCCCTTCCTTAGGATTTTTCCTCCTGGGAAGCTGAGAGGCCTCAGGAACAAAATGTAAACATTGATTATCTGCTGCTGTGCAATGCAACAGGTGCATCTGTGGTTGGCCCATGTTGGATGTTTGTAATTAATGGCCAATCACAGCCCAGCTGCTCGGACAGAGAGTCTGAGCCACAAGCCTTTGTTATCATTCTTTGCTATTCTATTCTTAGCTAGCCTTCTGATGAAATCCTTTCTTCTATTCTTTTAGTATAGTTTTAATATATCATAAAATAATAAATCAAGCCTTCTGAAACATGGAGTCAGATTCTCGTCTCTTCCCAAAACAAGAACCCCTGTGAACACTGTCACAACCTGTGTCAACTTTAGCTGGACTGATCTCATAAAATCATATCAGATTTTATAGAAGTTTCACTGGGAAAAAAAAAAATATATTTTTAGGATGCATGGAATTAAAAAAACAAACAAAAATTTTTTTTCCTTGCTCAGACAAGTTGACCATGCTATATATTTGTATTCAGAACAGAGAAATTTAATTTTAATAGCTCTAACCAGAACTAAGTCATGATTAGTATTTTGTTTTGTCATAAGCCTGATTTTTTCAATGGAATTCCTTACGAAAAAAAAAAACAACCCCTCCATCTTAGAAGAAATTTTCCATAATTGTGGTGATAGAATATTTCATATTTTTTCTGATTATAAATCCACAATAAACAAGCTTTGATGCATTTCAGATCTCCAGGGGTACAAGTGTATTACTGAGAATAAATATTGTCCTGTTGCAACAACATGAATAATTCATCATAACTAAGATCTCTTCATCTTTATTTTCTACTGTGCCTCTTTCTAAATGCAGTCTTGGAAACATAATTTATAGAAAGTGTATATTTCTTATGTACTTTATCTTACTCTCTGCAATGTCACTATCTAAACACTGAAAATAGCATGCCCATTAAACTTAATTATAAGGTATCCATTTCAATAAATATGCTCAGAACCTGTATGTTTATCAATATGTTATTTGTCATTATCAGCTGGAGCAGTAAACTATTTCTATACAGGACTGTTGTGTTTTGTACCCTTTCCTTACTTGCAATGTCCATGACAAGAACATAATCATATATAATGCAATAAGTAAAATAGTGAACATCAATTTATTCACCATCTAATACATATATACCTAAAAGAAAAATGGCTATTATGTTATGTTAAAGGCAGTTTTTTAATATTCCAGCAATGAAAAATGTAGTAGAATTTTTACCTGTGCTATTAGTTTAAATTCTAAACACATTTTCTGGAAAGTTAATTCTTTTCTTTGCTTTATGAGCTGTTTATCATATATTCAATTTTTTCACTCTCTAAATCAAGGAAATTTTTTTATTGAATGTTTGATTTGTATTGTTATTCTTTACTTTAAAGATCAAAGTTGTTTTCTCATATAACACAATCTGTGTTTGATCAGAGGCCTATTACTAAAATGCAATTTTTTTAATGGAAAATATTTGAAAACATGTGTAAGGTCAAAGCTATTTAACTGTAAAAAAATTTGGTCTGAATTTTTTTTTTTAATGTGGCAGATAATCAAATTTTCTGTACCGAATTTTAAATATCTGGGTTCTTCATGAAGAGAAAAACAAGACATTCATGATTATTTAAAATAAACCTTCAACCCAATATTGGGTCAATTTCTATGGGGTAGCCTATTAATTGTTCAAGCTGCATTTCCTTGTTTCAGATTTTGTGACTCAGAATAAAACCCACAAAACTGATGATAATTTCTCTATCACCTTTTCCATTTTAGGCTTCAAGTATTTAAGCTCATCTAAAAAATTGGATAAGCATAGAGAAAACCTTACTCTAGACTTCAATGCAGAATGATGGCTGGTGTGTTTTTACTCATGAGAAAATAATGAGAATTACTTCACATACTGACACATTTGGGACCTGATGCTTCTTAACAAGTGTATATAATAGAAATAAATGAGATAAACAAGTGATTGTTGGTAGAAACAGTAGGTTAGTGGAATATCTGCATAGTTTAGAAGTGTTGCCATATGTTCAAATTTGTCATTAGTCCTTAGCAGAATGTACTGATCTCAAAGCTGTCCCAAGGAAGTGAGTAAGCAGGAAAGAATTTGAGAGTATGATATTTGAAAGTCAAAGTAGTTTATTCAGTGTAAATTGTGAACAAAAACAACCAAACAAACCTAACAAAAAAGCCCCCAAAAACAAACAAACAAAAAAAAAAGACCCCAACATAACCAAAAAGAAACAAGCAAAACACCCCAACCAAACAGAAAACCAAACCAAACCAGACCAGAATGGAGAAGGAGAAAATAAATTTCTGTGTGAAAAAAAAGTGTCCAAAAGAAAATAAAAGGAGATATCTTAAGATGACACTGACTACTGATCAAAGCACCATTGGATGTATGGAAAGAAAAAATTATATTTAAATTAAAAACAAAATGAAATCTGGGCATAGCAATGAAAAGGATGAAAAAAAGAAAAGGTGAGAAATAAAAATGTATTTGGTGGTCTAATGACCAAGGAAAATCCAAAAAGGAAAAGACTGCAATATCTTTCTTTCTAGAGACACTAGCTGTGAATTTTAAAGATCCACGGTAGTGAGCAGTGTTTTTTTCCTTTGTTTGTTTGGTAGGACATGAGTTTAATTCTGTTTTCATTCTAAGAACCAGCCCAAAGAATTTTCAGCGTGTGAAAATCTAGGACAAGAGTAACAAAGAGATCATCAATGACAGCACTGATAAAATTACTAAATAAGATACAATTACTTAAAAAAACCCAATAACTGTGCTTAAAGATTGGGAAGGGGCAATTTGACCTCACAGGTGGTTATATCAAGGATTCAAACAGCCTCCTCATGTAGCGAAAAGACAAAAGAGGAGTAGAGTTATGATCCCTTTGAGAAGCTTCAGTTAAAAAAAAAAATTCCTATCTCTAGAAACACAACTATACTACCCACGCTTTTAAGTTGTGGAGAATAAACAGTTTATTGGTTCATTAACTCAAATCAGTATTTTATCCCAGGATTTTCCAGATTTCTAAATTCAAATAATTTAAGCATGGAATATGAATATGTCCCTATATTCAGAGCAGAAGGAAAGGAATGAATGAACACACTGAATATTTTGTGAGGAGGTTTCCACGTGCATACTGGACCATAAATTTGATGTCTGTTTATAAAACATAATAAGAGAGCCAGAGAGGCTCCTGTAACATGAGATTAACCCTCATTTTCACTTTCAATGGGGTTTGATAAGTGATTATTGTTCTGTTTTTCTGATGGTACAGATGAGACTTTGATTGGCTCAGATGAAAAAATCATGATAAATATCATTGCTGTGTGGGCAGTAAAACTGTGGCATGTATTGGTGAAAGTGCAGATTTCTGTTTTATCTAATGCACAGCTGCAAGAAATAGCCCCATCCAATAATTCATAATGACATAGTTGTTGAAAGCAAAGAGTTGATAATTATCAGGAATCTCTCCAGCTACACAAATAAAGCATCATATTCAGATTTGTAATGATCAATATGTAACAATAGTGATATCCCTGGGAGAATAATGCATGAGCATATTTTAGACTAAAACCCTGTCCTTTTTAATTCCAATAAAACTTGTGGATGGTGAGTGTAAGCTAACTTGGAAGTGCTTTATAAAAATTATTTTAGAATTTTTTTCTAAGTAATACTTTAAAATGCATCAGAAAGGGCAAAAAATTATCCTTTGCTAGTGCAAATCTGATTTTCTGATATTTGGTGCAAGCTGAGTTCCTGAAATAAAATATTATCATGTACAAAAAATAGTTCTGTTTAGCAATGGATACCTTTAAGTACACTTGCCAGGGTAGCTTTAAGGACAGTTATTGGGGTTTTTTAAGTAATTGTATCTTATTTAGTAATTTTATCAGTGCTGTCATTGATGATCTCTTTGTTACTCTTGTCCTAGATTTTCACACACTGAAAATTCTTTGGGCTGGTTCTTAGAATTAAAACAGAATTAAACTCATGTCCTACCAAACAAACAAAGGAAAAAAACACTGCTCACTACCGTGGATCTTTAAAATTCACAGCTAGTGTCTCTAGAAAGAAAGATTTTGAAGTCTTTTCCTTTTTGGATTTTCCTTGGTCATTAGACCACCACCAAATACATTTTTATTTCTCACCTTTTCTTTTTTTCATCCTTTTCATTGCTATGCCCAGATTTCATTTTGTTTTTAATTTAAATATAATTTTTTCTTTCCATACATCCAATGGTGCTTTGATCAGTAGTCAGTGTCATCTTAAGATATCTCCTTTTATTTTCTTTTGGACACTTTTTTTTCACACAGAAAGTTCTTTTCTCCTTCTCCATTCTGGTCTGGTTTGGTTTGGTTTTCTGTTTGGTTGGGGTGTTTTGCTTGTTTCTTTTTGGTTATGTTGGGGTTTTTTTTGGTTTTTTTTTGGGGGGGGGTTTTGTTAGTTTTTTTTGGGTTTTTTTGTTCACAATTTACACTGAATAAACTACTTTGACTTTCAAATATCATACTCTCAAATTCTTTCCTGCTTACTCACTTCCTTGGGACAGCTTTGAGATCAGTACATTCTGCTAAGGACCAAAGGCAAATTTAATATCAAGAAGGCTTTCTACAGAATGCTAACATTAGCAAATTGCTTCTTCCAGGGCTGGAAGAACCATTACATGCAGAGACAACCATGCCACTAGTACCAGACAAAACACAGAGATAGGGAAGAAATGCCTCAAAATCTATTTAATTTAAATATAAAAATTACATATATTTATTTTTTACTTGCTCTTTTCAACTTATCAGGAATAAACCAAAGGCAGAATTCTTGCTCCTACAGAATTATAACTTAAAGAGAATTTAAAGCCTTTTTTTTCTCCCTCTCATATTTTTTCCATTATATATAAATATATATATATATAGATATATGAGATCCTCAAGTTCCAAGTAAGCACACTTCCTTTGGCTATGGCTTTTCCAGAGACAACCTTCAAAAAAACTGCATAAAAGAAAATGGAATGCAGATGAGTCACTCATGAAATTAATATTGGATTTTTACTTCAAATCCAGAAAAAAACCTACTTTATTTTGGTGTACCTCTTGTTGCAGTCATTCCTGTCCAGCTGGATGCCATTTAGAATCACAAGCAGACTGCCACAAGGCATTCTGACAATGGGTATTTAAAAACCCATTAAGATAAACCTTTAGAGCAGCTGGGTTTATGGAATCAAATTAAGAAGGAAAAAGGCTCACTTCCAAATTAAAATAGCAGAAAAAAGAGCTTACTTTAAAATTGTTCAAAAGAAGTTTATATTGGACCATTTGACTATTCTTTTTTGTTATTATTTTTATTGTTGTTTTACAATTGTGGGCAACTGGTGTGGGGTAGTAAAGTGAAGCAAAGGGAAGAAGAAATAAACAAAAGTAATAACGTGATCCTGTTAAATGAACATGTTTATAAGATAGAAACAACTCTGGAATTCAAAGAAAATATGCTCAAAGTTGGATATTTAATTTTTAATAGTCCTATGTAAAAATTTCAAATTTATAATGAATATTTAAATCACTAAATACCCAGAAATTTATCATTAATTACTAAGTATTTATTTAAATGAAAGAGGAATATTCAATTATTCTTTTCATAAAACTATTGCAGAAGCTATGGTCATATACTGCTTTATAAGCTTCTTTATAGGCAAGGTATTTTAGATAGTTATTGCATAAAAGGCAATTCAGTCACCAACAGAAAGCTGTGGTGGAGTCAAAATCAAAAATCAAAATTTCTAGTACTAGAAATTTGGTCACATTTTCTCCTATAATATTTGTGGATAATGTGGAGAAAAGAGCGTTCCACAGGCTCATCTGTAGAACTCAGACAACAGAAACAAAATTATGTCTATAAAATAAGCAAAGAAGATCTAAAAAGACAGATTTATAAAGCTGGCATAGTTGCACTTTGTCATCAGGAGTTTCTCTCATACCACATTGGAATCACGGTAAGAGTTCTCTTTGGAGCATCTTCTTCAGCCTCACCCTTCTTGATTTTATATTTCATATTATTTAATAACTTTTGTCACAGAGGTTTCTGCCCAGTAAAAGGTAGTCTATGACCTCTGTTTTTTTAATAAACAAAGCAATTAACAGGAAGAAGCTTGTCAGGATCAGCCTTCATTACAACAGGCTGCATATGGAGAAAAAGGAGTGTGAAATGTAATATTTCCCTGATGTAATAATACATCAGGGGAAAATAATGATGTTCAGTCTCTGCTCTAGAACTTTTAACAGACTCTGTTAAGTACCAAGGGAAGCTATTAGCCCAATAAATTGAAAATTTAAAAAAAATCAACATGGAAAACATGAAAGGATAAAATATCAACAAACCACTGAGCTTCACAATGTCATCGAACAAAACCATATATTTTATTTAGCCTTGATATTTAGTACTTCACATTAAATCCTCCACACTTGCTTGAAAATTATATCTTTATTCCAAAGTACATGTAAAACTTTAGAATATCCACTATTATTGCCAGAAAATGTTAAATTAATTTGTGATGATGGCTAAAAATAGTCAATAATATGAAACTGAACTGGCACTGTTTGAAAATTTTGTTAGCTATGTCATTGAAATATATTTCAATTAAACATAACAGGTTGAATCTCATTCACGATATGAAATTTCTTTGCTTTTCATTATGACTCTCTGTGTGAAAGCAAGTGTGTCTAGGCCTACTAATTTCAGAAGCTGCATAACTGGTTTTTAATTTCATTCAACTCATTAAGTACAGTAAAAACAGTAATTCATTTCTTAGTATCTAAAATTAAAGTATGGAAACTCTTGGAAAAGCTTAAACTGGTGTATGCCATGTCACCAACTTCAGACAGACTTCAGTTCTATTAGTTATAGCTTAAAAGAGGATGTGGAATATATGAAATATCAAGTATCCATTTTACATTTTTAAACTCATTTTTGAGTATTCTCTTTCATTATTTTCAAACAGAAACTTAGCTCTTTATCTCAAAGCCCCCTTCTTCCAGATCCTGACTTGCGTATAAACAGCAATACAACATGCAAACAAACCAAAACAATTTAAATTATGTGTCAAATACAACCTTTGAGTATATGCCCTCTTTTCCTTGTTTCCAGTAAAACTATCTTTCCCTTCTTTGAAAATCATCTCTGCATCTCCTGCCAAAAGCATTTCCTGACTTTTCATGCCCCCTATTTTTACTATAATCTCAAGCCTAGGCAATTCCTCATCTACTCAGTTCTCTAATATGTTTGGGATTATAGACAAATTAAATGAAGATAAGCATGAAGTGAAATTTTCTTTTATAATGACACGTAGATTTTTTTTATACTGTGCCTTACAGTATTCTAATAAATGCCTAATTTTAATGCCTTTTATGCTGCCTGCATTAAAAAAAATGAACAAAAAATCAGTATTTGTCTAAATATCAAATTTTTTTAAAAATCCAATCAATACATCCCATCTAAACTTTTGCTTTATGAAATTAAGTTTTCATACTTGCTGATTGTTTCCATATATTCATTTAAGAGTTTATCTTTTCTTATTTGAGCACACTGCTCTGGGTGTTCAAAGGCTGTGTACAGCTTTCAGAGACAGAGACAAGAAGCAGTGAAGCATAGAGAGAAAGCAGCAGAGATTCTCACATGACTAACTCTGCTCTGCTTTTCATGTCATGTGAAACATCCCATGATAACCAAGAGTGCAGAACATGCACATCCATATTTTACTTTTGACAACATCAGTATTTTGATCAGAATATTTAAATACATTCAAGAAGCTGGATCCCTGGTGACCTGTGGCGAGGTGTCAGCACGCCTGCTGTTTGCTGGCACAAGAGACTCAGCTGAGTAAATACAATCTGGTATTTTCAGCAAAGGAAAAAAAAAACAGGAGGACAGACAAGTGTATTGGCACTTGGGACATATATTAGGTCGAAACCAGGGAGGCTTTTCTCATACGTTTAAAGAGTACAAAATCAGATATTGGTATTAATGATGGTAGGTAACTAACTATGATAAATAACTAAGAAATAGCTAACTTGATTCAAATTATGAGATTTTAAACCTTTGGATGTCTTATTTTCAAAAAGAGTGGAAGACATTAAATTCCTGATACTTTTAGTTTGACTACTTTCCCCCTACATCATTTTAGATACAAAAATAGACAGTGAAATATCTGCAACAAATTCAGGATTAGACCCTTACTTCCAGCTGTTTCAGGGGTCACAATTCATTTTGAAGCTACTTGTTTTCTCTTTAGAGTGTTAGCAAACATCTGGTTGAGACCAAAGAAGGACTTTCTTCACCACAGAGAACATTCAGCAAATAAGGCTACTGTCCCAAGGAGCCTGTCCTCTAATTTATCAAAAGATACAGCAAGTGAGAAGGAAAACTGTAATAGCAACAATATAGATGAAGATGAGAAATAATGATAAGCACAGGTAAAAGTTAGAGTCAATGACAATATTATTAATTATATCTAAGGCAAAAATTTACTATGTACTAGAATATGTGACAGCTACAAGTAGAAAAATAATGTCAAGCACTGTTTTTCATCTGTGTAACATCATTGTGCATCTCTTTCTCTTCTTAAGGACCACAGCCTGAGCACTGAAGCAGCAACCTCATCTTCTACCAAAATGACTTTTCACAGTCAAGTAAAAAAACTAATTTTCAGGGATAGTGAAGTAATAATGCAAGTCTTCCTACATTTTTACAATCAGATATGACAAAGTCCACTGTCTTCGCTGGAAATTACCTTTATCATCCTTTGCCAGACTCCTGAGAAAGAGACCTTACATAGTGACATATTCAATCTCATTTGAAGGAATTTCTTGTCTCTGGTGATCAGTTTTTCTTGCTATCTGCATCCTCAGATCCTTGCCAATAATAACGGAATTTCTTGAATTTGGACCATTGTGCATTTTCCATATTGCTCACCTATATTATTGTCACATTATTTTACAGTGTAGCTGAATGACAAACTGCAGAAGAGTTAAATCAACCTGGAAAAAGAAATCTTGACCATCAAGGAGCTCACCAAATGGAAGTCCACCAGTTTTTGTGGATGGGTTGCATGACATAAAAACCTTACATGTAGTCTTGCATAGATACAGATATCTGCAGTTTTTCCACCACCACTGGCAGTGGGAAACGAATGCTGCAGTCCCTCACAATTTCTGTTCATCAGGAGATTCTTCCCATTCTCCGAAAATCAGTGATTGGTTAATTAGACTGAAACATGAAAAGCACTTTTTCTGGCATTACCAAGTAAGAGTCTGATCCTGATGCTTTCATGGTTTCTTCAGAAAAGGTAGCAGGGGACAAGTACAAAGGACAGTGATTAGCTGCTTTCACAGAACAATGCCTTGCGAGGTGCAAGTCAGGCCCAAATCTCTGATGATTTTCAGCTGGGATTCTTTAGATGGAAAGCATCTCAGGGAGTGGAGTTATAGAAAAGTTCATAGGAAAACAGTTGAGAAAAATTAGTAGGAATATATCTAAGCTGACCAGATCCATCAACTAAGGCAGAAAAATTCAGAGACTCTAAGAATTTGAAATAAGTTTTTAGGAAATTTCTAGCACATGATGAAATGCAGTACTTATATTAATTGTAATGTTAATATCATATTTCAGGTGTAGCAATAATTGAATTTGGAATGATGACCACAACGGATAATTCTTCATTATTCATTCCTTAAGTAAGTCCCCTAATTCTAACACATTTTGAGAGGCTTTAGTAATGAATATATTTGTCAATTTTTTAAGGATAAAAAATACACTGACTTTAATGCAGAAAATAATTATAACCATTGTTAGAAAAATAGTTCAAATAGTTAATAAACAACACACATATATAGATCAAGAGAAGTGAGGTGAAGAAAAATTACAGCATTATGTAGTCAACAGCAGAGTAAACTTTTTCTATGACTAAGCAGGTATGAAATCACCCTACTGTGGTCTAAATTAATGCCTTTAGTGAGTTAAAATGCAAACATTTCTTTTCTAGTGTATTTTCTTGTTTTGTCTTCTTAACATAGAGTATGCATACAGAAAGCTTTCTGGAAAAATAGGTAAACTAAATTTACTACTGCACTTTCAATTAAGTATTTCCAGAAGCCTTACATTTTTCTACCTGTAAATGAGTCCAGTTCACCTGGCACAATTTTTTTTTTCATAGCTGATAAGAGAAAGGTTTCTCTTACTAAATGGTGGCTAAACAACTTCTACTTGCTTATCCAGTAAGTCTTTTTCAGGATGGCAACAGTTGTTCCAGAATTGCTTTTATTCTGATTTTTATATAAGAAGTTTAGGTGTCAGAAATGAAAAATAAACTTATTGTAGCAAAGATAATCCTTCTTATCCAGTCTGTGATAAAGAAGTTGTAGAATTCTCTGCTACACAAGTTTCTCCAGATTCCTGGAGGCTTAGCCTTTTCCCTAATGTTCATCTGTTTAATTTAATAAAGCATGGAAGCCTTAGAATCACAATATTCTTATTATTAATCATCCAGACTCAAAAAACCCCTTTATCTCCTCAACATCCCCACCCCCTTTTACATTCCACAGTTTTGCTTCAGTTGCTGTTTTTTTCTGGCTTCCTTCATATTTCTGACTATCTACTCTTACCTTCCATACAGCTCTAGTCACCTACTAAACCATGTTAATGTATTGGAATGAACACAGGCTCTCAAGTTGAAACCTCTCCTGCTCTGAACTGATTTCAAGCAGGTTTCTTCCACATGGCCTATAGCCTAATGTTTTCCAAGTCTAATTGTGGCTCAATTTTTACCACAAACATTTTTACCACAAAAAAAATGTGGTATTCACGTACTCTTTGAATGGAGACAGACATAATTCTCCCTCCCAGGATGTTTGCTGGGGAAGACAGTGAAAGAGCTCAGAGAGAGAAGAGAAAATAATTCTTATCTCTACTTGCTGCTCTTGTTGTTTGGCACATGTGGAATGTGTTATGGAGATTATTTCCAAAAGGGACTTGTTAACTGGACTCTGCTGATGGTTGTTTTGACTGATTTACCAATTGGGTCAAAGCTGTGTCGTGACCATCTGAAAGGGTCACGGGTTTTTCTTTAGTATAGTATAGCACAGTTTACTGTAGTATTAGAATAGTTTAGTACAGCATTAGTATATATTAGTATACTATATATGTATGCAATATAGTATAGCTTAATAAAGCATTTGTTCAGCCTCATTATGATGGAGTCTCTGTATCACCTTTGGCTGTCCCTGATACCCCTTTGGTGATAAAAAACCTCAAAGTATTCCTGAAAGGATATAAGAAACAGATCTGTAGCATTTTTGGAAGATAGAACAATACTTTTGCAGATCAAGATTGATTCATCTTTGGTTTGTAAAGTGTCTCTGAAAGAAATGTGAGAAAATAACCTATCTTAGCCTGAGTTAGTAACTTCTTTTCTGGTTTGGTTTGGTATTTTTTGTTTGGGTTTTTGGTTTTTTTTTGTTTTTGTTTTGGTTTGTTTGGGGGGGCTTTTTTGGATTTTTTTTTCAGAGAGATTTCAATTTTCCTATCCTACTTGAAAAAATGAGAAAGGATAGCTGGAGGATAGAAGTAAACATATTGTTCAGGACAGGAAAAATAAAATGGAGTGCTGCTCTGGCAAAAGAGCTGTTGTTTTGTTGACAGCAAGTATTACCCTCTTTGAAAACCCTGACTAGCAAGATAAAAAAAATAAAATTTTTTGGGCTACTTCCTATTTAGATGTTGTGTCCCACTTTTTTCTAACCACTTCACCAGAAATCCCAGACTTTCCTGCATGGGAAGGAATGTCTGTCTTCTTTCACCTACACTTGGATTATGGTGCTTTTGAACCTGCATTCCACCATTGTATCCTGCAGCACAGCAGCTCATGTTTACATACTCAGGCATCACCCTGCAGTGGTTTTTAGGCTTGTCTCTGCACTAGGTGGAATAAGTAAGGAGTGAGAGTAAATAAGTAATTATAAAAAAAAGATTACAGGTAGCCTTATGGAATTAGCACATTGGCATGTGTTCTTAAACAAGTTGCTGAGAAAAAGAAGCACTGAGCCTTTGGGTGGAGATGGGAGAATTACAAACAAAGCAGGGAGGAAATATCTGGTGCTCTGAAAGGACTGAGGAAAATTTCAGCAAAGGAGATGGGTGTGGAAGGCTGCAAGGATTCCCTGAAAAAGTGGCAATGGAAAGATTGTATACAAAGGATTTGAAGAGGGAGAAATGCAGAGGGAGTGATCATTGGTGTGTACAACCTGGCAAAAGGAAGTGAAAAGCCTATACCTTTCAATAGGTCGTTTATGCTCACCAAAAGGCTGTGATCCTCAATCACTTTCTATGTGAATATGCCAGTGACATAATTGGTTTACTTTTTCAAAATTGATGTATAATTATGCATGGAATTTAGGGCGCCATATTCCTGAGAAGTGGGATTTTTTGATTCTAAAGTGTAATTAGATCCATCCAATATTCAGGAGTAAATCCGTTTTCCCCTTTTAATATTTGTACATTCATTTGTGGAATCAGTGGATGCAGCAGGCTTTTATCCAAAGGCAAAGTAACATTATTAAAAAGACTAAGCTGCCATAGCCTGGAAGGACTGTTTGAAACCACAGAAAACTAAATAAGCTTCACTGTTTATTCATTGAGGTCAAACCTGCAGGCATGAAAACTGTATTAAATTGCATCCTTAATTTTTAGTTTCTCTACTGTCTTTCAATACATTAAAAATCACACTATCTTTTTATGGAACATCAACCATATACATATATAGTAAAAGAGTATACTTGAATGTTAGAATATTTAAAACTTTAAAAAATATTGGCCAAGAAAGCAATTTTGAAAAACAAACAAACAAACAAGATTTCTGTGACAAAACAGAATCTGTGCAAACCAGTTTTGGTTCACATCTCACGAAGAGATTTATGTGCCTTAAAGTGCAAAAATATGAGCAAAGCAAAAAGTTCAGTTCTGAAAATATCCATTCTTTTGTGACTAGCTCCAACAGAAAAAGAAATACCTTTCTTTTTACCTTTTAGACTAGTCCTTGTCACCTGCACTCCATCTTGCATCAAGAAAAGAAAATGACTGGAGTGCAGCAGGCAGAAAAGCAACTGCTTTTTTGTGTTTTCACAGCAGTGTGCTGTACAAAATTTCTGGGGTCTCTTTCATTGCTAAAGGAATTGACTTAGAGATTGTGACAGCACTGTAGCCTTTTTTCTCCCATCAAGCACATCAGAGTTATCAAACAGAAGATTGGAGATTACAGCTTTCTGAAGAAGAAAATGAAACCCTTACAGAGAAGCAGATGCTACAACATTATACATTCCAAGTGTACACTGTGCTGTGCATGGCCAGCTGTAAGAGGAAAACTGCTTATTTTAACATTACACACTGGCCTTGGGTGCGGTGTCATTGCATAACAATATCTGCCTTTCCTCCTCTCTCTGCAGTATTTGCTACAGCCACCTCATATACCTACTTACTGACACTCTCTGCTCCCTGTAAGTAGCTTTTGCTGAGGGAATATGCATAGTTTTCTGTTTGTTTACATGCACTAAACACTTCATAAGCACAGTTGCCCCTGAGCACAATTCAATTTTCTCAAACAACCTTAGTGCTTGAGCTACTAGTTACTGTAGAGATCATTTTCACTGCTTATTGGGGAAAAAAAAAGCAAACCTAAAAACCAAAAAACAACACAACAGATTTATATTAAACCATAATATTTTGAGCAAGTATTACAATGGGGAAAACTCTATGTATGAAAGCATGTAGGAGGGAGAGAGCTTACCATTGTTTTCAATAGTCATAAGGAAATTATTCTGCTATCTTTTTCTGTTGTAGTGATATACAGCAAAGGACATTATTCATAACCCAGCATAGCCTTGAAACAACTGATATTTATAAATTCTAATTTCATCCATGCCTGGATAAGTGCAACAGAAATTTTCTGCCATATTATGATCTTAAATGGGAGTTTCAGCCAAGCCTTATTTAAATAAGATGAAGAATGCTACATATTCATTTTGTCTCAAAATTTCACATCATCTTATTCATGATCATACTTTTTAGAAAAATATTATCATTTATAGATAGTGTAACTTAGGAAATAAATATTACAAAATGCTTCACTATTAAAAAATAGTACTATTCACCCTGCAGATTTAAAAGAAGACCCTTGTCATTATATTTGCACCAAGCATCAGGCTGGATTATGACTATAATGTTTGAAAATGATATGCTGCCCAACTTAATGTTTGGAATTCTGTCAAATGAAAACCTGTCTGTTAAGGGATGTTAGAGCAGCCCTGGCCCAGGACTTCCTCCTTTGCCCAGCCTCTGGAGCCCAGTGCAGGGCAGTCCCAGGCTGTGGGACACTGCAGCTCCTGATTTCCCACTCCCAGGTTCAACCCATAGCAAAGCTCCAGAGTCTCTTTCACCAGGCAGCAACTGACAGCACCAGAGGACACAGTCTCAAGCTGTGCCAAGGGAAATACAGGTTGGATATTAGGGAAATGTTTTTCACAGAAAGAGTCACAAAGTTCTGGAATGGTCTGCCCAGGGAAGTGGTGGAGTCACCATCCCTGGATGTGTTTAAGAAAAGACTGGATGTTGCACTCAGTGCCATGGTTTAGTTGAGGTGTTGGGGCCGGGTTGGACTCAATGATCTTGAAGGACTCTTCCAGCCCGGTCATTCTGTGAAATCTGTGAATTCTGTGAATTCTGTTAAAGCTGAACATGGACCCACCAGCTCAGCCACTCCCTGTGATGGTGTTCACAGGGGTTTTTGGTTGAGGGAAGAGATGAGGATCTGACTCCATGTTTCAGAAGGCTTGATTTATTATTTTATGATATATATTACATTAAAACTATACTAAAAGAATAGAAGAAAGGATTTCATCAGAAGACTAGCTAAGAATAGAATAGGAAAGAATGAATAACAAAGGTTTGTGGCTCGGCTCTCTGTCTGAGCCAGCTGGGCTGTGATTGGCCATTAATTACAAACATCCAACATGGGCCAATCACAGATCCACCTGTTGCATTCCAGAGCAGCAGATAATCAATGTTTACATTTTGTTCCTGAGGCCTCTCAGCTTCTCAGGAGGAAAAATTCTAAGGAAAGGATTTTTCATGAAAGATGTCTGTGACAACTCCCCTCCAGTGGATGGCACCCAGTTCTTGCAGTGCTCACACATGGGAGAGACAGTGAGACTATGCAGAGACCTGGTTAGGAAAAGATGAATGAAAGATGGGCCAGACTGTGGTGATCAGGCACGGGGCTTAGTCCATAAGCACAGCAGCCCTATTTGTATGGGGCCAGCTCTTTCATCCCTCTTTTCTGCTTTGTTTCTCCCCATTCCCTTCCCTTGCCTTTTCTCTCATCAGTTTGCCTCTCCTCCCTGTTTTGAACCCCCAGGTTTCCATCCTTGCTGGCTGCAATACTCTACATGCAGTTTCCTGATAGCTCAACAATTAGTGGGACTGACGAGGCTCATTTCCTGGTTTTGTCTCTACCTTAGTCCATGAGGTTTGTGCCACTTTGTCTATGGCTTAACTGTTTTTCCTTATTATCCCATCTGACAAGGTCCTCAGTGAGATAATCTCACTGAAATAAGCATTTCCACATCCCACATGTAGCAAAGGGATAAAAGGTGTGCCATGTGCTTGTGCTGACGCTGTCTGCTGGCATCCAAACATCACAATGGAAGATGTCATTCACTTCAACTGCAAAGAACCAAAAATTTTATGCTGGAAAGGGACACAAAGATAAATGGCCTGTATGGGGAGAAATCCTATTAGAAAGGACAGGAGTGGGATCTGATGGGTGAGAACTGAAGTAGGCTATAGGTGAAGAAAGCTGGCTTTCAGACTAAGGAGAAACTGGGAAAATGATGAAGTCACTATGAAATAAACTGTAACCTTCTCATTACAGTGAGAATCCCCCCAGATTCCCAAGTGAAGCCTGCTACTCCAACGTTCTCCACCAGCAGGGAAGATATGTGAATTCACCCAAAATCTACAGTTCATGACTGCCAAAGTATTGATACGCTCAGAGGATGAAGTTGGCAGCTTGACATCTGCTCTGACAGTTCAAACATCAGAGGCCTGGTTTGGGGATTTTTAAGACTCCAGCAGTGTTGATGAGATGGTTATGAGATATGAGGGAATACTTTTATGTTCCTTGTTTGGATATATGTCCAAAATGTATATATTACACAGTTACTTGATATTAATATAGCCAATAAACCTAAATATAATAAAGTTTTCTTTCTCAATCATACATATAAGCTTATTCAAAGATTTGCAGAAAATTAATTTTAAAGTGACAGTAAAACTGAGATAATGTCCCCAACTAAAATTTAATCTTATTGCCTATATCTTTTATTAAACTATTTGCTGTTGTCAACTGATATCCCATCTTTCACTTCAGAGAATCACTCTTATTCTCACTATCTCATTCCACTTTGCATATTCATATATATCTTTATACCATCTATTTACTTTTTATTGAATATGTTGGACAGGGAAGAGGGAGCTCCAGAAGTAAAAAAAAGGCAGCTGTATCTGCACTGCAGACCTGGATAAGATGTTAGCTTTTTTCCTTGGCAGCCCTGCAAAAAAAGTTTTATTACAAAATTTTTAATGAATTTTTAAAGGCTGGTTTTTGCTATTTGTTTTGGAGGTTTTTCCACTACAGATCACCAGTCAAATTTGTAACTATTTAGAAAAAATAGAGGATTCAGCAGGGTCCATATCCTGAGTTTGTTCTGAATTACACTGTGCCAAGCACACTGAAGAATAAGACGTTACAGACACCCTAAACTGGACACCCTACTCATATATTTAAGCTTAATTTCTCTGCATGGCCATTACCATCTGTAAAATGAAGATAATAAAATCCCTTAACCTTATGAGGATTTTGAGAATATAAAGTAATGCCTGACATTATATTAATGAGTTCCATTTAGAAAATAGCACAGAAAAATCAATAATTTCTGCTTAAATAGTGTGGTCTGAATAGTTTGAAGCCAATAAGGCATGTCCACACACAAGGACAAGAGAACAAAATACAGAATACTTCTGATTAAGGAAGTTCCATCTCTGATGGAGCCAGGGATCCCATATTAAAAAAAAAAATTCTGTGTGATGTAATTAAAGATCATTATAATGCATACATCCAAGTGAGCCAAACAAAGGCTGCATGGGGAATTTTAATTTTAATGTTTTCTAATTTGAATGCTTGACTTTGTGACCTTAATTTTTTAATATAATTTTCTAGACATAATAATAATAATTAATTGAGTAGGAAGAAAGATATTAAAGAATTATGTAAGATTTTCATTTGTGACCTGAAAGGCAAGGGGCCCTAGACAAGAAAAAAGAGAGTCTTGAAGCTGGCTGACATTCCAGAGACACTGGTGAGACAGCACTATTTCTGTGAGAAGGCATGCAAAGTGACAAACAAACACAAAGGGCTTTTCAGTCTTCTGATTTTTAAGTGTATATTACAATGACATATGAAATATATACTATTTTTTCTTCCCAACCATATCACAGTTGGTCAGACTCCTGATGGTCCATTTGAAAGTAAACAAAGTTTACTCACACCCCACAGCTTTCTATGAACAACATGGTTTTCAACAAGGATTTTCCTGAGCAGGAATAATTGTAGTTCATCACCAGTTTTTGTCCCCTTTTTTAATAATGGGACATAGCTTTTGCATGTGTGTCCTCAGCAGTTGATAACTGGATCTTATACAGAAGATTTCAAGAACTCATGGCTAGTATCAGAACTTCTTAATATATCGTAGAATTTCTTTGTATCACCACAAAAATGTAATCTCATTGCAAGAAACAGAGGGATAAAAAGGGGATCAGCTCAATTTTTAGGGGCTGTTATATTTCCAGTAACACAGAAAGTGAAAACATCTTCATTTTAAGCTTTCTTGTACTTTTCAAGATAACAAATTATTACTTTGTGGGACATAAAAATGAAAACCACAGTATTCTACTCTGTGGTGCCTAAAATACAGATGGAGCTTTAAACAGAAGCAGATATTTAACAAAGGTGTCTAAAAACTATTTCTCAAACGTGCCTGGTATTTACAACACTTTCTATACTTCTAACACCTTCAAATGCCAGCAGTGCATTGTTTTTTTCTCTTGTTTTGGAGCAGTACTCCATATATTAACTAGGGATCAAGCTTAATGCTGGTTCCTGGCACACCACTGCCAGCTCCAGACAGACTGAGTAGATCATACAGCTTAGGAGACAACAGGCTGTGGCACATCTATTCTCCAAGCTCAGTCAGCACATGAGTGACTGTGTGAAGAGTGGTGTCAAGACCAACACAGTGATGCTGCACATTACATGAAAAGAAGCCTGTGGTGCTTTTTGAGGTACAAAATATACTCAAACCACCTCTATTCCCTGTCCTGTATCTCCCCACCCACCTGCTCTTACAATAAGCAGTATCATTCATCCTTTATAAATTCTCCACACTAAAATACATGCAGATTCTTGCACAGTGAATCTGCCCTCAGCAGCAAACCAGAAGGTTTGGGACAAACATTGCAGAATGAAAGCTGCCTACCTGTTTGACCTGGCAGAAGGAGAACCCAGATTTGGATTGGGGTGAACTCAGTCTAGCCAAGAACAAATTTAACTCCAAGAAGCACCTAAAACATAATGTCCACACCTGAATTAACTTCATTGCACAGCATGTGTCCCCTAACAGTTCTGTACCCCAAGATTAGTACTTACATTAACAGACACTGCTGAAGTAGGAGAATTCCCTAAAGGATCTGACAGCCTACACTGAAGAGAATATTATATTTGAACATCTACATCTCTCCTGGTACTAGAGGCTGCAAAAGAGGACTTGGGAAATATCCTAAATTTTACAGAAATTATACGGGGGACATAAAAACCCCTATGTAACTATACGCCTACCTGGTCAAGACATAAATTTAGGTCTTGCAACTATGGACAAAATTAATATCCAAAAGACATCTTGAATCTCCTCCAAGTAGTTAAATATTACTAAGATGTTTAATGTTTCTCTTCCAGAAAAAGAGCAGATGCAGCTTTCAAATTTCAAGAGTCAAGAGCAATTTAGAAAGCTCCTGTAAAATATAAAAATTATCCCAGTGAAATTCCTAACAGTCATGTCCTCAAGTAAAACCACCACATCCTCAAAAAAAAAAAAAAAAACAACAAAAACCAACCCTTTTAATTTTGATTCTGGCTAAACAAATTCCATGCTGATCCACATGAGATACATAGAGAAGAAGATAATTTAGGAATTGCTAAGGACAGCTGAACTGCAATTAGATTCAGAACGATTCAGTAGATCATATTGAGCGATTTTGACTTTACACTGCATGGAAGAAAGTAACAGAAGACTTAAGATGCTGTTAATTAATCTCTTTGCCTAATCTGATTCTGTTCATGAGTAGTGTGAACAAGGTGGAAAAAGGCTGGACTAAAAGTCAGAGCATTTAGAGAGATAATCCTGGTTTTGTTAATAATTCCTGAGTAGCCTTAAGCCCTTCTCTTAATCTTTTTACAACTCAGCCTCCCCATCGCTTAAAAGATACCAGGATACTTACTCACCTGCTTTTTACACCTGCAATATGGCTTTGAAAACACAATGCTACAACAGAAGTGCTACATATTTCTTTTAAAATTTCTGTAGTGTTCTGTTCAGTAATAACTTGTTTTTTTCCATAATGATAAAAATTTTGTGACAAGAGAAGTTGTACCCTGTGAATAACTGAAGACTCTAGAACACCTGGTTTTATTTAAGTGAAATCAAGAGGCAGTTCATGTCAGTCATATAATACAGTTTGTACATTAAATATTAATGCAATTAAAACTATCATGAAAGTGAGTGGAATACAGTTCTCAGAGGTTTTTAAAGCAAAAAGCACACAATATCCTGCAGGCAGTTTTAAATCTTGGGATGACTATCAGAATGGCAATGTGAAATGTTTGCCAGTCCTCAACCACAAATTTTGCATCTGCACATTTATTTCTTGCAGTCTGCTCTTCAGGGGAAGATTTCTTTATCATGATACGATGCAGAAATTTTGCAATGACTGATTATTAAATCAAATTCTATTAATCAGGAACACAATCATGTAGTTTGAAAACCAGCTACAAGGATATAGTGCTAAGACCTGAAAAAAGGAAAAAGGACTTGCCACTTGTGTGAGGAATTCAGAATAAAAAAAAAAATTAAAGTCCTGTAATAAGAAATGAATAGCATATTTGTGACATTTATAATTGACACCAGGCTGCAAAGCTCTGCAATCATACCTGAAGATGAAAAAAATGTATAAAAGAGATCTAGTCACATTGGAAACCTGGGAGATAAGTAAATGAGAATTTCAGGTGAGATGGTACAGCTACAGAATATTCCTCAATTCTAGGAAAAGATTTTTTTAGAAATAGTGTTTTATTAAATGCCAGATGTGATTTGAATAAGATTGGATCCAAATACCACTAGTTGTTTCAATATGCCGTTTCTCCCATTTATCACTCTTGTATATTCACAAAGGTTTATTTTAATGGAAACCAATAGATAAAGCTATCCTTAAAAAAACCAAAAACAACCAACCAGCAACACAAAATATAAAACAAACCAAATCAATAATCTCCACAAAATGTCCTTTGTTATGATTCCAGCATTCAAACTTGGTTATAGAAGATGACTAGAACAGGGTAGTAAAATCACCTTAATTATACCTTTCATACCTATGGTTATAATCTTCTCCAGAAATGATGCACATGTAACTCCTACTGCTTACACAATCCCCTCAATTATACTTACATCAAAATTCATCACAAAATATGATTAAATGATTACATTATTAGAATTTAATTTTACATTTACTGGCCACAATTAATTACAGCAACAAAAACCATACTATTTTATCAAAAGTATATTTCCTCATTTTCCCTCTCCTAATAAGTAAAGGTACTATATACTTTTTAATTGTATATATTATTCAATTAATTTATTTGTAGTCAACTATTTAGATATCTATTTCTTTTACCAAAAAATAATAAAATTTTACAGGGTCACTAAGTAAATTAATGGTCATCTCTGAAAACAACAATGGGATCGAAATTAGAAATGGAGATGATCAAAACTAAGTAGATGAAGGCTGTATATTTTCTAAGGTCATATGCGCACAATAGAATCAGATTGTGTATATTGGGCTGACAAGCCCAAATGGAGTTCTTCAGAGTCCTGCTCTAAATGTATAGTTTCCATCCTGTGGGAACCTACAGTTTAAATAATGGTATATAACACTGGTAATACCATAATACAGCGTGTCGTGTTGGTCTTTCCACTCAGTTGTATGCTTTAATTTTGGTTCCCATTCTGAAGACTTTCTAAAGAACATTTCATTTTCAAAACGTTAGCTGAGCAACAATCAATTACATATTTTTTGTTTACTTTTGACCAGAGTTTTGGACTTTATTCTCTTTAGTAAAGCAGGTAATCAATTAAAGCATTTGTTGCTTAACAGCAACAAAACCGATTGTTTTTCAGCTTAATTTTTAAAATGTCAGAGAAACATTTGAAAGACATTATCTGAATTACTATTTTATACAGGGTGCTGGGAGATTAATGCAATGTCAAGGCAAGGCAATAAGCTACATGCTGTTGATTGGTTTTCTCAGTACCTTAGGAGAATTTTGACTTTTCTAAGCCTAACGCTTAGAATTATTGCATTGTTTTGATCAATTTATAAAATCAAAAAGAAACCTCTTTTTTATTAGGTATACTTAACTTTGATAGAACAAACATCAAAGAAGCAAGAAAAAGATGACTTAATTGTCATGGATCTTTCATTTCATGATCTGCACCATATTTCTTTAAGATCCTTTCACATCATATACCCATAAAATAGTAAGTTTGTTTCAAAGGAGTTTTTTCTTCAGTATTTTTTTGGTTTTTAGCAGAAAGCCTTTTCCTAATTTATCCTTTTTCCAGTGATATAAATATATCCTCAAATTACTATTTCATTCACTGCTGTAAAATTATCTCTTCACCTACTGTTTCATCAGATGTTACTTATCTCAAGATAGATAATCTATTAGGAAAGAATAATAGGGAACAGAATAGTGCTAGCACAGCACTGTTATATATCCCCACCTGAAGAGCTAGAGTACAAAAGGCAATTTTCAGTTTTGTCCCAACATCTTAATTTATATGGAAAATATTTGCAATTTTTCATAGTTAGAATGCTATCTTATGGTAACTATCAGAAATATCAGCTTTTGGATACATAAGGGATTGCACCTGACTGGACATGCTGAACTCATCAGAAATGGCTTTCAGAAATTAAAATTTTCAATGAATTGATATATATATTCTACATCTGATACCATTGCTGTCCACAACTGTCAAATCACTCACTAGTAAGAAGTCTGCTGAGCTTCAGATTTGATTTTTTTCTACAAAATCAAATTCGAATTCCTGGATACATTGATTCAGTAGTAAAATAATATTATTTACTTAGTTTGTAAAATGCAAATTTAATGTCTGGGTTGTAGTGGATTCAATGACATAGTATGATTTTTTTTCCATCAGAATGGACATAACTACAATAAGAATGTCACTTTCAAGACAATTTCCTAAAACATTTATAAAATATTTCTTTCAAATTTATTTTGTGCAATATTCTTTTGTATATGTTTAAATCAAAATATATATGGATCCATCAAAGGAGCATTTTAAAGAAACAAGGTTTCTTTATTACTTTTCACTAGATTAGGAAGATGACATTGAGGAAAAGCTAAGTCCTTATCTTCTGAAGTATTTCAGTGGCTGTTTTAAACAATTTTTGACAACTGATCTACATAGGATAACTTTCATTACAGAAAGCAAGCCCAGTAGTTGTCCTGTTCAAGCTCTTCCCAAGACCATTTCTGCCTTTTACAGACCCAGTAATTATAATTATAATTAATTAAAAACTGGATAAATCTCAGTATCACAATTAGGATTGGAATGTAACAACTGCCTTCAAGACTGTAACACGAACTCTCACTTGGCAAGGAGACCATTTTATCTCGTTGGCAAGATGTCTACTACCCACACCACCAGCTTTTGAAAGGGTTTGGGTTACTACATCCAAGGGTTTCTATGTCCAAGGTGACTGGTTAATAACAGTCCCTACAGATTGCATTAGTTAAAAAATAGAGCAGTTTAGTCTTCTGCTAGTCTAGGAAGAGAAAAGGGTGGTGATTCATAGGATTAAGGACTGAACACAGGCTAACTCAACATTTTGGTTCTAAGGCCTTTTATGAGAAATTGTGTCACATTCTTTCAAATTTTTTCCATGTGATTATAATTTTACCAAGAGGACACTTTTGAATAACCAGTACTATGAATCCCCTTTTAGCTCTGGTTTCCTGAAAAAATTACTATGAACTTCTGGAAAAAAATCAAGTAGATACCATGTAATGATGCCTTTAGAGCATCACTTTTTTACATTTACAACAGTACTTTCTCCTCAATAATTTAGCCTGGCAACCGAAACCTTGATGTCCATCAGATTCTGTGGTAAAGATCTTCATGTTTGTCCAACTACATCAAAACTCACATATCATTAAGCAACTAGACAAACTATAGAAATCACTTTAATCATGAGCAATGAGGGGCTTTTTCTGATCCCTTGGCTGTTAGAATAAGGTTGTCTGTCTTGAAAAAGCTTTTAGAATTCACAATTCTGCAGAAATATAAAAATGCAAAACTATTAGACAAATTAATCTCATATATTTCCTACACACCATTATAAAGCAAGTTAATAACCTTGGATGCCCAAAATCATGATTAATCTTTAAAATCTGACTTCAGAAATGCTCTGCATTGATCATCTCCAAAGGGACAACCAAATAACCCCCACAAAAATGAAAGGATTCATTTGTTGAAGGAAATAGAGTGTGATTGTTTTGAACAGGGATTATACAGGTTCATTTCAATACTTTTTCTAGAAATTCATGGTATGTTATTTCTTGAACAGCCAACAAGACATGGTTAAAAAAAACATCACTTAAATCACTTATAAAGCATCTACTTCTCTTTTCTAACCATATAGCATGGGAAATTACACTCACTCATAATATAGTAAGTTTAACTTTATTTCTTCTGGATATTCCTCACTAACTCTTACTCATAACAGTTTTTTGTTATCCTAGGTGCTGATAAGGAGTTAATTATTCTCATAAATTATATTATCTTGACAGGTCTATAATTTTCTTGTGGTTCCTTTAAGCAAATTTTTTTTCCCATTTTTCTGGAACCTCTCCTCTTATTTTTTTAGAGATAATCAGTCAGCCTCTGACACTATTTAAACTGTACTTTGAAAACCTTTGAATCAACTTTATCTCATTTAGCCCATTCAAACCACAATTTGTTCAAGTATCCAAATGCATCTTTCTTTAGTCTGATAGAAAATATTCGTGGTCAATAATAATTGTGTTACTTATATTGATAATATTCAGTGGCATACACGGACAAGACTTGAACAAAAACATTTATTAGTTTTGTTATCATTATTGTTCAGAGAGCCTTTCTAGACCACTTAGCAGCATACAACACTTTCCTGGGTTTTCCGTTTACTGCTAATGCACTCATAGCATTATTTATTATCTTTTGTGAGCCCTGGTAGTTTATTTAATTTTGTGCTTTGGCCTTTCTCTGACTTACTCCATGCATGCTTCTAAAGAGAATTCCACTAGAAAAAGAGTTTTATTATTTCTATAGACTGTCTTTGAGTTTAGGTGGTAGTAGAGGGAATTGCTGTAGATGAGGTGGGACAGGAAAGGTGGCGTCATGTGAAAAGCGGAGATTTTCTCAAACCCTTTCTGTTTTATTAGTCTGTCAGCATCCCAGGAAAGCTAAAACCCTTGTGCCCTACCAGTCTGTCAGCATCCCACTGTGGGGACCCTTCACTGAATATTCCAGTGGGTTAAAGGGCAGTTGGACTGGCTGGTTGAGGGACACATGCCAACAGCATACATGAGATGCCCTCCCAGATCTCCACAGCTGAATATGTTCCTGCTGATGGCAAGTGCCAGCACCCTTGAAGGACTCACACTAACTTCCTTTTGTACTACATTTTATGTTTAGATGGAGCTTGAGTGGCTCCAGTAATGCATCATGTTCAGTGGGGGTACCTCAGATGTGGGTAATGTCAGTATTACACCTGAGGCAGCCTCTGGGATGGAGGTGTGCCCAGTGTTACATCTGTGATCTCTCCATGGTTGCTGGTTCAGCAGCAAGACCTCTTTTCTTCCCCTTGGTTGGCAGCTGCTGTGAGGCTTATCAGCTACAGGGTACCACTGAGTTCCTGTCCTGGTTTTGCATGGGAGGAATTTAGGGAAGTGAGTGCATTGGCCGGGAAATCTACAAATTGGCGAAATTTCAAATTGGCAAACCAAAAGCACTACAGTTCCCCTTCTTGCAAGGATTTCAACAGAGTATGGCTGTGATGTCTCCACTCTGCTCTATCCTCCTTTTAGTTCCCCTTAGCATGTGTTGTGTATGGGAAGTGGGATGCACTGATCAATCCCATCCAGGGAGCAGCAACTGTGTTTCACCCAGGCAGTTTCACCCTATATTTTCCTTACTGCTAGTGTGAGCATAACTTCCTGGTTACTGAGAACATAACTTCCTGGTTTTCTCCAATTTTACCCCTAATCATTTTCCCACACTTATTTTCTCTATACATCCCAAAAAACTATCTTACTTTCTGAAACAAGATATTTGTATTTGAGCTGCTTCCTACAAATGGTCCTTGGCCCATGCTGAATGCTAAACCCTGCGTGGCCACTGGCACAGGCTGGAATAGCAATTTAGCAGATCTGGGTTTGCTCAAATCACCTACACAAGTGTTCTGGACTGTTTATTATTGTAGAAATAGGAATGCTTATTATTCCAGTATTTAAAATGAAGAAAATCAGAATTGAGATCCCAAAACCTTTCTTATTTTAACTTATCAGTCATTGCACCTTGCAAGAAAGCCAAAAGACCACTCTGAAGGTCTCTGCATATTAACAAATTTGTGCTATAGAATTGTGTGATTTCTGAAGCTTTAAAACCAAGGCGTAATGGCCAATCTATTATTTCCAGATTCAATTTACAAAATCACTTATTTTATAAATTGAAAACAGGGCACCTATTTACCTTTGGTATCTTAAACTCCACATCCTAAAGAACCTTTTAAGGTAAAGAAAAGAAAAATACACATCTAACTTCAAACAATTGCTTAATACTGAGAAATGTAGCACTATTCTTGTTTGCTTCCTCTTCCTTTTCTATATCCATAGTACAACAAACTCATAATTATCATTAGACTTCCAGCAGAATGGTGTAAGAGCAAAATGAGTTTTATTTATATCATGTATATATGATATATATACTATAATGCAGTTCATAAAAGGTTTGGTTTTCATCATTATTTAGCTCACAGAAAAATAGAAACCAGCCCCTGAGTTCAGCTTTAGTGGGGAAAAAGCATACAAAGAAAAAACAGGACAAAAAGAAGTCCAACTCCAAAAGCTAATTTAAATTTACATTGAAGGAAGTGGATAGACATAGATCAGACTCCATGTGCCCATTCCATGGCGCCCATGGTCTCCCCTGTCACTGAATGGAACAGTGTAACCTTGCTTCCACTTTAGAATGGACTGCTGCAGCTGGGAGGGAGCTACAGGGATCATCTAGTCCAGCTACCAGCAGCTGAGACAGTCATGTTTCTTTAGGCGCTCTAAAAATTCACCAGTTGTCAAAGTTTCCTCCAGGCAAACCTGCATGATTCACATTTCCACCACTCTTTGTCACTGTCATATTTTCTGGAAAAATCCCTTGGTCCAGGATTCTTCTCCTGGGAAGCTGAGAAGCCTCAGAGAAAAAGGCAAACAATAATTATCTCATTGCTTCTCCTCTGTTTTGCTCATGTGGAATGTGTTTGGAGATTGTTTCCCAAGAGTTGGTTGTTTCGTTGGTTTCATGTGAATGGTTTTGACTTAATGGTCAATCAGTGCCAAGCTGTGTTGGGATTCTGGAGAGAGTCACGAGTTTTCATTATTATCTTTTTAGCCTTCTATAAGTATCCTTTCTGTATTCTTTAGTATAGTTTAGTTTAGTATTCTTTAATATAGTATCTTAAAATAATAAATTAGCCTTCTAAGAATGTGGAGTCAGATGCATCATTCCTTCTGGCCACAGGGTACCCTGAAAATGCAATAACTCTTCATATGGATAATGTGGCTTTATCCTGCTGGGCAACCTGATATCCACACCATGGCTAAGGCTCAAGAAAGTTCAAAACCAAGTTAATTAAAGATTGAACCATTTGGCATGAAGAGAGTATATTCATGTTTTTCATCCCTGTCTCCTTCTCCACCCCCTCTTCTTCTCTAACAGTTGGAATCTAAATGTCTGTTCAGAATCAACCTCCAAGGAACGCTCAAATCTAGCAACAGGGGGATTTGTTATTTGTTTTGTTATTTCCAAATAGAAAATAAATTTTAAAAAAATTCCTTGCCTTAAACAAAAGAATTTTGCTGGGGTGATTGTTTAAGTGCGAGAAGCACCTTTTAGATGTTCAAGAATGAACTTTGTCTTTGGAGAGTGTCTCCTCCTAACAGCTATCTTCAAAGGCTCTCCTGTGAGCTGCTTGACTTGAATTCTATTCATGTTTGCTGTGTAGTGGATTAGGAGAGTGTGGGCTCCAAACATACATTTTAGGAAATAGTTGGGCACCTGAAATTAAATTTTGTAGTGCAGTGTTTCATTGTCATTGTCCTTTGTATAGGAACTAGTCCACAGCATCTAAATGCTTGATTTGCACAGATAGAGGTTTATAAATGGAAAAAAATGCACTCTGAATCTTTATCTGTAAAATTGCTCTGCATCAATGGAAGTAAGACTCAGATAAAGAAAGTCACTGTAGGAAAGAAAAGGGAATTGAAGCATGTGCTCCAAGAGCATTAAGAAAGGCAGACATATAGTTCCTAAAGGAAAAGAACCTACATTAAAAAAAAAAACAAACAAAAAAAAGAAAAAACAACTGAGGGGAAAGGAAGAAGTATGCAAATGAGAGTGAAAACAGTGTTAATTATGCCTAGCATCATAAATGGCAATTTAAAAAAGCAGAAATACTAGATGAAATATAGTTGGGATAGGTTGTTAGTGTAGCAGAAACTGCAGCACATCCCATCATCCAGGAACAATTACCAGCTGCTGCCATCAGGGAAATCATCCTTTCTTCACTCTGCCACTGTACAAAACCCACGTCCAAAACAAACAGCTGTGATTCTGAGGGTGACTGGAACTCAGAATACATAAGTTCCATGTTATTGTTCTTTCTCGGTGTTCTACAATCAGAATCCTATCCTGTCTGTTCCTTTCCTCAATATGTTTCCCACACGTTTCTTCCCTAAACTCATGGTTCATCCCATCTGCCTTACTGTTAGCATTGCATTTTATTCTGTGTGTAATGTTTTGGACTGATTTCTAAGAATTACACATAGGGGAAATGAAATAAAACAGACATATTTTGGAAATTATTCTGGGTTTGGTTTTTTATGGGTTTTTGTTTGTTTGTTGTTTTTTGTTTCTTTGTTTGTTTTGGGTTTGTTGTTTTTTCTTTTTTTTTTGTCAGGAAGAACATATCTCTAGTCACTGGAAAGATGATAAATGGAGAGGGCAGACTGTGGAAGAGGATAATCCACTTCCTGGAGCTGACATGGACCTTGATAAGAGTAAAAACTGCATTTTCCCTTAACTTTAATGAGCAAAAATCCTTTTGAGGACAATAATCTATGATGGTATTTTAACCATTACTCAGCAAGATATAGAAGATATAACAACATAGGGCAGGATACCACTGATATAATCAACAACATTAATGCCATATTGATTTGATGCTAAATACAGTTAGGAGTGGAGGTTTTCATGAAGCTGCTTTTTTCTTTGTTATTGTTTGCTTAATAATCTCATCTTTGATAGGAATGTTTACTCCTACAGATTTTGTCTCTCTCTGCTGCTGAATGGGAATCTGACTTTCAGACACACATCCAGCTTCCATTTTGATTTAATGCAGACAAACCTAATGCAGTTAAAGAGCAGGCTGCCAGCAGCCCTTTCAGAACAATTTATGATCTCATATGACATTATCTGGAAGAAGATAAATTTGTATTATTTTTATAATAAACCACTTTCTAAGACTAGTGGTTTATTTTTTTTATGTATCTCTCTATATGAAAACATATGCATAGTAGGCTGGCAGAGGATGGCTTTCAAGGAGTTTTTACACTGTTTGGATTGCATTTGAAGATTTATTCAAAATGTGAGATACTGCATCAGGTAGGCATAAATACAAAAAGAAAAAAATCAATAAAGAAATTCCCCCCAAAAAAGTAAATCAAAAGAATAAGCTTGAGAAGAATACTGTTTAACACAGACATGCATATTTTTTTAAATTACTATAATTTAACTTTGATCAGGAATTATACCTGTTGCTTGCTTACATTTCATTAGTTTTAAAGGTTAAGGATGTTTATGTGTAAGAAGGCTATAACAAGTAACAGCCACAACATGCAGATGAAAATCAAAGAAAAAATATTATAAATAAATAAAAAGAGTCAAAAAAGTGAAATACATAGGAAATTATGCATAGTTCTTAGAAACAAAGAAATTTGTGAGAGAGAAGAAGTAGGTTGACTGTCTAGGGACCTGTAAGTACAATGAAACTCACCAAAAATTAAACACTGAATTGTCACAAACATCTTTTATGAAAAATCCTTTCCTTAGGATTTTTCCTCCTGAGAAGCTGAGAGGCCTCAGGAACAAAATGTAAACAATGGTTATCTGCTGCTGTGGAATGCAACAGGTGGATCTGTGATTGTCCCATGTTGGATGTTCGTAATTAATGGCCAATCACAGTGAGATGGCTCGGAAGAAGAGCCGAGCCACAAGCCTTTGTTATCATTCTTTGCTATTCTATTCTTGGCTAGCCTTCTGATGAAAGCCTTTCTTCTATTCTTTTAGTGTAGTTTTAATATAATATATATGATAAAATAATAAATCAAGCCTTCTGAAACATGGAGTCAGATCCTCATCTCTTCCCTCATCCAAAAACCCCTGTGAACACCGTCACACTGAATCTCAGACTTGCAAGACTCAGTCTGCTGCTAAAAAGCAATTTAGAGTATTCTGATTGCTCTGAAATAATTTAGTCAGACAGCCTGGGATTTTCAGAGCAGAGCCGTGGGCTTGGGCAGCGATGTACAGCTGGCTGTATTGTATCTGCAGACCCTTCACAGTCCCTTCTGCCAAGGAATTTCTCAACCAGCCACAAACTACTCACCTGAAAAACCTACAACCCATTTCCATTTCTCTTACAGATTTCCTCTACGGCTGTGGAATGCTTGGTGTACAGGGTGAGAGCTAATGGCAGAAAATGGGAGCATTTCACAGCTGCCGGGTTCAAGAGCATCCTGGGAGGTAGATGGGATGGTATTGCCTTGTTGACCCTTTGTCCTCATCATTCTGCCTGACTCTCGGAAAGAAACCAAGCTTGGAGGCCACTGTGAGGTGAGGAGGTGAGGAAACCTGAGTGTGCTGCCTCTGCAGCATTTCCTCAATTAAGGCCATATTTCAGTGCATACTTTATGGATCAGTCCCCAGCTATTTGTTGGCCTAAGCCACTTCTTTTCACAGTGCATTATATCTTCAATTCACTGACAGAGGGACAATGTTAAAGGGATATGTTGACCGAAAAGGAAAAAAAAATCAGTTTGATGGAAAAAAACCCAAAACATTTTCTCCAATTTGTTTTAAAATTAGACCATGTCCATGTTAAACCACAAAAAACAATGTGCCAGCTCACCCAGGGTTAGAATGAGTTGTTTATGGGCAGGATTGAAAAATTAGCAGGATGACCTGACCAATTCAGGGCTGTCCAAAATTAAAGCATGTCATTAAAGGCATCGTCCAAACACTGTAATGACTATTTTCACAGTTCCAACAATATGACTCCATAAATATTTGAAATGCAAGCATGAAGCTAGGAATGGTCAAACCCCTAAATTTTCCAGAGAAATTAAGAGGATTACAAACTCCTCAGATGTGCTAAAATGGTGTTAACATCCTCTTTGACAGGCTTGCAAACATGATGCTGGATCTGTTTTGTTGGTGTCTAAAAGGGACTTATGTATCACATGAATTGAATATAGGTACCAACCCTGTGACATCCATGCTGCTTAAATAAAATCCTAATTCCAGTTTGCAGTTTCGTGCTCATATAAGGCTAGAAACACATAATTTCATATATCTTAATCACTCTGGGTAATATGATGTTTTTAGAGGGCAATTTTTTGTTTTCTCTTTTAATTACCATACTATTTTCTCTTCCAGCTACTCCAAGACCAGTTACACTAGATGAGAAATAAGCAAAAGTTTACTCTTTATAGTGCAGATTTTCTAAACAAACTTTACAAATTGCAATAGAATAAAAACAACATATTGATGTAAACATACCAAATTGAAAAGATGTTTTTCAAAGAGCTATTTTCTGAGTCAGCTAACTATACCATTTTACATGTTCCTGAAGAAAATCAGAGCTAACTTTCAATCTTATGACTGAAATCCACAAAGGGCTGAGGGTTTTCAATGGAAACATCTGTGTAATGCAAGAAGTCTCTCATCCTTGATTCAGCTGTTCTTTCTGATTATTTTGCAAGACAACACAATGTTTTTATACCTTTTTTTCCTTCTATATTCATCCTTTTTCAGAGTTGTTTCTGGGAGTCAAGTTTTATGGGAAAGGAAGAACATTTTAGGATGTAATCACACAATTATATTCACACAGGCAAAGTTCCTTTTCAGATAATTGTTTACCTACATAGAGGTGGAGATTTCCAATGAGCCCTGAGTTGCAGGATCTGTATTTCTGTGGCAAGGGATGCAATCTCACATCATGACATACAGATCCATGGCCTGACAGGCATTAGAAATTGAATAGATATTCACCAAATATCTCCAGGAGATGGGAAATAACTGCTTGGTCTCAGAGCATATCTGTTTGTCTTGCACTGTATTCAGAAAAAAAAAATCACTGTATTCAGTGATTTCTATAGTATTTTATTTTAAATGAATATTGGATTTATTCCAAAATACTATATATTTTCTCTTTTTTTGCATTTCCTGTAAGGAAAACTTTGTCGTTCAAAAGGTTATTAATCGAATACACTAGAAGCATTTTGAACTGTAAATTTTTCCAAAAATTCTAAAAACCAAGAAGGAGGAACAATAATCATTGTAGAGGTATGACCAAAGTAGCATTTTAACAGATAATTCTCTGTAAATTTAAACCTTCATTTTACACATATAAGGATACTTAGCTATGTATAGAGTCATTAACTGCAATGAAACTTTCCCCATTGAAAATGTAATTGGGAGATCAAGGACTGCTTTGAGTAGGGTGGGGCTAGTTGGGAAAATTTTTATCCTAGAGGACTAAAATGAGAGCTAATAATCCTTTTTCTTGCACAGCAAACAGTTATTTAGAATTTCTACTTGCTTTTCTCCAATCCACCATCCAGTTTTAAGCGATTAATTACACATTATCTTGATTAGACTAATTAAAGTGAGGATGAAATTATGCTTTCACTAGAGTGGGTCATTTGAAAGGAATTTTCCAATTCCCCATTTCACTCACTTTTTTAAAAGGCAGCTGTTGTTTTCGCTTTTCCTTGTTGCACAATTTTGATTATGCTGCAATTCATCAGGGTCTTTTTGAAAAAGCTGACATTTTTCACATAGCAAATAGTTCTAAGAGTTTAGTCTTCCAATTCATAACTAGACAGAGGATTACATTTCCTCACAAACTCAATAATTTTTCCACTACGAAAAAACAACTGGGTAATGATAAAATGTTGTCTTAACTTGAAATATCTCTCATTTGCCACCGTATAAGAGCACCCCACTCCTTGTTGCTGTGAATTGTTGGTTGATTCTTGTTGCCTTAGTGGTTTGGAAAGGTATTTCCATGGAAAAGGTGAAAAGGACTGTAGAGAGCTTTCAGATGCTGGGCATCTGGACTTGTATTGAAAAGACTTTCACCTCTTCCAGAGCAGCTGCTCGGATTTTCCACTGCCTTGAATAAGATCCAGAATCAGATGTCCCATAGTCCAGAATGTCCTATTTTGAAAGGAAATAACTATCTACTTCTTAATGATAAAATTGAAAGAGTTTTGTTTCATCTCTGGCACAGATTAGCAATAGTTTTCAAGTAGAGAAAAATTAGGGTGACAGGCAAATAATTTTGTTCGCAGCTCTACTGATCACTCTTATTTTTGTTAACTATTTTTCGTGATAACTGAAGAGTACATATTACAAGATAGGAGTTCATGATTTGTCTATGCTAGCATAGTTCAGATCCTCAGATTACACAAAGACTTAAGATACATATGTTTAATAAATAAACATAATTTTCTATCATGTCTCATTTCCTCACTTGCATTTTCTGTATTTTTTTTAGTCTCGCGGTCCTACTTAATTTTACAGAGTTATGATACGTGTCAGACATGACTTTTATCCTCTTCTGTGTTTAGAAAAGTTTACTCATTTAAAAGCAAAACCTCAAAGAATTTTCAAAATATAAATGATATTCTGATACTTACCTCAGCAATTAAATTAACTATTTGTCTCAGGGAATTTGAGTTATGCTTCACATGTTCGCAAATATTTTGTGTCTGATTGCTTTTAATGGTTGCCTTAGGCAGTCTGAAGTTATTTTCAGTCTTCTTTCTCTCTTCTGATTTTGAATTCTCGCTAGTTCTATTTTTTTCTGTTGTTTTTCTTTTGGATTTATAATTTTGAGCACTGGCCACTGAGGCAAATTTATTTTTCTTCGCTTTCTATGAAGTGCTTTGATGGGTTCCCCATGCTATCTCTGGTTGGCATATTATGTTAAATAGTCTTTCTGCCTCCATATTAAGAGATTATAATGCATTTCTTAATTTGGTATGATACAGACTCTTCACTTTGAAGCTTGTAGAACACAGAATTTATCACCCTGATTTATCTTCTTCCAAAGGGGTACAATCCTGTTGAGGACAGACAGCAGCAAAATGTTTTCAGTGATGTTTTTCCACTTACCTCAAAGCTTCTTTCCAATACCAGACACCAGAAAGAAAAGTTTTTGTTATAGTCACACAGAACTTCAGTGTCCACGTGCGGAAGCAAATGCAGGAATATCCTGTGAGTGCTGACACTCCAGCTCCCACTGGCCCCTGTTCCACTGAGAACAGCCACCAGCTCATGTTTGCAGCTCTCCCCTGAAGCACAGAGCTGAAGTGACAGTTCAGATGGGTTGGTGACTGCTTGTGTAATTTATCTGGTAATAAGGAAGAGGCAAATTGTCGGGTCCGGCTGTCTGTCTCTGCCCCGACACGGGTAGAGTGGTTCTTGGGTGGCACGCGATGCAAAGGACGAGTCTGGACTCTTCAGCTTTCGGTCTTCAGGTTGTTTATTATTTCTTATCTACAAAATTTTTCTGTCTGCCCAACAGAGGTCTGATCTGCAGGCAGTCACAGGCACTCTCTGACCACCCACGGGGCGGTCATGTCTTTTTATACTAAAACCTACGTATACAATATTTACCTTTATTTCCCAATGCTTTTCGCCCATGTTGGCAAGTGCACCTTCACCAGAAACCAATCTCTAAGTGCCAACATCATCACAGGAGATGGAGGACAAGAAGAAGAAAGAAGAAGGACAAGACACGCCCTGATCCCTCCATCTTGTCTCCATAACCCCCCTGTACCAAAAACCTTAAAGTCTATATCTCACCCTCTAAATGTGTCTCTTTTACACCTTGTACTCTAAAGTGATTCTCTTGTCCTCAGACTCTTGTTACTTCTGTGGATGGATCAAAATCAAGCCACCAAACACTCTTGGCAACATTCCAGGGTTTTCGAGACCCCCAAGGGTTCTCCTGGCATCTCTGGACATCGGGAACGATGTGCTGAGATCCCACAGCAAATAAAGGCATTTATATAATTAATTTTTTATCCTCCCCAACCCCTTTTCATGTTGAAGCATGAAAACACCTGGTCAATGTTTAACATAATCTCTTCTGTCTAGGGTTGCTTTCCCTTCCCCTCCTCAAGAAGTGCTCTTAAAATTACACCCAGTTTCTCCCTCCAGCTTTGTAAAAGCCAAAATGAGGAATGTGGAACTGCAGGGGCTCTTCAAAATGCAGTTTATTGTATCCAAAATGCAGTTCGTTCCATCCAAGAGGTTACAGCACCCCAGGGTTGTGGGTGACAGAGCCTGTGTCCACAGCTGTCAACTCCAGCTGCAGGCAGGCCTGGAGACCCTTTGGTTATGGTTACTGTGCATTATATACTTTTCTTTTGGTTACAATGCATTATATACTGTTCTTTGCTTAGCATCTTCATACAGTAGAACCAATCTATACCTTAACTATTATCTATAGCCTATCATAACTACTGTAATTACCATATTCATGTTACTGTTCTCCAATCACTAAAAGTTAGCCCATTACAGTTTAAGCTAGAAGTTGTTTTTCAGTTTTCTTGCAGTGGAAAATTCTGAGAGCTTTTTTCTACTTGCCACATCAGCAGGCTTGTTTGCCTGTGCTATCTTTGTGCTTGGTAAAAACATCTTCTTGTTTGGGGTGGGTTTATCCTTTGCTCTAAGCCATAAAAACCCCTTCTAACTAACACACCCTTTGCCTTCTTGGTTATCCAGTAAGACTGGCTCAGCAATTCTTTTCTTCTATATCAAAACTTGCTTCCATCTCTATCCCTTCATCAGACTCCACATTTAAAAATCTTTCTGCTAAGCATCTGTGAGACTTTCTTGTCAAACTTTCATCCTTCCCAGCACAGCTTCTCTTATTTACAGGTGTTGTCCTTTCTTTACTGCAGAGTACAATTTCTTGGAGAAGAACAGAGTTCCACTTGATCAAATATCACAACAGAAATCTAACACTCTTCTCTTACTTTTTACAAACTGTGCCATTAACAACAGCTACATGAATTTTAGTGCATTTGATACAACGTGGAGCAGAAAGATGTCTTTAATTGCTGCTAAGGGACTTCATGGTTGATAGTTCTAAAAAACAATCATTTAAGAACTAGAATAGTGTGCATATGACATAAAAATGGCCAAGTTCATTCAGATATAAATGAAAAAAAAAACCATTTCAACATTTTAAAAATCTTTTTAAGTTGGAAAAGAAATTATCTTTTAATCTGAGATAATTCCACAACACAGACTGGAACGTTTTGGATAATTCAGAAGAATTTAAGTGAATAAAGCTATCTATATTTAAAGTGTATTATTAAAAACTGCTAAATGAAGTAATTTTTCCTGCAATATTATAATTTTTAATGAGTGATAGCCATTATAATAATTGTCAAATGCCAGAATTAAACAGTGAGTCACTAGTTTCCAAACATGTTTTAAACAAGGACCTTACCTACCAGCTTCTTTTTAATACTTCTCTCAGTACAAGAATATAAAATGACTGCACACCTTTTCAGCTAGTGAAGAGGAAAAAGAATGAAACAAGCAAGATATCAACTTTTACTTGGTGATAAAACTAATGAAAACAAAATAATTAAAACATCCTTCTTACTGTGTAAAGCTTGTGAACACACAGGGATTTCTCCTACTAAGTGGTTCTGCATAAGAAAAGGAATTGCTGTTCATGATACATGTTAGTCTATTTAAGCAATTATGTTTATATATGATTCATACCAGTTTCAACTAAGTATTTACACACACAGATTATTGTATTGACCTTGTATTAGGTAGACAGTGTTTAAAGCTTCTAAACTTTATCTTGGGAGCAAAAAAAAGAGTTCCTTGTGACTCAGTGTGCAATGAATCCAGATAACCCAGTGGATTCATTGAAGGAAGCAGCACACAGCTGAGTTCTCCAGCTCACTGCAAGACTGAAACTGATGGGTGCCTCATGCACATTCTCCAGATCAAGCATGATCTTACCCCAGGAGGGCTTAGAGGGCTTTTCTTTCCTCTTGAGGTTTTCATTTCATCCTATGAAATATTTTTAAAATGTTAAAAGAATCAAGTTATTGTTATGCTCCAAATTCCATATGCAAACTTATTTTAAAAAATCCAGTGAGAAGTGAGTTTATTTTCCAGTCTGCTGAAGCATTTTCTCTAAGAAATTCTCTACTTCAAGTCTTTTGATAACTTACATCATAAATGATAACATTTTTTTTTAATCTTCATGCCAGCAAGATGTAATTACTGGTAAAAAAATCCTAAAGGTCAATGGAGATTTATAACTATTTCTTTTTCCTGCAAATGATGCAACCATAATTATTTGAATATTTCTAGATGAGGATGTGAATTCTGATGATATTCTATTCATATGTCAGCACCTGCAAGGAATTTTCTGGCATCTGTATGCATATCTTTCTGTTACTCAGTTAAAGTCCTTGAAGAAAAAACAATGCTCTGGGATCCCTGAACATCTTCAGATGTGGGAATAGAAAATAAGAAAGAATCAGAAAAGACTTCATTAGTAAAGTTGACTTTTCTGTAGCTACAAACTAACTCCTTACTATGTAGTTTTATATTTGAGGACACATTGAGGGCAAAGGGGCTTTCAGAGACTTATTACAAGATGGATCTGGATTGAAGATTGATCAGTCTCTGCCACGGTTTGGTAACATCTGGCCCAAAACACCACTCAATTCCAGTGTCACAGCCACTTGAACCTCTTACAGTCCTCCAGTTACTTTCATACTTCTGGGACAAAGTAGCTGAAAGTTGTTGAAGAAAAAGGTTTTCACAAATTCAATGCTGTTGTGTAGTTTGTGTAATCCCAAAAATTGACTAAATTTATAAAATGCTAATTTTTAAAAAAATTTCTATTTTCGCACTTTTAGTGCATCTTCAAGAACTATTTGGTAAAAAAGACAAAAACAAAACAAAAACTAAAAAAAAAAATTTCTCATCTATGACTGTTGATAGACCTCTTTCTTTAATTCCTTGGGGAAGTGCATCAGACGTCTTTTAGATACTGCATATAATGTCACCATTATTGATATAAAAAATATCTTGCTGACTGATCTACATTACCTTAGGCAGCATGATTTTATAATGCCTTCAAGAAATGATATTTAGAAAATCTACCCAAGTCTACAGTTGTATCTTTCAGGTATTTACAGCCATTTTCCTCTCTAACAAAGGAAAGGGCTGAAGAACATTTCTAGAAGGTGAATTAGCTTTAGCCCTCAGATTTTGAAGAAGAGCTTTACTGTAGCTAAAATAAAAATGTCATGCTTGGAGTGCTACTAAATGTATTAGCAAATCACAATGCTTAGGGACACAGACATAGAAAACTTAAGACATTTTCAAGACTCCAAGATTGTAGTTAATGCTAATAAAACAGGAGTGCAGCATCTGCTGAAATATTATTTTAAACATTAAATTGACAGAATAAGAAGAAATATCCTTGATAAATTCTCTCCAATTCACTGTTGTTTGTACAGAGCAGAGAAAGCAGAAAATTTGGGTATTTTGAGAAAGTTTTGGGGTTCTTGTTTTGTGGTAAATTTTCACATAAAGTAGTATTTAGTAAAATAGTAAAATAGCTAATTCCTCTGTAGATTGTCTCACAATATCAATATCTATGTAACACAATATCAAGAAAGGCAATTGTCCCTTTTGAAACAATTTCAGGGTTATTTGAATATCATATAATGAGGTTGTTATACATCTGTTCAGTATTCTCACTTAAAATACAGATATGCCATCACCTCCATTCAGTATGAACAGAGCTGCACTTAAAATGGTGTAAAGGTTAACTCCAAATCCTTCCATTTCCTTACACTCCTCCATTGCATTGCGGCAGCCACTGGGGTGCCCATGACATTTAAACACACTTTTCATTTGGCTCTTGAGAATACCCAAATCCCATCAAAGAAGCAAGCTGTAAACAAATTCACTGAACAATGAACTAGCTTAGCTATTTAGAAAGGTGAAGATATTAAGAGCACTAATACATTGTAATGACATAAAATCCATAGGATGGAGAACAAAATGATCATAAGCCAGCTAGACACCTTGTCTGGTGGTAGCACAATGCAGTGCCTAATGGAGAGGCTCAAACAGAGAGTGCCATAGATCCCTAAGGAGGGAAACAGAGCACTAATGGGAATCCAAAATCTTGCTGACTGAAGCAGTGTCATTGACATACTCAGGGAGAAATCGGTCTATTTTTAAAACCAATAGTAAGTGTAAGAACTGTGATGTAGGGCCTTTGAGGTACAAATGGAAAAAAAGGAGTTTTAAAAAATGGGATATCTGTTAGTCTCCAAAGTAAATGTGTACTTTACTGTAGTGGGAATGTTTGTATTTAGAAAATTTGCATATTAATAGTGGTGATTAGAATTGAAATGGTCTTCATTTGGATAACATGGTTTACAATTTGTCCCACAGAGCTTGTAACAGGGACATAACTTCACAAGGACTGATAGCTGTCATTTCCTTTCTTCTGCATTTTCTAATTTCACCCACCAGTGGAACAAGCAGTGTTTTATTCATAAAGCAAGGTCACAGAAAGGATTTTCACAGCTTAATCTTGCATAACATTTTAACAAGCAAGACCACCCTCTATAATATTTTACCTCACAGAAATATCTGTAGCTTCAGAATATCTGGGGAGGCATTTAACATGAGCAGTTTTTATTAATTTCATAGAGTCTGGCAAACCTATGTGCAAAACAACAACCCTATGTTGGCATGAGGCCACAAAATTTTTTGCTTGTTTTCACTAATGTGTAGGACTTTGTTGCAGAACTATATATAGAAGTATTCACACCCTAGATGTCATATTTAAAATTGCATTGCATTTGATATACTAAAATCACATCTTTGATCTTTCGTGAAGTTGAACAAGCTGCTTGCAACCCATAATAGGAACATTCTTCAAATTAGACAGTAAAGTTCGTGGACCTGTCCATCATTCAGTGGCAGAGCTGCTGTGTCCCCCCAGAAATTCACTCCCAGAAATATCCTTGGTAATTATCTGTGGGAGTGGCAGTTCTGTGGACAAAGCTCTGCAAAAACACGTGAAGGAATCCCAACAAACATGACCCTTCTGGGGAAAAACTTTACTCCTGTGGCCAGGGGGGCAGCAAGTTCCATCCCCCAAAGGAATTCATTTTCCAGGAGTCTGAGATCAAAGTCATCTACAGTGGCTTCTGCTCCAGCATTATCAGTTCAAAGCAGGGACAGTTTTTTCAGACCTGTGTGATCAATAGCCCACCCAGAGGACCTGTACCTGAGCACAGGTGAAACAGCTCTGGAGAAAAATCAGCAGGGAAGACTGGACCGCTCTTATCCCTCAAGGTGTGGTTCTGAAGGACAATCATGATTTCTCCTCTGAGACCAGCTCTATTATTTCTCTTTGTGTTTTTCTTTTCTCCAGGGATCTGAAGAGCCTGGAAAAACAGGAGAATGGAGCCAACAGAATACAGCTTTGATTCTGGAGGGTGGTTAGCTGGGTTAATTGCTGCAGTGGGAATTACTGTTAGGAAGATGCACAAATAAATTGCTGGTGATATGATCTGAGATGGAGTACTTGGACTGTTTGTGATTCACCTTTAAAGAGAGGCTTTTAGTAAATACATTATAAATGCAGTTTGTGCTCCTCCTAAGACTACTTAAATTATGGGTGAGAAGAACAAGCATCTCAAAACCCCAGTACTATTATCTGTTAGGTCACACAAAAAGCACTTTAGCAGAACCTTCAGGGAATGACATCAAACCAGTTGCTTAAGGATAAGACAAATTCCCTTAAGCACAGACAGAGAGTAATTCAGAGAAACAATATCATCTTTTCAGATCTTTTCTTGGTCCCTTCCTTGAAAACTGTCTGGCTTGCAAGACTCATGAGTAAAAGGGGCAATAAATACTGATAACCCATGATTTATATATTTGATTCTTATGGAGCTGTATTTGCAGTGAATTTCCTCCTAGAACCATGCAGTGAAAACAATCTGTCTTTAGACAATGCATAACTTGTGACAGCAAAGGCTCTGCATGTTTGGTAGACATAATTTGCTGTTTTTCTAACATCTGAAGTCAGAATGTCACATCAGAGTGACAGTTTCATTGTACTTACAGCTAAATTAATACAGAAAGTAAACAACAAACTGTTAGGCTGAAAGCAGACAGAAGATGTTTGCTATCCTCTCATAAAGCTCCAAATTAGTATTTTTAAATGCCAACAAATAAGGCACACATGTATTGCAGTCAAAGATAAATCAAGACTGACCCATTTTATGTTCCTCAGAATTTTTGTTGAGCTGTCTTCCAATGTTAATTGAGGTTTTATATAGCAGATTTTTTTTATAATAATTTTCTATAATTATTATTCATGTGCTTTAAACCAGTAGGAGATGATACAATACATGGATTAATTATTGTGACCATGGTACTTAGAAAAACAATGCTGAGCATTTCAAAAGTGCTGATGTTTTGATTAGATTGATGGGAGAAAAATAACAAAATTACATGGGTATTTTCTTACGGAATATTAATCTTTATCATAATATGGAACTGTATGCATAAGGTCCTTAGCTATCATCTTCATTAAGCTGATCACAGATTTAGACAGAAGATTACATTTATTTAATTCTTCCAAAATTCTGAAAGAGCTGCACTTTTGACACTTCTAAGACACAAATAAATCTTATTAAAAATAATGCTAGAGCTCCGACAATACCTTTTGGACTGCCAGTATTGAGTTTCAATTGTACAGGGTTTTTTTTTTTTAGTTCTAAAATGTTAAAATTAGAAACTAAAAATGCAAATTTTTTTTGTGTTTTCTTTTCCTAAAACCTACCTGTTCTTACATTGATGTGACCACAAGAGTTACCTCCTAGTTTATCTTTATCCAAAAGGAATCCAATTCAGGACATTGTGTCTGCAGCAGGGTCTAATAAAAGTAGTCCTACTGGCTTTTTAAAATAGGGCCCTGGCACTGAATATGTAATTTCTGAGCTGGTAGCACCGTGAAATATTGAATATCCTAAAAAATTAGTTATCCTTTTATATCCTTAAAATATTAAGGAAAGCCTTTTAGATCATTGGTATGAGTCTTTGCTCACACAAATATAATTATCTGTGGGGTTATAAGCAGTTTTGCAACTTGTCCTCTGTAGAACCACAATTAGAAAGTGATGAATAAGAATAGGTTGTCTGCACCTAAATTCACCAAACAAAATGGCAACTTCTTGCCATTTGCTACTGCACTCAAGCAGTTTCTATTTCAGTTTTGAATAAATTGCAAATTTATAGTGATATGAAATTTATGATGAAGTTCACACATAAAACACTTAAAGTTATTGACTAATGTATCTATTTTCTTGAGTGACAATGTTCAATACATTCAAAAATGTAGAAGAAATGACTGCTTATTATTTCCAATAAATACTTTAAAGATCATCTTAATTTTCTAGCATTTTCTCCTGTTTTCTTCTCCAGTAAGGAAAACTATTTCAAGATTTAGAACAACAAGAAAATTTCAGCACCTTCTACAGATGTTAATTCTTTCCAGATTGGATTAGCCATTTGTAACTATTAAAACACTTTTAATTTTATATACAGTAGAGTTTTTGGGATCTACATACAGAAAATAAAAATCTCATCAATTTTTTTTTAATCAGAGAGGTCCAAAACTATTTAGAAAACAATTTCTCTTAAAGGCAGCAAAGTGATTGGATAAGTTACCTATATGCATCACCTCAGCAGAAACTCACTGATTGCTATATATAGAACTACTGTAGAGTAGGCCAGGGTACCAAGATTAAAATACCTACTTTTTGGAAAGTAGAACTGAGAATTTTTTTGAAGCCAATGAAAAAATAAACAGCCTATATAGAAGCAGGGTACTGTTTTAAAAATTGCAACTTTAAATATTTCATTCTTCTTTAAATACAACCAAACAATTCTTAAGAATAAAGGTGCTGAAAAAATATACTCAGCATATTGAAAACATTTGAAATTTAGATGCTGTATCTTTCATTTAACTTCTGCACTTGTCTTAGAATATATTGAGATAAATTACATCTATTTCAAGACTAATTTGGAAAAAAAATGAGCTGAACAATAAATAAATTGAGCAAATTATTGAAAATTAAAATTAGGTCTACCAAGCCTTCAACTGAAAATCATGTTCTTCTTTGAAAGTCTGGTTGTTCCATAACTTCCTCCATGTGTGTGTGTGAAGGAAGTGTAAGGGAACCAGCAAATAAATTCAGCAGCTCTCAGCTAGCATAGAGATGTTTTAAAACATGCAAAGAAGAAAACAAGATCACTGTGTGTAGATTACTGATTCTTCTATTAGGAAGTTCTCTGCCTAGAATTCAGCCACATTTATCAAGAACACTCTATTGCTACTTAGTTATAAATTACCCATATATCAGATATCATATAGAGCAGGCTGTCTTCAAGCTGGTACTGCATGACTGTGATTATGGGAGTCCTCAAGATCATACTCAATCTCATGCCTTAAATAATTGATGGAGGTGTATGGAAAGAGGATGCAAAATCCTGAATGCCAAAACTCTACTGCAAAATTCTAAATACCCTGAGTTTTGTCTTGGAATCTCAAACATTCTCACTTCTCTGAGAAGCCCTAGGCCTTATGCAATTCCCAAATATCACTGTCTTTCTGGGATGACACTGCCATTCTGAAAATTGCCTACATTGAGCCTCTCTGGTTTAGCAGTCTGCAGAAGGTGTTTGCAGTCAGTCTGCACTCAGCACAGGTGAGTACTAATGCCTACAATAGAAAATTGACTAAATTTCCATGGATTTTTTTTCCAAGGATAGCTCAACCACTCTCTTCCCCATGGTCCAAAGGACACCTCTTGAGAGCTCTCACTTTTACAATAATGATTATGTCCTCAAGAAGACTTGTGGCACTAAAATGTGTGTGTGCACACTAGTTTTGATGTGTCTCCAGACCAATGACAGGTTTCCACTTGTAAATGTGTATTGCAAGTAAATATGGGATTTAGTAAATGAAATATTTGTAAGAATTGCTAGCATTATGGAGCTCACATCTGCTTTCAACTATCACAAATCATTTGTAGTGTCAGTTGTTTGGTTTGCTCCTAAGTTTTAATTCAGAGCCTTTTTCTGGCTCAGCTTAGTACATGAAGCAGGCTTGCATGCCAAAGCTGTGATTAACTTTATGGATGTAGTGGAATTATGGAAATGCATCATGCAAAAGTGCGTACTTGCCAAAATTATTCCATGACCTTGTGCTTTGCTGAGTTTTAAATAATTCAGTGATGTATTGAATGAATAAATTTGTGCTGCTTGTTACTCTAAACAGTCATGCTTTCACTTTCCTTGCCATTTTTAATAAAGCATCACTTTCTAATATTCATGAAATATTGCATTTCAATTAAATTACATACATATTGAGGAAATAGTTTTCCCTAAGCTGTTTAGTGTTGACACCAACTGTCATTTGCCTTTTCTTTTTGTATAATAACCATGGAGGTTTTATGTACAGGCAATATAAAGCATTGTCACACTTTAATGAGAAACTTTTTTGATCATATATAGCACAAGAGAGAATAAACCTAAGCCATTAATAAACCCAAGCTATTAATGTAACTTAAAAAGCATACACTCTGTCCAAGCTTAAGTTTTCCATTCCAGTATTTCAGGTGCTCAGTAAGAACTGCAGAACTCAGGTCTTTGAGCTGGTTCAATTTGAGCAGAATATGGTTTTAAAGTGCAAAGAGCCACAGTTAAAAGTTAATATTTTAAACAACATAGAAAATAAAGTATGCGAATATAAAGTTATATCACATTGAAGCAGCAAAATACTGTTCTCCAATATGTCATTATTTCATTGCAGGTGAATTGATTAAAATTATTTTGGTTAAAGGTATTTCTCTTTTAAAATGGGACTTCTATCACTTTATAAGAAATAAATATTTTCAAATTAAAAGCAAAGTTGTGAAGTGATCGAATGAGAGGAAACAGCCTCAAATTAAACTAGATGAAGTTTAGATTGGATATTAGGAAAATATTTGTCACTGAAAGGGTTCTCGAGGATTGGAAGAGGCTGCCCAGGGATGTGGTGGAGTCACCCATTCAAGGTGAAATTTAAAATACATGGATGTGTGGTACTTAGGGATGTGGTTAAGTGGTGGGTTTGGCAGGGCCGGGTTAATGGTCAGGTTCAATGACCTGAGAGGTTTATTTTCAACCACAACAATTCCTGTTCTATGATATGGTTGTTTCCAGTCTACTTGATTTAATTCCCCACCATCTGGCAAGAATCAACAATTTTTTAACAAGAGCAGAAAGACCCCATGAAGTACATATTTCATATCACCCTCTATGACTGATGTACAGAGAGAAAATTTGTTACAGATCTGAAGCAGAGCCTCTTTCTCAAGCAAAAGCTACAAAGGCTTCTCTGATTTCAAGACACAAATCATTGTTACAGCACAGCTGTTGCAGATAGCAGGTACCATGCAGATACCATGGATGTTTATTCCCAGGGTGGAAATGAATATATTTTGTGAAAAAGAAAGCAAATATGAAATACATGTTACTTTTCCTTATATTCAAAAGGCCAGTAAATGCCTCACAACTCTGTCATTTCTTGCTCAAGTAGCAGGGGGAAATGTGTTTGCCAGCTTCACCTGACAGGTAAAGATTTCTCATTCACGTCTGTAACAAAATGCTGAGGGTTAATATAGGGGATCTCCAGTAGTCTTAACTTTAAATTGGCCCTAAAATACTGATAATCTCCAGCGAAGCAATCACCAGCCCCATTTGTCATAATGTTTTCAGCAGATTATCTCAAACTGTTCTGGTTCCCTCAGTGTAACTGAGGCCACAAATGCTTGCCCTGGAACACTGACCATAGGTCTTAGAAAGACAGTGGCAGAATAACTGCAAAGAGCTAGACAAAATGAAGTACATTACAGCAGCAGAAGCTTTTGATTCCATAATTGAAGCTGTTTGCAATATATAGAAGAAAATTTTAAGTAAACATCCCAAATATTCATTTCTACTAGTCTTAGGAAAAGAGGTTGTCTGCAGCAGAAATACTCAAATTACCAGTTCAGAAGTTTAGAGTGAGATAGATCATGAGCCCTCTCAAATTTCTTCTTTTTCATGATTTTGAGAAAATGTGGGTGTTTACTTGGCATGTAGTTTTCCTCTTTAAATGTCACTGACACAGTTACTTATGTGAGAGATCAAAGGAAGGCTGCACAAAAACATTCAATGTTTTTTCAGCCCTAATTCCACTTTAGCTTCCTGCAGGTAAAGGGGAACATTTTAGTTGACTTTAGCAGGTAGAAGTAGGGCTCAAGACTGAAAGAAAGAATTATAATTTGTGCTGTTTCTTTCTACCTTTTCCTAAATCAAAATCTCATTTTATAAAAAATGCAATCTTAATATCAGCAATGCTATCTGGACTAAGACAAAGCTATGATTTTTTTTTAAGCAGCAGTATTTAATCCCAAATCAATAGGATATCTATTAATATTTAATACCAAAACAATGTTAAGAGTATACTTAAGGGTGTAATCAGATTAAAACTGAAGGTAAAATATGTCCTTAATTTGTTTTCTTTCCTTGAGATCACAATTTTGAAGGATTTAGAATCTGCCTTAGTCAAATGAGTAATTTGACTTTGGACATTGTTTCCTCTTTTATAATTCTACATTAAATCATTAATTCTACTTTCAATTTTTTGATAACCCTTAAATTATTATTATCCAAACACAATAACTCATATTGTGTGCCATCCTTAGTTATAGAAGAGGTTAAAACCTTACAAGAATCACCGTGATCTCTAAACTAATAGTCATTCAGTTTTGGCTTTTTTTTAAGTATTCTTAAAGATTTTTGGGTTTCATTTTATGGTAGGGGTTTCAAAGCCAGCATTTGTCTGATAAAAAAAAAAGGAAAAAAAATAGAGACAAACCAAGAAAATAATACTTAAGCAGCTAACCCTAAAGACTGGATACCGGTAAATCACAGCATTCATGTACGTGACTCAAACACCAAGTCTAAGCTCATCCTTTTCTCTCAGTCTTCTCTTCTTTCAGCCTCTGTATACCTCACTGAGACTGCAAAATTAAGTCTTGCCTTGACATAAATGTCTTGGTGTATATGATCACTTTTGTGTGCTGTGAATTCTTTTGTACGAGTGCTCTGGAGTGCAGTGTGTGCCTTCCCCTCTCTTTGGTTACAGACTCGCTGTGCACAATGCCTGCAGCAGCTCCCCTCAGCCTTTTTGTGCTGCCCTCCATTAAAATATATGTCAAACACTCAGTGCTGTATGGGCTGATGACACCCAAGCACTGGGCTCTGAAGATGTATGACAAAAATGCACACTGAGCACCCCAGGCATGCAGCTTCCTCTTGATTCCTACAGCGTGAGCTGTGGCACTCTACTCTGTTAGTGCTGTCCCCTGACTTCCCTGTGCTACCCACAAGCTGTACAAACGTACAAAAACTGCAGCCAGCAGCAGCAATGAGTTATTCTGCATAGTGTGAGGTATTAAAGGCTCTGATGCACTGAGGTAGTGCAGAGAAGTGCAAGAGATCAGCCTTGGGATGTGGGGACACAGAACGCAGCACAGAGGAGTGCAGGCATGGGAGATCCCTTGGCTGGAAACCGCTCCCCATGCATACTGAGACCTGGACACACCTGGCTTTAGGGACAGCAAAGAGAACAGAGAAATCATATCAACATAAGTACAAGGCAACATATACAGTAAATTTGGGTGTTATGTAGAGCTGTGGGGAAATTAAGAGAGAGGTAGGTGCAAAAGCAAGTTAACAGACATGAGAAAATGATCCCTAGTGCATCCTGAAGGGAGGAAGTACAATTCCTTCACATGTACATCATATGCCTCATAGTGAAGATCCTCATGGGTTCCCTTCATGTGTTCCCTTCATGTTGCTGTCTTCCAGCATGAAACCCCCGACATTATGGCCCAGAGTAGCTGGAGAAGGAGGAGCATAGCACCAGGAAAGGGATACAAACTAAGTTTCTGAAATATATCTTGTATGGATATGTTCTTCCCTGTTCACTTGAAATTATGTCTGAACTAGTTATGATTCTTTCAGTAGGATATTAATGTTTCAGTTAAAATATTTTTAATTAATTTTTGGGTTTGTATCTTACCTCTGTTTCATGTGTCTCCTGTTACATATGTTCACAAGCTACAGAAGGGAATTACATAGACATTTTTATCCATATTTTTTTTCAGTTAATATTGAAATGTTCCAAAAGCCTGCAAATAGTCTGGCAATCACATTTTTATGTGATTTTAATCACATCTTGACTGTAACATTTCCTACAGTGTGGACTAATTAGAGATGCTTCCTTAGGGACACTGGAAGGATCTTCACAAATTTTCTTCTATCGATCACTGCTGGAAATTTTATGTATGGAGGTAAGATGAGATAAAAGACCATTTCCTTTGATAGCAGAGACTTCAAAAAGATGTTTCTGATTAAAATACCTCTGATGCCAGAGAATGCCAAATGCTTCAGTAGCTCACTTTGACTTCACAGAGTTGCATTTTTATAATGGAACAAAAAGGATGAAGGAAGCCCCTCGGAAGTACCTGTATTTTATGAAAAAAATAAATCCATATGCATATAAATTTATATGGATTGTTAAGCCAGGAGTTTTATTTTAAGGTCTGGGTTATACTAAAATAGGGGCTGTTTTGGAAATGGAATAACTAATGCCATCAATTTTAATTGTAAAATATTATGGGGACCTAATCAAAGCACAATGTTGTACTTCAGGTAGGTGCTCTCCAAAGTATGATTCTGCAGTTTCACAAATGAGAGGAAGGGATGAATATGTCAAGAAAGGTCAAGAAAGGTGGCAGAACTGCTAGAGTTAAATTCTGACATGGATGTCACGATTGTGGAGGATTTGTAGTACACATAAGACCCAAGGTGATATTTGCTTGTAACTCAAGTATGTGTAAAATTAATATTGTGGCATGGTGGCACTTGTTAAGTCAAGTTCAATATGTTCACTTTCATGATGTTCAAGTAAGACATTTAAAAGGATTCAGAATGAATAATAGGCAGAAAAACAGATTAGTGTTTTCTGCATTTTAAGACAGTTGCTTGTATTTGATGCTTTCAAGTCCTCAAACATAATCTCAGTATTTGTTCAAATTTCTGTTTAATTTACTAAGATGAGGACAAGGTACTATATAATGATTCACATAAAATATGAAGCCATTAATAAAGCATGACAGAGAATGCATCCTCTTAGTGTTTGGAGAGGTACAAATTCTACTGACATGTCACTAGCGTACTGGAGTCTCACAAAAGTGGCAGAAATGCTGCCAATTCTCACTCTGTGTCATCACTGCAAGCAGATGTATGGGGTTGAACCACAACAGCATACATAGCCTTTGGTGCTTGAACACAGTGCAGGATATTTGTCCCTGTCTCTTAATAAATTATAACTAAAAACAGTTTTAGCAAAGCATGCCAAAGGTCTGCTGAATCCACCACAGTGGCTACTGGAAGAGACTCAGAAATGCACACAGAGAAAATTCTCCAGGGTACTTTCCCAGTTTCTAGTGTCTCCACATTCAGGACTGAGCCCAAAATACAGAAACTGCAATATTTTTCTTTGTAAATTGTTTAAGGTTGCAAGATGTAGCCGGGTGTGTATTCCATTGCCATCTGTTAGAGGTGGGGCAGTTAACGTCTGTTAATTGGGCAATTTTATTTATGTCTTCCACAACCAATCCCCCCTCCAGAAAATATCTTCTGTTATGGGCCATTGTGTGTCACTGCATGGCTGATAAAATTCCATCATCCCTTTGTGAGATGCTCCACCCAGGGGGAGGAGCCCAGCATTCCTACCTGGATATAATCTGAGATTTGGAACACCACAGGCAGCCTTTTCCCACTGGATTCCCAGAGGAGCAGCTTTCTTCTCCACTGGATTCCCAGAGGAAGACCAGGCCCATCTACACCACCACTGGACTTTCAAAACAAAACTCCACCCTTCTAGAGGATCCCTGCTCCAGCAGAACCACACCTGTCACTGCAGGAGGGCTACAGCCACCATTTAATGGGACTGCTGCCAACACCCTGACCCACAGGGTGTCAGGTCATATTCTGACTCTTTCAGTGGTTTGTTTCCTTTTTTGGTACTATTACATTTGTGTTTTTATTTTTCCTAATAAAGAACTGTCATTCCTATTCCCATATCTTTGCCTGAGAGACCCTTAATTTCAAAATTATAATGATTTGAAGAGAGGGGGTTTACATTTTCCATTTCAAGGGAAGCTCTTGCCTTCCTTATCAGACACCTGTCTTTTCAAACCAAGGCATAAATATTTCTCTGTTTTAATGTTTCTTGGTCTATGTGGTATATGCTAAAATAGCAAACCAAGAACAGCTGCCCAAAGACACACCTTTCTCATAACAACAAAAGAATATTTGGTTTTATTGGTAATTTCTTCTCTGCATTTCACTGAATTTTAATTTTCAGCATGCAAAATACACTCTACAGAGGGATTCTTTCAGTTGTTGAAGTGTAATATCTGATTTATCAGAGCACTTGTAAGACACATATCTAAGCATGCTCATATATTTGCTTATGTTTAGTATTGAAGTTAAAGTGATTAACTTTTATCCATGTTTGGATGACAAAAACTTTCAACATGGTAATACACAATCATACACAACTGCAATCTAAAAGTTCATGGGCACAGTAAAAATAAAAAACTTTGAAAGCATATTATTTTGTAGATAACAGAAGAAAATGAAACAATATGAAGGGTTTGGAATTTTCAATGTAAAACACTTTTGACTTGGGAATTTTAATTAGATACCCATTCAGTTTCATCATTTGAACCTACCTCTTTCTTTCCTGAATCTGCACTGTTCATTTAAGATAAAATAATAGAAAATTATTGGTTTGCCAAAGAATAAGCATATTTTAAAACCATCCATGATGACAAACTCTACTAATTATTATTTTTAAAACTCAGTCTTACCCTTTTTAAATTCAATAGCATACATTCAGTTTATTCCAGGGGAGTGAAAGTAAGCCCCCTTGATTCATTTGCTTGTAATCTGACAGAGTTACATGCTTTTGAATATAAAGTAAAAGAAATCTGTTTCTTTTTACAGTAACACAGGATAAAGGACTCCCAGGGCAAAAAACTGATTAATAAAGTCAGCTTGTCTAAAATTAAATTCCACTTGAAAAAAATTCCCTTCAACTCTTCTAGAGAGACCAGTCTATAAACATTTTGTTTACGAACTCTGACTGTGCACTCTGTGTACACAAAGTTCTCTAAAGTGATTCTTAGTGTGACACCAGTAGATTGTGACCCATTCACAGATATAAAAAGCCTCTGGTCTATCCTGTGGCCCAACAGAAAATGTCATACTGCTCAGAAGTAATAACTAAACTAATATAAACCCAATGATCTTTATTAAAAACTTCAGCTAGATCAAATATTTTATATTCTCTTGTTTAAGTGTGTGAATACAAACACAGAATTTAAGGAGTGGAATATCCATCATTATGCTGAAAACAACCCGAGTAACTACTTAGACCACAGCCTATTTTTAGTGTGTGAATGAAGCTATAGAAGCTGAAGTTAGTCTCTTGCATAAACATTTGTCTCAGTCACCTCTAAAAAAACCCACAAAAATTATGTGCAAGAATAGCAGTACTCTATGACTTTTTCATAAAGCAAACCACAAGAAATGAAGTGTAAATTTGCATGTGTAATTAATTTTTCAGAAAGTAAACCAATAGAGGAAAAAGTCACATAAAAGGGTGTAAGTTCTTCTTAACCTCAAACTGAAAATGGTGGCTAAGGTTACTGGAAATTGAGTTACAAAGATTATTTAATAATAATAATTAATAAATAATATACAGATTATTTATATACAGATTGGTAAAATTATTTAAAAAATCTCAACAATACAATCAGCAAGGGATTGCAAATCATCTTTAAATAGAAAAGTATTGGTCAATTGAAAAAAAGAAGAGGAAAAATATTTCAATTTTGCTTCTTTGGGACTTCATAAATAGAAATAAATAAAAAAGTGGTTTGAAAAATGGAATTTTAGTGCAATCTATTATGTGGGAAGATGGATTTCTCATAAAGAAAGCATTGGTCTATTCCTCCTTTTTGAAAATATTCTTTTAGATACCAAGCACATGCTCTGTCTTTTGAAGGAGCACTGAAGGATATAATTGAGATGTGATGCTCACTGATATTCTGGACAAGCTCTGCTGGTTTTTCCAAACCATATGTATTATGGTTTGGCAAGGAAGGTCTCTATATCACTGGTAGGAGCTTTTTCCCCCTCGTTTTTTTTAACCACTATATCTTATTTTTTAATCAAAATATTACAATATAAGGAAGACAGAAGTAATGCAAGCAATGATACAAGAATCAAGACCTCATGCTTCTTATAAAAATCATATTGAACTTTAAACCAGTAGTGTATGCTGTGTTGAAATTAAATTAACACGCCAAAAAAAATCCACAAAGAACCAAACCAGGTGTTGCCTACCCTAATCATATTCACAATAATTTATTTTTTATCCATTTTATTTTGACATAGAAGTGTGGGAATTTCTCCTAAAAGGTGAAGAAGTAAATGAACATAGTTCTGTTCTGGCTCCAGTAATCCCTCCCTATGACCATCCCTTCTATTTTTCATGACGTAACTCCTCAATTCTGTCATCACCCCCCCACACATACACAGTCCCCCAGAGTTTGCATTTATTTGCAATTTCTCAGAAAGGCTCTGAAGCCTGCTTATCTTCATTGCTGTTCTGAACTCCTTAATTTCTCCCTTGCTTCACCCATTTACTCCTACCCAAGCAGCCCCCTTGCAATGCCTATCACTGTGCCTTGTGTGTCAAGCACTAGAAGTGGTTTTTTTTGTTGTTGTTTTTTTGGGTTTTTTTCTCAAAATATATGGGTCTGTTATGAAACCCACTTACAAAAAGTTGCTAAATCTATATGCACAGATGTACCTGTAAAATACGTTTGCATAGACAGACACACTAATCCTGATAAGTTATCTGTCTTCTGCAGAATCAATGCATTAAACATTATTGATAGATTAGTAGGTATGCTCTTGGACAAAGAGTTTTTCTCCTCCCCTCCTCCCCCATTCTGTACAGAAATAAAAATTACAGTGGCATTCAACTGATAATTATATACTGACTTAAAAGTAGCCACCCCAATGTGCCCTAGAAATTGCTCATGAAAAGGATTATTCATGTATTGCTCTAACATGTGTCACTCAGCCAGAAGTGATGCCTGACTTAACTGAAAGTATTGATTTGTTACTCTGAAATTAATTTTTTTTTCAAAAGTCATTTATAATTTATTCTGAAGCACCAGCCACAGAAGACAGAGCACTTGAGCTTTAATCAGCACTTAAGTTCCCCCCTGCTCTTCTGTCATTCTATCATTCTTAGATAACTAAACATTAAAAATATTTTCAGGAACCCTCGAGGAGTGTATGGCTGTTTAGAGTCTGCTCCACAGAGCAGAGCAGAGCAGTTTTTAACTGAGTGAACCATCATGGACATGTCTCAGGCATCCTGGAGATAAAGTTTCAGCAGTAGGTCCAATAACAGTTCAAGAAATTATCAAGAAAACACATAAAAAATCTGGAGCATGGGCTTAGCTCTCAAATAAATCTGCCTATAGTAAAATAAGCTTGTGAAAAGAAATCAACTTCTACATAGGACTAAATATTTTTTTTACTGGCTCCCATGGGGTCTAGACTGATGACTATACTGAACAATAACAAATTATTCTATTTAACTCCCATGTGCTTCTTGTTTTAGTGATTTATTAGGTAATGAAATCAATTCATGTCTTAGTGTTTAAACCCTGCCTTTTTAGGTCCTAATATCCAAGCTTTCAATCTTCAGGAAAATACATGTAAGTTTAATTCTCTCTACACCATATGGGAAATGTAGATACCTTATTTTGGACTTTGTCAAATGTTTTTAATAGCTGTTCTCAGTAGCATTTTTCTCCAAGCTCTGGTCTCCCAGAGCAAAAAACATGTCTAGCTGTAGAGTGATGTGGGGTTTTTTACCCTGAGTTTCTATCCATGGAAAAACATCATTAACAGAGACTGGAGGAAGGTATTGTACCGATGGAGTAAGGACCAGGAGCCACACTGAAGAGAGAGGTTTCCCATACACTGCAGAGTGCAGCTTAGCCAAGGTTACTTTTGAAGCAGTGAGCACAGATCTCAGACACAGGGAATGAGCATGTCCCTGAAACTCAGCTCTGGCTGATTACTGCAGTGGGAATGGGGATTTTGGGAGCCTGAGAGACTGCTGAGAAGACTTCTTTTAATGATTTACCTGTATCTGTGCTTGCCTGATCATTCAGATCAGCAGCTACAGCTGGCAATCATGATTTTAGCTTGCCAACAAGCCAGAAGCTAAAAGCTGATTTAATAGAATGTGTGTTGCAGTGAGCCATGTTTCTCAGGGCAAGGAAAATTTACAAGAAATCATATGCTTTGGAATGGTCTCATTCTGGTCATTGGTCAGGTGTTTCTGGATCACAGAGCTGTCTGCAGTGATAATACAGCAGTGTTCAGCAAACAAGGAACTCACCAGGTGCATGCATAGCCTAACAGCTTTGAAAACAAATCTTTGATACTAACAGAAAATACTTCTTTCCTATGAATTTTAGCTCTGTGGAAATGCATATCATGCTGCTATGACTTTTATTCAGCTAAAAATTCTTTCCTTTATTGCAATATTAAAAGTACAGATCACAGTTATTCATATTAGAAATTTCTCTTTATAATTTAAACCGAAATGATTACATAAAATAAAATAACTTCTGGCCTAAATACCAGCTTTTCTTAGTCATTTTGAAGTGGGATAAAATCATAAATGATCATTATCAAAATAATCTAATGCAAATCTACTTCCTTACTTTCTTACTACATCTTCACCTGTTCCCAGGCACAGAATTCCAGGTCAGGGTTGAGAACAATGTGTGACTATTATACACTAAGCTATAATGTGAATTTGGGCTTTGTATCATGCATATCCTGGTCCAGAGTTGTCCTGATTCTGAATTTCACAGTTTGCTGTGTGTCAGGCAAAGTCAGTGCAGGATGAGAACATTTTGTCATCATCACCCACTGGAGAAATTGCTCCTTGATGCTGCTTCTGTTCTGGTTACCTCCCACCCAAGAGTGGATTCAATTGTGAATTCTCCTGGCAGTTCCACAAAAACAAATATCAGCAGTTTCCTGTTAATTTCCATGGAGGCAAATTGAAACAATACAAACTTCAGTCCGGACCTTCAAGCTTGATGGCAGTAAATAATTTGGCTTAAAGCCCAGCCCTTAAATATCTAATGCATACATAACATTAGGCACAAGTCAGAGAGGTTTGAATCACTGAGGTTTGAAAGTTGCATCACTCATCTTTATATGTCTTGAAACATTCTTGAAAAAAAAATAAAACATTCAGGAAAACAAGGATGCCAAGAAGCTGCATTTTTACATAGTTAAACTCACAAACTCCAATATAGTTGGATTCTTGTTTCACTTTTTGCTGGTTTTTTGTTTGTTTGTTGGTGCTCTTTTTCTTGATTGTTTGTTTTTAACTGCAGCAAATAAGCACAGAAGTGCATTTCCAAACACAGACTTTATGTTTTCTGGTTAGGACACTTGTATGTATCTCAGAGAGCTGGCAGTCAATGACAGAAACTGAGAGAAGGGAAGAATTTCTGATATACCCTAACATAAATCATTTACCACTTACTTCAAATATTCAGCTTACTTGGAGAAAATGAACAATGTATGATTATTCCTAATGACAAATTATTCTGTAAGACTGAAAGAAAAATGTAAAAGCACAGGTAGGTAATTATTCCTTAAAAGCAATCCAGACTCACATTTATAAATGACAGCATTAATCACAAGCATTCACTGTAAGTGAAAAAACATTATGAGCTAGAGCAAATGGTTGTTCTGCATGTGGTTACAGAGTCAGCAAGCAGAAATTCTCAGAGTATGATTTCTTATTTAGAATTACATAACTATCCATTTTTATTAACTCTAAATGCTTTCAGTTCTCTTTCTGCATCCAAGCGCCTCTTCAAGGAGATTACTCTTCATTCTAGCAGTGAAGATGTAAATCTTTCCATGGCTTCTAATGCAAACTTTAGGAAGTGCACTTGTTTCCAGATCTTTATGTTCTTAAGCTAACCAGTATAATACAAGAGTTTGGGAAAAAAAAAAAAAAAAGCTAACACATAATATAAAAAACATTTTAAATCAATGGGTTTTTTTCCCTCCCCCTTTTCAAATCAAAATTACTTTGGTGTTTTCTGTTATACTGCAAATAAATTAGGTTAGGTAGATAGCTAAGGATAGTGCAGAAGTGTATCTAGTTTAACAGCAAGTTTTCCCTGATGTTATTTTCATATCTGTGTTTTGGCAGATGTGCCAGGTTCAAAGGTGGTGGTTTCACAGCTAACAAAGCAAATTGCAGAAATTAAAGCATGTGTAACAGAACTGAGGCAATGCACCACCAACAACCCAAAAGCTTTATAAATTAGAATATAATTTTGAATTTCAGACCTTGAAGATCTTACAGATAAGTTAAAGACAACAGTGCTAGAAAAATATCCTTCTTTGAAGACAATGTCCCCTTATTACTCATTGGTCCTAGTAAAAAAAATGCTGGCAAGGAAACAGCTGTGTGATAGTGATGGTGGCAGAAGACTGACCAAGCTTGTGAAAATTGGGTTTTCATTTATCTCATCACTGCTGGTTAATCATCACTGCAGAGGATTTTTTTATTTCCAACATTTAGAAAATTGGCAGTTTCTAATAAAATGGTATTTTCTAACAGAATTCTTCCTGACAAAATGAATAATTTTTGTATGAATTTTAAATGTTTTCAATACCAGTACTGCAAAAAAGCAGTCCTAGATCAGCTTTCCAGCACTTAAAGCAGAAAGGTTAGGAAGCAGTACAAAGCACTTTTTTATAGACCTTTTACTAGAATGGCACAGGCAAATATTTGAGACAAGAGTGTGGATTCCGTGCCCTTAAGAAAACTAAAGGACAGCAAGTGATTTCTGTGTGCATTGCACATGAATTGACATAGTTGGAGCCACTGCGTTTGCAGGGAATAAAAGACCACTCCAGAGACACTAAACAGGCTTTCAGATGTATATTCCTATACCTTTAGGGACATAAAACTCTAAAAATAACTGACAAAGTGACTGAGAATGTCTCTTGAAATATCTATCTATTTTGCTTGCATGCTTAGCCAACCAGGAAAAAGGGAGCTGTGAATCAAGAGCTATGAAGCTGCAGTTATTTTGAGAAGGGTGTTAACCATGACCACAAAGTCTCTGCAGTACATTTGCCTCGTGTGCAGCAGCCTTGCAAGAGTTCCTGGCTCCTGTAATCCTGCAAACACCTGGGTCACTCACACTGTGTGAGCCAGGCAGAGCTGCCAAAACTGGGATGAGTTAGTTTAATCACACCCTACTTCATGGTTCTTCCCCTGCTCTAAACAATGCAAAGACAGGCAGGACTCCAGGGAGCACAACCTTCTATTTGTGGGAATCCACAAAATCAGAGGATTTTGGGAAAGCTGCAAAAGGCAGGCCTCAGAGACAGCAGAACTGTGATTAGAGCAAAGCAGCAGCCATGACATTGGTCAGCAGAAAAATTATTTAAAAAGTAGAAAAGCAAGGACAAATAGAACAATGGTCTGTGTATTAACGCTTGTCTAGAATAACTCTCTAAGCTACAGAAAAGTTTATCTAGCAAGATATTAGGAAGGTTGAAGCTTAATAATGGAGATCTGTGCATTGTGTTTTCAGGCTTACAAGCAGGTATTGTATTTGAAATAAGCAAGCATTGTTTTAACCAAAGGTACCTGTGCTTATAGTGGTTGGATAGAACTACTGTCAATGTGCTTTTGGTTGGTGTGATTGGGCAAAAACCTTATAAAGTAAGTTGTAACATTAAGTTCTTGTTCTGCTGCCTGGGATGTGAGCTGGTGGCATCTTCCCATTGTCATAACCATGTAATGAGACTGATGCTGAAAAATAAAACAGCTTGAGCAGCCCCATCCCATTTGTGACTTGTACACAGCCCCCAGCCGGCGATACTATTAACATCACCTGGGTCATGGAATTAATCCCCAAACATTGGCATAAAATCTGCGTCCCAAAATGTTAAGAGGCAGGGAAAAAGATAGAAAAAACATTCCTATAATGGAAAGGAAAACAGGACAACAGATAGTTTATTTAAATAAATAACCAAGTTGTACATACACACCAAGTTAGAGATTTGCGCTGCCACTGATTGGCAGGAAATGTAGAGACACCAAAAAACATCCCAGCTAAAAGTTCCAAATGCAAATGAGCATCAATCAATAGATGCACTAGGTACCTCTACCACGGATGAGGTAATTAACCATTCTGAATAATTCAGAGTTGTATCAAGAGTCAGTTTGAAATAAACCCCAGTACATTTCATTAAACAGCACCAGCAGGTAAATGATGAACTGCTCATGCCATAAATATTTTAATTTCTGGGATAACAAAATTTTGGGCACAAAGAGCATCTTCTAATCTCACGAAATAGTTCTATACAAAAAGGGACAGAGCTGGGTGTTAGGCTCAGTATTGCTAAACAGAAAGATGACAAAAATAAGCACTATTTTACTTTACATTACTTTTTCAATGGACCAATCCATTAAGCATTTGCGTAGATACAGAATTTATAATAAAATAAATAGAGAATCCTTGATCCTGACTAATACTATTTTGATTATGTGAGGAATCAATATAACTTCAGAACTTGTAAGGCGCTACATGATGAACATTTTCATCATGTACCTGAACATTTTCTATCTAAACTGAAATACCTTTCATTATAGTTCATGAAAAAAAAAACCCCTACTGAAATTGGTCCTTTATTTACTATGAAAAGTCTATTCAGAGGAGCTAACAAGTAAAGAAAATGTGATTCTGACATTAAATACTGTTGTAAAAAGTGATGTTTTATTATGCAGTTAAGCATGAAGTGCTGTATATAATACCAAATACCCTTTCACTAAAGCTATACATAGAAAAAATACTTTAGCATACAGTTATGATAAGATAACTATAATTACTTTACTGCCCTGAAGACATGTAGGTACGTAGCTGTCACAAGTTATATTTATTAATGATAATGGCTTAGAGACTACAATGAGCTTTCCATTTATTTTTTTACACTGGTTTTAGAAAGGTAGTATAATTACAGAAGAATAAATATAACTCTTCAGCACAATTTCAGTTTATCAGTTTTGATAAAGTCCCATGCAAAACCCACTGAAGGAAATAAAGCATTAGACAGCTGGCTCTACTGGAGTATAACTAAAGGCATAATTTTTGCAGAATCCCATTGCAAGATTGCAGACTATGTTTTTTTTTATTTCAAGTTAACTTTCAGGTCCACTAACTAGACCAGAAGTCTTTGTTTTTTCTAATCAAGACAGACTCAAAAAATTGTCCTTAGGACAAAGTTAAAAAGGAAAACTCAAGTCATTTGCCTTCAGAGTCAATATTCAGTTTAGAAGAGTATTTGACAAATATTTAAAACATGATTTTTATTTGACACTGGACTTTGACACACTGAATTTTATTTGTCACAGAACACAGGAATTTCAGACTAAAACTGATTTTTTTTATTAATAGGTACACTGCAAATATGAGCTTACTTTTATACTTGATACAATTTATTTAGTATTTCCATTCTGCATTTATGCATATTGAGTAATACTATCTGGCCACAATGGAAGTGTTGGCTTTACCTTAACCTCAAATTCAAGAACAACTCTGACTACTCAACCACATGAAGAGGAATAGGAATTGTTTTCTCTGTTTTAAATAATTTGCATGAGGTATAGAATTTCTTAGCCTGCTAACAATAAGGTCTGCTGGTTTAATCTACATATATAATTGCTAAAATATATCTCTGAGTTACGTCCCTTTTTAAATCATGGCAGTGCTCATGGCAGTATTAGTAGAGATGACAAGGGTGCTCATAAAGGACTTACGTCTTACATGGGAATATCTGTGTTAGGTCAAACACAGTAGCATACAGAAAAATCCTCCTCAGCAGTGCCACAAACTGTGAAAAGAAAATGCGATAGAAGATATTCAGTACCATCTCCACTGGATCAATTTCTAGGTCAGTTGTTTGTCCTTTAAAAAATGTCAAAGCAAGACAAATGTTCACAACTCCAGTTCTTTTAAATAATATGCTACAGTTGAAATCTAAAACATGCCTTATTGTAGCTTCTGATATTATTTTAGGTTGAATAATAAGTCTGTGTGAGGAGAGAATTGTAAAATAAGAACAGGGAGTCCTCAGGTGCATACTCTGGCTCTGACACACACGTCACATGGCAGCATACAGCAAAAAGACTACAGGTGATCTCACAACTTCAGGGCAAAGGATTTGTAGAATGGGTCATTGATACCTGCTGCTTTGAACTATAAACTATTGCAGAGCTTTCATCCCTTCAAGGAAGTAACTCTTTTTGGGATCACTTCTAAAGTAGATAATTTGAGCTTTATTAATTTTTGCAGGAATTTCCTTCACTCACATAGGAGCTAATTAGTTGAAGTCCTGAAACAATTTACAGTGAAACACAGAAGTTTCTCGTTGAGGCAGAAGAGCTCTTCCTTTTGCCTACGCTACTTGTTCCGTGAAGTTAAACAAGATTAGGCTTCCACTAATGAAGTCAGGTTCTGCTTTGAAAAATTTGGACACAGAGTTCTGAAACATGAATGCAATTTGAGTGAGGTCATTTAAGCCAGCTGCTAAATAGCGACAGTTTTCTAGTCCTGGTATTAACACATACATAGTCCTGTAAGGATTAATGAGAAACTTGGGGATTAATAAATCTTTCCATGTAGTATTAAACAATCTCAGTCTTACAGATGCTGAATGTCTTACTGACCAAAAAATAAAAAAAATGCTCAGCTTCTTTCAGCATTCCACATTATTCATTTTACTGCCTACATATGATGGATACAAGACATTTAATAAACACATGTATTCAAAGCCACTTTCTTCAACCTCGTGATTTTGATTTTTTTCTCATATTTTTGTTCATGGCGCTCCACAGATTCTGCTGGCTACACCAGGAGGGAATTAACACTTTTGGCCACTCTTTTTCCTACCACCCTCTGTCTCCTCAAAGCTGACCCATGCATCCAGCTTTCCTGTTCCACAAGGAGCATCACAAAGTACACATAAAACTTACTTTAACTCATTTTAATGAAATTATATGTCAATGTAACAACAAAACCCTGGCATCAGACTTGTGTTGAAAAAGAAAATTAAAGGAAAAAAGTACATTTCATAGCAGGGTAGGCAAAGGGGCACAAAGAGTATCTTCTAATCTCACCAAATGGTTCTGTACAAAAAGGGACAGAGCTGGCTGCTAGGATCAGTGTTGCTGAACAGAAAGAGGACAAAAATAAGCACTGTTTTACTTTACATTACTTTTTCCACAGATCAATCCATTAAGCATTTGCGTAGATACAGAATTTATAACAAAAAACATGGAATAATAATTTAAAGAAATAAAGTATCAAGCACTGAATTGTGGTTGTGACAAGCAGCTTACAATAGTTTGATGTCTATGCACAGTGTAACATGTGGATCCTGAAACTGATAGGCCTTTGCTATTCATATCCAAACATGAATAACATCAAGTGGAACGATGATTAAACAATGAAGTGATTTGATAATGTGATGTTTCTGTGCCATTGGGCCATATAAATAATACAAAGAACCTGCCAAGACAATAACTTTCATTATGTAAGTAAATAATTTATGCGTTTAATTAAAGTTGGGAGATAGCATTAGCTTGGTATATTTACCAAAAACTACCAATCAGCAACCAAACCAATTTTCTGATGGAAAAAGTGTCAAACTCCAAACATTCTGATCAGTTTTAAAAATCAGCATCTTGTGAAAAAACATTTAATTGCAAGATTGAAATTTTTATACATAACAAAGGTAGAAAGATTCTGTTCTCAAAGATTCTCTTTGACTTCTGGTAATAGACTGGGCATCAGCAATGCCAAAGTTGGCAGAACAACAGATCCTAACAAGAATTGTGAAAAGGTCAAAATTAACCCATCTGTCTTAAAACAAAATAAAAAAGTATATTTGATGAGAGCTGGTATCACCTTCCCATAGGGGTCTTGGTATCTTTTATGCATTGAAAGAAAGGAGTAAATAAAATCTTCTTAAATCTGATATTTTAAGAAGAGTTTACTGCAGGTTTTCATTGGCCTTTTGGTTAGCATCTGAATTTGAATGAAAAGTGCATTCCACTTATCCAAATCCTAGCTGTTCAGAAACTGGGCTGGATATATATGCAGAACTAAACAGTTTGTGAATAATGCATTGCCAATAACTAGAACAAGTATCTTTAAAAAAAAATAAAATAAAACTTAAAGCCTTGCTAAACTCCATGTAATATGAATTTTCCAGTCATTTTAGCAAGCACATGGAACACTTATTGTTTTCATGCTTTCACTAAATTATCCTGTTTCCAGCATCCCACTTCATTATAGTATCACTGTGATGGTGTTCACTGAGGTTCTCAGGTGAGGGAAGAGACGAGGATTTGACTCCATGTTCAGAAGGCTTGATTTATTATTTTATGATATATGTTACATTAAAACTATACTAAAAAGAATAGAAGGAAAAGTTTCATCTCAGAAGGCTAGCTAAGCTAAGAATAGAAAAGAAAAGAATGATAACAAAGGCTCTGCCTCAGACTCTCTGTCTAAGCCAGCTGGGCTGTGATTGGCCATTAATTACAAACATCCGGCACGGGCCAATCACAGATGCACCTGTTGCATTCCACAGCAGCAGATAACCATTGTTTACATTTTGTTCCTGAGGCCTCTCAGCTTCTCAGGAAGAAAAATCCTGAGAAAGGATTTTTAATGAAAAGATGTCTGTGACATATCACCCACTAATGTGCTGGAAGAAAAAGAAAACAAAACACCTCCATAAAGAAACAGGAAAAAAGAATTTGTATTAAACCTGCATCAGCTGGAGAAAAAAAAAAAAAACAACTCTAGTTTCAGTTTCAGTTACCTCTGGATCTGAATATGAAACCATATTTTCTTGGTGCCATTCTTCAAATTTCACCTTTTCAGGAGGATATTGTAGTAAGATGCTCTTGTGGAAGAGGATGCAGTGGCAGCTGTGGCTGTCGGCAGCGTCAGACCTAAGGGAGCACAGAGACATCTGAGCACCTCTCTCCAAGCCTCTGTCCCAGAAACCTTGGGGCAGTGTTTATGATCAAAGCCTCTCATCCCAAGGAGAGCAGAAGAAATGCTGCCTTGGCAGTGGGAAGCATATGTACATGCCAGTGTCATCCCTCTTTCCCTGCCAGATTGCCTGCACAAGTTTCTCCTCCTCCACCCCCAAGCTTAAATGTGATACTGTGCAGATGAAGTCAAAAACCCACTGATTTTGGCTTTGGGATGGCAAGAAACAAACTCATCCATCACTTTCTGCTATTCAAGCCTCTAGTATCATCATCAGTATGCTGTCCTTGGAAAACATTTGCCTACTGTCAACTAGCTGACAGGAGCTTTGCTTTTTGTATTTTAAGATTCCCTGGAATATAGGACAGCTATCATTAAAATTATCCTAGATTCTCTTCATACCTATTTAGAATTTAAAAGTAGGTGTTAAAGTATGCTTGTCTGTATTAAAAATTAACTAAAGCTATCTTAAGTAATTAATTTTTGTTAATATTATATCCTGTTTTTCCCATATTTTGGCATCACTGTTAATTTATTCAACTTAGACCTACTTTGCAGCATGTAGAAGTATTTTGTATTGCAGGAATGTGTTAATTAATGAAAAGATTTATAAAATGTTTAGCATATCTTTCTTTTTCAATTTTTGACATTTAGCTAAAATTGAAATACCTCGTTAAGGATGGTATATTGCATAAGATACAAACACACATAGCATAAGATCTCATACTGGCACAAAGAGTGCAGGATATTCTCAGATTCCTCTCTTCAGCCCCTTTCTACTTCTCATGGCACCCTACCAACCAAAAATATTTTTCAAGCAGTAAGGGGTAAAATAAATAATTGCTTAACTGCAAAACCAACTTTGACTTGAAATTCATGTTTATTCTAATATTTATTTGAACACATTTAATCTTCCTAGATTGCTACTGCTGCCATTACTACTTTCTGTAACATTACATGTGGATGCCTAGATTTCTACAGTTTTATGCCCCAAGATCATGAACTGTAATGTTTGTTGTTCTTTAAATATGCTACAATTTTTAAAGTATGGAAGTACTTCTTTAAAAGCTCTACGTTGTTATATTCTGCTAGCTGACATTAATTATCCTATGTCAAATCTGTAAACTCTCCTACATTTGCACATATATCTACAGTGCTCAAATCTATACCGTTTCCTTCTTTTCTGTGCTTTACAAGGGATTCTTCTGGTTAAAGAACATCATAAAAAATATTCTTCTAGATTAAGATTTGCTAGAATAATTCAGTTAGACCTTTTGGATTAATCTCTATTAAATTCTATTAAGACCTTTTCCTAAGGGTAGTGCTTTCATATAATAAAATCCTGTAAACACAAGGTCAGACAGTGAACCATGGCTAAGCTCCACAAAATTAAATTCAGGAAATGCAAGGTTTTCCTTTTTGTTCATCTAATCCTTGAATAAGTCATGGTCAATGCTACATGGGAAATACTTGGCAGATGTGTCCTTACATGCTTGTGCAGCAGACAAACTGCAGTCTCATCTAGTTGGGCATAAAGGGTCTCTTGGCCCTGTAACAAAGTTTTCCCAGATTTCACATCCAGGATTCTCCAAGGAAACTGCAAGGCTAGGGAGTGGCAGGACTGCCACTGACACATCTTTTATCTTTCTTGGGATAAGAGAGTAGCCAAGGCTGAGAAGTCCATCTTTCTAGTCCTGGCCTGAAAATTATCAGAAAGCTGTTATTTCCAAAAGTAGAATATGCCAAGCATGAATTGAAAGCGTTTACTTGATATTAAAATATATTTTTTAAAATGCCCAACATTAACTCTGAAGATCACCTACACTGGGGTCAGTGGTTATAAAAGAAGTCATTGCAAAATCTGTGTCTGGAACTCTATTTCAGTTATCTTCATTGGTTGAGAATAAAATTCACCAGGTCTTAGAGAATTAAAGTATTTAATGTGCTAACTTAAGGAAATGTGGTGTGAAACTGGCATTTTCACAATGATGGTTGCACTCCTAGCTGGAAATAATCCTTTGGGTTTTAATCACAGAATCACAAGGTTGAAGAGACCTTTAAGATCATCAAGTCCAACCCCTGCCCCAACACCTCAACTAAACCATGGCACTGAGTGCCACATCCAGTCTTTTTTTAAACACATCCAGGGATGGTGACTGCACCACCTCCCTGGGCAGACCATTCCAGAACTTTATCACTCCTTCTGTAAAAAACTTTTTCCGCACATCCAACATAAATATCCCTTTGGCATAGATGAAGACTGTGTCCTCTTGTTCTGTCTGTTGTTGTCTGGAAAAATAGGCTAACCCCACCTGACTACAGCCACCTTTCTGGCAGTTGGAGAGAGTAATAAGGTCACCCCTGAGTCTCCTTTTCTCCCAGACTGAACACCCCCAGCTCCCTCAGTCATCCCTCACAGGGTTTGTGTTCCCAGCCCTTCACCAGCCCCGTTGCCTTCCTCTGGATGTGCTCCAGCATCTCAATGTCCTTCCCAAACTGAGGGGCCAGAACTGGACACAGTACTCAAGGCGTGGCCTCACCAGTGCCGAGTACAGGGGAAGGATGACCTCCCTGCTCCTGCTGGCCACACTATTCCTGATACAGACCAGAAGCCATTGGCCTTCTTGGCCACCACCATCTGCTGGCTCATGTTCAGTCAGGAGCCATCCAGTTCTCCCAAGTCCCTTTCTGCCTGGGCACTGTCCAGCCACTCTGTCCCCAGCCTACAGCATTGCAGGGGGTTGTTGTGGCCAAAATGCAGAACTTGGCACTTGGACTTGTTAAACTTCATGTTGTTGGACTCAGCCCATCCATCCAGCTGTTCCAGGTCTCTCTGCAGACCCATCCTACCTTCCGAAATCAGAGTAATCATTCAGAGTAGTAGATTAAAGTAAATTGTGGACATTGGAAGTCATCAAAACTTTCCCTTTGAACCATTTATCTAATTCAGGAAAGGAGCATTTTCTACTTCAAATACATGAGTAGCATTTCAAAAACAATGAGACAACTCCTCTACTTAAAACTCTTCATTTCAAAAGAGACTTTATTGGAGTATTGGAGGACTCAAGGAACCTAGCTATTTTTTTTGCATATGTTCCCTAATTGGCAGAAGTGAACCGGGCATTTTAAACTGACAAAATGCAGCACCAGATTTTTTTTTTCCTGTCTGTTCAATAAATCAATAATCATGACTGGTTGAAATGGCCTTGAGAATATAAATGGAAAAAAATCCTCTCAAAATTCAAAAGGAAATGCTTTAGGACAGACTTTTCTCACATTCACTGTTATTTTTTTTTCAACAAGTGTTAAAAATAGTCATGAGTGTTTAGATCACTGTTACCACAAAATATATTATCCCTATTTATAGATAAAGAAACATGAAGCTTTGCATGAAGCTTTTGAGGTCTACCAGTCCTGATTTTTCTAATATCATGAGTGAAAAAAAAAAAGAAAAAAAAAGCCAGTGTTGCGCAATAAAGACCTTGGCAAAAGACAATTCAGACTATAAAAAATTACATTGTTTTGCAAGGCACTAAAACCAATATCACTGAATAATTAATTACTTGCTTTAGGAAGTAGATTCAGTGCTGTCTTGCAGCCTCTTACCAGGAAAGCCATTCTAAATCTGTTTAAAACGGGAAACGTGGCAAGAGATAATCTAATACATCTCTTGCGTTCTTTGTGGTGCAACTTATAGATGTTTAGATGCTTCTTTTTTTTAATTTCCAGAGAGAAAGACATATTGATGTTCATACATCTGATTAAATACATTGTTTTTATGACCTGAACTTTTCTGAAAATGCTGCATTAGAAGGCAGGTGTGGCATAGAGTTGTCCTCTGTTGGCAAGTAGCAGAAGTACACGGATGAAATAGTACGTGCTCTAGGAGCAAGGTACTCAAGTTATCCAAGAGATGCGCTGCAAACCCTTTAGCAGACCTATTTTTGATAAAGTTATCATGCTTGAGATCTCACCAGCCTGGCAGCCTGGCTGAGGTTGAAGAGAAGCCTGCTTTTAAGAACAGGTAAATAGCATGAATATTCAGTCCACCTTACATGTATTAGTAAACCAAACTTAGAATGTTTTTAACAGAATGAATCTCTTGAAATATTCAATGGGTAAATCTGGAACCCAGTTACTGAAAGTGTGAGGGAATAAACTTCCCCTTGCTATCATGTCCACGAAACCTGAAACAGTCGGAAGAATTGAAGGAAATGAGCTGCTGGTAATAAGTAAGTAAGATCAGCTTTGCTGGAGGCAGTATCTCATCACAGGACATTTTTCTTTTCCTAACAGACAGAATTGTTAGTGAAACAATAGCTAGAAAGTACAAGTTATTGCCGAACATTTCATTGAACAGTTAAAAACAAAAAGCCAAAACATGAAGACTGATTAATCCTCCTATCTTTCCACAGCTCTGAGACAGCAAGAATTGGTCCAACACTGACAATTATCTTGTATAATATTTGTTTTCTTCTACAGAGGAAATTGTGAAATCAGTGTAAATTATTAAAATATGTTTTAAGCTGATTAAAATATGTATTTTATGCAACACCCACATAAGGAGAAGCTCTGTTTCAGTAGGAAAAAGAGCAATTCAGCTGTGGGCTGTTTTGATGTGTGTAGTGTGAGTTGGCAGTACTCTTTGATCCGTGTCCTTCAGGCAAATTTGACATCTATTTCACCTGAGGCAGGCACTGATTTTTTGAAGGGTACTTCTACCTAATGAATGGGTGACTGCTGGAAGTCATGTCATTGTCCTCCTCCGCCTCTTCAGATCCGAGTTGCTGGCCAGGTGAATCTCATGACATGTCTCCTGGTAAATCAAGCAGGGAGAAGAAATGCCTGAAATAGTCCCCATCATGCTGACACCAGAAAATCTAGATGATGAGTGATTTGGAGAATCTGAGGAGAAACTGAGATGCCTTACATTCATTTCAGAATAAGGTAGCAATTTCGAAGAAAATTCAATATTTCAAATAGTATATTAGATAGATTCTGTGCAGAACTAAAACACCACAACTCCTATAAATAAAATCTGCTTTTCTCTCTTAGTTCTCTTATTTTCTGCCTGCATGCATTTGCTGTATTTCCTTTGGTAAAACACTTCTTTAATATCTGTGTATTTTAACTATGAAATATTTATTTCTATGGCAAATACTTATATACTAGTTTTATTACACATGCAAGTTTACTTCAAAGAAGGCTGTGTGACCCGTTGTTGTAAGGTAATAGTAATGGATGTTTTTATAATTGCCTAGATAATTAAAGTAAATTATGGGCATAAAACCAGGATTACTATCAAAAAACTGTGAACCTTCCTAATTGTTGCCTTAGCAAAGTTCTCACTCTGGATGTCTCCTCTAGTGATTAAGAGGTGAACTTTATTTATTTTTCTTTCATTCCAGGCATTCTACAGTAGTAAAAAAACCCCATGTGTAAGAGCCAATCAATTAGGAATAAGTAAAGGATGAAATATTTCTAGAGGGGAAAAAAAGAAAAATATTTCCCTTTCCCCATGCAATTTGATTTCTTGAAAATCTGAAAACATTTCTACTCACAAGTCTGCTACAGCAATTTGAATCCTTTTTATCTTCCAAAGAGCAGCTGTGCAAGGTTTTGTTTTCTGCAAATTCAGCATAAAAATGAGAAATTAGTTATCCACCTATAAATATTTTTTCTGCTTTTGATAAAAAGTAAATCCTTTTAGTAGTTGTCCTAAGGAGGAAGAATTATGACCAGAAATATATTTAAATATTATGGCTCTGCAGTACTAATAATTGGAAATAGGGAGGTAAGTTTTTGCTTATCCTCTGGGCAAGGAGTGTTGTTCATCTCCAGCTTAATTTTAAGTGATCTTTGTTTGGCCAAAACTGAAGATTCATTAATTTTAGGCAGACTGAAATAATGTGGTTGGTTTGCAGTGATGATGTTTCATGCAGTGCTTAATAATGAATATCTGACTGCATATTGAACACACAGCAAGGCTGATGTCTTCGTACCAAAGAAGAATACCTGGGACACAGAAGCTTCCTCATAAACTTCTTCATTACAAGGAGCCCTTCTGGAATGTAATTTTTAGTAAAATAGGCAGGAAAAGGAAGAAAATCCTCACAGAAAAAATCTGATTCAGATAGACACATAGGTATACATAAACTCTCATGCAGATATACATATATACAATATAGATATATACAAACCTGTGTTAAGAAAGTTCAGAGCAAGATTTTATAGATAGTTAGAAATCACAGGTATATATTGAAATTTTTAAAATACTATGTTCTGTACTTACCATAGAGCACATTAAAAGGACCTTTAGGACTATGAATGTACATCCTTGCAATACTGCAGGTGTACATGCAACAATTTCCTTAATACCTGCCAGAAGAATAACAGTGTGTCTTCAAAAACAAATGCAAAAGAGTGGACAAACTGGCAAATTATTTGATAGCAAGGAGAAATACCTCATCTCAACATTCATACCATACACCTTAAGTGAAAAAGAAAGGTTAAAAACATAGAAGTAAATTGATTTCAGCAGGTTTGAGAATCAAAAATCCATTATCTTATCTTTGGAATGCTAGTCAAAGAAAAATGTTTAATAGAATTCAAAGGCAATACTAAAAATGCATTTTGAATGCATCAAAACATATTAACTGCATTTTTTTCTTCTTCTACAATAAGGCAACTCATTGAGTTGCACTACATGATCCCATTTCTTCATCCATAATGGAAAATCTCTACCTTATCAAAAAATAAAATTTACTCAATCACTGTACTTTTGATCAAAATGTATTTTCTGTCTCAGATAGTTTCAGGTCTTAATCTCAAAAAAAAAAAAAAAAAAGAGACAAACCAAAGGCAAAGCCACAAAACCCACACTGAAATGAAATTTAAAAGAAAGTTGCTGGTGATGGGGGGTTAGGATTTTGGGGAGCGGTTTGGTTTGGTTTTGGTTTGGTTTTTGGGGTTTTTGTTTTGATTTTTTTCTGTTTGGTTTCAGTTTTTTTGTTTTATTTTTAATAACCATATTAAAAATATGCCTGATATTTTAATATTTCATATTAAAAATAGCCTGATATTTTCTTTCTCTATGTCCTGACTAGAGGTGCATCTTCCTGCTTGGGAAAAGCAGCCTCATAAAACCAAGGAAAAGAGACTGAGTAACATCTGAAACAATGTCAGAAGTGAAATATAATAAAGAAAAAAACCAAATTCCCACTTTTTCTCTCTGGATACTGTTGTAGCTTTTCCTTAGCTACATGGCAAAATTCTTCATAGCTGCTCTCATCCATTCCCTTCCCACCAGGGAAAGAAAATGAATGGAAAGCTCATGGATGAAGGTAAAGAAAGGGAGATCATTTACCAATCACTGCCACAGGGAAAAAACCAAAACATGACTTCAGGAAAATTAACATATTTCCGATTTAAACAGAATTGAATGGTTGTGACCGTGTTCACAGGGGTTTTAGGATGAGGGAAGAGACAAGGATCTGAGTCCATGTTTCAGAAGGCTTGATTTATTATTTTATTATATATATTACATTAAAACTATACTAAAAGAATAGAAGAAAGGATTTCATCAGAAGGCTAGCTAAGAATAGAATAATAAGGAATGATAACAAAAGCTTGTGGCTTAGACTCTCTGTCTGAGCCAGCTGGGCTGTGATTGGCCATTAATTAGAAACAACTGCATGAGACCAATCACAGATCCACCTGTTGCATTCCACAGCAGCAGATAACCATTGTTTACATTTTGTTCCTGAGGCCTCTCAGCTGCTCAGGAGGATTTTTCATAAAAGATGTCTGCGACAGATTTGTTTCATCAACAAACAAGGATGAAAACTAAAACACCTTGCTCCTACACCAACCCTTCTTCCCATGCTCAGCTTCATACCTTCATTCCCTTCACCCCAAGTGGCACAGGGAGGATGAGGAAATGGGGGTCTGTGGTCAGTCCATAACAGCTCCTTTCCAACACTCTTCATATGTTTTTTCCTCCTCCAGCATGGGTCCTTCCACAGCCTGGAGTTCTTTAGGAGCAAACTACTTTGTGGGAATCCACAAAATCAGAGGGTTTTGGGAAAGCTGCAAAAGGCAGGCCCCAGAGACAGTAGAACTGTGATTAGAGCTAAGCAGCAGCCATGAGATTGGTCAGCAGAAAAATTATCTAAAAAGTAGAAAAGCAAGGACAAATAGAACAATGGTCTGTGTATTAATGCTTCTCTAGAATAACTCTCTAAGCTACAGAAAAGTTTATCTAGCAAGATATTAGGAAGGTTGAAGCTTAATAATGGAGCTCTGTGCATTGTGTTTTCAGGCTTACAAGCAGGTATTGTATTTGAAATAAGCAAGCATTGTTTAACCAAAGGTACATGTGGTTATAGTGGTTGGATAGAACTACTGTCAATGTGCTTTTGGTTGTGTGATGGGTCAAAAACCTTTTAAAGTAAGTTGTGACATTAAGTTCTTGTTCTGCTGCCTGGGATGTGAGCTGCTGGCATCTTCCCATTGTCATAACCATGGAATGAGACTGATGCTGGAAAATAAAACAGTTCAAGGCATGTTCCACAGCAGCCCCGTCCCATTTGTGATTTATACACAGCCCCCGGCCAGCGATACTACTTCTGTATGGAGTCCTCTCCACAGGGCACATTTCCTTCAGGACATTCCCTCCTGCTCCACTATGGGCTTTTCCATGGGCTGTGGGGGAATCTCTGCTCTGATGCCAGGAGCAGCTCCTCCCTCTCCTTCTGCACTGACCCTGGTACCTGCAGGATTGTCTCTTGCTTTTTTCCCCCCTTTTCTCAGTCTGTCTGGCATTTTTTTCTACTTTTTAAAAAAGTTCCCTGAGGTGTAACGTGAGGGGCTAAGCAGTGCCTGTGGTGAGCCCTTGGAAGTGACAGGATCCATCCGTGTCAGGCAGAGACCACAGAGACCACCCTGAGGCACCAAGCCTGTAAGAGCCATTACAGACAGAAACACTTCATGCTGGGAGAGCACAGTGTTTAGGGGTCAGCGTCACAGACATCTTTTATGAAAAATCCTTTCCTTAGGATTTTTCTCCTGAGAAGCTGAGAGGCCTCAGGAACAAAATGTAAACATTGATTATCTGCTGCTGTGAAATGCAACAGGTGGATCTGTGATTGGCCCATGTTGGATGTTTGTAATTAATGACCAATCACAGCCCAGCTGGCTCAGACAGAGAGTCCGAGCCACAAACCTTTGTTATCTTTCTTTGCTATTCTATTCTTAGCTAGCCTTCTGGTGAAACCTTTTCTTCTAGTCTTTTAGTATAGTTTTAATGTAACATATATCATAAAATAATAAATCAAGCCTTCTGAAACATGGAGTCAGATGTTCGTCTCTTCCCTCATCCAAGAACCCCTGTGAACACCATCACAGGTCAGGTTCCACATCCCACCTTTAAACCTGTGCTTTCTGCTTTTCTCTGTGACAGCCAGAACCATATGTTCCTGAGTGGTGAAGAACACTGGAACAAGCTTGGATGTGATGCCAGAAAGGCGACTGCCATCACTGCCTCCCTGTAATACCTACCAAAATGAATGATACTCTTAAAACTCCTGCTATTCTTGAATTGCATCTCAGCTAGAAGCTCTTCAGGAGCTTCACAAACTGATATGATTTTTCAATACCTCACAGAAAATGTTACTGTACTATTCATGGAAAAATATTTTAGGAATTTTTATTTTATCTTTCAGCTGTCTACCTAATATCTACCCTAATATCAGAAAGGCTCAATTTTGTTCTGGTTTTGGCACTGATGGCCATGTCTAATAAGCTGGTGTACTGTAATTTGTATTTTTTTTCCCCACTGGCACAGTTGGGGGATATAATTTCAAATTTGAAATGGATTCCTCCCAGCTGCCATGAAACCATTTATACTTGAAAGAACAGCAAGATTTTCCAAATTGCTTGGAACTTGTTCAGGTGGTTGGCAGAGAGATGTCGCTGCAGGTAGCAAACCCATTCTACTCAATACAAAGGCCAGGCCTCTACATTTATTAGTTTTATGCTTCATAATAAAATTATAATCCACAGAGATGCTGAGCTAGAGAAGTAAATAAACCTTCCCATGGCTGTTCAGGCTTCTCTGTGGATTGCATCCAAGGACCCTTGGATCCCACTCAAGACCTTACCTCAGATGTTTATGCATAGGCATTTCGATGGCACTCAACACTCTAGTATCATAGTCCTTTGAGAACATAATGAGAGAGGCTTTACAACATGCTTCAAAATAAAAGAAGGGTCATTACACCTTTTTACATGTAGAAATATTGAGTCCAAGTACTAAAAAGAGTACTCAAAAGTGCAAGGACCTCTTTGCTTAGTCACCTGAGAAATGTAATTTATGATTGATCTAAAGGAGAAAGGTAATTAATTGGGGAGGTTTGGGGGGTATTTGGGGGAGGGCTGGAAATTAGCTTTCAATTTATTACAGGAGTCCAATTGTCTTGGAGCCTGGATAGAGCATTGCCAGGGTACACACTGATCCACACACAGGGCACTGAAGTGCCCAGAGCAGCAAACATCACACAGCTCCCCTCCTGCAACCCCAGAGCAGCCCCATCTGGGGCCACAGTGCAGACATGACTGTGACCATAAAAGATGTGTGACAGGGCCAAAGAGGAAACTGCATTAATGTCCAGGGTTTAACCAGAGCAGTGTGTGCCAAAGGACAGTCTCACAGGACATGTCATATTGTCTGAATTTCTGCAGCACTCAGGCAGGAGCTGATTGCACTATGAAACTCTGCTTTGCAGAGGATCATTAAGAGACTGGAGCTCATCTTATTTTACCCTTCTTAGGTATTATGAAAATTTTTATTCAATTCTTTCATTAGTTATATCAACAAACTCCAGCTAATTTAAAACCCAGACGTGGAGTACCCTTGACCTGAATTTATTCTTATTGTCAAAATCCATCTATAAGTGTGCCTTAACTGTACAACCACTGCTTGTTTATGGGTTTCTTATTTATTGCTTTTTGAAGGAGTCAGAAAGAGTTAGATAGTGGCCAGGATTAAATATCTCTATAGTTGTAAATCTTAAGTTGCAATAAAAATCTATGCTTAATATAAATTATTTGAAACATATGTATTGTTCTCTTTTTTTCCTGATTTTAACTCTGTCTAGTATAAATCTCACAGGATCATTTCATTTTGTGCTTAATTTTTTCTTAATCTTTCCAGATGTTAAGAATACTAAAGTTTAATTGAGAAGCTAAGTGTGAAAGAATAGTGCATTACCCACAGGTTTTTTAATTATGAAAATTGAAGGACATGTCCAAGGTCATGTAAAACAAGAAGAACTTGAAACAGTTCATCAGACTTACCTTTTACAGTCTATCTATCACAAGCCTGCTCTGCTATATGTTGTACTCAGCCTTAATTGCAGAATAGGAAGCAGTATCATATTATTTTTAAGCAGATAACCAAAGGCCGCTGCTTGATTAAAATATAAAAAAGGAAACATTCTTGTATGTGCATTTGTTTTCAATACAGAAGGAGAACAAAAATTTAAACCTGAGACTTTTATGACAAACACAAGAACTTTTCAAAAGCTTCTCCGGGTCAATGAACCTAAAATATTTCATGTTTGTTTTGAGTATAGCCGAAGACTTGAAAGCCCCTCTGCACATTACTTTTCTGTCATCCCTTCTACATCTGTCTCTCACCATATACTTATCTATTGGAGTTTTTATGTTGTCTCTGTTTCTAGGTTAAACAGAGCAGAAGTGAAGGAATAGTCTGAGAGTTTCTTAGCTGCTAAATTTGTGAATAGTTCAGGAGGTGACTTAGATTTAGTATACTCTGGTGAAAAATAAAAGAAAAAGAAATCACACATACTATGAAGCTCCTAAAAAAAAGAGGACCTGGACAACATAGGAGGTCAGCATAGAGTTAACAACTGAAAATAATCTTCTGTCTCTGAACTTGCAGTTGATACAGCATATTACTTGTCTGTCACTGTAAAAAAAATATTTTCACTTTCAATTGTTACCCCTCTCTTGCAATACACAGCGGCACAAACAAGGAACAGACCATGCTAAAGTGGCTTCCAAGCTGACTCCTGAGTCTTTTGTCTCTTTATCCGTGAATTAATGAATCTATTTATTTATTATTTTCTCAAGAAGGTCATTTTTGGTACAAGCTTTTAGCTTAAAAAAAAAAAATAAACTACCAAAAAATGAATTTAAAGCATCCCAAAAATGAGAATTAGTAATCACTCTAGAAAAGATATTTTAGATATTTTAGACCAAAGAGCTGTGGTTTTGGTTGTGTTTTGTTTTTGGGTTTTTTTATCAATTGTATAACAAATACTTTTCCTTTTAAGAAAAAAAACTTCCTGGCAGAAGAAACATGTTGGCATGTGTGAGTTTCAATATTGATTATTTTAAGGCCCTTTTTGTTTACCTAGTAACTTATGAAGTATTCTTATAGAACTGCTCACAAGTAACTGGAGAAGTCAGTGTGAATAGGTGAAAAAAATGTCAGGCTGTTATGCCCTGACTGACCCACAAAAGGGAACATTTATTTATGCAAATGAAATTAAAATGAAAGCGGACACAAGAGATAACGTTACATTACAAAATTATGATGTTATATTTTTTCTGATGATTGTAATGCAGAATAAACAAACTCATGACTTCAAGAAATAACAGCTGGCCACCACAGCATCTTTGTGTTTTAAGTATTAGGTCTAACAATTTAATTTATGTCAGTGTTTAGCTACTTCAAAACAGGAAAGGACTTTGCTCACTCAGTAATGGCTTTTGAAAAGGTACAAAGTAAATACAATTAAAGTAGGGAAACACTGTATTTTTTTCTTAAGGAAATTGACTTTTTTTTTTCATTAGAAACCCATGAGAAGAATCTAGGAGTCAGCATTTAATCCTTAAACACTACATGACCATGGAACCATGTTATGATTTATGTAAATGTACTGTGCTGAGGTGAGTCTCTGTGTACCTTAACACTTTGCCATGCATATCTGAAAACACAGGATTTTCAGATATCTAAAAGCCCAAGGCCCTTTATTTGAAAAAATAATGATTACAGTGAAGCAGCACAGGCATTTGTTGAGAGAATCTGGCTTAATTGCCACAAAAGATTAAATGAAACCTATGTATAACGAAGAGCAAGAAAGAATCCCAGATGAACTAATTTTCCTCTGAGAAGGTGTTTATAGAGCCTGCCTAAAGGGCAGGAACAGGTAGCAAAGCTTACTAAAATTCTCCAGTGTAAGCAAAAGGGAGATGCTGCTTGATGATATTGTCAGACCATAAAAGGCTGGTACATGGATCACTGTAAACTGAGACAGAGCACACCTAAGAGTCATTCTGGGCATCACTCTTTGGTGGAGGTCCCAGTGGACAAAGTCTCACTACAAAGCTCAAGGTTTCATACCAGCAGTTGTAGAATTGGTGTAACTGCAACATCAGCTGAACTATTATAATCAGTTCAGAGTTAGTCTGAACAGTCTCATATAAGAAATCCCGTTTAACTTTGAAATAGTTTTGATAATGATTAAGAAAAAAGTAAAAAACACCCACCAACAAGTCAAATCCTTTTGTGGCATCTATGAAGACTTGCACGGTCCACAAGAGGAATTAATAAAAAATTACTTGGGGTGTTACTAAAATCAGTTTCAAAGCATTTTTTAAAAATTACATTTTAAAAAAATTAGTTTTACAGTAAATTTATACAAGTAATCTCAGCTAACTTTAGGGTCCTATAAAATGTATTTTAGACACTGAGGTAGTAATTTGCATTTTGTTTGTGGTGAAATGGTAAGAAGAATGGTCAAGATTCATCAAGGGAAATTTAGGTTGGATATTAGGATAAATTTTTTACAGTAACAGCGATAAAGTTCTGGAATGGTCTGCCCAGGGAGGCCATAGAGTCACCATCCCTGCATGTGTTTAAGAAAAGACTGGATGCTGCACTCAGTGCCATGGTTTATTTGAGGTGTTAGGGCTGGGTTGGACTCGATGATCTTTAAGGTCTCTTCCAACCTAGTCATTCTGTGAGTTCTGTGAAACAGCCACTTTCAATATGCAATTAATTTAGCTTCTTTTAGATGTCTGCTTCAGGATGCAAGTAATTATCCTAGTGATACTGATTAGAACTCTGCTGATTACAACAGACACTTAGAATGATTAGCCAGAGATTAAGATATGTAACAAGCCTTATGAGAAGGCAAAAGAAGGATTTTGAATCTAACTCAGAATGACTCAAATTCAAATTTGATGCATGGAAGAAAACTCTGACTCTTCCCCATCTGATTGGGACCACATGTCCATGTGCTGCTTGGGCAGGAGTGGAGCAGTTGTGGCTGCAAGGGGCTGTGGGACAAACTGGGCTAAGGCCCTAAGTCAGGTGGTTTAAGCTCTGTGTGGGAGCTGCCATTCCTTGCAGTGAATGTGGCAATTGGACTCTGCCCTTGAACAACTTTTTGTGCCAGTACATTGTTGGTTAAAAACGAGTGGCTGCTGCCATTCATTCATTTTCAGGACTGTTCTGGAAAGACAGGTGTCTGATAAGGAAGGCCGGAGCCTCCCTTGAAAAGGAGAATGTGAATCCCCTCCCTCCAAATTATTATAATTTTGAAATTAGGGAGCTCTCAGGCAAAGATATGGGAATAGGAATGACAGTTCTTTATTACAGAGAAAGTAAAAATAAAATAAAAATGAAGCAATACAGAAAGCCACTGACAGAGTCAGAATATGACCTGACACCCTGTGGGTCAGGGTGTTGGCAGCAGTCCCATTAAATGGTGGCTGCAGCCCTCCTGCAGTGACAGGTGTGGTTCTGTTGGAGCAGGGATCCTGTAGAAGGGTGGAGTTTTGTTTTGAAAGTCCAGTGGTGGTGTAGATGGGCCTGGTCTTCCTCTCTGAATCCAGTGGAGAAGAAAGCTGCTCCTCTGGGAATCCAGTGGGAAAAAGCTGCCTGTGGTGTTCCAAATCTCAGATTATATCCAGGTAGGAATGCTGGGCTCCTCCCCTGGGTGGAGCATCTGACAAAGGGATGATGTAATTTTATCAGCCATGCAGTGACACACAATGGCCCATAACAGAAGATATTTTCTGGAGGGGGGATTGGTTGTGGAAGAGATAAAGAACACTGCCCAATTAGCGTAAGATAACTGCCCCACCTCTAACACAAGGCAATACACACCCCCAGCCACATCTTATAACCTAAGAACACATTCACAGATCCCAACCCAACACCATTTCTCACTCATGGGATACTTTTCAGATTTTAGAAATTAGTTTACTAGTAGTACAGAATGCCTACAAGTTAGACACATCTAAATTATTTTTCAGGTTTGTCCCAGAGTTCTAGGTCTAGTAATGTCATCTAAATATATATCAACACAGAGATGTAACATTTTTAGAGATGGATATTTGCTCAATAAACAAATCTGCAGAATCAAAGTTTAGGATATGAAAGTCAGATCCTACTGAAAATTAAACTACTTCACCTTGGCCAGACTTTGCTCTCAGCCTACAACATGCAGATATGACAAATTTGGTTTTTTTTTTACCATAAGATTTTGTCCTTTTCATTTATTATCTAAAACTGGTGAGATGTAATAATTCTGAGTGTAAATCTTAGTGCTGCTTTGAAAGTATATTTCATATAATATAGCATATGCATGATTAATCTTCCAACAATAATATAATTTAGTTTGTATGAGCATGCTATTTGCTTCTAATTCACACCTAATATACATCTAAGTAGAAATCAAGTCTATTGTTATTTTCTAAGGCATTCCACTTAATGTATAACTGATTCTAATTTTAGTGGTCATAGTGAGTCTCTTAATTTTTAGCATATATTTTTACTGATTAATACTTTATTTCCTATCACTATGCTGTAAAAACCATATCAGTTATGATGTTAAATGGTGCAAAGTTATTCCATCATTTGATATGAACTTACAGTAAATTTCATGTGTGATGCATTTTCTAGCTTTAGGTGCATCCTTTTTAGGTGAGTGGCTACTGGATAATCATCATATCTGATATTTTTGAGGCAAGCAGAGAAGTTTCTAAAGCAGTTTCAGAAGGAAGAAATGAGGTTTGTTGGCAGAGGCAATATCTTTTATTAGACCAGCTGATATAATGGAGAACAATCAAGCAAACTTTCTAGCACTCAGTCATGTAATCAATTCTTTTTGAAAAACCTATATGAGTACAAAAGGAGAGTAGAATTTGAAATCTTATTTTAACACTTCATGTGTGGAATAGAAGGAATGTAATTTTGAAAGAAAACATCTTTAAAATATGTCTTTTCAGTTTGTAGATTTATTTATAAACAATATATTTTTTAAAATAACACATTACTTTCTGTTAGTGTACTTCCAGTAATATCATGGGACATAACCAGATTTTAGACCTAGAAAAATTACTTTTTCTACATATTTCCTCTACTTTATACACCTTATAAAATGCCCAAGATATTTCATCTTTATGTAGAAACAAATTTCAGAGTCATCAAAAGCAGAGGCAAAAAAAAATCATATACAGGCATCTGTGTACACATAATGACTACTTAATAATTTTCTATCTATTTTTATATACACAGCTATGGGCATTTGATTCAATAATGCTTTTCCCTTCAGCATTAAACCATTCACACTGTACAGAAAAAATTCCAAATATTTTTAAAAGGGAAAAAGCCAACCATATACAAATAATATGGGAGACTGCAAGAATTCAAGGGTAATGCATGACATTACAATGAATGCAAAAATGAAAAAAACTCAGAATCATGGTAAGATAAATGTGTTGGCATGAACTTCAACATTAGCAGGTCTTCAAAGAGCTTACAATTAACCTTGTACATTCTTGCCATAGGATTTTCTGATGTTTTAAAATTTACAGAGGTTGAAGAAAGTTACTATTTTAGACGTCTTTTCCAACCTAAATGATTCCAGAAGTCTAGGATTCTATGAAATAAACCAAAGGCTGAGAAACGTAGGGAGCTATCTATAGCTTAGTGAACTGAACTTCCCTTTTCTGGAGGGTGGAAGGAACAAGCACTGCCAGCTTCTCTTTATTCTTTTTATTCTTTTATTCTTTCTCTTTATTCTTCTCTTTATTCTTTCATAAGCATTTGCTGTAGTCTGCTTTTAGACACAGGACAAACAGTTTCATATTCTTATGTTTTGACCTTACAAGCTTAAAGTGCTTTAATTTAGTGCTTTTGCGTGCTCTGTAGCAGTCAACACATACACACATACTTTTACATATATATATATATATATATATTAATAAATATATATATATATACACATATATATACATATATATATACATATATATGTGTATATATATATACATATATAAATACATATACACTGGAGATATTAAAAAAGATTAAAACTGAAGGTACTAAAAACTCAAATCTATTTCCCATACTCGGGAAACAACGCTGGAATAATAATTAAAAAAATAAAAGCTCACTGTACATCTCACTTTAAATTCAAAATACAAGTAAAATAATGGGCAAATAAAATAAATCCAAATGCAAGTAGAATAAGCGACTGTCTGTCATCAACACCCTCTGCAGCATGTGGTAAACTGCAAAAAAATAGCACTCTCAGCTGTAAAAACAGCTAAAAGGCTAGTGAGCCAGTGAGGCTTTAGGGGTAAAATCCCTTCCCTTCAATCCTGAATGAAAAAAGAGTCTATCCCTTCACGTTCTATTAAAACTTGGGTCATTTTAATTGATCTCTTTGTACAAAAGTTCTCTATAATAAAATGCAATGAACCACTTCTGAGACTTCTGACTGCAACACAAACATCAGGGAGCACAAGCTGATCTGTGCTCATTTAGGAAAATATAAGACTATATTGATGCAACTAGAGATAGTTTAGTGCTGCTAATAATGAAAAGCCAAAATTAAAGCAGTAGACAGAAAATTAAAGGTATGGGGAGTTAAATTTGCAAACGTAACATAAATGGAAGAAAGTTAGCATATAATTAGAGTTTCTAATTTCTCTTTAAATGTCTCTCAGGTTGCATACCAGGCAATTAGATTTCATTGGGCTTCAATTTACTGTTGGGAACAGTTGAAAGTGTAAGACTGTGGAGTAGTAAAGGGAATTATGGTTTTTTAATTAATATGCTGGAAGTTACTGTAATATGAACTCAGATTTCAAGCTACAAAAAAATTACGTTAGCCCTTTCTAAAAAAAATATTATTAAGAGATCTTAGTTTCTTTGAAATATAGTTTTGTAAAACAATATAGTAATATTTTAAAATGTTGAATAGAAGTTCTTGTAATGAAACAAAGCAAAACAAATCAAAATAATTCCAAAACAATAACAAATAAGGGAAAAAAATCCCAAACAGGGATAATTTTACCACTAAATAATTTTACCACTGAATTTTACCACTAAATAGCACTGAAAAACCAGAAAATGCACCAGCACTTTTTCTCCACTACTTCATGGGAGTCTTCCATAGCCAGTTAGGTATGGCAGTCCTCAGATACTTAAAATCTAATCAGTAGCTGTAGCTACTAAATTGCAGATGCCTATCACCAGTAAAAGTAAGTTCATATGAAAAGTGGACATCAATTACCTTTTGCCCAGGAGCAACTGAAGTAACCATTCAAGAGTTTAGCTTTTTCTATCTTTAAGGCTAATTGCAGAATTTAGAATCTATGAAATTATCCTTAGTTTCAAGAAAACAATAAAATATGCAGGGAGAGCTTTGGGGTTTAATCTATTCCAAATATTTTCAAGTGTTTGTTATTATTTATGTTAGAGTTATGAAATGGGGAGTAACATCACTTACACATAGTTGAATTCTTGGGCACAGGTTTTCTGGGGATACAAAGGGAACTAGTGCCAACTCTGAACAATCCACATTCCAAAGTTCAGTTCCCAGAACTCACATTGTTAAAGTTAATACCAATGATCAACAACTAAGATTTTCCCTACTAGCAACAAAACGTAAATTGTTAGAAAATTGTTCTGCTTTTCCTTCTTTTTTTTTTTTTTTTGAAAAGAATAAACAAATCCTTAAACTTTTTATCTAAAAATTAAATGTCATAGCTTACTTGAGACACTGTGGCTTCCCTACAAATCATCAGATAAGGTATTAGACAGCTGGTCTGAGAAATAGGGATTTTAGCCCAGAAGATATGGTTCAAAATCAAAATTGTATAGGAATAAGACATCCATTCACTTAGCAATTTTCTCATCTGAAATGTAATGACTTGAGAAAAAATGTGCATATATCTTTCTATATCATTGTGGTATAAAAAATCAGTATTGCAGCTTTGAGAAATGCTAGAAGAACACTTCCATAGCACCATTTTTAAAAATAGAATCCTAAAGGAGGTGTAGGAGAGGAAAATCTGGGGAAGAGATTTTTTTTATTTATTTCATCTCTTCCATAATACAGTTACTGTATACCTTTCTGTAAAGGAGGAATTTGGCACCTGTAAATAAAGGGCTCAGTGAGAAATTCTAAATATTTAAATCCATTAAAAAAGAAAAATAAAAAAAGACTGTATATTTTTAGTTATCCTAATCATTCAGCAACTTCTTTTACAGCCCTCAAATTGTGCCCTTTCCTAAATATATGCAAATTGAGCATTCGTAAATTGTAAACGAATATGTCATACTCTCACAGCTCATTTACTGATGAGAACTACTGTAAATCAGTAAAAATAAAAAAGATATTTCAGATTATTCTATCCCTGAATTCTTACAAATTAACTGAGGAACGCTTGCATACTCTAAGGAGGTCAATATGATAGATACTGTCAACAAATGCCCATCAGGATCAACTCCAGGCCAAATAAAGTTAAAACTGCCATTTCCTTCTAAAATCAATGCTGACTAGACAGAGAAACCTCATGGCTACTGCCTGTATGTTTGAGTTCCAGCATTCATCTCATTTCTAAGATAAGCACCCTTACTGAAAAGCTATGGGCTGATTACTAAGAGAGAAGGAATAACTTGATTCCCTCCAAGTTATTCTACTGTGCAAAAATTAATTCACGCTTCAGTGGGTGAAAGTGAGAGTATAAACAAAACTGGTCATGGAATTTCTCTAATGGGATGGGAGGAAAAATTGTCTTTAGGTCCCTGAAACAATGAAGATTTTGTATTTTACCCAGTAACTTCAAGTGTTTATAGCAGAAATAGTACAATAATGAGGATTTTTACCTAGATTTCCATTATATTAAAATGCAAACATATTGTAAAAAATAGAATTGCTCTGACCTTTTCACACAGAAATTAGAAATTAGCTAAACCTATTCCTTAAAACTATCATTTGTTGTCTCCTTCACCTGCAAGTGCCAACGTTTTAGTTCTAACCCAATCCTGAACAGTTAATATTGGCAATAAAACTTACAAGAGACACAAAAAGAGAAAAGATCTTAGAGTAGAAATGTGGTAATTTAACTGTGTCATGCAGCTTCAGCTGTCAAACATCTACCATTTACAGGTCTGTTGCTTTTGGCAGAAATATTTATTTCATACATCTTTTTGTTTACTGTATTTATTGCATGCTATTTTCTAGGTGCATTTTCTCACAGAGAGCAGCAAGCATTCCCTAGAAAAGGATTTCTTGCATTGTACCATCAACAGGAAATTGAGGCAATCTTCACCATATACTGGAGGACAAAATCCCAGTGTCTGGGTACATCCAACAGAAACACTGGGAGAAGGATCATGGATGGCTAGGGTATGCCTTGTATGTCTTTCAAACTATGGGACAGGCCTGGAAAAGACCCCAAAACATTTGTATCTTTCAAACAGTAATCCTAGTACTGAGCACTAGTGGTTGCCTGACTAATTGTGGCATGGAGTTAAGATGTGTATGGAATCATTTGGCTTAGAAAATGAATCATCTGGCTTTATGATCACTAAGTCCAAGCATCAACTTCACTGCCAAACCTACAGCTAAACTGTGTCTCCAAGTGCCACATCTGCATGTAACAGATCACAAAACACATGGACCCAGACCTGGGAACCTACCACAATACTCCCAAGTGCTGCATTTTGATAGGTACCAAATAAACTCTGAGCGAACTCTGCTGATGGTTCCACTCCAGTGAGTAACACTATAATCTTGCTGCTATAGCTTACTTCCAAATGTATTCCATTTCTTCTAAGACTATGGACGGTGCCAAACTCAATTCAACAGATTATATGAACCTCAAAATAAGGATATGTAATATCTCCAATGAGGTCAAATTGTTTGAAAAGGAAGAAACATTTTAGCTGCATTTCTCACACAGAAATTCTCAGCAGTAGTTTTCTCTTTTATTGCCAGCTTATGTCAAAGACATATGGTTTAGAATAGTCTCCCTTAGGAATTCTTTTGCTTTCAATATGAATTAGCACACCATTTCTTCTCCAAACTCTTTCAAGGCTTTGATGTTTTAGCTGAGACACAGCATCCTTTAATCTTGATATTCAGTAAAAGAAAGCATGTTTTTATTTATTTCTTGATTTAAATATATTTATAGATAGCTTAGGTTAATGTAATTAGTTGTCATTTCTGGCTTGACATTCATAATTCAAAGGCCATATTCTCCCAGCTGTAATGGCTTGTATATTTTTAATTAAAAATAAAATTAACCAAAAAAACCTCCTGTCTTTTGAGATTATCATTTGCAGATATATTCTGCATTTTGAAATACATAAATGATGCAAAAGTAAACTGAGTTCCTCCAGCAGGTTCAGCAAGCATTACCATCTGAAAAGCTGTATTTTTCATCATTTGAATTTCTGTCATGAGGCCCCAGTAGAGTTGCAGTGAGGAGGTTTATATCTCACTGTAGCTAATGGATGTAGATCTGTCTTAGAACTTCACAGCGCTCTGTGTATATTTCAACTCTTTCATCAGCCTCTGTTCCTGATGTGGACTCTGCAACAAGGCAGGAAGTAGAACCCTATGGAATGTCTGACTCCCCTGCCATACCCAGCTCCAGATCATTGGTGGTTTCCCAGAGCAGTGGTAACTGCAGCAAATGTCCAGAACACAGACAGGAGTTTACAGCAGCTGCTTCTTTAGCATATTTTTTTCTAAAATGTTAGCAGACTACCTACCTAATTATGAAACAAAAGTCTTTCCTGAGTTGATCAACGTTAATAGAATATACACTTGCATAGGAATGTTGTCTTGATACTATAGTTAATCAGAACATAATAATTTGTTTATCAATGACAAGGAAATTCAGTATATTGAAATATTGGTTTTCAGTGTTTCACAATTTTAAGGAACTGTGAAGATTCTCATCAAAAATGTTCATGATAAACTATTGAAATTCATTTTAGGAGCATATATATATGTGGCATGGTTACAAGAAAAAAACACAATACTCAGTATTTTAGTCAAATTAGTTGGGATATCTCAATAGGGACAAAAAAATGATGATTTTACAATTTAAAGACATTTCACAGTTATAAATGTTGCATTTGTCACTAAAAGTATTTTCCTCTCTTGTTCATTTTGCATAAAAATGAAATCATCTTCTACTATTTCAGATTATTATAATTTAAAGATCTAAAGTGTTTAAAAAGTAAAGATCTTATATTTCAAATATTTTATGTATATTCCTGAGGATTCGTTGTAAAATAAGTTAAAATGAAGAGCTAGAATTTTTCTTGCCAAGTCTGAGAAGTAATTTAACCAACACATTTGAAGTTTCAGCTTGTAGCTTGTTCAGATAATTTTCTCCTAATATAGATTCATTCCTCCTTTTAACACAAATTCAATATTCTTATGAGCAGAGCCCTATTAAGGACTCCTTTCACTGCAGTTTAATTTTCAGTAACTCAAGAAATATTCACAAGTATTGTCACTACAGAGCACCAAATCCAGCTGAAAATGAGTGAATGAGCACCATCCACAGAGAACCCCAGTGTCCTACCTTACACAGAGGTTTATCAATTTATTCCGTATTTTATCATCTTCCATTTCCCAGTATAGCATTCCATCTGTGTTTAATCAAAAACTTAGATTACCATTTTAATAGATTGAGATATTATATCTGAGAGTGTGCAACGATAAAAGCAGTGAAGAGCTCTTTCAGATCTATTTTAGATCTATGCAACTAATTTTGGATCATTAAAAATGAAGGAACCAATTACAGCCAGGAGAATCAGTAGATAGCAGTTTATGAAAATGCAATGAAACATTCAAGGTAAATAGAAAGCTGAGTAAATAATTGATCACACCCCATAAACTATTAGCTGGAACCTTGCAGATCTACATTCATCAATCAAATACTTTGAGAAGATGAGATTATCATTTCCAGTTTTCATTACAGATGACTCATAACAAAAGAAAAAAAAATCTCAAATTAAGATCAATCTACTGTTACTTCATGAAATATAATAACTTTCCTTTTGTAACCATCAATGTCTATATATGTCTATATGTCCATGTCTATATGTATCTATGTCTATATACATATATAATAGACATAGTTATTTAAAAGACACAAGTTCATAAAAAATACCATAAAAATCTAATCAGAAAAACAGAGAAAAATTAGAAATCCTCTGTCAAGACGTCTTACCTGCCTCCATCATAACAACATATCTGTTGTATGTGCAGATGAAGAAACAGAAAATAAAATACACCAGATGGGGCAGGCCTGGAAATTAGGAACGACAAAACCCTACATTAACCACACAACCACTTGCATGAGTCTAAGATAACATTTTGCATTTTCTGGCCTAGCTGTACCTCTTTCAGTCTTAACAACATCAGTTTTGCTACCAAAAGCATTTATTTTGTTATTTGAAATTTTACATTTAAATCAAATGGTGGAAACTGTTCATAGGACTCAAAGAAGGGTCAGTCTTTATCAGAGCTTGTCCATGATCTCAGTGAAAATCAGCAGCTCCTCAGAGGTGACACTGACATGGGATGATGCCCCAGCTTTTATATTTTTCAGATTCTGTACTGTTTTAGTGTGTACACTGCTTTAGTCTGAGCTTTATATTAGGGTATAGTAAGCTCTCTTCACAGAGTAGGTAGACAAAAGAATTCCTTCTCTAGCTGGGGACCAAGGAGAAATGATCCAAATTTCAGGCCCAGGAGTATAAAAAATGGTGAACTGAAGAGACAAAAACAAGGATGGGACTTCATAACATACAGCTATAACTGGACAATTAACTCCAATATGCAAATGGACCACAACTTTAAAAAGTGAGAGACCCCATGACCAGTTGTCCATTTTGTGACCATTATAGGTTCATCTTGGGCGTAGTCCTGGCTGGGCTCTTGTGCTGCCCAAGGTTGATCCATTGAGGCCTTTTAATAAATCCCTACTTTATTCTTTAACTCTGTCTAGCCTCTGTTCTAGCTCAGCCTTCACAAGGCATCAAGGAATTAGGATGAAGTTGTCACATTCTTATTCCCATGAAACACCTCTGTCTTGACAGAAAATACAAAAGCACCTTCCTCAATTCCTTCTTCATTTCTTATCCTCCATAAATAATTTCTGACTGTGGTGACAAATGTTTATAGGACAAAGAATATCTAACCACAGGTATTCCTTCACATGGATTTTTGATGATTAAGACATATTTTGCTAACAATTTCTGTGCTTCTCCCTGTGATTCAATTCACTTTCAGGACATGCAGAGTGCCCCAGGTCCTCTACCCTGTGTATTCCTGATCTGTCAGCACTAGATAACAGATGCATTCATGTGAGTGGCACTGATACCCGTTGGCATATTTCCAAATAATTTTAGGTTCTCAAATTCTCATCACACTGACTGATCTTTGGACATTCAGTTTTTGCATGAGTGGCTATTTTCAGCACCACATCAAGAAGACTGACAGCCTTACTGCTTGTCATCGTGCAGTACAGTAGCTGACTGCCCCTGGATAAGGTGACCTGAGGCTTCCCAGTTTGACTTAGCTAGTGTCTGGTCTTGTTTGCTTTTTCAGGATTTTCCTACTGCCATGATAGGGTTTACTGGGATACAAAAATGTCCTTGGTTTTATTCTCCCTCAGCCAGTGTGTGTCAAGCTGTTTTATTGACTTAAAACTTGTCATATCTGTAGAAGCTTCTCTCCGTACATTTGTAGCTCTGATCTTAGTAGCTGAAATCATCTGCAGATTTTTCCTGTAAATTCAAATTATTTTATGCTACTAATTCCAATCTACAACAGTGCAAGGAAACCAGAATCCAACTTTATGTTGTAATGAAATGTAGAATTAAAAAAGTAAAATAAAACCATGTCAAAAGTGATCTGGATACGAAAAGGAACATAATACACAAAATGGCTTAATGCCTATTATTTGTAATGATCACCTCTTCTGAAGTTGAATAGCTGAAGCTGAACAATATTGTGTACATGGATTTCAGAAGCACATATATTGCTGGAGTAGAAAATAGGAAGTTCAAGATGGCAGATTAACTGTAAAACCCACAGCTTGTACATCACCTGCTCTGTCCTCCCAGTTCTCTTCCTCTCTCTAAGCCATGCAACTGGAGGATTAAATTATACCTTTAGCCTGAAAATACTCATCTTTTCTCCTTGCTTTCCCCTTGAGACTGAGTCAGTGCATGTTTAAACCTCTAAGGACCTCCTCATAGCAATGAAAGAAGGTAGAAAACCCAATTACTGTGTTGCAACTGTGTTCTTTTTATTTGTTTTCATAGGACCTACTTTGAAATGCCTTTTTTCTTTATTGTCAATTTCTATTTTTTTCATTTTTAAATTTAAGCAAGTATTTCACATCTCTAATCTTTCAAAATGACAAGACTTTGACAGTAATTGCTAAGAGTATATGATTCACCATATTTAACTTCTTTTTTCCCAAGTACTCAAAATAAGATTTTGCATAAGCTATTTTCAACTTTGAGTGGTCAGTGAAGAGACAGTGCAATCAAGATTTTTTAGAATATGCAGCCTACACAGCCAGATTTTCTGATTTGTTTTTTTTCATTGTACAGGATGCTGCCTAAATAAAATATACTTTTGCAGCATTCCTGAAGCAATGTTTTTTCAAAGTAGCCTAAAGATCTTAACATGCATATTAACCTGAATCAATCTGAACTATAACCAGAAAAGTAACCAAGTTTACCCTTTTTATCACCTTTCCCCAACTTTTTTGGCAAGAAGAATAGTACACAGCATATTAATCCATGCATTGTTTCTGTGCCATTCCTACATTGGAAACATTTCTGCTGAAATGTTTACACAGCTTTTCAAGCAAAGGCCATTTGCGATTTTATGCCATAGAAACTTACTTTACTTTCACTTAATCCTGGCTGTGTTATACAAAAATGAAATGTTTATAGTGTATAAGCCTGATAAAATTAAGATAGGAATCCATGTTGCCAAAATAATTGTTAAACAAAACCCAAAAAGCCTTTTCTATTACCTGCTTTGTGTATAAGTGATTGTAGAACATTAATCCCATGAAAGACAAATCTGCTGCAGCTGGCAACTGGCCTGGCAAGTTGGAATGGCTGTTTGTGACCTTGCTGTCAGCTGGCTACCTCTGTGACATTAAAATGTAACTCTCTGTAAGAAGCTGTATCTTTCAGTTTTCTACAGAAAAACAGTATATCACAGTATATTTTTCTGAAGCATCCAGCGACAACTTGGGAAATGCTTATTTTAACAAAACATGTCATGGATTTAGAATCTGTCTACTTGAGGGCACACACTGAAAATTGGAGTAATTAAAATTCAAGAGTGCTAAGAAGGTTGGCTAGAACATTGTGCATGAAAATTTGAACTATGTGTTTTGTACTTCTATCCAGATATAAAGATAAATGTGGGATGGGATTACTTAGGTAGATGCTTAATTGCTCGTTTATCCACTTTCCCAGTTTTAGAGTGTCATGTAATGGGGCACAGCATCTTGCATAAGAATAGGTGGCATAAAATTTCTTTGTTTCTGCATTAGCTGCCAGCAGACTGTTCTTTGGGCTGTTCTGTGGTCTATTCTATGCTCTTAGCATTGAATATTTTTTTTCCTCTAACAAAAATTCTAATATTTCTTTCCTCCTTTGTTTTAAATTTTAAAAAGCAGGTAGGATAATTACTGTTGGTTTATTTTAGCAGATGTCACATTGAAAGAGAGCTATAAGTCATATAACATTTATAGAAATTAAAATACACATATTAAATCTTGGGGGTTTATTCAGCAAAATATTTGGAGGGGAAAGTCACAAAAATATGTACAGTCTTTCAGCCTGTAAAGTTCTTATCTTTTTTGGAAATGTCAAAACTGGTTTACAATAAGTTTTCTACCTCCTTGCATGTCTGTCTCAAGGCATCTGGTACAACTGGGATGATAGGTGTGACATAGTACTGAGAGGAGAATAGTAAATATCTCAGTACCAAACACAGACATGTATTGCAGCTTATACAGGACTCAGTCTTACTGTGACACAAAAATCCTCACCTCCAAGGGCCAAAAGGCCACAAGCTGCACAATCTTAAAATTACAGCCTGTGTAAGATTATTGTCAATTCTGGATGTCAAATCAGGATTAGTCTGATTTTGGGACCCTAGAACCTTAATTTACTTTTTTTCCCCCCTCCATTTATTTCTGTCTTAAAATAATAGTTCCTTAGAAGAATTGGAATGAGGGAAGTCATCACAGAGAAGATGGATAATTGAGATTCATGCAGATGAAGCAGTCAAATATGTAAATTAAATGTAATGCAGCAAATGGATGTCATAGTGAGTAGTACAGTCTGAAAGAGGAAGGCAGAAAAAAGCATAGAAGCTTTCTCCTTCTATACTGCTTTTAGAATACAAGTCCCTTGTGGCAGAAGTACTGCACAATTTTGGTCCTCAATAAATATTTATGGGAAACATTCCTTAGTTTCAGCAGTTTTGTAAGGGAACAGCATTTATTTTGTACCACTGGCATTCCTTTCCCACTCTGTTATCTCCTCTCTCCTACATCTAATTCCCATATTTTGTATGTATGTCAGTTTCAAGCAGCTGCTCCCAAGAGCAAATTTCAATGGACAGCAGTAAATACTAATGTTAGAAAGTAATTCTAGTGTGCCTGTTGAAGAATTTAAATGCATAGAAACACTAATAAATGACTTTTGTTAATAATCATGTTTATCAGAACAGGCTTGGGATAAAAACTGAAGAAGAATAGTAGTGAAAAAATAGTCCATAAGAAAATGTTGAGATGGGCATCACTGTGGTAAAAAGGACGAGTCAGAGTGTGGGAATCCACAAAATCAGACGATTTTGGGAAAGCTGCAAAAGGCAGGCCTCAGAGACAGCAGAACTGTGATTAGAGCTAAGCAGCAGCCATGAGATTGGTCAGCAGAAAAATTATTTAAAAAGTAGAAAAGCAAGGACAAATAGAACAATGGTCTGTGTGTTAACACTTGTCTAGAATAACTCTCTAAGCTACAGAAAAGTTTATCTAGCAAGATATTAGGAAGGTTGAAGCTTAATAATGGAGCTCTGTGCATTGTGTTTCAGGCTTACAAGCAGGTATTGTATTTGAAATAAGAAAGCATTGTTTAACCAAAGGTACCTGTGCTTATAGTGGTTGGATAGAACTACTGTCAATGTGCTTTTGCTTTGTGTGATTGGTCAAGAAACATATAAAGTAAGTTGTAACATTAAGTTCTTGGTCTGCTGCCTGGGATGTGAGCTGCTGGCATCTTCCCATTGTCATAACCATGTAATGAGACTGATGCTGGAAAATCAAACAGCTCAAGGCACGTTCCACAGCAGTCCCGTCCTGTTCGTGATTTGTACACAGATCCCGGCCAGCAATATCAGAGCACAAGGAAACTTAGCTGAAATTTCTGAGACTATATGACTTCCTGCATATGGCAAAGCAGAAATGCCGGGTGTGTAGAGCAAGCCTGGCAATGCCACTTGGACTGTTTCCTGACTTCCTTTCTATAGGCACAGCAGCCATTTCCTCTGGATGGCTGGATAAAGTGAAGACAGAACTGCTGCATTCCAAATCCCAAAATAAAAGAACTTCTGGCAGGAGATCAGTTCAAAACAGATCAAAAGAAGCACCTCCTTTCAGGATGGGTAGTTGCATGACTTGTATATCCTTTCTCAATGGCATCACTGTCATTTCCTCATTCTGTCAAAGGCAGAAAATCAGGTTGGACCACTGGCAGAACATGGGTCTGACTCTGCAGAGCCCCTCTCATGATTACAACCTCTGCTATTTGGGCTGATTTTGTGATGGGAAGCAGCTAGTTGGGGATGGTAGAAAGTTGTACATCAAACCAGCACTTCCAGTAGACTGTGACACCTTAGGTATGTTAACTATGTGAAGTGTCTACTTGCCCCAAGGCTGTCTGAAAACAATGGCTTTATCTCTTTTTCTGTCATCTGCAGCTTTGCAAACCATTTTGTCATCTTTATCTGGATTTTATGCCTGTTCTTCCAGCTGGTTCACTGATAAGATGGTTTGCTGTGGACTATTTCTACTGTTGATTGCCACTGTAGTTATGTTCACAGCTTTCCTCAACCACCCTCTTTACATAAATATTATTAAGGGTTGTGGCTTCATGGAAATTATTAGCAACTTATATGTCACAGACATCTTTTATGAAAAATCCTTTCCTTAGGATTTTTCTTCCTGAGAAGCTGAGAGGCTTCAGGAACAAAATGTAAACATTGATTATCTGCTGCTGTGGAATGCAACAGGTGCATCTGTGATTGGTCTCATGTGGTTGTTTCTAATTAATGGCCAATCACAGTGAGCTGGCTTGGACAGAGAGCTGAGCCACAAGCCTTTGTTATCATTCTTTCCATTCTTAACTAGCCTTCTGATGAAATCCTTTCTTCTATTCTTTGAGTATAGTTTTAATATAATATATATCATAAAATAATAAATCAAGCCTTCTGAAACATGGAGTCAGATCCTCGTCTCTTCCCTCATCCTTAGACCCCTGTGAACATGGTCACACTTAAAGATTACAGAAGCCTTCCTGTATCTGAGTAATCATGCACAGCTCTTGTCTCATTTGAGATAAATAACACTATTTAATGAGAAGTCTCATGGTATTTGTACCTTCCACAACACTTTCTCTAAAATACAAGATATATAATGAAAATTGTCCATTTTCTTTTTTTAAAATAAGCAGTTCAGTCCCTTTACCTTTATAAGCAGCACTTTCCAATTTTTCTTCTTCTCATTAACAGAAGCACCTTCACTTTGAGTTTCTGTTTGCCTGAAGTTGAGATTCAGCTGAATACTTTCCATTACACACTCCTTGCTTACATAAAAGCAATCACACACTCGTGGTCACAGTTGTCTTGGTTATATTAGAGCTCAGGTGTACTCTGCAGTGAGCTAAGTTACCTCCCCTCTCAGACCAATATTTTCAAAAAGGTATCTATTCTCTACTGCCAGTATTAAATCAGGTCTGCTCCCTAGCTCTGCAGAGATGACACAGCAAAGAGGTTATCTGGGTTGTATCCATTCTGCACATCAGCAGTATCAGTTTTCTCTTACTTCTTGACAATAGGTATAAAACTCTGCTGCCTTCATGAAGACCCTCTGCTCAGGTCTCTCCCCCTCCTTTGGGAGCAAGATGGAATTTACTCCCTGTGCAATGTGGGGATAAGGCAGTAGGAATCCAAGAACTAAAATGTTTGCTTTGCATGAAACAGAGAGGAAGAGGGAGAGGCAGGCTTAACCAGGAATTAAAAAAGATATGAACTTAAAAATCATTTCAAATGTTCTGGAAGAGAGATGCATTGCAGTTTATATGGAGTGTACATAAATCCTCTTGCATTATGCAAGATGGGAGTTGGGTACATTTTAGATCCACCCTCTAGTTCTTTTTTCCTCTGATAATTTTTCCCTTCATCTCTCCCTATATTCAGCAGATTCAATGTATCATGTTCTGAAAAAGGAGCTGTTATTTATCAAATTAATCTTGTACATGCTGAGTCCCCAGCCTGCTTGTGGGTATATGAAAAAATACACACAAGTGTCTCACACTTATCCTTTCCCATCTATTCCAATTTATTCTTAAAGGAGCATTTTCCCTGACAGTTTGCAACTCACCAGCAATTCTCAAATAACAGTATCTGAAATATCTTTTTTCTCCTTACTTAATGCAAATATAATTTAAGTTCCTGAATGTCACAGTTTTGTGTTATCTAGTAATTTTATGGTTAATAACTGTTGCTACAGAATTTATGGACAAGTCCAGTACCATTTTCATATGCTCTAATTAACCTTGGTGTGACCCAGAATTGGTCACTTTTACTGTAGCTTTCTGAATGCTTTGGGACAAAATAAGTGGCAAAGAGATCAGAACATCAATGCACATACTAGTATTTCAATTGAGTGAATATTATGACTTTAATTCTTACATTTCTTACTTCAGTTTTAAACTGACACATGTCCATTATTGTCAAATTCACAGGCCACCCCCAACAAGGGGAGAGAATGATGCATCCGACTCCACCTTATCAGAAGGCTAAATAATTACTTTATTATACTATATTATTCTATACTATATGACACTATATTACATTACATCTAAACTGAATCTGCCAAGCACTCAACCCTTCACACAATTGCACAGAATCTCATGACTCAGCCCACAGTCCTGACACACACACACACCTTGCCCTCACAGGCCAAGGAAACAAAACCCCATCACTTTGGGTAAACAATCTCCATATTGCATTCTACTTTTGGACAAACACAGGCACAGCAAATGATAAGAATTGCTTTTCCTTTCTCTGAGTTTCAGAGAATGTGAAACCCAGAAGTATTCTTGGGGAGAATTGTGCCTTGCTTTTCTCTGTGAGGAGAAATGTGGCAACACATTATGAGCACAGTTGTCTTAGCACAGGACAAATTTATCTAGAAAGAAAACCAAGCCTGCAATGCCAAGCTAAAACAATCCCAAACTTGCAGCATAGAGACTTTGCATTTTCTTTGAGAGATAGGTGGGTTATTTCCAATACCTGCCGATCTCTACTTTTAATCAGATTGCATTTTTGTACAATTATCATTTCAGGCTTCTGTTGATTGCTTTTGCTAGGCATAATGAGGAGAAAGAAACACTATCTCATTGTGCAGAATATTGGATTGGTTGGCGTAATAGACTTGGTTCTATTTTTTGCCTAGCTCTTTGAAAAGTTAATTTTCTCTTTCATCAAATAACTAGCAGACTACTAATAGCATATAAGGTTTTAGAGGGATTTGCATTAAAGAATGCAGCTGAGTGCCTTATCTACTTTTGAAACCAGAGTGACATATGGATGCTGCTTTAGTATTGACTACCTAAGATAAAGCTTAATGCTTGCTGCAAGCCCCCTTAGTTTTAAATTCATGGAATGAGAACGTGGATTATCTCTCCCTGAAGCACACTCATAGCATGGGGAGGAGGTGATGGTGCTAGTACAGGCTTTGCACACATAAAGTTGCAAGTTCAAAGCCTCATCAAAAGAACAGAACCCTTCATTCCAGTCTGAAGCTGAGAGAAATCCTCTTAAGTCATATGCCATTGTATTGGGTCCTCTTTCACAGCCAGTGATAAGTGCCCTGAGGAGAGCTGAAAGCATTTGACAGACAGACAGGATGCATTTCCTTTGGTGGATGGTGCCTCCCCTTGCCATAAGACATGGAGATACATCAATATAGAAACCCCTGTGATTAAGATTTTCTGCAGTCAATGTGGCAAGTGCAGGGCAAAAGAATTAAAGCCATAATATTCACTCAATTGAAATACTAGTATATGCATTGATGTTCTGATCTCTTTGCCCCTTATTTTGTCCCAAAGCATTCAGGAAGCTACAGTAAAAGAGACCATAATTCTGGGTCACACCAAGGTTAATTAGAGCATATGAAAATGGTATTCCCCTAGAAAATGGTATTCCCCTAGAAAACTAGTGACTATGAAAATTTGGGGTCCATAGTGCCATTTGATTGTTTCCATTTAATAACAGAGAAAAAATTCAAGCATAATTTTTTTCAAATAGGATTTGGAATTCACACACCGACTAATCTGATGGTTTCTGAGCTCTTACACCTACTCACACTCCATATATTCTAAACTTGAACACTTTTAACTTCAAAGTGAAACAGAATACAAAGGAAAAGCCCAATTCCTTATCTCCCTGAGAAATGTAAAGAATACTACACTAAATGTATTTAGGAGAATATTTCCTTACACCAGTGTCCATGCCATGCCACAGTGTCTGGTTTAGACATTCTATTCCTTTCTCTAGGTGAGGTTAAGACAAGGTTCAATCATGCCTGGATTGTTCCTGTTTTAGTCTACTTACCCCTACCCGTAATCATGACACTGACCCAGGACTTTGCTGTGGTTCAGTGCAACCTGAAAGGATGGGCTACCAAACATTTCACAGATTAAACTGATATTTTAGCTATTGTGCTAAAACCACTTTGCAGACGCACAGAAATCATCTATCTTGAATTTTGCTGAAATGCACTTGTCACCAAAATCATGGTTTTGCATCCTTGTCTTACTGAATATAGCACTTACATCATCCCTAACTACCACCTATGGTGAGAGCTAAGGGTCCTTCAATAGCTCCCAGGGAAATGACATTTCCTATTTTTTCACAGTGCAATACAATGGCAGCTGTTCTAAACTAACTCAAGGCTTTCTCCTTTGAGCATTTCCATTCAAATTACATAGATGTTACTTACTGAGCCCTATTTTATTACACAAATGATAGCATTTATCTGAGACCTAATTCAATGATTCCAGAAAGCATGATGCAGTATTCAGGTAGCATAACTCCTAATCTTAAAAAAAAAAAAAACCAACAAATTAGCAGAAAATCTAATGATGTGTACAGTCATGTCAACAACCACTGGACCTTTTCATCACTGCTGCTCTTGTACATATGCCAGCACAAAGAGCTTCAAGTGACATGGAAACAGCAACTATCCCAGGAGTGGGCAGAAAGGTTGCAGAAAGAATTGCAGTGAACACTTGCTCATAAGAAAAAAAAAACCAAAAAACTTTGGTAAAATGCTTGTAGTGTTACTCTAAACGTTTTCACACCATTCTAGCTGGCATTTCACACACTAAACAAAATATCAGACTAAGCCAAGATGGAAAAATAGCACAAGATAAGATGAAGGGACACTTCTGATTAACTCAGCAAGGAAATTAGTGAATTCTCTTCCAAATGTAAGAGATGAGCTCCTCTTTCAGAGCACTCTTACTTACCACACAGGTTACTTCTGTAAGCCTTTACATTAAAGGCTATTCCTAAACCCAGTTTAGGCTGAGATGTCTTTGGTGGTATTTAAAAAGTAGAAATGATAAAAAATTGGTTGATTGGTGGTGAAGGAGAAGCTGTCTAAATTCAATGCTTATTATTTCAGTTCACTGTCTGTTGCAGGCATTGGGTGGAAAAACAGAAGCCATGTACTCTAGTAATTAAACTAATATCTACAAGTGAGTGTTTATTAAATTATTTCAGCTGTAAGAGGCATCACAATAGAAATGATAAAGCAGTATTTTGTATTTAAAAGGCCAGCAAGTATGGGACTGACATTTGCTGTCAAAAATAATGCAAAGCAAATGAACATAGCTAGAATCTTTCAGCCAATGTTTGAAATTTAATGCCTAGCTTTGGAAAGAAAATAATGAAATTTTACAATTCCCTTGGCATTTTCTCTCTTGCCCTCTTGAGTTTATTTCCATAGAAGCATTATGTTAATTTGACTCAAAGAATCTCAAAGAATATGTATTATTATTATTATTATTATTATTATTATTATTATTATTATTATTATTATTAATAGCAACTCAATATAAATGAAAGTTAACTATAATTAATTAACTTTGATGCTTATGTACACAGAGAGAGCTGGAACATTGATTTCTGCTTGCTAGCTTTTGATTTCTCTTTTTAAAGTTACAGGCAACTTTCTTTTGTTTGCTTGATTGCTCTTTTGTAATTATGCCCTCAGCTCTTACATGGATGATGGCTATTGTCCCAATATCTTATATTATTTAAAATAATAAAATAATAGTAAATGGATGACTTGTGCTTGCATAGTAGGATTTCTATACACTTGTGTTTATTTAATTTCACAGATTTTTAGAGTATTAAGTAATCTTAGATTCCCTCTCTCCTATTCTTTACTTATTTACCTTACTTCATACAATATATAAATTATGGTATGATAACATATCAGCAAATATTATGAAAAAAAGTTTCCAGAAAGTAATTATGATATTATGGTAGTTCTGACATAGCTTTACATTATATTTATTTCTATATGTTCTGAAACATATCTGACAAAGTTTACAGTAGACTTAATCAATCTATTAGATTTATGTCATTTTCTGCATTTACTAGAAAATAAAATAAATTCATGGCGCTATGAAAGAATAAGGAAGCAGAGACAAAGCTGATTTATATCAATCTTTTCATTCTAAACAATATATAATTTAATACCTTTAAGACCAAGAATTTTTTATTTTTTTAAATAATTCATTAGTTCAAGCATGTGTAAAATCTATATTTGCCACTTTGTCCTGTTAGTTTGGCATATGAAAGTATAGTCTTGCCTTAAATTAAGAAATTGTTAAATTTATATAAAGTCAATAGCATTTTAGGACATAGAGTGTTTTACTTTTTTGTTTGGTTGCTTTTTTTCATTTAGAAGATTTACTATACCTATTAACTTTTTCTTAGTAAATGTTCCTTGCAGGATTGAACACTTTTCATGCCTAAATTTTCATACTGAAACGTTTTTCATGCCATAATTTTCCCTAAACACATTTTCAGTGCTCCTGTGTGATGTTAATAAAAGCTGAAACACTAGTTTTTAGAAATCTTATGGCTGGCACAACCTATAAAGATGTCGATTCCAAGTGACAGTCAACACATTGCAGGATATAACCATATGTTTATAGAAAAAGCAGAGAAGAATTTATGACAACAAAGCCTTTGTAGGAAATGTGTGCATTTGACTAAAAGCTACTGCCCATCTTTAACTAGATTCAGTCAAGTCAGATAGACCCAGATATTAAATCACAGTTCTAGTAGCAGGAAACCAGATACAATCTTATGATAGAACATGTTGCCACCCATTTGTGACTTTTCAGCTACGGTGAAGATGATGTTTTCCAAATATAATTGCAGTAATGACTACAATTCTCTTAAAATAAAGTCCAAAGAGAAGCCATGAAAAGACCAGAAAAACACCTTTCAACACATTTGACAGGAAGCATCTAAATTATCACAGTCACAATTAACTGACTTATTTATCAGATTTCTTTTTTCAAACAGTAAATGGCATTTGTTGAAATTTTACTTTTCTGAGCAGAATAATTAGAAAGATGATAGCCACAGCCTTGAACTTTATGCTTTACTTTTGTATACTCTACCTCTACAGAGCTTATCCTAGGCTCGTCATGGAATTTGATCTCCAGGAAGGCAGAGCAGTAAGAATTCATCCCTTTCAACTCTGAGGAAAAATGCTGATATGAAAGTAAGATAAGGACCACAGATTCAAATTCAACCTCTTTCCCAGGCTGCTGAAAAATCACATTTTATTATTATAGGTAACCCAAGCAACATTCCTCTGAGTTTAAAGAAATGTGTGGTACAGTTTTTAGAAGGATATATCACAAGATTGGTGAACAATGGACCTGTGCCAGTGATGTCACCAACAATTGCTTTGTTACAGCGTCTTTCAACAGCAAGGTTCTAGCAATGTATTATTTTGGCTATATATTATTCCTGGAAACTATCTAGCTTTTATTTATAGAAAAAATATAAAGGAATAACTTTGGTATCTCATTTATTTTTAGTTAACAGTCAAGTGAGACAGGCACTAAATGCATACTTTATCCACTTTAGTAACTCTTTCACACAAAGAACTAATGACCTCGTTTGTTTGAACAAAAGGGATATAGAGTATGGATCTGTTTATCCTGAACTGGAAGCATGCCAATCCCACAGTGGCAATTTTGGTCCTGAAATGCTTCTGTTTGCTTTTATTCTGCTAAATTTGTGTTGTACCCACAATAAATAAATAAGGCAAAGCACTGTAGAGCAGCACTTCCAATTTTTAAGATTTTTTTGGCTACCTGTAATTTTTCAAAGTTTAGCTTTTTGGATAAGCTCATTCTAGTTACCTTCATTTTCTGTAGAGATTAATCCTTTGTCTCTGGTGGAAGAGACAGGGAAGTCAGTGTACTCTAAGGTTTGTGAGAAGTGATTTGCTATATGTTTGCCTGAAATGTGTCAAAAGGGAGCTTGTGTTGGTCTTCTGAAAAGTCATCCAAAGTTTGACAAAACACTAAAACTTAAGATCAGTGTTTGTAAAGGAGCTGGGTGGAAGTATTACCTTGTACACTCTCAGAGATAGTAACAGATAATAACTCTTTTCTCAGTTCAGTTATGCCTTCAGTGCCTATCAGTAAGATATATGCCTTAGATCCAAATTAATTTGATTTTTTTAAAAAACTGTTCAACTGTTAATTTCAAACATAGCTCTCTTCATTCATGCACAGATTTAAATATCTAGATTTTAGACCATCCAACTGCTGCCTGTGTTTTGAAGGAAACGAAATTCACTCTTCACCAAAGACAACTCTCAGGTAAATATTCAAGGCTATCATTATGTTGTTATTTAGAATAAGGATTTAATCCTATCAGGAGTGAAACTTCCAGACAACTGAGTGAATTAAAATACAGCCAGTAAGCTTCTGAAATTACAGGATATCTAGCTTGTGTTCATCCCTTCCTGACTGTCATTTCGTAGTAAAAGCTGTACTGAGAGATATTTGTGCAGTCTGCATGAGACCATGAAATCAAAGCTTAGTGCCTGGTACATTAGGTGTGATGCTTTCAGATAAATGCATTCCTTCCACTGAAGCACATCTCCAGAGCTCCTTCAACCATGGAGGAGCTTCCAGATGGAGTGGTGGTTTTCAAGATAATGCAATAACTTTTCTGGTTAATAATAAAGTAAAGTGTAGATGAAAGCTCATTTTTTTTCCCAAGCCTACTGTATATGATTCATTGCTCTTTTGCAAGTGAAGCCCAAAACCAACAATAATATTTCATAAATGTGTGCAGCTCATGACATTGACAATCTTTACTTTTTCTGTCCTTGAAAACTGTCATTTTTCCTACATTTGTGTAATGGCTAGTTTAAATATTATATAATGTAAATTAAACTTGTATTACAAAAACAAATTTTTGTTTACTTTTACCATCTATATTTATTTTATTTTATTTTATTATTTGATACATTTCTTCTTGAGAAGTCAAATAAAAATTTGAGACATTTCTATGAAAAGATCATAATATAACCATTTTCCAGTAAAATAGGCAAAAGAGATTTCTTCATTCCTGTTTTTTCCCTGGATTTTCTTATCTTTCTCAAGTCATCATAAAAAAAAAAGCAAATTAAAATAACAAGGGAAAAAATCAATTTTCTTTCTGCAATAGCTTGTATGAATTCATTCTGTCATATTCTGTAATTTATAGTCCTGGTCGTACTTTCTGTTATCATTTTTCTCTCTGTTGCTATATTAGAGGTATAAAAAACTCAACAAAATTTACGCAAAAGATTCAAACTTCTAAAGTAGGACTTTATTTTTGAATCTAAATCTGAATTATAACACTGGCAATCCTGTAGGTTGGACCTAGCACAGATGGTGCATTTAACAGTACCTGAAAACTTATTTAGGTCTCTTCAATGCCTACAGCTTTACTTATGCAAATATTCAGGTCTAACTCTATTTTTTCAACATCAGCTCATCTCCTATGTCTTGTTTTTCTGCAGTAAAGATCAAGAGCTAAGGATATCTCTGTTACCAAACCCCCTGAAGTTTTCAGTAATTGTCATCAAAATATAACTGATAATACTGATTCCTCACAAAATTAATTTGATTTTTTTTTGGTTTGGTTTCAGACACTGAAGGGAAAATTTGTCTGGATGGCCTCAGAGCTACAGGTATGATAAACAATGCCTATTGTCTCTCTGAATTTTATTCTTCCTTTTAATTGATAGATACTTCATTTAAGTTTACATAGTGGAAGTTGAATCACTTAGGAATGTTGAGGTTTTTTTCTGGTTTTGCTTTCTTTGCTTAAGAACAGGGTTTCCCTGAAAAGCACCATATCAACTATTATCTTTTTAGACTTACTTACAAATTTTAACACACAGACTGATTTCAAACTTAATAGAAACTTTGAAAATACATAAAGGCAATGAAAATTCAGTTTCATTGCCAGTTATATGTTTAAAATTAGTAATGTAGGTATGTAGTTTAAATGACACATTGGCTTAAAAGAGGCAATACCATCTTGCAACTATTGCAGCTAAGGGCAAAATCATGGAACAGTCTTTATTTGAATGCATTCACCTCAAAAGGATGAGGAAGCAGATGAGAAGATGTTACTGTGCACATAGTCTTTAAAGTTATGAAATATCCAGAAATATTTAGGGGTTTTCATGGTAAGGGAGTGTAAATGTTTGTTTATAAAGCTCTAATAATTTCCTAAATAAAGTCAATACACCTTTGAATTGCTTTGATAAACTAAAAATGAGGCCTTTTGACACAGGTGTGAATTGGGACTAAATTATTATTTCGTGGTGGGTCATTACATAGTGTAGGGTTCATGTGAACCAATATCTACATGCAAGACAAATCACCTCACCTGTGGCCCGAACCAGTGACTTCAAAGCTCAATCATTGATCCAGTGTTCCAATTAGCTCTCTAGGTGAGATAATCCTTTAATTCCAATTAGCTCTCAAGGTGGACAATCCTTCAACATCAGGACAAGCTTGGGCTGCCTCAGCTTGATGCCCATTTTCATCACTGTCAACAGCTGCAGCCAAGCCCCTGCTCCTGCAGCAAACAGCTCCAGAAGCTATTAGTGCTTTTACAGATCTCAACAGACAGCATAGCTGCACATTTGCAAACAACTGTTACATGTGATTAGTGTCAAACCAACCTACTAAACCAAAATATTCTGAAAGGAGGATTTAAGACATGAGAATAATAGTGCCATTGCAAAATGCTTATAAACCTCTGAAGGGAATGCTGACTTTTACAAAACAACATTTTGATTTTTATCTTACTATAAAGTGGAAGTGGGTTTGGAAGGAGAAATTTTAAATGCCACACACAGCCATTCAATACATCTTAACAAAGAGCTAAACGTAAGGAGATGTATAATATCAAAGAATGCTAGGCAAACTAAATGCTGCTATGTTCACTTTTCTACACTGATTCACATTTGTCTTAAAAGATATTATGAAGGAAAATAAACCCCAGTATACATCATTTGAGAACATCATGTTATAATCTTGATGTTTTCTAAATCTCTTTTGACTGCATCACACAGCTTAAAGTTGATATATTCAAAAAACCCTTTTTCATGATGTTTAAAATACTATCATACAGAGGCCCTAAAAAGCTAATGTGAAGGAAAATTCCCTAATGTGTTAGCTACTTTAGGCTAAATATTAACATATTACAAAGCGAAAAGAGGGCACCTGCAGGCATTTTATTTTGAGGGTATCATTTAAGCTTGCATTCAAAAGCTGAGCTTCAAGTCTGAACTTTGACCCCTAAAGTGATTTTTGAATTTGGTATAAACTATCAGGGCAGGTGGCCTGAATCTTTAGTATTACAGCTCCAGCACCTGGGGCTAGATTAGAACCATAATTAGGATGCCTTAGGCAAAGGAGAAATTGAAAGTCATAGCAAACCTCATCAAAGTACAGGTTTGTACTTCCCACAGTTATTCAGCAGTTTTACTCTTATTTTCACCCCTTTTCTTCCCCCTGGAAAAATTTCTCTTTTGCTGCCCTGCACAGAAATGAGGACTGGCATGTCATCTTCTGGCACTGGGCTGGCTCTGTCCTCTTGCCATCCACTTATGGAAGGAGGGGAAATAAACCCATGTGCTGCTTTTCCTTCTCCATGCACTCTGAACCAGTCTGAGCCTCCAAATTAGATGATCGTTGACTGTTTGAGGAGTGGTATTACTGAGCTCAGTGACTGGTTAATGCTTGGCTTCAGTATTTCTGGTCTCTGCCAGATTATGTGAATGCCTATATTGTATTATCAGTCAGGATATTTTTCCTTAAACATTAAAAAATTTTTATCTAAAGGTTGCTTACTTCCTCGATGGCAAAATATCATTTTCATTTACTATAACATCAGCTTTCTAGTTGTCCTAAGGTATTATATTTAAGAAAAATAAACATTGCAGTTATTAAACGATGGGGCTTACATCATAATAATTCAGAAAAAAAAGAGCTGAATTCAACTAACAGAGTGGCTGTGCCACAAGGGAGAAACAATCTGTAGCAAGACATCAAATTGGTTTCAGGAAAACAGCTGAAGAGCCCATGCCAAAGAATGCTGCTGCTGCTGCATTGTGTTTGCATTTCTGTGATGGGATTTACATAACTCTACATGACATTATATTGGCTAAGACACAAATCTAGTCTTTAATCCAACAAGACGCGCAGAGCTCGCTGTGTTGTGTCACCACGATCCCCTCTGCCAGACTTCTGTCTCTTGCCCAGCCAAACACAACCTTTACACATATTTATCCATTTAATACCTGCTGCATGTTACGCACTGCCTGCCTGCCCACAAGTTACAGTATTCACATATAAAGTGCTCTCCTTGCAGACTGCTTATTTGCCTGTGATACATAAGCGCCCAAAGGGCAATTGAAATTTTGTTTGCACAGTGAATGAAAATACCTGCTTTCCTCTGCTGAATCATAATTGCCCCTTTAATCTTTCTGCTTTCTCTCATTCCACTCATATTTACTGGCCCTTAATGAGTTTTTAGCATGGACACAGTTAGAATTGCAATCTGTCTATTAAGATACCTCCAAAGACCTTCTTTTGCAAACTGCTAATCAAAAATGCAGTTGTAGGTCTGCAGTGTAGACAGGGTGGCAGTTCTGGAGGCTGTGGAATAATTTTGAAAGAACATACTAACTTGATGCTTATTTAAACTGCTCAAGTTTTTGCCGAAATCTTCACTAAACACTTTCTGTTGCAGTTCTTTCTTGGTTCTTTGCCAAAAAATCAAAGCTTCAGTCTCTCTGAGGAAAAGTAGAGACGAGACAGGAAAAAGTTTATGAGTGCTATGAATAGCAATATCAATACCATCAGGCTGGTCAGTTTCAGCTTACAACCAGCATAAAAACAAAATACATTTCTAATAGTTGAGTGTCTAATCCCAAACCCGTGTTTACATTCAAGTTTTGCTTTTGATAGACACAATTATCATGTAAAATAACAACATTTTAGGGATATTTCTTATGACTCGGAGTACCTGAACTATTTCTCAACTCTCTGTAAAAACAACACGGTACCTTGACTTGTAGCATTCAAAGGCTGTTAATTCTCAGATCTCCCATTAATTTTAAAATTATCCTCAATTTATTTTATCGCCTCTCATCAATCCACTCATATTTTTGTGAATTTTTTAGGTTTTTTGCTCTTTATGAGACTATTCTTTATATTATAAAAAATTAGTTTCCTTCTATGCTGTCAGTTTACTCATAAATTTGATTGTGTTTGCTGTTTTCAGTCCCACACCTGATCTTCCTCTTCAGTCCATCAAATCCTATGATGCCTGTATAGACCATCTTAAATCTCTGTTTCCCATTTGCAGTCTGTGAAGATTCTGAGAGAGTTCCTTTGTTTTCCTTTCCTTAGAAACCCATCTTCAATTTCTCAGGGCAAATCTCACAGTCAGAAAATCCTTTCCCGCTTCAGACACTTACACCTTTCTCTTTAAAGTGGGGGCTCTTTCAGCTGCTATCTGCAATTCCCAGAGCTTAACTGAATTGAAAACTGCAGACAATACAGTGCTTGATATGTAATCCACTTACTTGCCTGCAGAATTCTCTCAAGAGAGTCTCAGTTGGCAATGCCATTTTGGCATCTAGATCAGAGTGATCTAGCAATCCTAGGTTAGAGGAGGAAATACAAAACTGCAAAAAAAAAGAAATTCGAAAATCACCACTCTAATCCATTCTTACAACTAGCTGGCTTTCATTTTTCCAACTTTTCTGCAGAGTTCCCAGCTTAGTCTATTTTGAGGCAACAGCTGGCTGTTGACTAGGCATAATTGGATTCAGGCAAAAATAAGCTGCAAGAAATGCATCATTTTCCTGTGCACTTATGGGTTCAGTTCCACTTGGTTGTGAAAATCCCTTAAAAGCTTCCCTCTGCTATCAGAAAAAGGCTGAGGTCAGCTGGAGCACTCCAGTGAACACTGCCTGCATTTAAATTGCTTCGGTTAACAGGTTCATTCTCAGTAAAGATTTGTCATTTAAGGATTCTCTTTCCCATATGCTCTGGCAGACTTCAAGTCTGTTGAGCATGGTACAGATTTCCATCCTCTCACACTTTTCTCTTCATTGGAACCCTTCTGACTGTTTCCTTTGAACACATTTTTTTCCTAGGGGAATAAAAATAGAAACATATATTATTAGATTTCATTTCTGTATTCAAATGCTTATTAGAAAAGGCAAATTTAAATGATAGGGTAGTTGAAAACATTGGTACTCCATGAATCTTTATTAAGCCAAAATTCAACACACAAATTGGAACGACAGGAAAATAGGATTATTTTTCTTCAAACTGCATGAAATACACTATAAAGCTACAATAAAGAAAATATAAAAAAGACTAAACTCATAAGCTCTTACTAACATCTGCCAGCACACAGTGTTGCAGTAACTGTACCTTTATAGCGGTTTAGTACATCTTCACTCTAAACCACCATCTGCTCCAATCTGTAAAATTGCATTTGTAGCATGGGAAAAAAGGGTGTTTTTTAAAAGTCAGAAAATTCATTTGTCTGCATGAGTTGTGATAATAAAAAAGAAGTGTGTTTTATAAGGAGAATAATCCTATTAGCTGAAAAGGTCTAAAATTATTTTTGATTGTTGCGGTACTTCCTGGTTCAGGAGTTTCTCAGCAAGTAGCTGATGACAACTCACAGGCACTTACTTCCAAAACATTCACAAATGCAAATATGTTTGGTTCTGCAGATCCAGTTTCCAAATGCATTGCAAGAATTTTCATTCTTTGACAAACCCATAGACAGAGACTTTTTTAAAACACAGCTTTCAATAACGTAAGTTCATTCTGTAACCAGTTCTGCCTTATACCTCTACTTGCCTCTAGACTTCCCATGAAATTACGGATGAAAACAAACAAAACCTAAGAATACAGGAGGGCAATTTATCTGTCAGCAGAGAGTCTCTTTTTTGCCTGAGATTATTACATGTCACATGCAAAAGTCAATTTTCTTTGTGGTTTTCGATTCATCATAAAGATCTTTAATTAGTAGGAAACTCTAGGATAATATAGAGACTTTGCCAGGGTTTAACATTTTCTTCTATTTCAGTAGACCCATGTGTGCTACATCATAAGTTCTGCTTTGATTGGTGGGCTTGGAAAAAAAATAGGTTTATACACTTGTGCACTAGAAAGATAAGAAAGCCAAGGGGAACTATTAACATTTGGAATTTAAGAGAAATTAGAATTGTCATATGGAGTGTGCCTTTAAAAATGATAGCTCTGGTCAATGGAAACTTTTTTCTGTCTGAGTAAGGAGTATTACAGCCTTTGGACTTGCTAGACTACTGCCAGGAGAAAAAACTCAAACATTCAGCAAAGCTTGCAAACAAGCACGTGGCTGCAACATCAGCATGGACAGTGGGCATGGAGGAGTCAGTATCTGCCACCATGACTCACTCTGAACAATAATACTGGGGATTAAACTGAAATTCCTCACACACAAGTAATATCTTGGCCGCACTGTGTTCAAAGCAATTGAACCTGGCACAATTGGCTAAACTCTGAGGTGTTGCTTATCATTTCACAGCAAAATTCCCTGTATGATCAACAGTTAACAGCAGCTTCCAAGACTTTTTTTGTGCCTGCCACATGACCCTTACCCTTTAAAGAACAGAGAACTGTGTAAGTGTGTAAGTGTGAGTCTGTCCTGGACATAACCTTGTACTATGTAGATAATTCTAAGAAAACATTTACTTTTCAAGTAAGTACTGAACGGAATACACAAATCAAAATATGTATAAACATGTGTATGTGTATAAATATATATATTACATTAAAATGCCACGTGTTCTGTGGAGCTGGTGGTTAGAGACAAGGACGACACACACATATCCCAAAGTTCCATGAGACAAAGAGCATGTTTTATTTATAGGGAGTTCAAAACTCCCAGGTCTCAGCTGCTGGTTGGTCTGATTCCCACCCAGTGAGATGTCTGCAGCCCAGGATGGAAAGTAATAGGTGAAGTCCCCGTGTAGATTTAAATCCAACCTATCTTTGCCCAGGGACTCCAATGCCACACATATATACATATACATACATATACATATGTGTGTGTATATATATATATATATATACATACATATATATGTGTGTGTGTGTATATATATATATACATATTCATGTGTACACACACATGTACATTTACACACAGATGTGTATGTATATATTTTTGAACATGGATAAATTTCCAGGAATTGTTTGAATTATAGTTATTAGAAATTGGCAAAGAACTTGATATTACTTGATATTATGAGTGCCTTTAACCAGAAAATATCCAGCAATAACTGCAGGAAATCAAGATGCTTTAAGTCTTTTCATCAGCGAGATCCAATACTGAGATAGCTTTTCTATGGTTAATAGTCACAACAAACCACACGTGTGAGCAGCTGGTGGAGAAAATAGCTTATTGATGTTGTGCTGGGAAAGAACATGAGTTCTGCAATCTGTGCAGCCACCAAATAAAATAAGAACTGTAGATTTGATTTTGGATGAAATACTCATTTAAAATGTTTACAATTGTATTACAGTCTTTATTCAATATTTCTCTCATTGCTCTAACTTTGTAGAAACAACTCTTGAGCAGTGGGTAAGATTCCAAACTAAAATAAATGATAGAGTAAGGGAGAACATTTATAAAGCATAATAGATGGAAGAACAGGTGCATCAGAAAGTTTTGTATTTTGGAGAGATTTTAAAACAAATATTTGGATATGTCTGGGTTATAAATTCTGTAAGCAGAGGTAATGCAAGGAAACAGACATAAAGCAATCTCTTCTAGATTCTGACTTGAAATATTAGACATTATTTGGATGAGAGAGTGGGCATGTCTGAAAATAAGTACAGAGAAACTACTCTCATTTACTATTTTTACTCCTGCTTCTGTGCTTGTTTTTGTTAATATTACCAGTTTTATTTATGGTATGAAATATTATACCTACAAATACACTTCTACTAAAAATAAAGTCTTCCTTGGGTTAAATCAAAATACCTAACTGTAAAAGATATCATCTCATTTATCCCAGCCAAAATCTAAGCCCTGGCAACAGCTTGATAATTGATACAAAGTTGTTGCAGATCGCTAACACTTGAAATTGATTCAAGTACCCTCTAGTCTTTATCTTTCGCAACACCCCCATTTCTCCTTCACATCTTCAAAACCCCTTAAAACATCCATCTAAGTCCTAGTAATGCTCAATTTATGCTTCCCAGCAGATTTACTGTCCTAGCAGGGTAAATCAGGAGATTCACAGCAATGCAGGAGTGGCCATCACAAAGTCAGGATTGTCAGCTCAGTGGGGCAGGGAGCTTCCAGGCTTCCAGGCAGGCGTCCAGCTGTAGTAGAGTAATCTTCAGAGAGAATAAAAAATCTTCCTCTACGTACCTCAAGACATCTCTAAAGTTCTGTCTTTCCAAGAGAATTTTTGTAATGCTATAGTATATCTTACTATGACAGTAGCTGGAAACTTCCAGAGCACTCCCTACCTATTTCTTTCTCTGCAAACATAATTATGGGATTTGCATTCCTTTGGACTGGCTGTGATCCTTTAGACTGCTACAAGTTTACTGCCACAATCAGTTTCTCCTTTTGAAAATGCTTTGTGCTAGGCAAATGAAGCAGTATTTTTAATTGGCTTAATCCCATGGAGGGACTGAAATTTCTAAACATCTTTTAGGCTTATTAGCTTACAAGAGTAGAAGATACTAGGAAAGTTACAGGAACTACTTAGCATCTGGAAGTATCTCTAAAAATTATCATGCCTATAACAATATTCTGGAAATAGGCAGGGATTCTGGAAGTCCTTATTGCAAAACCTAATATTAGTATCCCTTCAAACATTTTATTCAGCTCAAAACCCATGGTATTTCAGTGTGCATGCACTAACGCTTGTGTCTTCCTCACTCACATCCCTCATCTCACCAGTTTAATGAGTTTTGATGACCCACCAGTGCTGCTACTCCTCTCTGAACTGCTTGACTAAATTCTTGTCAATATTGTGGAAAAAGATTGTCCTACATCTACAGGTTGTAGGTGTTTACACATAAAACAGACCTTTAGCTATTTTCTTGACATTTCAAGTCAAATTAATTTGAAGGCTTTATGAAGTCTTAAATGCTTAGATCTCTAAGGTCACAGTTACAATGCTTAAATCCCATATTTTCATTAGCACAGTATGTGTTTTCCTTACTATGTGCTACATATGAGTTTAATCTGAGACCTGTGTAATATCCTTGCAGCAGGCGATACATTTACTAATTAGAATAGTGGAGAAAATTTACTTGACTCATTCTTAAATAAAGAGAAATATTCCTCATAATGTGAGTTTTGTAAAGACTAGCTAGGGACTTGAGAATCTGGCCTGAAATAAATTAAAAAAAAAATCAAAGACAGCAAATAAATATTTTTTCCCTTTCCACTGGTGAGAACCAAGTCTGGCTTCAAATGCACACCTATCCAAGAATTATACCATACATACTTTGTTTAACTGCACATAAATATATGCTGCACCTTAGGCTTCTTTGGAATATGTTTTATTTCTAAGTATATTTTCATTCTTTTTACTAATGATTAATATGGTTCTACATGCTGTGAACTTTCAGCTTATTTTAAATTTTCCTCATATATGATCACAAGGTCTTAATTTTTTGGAAGATATTTAAATTTTTTCGACATTTTAAAACCATGGCACTTTTAGTTATGCACTAAGAATGTAAGGTCAACACTTAAGAACTAATGTCCAATAAAAGTGTAAGTTAAATATTACTTAGCTGGTTTAAGCATTAGGAAAGGATGAAGTAAAAGTTCTTTGCATTAAATAGCAGCTTGAACTAATTTTCTAGATTATAAAGATTGTGACAGAGCCTCTTATACTGCATTCTCAGTGTTAAATTTTACAAAAAAAGAGAAGCTAGTATATTCAAAATTAACATCCTAAAAAATTGAGTTACCCCTAATAAAAAAAAATCTTGATTTAAAGAAAATTACTAATTTGATATAACTTTACATATGAAGATAAGTAAAAAAATTAAATTTCTTTTTTTTCTTGTAAAAGAATGTATTATTATAAGTCATTGAAGAGGGAAAAGCAAATGGAAAATGTTTTAAACTATGTATGTATTTATTTATACCAGAGCTTTAGGTTCTTATAATTTGTAAGACATATTATAAGAATATGTAAGACACATTACTCACTTGGAAATCCTAGATTAAATGTCCTGAGAAAAGTTACCACAGAAAAAAGTTAAGATAAAAACTTGCAATTAACCAATTTTACTGAATTAAATAGTGTCCAGCAATAATCCTACCTGTAAGGTAAGAGCTTTTCCAGGATCCTTATGGCCCTTGGCAGTTAGTGGTTTCCCAATGAATTCACAGACATGTTATTTTAGCCAAAATGTTCCAGGCACGCTTAACCTGTACATTACAATAAAGCAAAGGAGAATCAGATTTTAAATACTTCTGTGCATCTTAAAAAGCAAATGCTTTAATGGGATAAAGACTTGGAGACCTCAAAGTGATCTATTACAACTGGAGTATCTGTCCTCTGAACCATTATCTTATATGATACAGAGTGTTTAAATGTTGTTCTTTCTATTTCACTGAAATCTGGCCTGAAGTATTGAGTTCTTCACTCCTAATATCTCTTTTACAGTAATTATAAAGGAGTTATTTATCACTTCTTGATTGAAATAAATTCTACAAATTTCAAACTTTGATTTGAAATATGATTAATTTAATTGGTAAAGCAAAATGGGAGATGTTTAACATTTATGGTTTAGATTTTTACTTTCTATTTAATTACAATATAGTCCTGCCCTATGATCACTACTCAAGTGAATTTTAATTAGAGTTTGATGGATTTCTATTTACAAATGCAATCTGATGAATTTGATCCAACTTTCTGCCTAGGACCAGATGTGAACAACATTTTGGATTTCAATATTTGCTTAAATCATGTAGACAAACAAATTTCAGCCAGTGAGTTCCTGATGAATTGTTCTCTTTTCTATTCACTCTTTATTACTGCTGTCTGTGCTATGAGATTGGAGATTTAAATTAAAATATTTTTGAAGCAGAGCAAGAAGCAGAGATATTATTTTAAGAGAAAGATTAAAAAATAATTAACATCGATCATTCATTCATTCATTCATTCACATAAAAATATTACTTTTCCAATATAAAAGTAATTATTGGTAATTGCCTCTTATATTTCACAAAAACATTTGCACAAAAGAATCTGAAATATTATTATATGCATTTTTCAATAATACTGGTCCTTTGAACAACTATTGTAAATGCTTGTCTACTCTTGTCGAAGATGATTATCAGGCTTATATGATTCTGTAGGTATTTCTTAAGTGTTTGGAATGTTGAAAATTCATCCTTTACCTTTAGAAATATGTGTACAATACCTTCAGTATTATAACTTTCTGCAGACCCTGGGACTGAAAAAGTTTGATATGGTGTCATGGTATCTAAAACTGTCACATCTGGGGGATTTTTTCTCTGTTCTCTCTGTGATGGCTTCTGTTTGGTTTTGTTTTCTTTCAGAAATTACTCCTGTCCTAGATTTATGACAACTCTACAAAATGGACTCTGCCACAGCTTTTTTGTCCACAAAGTCCTGCAGCCTCTCTGTAATTTAAAATCATCATCTTTTCCTCACTCTTAATGAACTTGCTGAACAGTGTCAGTCCAAACAGAATTGCAGATTCCTAAATTCATTGTTCGTGATTCAATGCACGAGAGTAAGAACTGCAGGTGCCCTAATTTTAGGTACCTTCATGGTCAATTGTCTTACTCCCATGTCCTTTAGTTCCTCTTTGCCAAGCAAAACTCAAAATAACTGGAACATAGAGGTTTAAGGGGTAATTAGCATAAAATGAAGAAATATTTCTGTAAAGGACATGTTAAAAATGAAGTTTTTAAGGATCATATTACTTTTTCTGACAAGCTTCTAAAGCCATCAGAAGCAGACCTCTGCTCCAGAAAAATCACAACATTAGAATTCCCTCAATTTCTGAATTCCTGTCTGAAAAAGCACTTTTCTAACTTTTATTACCATGGCAACTCCTATTAGATACTTTATTATCTAAGTTACAGCCAGGGAACAGATCACCCTATTTTATATAATCATATCTTTGGTAAGTAAGGTTGAATAATCAATGCAGTGCAATTTTTAACAAATTTAATTAAAAGCTTTCATGGCATATTTTTTTCTGAAAACTATAAATGGGCTTTCCAGTAATATTAAGGCCAGCAAAAAGTCACCACATTATTTTTTAATATTACAAAACTAATGATTTTGTAATGGTTCTAAATGAGTGGAATAAACCCCAAAATATTATAATCCTTCCCCTTTGACAAGATACTGTAACTATTGCCAAAAAAACATTGCATTCACAAAAACAATAAAATTAATTTTCACTGAGCAGAAGTTAAGTTAGGCAACAGATGCAGGTTTCACCTGCTTTGACTATTGTCACTTTGATCTTGTGAGGTCTTTGAATTTCCTTCTCCAAATTAATTAATCACCAATAATCTTGCACATTACAGCTTTTCTGTTTTCACACTGAAACAAAAGGACTGAACGGAAAAATTATAAGCAGAGTAAGAATATATGAAAGAAATACTGTATTTGCATGCCCTTTGATGGGAATGAGTATCCATTAGAATTCCATTTGTCCTTTACTCTTGACTGCTGGATTTCCTAAAGATCAAGGAAAGAATTTGAGTGATGTGTTTCTGAAAATACATTAGTCTTAGAAGTAGAAAGAATAATTATGCAGTACTTAGACTGTTACTCATTTTGATTGTACCACTGCCACACTTATTTAAAAACTTCCCAAGTAAGCACCTTTGATAGTATTTAGATTTAAATTTTTATTCAGCAAATACATAACAAAGAACATTTGTATTTTATTTTAAAGACCAAAGATCTACTAAAGGGCTCATTTTAATTACTTGAAAAAGCAGTAAATCGATCTGGGTTTAGAAATAATCCTCTTTCCTGAGTCAATTTTGAATTTTAAAGTAGAAATAGTTTTAAGTACCACAGAAATAAAATGAATGTGTGTATCAGCTGAAGTCGTGTAGCAAGCAAAATTGCTGTTTTAATTTGAAACTACACTCAAAAGTTTGAAACTACTGTCAAAAAGACAGTTAAAAGTGCAGAAAATAAACAATTAGGAAGAATCATGTTTATTCAGGTGTTATGTACAGTTATGTAAGTGATTTCTATGAGAAGCATGGAAAAGCCTTCTAAATGTTATTCCTATTATCTGCCCAAGCTATGTAGGCAGTTGAAAGAAAACAGTGATGGACCATGCAATGAAAGATGATTTTAAAATAATTTGCCTATAATAAATCTCTAGATTCTCTCCAACCTTAAGTAACTCTACTTGCCTGGTTTTTTTCCAAGTATTTATAGTGAAATTTGCTATTTTCGTGTATCTGTGGTAAAATATGAAAGAAAAAGGACATATGGATATAACTGGCAGAAAGAATAAGAGGCAGGACTAAAGCAGATGACCTGTATTTGATGAAGCATAGAGACCAAGACTAGCAAGATTAATCTCTCCAGGAACAAATAAGCCTGAACTGCTCAAAATCCCAATTTATTAGTCTAGGGAATATAGTGTCCCTCTTTCAGCAAGTATCAATGAAGAACTTACATATTCAGAGCAAGATGAATTTATATGTTCTGCTGCAAGCAGCTTGGGAGAAAAATACAGAGTGCCAATACTCCATAGGCATTTGAAATAGATCAATTTCTTTCCCTTAAAAAGACAGATACACAGTGTAGAACAACCAGAAATTAGGAAGTGCTGTGTGAATCCACCTCCATTCTTCTCCACTATTCATTTTAAAACCTTACTTTTAATTAAGGCAGTTCATAACAATGTGAACAAAGTGTGAACATCTCATCTGACTGCATTGTAACACCTACAAACTTTGCTGTAATTACAGCTGGAGTTTATAGATTACTCTTCCTCTGAAGCAGGGAAATGTGATCACCTTAGGTGCCCTCTGTATTGGACCTTATATGGTCCCTATGGTCCCAATGCAACACTTTTTGATAAAATAGCTTATGATCAAACCAGCTGCTTTAAAACCAAGGTACACAGAAAAGTGGAATAAATACTTCCAGAGGAAAGTTAAAATAGAGATTCCTGAGTTGATTCTGGACCCAAGTGTGTAGTGGAAGGTAGCAAAAGACCTTTTACTAACTGAGAAACCATGTGAATTTAAAACCACAAAATTTAACCTATGGTAGCAATTTTGTTAGCTGATAGATAATTTTATTTGTCTCTCTCCATTCATTTTATTTGTGCTTTTTGTTTTCACAGCTTTCCTGATAAATGTACATGGTTTCAATTTTTACTAGTTATCTTGATTTAAAATTTCTTAGAACCATATCTGGATCTTGCAACATGGAATTTATCATCCTCTTAGATCACATTGTTATAACCATTTGTACAAAAGAATGTTTGAAAATAAGCTCCTTAAAATCACATGATTCACTCACCAAAGAGGAGAAAAAACAGAGGGGTTTTTCTCAGTGTTTTATAAGTCTGAATTATTGATACATCTGAATTCTCTTGGAAAAGTAAATAATAGCATGCCTTAAGTAATGTGGATTGAATAATAGGGAAGTATTGTGTGGTAAGGAAATTATGCTGCAAGAATTTAATTTGATTGTGATCTTACATTTATTTTAAAAAATGTTACAGGAAAAAAATGAGTCTTGACATGAGGTAATTTATTACTATTTTTGGATACTTAAATAAATTAACTAAAATAGAGGATATTGGATTAGAAAACCTCTCAGTGCCAACTTGAACACAAAATTGTGGCAGCTTTTCATGTTACAGTATTATGTACTCTGTTTTTTTATAATGGAGTGAGGAAAAGCATCCAAAACCAGAGATGTATCTGAGCAAAAACACATATCCAGGCTGATGGCAGTCAGAATCTCAGGAAAGAGTTTGTGGTCCAAAATATCCCCAAATTAGATCTTGGCATCCAGCAGTCTTGCTACTAAAACAGAAAGTACAACCAAGTGGAAGTACATGAATCATCATAACTTGTTCATCAGTTTCTTAGAGTAATTTTAGTTACAGATTATGGAAGTATTTCTAATGCAATACCACAAAAAACACCCCAAAATACCCAAACATAAATCCTACAATGTATTCTTATATCCTGAAAGATTTTAAAATGACTTTGGTGAAAGGACTTCTTTCTCTTTTTTTTTCTTTTTTATTAATTTTATAAAGTATATGATGAGTATATAAGTAAACACATGAAATTAGGAACAAAATATTTGTGAGAAACAGCAGGATAAAAATGTGATAGATCTCAGCAATAAAAGCTTGGATTCAGAATATTTTTTCAATTGTTAAAAAGAACATAATGACAGTATTTTTGTTATTCTTTTCTGTGCAAATATTAAACAATTAAAACTCTGATTGTGTACAAGCAGTTTATTCATTGGTTTAAAAGAATAAGATGGCTGCCCTCCAGGCATTCACTAATGGTGTTATTCTTGATGAATTTCTCTTTCCATGGGAGTTTCTGAGCATATAAAGTACTGTGAGGCTTGATTTATGCCTGACGTGAAGCTAAAGTCTAGAACACTCCTCCAGTAGACAAAAAAGATATTTTACTTACTTCATTAGCTTGCACAAAGGAAAGCTGAAGAGAGAAATTTATATTAGTCATTGGGGCCCAGAGATCCTAATTACATTTAGTATTGAGATTCAATGAAGGGAAGAAACCATCAGTCTAGTGAAATTGTTTATTCTTCTTGTTTTTCTTCTAATAATACAATGCCAGATGGAAACCTCTGTCTATATTAGCCACCTAATTTTAATTGCATTACATTGCTTCTTTTAACTGATAGACTCATTTGCAGAAAATAAGTTATTCTCTTCCCCAAATATTTAACAGCTTCTTCTTAGCTTGGAAATTCTAAACCATTAAAAAGTCTCTTTGAAGCTTTTTTTCCTTAGTCATACTGCTGCATTAGAGCTAACATCTCCTCTCCCTAAACATCTCAGATGCTTTATATTAACTAGCCCTTGAAAGCATAATTTACAATGAAAGGTATTCTATCCATGTATTGGAACAAAGGATGCCATTTTAGGGTGCTCCATGACACCATGTGTTAAAAAAAAGCAATGAAAAGACTGAGAAGTCAACAAAAGGTACATTTCCTAAACAAAGCACTGGCCTTGCAGGGACCGATACAGCCTGACACTGGGGAGAATTAACCTTTGCTTGTGGGTATTAGGAAACCTATGAAGAAATAACAAAAATCTCTTTGTAAAAGAGTCTTATTGAGATTAGAATAGATTAGATGTGTGAAAGAGGAATTACCCTCCAGTCTAAAAGTGGAAAATATACAGGAGAAAGCAGCAATGCATACAATGAAATTTAGCTATGCCTGGGTATCCACACTGAGGAGATGCTCAAAGGACAAGTGTAGCAGAAGCACTGCAGCAATCTGTTTATCTAATCCTGTTGCCCAAAATAGCCTACCTGATTGAGTTTGGATAGGGCAGGAGGCACTTTCAAACCAATTCCACAGAGTTATCTTTGAGCCCTTTTTATGTCACAGCTGAGGCAAAGCTATCAGATCTCTCTGTTCTTGCTTCTCTCAGGAATACTTCAATCCACACTTACAGAGATTTCTGTGCTACTGTGTCATTCACCATCTTTCAACATATAGAAGTATGTGTGGAAGTACAAAAGTACATGTAGAAGTTTGTAAAACACTTTTTTCTGTTTTTATTTTCAGGGAAAGAGCAATATCCTCCTCCCTTCACATGCTTTCATATTTCATGGTATACAGCAAGCCCTCATAGTATAGGTAGACTTCTGCCTTATCTTCATCTATCTTCTTCATATAAAATATAGAACATAGAACATTGCTGTATCATGTTGTGAAATAGCTATAAGCATCCATCCAAAGTACAAAATTTATTCTTGGATTTTATAAGAACCTTAGATGAAAGGAATAGCAATGAGGTAATATTTGTTATCACATGGTCATAAATTCTAAAGCAAGAAAACATATTTTGAACTGTTTTGTGATTTTAAATTCACTTGTCATATCAGGCAAATAGGTAGGGAACTGAGAATATTACCTAGGTCTTTTTTTTAGTGATAAAACCAGAATTTTTAAAAAAAAGTGAATTTAAAATATCATATAGTTGATAGAGTGAAAGTACCTAATAGAAAATACTCTTTTGTCAGAAATATGGCTTATACATACTCAAAAGTTAATCATGCAGGTATATTATTAAGCATTTAAATTTGTATTATGCTTCTCTAAATATAATATAATAGTCTAATATAATTCTGTCTGGTGAACAATATATTCTGGTGATTACAGTACATAACTGATGGTTGGAACATGTAACATTGCTAAAAGTCAAAATTTTCAGAGTAATTTCAGATATATTGGATGAAGCCAATATTAGCCAAAATCTAAAAGCGTGCTATAAACCCTGTTCATTAAATATGCATTAATATTTTCATTAAAAGCATTCAATTTAGGCAATACATTTATGCAAAGTGTATTCTTTGACAGAAGTTAAAGTGACAAGGTGTTCATAGAAACTTCTATATTTGAAAAGAAATTATGTGGCTGTCTGGCTACATAAAAAGACAAAGTTTTGGAAGCACATATTTTTCTGCTCATGAAAAGATGGATTTACAGAAAATGCTGAAGTTGACCTGAGAGGCTTCAAAGTCTTTGGTAATTTCAATGGATCTTGCCAAACAATAGTCCGTTCAGTCAAGTAGCTCTGTATGTCATGGCTTTCAGAGCCAACCGCTCATGTGAATGACAGAAGAGCTCTTCAGTATTTACCTGAAGATTTCTTATCTTTAATGATAGATTTAACTTTTACTATTAAATTCTTCCGACCCGAATTTTTGTGGCTCTCAATGGCCTTTACTATGAAATGTGGTAGTATATCTCAGTTTTAAAATCTTGCTGAAGATGTAGATCTAGAGGTAGATGCCCAACAATGCTTTAAATCGCTCTTGTGGAGGATCCAAAGCAGATGGAGGACTCTTGTGCAGACTCAACACCTGTAATGGCATCCTGAATTGGTTCTTGCATTCATGAAAATAGTCACTTTTTTTCCCCCTCTATTTTAAAGCCTGAACAATAAGTGGAATAGCAGCATATTTTTTCTAAATATCCATATGGATGATATGCTCAAAACCAAAGTCCAGTTGTTGCTGCTCAGAAGAAAATGGTGATATATTCAAAGCAAAAGAGCACCATTGTCCCCTCTTTCCCAATTTTTTTTTCAGGTCAAAACCTTTCTAGCAAATAAACATCACTTGGCTTTTCAAGAACCTGTCTCAGACACTAGAAAAGAATAGTTAAATTCTGTGCATGAAATAAGGCATTTGGAAATGGAGATTAGGCACACCATTTTCAAAAAGAAAAAGGGTGCAGCAGGTTGACTCAAAAGTCCTCTATTCTAATGACTATTAGTATTTATTACTTTAATATTCTGATATGCGACACTGTTACAATTGAAATTTATGGTTAATCTTAAATTAAAGAGATAAAATAAGCCTTAAACTAATAGCAGAGTCACTTGGTCTCATTAAGCACTGCATCATTAGATTAGAAATCTGAGAGGGCAGTGCTATGAAGGAGAAAAAACACACAGCAAATATCGTTAATGTAATTTTGAAAATAATATTTTAAATAAAAATCAAAGAAAATTTGAGACACACATATCAAATGACTTGTCCTGTAAATGAATGACTAAAAATATAAAATGCAGAGAAATTTGTTATCCAATAAGAACAAAGCCAGCTTTTGTGACATAATTCATTTTCTTACAGTTAAAAAGCAATAAAGTTGGAGTGACTTAAATGAACACACTCTCAAAGGTTAAATAAATTGTAATGCCATAGAACTACTGGTGTTTAGAACATTTAAAGGTCATTTCCATGGGTTCTTTTTTTCCCATAAAGTTTGAGTTTATTTTATTATTTATGAAAATCACATTTCCCTCAGCTGAGAAAGTTTTGGAAGGTCCCTCATAATCTGGTAACACTGCTGAAAGGGTTTTGCTAGACTGAACAATGAGGCTGGCACAGAGATGTCTTTTCTGCCTCAATCTATAGCATCAGCACATTAGACATATAGCATATGTGCATGGAGACAGCATAGCATGCCAGCAAGAATTAAGTCTCAATCTCTGTGAAGGTGTGCCAAAAAACATTATGCCAGAGCTAACATGTGTCTAACTCAGGTGTTTTCCTACGTTATATAGGAATAATCTCAGTTAAATGCTTTGAGGTCAGAAAAACTGATCTTTTGAGTAGTTGTACTCTCTTTTATCCACAAAGTATTCATACACAATGAGATTTTAGAAGATTATGGGAATTAGAATTAAACATTATTGATTAATGGTGGGAATCTGCACATGCTAAGTTATAAATTTTGTGATAACCTGAGAAATTTCTCCTATGAGTATGATTCAGGCTCTTATAGGAAAGGTTTTCCTATAAGAATCAAGTGAACCAGCATCTTCAGATGAAAAATAAATACTTTGGGCATCACCATTTTTGAAAATCAGTGCCTTAATTTCCAATTAATTACTTAAAATCTTAGTCTTTCTTAAAGGAAGAAAAATGGGGGGGAAAACACACCAGTAAGAACACTTGTGTCTGACCAAAATAATAGTTTTTACCTCATGTGAAATCACTCACCTAGGAGTGAAAAGTCACAATTTTATGAAAGGAATCTTACAAATAAATCATCAAGCTAACCTGTGCTATTAAAATTAATAGTATAAACATAGAAGTGGTGCTCAGCTCAGAGCTATAGATTTATTAACTGGTTAATAATTACCCTCACCTTATGCTTAACCCAATGGTTGATTCCTGTCTTCTTTTCTCACAATTAAAAGAAAATTACTGTAATTTTGGGGCAGGGGGAAGGTAAACCTCCGCAGCCCCTGGATTCCCATTTGTCCTTTGTCTACCTACTTTGTAGGCTCACTCCTCTAATACTTCCTTGAGTATTTTCACTTCCCCTGTAATTTTATAGAGCTGAATCATTTGCAGGATTTGACCCTTTGTGAGTCATAGAACCTCAGAATATCCTGAGTTTCAAGGGACACACAAGATTAACAAGTCCAACCCTTCAATGAATGGCCATAGAACCTGTATCCTTGGCATTATGAACACCATGTTCTAACCAACTGATCTGAAGTCATTTCCATCAACTTCATAAACCCTTATGCTTTGAAAAGGTATCCTCAATATTCTTTGCATGTTAATATTGATCTTTGAGCTGAATGGGAATATGTTCTTCCCAACACTGTCACAGTTGCATATCTTTAATTTTAAGCAGGGAAGCTTTCTCTTCTGAGCTACCATATTGGCCAATGGCTTTTGGTTCCTTTTGTATTGTTTTTTTTTTTCCTATACAGCTTCTATATTACTGTTGCTATTCCAATTCTTTTAATCCCATGCACAGTATGAAAATATCTCTGAGAACAAACTGATGATTTGAATAGACATTTCAATAATATATTCAAGGAGGCATTTCAGTAATACGTTCAAATTTGTTTAATACCTTCAGCCTTCTTTCTCATCCTTAAGTTTAATTAAAGCCATCACTTTCCATTTACAATCATATTTTTGTAAATTTTTCATATTTTATTCCCCTGGAACAAAGATAATGAATCTCAGACTAAATATTCAGAGGTTTTGGATATATATATATATTTGGATTTATAAATATTCAGCCTGATAGGTGTTTTTGTGAACACATTTACATTGAGAGTGCAAGGAGTTGATACAATGACAAATTTCAGTATAAATATAAGCAATCTTAGATCTGCCACGAGCTTACATCATTCACACCTTTAAGATGAAACTGAATGGGAGAGAACAAAAACCAAGGAAATAGGAGAGAGCGCAAAAACACCAGTTTAGTTTTGGTTAGATTTCTTAGGTGACCTTTTCTTTCTCAGCTTCCATTAGAGATTCTTATGTCTGATCAATTTGCGGGCATTTTTTTCCCTTCAGTCTTCAAACTACTGCATTTTCATGTGGACCAACCACATTACTTCAAGAACATTCCAGTTCATTTTTTCCATAGATTCAAATTCAGTGGTGGTTGTAGTTCAGGGATGGTACTCCCCAGATTAATGTTCCCACTGAAACACCCCAGAATGTGTTCTCCTTTCTCAGCCCACTTCCCCCTCACCCCCTCTGTGGTGAAATGGACAGGAGAACTAACCCTGTCCTTGCCAGAATCATGCCAGTAGCGAAGTCTGGTCTTTTAGGTCCTCCTAAAAACTACAATGTAGGTAGCAAAACTAGAACAAAAATCTTGCTCCATGGGGCTCCTTGGTAAACCTTGCAAACTTACTTATTCCAGCACGTGATGAAAACCAGGAATTTGCACACAGTGTTCTGGAGATTACAAAAAAAAAAATTGGCAATCAGCAGAGATCTTGTATTGGCATCCTGTTAATGTGTATAGGACAGAAGGACATTGAACAAATGCATTTTGTGATGGAGGTCCTTAGTGCACTCTCCTGATGTGCGTGATTGTGACGGTGTTCACAGGGGTTTTTGGATTGGGGAAGAGACAAGGATCTGAGTCCATGTTTCAGAAGGCTTGATTTATTATTTTATCATATATATTACATTAAAACTATACTCAAAGAATAGAAGAAAGGCTTTCATCAGAAGGCTAGCTAAAAATAGAATAGGAAGAATGAATAACAAAGGTTTGTGGCTCGGCTCTCTGTCTGAGCCAGCTGGGCTGTGATTGGCCATTAATTAGAAACATCCAACATGGGCCAATCACAGATCCACCTGTTGCACTCCACAGCAGCAGATAATCAATGTTTACATTTTGTTCCTGAGGCCTCTCAGCTTCTCAGGAGGAAAAATCCTAAGGAAAGGATTTTTCGGAAAAGATGTCTGCAACACATGGTTGTTACAGGTCAGTCTTCCAACTGTTCACATTTTCCTTTCTCAGTAATATTGCCAGAGATTAGACATTCACTTAGTGGAGTCAAGCAGGTTGTGGTTCAGGTCTTTAAGGCCTGTGACAAAGTTTGCAGGAAACAAATCTCTAAGTTTCTTCATCATCACTGTGATTCATGTCAGCCGTCAGGTGTCTTTGCTACTTGTTTTGGAGCCTGAACTTAAGCTAACCTATTTCACTCAGAATTTGAACAAATTGGAGATATTTATACAATGAAGTATTGGCCTGGGCTGAGAAGTGACAAGAGCAATGCCTCCAAGCAGAATCTGACATTTGCCTCCTCTCACTTAGGACCTGTTTGAACACTCATCAGTACTACCCCACTGAGAGTCAAAGAGCAAAACAGGGAAAAATTTTTCACACAGGCAAGTGCCAGATTCGTTTGGGACCAAGTGCTCTAAGGTAAGACTTTGACTGGCAATGAAAAGAGTTTCTCCTTGCTCTTCATTAAAATATAACGACCTCTCTTGAAAGTGAATTGATGACTTGCTACTGAGCCTGTTGCTTGCCTTTGCTTTAAGCAAAAAAAAAAAAAAAGATACAACTAGGACCCAGAGCTGGACTTGCATTCAGCATCATATATAAGTTGTAGATGGTTTCTGATTAGAATAACCCAGGCCTTGATGGACACAGAAGAACTCAAAGCTTAGAGAAGATAGTCATGTAACTTGAATGACCCCTAGTTAGTAGCTATTCTGTGTTATAAAATTTCACCGTTGAACTAAAATGGCCTGAAGAGCAAATAAAAGGCCTAGGTTCTCCAGACTGAGATCTGGGAAAAAAGCAGTGCAAGGGGAATTGTGTCACAGTCATATTTTTTTGGAAAAATCCCCTTGCCCAGGTTTTCTCTCCTGGGAAGCTGAGAAGCCGCAGAGAAAAAGGAAATCAATACTATCTCGTTTGCTTCTCCTGTGTTTTGCTGCTTTGGAATGTGGTTGGAGATTGTTTATCTAGCATGTGAATTGTTTTAACTTAATGACCAAACATGGTCAGGCTGTGTCAGGACTCTGGAAGGAGTCACAAGTTTTTCATTATTATCTTTTAGCCTTCTGTCTGTATGCTTTCTCTATTCTTTAGTATAGTTTTAGTACAGCATAATATAATAATAAATTAGCCTTCTAAGAACATGGAGTCAGAGTCATAATTTCCTCCCTTCATCGGGGGACCCTGAAAACACCACAGGATTTGTACCGGACCCTAATGGTTAGGTAACAATATATTTCAATATTTAAAAGTCCAGAAATTTCTAATGCCTCTCTCAGTCTTTCCTCTCAGCATTGAGCCATGAGCTCTACTTACCAGGTGCATGGCATTTTACAGAGAAGGAAAGAAGGTCTCCACAGAAGTATAGAAGCATTCTTCTCCCTCTCACTGAAGTTGGGCAAAAATGGACCAAAGAATGAGAAAATGATTGGGCTGGAAAAAGAGGGAGAAGAACAATGGACATGATTCTGTAGGAGGGTGATTAGAGCCCTAACATGGAGCCAGAGAGTTCTGAGTTATGGTTCCTTCTTCCAGAATTATTTATTCACTTATTTTATCCAGCATATAAAAAGAGAAAATAGACTGAGGAGCAAACATGAAAATTGACTGTTTATATCACCAGACAAACTGCAAGTTATTGTACTTAATTTTTATTTTCCCATTCTTTTATAATATAGAGGTGATTTTAAGATATTTCAGAATAACTGCTTTGCAGTAACATTATTTTAAACATAGTCCGTTTCATTAGCAAACTATTGTTTTTTATGAACTACTAAACGTTTTTATACCACAGATAACAAAAAAAAAAAAAAAGACAGAGAATCCCTTTTCAAAAAGTAAAATATTGAATTCTCATTTCAGTTTTTTTAATATATACACATTTCATCTACATGAAAGCAGGTGAGATCTGACATGTTAGACTTCTTAGCCAGGCATTGCTAATGACTCAAGCCTTTCACCTCTTCTATTCCCTCAGATCACTTGTCCAGGAGATGGGGGCTATGTGTTTCCACACACTGCTAGTAGAGTATAAGAATGCTTTTTTTTCCATGATCCAAAACACCCTTTGCAATAAGATTTTTGATACCTAATGACCTTCCACAGATCAGAATGTACATTGTTTCTTTGTTAGATAATTTGTGATGCTGACCTCTCAGCTGGTAAGATAATAAATCATTCAAACACTGAAATCCCTAAAATCCTTCCCTTGACACAGCTTATGGTCTTAAAAATTATATTCAACTAATTATTACAATATCCTTGAAAATAAAATATTATATTTTATATACTTTTTTGGCAGCAGCCATGCAAAATTCCAAAATTCTTACTTTATTTATTTTTTTAAAATAGATCTACTCTTCTCAAAACTTATCTATGGAAAATTAAAATATAACCATTTCTTACACTATGATGGTGTTCCACAGACTAGGTCTGGAAGGGTGAGTTAATCAAATCTACACAAAGATGCAAATAGCTAGAGGTTCTTCCTGTATGTATGCGAGAAAATAACTTTTCTTGTTCATACTAGCTCCAATTTGGAGCTATGTCATTAAAACCTCATTAATAAAAATCAATTATAAAGACCTGAGAAAACAGTGACACAATAGTATTGTCCATGTTGGGGTTGGACCCCTCTGACCATAGTAGGGTGTGAATAACCCTACAGTAAAAGGAACAAAGGCCAGGCAGGAAATGGGGAATTCAGCAATGCATTATTAGGAGCATGAATTTATGGGCAAACACAGCTGCTTTTAATATGTACAGCAGGTTTAAAGCTAGTCTTGTCTGTTCAGAATTATATGTGGGTGACACAAATAGATGTAACCTGTACCTGGCTGTGAGCACCAGCTTATGTAACCACAATGGACACGTTCTCTCATTTCTTTCAAAAAAACCCTTGCTGCTCCATGACTTCTTTGCAGGTGCATTTTACCAATGGAGTACCTGAGATTTATGTCACTTGTTCATTAGTGATTTCTTTTAGAATAAGTGTAAATGAAATCCTTAAACATACTGTTTGAGATTATTTCAGTCATTTTGAGCTTTCTTGTATGACAGGTGTTGAAGAGAGCACTTCCCCACAGACTGCTGCACCAAGAATCCTCAGCCAAGCTCTGAACCTTCATGAGTGAGAAGCCAGGTAATTCTTGTTTATTTGGTGATTTCTCTACAATTCTAACAGTACTGTTTGTTCTTATTAACCCATGATAATGGAAAGCTGAGCTCCTACCAAATCATCTTATACAGACTCTTCCTCGTTCCAGTTGTGAGGGATCCTCAAATATGGAAGATGAAAACAAAACAAAGTAAAGCCCAAACCTTCTCTTTTCTTCTTGCCTGCACATTCTGTTAGTCACTTTAAAGATAATTTCTTATACATCCCTCCCAAGGCTGGCCCATTCCTTTTCTTCTTATAAAAGAAAAATGAGTTTTTTCCCCATTATTATGTGCTGAGGTAGATAGAGACTGATATTTTTTGTCCATGATATAGGATTCTATGCTGTTAGAGGTCATGAATTACATATTGAGTTTATGCTCACTCAATAAAGGTTATTTTCTCACTCTTCCTTCACCTCTCTAAAAAGCACCTTTGATCATTAAATTCTCTTTGATCAACTAGAGCAAAATCTTCAGAGCTGTGCTAAATTGTTCACATTGCGTAAAATCCTTACTTTACAGAAAGAGTCTCTTTTCTGCTCCTTAATTGTATTATTATCAGTGAACTCTCTTGTTGATTTATTATTTATTAGCAGAACAGTCACCTTAATCATTATTATTTCCTCTACTGTAGAATGTAGTTCTCTCTGCTATCCCTTATTCCTGATGTGCTATTGAGAATTCTGTGCTGCATTTTTATTGAAAACTTTAGTCTCCCATGTCTGGCTTCAACTATCTCCCAGTATGTGTTCTTAGACATTATTAGAAGTTACTAGTTTAGATTCCAACAGCTTCATGCACAAAGAACAAACAGAGTTTTTGATCTGAATAACCTTTTTGCACCCAAATGACACCAAAGAAAGAAAAAAGCCCAGAAAGCAAACCTCTGTTTCTTCACAATAGCAGCATGTATAGTGTCTAACAAAAGTGATAAGTAACTGCTTGGTTAAACCAGCAACAGCAATGCTGAGAGTGATACATGGCTTAAATTACTGAACTAGGCTTCCCAGTTTATCAAGTAGAGAGGGCACAATCATAATATTCACTTACTAGCAGGTTACACAGCCCCACATTGTTCAGCTCAATCAAACCTTAATTTATGGGATGACCACAGAGAACATCTGAAAAGGCTGAGCTGTGGAACTCCACAGCTCAGTACACAGTTTGCATTAAATTGCCAGGGTTTGCTGTCAGCTTCACATTCTTTTGGGCTGATTTTCAGGGAGTCCTACAAATTTCTTTGTAAGATGCATTTTTCTATTTACTATGCATACAAAAAAAGTGTCCAAAATTTTTACTCAAATTTGTAATCTCAGTATGAAAAGGCGTTGGACAAAATTAATTAAAATGCAATAATTACAGCTATTTCATTTCTCATTAGCTTTTCCAGTTCTGTTAGAGATAGCCTTCTTCCTGAGGACTTTCTGATTCATAACACACAGAAACACAAATATTAAATGCTCTTCCCCTACAAAGTGCATTACATTTTAATTGAATAACACATATTCACACTTAAAGGCAATGAATGTTCTCCAAGGGAAAATTAAGTCATCAGCCTAATTATCAAAAGCATAATTAGAAGTTCTGGTGCTCTTTTCCCTCCCCTATCCCTGGCCTTTTGCAGGCCAAAGAATCTTATATGCTGTAAAAAGGACATTATAAAAGGTAAGTAAAAGTGCAATGAATCATGCACTGAAAATTTCTATCACTTAGGTCAACAGCTGGAAATATCTATAACTTTTTCAGTAAATGGTGAAAAGCTGAATTCTGTAGTGATGCCTGGACCTGTGAGTTAAGTTTTTATGAATCTCTTCCCCATGGTATGGCTCTCTGCCTTCTAAGACTTGACTTAAATGATGACATCCTTAGGCAAGTAAGAATCTTTGCAATGCTCAGAAATCCTAAGCATCAGCTGCTTGATGTGAAAGTTAATGATTTATAATCTAGTTTTAAACTCACTGCAATGGCTGAGTTCAAAGAAATAAACACAGTATGTGGGTATCTAACTCAAAAAGTACTTCAGAGAATAATGTATTTTCTGAAAATGTATAAAATATGGGTTTTTTTCTTTATAGTGGAAGTTCATAAATCCACATCTTACATTTTAAAATCATGCAGTAGCCAGTGGCAAACTCAGGAACAGAAACAGAGTCTCATCAAATGCCTCCTGTGGCTGCTTTAGGAAGTTTCTATCTAAAATCAAAGACTATTTTATATAATCCAATATATGTAATATTCATACCACAAATTACTAAATAGAATTAATTATGAATACACTCATTACCCTTTTTATTATTGCTGCTCTCTGCATGGATTATTGCTATTTTTGTAGTTCCAATCTTTCTCAGGTAAGGTGTTAACTGGTGCATACTTTATCTTTGCATGGAGAGAGGGGAAATCTTCCCTCTGACAGGCTGATAGAGCTTACAGTAAAGTGGAAAATATGACACTGATCACAAAGATATGGCAAATAATCTCAGCACACTCATGAATCATTTGGGGGTTGTAATTTGAGATCAGTTTGAGAAAAAATTGTTTAAAAATAAGCAGAGGGTAAAGAACTTTGTAGTAACTTCGTAGAAATAGAATTTCCTTCAGTTTTATCAACCCATAAGAGCCATCATTTATTTTATAGTGGTGCATCACAATTTATACTATTTAAGCACTTAGTCTAGCTGGGTCTATACTGCTTGTGCAATGTACTAATGGTAAGAGAACTTTGAGGCTTACTTGGGATGAAGTTGGTAATGGAAGTTAGATATTTTTGTAAAAAAACATCCTTTTGTACATGCAAATTTTCTACCAAAATAACAAAATACAGGATTTCACACATCTGCATTAAATTGTATGTATCAAGAAATTGTTGCATAACATGGTCACATCTACATGGAGACAGACATCTATGCAGAGGAAACTCCAACACTGCCACAGAAAATAAAGAATTCCTTCTTTTATCTTTTCTAAGCACACAAGATTTTTAAATCAGAAATCATAAAATATCTAAGAAGATTTATTTCTGCTGATTTTTTTAAGAAAATTGCACTATGTATAAATATTTCCAGTTTAATTTTCCCCTGAAAATTATGAATGTTCTTTTCCCTGTTTTTACTTCTTTGGTTTTGTGCTACAACACTTTAAATTCTGGAATCTCTTGTTTGGTTAAGCTGCCTTCCCGTTATTTAAAATAAAATTTATTATCTCTTCCTTTAAGTGAACTCATGAAGTCTTTATTCTTCATAGGTCTTTCTTTTCAATCACTACTCTTTTCAAGCAACAAAGACATCAGTCTTACCATTAAAATATTTACGTAGCACCATTGTAATATAAAACCAGAGACAGATTTTCTTATTAGAAGCAGCTTCTTAGTGACGTTTCCTTATTAGCAATTATCATTGTCAGCTGCTAAAAGAGACCACACTGCATGAATCTCCAAACACTCCACTTGTGGAGGTGGAAACAGGATTATTATTATTAAAATGTTATGTCTTGAAAAAATAAAACTGCAGAAAACAGGTGTCAATAGAAAGCTGCGCCAGAGAAATCATGGCATGTCCTTGTCTTCAGAATTATAGTTAGAAAAGCTTGCATGTTCCCTGCAGAGTTGTTCTCTTCCATGCAAGCAATGCTGATTATTTAGGCTGGACTGGACCACTGGCAGCACCACCTGAACCATCAGAGAACACAGAAAAGCTCTGCACTGCCTTTACAGTGACCACATTGATTTATCTCCCCGGCCTGCACCACCTTTGGAACACAACCTGCACATTCCACCACAGTTGTGGGGTTGCTCAGAAGGATCAATGTTGCAAACTGTTTTGTTATACACTTAACAAATCTCCTGGGCTACTTAGTAAATTAATTACTCTTATCTGTATAAACAATTTTTCTCCTGAAAGATATTTCATAAATACCTTTCATGTCCCTGCAGACCTTTTGTTTTATATCTTCCCTGATTAAAGCTTGTAATGCGATGTTTATTTTATCTTTTTTCCTTTTAAGTTTTTTAAGTTTTTGACTAGATATTTTAAGCCTTCAAAAGGCAACTTCAGTTACTACAGGTATACTGTGGATGAAAATAATAGATCCCTCTACATCTTCTCCCCATGCCATCAGACCTGTTTAACAATGTGAACATTTCTCCTTATACAGCATATTCAATGATTACTCCAAGTGCAATAGTCAAACCAGATTTTTTTCCATGTTTTTTCTATGAAGATAACTTGTATTTAATTATTTTAGAAGTAGGTACATATTCCTGGAAATATTATTGGGTTTTTGTTTGTTTTTTTTTTTTTTTTTTTTTAATTTCTGTGCAGATTACAAACACTCCTACAGAGAGAAAAGTAAAAAAAATTTCCATAGAAAAACTTTTAAAAGTTAAGTTTTTCTTGTGTTTTTTTTTTTGTTCCACTCCTAGACCCCACCTCCTGTAGAACAGTAAAACATCTCTTGTAAAAAACATGTGAAAGGCTGATATGGAATATCACCTCTACATGCACCTTAGAGTTTACTGGACTGACTTAGTCATCATGAAAGTCTCTTTAAAATAGGAAAAGCTAATTCAGATAATATTTAGATTTAGGCAATACTTTAATTGAGACGTTGTGGCAAACTGGTTTAAAAACAGAAGAACAAAGGAAGCTAAGCCTCTGTGAATAAAACAAATCCAACCCAGAAAGATTCAAAATATACCCAAAAAACATGATTAAAACCAAACGAGGTTAGATGTTGGTGCCAAGACCTTGGTATATTTTATTTAATAGTAAAATAGGGAAAGGAAGGGAAAGGAAATGTGCATGGGGGTTGGGGGGACAGGGAGAGAGTGACACGGGTTAGGTGGAAGTATATCACCCTTCCAGGTGTCTAACAACGCTCGTGGCTCCCCTCCATCTGGTCTTCTTGGTGGTGAGGGTTCCCCATTGCAATGCCATGCTGTGCCATGCAGAAGGGTATAGAATCTAATCGATAAATATATTTTTGAGGGAGGTGGGAATGCCCATGTGCCTCCCCTGGGGAGGGCAAATTTGACACTGTAATTTGTAGCACTGTGGATCTCTTGCATCATGCTGCAGTGCTCTGTTGCAGGATCTGAGGACCACTTTGGTAGGGACCTTTGATGGGCCATGACATCCCCTCCTCTGTCGTTCACAAGGATGCAGCTTTCCCCAAGGTGAAGGGGGCCCAAGCTGAGCTGGTCTGCACAGCAGAGGATGGGTGTTCACTGACCAGAGCTATTGCTGTTGAGTAAGAAACAACACCAACTCACCAGAAGGATGGTTTGCACATCTTTACTTCAGATCTTCTTTTTATACACTGTTCTGATACAGATAGTCCTTATTGGTCAATTAATCAATGCATTTCACCTGATTGGCCAATTAACAAGATGCCTTTCTTATAAACAATTTTTGAGAAAGGCAAGAAAACAGAGAGTAGGAAAACACCACCTGCAGGTTCTTTATAATAATAATAATAATAATCTATCATTGTTTATCTTCAACTCCCTAAAGTCTCTCAAGCCGATTCTGGGAAAACTTTTCAAGTTTTCTCACACTCTGACCAGTCTGTCACATCCACACAGAGGCTTTTTCATTACACACCCCCCCAAAACATCTCCTCCTTCCCTCTTTGCTGTGAGGGTCTGTGCCAGCCTGGCAGCTGATAGCCCCAGGACTGTGGTGTCCACCCCAATGGTGCTAAGCTTGATCCCTGTGTGAGTGTATTCTTATCTTCATTGACAAGTAGTCCTCATTCAGAGTTTGGTGGTTTTCTCTTCGGCTTTTGTACAGTTTTTTCTGTAATAGGCAAAGGTCCTTCATGAAGATGTATAAGCCATAAACTATAGCATTCAGCCTCCAACAGACATTTTCAGCTGTGGGGTCCATTTCATGCAATTTGTACAGAGAAGTGCAAATGCAACTCAACTCCAAATCACTTTCAAGACAGAAAAGTCAAATCTGTCCTTCTTTCTTAGGAGTTCCACTGGTCAGGGTCATATTTAATTTTCAATGGAGCCTCAACAGTAGCCCTTGAGGCAAAGACTGTCAAAAGGTATGCACTGACTGAGTAGAAGTTTAAACTACTCTTGCTTTCTGGACAGCCCTGCCTTTTCCAATTTTTCTCTAGGTAGAGAAGTGTGTTGCTTTTGACTGTTTCAGTCTTCCCCAGAGAACTTTCTGCAAGACCTTCCTGTAATCAGATTTATGTCAGTATAGGGAAATTACAGAAAGAAGGTGAAATATGAAACAACTTATAGCAAGTGATGCTCCCAGATTACCAATAAATATTTCAATTAAAGATTAGACATGTCATGAAACTACTCAGCCAGCACCTTAACAGGAAAGTACATGGTCTAAATAGAAAAGGTGATGGTTTATAGTTATTATCTGTGACCTATTTTGCAGCTTCTAAGGAAAAGTTAATGCGTATCTACCAATCCATACTGAAACATTCTAAAATGCTGAGTGCATACTCTCTGCGTACTCTTCAGAAGCAACTTGCATTGATGTCTCTTAGAAATTTGATACAAATTTAGGTCAAGGAGCTAAAACACGTACCAGAAATCAATGAGAAATTATCATCTACTGTTGAATTTGAGGTTTTAAGTGTTCCCATTACAACAGTATCAAACCACTTCAAATGCAATCACAGCGTATTGAGATGCTTGAAAGTACTGAGACTGAAAGGACCAGCTTGGCAACCCTGGATTTCAGCTCCCAAGCCAACTGCAGCATCACCACCCTGCCAGCCCTCCTCACTCTGGCTGTCCTGCTCTCAATTGCACACCACACACACATACACACACACACACACACACACACACACCCATATCTGAATCCATTCCTTTACAGGGTATAACTTGTGGCCAGGCACCAAGTGTTTTGGAATAGCATCAGAACTGGGAGAAGTGCACGAAGAAGTGACAGATGTCAGGATAAGCCATGGTTCAGTACCAGGATGTGAATCAGGTAGAGAAGGAAAAACAACCCATTTGTGTCCTACACAACTGATAATTTCCAGTTACTGAACTATTAGGTTTGTTACAGGCCTGTACTGCTGCCGCTAAAAAATTCAGTTCGTAATTAGTGCACTTACAGAAAATTGTTCTGTCCTAGGAAATAGACACTTTCCAGAAAGACAAGAAATGTCATTGATTAGCAGATTTGTTCTGTGAGAGGGAAGTTCTGCTTACTTTGAGCTTTTCCAAGTTTATATTTAATATAATCAGAATATTCAGATTAAATCATCTTCTCTGAAACTATTTTATACACGAACACCCAGATTAAACACTTAAAACTGTACATAGGAAGCTTCTCATATGTGTCTACAACTGAAATTCAGCTTTACAAAATGGCAGTAAAAGCATTTGGGTTTGAGAATCTTGGGGAGATACATTCAAAAGCTTTGCAATAGCACTGGTGAGGTCCCATAAGAGCATCAGAAAAACTTTGTAACAAGAACAGGACTTGAAAATTCTTCCTTATCCTTAATCTTTTGAGAATAACTAAAATGATATACCAGAGAGATATCAAGAAGATCTAGCCTTAGAACTGACACAAATGTCAAACTTCACCAAAAACATATTTTCATCTTTTTCTTGACATATTAGTATTTTTTAACAAGGTAGATGATGCAAACTTATATCTGGTAATTAACAGATCAGTGTGAAAATAACTGAGACAATATTTGGGAATCTGTCTATATACTGTAAGATTAATTAATTCGTTGAAGCATACTTTATTTTCTATGAAAAAAATTAATGTAGCTATAGAAAAGGAGCTGTACATAATAAAAGGCTAACAACCTTCAGGGTCTCCATTCACCAGAAAACTAATTTCACACCTAGTCTATTATGTAATGTGCTATGAAAGTACTCTTTGCTTCAAGATATGTTTATATTAGTTTGGACCATAAAAAGTTGTGTTCAATGCTATACAAATCATCCACAAAATAATTTTATAAACAGTGAAAAATTGATGTATATCTTTTGTTTCACAAACTGGAAGCTTATGTGGTCAGTGAAAAGGAAAAAAAGATCATAATAACTTTTTTCTCTAATATGCCAATATTTAACATAACTTCCAGTAGGCATTGAAAATATTTGGACTCTTATTGTTTGCATGGTTTGATGAATATTTCTAAGACTGATGTAACTTAATGAAGGATTATATAACATTTTGATACCTTTTGTTAAAGGTAACAAAAAGAAAAGAGCAGAAGGAAAGATTTTTCAATGAAGCTGACTGAAAAAAAAATAGATTGTATGAAAGGTCTTTTTCTTTAAAAATTCTGTTTTGTCTAAGCTGGAAAACAAACAAACAAAAATAGTCAAATAGGTAATAACGGCAAACACAGGATCTAGTGGCTACTGAGTCAAATAGAAATACTTCTGTACCACACTCTCAAATCCAGACCATGCCTGTGAATTTGAAAGGCTGAGGAGAGACTGGGGTTCTTTATCTGTCTTCTGAAAGAAACATGGGAATACAAACAAAAAATCCAGCACAATCCAACACTCATCTAAATCAATGACAAACCTTTGGTTTGTTTGAAAGGGAAACCAACAATTTCTTCAACAATATTCAATGAAGTCCAAATGGGAGCAAATGGATGAGGAATGTGTACAGCCAATTGCAGTCATCAATGTTTTTAATTTTAAATGAGTTTGCTATTCTTACTGATGGGTATTTCAATCCACTTCAAGTAATTGTAAAATTGTGATTCATGATTTCTCTATTTCAAATTCCTCATTACCAATTATCTGGTTATGAAGAAAAGTTCAGGATTACACACAAATATCTGTGTTCATGACTTGTATATTTTCTCAGTAATTCTATTGCTTAAGAGGGAATACTTTGGAAGAAAGTTTGATTTAGAATATACTATATCCATTTTTAAACTAAGGATCATTTTTCCATACCAATATCTTCTAACACATTATTCAAATGAAATAAGCATTTCTTTACAACTAAACCAATAAAAAAACAAAGAGATGTAGAATGTGTCTATAATACATTCAAAATCTATAATGAGTGTCTCAACAAGTATCCCTTTTTCTTCTATCAGCCTAAAATGCTGATATTACAGCAGTTGAAAAAATTTTGTTATTCTTTTTTTCTACATCAACTGACCACTATTGAAATTCTTGCATTACACACAGAAAAGAAATAATTCAACTGCAAACTTTTTTTCAACAGCAGCTAATGGATAACAACAGCATATGTGGAAAATAAAATGAGTTTTCATTTTTAAGAATTGATCTTTATACATTCCTACCATAAAAGATCTTATTATGACTGATGTGCAATTATAATGCCAAATTTACATTAGATACTTATATATCCAAATATTCTATGCTGCAGTATATAAAGAAGACAGCAGACATTATCTTTTCTAAGCACTTCTACTTTAAAGAAAAAACCTGCAACATATAAAAAATTATGAATTGATATCACATTTTACTATCTTGACACAAAACCCTACTTTAAGATTAAGAATCCAATGCCTTATCACAAATAGCTTTTCAAAAGTTCTAGTAATACATATGGGACTCAAGTTATCTGGAATTGGGAACTATCCATGTTTTCTATGATCTGTGATAAGATAAAACATACTGTAAAAAATGTCTTCTTTCTCTAATATCCAAAACCCCCTTTACTTTTCATAAGACTTTATAAATCTAAAGAGTTACTCTATTTGGGAGAGAAAAAAAACAAAGAGTACTTTCAGCATTTTTAGCCATCAGCTGTATTTTAACATATTTATAACAATATACACACAGAAGGCACACTGAATATAAATGTTTCTGGTGATTAATGTACTGTAAGTCCAAGTTTTATTATCAGATTTTGCAAAGAAAAATTGTTTGACAACAATCTTTATTCAGCAGGCTTTTAACAACATTGCTGCATATGCTGCCTCAGCTCTGTGTCCTCCTTGAAGGTCATATGAAAATTATAAAGCATAAGCTCAAAGAGAATCAGAATTCTGACATTAAAAAAAAAGTAAACACACGGTATGAGAAGCATCACATGAGCAATATTCAACAAAGAAATCTCTGCTTGACTGAGAACTGCAATTTGAAGCAAGGGCAAAGAATAAGCTCTTCTTAGCAAAGTCTATAGAGAATGCAAGATAATCATCCAATATACCTGAGATAGATTTTTATCACTGTAACTGGTCCCACATCAGAGTTTTTGAGAGGAATATAAGGCATATCTTGCAACAGTAACATTTACCAAAATCAATTCTAAAGTTTTCTTGTCAGCGCCTGTTGACCTTCAGCATAGCTTTGTACTATTACCAGCAAGAAGAGAACTAGGAATTCACAAGTGGATGATTATGATTAGAGAACAAAGCACAAAGCATGCCTTCATCTCTGATTGGCCAGCCACACTGGGACCCCCCAAGAAAATTTAATTTTCTGACTTCATGAAGAGAAACTTTTTTGTGATGTCACCACAGTGCCATGAATACCAGTCTCAAAGTTGTTGTTTGGCCCCCTGGCTTTCACCTGAACTGGCTTGATATTTCAGACTCTCACTTGTTCAGGCACAGTAACATAAAAACAACCATGAGATGTAACCAAGTGCAACAAAACTTTCACTGGAAAACCTTTATGGACACACTAGTAAATTTTTATATGTTGGACAGCCCACAAAACTGAATTGCACTTCTAGTGCAATTCAATTAAACACATAAACTGATCTAAAATATTTTGTACCACTAAGAAGAAAAATATGTTGGCATAAATTGTTGACAATTTGTGAATGCTGCAATAGAGTCTGTTAATGTGAGTTTTGTCATTCTTGACTGAATCATTAATTATTCTCTTCCTAGGAGTACTCTGCTGAAATTCTGAGATTCTATTTTTTTTTTCTTTCAAATCTGAATATTTCAATCTTTCAAAGAGAGATTTCTTAATCATGAATTCTTAAAGATAGAAAGAAATCAGACTTTTTTAAAGTATTTTTACTGGATACCCAAAATATAAAATCTGTTCATTGTTTTGGAAAATGTTGGCCTTCAACTAATCAGTGGTTATAAATATATGCCTTCTTAATTTCATATACTCTCATTGTTGTTTCAATATCATATTTATATAATAATAAAAAAAAATAATTTTATTTCCACGTTTTATCACATTATCTAAATATGTTAAAAACCACTTCATATATTGCTGCAGAAGATCTACAAATGTGCCATTCTTCACTGTCCATTTTAGCTTTTATATTTTGCATGGGTTTTCATCTTTTGACTTAAAATTAAATGTATTATCTTTTGCAACATTTAACATAGCACTTCTGTGAGTCTTCCTTAATTTTAGGGTGTTTCTAAAGATGTTTGAGCAATGCTGTTACAGTACAGTGGAACTAGTTGGTCTTAGAAGTAATGGCAGGTCTATAGCAGGATTAAAAGGCAGTGGGAGACTGGATTTCTCATCAAAGTTTTATTTTCAGGTGAAGGCAGAAGTTTTGAGAATTGCCTTTCTTGCAGCCAGAAACCTACTGTCCCTGACAAAATATAGACTCTTGAATAATTCTGTCAGCACTTTTTTTTTTTCCCACAAATTTTGGGAAAAAAACCCAAAAAACCCAACAAAAACAAACAAACCCCAAGATTAACTGAGTCTGGAGGATTGGTCTATTCTTATAAACTCATTAAATTCTTGATTTGACATGTAAAGTCAGTTGTTCACTCAACTACCCATTGAGTCACTGGTAGAGACAGGAATACACGCAAAAGTTCTGAAGATTCTCAGATTTCTTTACTTCCTCAGTTCTCAGATTTCTTTACTTTCTTCCAGATAATGTTGACACCTTCTTTGAAATACAGCAAAAAATAGGTTTCAAAAGTATTACTGCATTAAAAATAGGCATGGGAAAGAATATAAACCAAGCTGGGAATAATTTTTGCTGTATAAAATATGCTAAAGAGATTTAAGATCCTAAAGATACATGGAAGAAGCATATTTTTACTTCTGTATTCTTTTGTCATTCACTGCTTCTGATGGGAATGAAAACTGATTTTGGAATCCAAGAAATTCTGTTCCTATCTTTGCTGTAGTCAAACTCTATTTCTGTTCCTATCGTATAGAAAAAGACGGAAGCTATGACCAGCCTGCGATGATGAAAACATGTTCATCAAAATTTATGAAATGCTGCTGGCAAGAAGGTACAAAATACTGCAGTCTTACTGATTAAGGAGTGACAGTTCTGCTGTCTCACCAAGATACCACAGCTTAGGATACTGTAGCCCTTTCCAACTTTATAATTAATTGTCAACCAACATATAATAATTTTTATATCTTTTATTTTTTTATATTTTGCATAGATAGTTTTATACAAAAATATAAATATTTTTGTATAAATACTTTAAATATTATTAAATATAGTAGTCTTGAAAAATTAATGCTTCTTTAGACACAAAACTCTTTAACCTTCTATTCTTTCAAAATCAATGAACAGACAAAAAGATCAAAGTACCTTTAAACTTTATAACTACTTTATGCAGACATTTAGAAAAATCTTCCTACATTTTCTTGTTCATTTATCAAGAGCAGAAAAAATCTCATTGTCATTATGCTGAAAAATAATTGGTAAAAAGAAAAGTTAAGCTGTTTATGAAAGAGAAGAACCCTCCCAACCATCTGTTGTGACTGAGGACAACTTCTAGCCTTTGAATGCAGTGGTTTTCAAGATAGCAAGAAACTCACACAAGTTTTGCAACTTACTAGAATATAGCAGTTTCTTCCAAGGAAAGTGCTCTTGTCTGAATTCTAGGGCTTTAGTCACATGTCATTTCATAAAAGAAAGCATCACAACACTCCTAGCCCCTTTCCAAAGAGTCTGATATTGCATCTAAACTCTGGCAGTGATCTGAGCATGCCTCCAGGTTTTGGGGCTTCACAAGAGAAACTTCCTTGCTGGGCTCAGGACTGACCTGTGGGCTAAGGAGTCTAAAATAGACACAATAAGATAAAAAGCAAAGAAAAAAGGGCAATGAGTTTTCAAGTTAGCCATAAGTTGCCTAAGAAAAGTTCATTGAAGCAGGTGGGTGTTTTCAATATCTCAGTTTTGGCTTTTAGGTCATATAAGCACTTTAAATAGAGGTATCACCTGTGCAGTCCTCATCTCCTCTGCTAAGTCCTTGGTGCAAGGACAGGCCAGCAGATGCTCAGCAGCTGCTTTTCAGATTCTTTCTAGGACCACATACATGTGCACATTATCTCCCTGCTGCAGCTTGGTTAACACACAAGAAAATGTCAGAGAAGAAAGAGCTGTGAAATACTGAGGAACATCATCATACCTGCTTCTTTTTGGACATTTCCCATGCTCAGGGTTTTATGACCATTTATAACTTTAGGAACACTTTAAAAACCATGAGATTGCCATGATTTTCTTTGGTATCTTGAACAGTTTAGAGAGGTTTCCTAAATCACTATTTTTAAAATTCAAAGCTATATAATTACTAAATTATGTTAGTTTTCTCTCTGACAATGCAATATAGACTTTAGAATAGGTACTTTTTACTCTATAAAGAAGTCAAGCTATGTGTACTAAGGTACATGACTAGAAGATGCCTACAAAAATATAATATTCATCACTGTAATACCAAGAAAGCAGAAATTTCCAAAAGTTGTGGCAAATCACTAATTTCTATAATAAATTCTACTGTTGGTACATATTTAATTGAAATACTTACTTAGAATTTGACCTTTATTAATGAAATAAACAAAATCCAGTAAAAATAATAGTGGCATGATAGACTGAATAACAAAAATGTTCACAGAAATTTAAAATCAGAATTGTAAGAGCAATCAGAAATAGATTATAAAATCCATTTGAAACATTAGAACTGTGTTTATTCATCTTAATGGTTTATGTTTAAATTATTTTTTACACAATATTTTTTTCTATTTATTTAAAAATGTATTTGAAGTTATTAGAAGAAACTTTTTCACATTTACTAACAGATATTATAGCAGCCAGCTGGAATCAATACAATTTAATTTTCATTTCCTCCTTCTGTATCTTTCCTTTATGCTTTGGTATTTTCCTTTTTATGAATTTGTAATGGTCTATCTTACAATTTAAGGAGTTTTTCTTTTCATTTGTTTATAGTATTATCATAGACTAGGCAAAATTTGCGCTTACCTAAATCTGCTGTGTCTACTTTTCAATATACAAAGTATTAATTTTCAGACAACAATTTCATACAACACTAATGATCTCCAGTGGCCAATTAGTTATGAGGTTGATTCTGCTAACAGTTTTTGCTGAAGAATGACTTGAATAGTTATTTTAGTTGTAATGATGTCTACTTAATAAAAATTCAATCACAGCAAACACAATTCAAGAGCTTGGGGATGAACACATGGTGGTTATAAGAAATGAGTTATAAGAAATGAGTTTCTCCCACAGCCAGGTCCTAGCAGGACATTGTGCTAATAGACACATCACTGCCACTCTCCACTGACACCTGGTAACTCACCATAGTTTTTGAAGTAATGGAATAAATGTGCCTAATACATAATGAATAAAATAGCAGCTGACACTTAGGTCTGTGGAGTTGTGGAGTGGATGTTCCAGGGAGAGTGGCAGAACAGCAACCATCAGGGGTCTTGCAAAGGTGTGTCTCATCCATGAGCACTTGAATGGGTGGGAGAGGAATAATAGCACCAGAACAGTCCCTTTGAGAACAAGGATGTTATTTTTACAACCACAACTTTCAAAACCGAGGATGATAGAAGTCATAGCAATTAAGAGTAAATCAGATGTTTCAAAACGCAAAAAAAAGGGGTTGAAAAAGGAATCTAGAACCAAAGAAACTGTAGCAGGGTATCTATATATGAAAATGAAATTGTGGGGAGGGGAGAGGGAGAGGGAGAGGGAGAGGAGAGGAGACCCAAGTAGCTTCTTTAGACCTACAGGAAGCCAAGACCATTACAGACTATTCATATCTAGGCAGACAGGCCTTCCAGGTTTTGTTGAGGTTGTGAACATTGCCACGAAGAACACATTTCTCCAGCATTTCTGATGGCACTAGCCCAAATATCTTAGATTTTTTTTCTCTCTTTTTTGTACATGGGAAGCAGATTCAGTGCGCAAAGTCCAGTTATATAACTAACAGACAAGATGTTAGAGATATTGGTTTTACTTATAACCTTTTGTTGTCAGTTATGTAGCTCAATTATTGATTTTAATCCCTGCCGTACAAGCTTCCCCTTTTATATAAACCATGTATTTTGCAAACAGATGAGATCAGCAATATGGACACTTTAGCTTTCCATAGAGAGGAAATTTCAAGAAAGATGGGATGTTGTTTTGAGGGACATGTTTCATGACCAGAAAACCCTACAAAATGCTTTAGACCAAATTGCACATGGACACGATGATGTTAATGCTGCTGATACAATGCTAAATGCTGCTATTGTGATGTGCAAACAGCACATGTCTACAAAAGGCTGCAAAGACAGATCTCCAAAATATAATACACCCTTTGTTTATTTGAGACCCACAACAATTTTTTTAATAACTGCAACTCTATTATTTATTATGCTGCATTCACCTCTCTTTTAGGAACTTTTTATATCCCGCTGTCACTTTGCCCTTTCTTTCTGCAACTACCCTGTATTCTATGTGCCTTTACATTATCCTCCTTCATCATGAATTAAAGGTGGAAAAAGTAAATCAGGTTGTAAAATAGAACAAATCAATAGAATAAATCAGGTTGTAAAAGACCTGTGGTATTTTCCATCTTGTGGTATTTTCTTTCAGCTGAGGCAAAGCAGATGAATGATGAGTTAACATCTGCTGCTCTCTTCATTGTCAGGATGTTCTGCAAATGATTTTTCTTCCCATTCTACATTGTCCCATTATGACTCTCTTAGAAATGCATTAAATACATTAAATATTTGGTGAGACAGGCAAAAATGTTTCAGGAGCAACACAACAGCTGATATCACTGTTGCAAATGTTCTCCAAAGTGAAGCTCTAGTATACAGAATTATATGTATTCAACTCTCAGCTCTCTCAGCTTTTTGATTTTTTTCATCAAAATAATAGAATTCTGTTTACTGGTGTTGGAATTCCAGAACTAATTAATTACCCTTAAAAAACATTATATTGGAATATAAACACAGCACATATGAAAGGGGTTTTCTTTCATTATTCTCAAAAGTATTTGCTATAACTTGTAATTAGCAATGAAATAATGTGGGTTTTTTTCTGATCCACCACTTCGAAAACTGAGGTGGGAAGTAGAGCTCCTTGACTTCATTGCAAATTTGTGAGGCCTGACAATGCAAAATATATTTGCTTTTGAGGCAGAGATACAAGGGCATGAAAGCATGAGTCATATAATCTACTTCCAAATTATATCGTAGAACTGACTACTACTATTATTTCTGAAATAATTCTGTCTATCAATTCTTTAAAATTTCTAATCAAACGAAAAATCCATTTTTTGCATGTGGAAACAACTACCCTACCATCTACCTAAACACAGATATGTGATGATCAAATTAGCTTGATCATTCTTCTTTTCCTACCTCTAGGGTCAATTGACCACAGAGATTATAACAACTTTCTCAATATTTGAAGAATTCAGCAGTACTTAATAATTTTGAACTATTGGGTCTTCTGCTTTTGCCATTCACTGAGCAAGTTGTATCATGACTAACAGACATGGCTGTTTCTTATCAACTTTAATTTATTCCCCTCCAGATGTTTACAAACTGAATGTTTCTCAGATTGGTTTGGAACTTTTCTTGTTAGCAAAGTGCAGCTTTACAGGCCTGTAACTCCCTGTGGCCTCGCTTCCTTTATAAGGTAGTAATTTATCTTTTCCCATCCTCACTTTTCTGGGACCCACCTTTTGTCCTGTAAAACCTCTCAGAGATAATTAGTAATGGCCCAGTCATTATTTCAGTTAAGTGTTTATGCACTGTAGGGAGAATGTCAAGAAGCTCTGCCTGTTATACTAATTTACACAACACTTAACTTGATAGTTCTTTATTTTGCTTGGTTACCTTTGTAAAAAAAAACCCTGTGTAAGACAGTAAGAATGCATTTGCATCTCCAGTGGAAATGAATGCACTTCAAAACAGTCCCTTGGAAATCCAGTAACCTGATTTATATTCTGCCATCTGTGTATACTATTTGATCCTAGGGTTTTTGGATAGCTCTGATAAGGTATTGATTCATGATGATATACTACTTATTCACTTAACAGCATGATAACTAATCTTGGCACTGCAAGTCCTATCAAAGATGGTTTGGTTTTGGGTCCTGTTTGTGTGTTTGTGTCTCTTTTTCAACCCTGCAGTATGTGCTGCAGGAAACATTAGGTATGCAAAGCATAAGTCTTTCCATATTCTGCTTCTGTAGGGAAGCTGAGGGAAAAAGAAAGATGTAGACTTTGTACAGGACAGTCAGCAATTACTTAAAAATATGGAGAATATCTGTCTGCAAGTAATATTACTTCCAATTGTAAGAAACTCTCACATAAAAAGAAAGTAAAGCCTTGATATTTCCCCAGTCACTTGTATTTTGAATTATGATGTGTTTGTATAAGGATGATTAAATGAATATATATTTTTTTCACTTTTGTACCTTCTTGCTTATATGACTCTTATGGCTTCCTATTTTTTCCTCATTTGGAATAAAGTGTTTGAAATATTTCATCTCAGGCTTGCTTTCTTTTCATTGTTCTTTAATTGCTGCTATAGTATCACCAGCACAGAGAACAAACAATATGTTTTAGGTTCTTTCAGAGGATCTGAAACAACAAAAGTTTTACCAGCCTACTGATTTTTCTCTGGTGCTGAATCTGTAAGGATATGTTTCATCTTCACTGTTTTCCAGTAAATATTTCAAGATTTCCAGCATAGCTATTAGAATGTTTTGTTCACATGAATTGCTAATGTTTACACTGTTGTCTTTCAAGGCTCTTCAAAGCAACCCAAAGTGGCCTTGGGGTGTATTACAATGAAGTAATGGTAAGACTGAGAAAGAATTTTATGCAGGGGGAATAATAAAGCAACATCATAACTTTGACCAAATCCCTTTAGGGCAGCATGCCTTAACTCATAAGTATTGAGTAAGTACAGATGCAGCAAAGCAGATTGTTTAGAGACAAGAAAATTTGGAAATTGAACTTCACAAAGCTTTGCATATATAGATGACAGGCTATAAAAGCAAAGCAAATTTAATGTCTCATTGCAACAGCATCTTTCTACCTTGCTGAGAAGCAAAACAGACTGTGATAAAGGAAGAAAGGTCACAGAGAGAGCAGCTGACTGTAGTAACTCTAATGCAAAGAGCAAGAATCTTTGCAAGAATTCAAGCCTCTGACTCTCTCTGCTCCTCACAGGCTAGATGATCTGGAAGGAACACAATAAATAACCAAAGAGGAAAGGTTAATAACAGGTTGCAAAACCCCATCAAGTCAAAAATCAAAAGTTGAGCATAGTAGACATGAAAAACAGACATAAAGCCAAGCATATTTAGAAACTGGCATAATAGTAGTGCATTATTGAAGGTGATTCAGGCAAGAAAATATTAACTGTATTGCTATCTGAAATATCTGTGTTGACTCTAGGGTTATTTTATCATTCAAAGGACTATGTGCATACAGAAACAAACCATGTGTGTAGACATTTGCAGTCAAAGAACAGGATGATTCCTTGATATTAATGTATTAATGTATGCTAGGTAACATAATGTTCCATGATCACATAATGAAAGAGTATTTAGAAGAGGCACATGGAAAAGAGCATAATACAACAAGCTGATAGAACCTTAAATGAGGAGAAAATTCTCTGCTGACAGAAGTTGGCACTATGCCTGGTACATCAAAGAAGCTGAATCAATCTGTAGAGAACCTGATCTTGAGTAACCCAATTTTAATTCTGCTAAACAGTCTATGTGGTTTAACAGCCTTCTACATAATTTATTCATAAATGAAAAAATAAGAAACATGGAATAAACAGAGCAAACTATGTCAGTACAGTCAAAATATTACAGAAATATCCATAAAAAATTTTAAAGGTTCCACATTATCAATTTTAATACAATCAATATTGTATTAAACACGGAGATCTACCACGTATAACATCACAGAGCCTTAGTATTAGATGACATCTGCTGTTCTGAATTTCATTGTAGAGAGCACTAACATTTTTGACACTTACTGAAACATCATACTCAGTTTTAGGAAACTGAATAAAAAGTTCTTTCTGGAAACACTTCTTTTTTTTTTTTTTTCCTACATTTTCCATTATGGTAAAAAAAATGGAGAGTGTGTTCTGTTGATAAATTCTGAATTGTGAAGAATCTTGCATTTTCCTTCCTTGAAATAAAACAAGCTTTCTCAGGCCTCTGGGTAGCTCTTAAGCAAATATGGTTAGTCTGTCTGCCACTCCAAAGAAGCCCAGGGCACTGAAGACCAGTTGGACACCTCTGGATTCATCTTCTACTCACAATACCTCACTCCTTTTCTCTCTGCTTCCCACCCTGTCCCATCTGCGTACACTTAATGGTATAAAATAAAGTCAGTATGGTTTATTGTATTTGCAGAGACCCCCGTGGCAGGAAGTAAGGAAGGAATGATGCATCTGATTCCATGTTCTCAGAAGGCTAATTTATTATTTTATGATACTATATTATATTAAAGAATACTATACTAAAACTATACTAAAGAATACAGAAAGGATACTTACAGAAGGCTAAAAAGTTAATAATGAAAACTTGTGACTCTCTCCAGAGTCCCGGCACAGCTTGGTCCTGATTGGCCAATGAGTGAAAACAACTCACAGCAGAAATCCAGTGAAACAATCGCGTGTGGGTAAACAATCTCCAAACACATTCCACATGAGCACAACACAGGAGAAGCAAATTAGATAGTTATTGTTTTCATTTTTCTCTGATTTTTCTCAGCTTCCCAGGAGGAAAATCCTGGGCTAAGGGATTTTTCAGAAAATGTGAATGTGACAATGGTTGAACTGGTACTTCCTCTTATTTGCACCTTAGTTTGGGCAGAGGATTTTAACGCTGAATCATAACACAAGGAAAGGCTTGATCCATATCACCTTCTCCAATAAGAACTCAAACATAAGCCCCAAGAGATCACCTGAGAATCAAAACAGGACCTCAAAAGGAGCAGAGTGCAAGTCACCCTTTCTATTCTTTTTTCCACTTGGAAGGTAGTTTTCAATATACTAATTTTCATCCCCTTGTTTTCAATTTTTTGCTTCCTACTTTGCAAGATAAACAAAATTCCCTGGTGATACAATCTTTTATTTCGTTCAGAATGCAATCTGTCTCTCTTTTACCATTTCCAGTCAATTTTTTTTTCAGCTGATTGGAATGTTTGACCAGTCTTCATTTGTTTTTCACAGATAAACAAAAAATGTAGCTCTGCAAGGCACAATTTCTGTTGTATTATTCTCTGCTTGTGCAAATTAATTCACCGGAAGGTATCCAAACTATGACTCCAAGCAGCACCAGCACTATAACTCTATCACCATTTTATTTTATGGTTACTTTAAAATTAATAAAGAAAGAACACCAACTGAAATATTTTTCCATAATTCTTTTTACCAGGGACCCCAAATTGCCAATTATTTGTTTATGAGAAAAATTAAATGAGATATTATGTAAGCAAAATAAACTCAAAAAAACTGGACTAGCTGTTGCATTTCAGAAGAGATTTTTTTAATCACTTTTTAGAGTCCTTGGAATTCATCAGCTGAATGTTCAGCATTTGGCAAAGCAGCCAGTGACATGTTGCACATCAACATGGTAGATATTGAGAAAACCACAAAATTTTTCATTCTCTTGCCACATAAAAAGACTGAACCCACATATGAGCACTGTGTGTGGCTCTGGTGTTCCATTTCTGGAAGAGTCTACTGGCATTAGAGAAGGAATTCAAAGGCATGGGGCAGCTGCTGTACAAGAATAATATGGTTGGTGGTCCTTTGTTTGAAGGGGAAATGTTGACCAATATTTTTAAAGTCATGATGAAAAGAGATATTTTATGCACAGCTGGTGCTTGCATACAAGATCAAGTGTGTCCTTGATAGAAATAGCAGGGGATCAGATGAACAGAGATAAAAGAAAACATTTCTTCACCAGAGCAGGTGGTAGAATTTGTAGACACAAAGACACATGCACACAGCAGGTTAACATATGAATTAAATTATTGGACAACAGACATACAAAAAGGATTAGTGTTACAGTCCCTCAAATATCCCTAACACAACAGCTGTCAATGCTGACAGAGCATAGGGCAAGAGAATCCTGGTGTTATCCATCTAGCACAGAATTCTGTGCTAGATGGATGAGTGGTCTGCCTAAGTGGGGCACTCTCATTATGCCCATGTTGAACAACAACAAAAAAATAATTATCAGCACTTTTCTGTTTCTAGTACAGTTTCTTAAAACAAAACAAATGGCTCAGCCCTTTCAGAATATTATATTTTTGGCCATAGAAGAGACCAAGAAATAGACCAGAAATCAAAACATTTTGTGCAAGTTGTAGCAATGCCATTGAATTAATGAAAAAAAACTTAGATTTCCTTCAATGGGCTCCAGACCAAACAATAAATGGGAGGGCACAGTCTCAGTCTCATTTTCTATATCACCCAAGTTTCTTCAAGGCCAGAGCAATCCAGGAACCAACTGCAATCTGGAGAGCTATTTGTGTCTGGAGGAAGCACCATTGAGAGGAATTTGTCTTAAATTCTAGCCAAAACTAGGCACTTTGATACCACCTTGAATTCAGTATTCTTGGCAATGAGAGCTCTACTAAAATAGGCTTTGAAAGAATAATTCCATGTTGGAAGTGCAGCACTTCAAAAGTATATCTAAAAGCAGAATATTCATTTTCCCTTAGGCTAATGCTTATAATACTCATCTGGAAAGCTGGAGAAACTTATCCAGATTCTTTTACAGCCTTAGGGAAGAGTTTTGGAAGATACTGTATATAGGCACACATTCTTTCTAGGAATCTTTTTAAGATGTTAGCACAGTTTGTAGGTGGCAAGGTGTTTGTAGCAGGGGTGATTCAAGGGTGGCCTCTGTGAGGAACTAAGCCACAACATATTATTGTATTGTTCCTACAGACATGTTTGGAAGCCCTCCTGAGGACAACAAGAACATCCACTTTATCTTGCAAAAGTAGAAGGATGTGATCAGTGTAATGATATTATGATTTCCTTTTGCACAGGAGGTAGTGGTTGGTTGCTTTAAGTGTCAGCTAGGATTTGAACAAAGAGTAAACAGCAGAAGGATTCTGGAAGAACATATTCATAAATGCAAAAATAAACCCAACACCTTTCTATCTCCAAGGTGATTTAATTGTTTGGAACCAACAAAATTCCATGAGCATGGAATTCTGCAGGTGTTCTAAAAAGTACATTCTGTTTCAGACCAGACTGGAAAATTGTCTTGAATAACTTATAGTCCCTTCTAGCAAATATTTTTTATTACTTGTATATAAAGTTATACACATACATATGAAAATTCTCATATTAAAACCCTAAAATAGAATGTTCTTTATGATCTTCTGATTAACAAGTGTTTGGTCACGTTTTTTCCTTGGACAAAGGAAATCATGCATAGAACAAAAGTAGATTTCTAAACAAACTGAAGGATTACAGGGAATATGAAATGTCATAACCATTTGAAATTTAGACAAGTGTTTGTCAGTACCAGCTGATATTATAGGTGAAGAGAATAGTCCTATACATCTCTGTAACAGCAAGGCAGACAATCTGGTTAATAACCTCTTTGTTCTTTCCTATTGTGATGGCTTTTTACAAAAGACTACTATGAATCTTTTAAACTTACTTATAAGATAAGTAAAAACACTTCACATAGCTTCAAATAGAAACAAAACAAAACAAAAATAAACAAAAAACAAAACAAAACAAAAAAAAACCAAACACAAAAAACACACCAGTGGTTGTAATATGTTTGTGCAAAGACTATTTTGTCTTCATTTAGAGAAAGCCCTTTTATTCACAAAAATATGCTGACACTTCACCAAGTCTCCCAGTTCCACAGAAACCATTTGTCAGTATAAGACCATTTATAAATCAATTAATTTAAATTTCAAGATCATTCAGCTGTTTTAGTTGGATCAGGTGAAAAATTACTGCATTTTTTTTTTGTAAATGAGGATGATATATCTCCACAAAATGCAGAGATTATTTTACCTCACTGTAAAACACCTAAAGATCATAAAGCATTGACTACTCTATCGGAGCAGTGATTAATTGCACCTGGATTTTTAAGGGGATTCTGCCTTCTATTGAATTAAGTGCTATCAGGGCTTATTCAGAATTAGTTTCTGGATATTCACTTAGTAATTCTTAAATGCATATGTTCAGAATGCTGTGGTTGGGAATTAAAATTCTGAAAATTAAAATGAATTGCTACTATTAAGAAATTTTAATGGAAAAATATTGAGAGAGAGGTTTTGTACAAACTTTGACTCCATAGACCAGGAAATGTTACCTCACAGATTTTTATTATTACACATATTTTGCCTTACGGTATCAGAAAAGGTACTATAATGGATTTGTGATATTTCAGCAAGTTATATCTCTATTGCTGTGGCAAATATTCCTAATATTGTGGAGCCACTAGTGAGAAATATAAGACAGCCAAATATTTGGCAAACTGGAGGTTATGAATATGTTCTTTATTTATCAAAAATGGTCTTGTCAGAGTGTGTGTATTGTGCATTTGGTTGCTGCAATTGAAAAGAACTTCAACTGAGATTCAAGTTCAACTCTAAATACTTGAATGGAAATTTTAACTTGAAATTTCATTAAATAAATCAATAAGAAAGATTAAGGCACTTTATCTTATTGAATCTGCTTCAGTAAATGGAAAGATTAACATTACTCAAAAGTGTCAGAGAAAGTAGTGGAAATGAGCTGATCACGGAGCTGGAAATTCCACTGTTTAAGCAATCTATCAGGTACAAAATAATGCAGCCATTTGCCTAACACCTTCATAAATCCAGATCAGAGCACCTGAGCTACTACTGCAACTCTGCTTACATTTACATTTCAATAAATTATGCCACCAAGTGACTCAAGACCACAAAGTATTTCTGCACCACATTCAAACTCACTACTATTTCTGGTTCACAGGCTTCAGATTATGTGTCTATACTAAATATGTGTGTAGTGGCTCTAATGCTGGCCAAATTGCCAGTGCACCCACTAGAATTATTTACTCATTTTCTGCTATATCCTTATCCATGAGATAAGGATTAGAGCTCAAATTTTAAAGGGTATAAAGAAAACTTTTTTAACAGAATTAAAAGAAAAATAATAAAAATCAGAATAAACTTTCAGAACACTTCTCCCCCCACACTCTCTTTTTTTCCCCACTGACAACATAAAGAGACAAAACCTGGGACTTTCAGTCAGTTTACCACCTCTAAAATAGTCTTTTTTCAGTTCTCTCAGGAAGAGGAGTCTCTCTTGCCAGGCCATGGAGACTTCTCCACAAGAAACAGTTCTCTCACGGCTATAACTTTGACAAATAGCTGACTCCTGGAAATCTGCAATTGTGAAGTCCCTCCCATGTTTTGGTAGTTTTCTCCACATAACTACCACCATGGGTCATTTCAGCTTATTGGGGTACAATTTTAAGGATGAGCTGTTCTAGTACAGAAACAGAGCAGTTCATATAGAAATAAAAAAAAAAATAGAAAAAAAAGCCCAGATACTTTTTTAATTCCAACTATATTTCTTAAACCACTTCCTTAGTCTCAGTTTGTCATTCATGGAAAACAAATGCACTATTCTTTTTCTTCTATTTTTTTTCTTTTTTTAATAAAAGGAAAATTGTTTCTATTATTTCTCTGGAAGGAAGATGTCACTGGCATTAAGACTTTCTTCTCACTTGAGTAGAAGGACTCAAATGTGGAATACAGAGGATTCATTGGGATTTTATATTATTTCTTCCATCTCTCATGTTGCTTTCAGAAAATGTTATCTCTATAATGTAAGTGTGACAGTTCAAATAGACAGTTTCTCTCGGAGTTCCCATGTATCACATGTGAAATATACAGGAACAGAAACGGATCCTCTTCCAAGCGTACATACACATTGATTTTAACTCTAATCAAATATTTAATTTTTTCAGCAGATACAGGTTTTGTGACATTGAATCTTATTTTCTCTTAGCAGTTTAGGATGCCAGGAAGATTTAAAATTGTGTTTAATATTATACTTCTTTTTTGTCTTACTTCTGACAAATGACAAATTTATTCTGTTCAGTTATTATGCCATCACACCAAACAGAAACTGGTTCAGCTGTATGGCATTAAAATGTCATTATCTTTTAGTTGTGAAAGTTGAACTATTTAATCTATAAATACGTATACACATATATATTTAAAATATGAACACATAATTTTTAAAGATAATAAATTCCATGTCATTTCAAAATAAGAAAATTTGGTATAGCAACAAGAGCACAATAAATTTTAAATAGAAGTACTCTATTTCAGAAGTACTACAGAAATATTAAATTTGAGAGCCTTACCAAATGACCTCTCAGAAATCCCTGGTCTCTTAGTTCAAGATTCAGTGAGTCTTCCATCTCCCTCTAACACTGCTCATTTCATATATTGTTTTAAAACAGGAAGCTGGTTACCACAGTGTTTCATATTAATGACAAACTTGCTTGTAATATGAAAATTAGATGCACAGAAAATACATATACATTTTGGTTAGCATGCAATGCTCACTGAAAAAACATAACAACTATTGTAAAAAACTCTTCACACAAACAACAAAAAAACCGCCTTATTATGACATTTGGATGCCCGAACTTGGAAAGTAGTGCAATAAGTTTTCTGTAGTGCAATATGTTTTCTGTAGTCATGTCATCCTCAGTTTTATTCCTCTTAGAGTCATCAGTAAGTATTTTAGAAAAAGGACCTGGTTTAGAAGGGAATGTTCAAATACATTGTACAACATCTCTCTAAAAGCTGGTAGACCTTAACAAAGTCATATGCACCTCTCAGTCACTGCTGAGTTTTCCTTCTGTTTCTAGTTGAGGGAGGAGGAGGAAGCCTCTTACTCCTTATCCAAGTAATCATCAGTGACACAGACAAGTAAAAACAATGGAGAATTGCAGCAGAAAATCTCAGGTGATTCATTCAGAAGCTTTCCTCAACAGTCTGTGTGCTAATGAGGAATATTTCATATGACCTGGGACAGAGCTAAAATGTTCATCATAGCGCTTGCTGAAAGAAGAGTTCTGGAGGAATACTCAGCACATTTTGCTCATCCCTTTATAGACACAGATCTCACCATCCACTGTCCAACTCAAAGACCCCAGTTTCTTACAATTGCATTACTCCACCTTTTATTAACCTTTATATATTCCTAAAGTCTCCAATCCCATTATGTGTATCAGTTGCTGGACAATATAACTTGCCCTTCAAAAGCATTACAGCTTCAGTTTTGGACAGAATGGATAAGATTTCATTAAGTTCTTCAAAACTGCTCCCTGTATTTATTAACAAAAATTTGACTTCAGAAACTACTAACCTTTCAGGTATGTTTTAAAAGTGGGCATGAATCAAGCACAACCAGTTTGCCTTGTGTGCAAAAGAAAACCAGGTATGAAATACTTACACAAAAACTGTGTCTGATCCTATTGAAAACTGAAGCAAGTTGGTGACAACTCAAATGATCAATACTAACATTCCCATAACAATATGAGGGAAGGATAAAACAAAACCCCCTTTTGATGGAGCAAAGGGTATTGTGAAGACTGTAGAGCCATTCCAGTACTGAGAGGATCCAGGAAGGAGCAGCTGAACCAATCATCTCTGGAAGCCAGGCACAGGGACCATGCCCAGGCAATGCCAAAAACATTGCACTATTTGCAGTTACATAGTCCAGTAAAACAAATAACAATGAACCAAAATCAAAGACAACCAGGCAGGAATTTCAGACCAGTGCTACTAGCATTATGTGGCAAGTTCAACAGTGCTGTCACTAAAAGTTGAAATAAAAAAGACCCAAATTCTGTAAGGGAAATAAAAAGTTCAACATCCTTCACTACAACACTGGCATAGATCCTGTGGCAGGCAAACTGCTCATCACAGATGACTTCAATGTGCTGCTTTGGCAGCTGACATCTGGTATACAGCAATTGATCACAACAAAACTGGCAAGATAAACAACAGTGAACTTATGTTGTTCAATAATTTGCTGGATTATAAGAAAGGGCTTGTACTCATCACCAATCTGACAAGTCATGTTGGGAACATCAATATTTATAAGCAGGTGGATTTCACTGTGAGTGACTTTGTGTCTCAGATCAAGACATGGCACCATATAGTAAAATCTACAGTATAATTACCTCAAATTCTTTGACTGTCAACGTGCATTGTTGCTGTCACAAAAATCTTGCCAAATTTAATTTCCATAACTATGAAGAAAGCTCACCAAAGGGAAAACATTTTTACATGGGGAACCCATATTGGATTTTTGTTTTCTTTTGTTTCTGTTTTGTTGATTTTTATTTTTTTACTACTACTCATCTCCACAGAGCAGAACATGTTGTTTATAAAGATACATGACATACTTTCCCAGAGAGATCAAACTGACTGGAAAAAAGGAAGTGTAATGGATTTACAATGATGAATTCTGAAGCTGCACAGTGTTGACTTCACGAGCAGCTATTTTCAAGAAAACTTGCAAAATTGATATAAAATATAACAATATCAATGCAATAATCACACACCCCCTGCATAAAAAGAAACAATGTCATCAATAATGCTATCACTAATGGCATGTCATAAACCTAGGGGCTGCAGAAGCATATAATGGAAATCATAGTTGATCCATATGAATAAAAATAATCCTATGTATTTTTTTTACCCAAGCTACTCTGTGTTTTGGGAAGTAATGTCTCTCCCTCACCTGTCAAACTTACTGCCTTATAAACCATTTTATTCATATGGGTCAATTAAAATATATATATATATATAATGCGTATGTCTCTGTGTTGTGTATCATGTTGCTTTATATACTGTTACATGGTTTGCTGTGTCTGAACTCTTCAGATGCTGGGTCAGCTCATTTTCAGCAATCCAACCAGTTTGCTCATCAAAGCTTATTTTGTCATGCTATAAAAATGTCATATACAAAAATTCTGGTTTGCTATGTGAAAGAAGAATGCTTCAAAATAAAATATTTTCATGGCAGGTTTAGTTTAAATCAATTCAGTTGTTTTCTTGGTTTCAGCACAGCCAGCTAAGTTTACTAAATTCATGTTATTATTATCACAGATTTACCAATAAAGTGTGAAAAAAATCTGTTTCTATTAAGTGAAGAAATAATATGCATGCAAAGTCATTTAAGCGATCTCAATATCTAAATTATTTTTCACATACAATTATTCAATATATCTGAAAGAGCTGAAGAAGTAAAAAGATTTTCAGGTAAAATTTATTTATCAGTCATTACTTGAAACCAATATTAGAATTGTCATCTCCTGTTCTACAATAGTATTTTCATAATTTTGGAGAAAATGCCATATTGTATCAGTTATAACGTGGTAAATTAAAATCTTTCAAACATTTATTATGTTTTAGCCTTTTATACTATCCCCAGAACATATTTTTGAAAGAAAAGCATTACTAAGGATTTAAGGATGAAATGACAGTGAGTTAAGTAACAGATTTAAACATAGGCAAGTAGTCTCAATTTCCAGTTTAAAAATGAGTGCCATGGCCACCTCATTAGAAAAACCTAAACTTTCATGGTCTGTTAGACCAGCCCTTATTCAGATTCATAATTCTTATGGAAGAAACCCCTTGTAGAGAATCACCAATAGGACCTTTTGCAAGCCTGTAGTTAACACTAAACATCATTTTCTTGATATTCATTACTTTTTTGCACCAGCACTTTTCATCTGAAAAAAGATCCCAAGAATTAATACAGAGCTACCATGTAAGTGAAAAGATTTGGTCAAATATGCTCTGTTTACACCGTAATAGTTTAGAAAAGACAGTATCATGCAGAAGTAATTGGTACTTGCTTAAAAATGAAGGGGTTTTTTTTAAAAGTTAATTTTCTCTGTGTGTAAGGTAAGACAAGAACCTAAACTAGTGCATCGTCTACAGAAAAGAGGGGAAAATTTGAAGAGAAGTTTGAAATTACCACAAGATAGGATTTTTCACTTGAAACACTTCAAGAAAGTGAAAAAAAACAGGGAACCCTAGGTTCCCTGTTCGCCAGGTGACATTGATCACAATTTTTTTTTCCAATTTCTGAAATCTGTAAATCAAACTCTGTAGTCAAGCCATATTCTTGTTTTAATTAACTGATGGAATAAGAACACTCCTCAGCTTCCAAAAGGTGGATCATACCTACAGACATTTTCCACTCAGCTCACTGCAGGACATTGAAAATCTACTTCAAGTGGTCAGGAATGATCTATTATTATTTACAAGGTTTCAGTTCAGTCTTTAATCATCCTTTTAGCCTGAGTAAGAAACTGAGTGTTTAATAGCACTTTAGAGACACTGCTTCCAGTAGACTCCTTATTGCCAAAGTGTCTTGAGTGATATACCCACAGTAAAACAGTAATCAAATCACATAACTGTTGGGACAATAAATTACTGTCAGAAGTGTTGGTAACACTGTATGTCACAATCCTCCTGTATGACTTCTCAGTGCATGTTATCTGCAAATGCAAGGAAGTTAAGACTAATGATTTTTAAACTATCAATCAAAGGAACAATTGGAAAACAGTTCAATAAAAAACCTGTACCAATCTCCTAGGTTTATCATCCAAACACTCTTACTGCTGAATAAAAAATGAATATGATTTATTTTGCCAAACTTACAAAAAAAAATTCTGTTTGAAAACCATATGAGATTTATTGAGCTTGCAAAAAATTTCTCTAAATGTAAATAGGAATTCAATAACACTATGGTAATTGTTGCCAGGCTAACAAAGCAAAAACAGATACAAAAATGAACAAGTTTTCATACAATTTATGACAGAGTCTGAATTCTGCACTATTGGTCTACATTAAAATACTAGTTTAAAAGACTAGAGTTGGGTGAAGCAATTAGCTAATTATAAAATGTGCCATATATTTCTGGTTTCTTTCCTCTCATGTGAGCAGATAGAACCACAAGTCAGACTTGCTTAGTGCTCTTTCAAACAATACAAATTGTTCCCTCAAAATTCATTAAAAAGACCTCCTAGGGCCCCTCTTATGTTAAAGTTGTGTATAGGATACTGGAGTTTTCTCTATAGAATTTGTCTCTCTGAGCATTGATTTGGTCGTTCAAGTCTTGATAAAATGTGATGAAAGACTGTTGTATTGTCTTGCTCTCCAACACAGCCAACATTAGCTGGTTGAAATTGAAATGTTCACACATTTTCAGGACTAACTAGAAGAAATTGTAGAGGAGATGTGAACCAGTGTGTCAGCCTTCATAAATCTGTAATTCCTTCTGCACCTGCAGATCCTCTGTGCTCAGAAATTCACCACAGCTCTGGTTGAGGTGCACGTATGCAGCTTTAAACAGGTAAGTCCCATTGAGAGCTAGATGTTACCTGGATCCCTGAGATTATTTTCATTGCCTTTTGTCTTCTAAATGGGCACAAAAAGAAATGCTGTCATTTTGTCTCATTGAATTATATCAGAAGTAAACTGACTTGTTCAGAAAATAGAGCACACACTATCTTAGTCAGGGAGTATTTAAAGTCTTGGAATTCCCTTGCCAGGGAATTTGCTAACTGGCAGGTCAGAGATTAGAGCCAGTGTACAGCCTTTATGTCCAACCTGGCTCATTGTATCACAAAGGACATAAAATTCCTGCTGCTAGAAAAAGAGTATGGAAAAGGTAGTGCAGGACACATAGCAGGGGGAAAAAAGGGGTCTTAAATTCAAGATTTTTATCTAGAGGCAGTTGATTGTGAACTGCCCGGAAACTGTACAATGTTCTAGCCTCTGGATTTATAAACAATCAAGTAGTGCACATCATCTCCTTCTTCTCCTAAGCAAGAATTTTATAATGTGTAGGTTATCACACCTGACAAAGGTTATTGCTGATATGACCACTTAGGCATAGACTGGACATAGATTCAAACCTAAGATGGCTAAGCCTCCAAATAGGGTAGAAATGCCAACATGTCTCTCTTGAGAACTTGTGTGCAAACCTTTGCCAGTTCATGGCATTTCCTTCCTTGCACGACTTCATATCTCCATGGATAAATTAAGAAAACAGGACTGTTGAGTTTTAGGATCTTTTCCAGGAACTAGGCATCAAAAATGTCAACAACAATTTAACTTCTATGTGTTAACAAGCCTCTCGGGACTACACAGTTATTAATCAGTTCACATTGGGTTTAAACGAGTCCAAGCTTTCCCATTGGCAGAAGAAAAAAAAAAACAACAAAACATAGACTACAGAAATAGTTTCCATATTTTTCATATGTGTCAATCATGTATCAGAAAATCAGGGACTTTTATACTAAGAATTGGATGTGAAATTATTTTTTTATCATACTAATCTCAATAACTTTGTTGTTTGGAGTGCTACAAAAGAACAGAGAATCTGATTTAACTCAGGTTTTATACTCCACACCATAATATACAGATGACTTTTGATGTGAGTTTACCTCACAGTCTGTCAAATGCAAGTGACGACATACATTAAGGTTAATTGTTCAAAGGGAAAAGAATAACAAAGGAATCCAGGAGCACAAAGGGCAGAAGAAAAGCAGCTTCTGTAACCAATGTGTTTACCTTTCCTGTAGGGACAAACTTCTTTGAAAATGTGCCTCCCTTTCTAACATTTCTGGGTCAAAAGCGTGAAGAACATGGCAGAGTGCCAGGAATGTCAGAGCACTGAAAATAACACGCCAATGATATCAAAGAAGGATGAATAATAATGCAAGAAAAGTGAAAGGTCATACACTTTGTCACAAGGATAAGTGAAGAATTTTAATATTTTATATAAAGACAAGCAGGGGTATCCAATCAAAATCAAATTAGAATGAAAAAGAGCGCAGTCCACTTGTGTTGCTGAAATTTAGCAGAAAACTCAAAAGAATGTTGTGAGAGTTTATCTGTCACAAAATAATTTTGATATATTCATGTATAGTGAATACCCATCATTCAGAGTTTTGGATTTAGAAAACTCACTCAAAAAAAAAAACAAACGACAAAAGTACTAGAAAATAGATTTCTCCTAAAAATTCCCTTGAAGTTAGAGACAAAGCTCAAGTTTGTGAGTCTGTTATAAGGAAGGAAACAGTACTGACTTCAGTGTACTGAACTTAGTTATACTTCAGGGAAAATAGATATATTTCTTAACCATACTTGAGAGAAAATTAAGAATATGAAAACATCAAACTAATTTTCACTAAATTAAAAAGTGGCAATTTAGGCAATAAATGTATATATTCAGATAGCCTCATCTTTTAAAACAAGTAAAAAAAAAATCTCAGTAGCTAAATGCCTTTAATTTTTTTAGAGCCACCCCAGCAAAATATATCAATTTGGAAGCTCATTTAGAATATAACTAATTTAGTGCAGTAGCTAATTTAGCTGGGAAAGGGAAAATTCAAATATCACCATAGCCCTCTATCTTTGTATAACCGAAATTCATAAGTACACAAAATATAAGTAAAATAAACCAAAACCAAATTTTATTAAGATTTCCTTTTTTTCTGGCATTATTAAGATTTCCTTTTTTTCTGGCATTACCTGTTTAAACAACCTTGAGTGTAGGTACAATTTCAATTCAAACCAGTGTCAAAAGTGTGTATATATACACCTGTCCATCTAATGGAAACTTAGGAAGTCTGTTAGCTCAAGAGCAATTTTTAAACTTGACAGAGTTAGAGAATCAGGGATGTTTTCATACTGCATTCACCAGAAGAGCAGAAAGGGGCTGCTTTTCTGGAAGCTCACCATGTAAAACCATGATCTGAAAAGTCTGTATCCATAACACCATATTATAAGCTAATTTCATAAACATCTAAGAAATCTTCCCTAAAATGATGAAATTCAAAATTTAAAGTCAAAATAATATTTTGAATACAAAGTTAAAAAGCCACTTGAACACTCAAAGACAGATTTATTGAAATTAATAGGAAAACAGAAGAAAAACTATTTGCCTACTAACGACATAAAGTATTCATTTATGTAATAAGAGCCATGAATTTCAAAATTAATTCACTTGTTTCTGCAAAAGATAACAAAGAATTTAATGGAACATGCCTTTTCAGTTTTAATAATTTTTAATTTTAGAATACTAAAGATATCAGAGAAAGCACTGTTGTTCTAGTAATATTATACTATTAGATGTAACATACAGAAAGACTAAAATTAATTGACTAAGAATATGGTACAGCAAAAGAAACAGCTGAAAAACACTCCCAGCTCCTTTTGCTAAAATGCATTTCCAGCTTTTCAGCAAATACAGAATAACAGCTAATTACAATGAAGACAGCTAAATGTGACACTTCTCAAGCTGCAGCATTTCTAGCATCTGCCTAAAAGCAAGTGAGAAACAAAGTATTTATTTTCCTACTTGTTTCTTCTGTTTCTGTATATGAAAGAGCCCAAGGTCACTGTAGGTTCTGATCACAGCTGAGGTCTTTAGCCCAATCCCTTGAGTGTTTTCTGAAGTTTTTGTAATTTTTGCAGTGTCAGCAATGGGCTGGGATTTAAATGATGGTGTCTATACACACGTGCACATGAATCATGTGCCAAGATGAACCAGGCATTTTTCTCCAAGGTGAGGGCCACTCAGGGCTCCAACCTTTTGACTGGCCCTGGTGCATGCAGGGTAATGGGACACCTTGAAGGGACCACAAAACTTTTACAAGAAAAGCCTCAGTATAGAAGATATTTTGCCCCCACTCATCTCACTCTCAGGGGCTCACCCAGCTGCAGAGCAGCTTTCTCTTTAGCCACTTCTTCAGGCAGGAATAATTCTGTGACTGTTGTCAGAACTATTCTGTAAGCCTGTGTTCTCAACCTGAGCTCCCTGCACCAAAATTCCACAGGGAGTTCCCTGAGGTGCTGAGGCAGCCCTGCAGGACTCCTGCAGTGTGCCAGCCCCTGGATCCAGGCAGACCCATGAAGGAGGTGCTGAGCTCACTGCTTCTGGGCCAGGAGAGACAGGGTAGGGAGCAGCAGCAGAAGTGTCTTGGTTTAGACAGACAGGAGTCTGCTAAGGAAGGCAGGAGCCTCCCCTGAAATGGAGAATGTAAACCCTCCCCACCCCTCCAAATTGCTGTAAACTATAAATTAAGGGATTCTCAGGCAAAAATATGGGAGCAGAAAATAACAGTTCTTTAATAGGGAAGGAAAATAAAAGGATAAAATAAATAATGCAGTAAGCTAAAACAACACCGACAGAGTCAGAACACAGCCTGACACCCTGTGGGTCAGGGTGTTGGTGGCAGTCCAATTGGAAATGTGGCTGCAGCCCTCCTGCAGTGCCAGGGGTGGTTCTGTTGGAGCAAGGGGGTCCTGTAGAGCAGCATGTATTCTTCCTCTGAGGATCCAGAAGAGACAGCTACTGTTACTCTGGGGAATCCAGTGGAGAAACCGTGCTGGTGTCTCAAAACCTCTGGATTATTTCTGGGTAGCAATCCTTGGCTCCTCCCTCTGGGCTCAAATCTCCTAATGGCATGTTGTAGTCTTTATCAGTCATGCAGTGACATTCAACAGTCTGTTATCAGCAGATGTCCCCTCCTGAGGGAGGAGTGATTGTGGTCACTCAAAGAGAGAGATAAAGCAAACTGCCCACTTGACAGAAGATAATCTGCCATACAGATGGTAATTGAAAACATCTTGCATTGCAATCTTCAACAAGAAGTCACTGACCAGGCCTTGGGGCTGTATCCATCTTCCAGCAATTACATCTGGAGCAGCAAAATCTGCCTGTCTTACAGGAACTCCACAAAGGCACAGTGAGTTGGAAACATGTAGGTGATGCTGTTGACATTTCTCAGCTGGCATGCCATAGAGCCCACCTCTCTCAGGCACGTATGCATTGTATTTGCATTGCCCTCAGATGAAGAAAGGAATGATGCATCTGATTCCATGTTCTCAGAAGGCTAATTTATTATTTTGTGATACTATAATATATTAAAAAATAATATACCATACTAAAGAATACAGAAAGGATACTTACTGAATGCTAAAAAGCTAATAATGAAAACTCGTAACTCTCTCCAGAGTCCCGACACAGCTTGGCCTTGATTGGCCAATGAGTGAAAACAACTCACAGCAGAAATCCAATGAAACAATCAGCTATGGGTAAACAATCTCCAAACACATTCCACATGAGCAAAACACAGAAGAAGAAAATGAGATAAGAATTGTTTTCCTTTTTCTCTGAGGCTTCTCAGTTTCCCAGGAGAAACATCCTGGGCAAAGGGATTTTTCCAGAAAATGTGAATGCCACACCCCACAGACCCCACCTCTCTCAAGCATATATGTATGAACACAGTGGCAGGAATCACCCCAGGGGCTGCAACCTCTCCACAGGGTTGGAAGCCTCTGTCTGTGGCTACTCCCCACTCAGCACATCAGCCATAAGGCAGTGCCTGTGTCCTCATCTAAACTGGGAACAGCCTGTCCTTGGCACACCTCTGGAGGCTCACTTCAAGACACGGTATAATGAATTCTCCCTGTTTCACACTATTGATCCCAGCCTGCTTTATATGTGATGCTCTAACTCAAGACAGTGCTGTTGATCATCAAGATGTTATGTGAAATAAGCACCCTGGCATAGCTGACTGTGTGAGAGCAGCTAAGCCTGTCATTTTAAGCCATGATGATGGAAAGAAGTCCAGGGGATCAGTGGTGCTGTGATCCCTTGCTCACTTGCACAGGTCCTTCACCTGGAGCCATTGAACAGTCAGACACTGAGGCCCCTCGTGGAGAAAGCTGAACAGTGAGCAGCATCCATTCCCTGAGAGTGGGATGGTCTGGACAAAGGGCATGTTCAGCTCTGCCAACCACACCTGCCCCAGAAAACCTGGATCTGGAAGTCACTAAGGCAGCCCTCCAACAGTGAGCACATTATTCACGATGAAAAAAATGTGTTTGACAATATGAAACAGGGCCACCCAGGAAACCTCCTCAAAACCATCTTAAGGACACCTCCATTTTAATAATCTTTCCTGTTCCTCCTTCCTTTCAGCTATTATCCTCAAGAATTTGAAGTGTCCTTGCTAAGAAAAGAAAGGAATATATTTCAGAGGCAGTACTTTTACTCCAGTTGCTACACTGTAGTCCAGTCTTCTTATAAGGTGGACTACGCATAAAAGGGGGAAAGAGAATAAAAAAAGTGGAAGATAAAAAAGAAATGTGACTTTCTCAGTTACAGCCCTTTTCCTGGAAAGTCACAGTTGCAGCTGACAGTGCAGACTATTAGCTATACTAGGAGCTTTTCCTCCAAGTCCTGGTAAAATATTTTGTTTTCCTCCCAGTTTCAGCCTTTGAAACAAAATTCTCCATTACTAATACCAATATATAAGTATGTGTTGACTTTGCTTTTCTACATGTAGTTGTTACACCAAATTCTTGTGTGTAACAAGAGATAAATAAACAGCAAATACTTGTGTGTCTCAGAAAGTAAGGAAATAAAAGTATATCACAATGGAAGCAGGCTACCCACAGAAAGACAGGTATTTTGCATAAATTTAGCAAGACTTTTTTTTATTCCCTTCCTCCCTTTCAGTTTTCATTTCCTTCTTTTTCCCTGTCTTTCTAGGGAACAAAGAGTATAAGAATAAAGAGACAAAAAGGGTATTAAAAACCCTTTGAGGATCTGATAAAAAAGGTTGAGCATACCTAATAAGGAACTATTCAATAGAGTTATTTTGTTCTTAACTCTACTGCAATTATCACTTCTGTAATCAAAGACTTAGATGTTTTAATTAACCTTGATTTCATCCTTTAAAGTATTCAGTGTTTATCCTATATTTAGGTTAACGTAAATAGGAAAATCCTATTGAAGTAAAGCCCACATCAAATTCTGTGGGCCTTTAACACCAAATAATATTTTCAAACTTTCAAACTGTCTTTTTGTCATTATGAATGATTTCTCCTTCCCCCCCAAACCCAAACAGAAGTGTCTCCACTCTTCCCCCTGCCCATTCTAGCCTCTGTCCAGGAGGGACACATTGTTCACTGCTCTGTTCCCTCTAATCAGAATTATGCAGAGAAGGACTGCCTGAAATTTCTAACAAACACAACTGACTGCTAATCAGAACTACATGGTTTCCCACTTTTTTTTTTCCCCTACTTGTTTTTAAGGGGGCATCTACAGAGACTGAAATCGTGCTAATTTGAGGAGGTTTGGTATGTTAGACTACTGAAATAACACACGTGTTTATGCAGAAACAAATGCAGAATTCTTCCTTTGTTTGAGGTGCTGCTCTCAAGAACTTGGCTCTTGTTATGGCACCATTGTTCACAGCAGAAGTAAAATTAATTAGGGAAAATTTGGGGAAGATATTTCTTTTCAGACCTTTTCTGGGTAGAAAATGTGGAAAGGGAAAAATCTCCTGTTTAATTTAAAGGGAAAGAAATATCAGTTTCAGAGTGCCTTCCTAAACCCAAGTAATGTAAATCTGATGTATCAAAAACATCTTCTTTTGGAAAACATGACTTTACTCAGCTCTGATGAAGCAAGATACATGCCTGTGGGAAATTATTCCATTGAGGGGCTTTGTTCAGCAGCAGTGTTGCAGGTGACCTCTGGCAATGTTAGAAAAAAACATACAGGAAAATCTGTCTTTTATTTTTTGAGGTATAAAATAGATGGAGAATGCTAAGATCATTAAAAAGAGAAGAACTTCTTTTATATGCCCTTTATCCAACTTGGGACCCTTGAAAGTCAGTCACTAAAAAGTGTTTATGAAACTCTTGAACTAGTTTAAATGTAAGAAATGGTTTTTCAATGTACTCTTGCCCTTTGTTGCCGTAATCTTTCTTCTAATACAAAATTTATCAGATTTGGGATTTTGTTGATCTCTGCAAAATATTATCTGTATCATTTATATTTCTCTAGTAAGCTCATGCCTATATCCTGGGTGTTTATTTTCATATCTATAGTGAGCTTTACAAGGCATATTTCTTTTTCATTGTTCCTGCTCACTGTAAAAAAAATCCCTTTTTCTTTTTTTAATGCAGTAGTTTTATAAATATCTGATGTGTTGTAATAAGGTAATTTCCCAAAAAAATAGAAGTAATCTTTCATAGCTTTCTTAATATAACTTAGCTATCCAATAACTGACTGCTTTGAGATAGAGGTAAGGGAGGGAGAGATTAAACATATAAAGTAAATATTACATATATTGTCCAAATCTCAAAAGGCATTGGTTTCTTTCTAAATGCTCTAGTTTTATTTAAAAGGCACAGGCAGTAAATACATGTAGTATTAAGGTGACTGTATTTCCAGATAAACAGCACCAGTGCTAAGATAGTTTGTGCTGACATTTTTAGGGTCATGAAGTAGTCACATTGAATTCTAAAAAAGTACATTTTAAGAAGTTGCTGCTCCTGGCTTGTGACTCAGCAGTGTGTGAACCTTTGGTATTAGATGGTTGATTTCATTCTGTACTCCCTATAGGAGAAGGAATAGTACAGCAGTGGACAGCACTAATGTATTCATATTAGTGGATGTCTCTGTTACCAAATAATGACAGAGATGTAAAAAAGAGCTAAGCCATGTAATCACATCAAACTCGGTAGCGTTCAGAAGTCCTCTCTCTCTGATTCAGTCTGTGAATCAGCAGATTGACCACAAAAAAAGAGATGCAAATATAATTTTAATATTCACCTTATTTAGTGCTCACATTGAAGATAACTCAGCATTCATTCCAACAGTTTACTTATTCCTTGATAAAAAAAGAAGTCTAGCTAAACTAGAGGTTTAGAACCAATATACTGGGAACACATGCAGAAAACCCCAGAGGAAACCCTCAGCTTATCCCAAAGGATATCCCAAAAGATATCCAGCCCAATAAAGTTTACAACTTTGATATAGCTCTTACCTTCTCATTATTTGAGCATCAATGTACAATGCTATGGATCCTCCCAATCTCAGAGTAAGAGGTACTAAGTAGCAGAAATTTTAGAAAGCTATTTATAAAAAAGATATCTGTGGTATTTGCTGGGGTCCCCAGGATGAGGTGAGAAATGAGTGAATCTGACTCCATGTTCTTAGAAGACTAATTTATTATTTTACGATATTATATTATATTAAGGAATGCTATACTAAAACTATACCAAAGAATGCAGGAAGGATATAGCCAGAGGGTTTTACAAGAATGATAAGAAAAACTTGTGACTCCTCAGAGCCTTGACACTGGAGCTGGACCATGATTGGCCATTAAGTTGTTTATCCAACATGTGAATTGTTTCAATCTCCAGACCACATTCCAGAGCAGCAAACACAGGAGAAGCTGAGGCTTCTCAGCTTCCCAGGAGAAAATCCTGGGCAAAGAGGAGTTTTCAGAAAATATGACAGTGATAGATATCTTACTTTCTATTGAAAATTGGCACTAGCATGCCATATTCCCACAAATGCAACTTCTTACCAATACCAGGTTGTATATGACCAAAGGAATGAACAATAAATGCATATATAATCTTCAAATTCTCTCCTAGTCATTGCACACATAAGCTTGACTCGGAAATTTGTGGGTTTTATCCCAATAGCTGCCAAATGTGGCAATAAAAATTTACTCAAAAAATCTGTCTCTGAGAAAATAATTTTATGTTTTGGGAACATTTTCCTACTTTCCTAACAGTTTCCATGTCAGTGTGCACTTTGCTTTTCCCAGTTCATAGCCAGCTATCATGGCATCTTTCCATAAAATTGGGACATACAAACCAAACAAATTCAGCACAAACTTTGGTACTGCCTCAGAGCTTTTCACCTTTCTAACAATGAGGAAAACCATCTTATAGCTGTCACAAAGTCACTGGTCTCAAATTTCCTGGAACCAAGCACTTTTAATTTGGATTTAAATGAAATCTAAGTACTACTGAAGTGAATTATCTCAGGAATTGAAATCAATGCAAATGCTCTGTGTCTGGGCTTTTGGAATTTTATTTCTTCTAAAAGTATAAACTCTATTGTATGAATGAAATTAGTTTCTCCTTCAATGAGAATTATGATATCCAGGCATCGAAAGAGCTAAGAAAAGTTATTTTCAGCTCTGAATTAGGAGACAAAAATCTCTTTTAAAAGTTTATAAACATGCTATTTGAAAGTTTTACATTAATGTATCACTCAAAAACCCTCATGGTTCATGATATAGCTGTTATGCACCTTTAGGCAAAGAGCAGTGGGATGCATGCACAGGAGTCTAGAAAAGGGTGAAAAAAGAACATTGATAGCATCAAGCAAAAAGGCTAAAACACAAGGTCAGGTTGAGAACTCCATTACTTACATTTCCTCTGTATTTAGGGGTTACTTTTTTCCAATTTTTATTACTCTTAGACTTAAGAGTGGCAGCATTCAACCTATGTAGTCATGTTGAATTTATAGGAAAAATGAGAATTTCTTAATAACCGTGAGAGATTTCAAGGTCATTTGCACAGCAGTAACTGCAAGTATTTTGCCCAAGTGAAACAAGAAAAAAATTCTAATTGTTCTATTTTTTGGTTTGTCAGCTGTGTTTACCAATCTGAGTGCATATTAGTGGCATTGATAGCTGCAAATTTAAACAAGGAATGACATTAAATAAGGGATAAATAATCAAAATATAATGATGAAATCATCCTTTCCATCATCAAGGATGGTGCTTTTTGAGATCTATCAAGTTATTTCAATTTCATATTTTCTTTATTTATTGGAGCAATAGATTGCCATTACAACTTGATAAGCTGAGATGAAAACACTTCATTCTGTATATTAGAATACATCTATGTGCATTATTTTTTCCTTGTCTTTGGTAAACATCCCAAAGTGTCAGCAATAATTTAATGAAGTATCTGCTGCTATACAAAAAACTCAACCAAAAATATTCGGTAGGAATTCATATGAGCTATCTCAGATGAATAAGGCATCTCAGTGATAAACCATCCAATGAATGAAACATATTAGCAGATAGTTTTGAAATTAAAGAAAAACCCCAAGGTGGATGAAAAGCCATCTGTATTTCCTCCAGCTCTCTCTGTCTGACATGCTGTTTACTGTTTACTGTTGCCCAGGCCTAACTGTACTGGGACAGGAACTACAATCCTTAAACAGTACAGGTGAAACCCACTCAAAAATAGAACATGCAGAAAAGTGTCACAATAAAATTCTTACTGGTCTCGTGAGGTTCTCAAGCAAGGTCTGCAGAAAAAGAATAAGAAAAACTGTAAAATGTTTATATTTAAAGAGAACAAAAACCAATGAAGTCACTACCAAGCAGGCACTGAGTCATCCCTCACCCATTTTTATGCTGCAGTTCTGCTGCTCTGATACCTACTTCAGCCAAGATTCAGGGTAACTCTCTCATGGATATATGCAAGGCATATAACTTCACCTCTTCCTCAGGGCAAACCCCACAAATTTCCTAAGTAGCTAGATGACTAAATTCCCTAGTAGACATGTTGCTACAAATAAATCAGTGGGAAGTATATTTTACCAAACTCTCTTAAGCATTGGACTTCTTCACTATTCTCACAGGGGCTTCAAAATTAACAACTTCAGTTCCTAGTATTAGAAGCCAAAAACTGCCTGAGGTATGTTTCAGAAAACAAACAAACAAACAAGCAGTAAACAGTTTCATAGAATATCCCCCTCCCTCCTCCCATGTAGTCAACATCTCCTCAACAGCAACAGCTGGGTTGCCTATTTATATCCAGCAATCATGAAGGTGTGCACTGCTCCAAGAGCATCCCAGGGAAGAAACTGTTCCTCAGAGATTTACCCTGGGCGAGGTACAATCACAGGCTCCCTAACAAACATGTCAGAACTCATTAAGAAGGAGGCTCATAAATACCAACAGATTATTCCAGCCATAAAGTTACAATACTAAGAGCAAATTATTTCTATGGGCTTTGAATCAGGTACTAATGGTGTGTATCCAGATCCCTAGGAGGTGTCAACCAGTGTAGCTCCATTGACTTCAACACAGAAAGACACTGATCTGCTTGAAAGAATCTTCCTTTGGGGAGTCGTTTTTGAGTTGTGAGATTTGTATCCAGCTCTTTGGTTTTTTTATTTCCCATTCCTCTGTACATTCATCAATTTTTACACAGATCCAAATTAAACCCTTTGAGAACAAGTTCCATGCAGAAATAATTTAAAAGCCCAGAAATGTCAATTAAAATAAGGTAAAGCAATCATAAATTGAAAACAAAACTACCATTATAGGCCAATAAATTAGACTATGTAGAATTAAACCACCAAGGATTTGAGATTAAAAAAACCAAAAGGCAAACAAGTAGTTCAATGAAACTGTAGAACTGAAACTAATGAAGCCTGTCCTCTGATTCATGCCCTGTGGTAAGATGTTTTCTGAGTCAAGAAATGTGTGAGCTGAAACTTAAACTTTTCCTGAAGTAGACTTTACACATAAGATCTATCTTCTCTAAGGATTTGCTGAAATATCTAATAACAGGTGATTGTTGGCTTTTTGTTCACCTGAGACAATTTTATCATCTATATTCCAAGTACATGTTTTCATTAATGTGTAGGTCTTAGCTTTCCCTAGAAACTCTCTGCTTCTATCAATCAAGAGGGCTCCTCAGACATGAATAAAAACAGAATAGTTCTCATTGCTTTTTCACAGGAAATTATCCATTTTATTCCAAATATATGTGAATTTGAGTTAGCAAGAAGACAAAAAATAAGTATCTTTATACTCTTAGAGGTTATACCTTATTTACTTTTATCTTTGCATATCTGATTATCAAAATGGATGTTATTCAAATCTGTATCATAGAATTATTTCATGGCATGGACCTCTTCCACTAGATTAGTTTGCACAAAGCCCCATCCAACCTGGCCTTGAATGCTTCCAGGGATGGGCATCCACAGCTTTTCTGGGCAACCTGTGCTAATGCCTCACCACCCTCACAGTAAAGACTTTCTTCCACATATCTAACCTAAATTTCTCCTGTTTCTGTTTGAACCCATTACTCCTTGTCCTATCACAACAGTTCCTGATGAATAATATTTTACTAGTCATGGGCAAAGCCCCCACAGTTCCCTAGAGCTTGAAGTCTGATGTAGACAGCAGAATTTTGATCAAAAAGTATAAAAATAATTTCAACTATTATATACTCATATCACTTTGGCTGTTAAATTTCTAAAATTCTCATGCATTTATAGTACATGACAGCTGGATGAACTTGTAAGTATATGGAAGACATTAATTATTCATTCCTAATTAATTATGCTGAATATTTTGCTTCTTGCACTGTTGCTCATTATATAAACTAACTATCATCCTGCATTTACTTGAGTGATGCAAAATCCCAAATGAAGATGGTTAATGCATGTCACTAATAAGAGAGGTGCGCCTCAGCTGAAAGGAAGAGCACTTTGATAGGTGTGCTGTGTTGGCTGGTAATAAGTCTCTGATGAATCTGCACTATTGATTGCTTTTGGGAAAGTACCTACGTGATATTTAAATACTTAAACGGTATTCATGATTCTCACTGACAAATAAATACAAAAATTTCAAAAATAGCTTCCCACTTCTTTAGTAAAGTGAGTACAGGAAGTATTACAGAGCTTGGTAGTTTCTGTGAACGTGTATTTATTCATAGAGTCCAGCAAGTCTTAAAATCTATTATTAAGCTAAAAATTATTGACGATGGTACCATTGTTATTAACAAATATTCATTACTCCTATGGGTAACAAGTATATTCAAAAGCAATTCTATCATAAAAAAAAAAAAAATCATATATTTCCAAGGTCAGATGACTCCTCTCCAAATAGAGAAAATGGAGATAATAGGCAGAATGTGAATGTGTTACATAATTTAAGCTACTAAACTCCTCTGTACATCAACTAAAAGATTTAAGCATACTTCAAGCTGCCCCCAAGACCCAATTCAAGGTTCTAACTGCGAGTTAAAAGAAGATTATCTCAGAGCAGAACAGTGGAGATTTGCCAGTTGTTCTGGTTTGAAAGCAAAACCAGTGAGAGACTCCAAGTCAAAAATACAATTTATTAGGAAAAGAACCAAAATACAAAGAAAAGAAAAACCACTGACAGAGTCAGAATACAATCTGACACCCTGCTAGTTAGGGTGGTGGCAGCAGTCCGGATGAAATGGTCTTGTTGAATTGGTGATCCTGTAGAAACCATCTGGTAGCTCTTGTCCTCTAGAAGACAGTGGGTAAGCGTGGCCATTCCCCTGGGAATCCAGTGGAAAGACTGCTTGTGGTGTCCCAAACCCCAGATCATATCCAGGTGGGGATGCTCAGCTCCTCCCCCTGGGCAGAGCATCTCACAATGGGCTGATATCATTCTGTGAGTCATGGGGTGGGTCCATTAAACAGGAATGGCCCCCCAAGGGAGTTATCTCTGAGTCATGTGGCAAGGCATTGATGGGCCCATTAACAGGAGATAAGCTTAAAAATGATGCCCCTCCCGGTTTCAGCAGCTCTTGAGGATGGGAATAGAAGAAATTTTTACATTGGAACATAGGACACCAGTGTAGTAGTGTGCCAGTCCTTCAGTAAAGACCACATGAGAAACGGCAAAAAGCCCGGCTTTCTAAGATCCATGAAAATAACACCATTGACCAAGAAATTGTTCTTACATCTCTTTTACACATTTATTAAGCAAAAGGACATCTGCCTGACACAAATTTTCACAATAGAAAGGAAAAGCAAACAGGTTGTGGTTGGTTGTTTTCCCCATTTTATGAAATGTCCTTAGAAGGTTGTTCTGGAGTACCTGAGAGCCCTACCAAGCAGACATCATGGACTCCAGTGCTGTGAAGTGCCTAGATGCAAAGGAGTTCGGATTATTAGGATATTCAGACCTAAAAAAAGTGGGGAAGTGTCACAGACATCTTTTATGAAAAATCCTTTCCTTAGGATTTTTCCTCCTGAGAAGCTGAGAGGCCTCAGGAACAAAATGTAAACATTGATTATCTGCTGCTGTGGAATGCAACAGGTGGATCTGTGATTGGCCCATGTTGGATGTTTGTAATTAATGGCCAATCACAGCCCAGCTGGCTTGGACTCTGTCTGAGACAAAGCCTTTGTTATCATTCTTTCTTTTTCTATTCTTAGCTAGCCTTCTGATGAAACCCTTTCTTCTATTCTTTGAGTATAGTTTTAATGTAATGTATATCATAAAATAATAAATCAAGCCTTCTGAAACATGGAGTCAGATCCTCGTCTCTTCCCTCATCCAAAGACCCCAGTGAACATGGTCACAGGACAGTGGGGGTTTTGTTTATTTGTTTGTTTGGTTTTGGTTTTTTACAGTTTGTTTGTTTGGGTTTTTTTTTCCACTTATCCCTCCACGTCAGTTCCCAACAGTACAGTGTGAACAGAAAGCCAGGAAGATAAATGTAAATCAAGAGTTTACAGAATTTAAGTAAGAAGAAAATAAGTCTCTCTCTAGCCTCCTCTTCAATTCCCCTGAAAATTAAAGAAATCAAGAAAAAAAACTTTGATTTCAATAGTGTTTGAAAAATTTTTATATGCTTTTTACAACTCAATAAATTTTGGCTTCTCAAATGCTTTATCATCTCAGTAAATCATGAATTTACTTAGCATGGTTTTGCCAACTCCCGCTTGGATATTGTATTTTTCTCTGTATCTCTCCTGAAACTTATATTGCAATCAACCCTTCCAATTAAACAATGGTTGTAGAGCATTGTTCTTCTATCCTATGACCCTTTACCTCCAAGAAAACCAACTTCTTGTTCTCTCCCAAAAATGTAGATTTTTTTTAGATGCTAATTTATTTTTTAGGGATCTACATACCTTGTTTTGTTAACCTCTCTGGATATTATCATAGTCTCAAGCTCATTTTGCGTTGACCTTTTCAAAACTGAATATCAAAAAGGGGTTAGAAAAATACTATGCTGTGATTCAGAGTGTCATTCCCCACCTAACTCCTCCAAATATTCCCTTGGGGTCTCCAAGACACATTTCCTCAGGGATACCCATTCCAACCACCCCCACAATACCTCAGCCAAATTTCCCTGACCTCCAATTATTTAACTAAATATTTTTCTTCAAGACACAAATGCATTAAAAAAAATTACTTCACCTTTCCTTTTTATAACTAAGACAGTGATTATGGGTTTTTTAGATGAATTAAATAAAGTATGACATTTTTGGTTGTATTTCTGAGCAAAGATTTCCATTTTTTCAATTACCAAGGCAAGAACTAATATCTATCAATAATTTGTACTTTGTTAAAAGAAGCAATTTAATCTTGCAGTCCTTA